>NC_072894.1:0-1250000 GCF_027943255.1 Anastrepha obliqua
CTATTTTTCACAACCACCCACTGTCACCTACTGCACTTTTCACATGCACGCACTGTCACCCACCCACTGCCACTGCACTTTTCACCAGGTCCACTATTTTTCACAACCACCCACTGTCACCCACCCACTGCCACTGCACTTTTCACCAGGTCCACTATTTTTCACATCCACCCACTGTCACCCACCCACTGCCACCACTGCACTTTTCACCAGGTCCACTATTTTTCACAACCACCCACTGTCACCCACCCACTGCCACTGCACTTTTCACCAGGTCCACTATTTTTCACAACCACCCACTGTCACCTACTGCACTTTTCACATGCACGCACTGTCACCCACCCACTGCCACTGCACTTTTCACCAGGTCCACTATTTTTCACAACCACCCACTGTCACCCACCCACTGCCACTGCACTTTTCACCAGGTCCACTATTTTTCACAACCACCCACTGTCACCCACCCACTGCCACTGCACTTTTCACCAGGTCCACTATTTTTCACAACCACCCACTGTCACCCACCCACTGCCACCACTGCACTTTTCACCAGGTCCACTATTTTTCACAACCACCCACTGTCACCTACTGCACTTTTCACATGCACGCACTGTCACCCACCCACTGCCACTGCACTTTTCACCAGGTCCACTATTTTTCACAACCACCCACTGTCACCCACCCACTGCCACTGCACTTTTCACCAGGTCCACTATTTTTCACAACCACCCACTGTCACCCACCCACTGCCACTGCACTTTTCACCAGGTCCACTATTTTTCACAACCACCCACTGTCACCTACTGCACTTTTCACATGCACGCACTGTCACCCACCCACTGCCACTGCACTTTTCACCAGGTCCACTATTTTTCACATCCACCCACTGTCACCCACCCACTGCCACCACTGCACTTTTCACCAGGTCCACTATTTTTCACAACCACCCACTGTCACCTACTGCACTTTTCACATGCACGCACTGTCACCCACCCACTGCCACTGCACTTTTCACCAGGTCCACTATTTTTCACAACCACCCACTGTCACCCACCCACTGCCACTGCACTTTTCACCAGGTCCACTATTTTTCACAACCACCCACTGTCACCCACCCACTGCCACCACTGCACTTTTCACCAGGTCCACTATTTTTCACAACCACCCACTGTCACCTGCTGCACTTTTCACATGCACGCACTGTCACCCACCCACTGCCACTGCACTTTTCACCAGGTCCACTATTTTTCACAACCACCCACTGTCACCCACCCACTGCCACTGCACTTTTCACCAGGTCCACTCTTTTTCACAACCACCCACTGTCACCCACCCACTGCCACTGCACTTTTCACCAGGTCCACTATTTTTCACATCCACCCACTGTCACCCACCCACTGCCACTGCACTTTTCACCAGGTCCACTATTTTTCACAACCACCCACTGTCACCCACCCACTGCCACTGCACTTTTCACCAGGTCCACTATTTTTCACATCCACCCACTGTCACCCACCCACTGCCACCACTGCACTTTTCACCAGGTCCACTATTTTTCACAACCACCCACTGTCACCCACCCACTGCCACTGCACTTTTCACCAGGTCCACTATTTTTCACAACCACCCACTGTCACCTACTGCACTTTTCACATGCACGCACTGTCACCCACCCACTGCCACTGCACTTTTCACCAGGTCCACTATTTTTCACAACCACCCACTGTCACCCACCCACTGCCACTGCACTTTTCACCAGGTCCACTATTTTTCACAACCACCCACTGTCACCCACCCACTGCCACTGCACTTTTCACCAGGTCCACTATTTTTCACAACCACCCACTGTCACCCACCCACTGCCACCACTGCACTTTTCACCAGGTCCACTATTTTTCACAACCACCCACTGTCACCTACTGCACTTTTCACATGCACGCACTGTCACCCACCCACTGCCACTGCACTTTTCACCAGGTCCACTATTTTTCACAACCACCCACTGTCACCCACCCACTGCCACTGCACTTTTCACCAGGTCCACTATTTTTCACAACCACCCACTGTCACCCACCCACTGCCACTGCACTTTTCACCAGGTCCACTATTTTTCACAACCACCCACTGTCACCTACTGCACTTTTCACATGCACGCACTGTCACCCACCCACTGCCACTGCACTTTTCACCAGGTCCACTATTTTTCACATCCACCCACTGTCACCCACCCACTGCCACCACTGCACTTTTCACCAGGTCCACTATTTTTCACAACCACCCACTGTCACCTACTGCACTTTTCACATGCACGCACTGTCACCCACCCACTGCCACTGCACTTTTCACCAGGTCCACTATTTTTCACAACCACCCACTGTCACCCACCCACTGCCACTGCACTTTTCACCAGGTCCACTATTTTTCACAACCACCCACTGTCACCCACCCACTGCCACCACTGCACTTTTCACCAGGTCCACTATTTTTCACAACCACCCACTGTCACCTACTGCACTTTTCACATGCACGCACTGTCACCCACCCACTGCCACTGCACTTTTCACCAGGTCCACTATTTTTCACATCCACCCACTGTCACCCACCCACTGCCACCACTGCACTTTTCACCAGGTCCACTATTTTTCACAACCACCCACTGTCACCCACCCACTGCCACTGCACTTTTCACCAGGTCCACTATTTTTCACAACCACCCACTGTCACCTACTGCACTTTTCACATGCACGCACTGTCACCCACCCACTGCCACTGCACTTTTCACCAGGTCCACTATTTTTCACAACCACCCACTGTCACCCACCCACTGCCACTGCACTTTTCACCAGGTCCACTATTTTTCACAACCACCCACTGTCACCCACCCACTGCCACCACTGCACTTTTCACCAGGTCCACTATTTTTCACAACCACCCACTGTCACCTACTGCACTTTTCACATGCACGCACTGTCACCCACCCACTGCCACTGCACTTTTCACCAGGTCCACTATTTTTCACAACCACCCACTGTCACCCACCCACTGCCACTGCACTTTTCACCAGGTCCACTATTTTTCACAACCACCCACTGTCACCCACCCACTGCCACTGCACTTTTCACCAGGTCCACTATTTTTCACAACCACCCACTGTCACCCACCCACTGCCACCACTGCACTTTTCACCAGGTCCACTATTTTTCACAACCACCCACTGTCACCTACTGCACTTTTCACATGCACGCACTGTCACCCACCCACTGCCACTGCACTTTTCACCAGGTCCACTATTTTTCACAACCACCCACTGTCACCCACCCACTGCCACTGCACTTTTCACCAGGTCCACTATTTTTCACATCCACCCACTGTCACCCACCCACTGCCACCACTGCACTTTTCACCAGGTCCACTATTTTTCACAACCACCCACTGTCACCCACCCACTGCCACTGCACTTTTCACCAGGTCCACTATTTTTCACAACCACCCACTGTCACCTACTGCACTTTTCACATGCACGCACTGTCACCCACCCACTGCCACTGCACTTTTCACCAGGTCCACTATTTTTCACAACCACCCACTGTCACCCACCCACTGCCACTGCACTTTTCACCAGGTCCACTATTTTTCACAACCACCCACTGTCACCCACCCACTGCCACTGCACTTTTCACCAGGTCCACTATTTTTCACAACCACCCACTGTCACCCACCCACTGCCACCACTGCACTTTTCACCAGGTCCACTATTTTTCACAACCACCCACTGTCACCTACTGCACTTTTCACATGCACGCACTGTCACCCACCCACTGCCACTGCACTTTTCACCAGGTCCACTATTTTTCACAACCACCCACTGTCACCCACCCACTGCCACTGCACTTTTCACCAGGTCCACTATTTTTCACAACCACCCACTGTCACCCACCCACTGCCACTGCACTTTTCACCAGGTCCACTATTTTTCACAACCACCCACTGTCACCTACTGCACTTTTCACATGCACGCACTGTCACCCACCCACTGCCACTGCACTTTTCACCAGGTCCACTATTTTTCACATCCACCCACTGTCACCCACCCACTGCCACCACTGCACTTTTCACCAGGTCCACTATTTTTCACAACCACCCACTGTCACCTACTGCACTTTTCACATGCACGCACTGTCACCCACCCACTGCCACTGCACTTTTCACCAGGTCCACTATTTTTCACAACCACCCACTGTCACCCACCCACTGCCACTGCACTTTTCACCAGGTCCACTATTTTTCACAACCACCCACTGTCACCCACCCACTGCCACCACTGCACTTTTCACCAGGTCCACTATTTTTCACAACCACCCACTGTCACCTGCTGCACTTTTCACATGCACGCACTGTCACCCACCCACTGCCACTGCACTTTTCACCAGGTCCACTATTTTTCACAACCACCCACTGTCACCCACCCACTGCCACTGCACTTTTCACCAGGTCCACTCTTTTTCACAACCACCCACTGTCACCCACCCACTGCCACTGCACTTTTCACCAGGTCCACTATTTTTCACATCCACCCACTGTCACCCACCCACTGCCACTGCACTTTTCACCAGGTCCACTATTTTTCACAACCACCCACTGTCACCCACCCACTGCCACTGCACTTTTCACCAGGTCCACTATTTTTCACATCCACCCACTGTCACCCACCCACTGCCACCACTGCACTTTTCACCAGGTCCACTATTTTTCACAACCACCCACTGTCACCCACCCACTGCCACTGCACTTTTCACCAGGTCCACTATTTTTCACAACCACCCACTGTCACCTACTGCACTTTTCACATGCACGCACTGTCACCCACCCACTGCCACTGCACTTTTCACCAGGTCCACTATTTTTCACAACCACCCACTGTCACCCACCCACTGCCACTGCACTTTTCACCAGGTCCACTATTTTTCACAACCACCCACTGTCACCCACCCACTGCCACTGCACTTTTCACCAGGTCCACTATTTTTCACAACCACCCACTGTCACCCACCCACTGCCACCACTGCACTTTTCACCAGGTCCACTATTTTTCACAACCACCCACTGTCACCTACTGCACTTTTCACATGCACGCACTGTCACCCACCCACTGCCACTGCACTTTTCACCAGGTCCACTATTTTTCACAACCACCCACTGTCACCCACCCACTGCCACTGCACTTTTCACCAGGTCCACTATTTTTCACAACCACCCACTGTCACCCACCCACTGCCACTGCACTTTTCACCAGGTCCACTATTTTTCACAACCACCCACTGTCACCTACTGCACTTTTCACATGCACGCACTGTCACCCACCCACTGCCACTGCACTTTTCACCAGGTCCACTATTTTTCACATCCACCCACTGTCACCCACCCACTGCCACCACTGCACTTTTCACCAGGTCCACTATTTTTCACAACCACCCACTGTCACCTACTGCACTTTTCACATGCACGCACTGTCACCCACCCACTGCCACTGCACTTTTCACCAGGTCCACTATTTTTCACAACCACCCACTGTCACCCACCCACTGCCACTGCACTTTTCACCAGGTCCACTATTTTTCACAACCACCCACTGTCACCCACCCACTGCCACCACTGCACTTTTCACCAGGTCCACTATTTTTCACAACCACCCACTGTCACCTACTGCACTTTTCACATGCACGCACTGTCACCCACCCACTGCCACTGCACTTTTCACCAGGTCCACTATTTTTCACAACCACCCACTGTCACCCACCCACTGCCACTGCACTTTTCACCAGGTCCACTATTTTTCACAACCACCCACTGTCACCCACCCACTGCCACTGCACTTTTCACCAGGTCCACTATTTTTCACATCCACCCACTGTCACCCACCCACTGCCACCACTGCACTTTTCACCAGGTCCACTATTTTTCACAACCACCCACTGTCACCCACCCACTGCCACTGCACTTTTCACCAGGTCCACTATTTTTCACAACCACCCACTGCCACCACTGCACTTTTCACCAGGTCCACTATTTTTCACAACCACCCACTGTCACCCACCCACTGCCACTGCACTTTTCACCAGGTCCACTATTTTTCACAACCACCCACTGTCACCTACTGCACTTTTCACATGCACGCACTGTCACCCACCCACTGCCACTGCACTTTTCACCAGGTCCACTATTTTTCACAACCACCCACTGTCACCCACCCACTGCCACTGCACTTTTCACCAGGTCCACTATTTTTCACAACCACCCACTGTCACCCACCCACTGCCACTGCACTTTTCACCAGGTCCACTATTTTTCACAACCACCCACTGTCACCTACTGCACTTTTCACATGCACGCACTGTCACCCACCCACTGCCACTGCACTTTTCACCAGGTCCACTATTTTTCACATCCACCCACTGTCACCCACCCACTGCCACCACTGCACTTTTCACCAGGTCCACTATTTTTCACAACCACCCACTGTCACCCACCCACTGCCACTGCACTTTTCACCAGGTCCACTATTTTTCACAACCACCCACTGTCACCTACTGCACTTTTCACATGCACGCACTGTCACCCACCCACTGCCACTGCACTTTTCACCAGGTCCACTATTTTTCACAACCACCCACTGTCACCCACCCACTGCCACTGCACTTTTCACCAGGTCCACTATTTTTCACAACCACCCACTGTCACCCACCCACTGCCACTGCACTTTTCACCAGGTCCACTATTTTTCACAACCACCCACTGTCACCCACCCACTGCCACTGCACTTTTCACCAGGTCCACTATTTTTCACATCCACCCACTGTCACCCACCCACTGCCACCACTGCACTTTTCACCAGGTCCACTATTTTTCACAACCACCCACTGTCACCCACCCACTGCCACTGCACTTTTCACCAGGTCCACTATTTTTCACAACCACCCACTGTCACCTACTGCACTTTTCACATGCACGCACTGTCACCCACCCACTGCCACTGCACTTTTCACCAGGTCCACTATTTTTCACAACCACCCACTGTCACCCACCCACTGCCACTGCACTTTTCACCAGGTCCACTATTTTTCACAACCACCCACTGTCACCCACCCACTGCCACTGCACTTTTCACCAGGTCCACTATTTTTCACAACCACCCACTGTCACCCACCCACTGCCACCACTGCACTTTTCACCAGGTCCACTATTTTTCACAACCACCCACTGTCACCTACTGCACTTTTCACATGCACGCACTGTCACCCACCCACTGCCACTGCACTTTTCACCAGGTCCACTATTTTTCACAACCACCCACTGTCACCCACCCACTGCCACTGCACTTTTCACCAGGTCCACTATTTTTCACAACCACCCACTGTCACCCACCCACTGCCACTGCACTTTTCACCAGGTCCACTATTTTTCACAACCACCCACTGTCACCTACTGCACTTTTCACATGCACGCACTGTCACCCACCCACTGCCACTGCACTTTTCACCAGGTCCACTATTTTTCACATCCACCCACTGTCACCCACCCACTGCCACTGCACTTTTCACCAGGTCCACTATTTTTCACAACCACCCACTGTCACCCACCCACTGCCACTGCACTTTTCACCAGGTCCACTATTTTTCACATCCACCCACTGTCACCCACCCACTGCCACCACTGCACTTTTCACCAGGTCCACTATTTTTCACAACCACCCACTGTCACCTACTGCACTTTTCACATGCACGCACTGTCACCCACCCACTGCCACTGCACTTTTCACCAGGTCCACTATTTTTCACAACCACCCACTGTCACCCACCCACTGCCACTGCACTTTTCACCAGGTCCACTATTTTTCACAACCACCCACTGTCACCCACCCACTGCCACTGCACTTTTCACCAGGTCCACTATTTTTCACATCCACCCACTGTCACCCACCCACTGCCACCACTGCACTTTTCACCAGGTCCACTATTTTTCACAACCACCCACTGTCACCCACCCACTGCCACTGCACTTTTCACCAGGTCCACTATTTTTCACAACCACCCACTGCCACCACTGCACTTTTCACCAGGTCCACTATTTTTCACAACCACCCACTGTCACCCACCCACTGCCACTGCACTTTTCACCAGGTCCACTATTTTTCACAACCACCCACTGTCACCTACTGCACTTTTCACATGCACGCACTGTCACCCACCCACTGCCACTGCACTTTTCACCAGGTCCACTATTTTTCACAACCACCCACTGTCACCCACCCACTGCCACTGCACTTTTCACCAGGTCCACTATTTTTCACAACCACCCACTGTCACCCACCCACTGCCACTGCACTTTTCACCAGGTCCACTATTTTTCACAACCACCCACTGTCACCTACTGCACTTTTCACATGCACGCACTGTCACCCACCCACTGCCACTGCACTTTTCACCAGGTCCACTATTTTTCACATCCACCCACTGTCACCCACCCACTGCCACCACTGCACTTTTCACCAGGTCCACTATTTTTCACAACCACCCACTGTCACCCACCCACTGCCACTGCACTTTTCACCAGGTCCACTATTTTTCACAACCACCCACTGTCACCTACTGCACTTTTCACATGCACGCACTGTCACCCACCCACTGCCACTGCACTTTTCACCAGGTCCACTATTTTTCACAACCACCCACTGTCACCCACCCACTGCCACTGCACTTTTCACCAGGTCCACTATTTTTCACAACCACCCACTGTCACCCACCCACTGCCACCACTGCACTTTTCACCAGGTCCACTATTTTTCACAACCACCCACTGTCACCTACTGCACTTTTCACATGCACGCACTGTCACCCACCCACTGCCACTGCACTTTTCACCAGGTCCACTATTTTTCACAACCACCCACTGTCACCCACCCACTGCCACTGCACTTTTCACCAGGTCCACTATTTTTCACAACCACCCACTGTCACCCACCCACTGCCACTGCACTTTTCACCAGGTCCACTATTTTTCACAACCACCCACTGTCACCTACTGCACTTTTCACATGCACGCACTGTCACCCACCCACTGCCACTGCACTTTTCACCAGGTCCACTATTTTTCACATCCACCCACTGTCACCCACCCACTGCCACCACTGCACTTTTCACCAGGTCCACTATTTTTCACAACCACCCACTGTCACCTACTGCACTTTTCACATGCACGCACTGTCACCCACCCACTGCCACTGCACTTTTCACCAGGTCCACTATTTTTCACAACCACCCACTGTCACCCACCCACTGCCACTGCACTTTTCACCAGGTCCACTATTTTTCACAACCACCCACTGTCACCCACCCACTGCCACCACTGCACTTTTCACCAGGTCCACTATTTTTCACAACCACCCACTGTCACCTACTGCACTTTTCACATGCACGCACTGTCACCCACCCACTGCCACTGCACTTTTCACCAGGTCCACTATTTTTCACAACCACCCACTGTCACCCACCCACTGCCACTGCACTTTTCACCAGGTCCACTATTTTTCACAACCACCCACTGTCACCCACCCACTGCCACTGCACTTTTCACCAGGTCCACTATTTTTCACATCCACCCACTGTCACCCACCCACTGCCACCACTGCACTTTTCACCAGGTCCACTATTTTTCACAACCACCCACTGTCACCCACCCACTGCCACTGCACTTTTCACCAGGTCCACTATTTTTCACAACCACCCACTGTCACCTACTGCACTTTTCACATGCACGCACTGTCACCCACCCACTGCCACTGCACTTTTCACCAGGTCCACTATTTTTCACAACCACCCACTGTCACCCACCCACTGCCACTGCACTTTTCACCAGGTCCACTATTTTTCACAACCACCCACTGTCACCCACCCACTGCCACTGCACTTTTCACCAGGTCCACTATTTTTCACAACCACCCACTGTCACCCACCCACTGCCACCACTGCACTTTTCACCAGGTCCACTATTTTTCACAACCACCCACTGTCACCTACTGCACTTTTCACATGCACGCACTGTCACCCACCCACTGCCACTGCACTTTTCACCAGGTCCACTATTTTTCACAACCACCCACTGTCACCCACCCACTGCCACTGCACTTTTCACCAGGTCCACTATTTTTCACATCCACCCACTGTCACCCACCCACTGCCACCACTGCACTTTTCACCAGGTCCACTATTTTTCACAACCACCCACTGTCACCCACCCACTGCCACTGCACTTTTCACCAGGTCCACTATTTTTCACAACCACCCACTGTCACCTACTGCACTTTTCACATGCACGCACTGTCACCCACCCACTGCCACTGCACTTTTCACCAGGTCCACTATTTTTCACAACCACCCACTGTCACCCACCCACTGCCACTGCACTTTTCACCAGGTCCACTATTTTTCACAACCACCCACTGTCACCCACCCACTGCCACTGCACTTTTCACCAGGTCCACTATTTTTCACAACCACCCACTGTCACCCACCCACTGCCACCACTGCACTTTTCACCAGGTCCACTATTTTTCACAACCACCCACTGTCACCTACTGCACTTTTCACATGCACGCACTGTCACCCACCCACTGCCACTGCACTTTTCACCAGGTCCACTATTTTTCACAACCACCCACTGTCACCCACCCACTGCCACTGCACTTTTCACCAGGTCCACTATTTTTCACAACCACCCACTGTCACCCACCCACTGCCACTGCACTTTTCACCAGGTCCACTATTTTTCACAACCACCCACTGTCACCTACTGCACTTTTCACATGCACGCACTGTCACCCACCCACTGCCACTGCACTTTTCACCAGGTCCACTATTTTTCACATCCACCCACTGTCACCCACCCACTGCCACCACTGCACTTTTCACCAGGTCCACTATTTTTCACAACCACCCACTGTCACCTACTGCACTTTTCACATGCACGCACTGTCACCCACCCACTGCCACTGCACTTTTCACCAGGTCCACTATTTTTCACAACCACCCACTGTCACCCACCCACTGCCACTGCACTTTTCACCAGGTCCACTATTTTTCACAACCACCCACTGTCACCCACCCACTGCCACCACTGCACTTTTCACCAGGTCCACTATTTTTCACAACCACCCACTGTCACCTGCTGCACTTTTCACATGCACGCACTGTCACCCACCCACTGCCACTGCACTTTTCACCAGGTCCACTATTTTTCACAACCACCCACTGTCACCCACCCACTGCCACTGCACTTTTCACCAGGTCCACTATTTTTCACAACCACCCACTGTCACCCACCCACTGCCACTGCACTTTTCACCAGGTCCACTATTTTTCACATCCACCCACTGTCACCCACCCACTGCCACCACTGCACTTTTCACCAGGTCCACTATTTTTCACAACCACCCACTGTCACCCACCCACTGCCACTGCACTTTTCACCAGGTCCACTATTTTTCACAACCACCCACTGCCACCACTGCACTTTTCACCAGGTCCACTATTTTTCACAACCACCCACTGTCACCCACCCACTGCCACTGCACTTTTCACCAGGTCCACTATTTTTCACAACCACCCACTGTCACCTACTGCACTTTTCACATGCACGCACTGTCACCCACCCACTGCCACTGCACTTTTCACCAGGTCCACTATTTTTCACAACCACCCACTGTCACCCACCCACTGCCACTGCACTTTTCACCAGGTCCACTATTTTTCACAACCACCCACTGTCACCCACCCACTGCCACTGCACTTTTCACCAGGTCCACTATTTTTCACAACCACCCACTGTCACCTACTGCACTTTTCACATGCACGCACTGTCACCCACCCACTGCCACTGCACTTTTCACCAGGTCCACTATTTTTCACATCCACCCACTGTCACCCACCCACTGCCACCACTGCACTTTTCACCAGGTCCACTATTTTTCACAACCACCCACTGTCACCCACCCACTGCCACTGCACTTTTCACCAGGTCCACTATTTTTCACAACCACCCACTGTCACCTACTGCACTTTTCACATGCACGCACTGTCACCCACCCACTGCCACTGCACTTTTCACCAGGTCCACTATTTTTCACAACCACCCACTGTCACCCACCCACTGCCACTGCACTTTTCACCAGGTCCACTATTTTTCACATCCACCCACTGTCACCCACCCACTGCCACCACTGCACTTTTCACCAGGTCCACTATTTTTCACAACCACCCACTGTCACCCACCCACTGCCACTGCACTTTTCACCAGGTCCACTATTTTTCACAACCACCCACTGTCACCCACCCACTGCCACTGCACTTTTCACCAGGTCCACTATTTTTCACAACCACCCACTGTCACCCACCCACTGCCACCACTGCACTTTTCACCAGGTCCACTATTTTTCACAACCACCCACTGTCACCTACTGCACTTTTCACATGCACGCACTGTCACCCACCCACTGCCACTGCACTTTTCACCAGGTCCACTATTTTTCACAACCACCCACTGTCACCCACCCACTGCCACTGCACTTTTCACCAGGTCCACTATTTTTCACAACCACCCACTGTCACCCACCCACTGCCACTGCACTTTTCACCAGGTCCACTATTTTTCACATCCACCCACTGTCACCCACCCACTGCCACCACTGCACTTTTCACCAGGTCCACTATTTTTCACAACCACCCACTGTCACCCACCCACTGCCACTGCACTTTTCACCAGGTCCACTATTTTTCACAACCACCCACTGTCACCTACTGCACTTTTCACATGCACGCACTGTCACCCACCCACTGCCACTGCACTTTTCACCAGGTCCACTATTTTTCACAACCACCCACTGTCACCCACCCACTGCCACTGCACTTTTCACCAGGTCCACTATTTTTCACAACCACCCACTGTCACCCACCCACTGCCACTGCACTTTTCACCAGGTCCACTATTTTTCACAACCACCCACTGTCACCCACCCACTGCCACCACTGCACTTTTCACCAGGTCCACTATTTTTCACAACCACCCACTGTCACCTACTGCACTTTTCACATGCACGCACTGTCACCCACCCACTGCCACTGCACTTTTCACCAGGTCCACTATTTTTCACAACCACCCACTGTCACCCACCCACTGCCACTGCACTTTTCACCAGGTCCACTATTTTTCACATCCACCCACTGTCACCCACCCACTGCCACCACTGCACTTTTCACCAGGTCCACTATTTTTCACAACCACCCACTGTCACCCACCCACTGCCACTGCACTTTTCACCAGGTCCACTATTTTTCACAACCACCCACTGTCACCTACTGCACTTTTCACATGCACGCACTGTCACCCACCCACTGCCACTGCACTTTTCACCAGGTCCACTATTTTTCACAACCACCCACTGTCACCCACCCACTGCCACTGCACTTTTCACCAGGTCCACTATTTTTCACATCCACCCACTGTCACCCACCCACTGCCACCACTGCACTTTTCACCAGGTCCACTATTTTTCACAACCACCCACTGTCACCCACCCACTGCCACTGCACTTTTCACCAGGTCCACTATTTTTCACAACCACCCACTGTCACCTACTGCACTTTTCACATGCACGCACTGTCACCCACCCACTGCCACTGCACTTTTCACCAGGTCCACTATTTTTCACAACCACCCACTGTCACCCACCCACTGCCACTGCACTTTTCACCAGGTCCACTATTTTTCACAACCACCCACTGTCACCCACCCACTGCCACTGCACTTTTCACCAGGTCCACTATTTTTCACAACCACCCACTGTCACCCACCCACTGCCACCACTGCACTTTTCACCAGGTCCACTATTTTTCACAACCACCCACTGTCACCTACTGCACTTTTCACATGCACGCACTGTCACCCACCCACTGCCACTGCACTTTTCACCAGGTCCACTATTTTTCACAACCACCCACTGTCACCCACCCACTGCCACTGCACTTTTCACCAGGTCCACTATTTTTCACATCCACCCACTGTCACCCACCCACTGCCACCACTGCACTTTTCACCAGGTCCACTATTTTTCACAACCACCCACTGTCACCCACCCACTGCCACTGCACTTTTCACCAGGTCCACTATTTTTCACAACCACCCACTGTCACCCACCCACTGCCACTGCACTTTTCACCAGGTCCACTATTTTTCACAACCACCCACTGTCACCCACCCACTGCCACTGCACTTTTCACCAGGTCCACTATTTTTCACAACCACCCACTGTCACCTACTGCACTTTTCACATGCACGCACTGTCACCCACCCACTGCCACTGCACTTTTCACCAGGTCCACTATTTTTCACATCCACCCACTGTCACCCACCCACTGCCACCACTGCACTTTTCACCAGGTCCACTATTTTTCACAACCACCCACTGTCACCCACCCACTGCCACTGCACTTTTCACCAGGTCCACTATTTTTCACAACCACCCACTGTCACCTACTGCACTTTTCACATGCACGCACTGTCACCCACCCACTGCCACTGCACTTTTCACCAGGTCCACTATTTTTCACAACCACCCACTGTCACCCACCCACTGCCACTGCACTTTTCACCAGGTCCACTATTTTTCACAACCACCCACTGTCACCCACCCACTGCCACTGCACTTTTCACCAGGTCCACTATTTTTCACAACCACCCACTGTCACCCACCCACTGCCACTGCACTTTTCACCAGGTCCACTATTTTTCACATCCACCCACTGTCACCCACCCACTGCCACCACTGCACTTTTCACCAGGTCCACTATTTTTCACAACCACCCACTGTCACCCACCCACTGCCACTGCACTTTTCACCAGGTCCACTATTTTTCACAACCACCCACTGTCACCTACTGCACTTTTCACATGCACGCACTGTCACCCACCCACTGCCACTGCACTTTTCACCAGGTCCACTATTTTTCACAACCACCCACTGTCACCCACCCACTGCCACTGCACTTTTCACCAGGTCCACTATTTTTCACAACCACCCACTGTCACCCACCCACTGCCACTGCACTTTTCACCAGGTCCACTATTTTTCACAACCACCCACTGTCACCCACCCACTGCCACCACTGCACTTTTCACCAGGTCCACTATTTTTCACAACCACCCACTGTCACCTACTGCACTTTTCACATGCACGCACTGTCACCCACCCACTGCCACTGCACTTTTCACCAGGTCCACTATTTTTCACAACCACCCACTGTCACCCACCCACTGCCACTGCACTTTTCACCAGGTCCACTATTTTTCACAACCACCCACTGTCACCCACCCACTGCCACTGCACTTTTCACCAGGTCCACTATTTTTCACAACCACCCACTGTCACCTACTGCACTTTTCACATGCACGCACTGTCACCCACCCACTGCCACTGCACTTTTCACCAGGTCCACTATTTTTCACATCCACCCACTGTCACCCACCCACTGCCACCACTGCACTTTTCACCAGGTCCACTATTTTTCACAACCACCCACTGTCACCTACTGCACTTTTCACATGCACGCACTGTCACCCACCCACTGCCACTGCACTTTTCACCAGGTCCACTATTTTTCACAACCACCCACTGTCACCCACCCACTGCCACTGCACTTTTCACCAGGTCCACTATTTTTCACAACCACCCACTGTCACCCACCCACTGCCACCACTGCACTTTTCACCAGGTCCACTATTTTTCACAACCACCCACTGTCACCTACTGCACTTTTCACATGCACGCACTGTCACCCACCCACTGCCACTGCACTTTTCACCAGGTCCACTATTTTTCACAACCACCCACTGTCACCCACCCACTGCCACTGCACTTTTCACCAGGTCCACTATTTTTCACAACCACCCACTGTCACCCACCCACTGCCACTGCACTTTTCACCAGGTCCACTATTTTTCACATCCACCCACTGTCACCCACCCACTGCCACCACTGCACTTTTCACCAGGTCCACTATTTTTCACAACCACCCACTGTCACCCACCCACTGCCACTGCACTTTTCACCAGGTCCACTATTTTTCACAACCACCCACTGTCACCTACTGCACTTTTCACATGCACGCACTGTCACCCACCCACTGCCACTGCACTTTTCACCAGGTCCACTATTTTTCACAACCACCCACTGTCACCCACCCACTGCCACTGCACTTTTCACCAGGTCCACTATTTTTCACAACCACCCACTGTCACCCACCCACTGCCACTGCACTTTTCACCAGGTCCACTATTTTTCACAACCACCCACTGTCACCCACCCACTGCCACCACTGCACTTTTCACCAGGTCCACTATTTTTCACAACCACCCACTGTCACCTACTGCACTTTTCACATGCACGCACTGTCACCCACCCACTGCCACTGCACTTTTCACCAGGTCCACTATTTTTCACAACCACCCACTGTCACCCACCCACTGCCACTGCACTTTTCACCAGGTCCACTATTTTTCACAACCACCCACTGTCACCCACCCACTGCCACTGCACTTTTCACCAGGTCCACTATTTTTCACAACCACCCACTGTCACCTACTGCACTTTTCACATGCACGCACTGTCACCCACCCACTGCCACTGCACTTTTCACCAGGTCCACTATTTTTCACATCCACCCACTGTCACCCACCCACTGCCACCACTGCACTTTTCACCAGGTCCACTATTTTTCACAACCACCCACTGTCACCTACTGCACTTTTCACATGCACGCACTGTCACCCACCCACTGCCACTGCACTTTTCACCAGGTCCACTATTTTTCACAACCACCCACTGTCACCCACCCACTGCCACTGCACTTTTCACCAGGTCCACTATTTTTCACAACCACCCACTGTCACCCACCCACTGCCACCACTGCACTTTTCACCAGGTCCACTATTTTTCACAACCACCCACTGTCACCTACTGCACTTTTCACATGCACGCACTGTCACCCACCCACTGCCACTGCACTTTTCACCAGGTCCACTATTTTTCACAACCACCCACTGTCACCCACCCACTGCCACTGCACTTTTCACCAGGTCCACTATTTTTCACAACCACCCACTGTCACCCACCCACTGCCACTGCACTTTTCACCAGGTCCACTATTTTTCACATCCACCCACTGTCACCCACCCACTGCCACCACTGCACTTTTCACCAGGTCCACTATTTTTCACAACCACCCACTGTCACCCACCCACTGCCACTGCACTTTTCACCAGGTCCACTATTTTTCACAACCACCCACTGTCACCCACCCACTGCCACTGCACTTTTCACCAGGTCCACTATTTTTCACAACCACCCACTGTCACCTACTGCACTTTTCACATGCACGCACTGTCACCCACCCACTGCCACTGCACTTTTCACCAGGTCCACTATTTTTCACATCCACCCACTGTCACCCACCCACTGCCACCACTGCACTTTTCACCAGGTCCACTATTTTTCACAACCACCCACTGTCACCTACTGCACTTTTCACATGCACGCACTGTCACCCACCCACTGCCACTGCACTTTTCACCAGGTCCACTATTTTTCACAACCACCCACTGTCACCCACCCACTGCCACTGCACTTTTCACCAGGTCCACTATTTTTCACAACCACCCACTGCCACCACTGCACTTTTCACCAGGTCCACTATTTTTCACAACCACCCACTGTCACCCACCCACTGCCACTGCACTTTTCACCAGGTCCACTATTTTTCACAACCACCCACTGTCACCTACTGCACTTTTCACATGCACGCACTGTCACCCACCCACTGCCACTGCACTTTTCACCAGGTCCACTATTTTTCACAACCACCCACTGTCACCCACCCACTGCCACTGCACTTTTCACCAGGTCCACTATTTTTCACAACCACCCACTGTCACCCACCCACTGCCACTGCACTTTTCACCAGGTCCACTATTTTTCACAACCACCCACTGTCACCTACTGCACTTTTCACATGCACGCACTGTCACCCACCCACTGCCACTGCACTTTTCACCAGGTCCACTATTTTTCACATCCACCCACTGTCACCCACCCACTGCCACCACTGCACTTTTCACCAGGTCCACTATTTTTCACAACCACCCACTGTCACCCACCCACTGCCACTGCACTTTTCACCAGGTCCACTATTTTTCACAACCACCCACTGTCACCTACTGCACTTTTCACATGCACGCACTGTCACCCACCCACTGCCACTGCACTTTTCACCAGGTCCACTATTTTTCACAACCACCCACTGTCACCCACCCACTGCCACTGCACTTTTCACCAGGTCCACTATTTTTCACAACCACCCACTGTCACCCACCCACTGCCACCACTGCACTTTTCACCAGGTCCACTATTTTTCACAACCACCCACTGTCACCTACTGCACTTTTCACATGCACGCACTGTCACCCACCCACTGCCACTGCACTTTTCACCAGGTCCACTATTTTTCACAACCACCCACTGTCACCCACCCACTGCCACTGCACTTTTCACCAGGTCCACTATTTTTCACAACCACCCACTGTCACCCACCCACTGCCACTGCACTTTTCACCAGGTCCACTATTTTTCACAACCACCCACTGTCACCTACTGCACTTTTCACATGCACGCACTGTCACCCACCCACTGCCACTGCACTTTTCACCAGGTCCACTATTTTTCACATCCACCCACTGTCACCCACCCACTGCCACCACTGCACTTTTCACCAGGTCCACTATTTTTCACAACCACCCACTGTCACCTACTGCACTTTTCACATGCACGCACTGTCACCCACCCACTGCCACTGCACTTTTCACCAGGTCCACTATTTTTCACAACCACCCACTGTCACCCACCCACTGCCACTGCACTTTTCACCAGGTCCACTATTTTTCACAACCACCCACTGTCACCCACCCACTGCCACCACTGCACTTTTCACCAGGTCCACTATTTTTCACAACCACCCACTGTCACCTACTGCACTTTTCACATGCACGCACTGTCACCCACCCACTGCCACTGCACTTTTCACCAGGTCCACTATTTTTCACAACCACCCACTGTCACCCACCCACTGCCACTGCACTTTTCACCAGGTCCACTATTTTTCACAACCACCCACTGTCACCCACCCACTGCCACTGCACTTTTCACCAGGTCCACTATTTTTCACATCCACCCACTGTCACCCACCCACTGCCACCACTGCACTTTTCACCAGGTCCACTATTTTTCACAACCACCCACTGTCACCCACCCACTGCCACTGCACTTTTCACCAGGTCCACTATTTTTCACAACCACCCACTGTCACCTACTGCACTTTTCACATGCACGCACTGTCACCCACCCACTGCCACTGCACTTTTCACCAGGTCCACTATTTTTCACAACCACCCACTGTCACCCACCCACTGCCACTGCACTTTTCACCAGGTCCACTATTTTTCACAACCACCCACTGTCACCCACCCACTGCCACTGCACTTTTCACCAGGTCCACTATTTTTCACAACCACCCACTGTCACCCACCCACTGCCACCACTGCACTTTTCACCAGGTCCACTATTTTTCACAACCACCCACTGTCACCTACTGCACTTTTCACATGCACGCACTGTCACCCACCCACTGCCACTGCACTTTTCACCAGGTCCACTATTTTTCACAACCACCCACTGTCACCCACCCACTGCCACTGCACTTTTCACCAGGTCCACTATTTTTCACAACCACCCACTGTCACCCACCCACTGCCACTGCACTTTTCACCAGGTCCACTATTTTTCACAACCACCCACTGTCACCTACTGCACTTTTCACATGCACGCACTGTCACCCACCCACTGCCACTGCACTTTTCACCAGGTCCACTATTTTTCACATCCACCCACTGTCACCCACCCACTGCCACCACTGCACTTTTCACCAGGTCCACTATTTTTCACAACCACCCACTGTCACCTACTGCACTTTTCACATGCACGCACTGTCACCCACCCACTGCCACTGCACTTTTCACCAGGTCCACTATTTTTCACAACCACCCACTGTCACCCACCCACTGCCACTGCACTTTTCACCAGGTCCACTATTTTTCACAACCACCCACTGTCACCCACCCACTGCCACCACTGCACTTTTCACCAGGTCCACTATTTTTCACAACCACCCACTGTCACCTACTGCACTTTTCACATGCACGCACTGTCACCCACCCACTGCCACTGCACTTTTCACCAGGTCCACTATTTTTCACAACCACCCACTGTCACCCACCCACTGCCACTGCACTTTTCACCAGGTCCACTATTTTTCACAACCACCCACTGTCACCCACCCACTGCCACTGCACTTTTCACCAGGTCCACTATTTTTCACATCCACCCACTGTCACCCACCCACTGCCACCACTGCACTTTTCACCAGGTCCACTATTTTTCACAACCACCCACTGTCACCCACCCACTGCCACTGCACTTTTCACCAGGTCCACTATTTTTCACAACCACCCACTGCCACCACTGCACTTTTCACCAGGTCCACTATTTTTCACAACCACCCACTGTCACCCACCCACTGCCACTGCACTTTTCACCAGGTCCACTATTTTTCACAACCACCCACTGTCACCTACTGCACTTTTCACATGCACGCACTGTCACCCACCCACTGCCACTGCACTTTTCACCAGGTCCACTATTTTTCACAACCACCCACTGTCACCCACCCACTGCCACTGCACTTTTCACCAGGTCCACTATTTTTCACAACCACCCACTGTCACCCACCCACTGCCACTGCACTTTTCACCAGGTCCACTATTTTTCACAACCACCCACTGTCACCTACTGCACTTTTCACATGCACGCACTGTCACCCACCCACTGCCACTGCACTTTTCACCAGGTCCACTATTTTTCACATCCACCCACTGTCACCCACCCACTGCCACCACTGCACTTTTCACCAGGTCCACTATTTTTCACAACCACCCACTGTCACCCACCCACTGCCACTGCACTTTTCACCAGGTCCACTATTTTTCACAACCACCCACTGTCACCTACTGCACTTTTCACATGCACGCACTGTCACCCACCCACTGCCACTGCACTTTTCACCAGGTCCACTATTTTTCACAACCACCCACTGTCACCCACCCACTGCCACTGCACTTTTCACCAGGTCCACTATTTTTCACAACCACCCACTGTCACCCACCCACTGCCACTGCACTTTTCACCAGGTCCACTATTTTTCACAACCACCCACTGTCACCCACCCACTGCCACTGCACTTTTCACCAGGTCCACTATTTTTCACATCCACCCACTGTCACCCACCCACTGCCACCACTGCACTTTTCACCAGGTCCACTATTTTTCACAACCACCCACTGTCACCCACCCACTGCCACTGCACTTTTCACCAGGTCCACTATTTTTCACAACCACCCACTGTCACCTACTGCACTTTTCACATGCACGCACTGTCACCCACCCACTGCCACTGCACTTTTCACCAGGTCCACTATTTTTCACAACCACCCACTGTCACCCACCCACTGCCACTGCACTTTTCACCAGGTCCACTATTTTTCACAACCACCCACTGTCACCCACCCACTGCCACTGCACTTTTCACCAGGTCCACTATTTTTCACAACCACCCACTGTCACCCACCCACTGCCACCACTGCACTTTTCACCAGGTCCACTATTTTTCACAACCACCCACTGTCACCTACTGCACTTTTCACATGCACGCACTGTCACCCACCCACTGCCACTGCACTTTTCACCAGGTCCACTATTTTTCACAACCACCCACTGTCACCCACCCACTGCCACTGCACTTTTCACCAGGTCCACTATTTTTCACAACCACCCACTGTCACCCACCCACTGCCACTGCACTTTTCACCAGGTCCACTATTTTTCACAACCACCCACTGTCACCTACTGCACTTTTCACATGCACGCACTGTCACCCACCCACTGCCACTGCACTTTTCACCAGGTCCACTATTTTTCACATCCACCCACTGTCACCCACCCACTGCCACTGCACTTTTCACCAGGTCCACTATTTTTCACAACCACCCACTGTCACCCACCCACTGCCACTGCACTTTTCACCAGGTCCACTATTTTTCACATCCACCCACTGTCACCCACCCACTGCCACCACTGCACTTTTCACCAGGTCCACTATTTTTCACAACCACCCACTGTCACCTACTGCACTTTTCACATGCACGCACTGTCACCCACCCACTGCCACTGCACTTTTCACCAGGTCCACTATTTTTCACAACCACCCACTGTCACCCACCCACTGCCACTGCACTTTTCACCAGGTCCACTATTTTTCACAACCACCCACTGTCACCCACCCACTGCCACTGCACTTTTCACCAGGTCCACTATTTTTCACATCCACCCACTGTCACCCACCCACTGCCACCACTGCACTTTTCACCAGGTCCACTATTTTTCACAACCACCCACTGTCACCCACCCACTGCCACTGCACTTTTCACCAGGTCCACTATTTTTCACAACCACCCACTGCCACCACTGCACTTTTCACCAGGTCCACTATTTTTCACAACCACCCACTGTCACCCACCCACTGCCACTGCACTTTTCACCAGGTCCACTATTTTTCACAACCACCCACTGTCACCTACTGCACTTTTCACATGCACGCACTGTCACCCACCCACTGCCACTGCACTTTTCACCAGGTCCACTATTTTTCACAACCACCCACTGTCACCCACCCACTGCCACTGCACTTTTCACCAGGTCCACTATTTTTCACAACCACCCACTGTCACCCACCCACTGCCACTGCACTTTTCACCAGGTCCACTATTTTTCACAACCACCCACTGTCACCTACTGCACTTTTCACATGCACGCACTGTCACCCACCCACTGCCACTGCACTTTTCACCAGGTCCACTATTTTTCACATCCACCCACTGTCACCCACCCACTGCCACCACTGCACTTTTCACCAGGTCCACTATTTTTCACAACCACCCACTGTCACCCACCCACTGCCACTGCACTTTTCACCAGGTCCACTATTTTTCACAACCACCCACTGTCACCTACTGCACTTTTCACATGCACGCACTGTCACCCACCCACTGCCACTGCACTTTTCACCAGGTCCACTATTTTTCACAACCACCCACTGTCACCCACCCACTGCCACTGCACTTTTCACCAGGTCCACTATTTTTCACAACCACCCACTGTCACCCACCCACTGCCACCACTGCACTTTTCACCAGGTCCACTATTTTTCACAACCACCCACTGTCACCTACTGCACTTTTCACATGCACGCACTGTCACCCACCCACTGCCACTGCACTTTTCACCAGGTCCACTATTTTTCACAACCACCCACTGTCACCCACCCACTGCCACTGCACTTTTCACCAGGTCCACTATTTTTCACAACCACCCACTGTCACCCACCCACTGCCACTGCACTTTTCACCAGGTCCACTATTTTTCACAACCACCCACTGTCACCTACTGCACTTTTCACATGCACGCACTGTCACCCACCCACTGCCACTGCACTTTTCACCAGGTCCACTATTTTTCACATCCACCCACTGTCACCCACCCACTGCCACCACTGCACTTTTCACCAGGTCCACTATTTTTCACAACCACCCACTGTCACCTACTGCACTTTTCACATGCACGCACTGTCACCCACCCACTGCCACTGCACTTTTCACCAGGTCCACTATTTTTCACAACCACCCACTGTCACCCACCCACTGCCACTGCACTTTTCACCAGGTCCACTATTTTTCACAACCACCCACTGTCACCCACCCACTGCCACCACTGCACTTTTCACCAGGTCCACTATTTTTCACAACCACCCACTGTCACCTACTGCACTTTTCACATGCACGCACTGTCACCCACCCACTGCCACTGCACTTTTCACCAGGTCCACTATTTTTCACAACCACCCACTGTCACCCACCCACTGCCACTGCACTTTTCACCAGGTCCACTATTTTTCACAACCACCCACTGTCACCCACCCACTGCCACTGCACTTTTCACCAGGTCCACTATTTTTCACATCCACCCACTGTCACCCACCCACTGCCACCACTGCACTTTTCACCAGGTCCACTATTTTTCACAACCACCCACTGTCACCCACCCACTGCCACTGCACTTTTCACCAGGTCCACTATTTTTCACAACCACCCACTGTCACCTACTGCACTTTTCACATGCACGCACTGTCACCCACCCACTGCCACTGCACTTTTCACCAGGTCCACTATTTTTCACAACCACCCACTGTCACCCACCCACTGCCACTGCACTTTTCACCAGGTCCACTATTTTTCACAACCACCCACTGTCACCCACCCACTGCCACTGCACTTTTCACCAGGTCCACTATTTTTCACAACCACCCACTGTCACCCACCCACTGCCACCACTGCACTTTTCACCAGGTCCACTATTTTTCACAACCACCCACTGTCACCTACTGCACTTTTCACATGCACGCACTGTCACCCACCCACTGCCACTGCACTTTTCACCAGGTCCACTATTTTTCACAACCACCCACTGTCACCCACCCACTGCCACTGCACTTTTCACCAGGTCCACTATTTTTCACATCCACCCACTGTCACCCACCCACTGCCACCACTGCACTTTTCACCAGGTCCACTATTTTTCACAACCACCCACTGTCACCCACCCACTGCCACTGCACTTTTCACCAGGTCCACTATTTTTCACAACCACCCACTGTCACCCACCCACTGCCACTGCACTTTTCACCAGGTCCACTATTTTTCACAACCACCCACTGTCACCCACCCACTGCCACTGCACTTTTCACCAGGTCCACTATTTTTCACAACCACCCACTGTCACCTACTGCACTTTTCACATGCACGCACTGTCACCCACCCACTGCCACTGCACTTTTCACCAGGTCCACTATTTTTCACATCCACCCACTGTCACCCACCCACTGCCACCACTGCACTTTTCACCAGGTCCACTATTTTTCACAACCACCCACTGTCACCCACCCACTGCCACTGCACTTTTCACCAGGTCCACTATTTTTCACAACCACCCACTGTCACCTACTGCACTTTTCACATGCACGCACTGTCACCCACCCACTGCCACTGCACTTTTCACCAGGTCCACTATTTTTCACAACCACCCACTGTCACCCACCCACTGCCACTGCACTTTTCACCAGGTCCACTATTTTTCACAACCACCCACTGTCACCCACCCACTGCCACTGCACTTTTCACCAGGTCCACTATTTTTCACAACCACCCACTGTCACCCACCCACTGCCACTGCACTTTTCACCAGGTCCACTATTTTTCACATCCACCCACTGTCACCCACCCACTGCCACCACTGCACTTTTCACCAGGTCCACTATTTTTCACAACCACCCACTGTCACCCACCCACTGCCACTGCACTTTTCACCAGGTCCACTATTTTTCACAACCACCCACTGTCACCTACTGCACTTTTCACATGCACGCACTGTCACCCACCCACTGCCACTGCACTTTTCACCAGGTCCACTATTTTTCACAACCACCCACTGTCACCCACCCACTGCCACTGCACTTTTCACCAGGTCCACTATTTTTCACAACCACCCACTGTCACCCACCCACTGCCACTGCACTTTTCACCAGGTCCACTATTTTTCACAACCACCCACTGTCACCCACCCACTGCCACCACTGCACTTTTCACCAGGTCCACTATTTTTCACAACCACCCACTGTCACCTACTGCACTTTTCACATGCACGCACTGTCACCCACCCACTGCCACTGCACTTTTCACCAGGTCCACTATTTTTCACAACCACCC
Source organism: Anastrepha obliqua (assembly GCF_027943255.1). Lineage (NCBI taxonomy): Eukaryota > Metazoa > Arthropoda > Insecta > Diptera > Tephritidae > Anastrepha > Anastrepha obliqua. Next base: position 26,086 of record NC_072894.1, read on the forward strand.
ACTGTCACCCACCCACTGCCACTGCACTTTTCACCAGGTCCACTATTTTTCACAACCACCCACTGTCACCCACCCACTGCCACTGCACTTTTCACCAGGTCCACTATTTTTCACAACCACCCACTGTCACCTACTGCACTTTTCACATGCACGCACTGTCACCCACCCACTGCCACTGCACTTTTCACCAGGTCCACTATTTTTCACATCCACCCACTGTCACCCACCCACTGCCACCACTGCACTTTTCACCAGGTCCACTATTTTTCACAACCACCCACTGTCACCTACTGCACTTTTCACATGCACGCACTGTCACCCACCCACTGCCACTGCACTTTTCACCAGGTCCACTATTTTTCACAACCACCCACTGTCACCCACCCACTGCCACTGCACTTTTCACCAGGTCCACTATTTTTCACAACCACCCACTGTCACCCACCCACTGCCACCACTGCACTTTTCACCAGGTCCACTATTTTTCACAACCACCCACTGTCACCTACTGCACTTTTCACATGCACGCACTGTCACCCACCCACTGCCACTGCACTTTTCACCAGGTCCACTATTTTTCACAACCACCCACTGTCACCCACCCACTGCCACTGCACTTTTCACCAGGTCCACTATTTTTCACAACCACCCACTGTCACCCACCCACTGCCACTGCACTTTTCACCAGGTCCACTATTTTTCACATCCACCCACTGTCACCCACCCACTGCCACCACTGCACTTTTCACCAGGTCCACTATTTTTCACAACCACCCACTGTCACCCACCCACTGCCACTGCACTTTTCACCAGGTCCACTATTTTTCACAACCACCCACTGTCACCTACTGCACTTTTCACATGCACGCACTGTCACCCACCCACTGCCACTGCACTTTTCACCAGGTCCACTATTTTTCACAACCACCCACTGTCACCCACCCACTGCCACTGCACTTTTCACCAGGTCCACTATTTTTCACAACCACCCACTGTCACCCACCCACTGCCACTGCACTTTTCACCAGGTCCACTATTTTTCACAACCACCCACTGTCACCCACCCACTGCCACCACTGCACTTTTCACCAGGTCCACTATTTTTCACAACCACCCACTGTCACCTACTGCACTTTTCACATGCACGCACTGTCACCCACCCACTGCCACTGCACTTTTCACCAGGTCCACTATTTTTCACAACCACCCACTGTCACCCACCCACTGCCACTGCACTTTTCACCAGGTCCACTATTTTTCACAACCACCCACTGTCACCCACCCACTGCCACTGCACTTTTCACCAGGTCCACTATTTTTCACAACCACCCACTGTCACCTACTGCACTTTTCACATGCACGCACTGTCACCCACCCACTGCCACTGCACTTTTCACCAGGTCCACTATTTTTCACATCCACCCACTGTCACCCACCCACTGCCACCACTGCACTTTTCACCAGGTCCACTATTTTTCACAACCACCCACTGTCACCTACTGCACTTTTCACATGCACGCACTGTCACCCACCCACTGCCACTGCACTTTTCACCAGGTCCACTATTTTTCACAACCACCCACTGTCACCCACCCACTGCCACTGCACTTTTCACCAGGTCCACTATTTTTCACAACCACCCACTGTCACCCACCCACTGCCACCACTGCACTTTTCACCAGGTCCACTATTTTTCACAACCACCCACTGTCACCTACTGCACTTTTCACATGCACGCACTGTCACCCACCCACTGCCACTGCACTTTTCACCAGGTCCACTATTTTTCACAACCACCCACTGTCACCCACCCACTGCCACTGCACTTTTCACCAGGTCCACTATTTTTCACAACCACCCACTGTCACCCACCCACTGCCACTGCACTTTTCACCAGGTCCACTATTTTTCACATCCACCCACTGTCACCCACCCACTGCCACCACTGCACTTTTCACCAGGTCCACTATTTTTCACAACCACCCACTGTCACCCACCCACTGCCACTGCACTTTTCACCAGGTCCACTATTTTTCACAACCACCCACTGCCACCACTGCACTTTTCACCAGGTCCACTATTTTTCACAACCACCCACTGTCACCCACCCACTGCCACTGCACTTTTCACCAGGTCCACTATTTTTCACAACCACCCACTGTCACCTACTGCACTTTTCACATGCACGCACTGTCACCCACCCACTGCCACTGCACTTTTCACCAGGTCCACTATTTTTCACAACCACCCACTGTCACCCACCCACTGCCACTGCACTTTTCACCAGGTCCACTATTTTTCACAACCACCCACTGTCACCCACCCACTGCCACTGCACTTTTCACCAGGTCCACTATTTTTCACAACCACCCACTGTCACCTACTGCACTTTTCACATGCACGCACTGTCACCCACCCACTGCCACTGCACTTTTCACCAGGTCCACTATTTTTCACATCCACCCACTGTCACCCACCCACTGCCACCACTGCACTTTTCACCAGGTCCACTATTTTTCACAACCACCCACTGTCACCCACCCACTGCCACTGCACTTTTCACCAGGTCCACTATTTTTCACAACCACCCACTGTCACCTACTGCACTTTTCACATGCACGCACTGTCACCCACCCACTGCCACTGCACTTTTCACCAGGTCCACTATTTTTCACAACCACCCACTGTCACCCACCCACTGCCACTGCACTTTTCACCAGGTCCACTATTTTTCACAACCACCCACTGTCACCCACCCACTGCCACCACTGCACTTTTCACCAGGTCCACTATTTTTCACAACCACCCACTGTCACCTACTGCACTTTTCACATGCACGCACTGTCACCCACCCACTGCCACTGCACTTTTCACCAGGTCCACTATTTTTCACAACCACCCACTGTCACCCACCCACTGCCACTGCACTTTTCACCAGGTCCACTATTTTTCACAACCACCCACTGTCACCCACCCACTGCCACTGCACTTTTCACCAGGTCCACTATTTTTCACAACCACCCACTGTCACCTACTGCACTTTTCACATGCACGCACTGTCACCCACCCACTGCCACTGCACTTTTCACCAGGTCCACTATTTTTCACATCCACCCACTGTCACCCACCCACTGCCACTGCACTTTTCACCAGGTCCACTATTTTTCACAACCACCCACTGTCACCCACCCACTGCCACTGCACTTTTCACCAGGTCCACTATTTTTCACATCCACCCACTGTCACCCACCCACTGCCACCACTGCACTTTTCACCAGGTCCACTATTTTTCACAACCACCCACTGTCACCTACTGCACTTTTCACATGCACGCACTGTCACCCACCCACTGCCACTGCACTTTTCACCAGGTCCACTATTTTTCACAACCACCCACTGTCACCCACCCACTGCCACTGCACTTTTCACCAGGTCCACTATTTTTCACAACCACCCACTGTCACCCACCCACTGCCACTGCACTTTTCACCAGGTCCACTATTTTTCACATCCACCCACTGTCACCCACCCACTGCCACCACTGCACTTTTCACCAGGTCCACTATTTTTCACAACCACCCACTGTCACCCACCCACTGCCACTGCACTTTTCACCAGGTCCACTATTTTTCACAACCACCCACTGCCACCACTGCACTTTTCACCAGGTCCACTATTTTTCACAACCACCCACTGTCACCCACCCACTGCCACTGCACTTTTCACCAGGTCCACTATTTTTCACAACCACCCACTGTCACCTACTGCACTTTTCACATGCACGCACTGTCACCCACCCACTGCCACTGCACTTTTCACCAGGTCCACTATTTTTCACAACCACCCACTGTCACCCACCCACTGCCACTGCACTTTTCACCAGGTCCACTATTTTTCACAACCACCCACTGTCACCCACCCACTGCCACTGCACTTTTCACCAGGTCCACTATTTTTCACAACCACCCACTGTCACCTACTGCACTTTTCACATGCACGCACTGTCACCCACCCACTGCCACTGCACTTTTCACCAGGTCCACTATTTTTCACATCCACCCACTGTCACCCACCCACTGCCACCACTGCACTTTTCACCAGGTCCACTATTTTTCACAACCACCCACTGTCACCCACCCACTGCCACTGCACTTTTCACCAGGTCCACTATTTTTCACAACCACCCACTGTCACCTACTGCACTTTTCACATGCACGCACTGTCACCCACCCACTGCCACTGCACTTTTCACCAGGTCCACTATTTTTCACAACCACCCACTGTCACCCACCCACTGCCACTGCACTTTTCACCAGGTCCACTATTTTTCACAACCACCCACTGTCACCCACCCACTGCCACCACTGCACTTTTCACCAGGTCCACTATTTTTCACAACCACCCACTGTCACCTACTGCACTTTTCACATGCACGCACTGTCACCCACCCACTGCCACTGCACTTTTCACCAGGTCCACTATTTTTCACAACCACCCACTGTCACCCACCCACTGCCACTGCACTTTTCACCAGGTCCACTATTTTTCACAACCACCCACTGTCACCCACCCACTGCCACTGCACTTTTCACCAGGTCCACTATTTTTCACAACCACCCACTGTCACCTACTGCACTTTTCACATGCACGCACTGTCACCCACCCACTGCCACTGCACTTTTCACCAGGTCCACTATTTTTCACATCCACCCACTGTCACCCACCCACTGCCACCACTGCACTTTTCACCAGGTCCACTATTTTTCACAACCACCCACTGTCACCTACTGCACTTTTCACATGCACGCACTGTCACCCACCCACTGCCACTGCACTTTTCACCAGGTCCACTATTTTTCACAACCACCCACTGTCACCCACCCACTGCCACTGCACTTTTCACCAGGTCCACTATTTTTCACAACCACCCACTGTCACCCACCCACTGCCACCACTGCACTTTTCACCAGGTCCACTATTTTTCACAACCACCCACTGTCACCTACTGCACTTTTCACATGCACGCACTGTCACCCACCCACTGCCACTGCACTTTTCACCAGGTCCACTATTTTTCACAACCACCCACTGTCACCCACCCACTGCCACTGCACTTTTCACCAGGTCCACTATTTTTCACAACCACCCACTGTCACCCACCCACTGCCACTGCACTTTTCACCAGGTCCACTATTTTTCACATCCACCCACTGTCACCCACCCACTGCCACCACTGCACTTTTCACCAGGTCCACTATTTTTCACAACCACCCACTGTCACCCACCCACTGCCACTGCACTTTTCACCAGGTCCACTATTTTTCACAACCACCCACTGTCACCTACTGCACTTTTCACATGCACGCACTGTCACCCACCCACTGCCACTGCACTTTTCACCAGGTCCACTATTTTTCACAACCACCCACTGTCACCCACCCACTGCCACTGCACTTTTCACCAGGTCCACTATTTTTCACAACCACCCACTGTCACCCACCCACTGCCACTGCACTTTTCACCAGGTCCACTATTTTTCACAACCACCCACTGTCACCCACCCACTGCCACCACTGCACTTTTCACCAGGTCCACTATTTTTCACAACCACCCACTGTCACCTACTGCACTTTTCACATGCACGCACTGTCACCCACCCACTGCCACTGCACTTTTCACCAGGTCCACTATTTTTCACAACCACCCACTGTCACCCACCCACTGCCACTGCACTTTTCACCAGGTCCACTATTTTTCACATCCACCCACTGTCACCCACCCACTGCCACCACTGCACTTTTCACCAGGTCCACTATTTTTCACAACCACCCACTGTCACCCACCCACTGCCACTGCACTTTTCACCAGGTCCACTATTTTTCACAACCACCCACTGTCACCCACCCACTGCCACTGCACTTTTCACCAGGTCCACTATTTTTCACAACCACCCACTGTCACCCACCCACTGCCACTGCACTTTTCACCAGGTCCACTATTTTTCACAACCACCCACTGTCACCTACTGCACTTTTCACATGCACGCACTGTCACCCACCCACTGCCACTGCACTTTTCACCAGGTCCACTATTTTTCACATCCACCCACTGTCACCCACCCACTGCCACCACTGCACTTTTCACCAGGTCCACTATTTTTCACAACCACCCACTGTCACCCACCCACTGCCACTGCACTTTTCACCAGGTCCACTATTTTTCACAACCACCCACTGTCACCTACTGCACTTTTCACATGCACGCACTGTCACCCACCCACTGCCACTGCACTTTTCACCAGGTCCACTATTTTTCACAACCACCCACTGTCACCCACCCACTGCCACTGCACTTTTCACCAGGTCCACTATTTTTCACAACCACCCACTGTCACCCACCCACTGCCACTGCACTTTTCACCAGGTCCACTATTTTTCACAACCACCCACTGTCACCCACCCACTGCCACTGCACTTTTCACCAGGTCCACTATTTTTCACATCCACCCACTGTCACCCACCCACTGCCACCACTGCACTTTTCACCAGGTCCACTATTTTTCACAACCACCCACTGTCACCCACCCACTGCCACTGCACTTTTCACCAGGTCCACTATTTTTCACAACCACCCACTGTCACCTACTGCACTTTTCACATGCACGCACTGTCACCCACCCACTGCCACTGCACTTTTCACCAGGTCCACTATTTTTCACAACCACCCACTGTCACCCACCCACTGCCACTGCACTTTTCACCAGGTCCACTATTTTTCACAACCACCCACTGTCACCCACCCACTGCCACTGCACTTTTCACCAGGTCCACTATTTTTCACAACCACCCACTGTCACCCACCCACTGCCACCACTGCACTTTTCACCAGGTCCACTATTTTTCACAACCACCCACTGTCACCTACTGCACTTTTCACATGCACGCACTGTCACCCACCCACTGCCACTGCACTTTTCACCAGGTCCACTATTTTTCACAACCACCCACTGTCACCCACCCACTGCCACTGCACTTTTCACCAGGTCCACTATTTTTCACAACCACCCACTGTCACCCACCCACTGCCACTGCACTTTTCACCAGGTCCACTATTTTTCACAACCACCCACTGTCACCTACTGCACTTTTCACATGCACGCACTGTCACCCACCCACTGCCACTGCACTTTTCACCAGGTCCACTATTTTTCACATCCACCCACTGTCACCCACCCACTGCCACCACTGCACTTTTCACCAGGTCCACTATTTTTCACAACCACCCACTGTCACCTACTGCACTTTTCACATGCACGCACTGTCACCCACCCACTGCCACTGCACTTTTCACCAGGTCCACTATTTTTCACAACCACCCACTGTCACCCACCCACTGCCACTGCACTTTTCACCAGGTCCACTATTTTTCACAACCACCCACTGTCACCCACCCACTGCCACCACTGCACTTTTCACCAGGTCCACTATTTTTCACAACCACCCACTGTCACCTACTGCACTTTTCACATGCACGCACTGTCACCCACCCACTGCCACTGCACTTTTCACCAGGTCCACTATTTTTCACAACCACCCACTGTCACCCACCCACTGCCACTGCACTTTTCACCAGGTCCACTATTTTTCACAACCACCCACTGTCACCCACCCACTGCCACTGCACTTTTCACCAGGTCCACTATTTTTCACATCCACCCACTGTCACCCACCCACTGCCACCACTGCACTTTTCACCAGGTCCACTATTTTTCACAACCACCCACTGTCACCCACCCACTGCCACTGCACTTTTCACCAGGTCCACTATTTTTCACAACCACCCACTGTCACCTACTGCACTTTTCACATGCACGCACTGTCACCCACCCACTGCCACTGCACTTTTCACCAGGTCCACTATTTTTCACAACCACCCACTGTCACCCACCCACTGCCACTGCACTTTTCACCAGGTCCACTATTTTTCACAACCACCCACTGTCACCCACCCACTGCCACTGCACTTTTCACCAGGTCCACTATTTTTCACAACCACCCACTGTCACCCACCCACTGCCACCACTGCACTTTTCACCAGGTCCACTATTTTTCACAACCACCCACTGTCACCTACTGCACTTTTCACATGCACGCACTGTCACCCACCCACTGCCACTGCACTTTTCACCAGGTCCACTATTTTTCACAACCACCCACTGTCACCCACCCACTGCCACTGCACTTTTCACCAGGTCCACTATTTTTCACAACCACCCACTGTCACCCACCCACTGCCACTGCACTTTTCACCAGGTCCACTATTTTTCACAACCACCCACTGTCACCTACTGCACTTTTCACATGCACGCACTGTCACCCACCCACTGCCACTGCACTTTTCACCAGGTCCACTATTTTTCACATCCACCCACTGTCACCCACCCACTGCCACCACTGCACTTTTCACCAGGTCCACTATTTTTCACAACCACCCACTGTCACCTACTGCACTTTTCACATGCACGCACTGTCACCCACCCACTGCCACTGCACTTTTCACCAGGTCCACTATTTTTCACAACCACCCACTGTCACCCACCCACTGCCACTGCACTTTTCACCAGGTCCACTATTTTTCACAACCACCCACTGTCACCCACCCACTGCCACCACTGCACTTTTCACCAGGTCCACTATTTTTCACAACCACCCACTGTCACCTACTGCACTTTTCACATGCACGCACTGTCACCCACCCACTGCCACTGCACTTTTCACCAGGTCCACTATTTTTCACAACCACCCACTGTCACCCACCCACTGCCACTGCACTTTTCACCAGGTCCACTATTTTTCACAACCACCCACTGTCACCCACCCACTGCCACTGCACTTTTCACCAGGTCCACTATTTTTCACATCCACCCACTGTCACCCACCCACTGCCACCACTGCACTTTTCACCAGGTCCACTATTTTTCACAACCACCCACTGTCACCCACCCACTGCCACTGCACTTTTCACCAGGTCCACTATTTTTCACAACCACCCACTGCCACCACTGCACTTTTCACCAGGTCCACTATTTTTCACAACCACCCACTGTCACCCACCCACTGCCACTGCACTTTTCACCAGGTCCACTATTTTTCACAACCACCCACTGTCACCTACTGCACTTTTCACATGCACGCACTGTCACCCACCCACTGCCACTGCACTTTTCACCAGGTCCACTATTTTTCACAACCACCCACTGTCACCCACCCACTGCCACTGCACTTTTCACCAGGTCCACTATTTTTCACAACCACCCACTGTCACCCACCCACTGCCACTGCACTTTTCACCAGGTCCACTATTTTTCACAACCACCCACTGTCACCTACTGCACTTTTCACATGCACGCACTGTCACCCACCCACTGCCACTGCACTTTTCACCAGGTCCACTATTTTTCACATCCACCCACTGTCACCCACCCACTGCCACCACTGCACTTTTCACCAGGTCCACTATTTTTCACAACCACCCACTGTCACCCACCCACTGCCACTGCACTTTTCACCAGGTCCACTATTTTTCACAACCACCCACTGTCACCTACTGCACTTTTCACATGCACGCACTGTCACCCACCCACTGCCACTGCACTTTTCACCAGGTCCACTATTTTTCACAACCACCCACTGTCACCCACCCACTGCCACTGCACTTTTCACCAGGTCCACTATTTTTCACAACCACCCACTGTCACCCACCCACTGCCACCACTGCACTTTTCACCAGGTCCACTATTTTTCACAACCACCCACTGTCACCTACTGCACTTTTCACATGCACGCACTGTCACCCACCCACTGCCACTGCACTTTTCACCAGGTCCACTATTTTTCACAACCACCCACTGTCACCCACCCACTGCCACTGCACTTTTCACCAGGTCCACTATTTTTCACAACCACCCACTGTCACCCACCCACTGCCACTGCACTTTTCACCAGGTCCACTATTTTTCACAACCACCCACTGTCACCTACTGCACTTTTCACATGCACGCACTGTCACCCACCCACTGCCACTGCACTTTTCACCAGGTCCACTATTTTTCACATCCACCCACTGTCACCCACCCACTGCCACCACTGCACTTTTCACCAGGTCCACTATTTTTCACAACCACCCACTGTCACCTACTGCACTTTTCACATGCACGCACTGTCACCCACCCACTGCCACTGCACTTTTCACCAGGTCCACTATTTTTCACAACCACCCACTGTCACCCACCCACTGCCACTGCACTTTTCACCAGGTCCACTATTTTTCACAACCACCCACTGTCACCCACCCACTGCCACCACTGCACTTTTCACCAGGTCCACTATTTTTCACAACCACCCACTGTCACCTACTGCACTTTTCACATGCACGCACTGTCACCCACCCACTGCCACTGCACTTTTCACCAGGTCCACTATTTTTCACAACCACCCACTGTCACCCACCCACTGCCACTGCACTTTTCACCAGGTCCACTATTTTTCACAACCACCCACTGTCACCCACCCACTGCCACTGCACTTTTCACCAGGTCCACTATTTTTCACATCCACCCACTGTCACCCACCCACTGCCACCACTGCACTTTTCACCAGGTCCACTATTTTTCACAACCACCCACTGTCACCCACCCACTGCCACTGCACTTTTCACCAGGTCCACTATTTTTCACAACCACCCACTGTCACCTACTGCACTTTTCACATGCACGCACTGTCACCCACCCACTGCCACTGCACTTTTCACCAGGTCCACTATTTTTCACAACCACCCACTGTCACCCACCCACTGCCACTGCACTTTTCACCAGGTCCACTATTTTTCACAACCACCCACTGTCACCCACCCACTGCCACTGCACTTTTCACCAGGTCCACTATTTTTCACAACCACCCACTGTCACCCACCCACTGCCACCACTGCACTTTTCACCAGGTCCACTATTTTTCACAACCACCCACTGTCACCTACTGCACTTTTCACATGCACGCACTGTCACCCACCCACTGCCACTGCACTTTTCACCAGGTCCACTATTTTTCACAACCACCCACTGTCACCCACCCACTGCCACTGCACTTTTCACCAGGTCCACTATTTTTCACAACCACCCACTGTCACCCACCCACTGCCACTGCACTTTTCACCAGGTCCACTATTTTTCACAACCACCCACTGTCACCTACTGCACTTTTCACATGCACGCACTGTCACCCACCCACTGCCACTGCACTTTTCACCAGGTCCACTATTTTTCACATCCACCCACTGTCACCCACCCACTGCCACCACTGCACTTTTCACCAGGTCCACTATTTTTCACAACCACCCACTGTCACCTACTGCACTTTTCACATGCACGCACTGTCACCCACCCACTGCCACTGCACTTTTCACCAGGTCCACTATTTTTCACAACCACCCACTGTCACCCACCCACTGCCACTGCACTTTTCACCAGGTCCACTATTTTTCACAACCACCCACTGTCACCCACCCACTGCCACCACTGCACTTTTCACCAGGTCCACTATTTTTCACAACCACCCACTGTCACCTACTGCACTTTTCACATGCACGCACTGTCACCCACCCACTGCCACTGCACTTTTCACCAGGTCCACTATTTTTCACAACCACCCACTGTCACCCACCCACTGCCACTGCACTTTTCACCAGGTCCACTATTTTTCACAACCACCCACTGTCACCCACCCACTGCCACTGCACTTTTCACCAGGTCCACTATTTTTCACATCCACCCACTGTCACCCACCCACTGCCACCACTGCACTTTTCACCAGGTCCACTATTTTTCACAACCACCCACTGTCACCCACCCACTGCCACTGCACTTTTCACCAGGTCCACTATTTTTCACAACCACCCACTGCCACCACTGCACTTTTCACCAGGTCCACTATTTTTCACAACCACCCACTGTCACCCACCCACTGCCACTGCACTTTTCACCAGGTCCACTATTTTTCACAACCACCCACTGTCACCTACTGCACTTTTCACATGCACGCACTGTCACCCACCCACTGCCACTGCACTTTTCACCAGGTCCACTATTTTTCACAACCACCCACTGTCACCCACCCACTGCCACTGCACTTTTCACCAGGTCCACTATTTTTCACAACCACCCACTGTCACCCACCCACTGCCACTGCACTTTTCACCAGGTCCACTATTTTTCACAACCACCCACTGTCACCTACTGCACTTTTCACATGCACGCACTGTCACCCACCCACTGCCACTGCACTTTTCACCAGGTCCACTATTTTTCACATCCACCCACTGTCACCCACCCACTGCCACCACTGCACTTTTCACCAGGTCCACTATTTTTCACAACCACCCACTGTCACCCACCCACTGCCACTGCACTTTTCACCAGGTCCACTATTTTTCACAACCACCCACTGTCACCTACTGCACTTTTCACATGCACGCACTGTCACCCACCCACTGCCACTGCACTTTTCACCAGGTCCACTATTTTTCACAACCACCCACTGTCACCCACCCACTGCCACTGCACTTTTCACCAGGTCCACTATTTTTCACAACCACCCACTGTCACCCACCCACTGCCACTGCACTTTTCACCAGGTCCACTATTTTTCACAACCACCCACTGTCACCCACCCACTGCCACTGCACTTTTCACCAGGTCCACTATTTTTCACATCCACCCACTGTCACCCACCCACTGCCACCACTGCACTTTTCACCAGGTCCACTATTTTTCACAACCACCCACTGTCACCCACCCACTGCCACTGCACTTTTCACCAGGTCCACTATTTTTCACAACCACCCACTGTCACCTACTGCACTTTTCACATGCACGCACTGTCACCCACCCACTGCCACTGCACTTTTCACCAGGTCCACTATTTTTCACAACCACCCACTGTCACCCACCCACTGCCACTGCACTTTTCACCAGGTCCACTATTTTTCACAACCACCCACTGTCACCCACCCACTGCCACTGCACTTTTCACCAGGTCCACTATTTTTCACAACCACCCACTGTCACCCACCCACTGCCACCACTGCACTTTTCACCAGGTCCACTATTTTTCACAACCACCCACTGTCACCTACTGCACTTTTCACATGCACGCACTGTCACCCACCCACTGCCACTGCACTTTTCACCAGGTCCACTATTTTTCACAACCACCCACTGTCACCCACCCACTGCCACTGCACTTTTCACCAGGTCCACTATTTTTCACAACCACCCACTGTCACCCACCCACTGCCACTGCACTTTTCACCAGGTCCACTATTTTTCACAACCACCCACTGTCACCTACTGCACTTTTCACATGCACGCACTGTCACCCACCCACTGCCACTGCACTTTTCACCAGGTCCACTATTTTTCACATCCACCCACTGTCACCCACCCACTGCCACTGCACTTTTCACCAGGTCCACTATTTTTCACAACCACCCACTGTCACCCACCCACTGCCACTGCACTTTTCACCAGGTCCACTATTTTTCACATCCACCCACTGTCACCCACCCACTGCCACCACTGCACTTTTCACCAGGTCCACTATTTTTCACAACCACCCACTGTCACCTACTGCACTTTTCACATGCACGCACTGTCACCCACCCACTGCCACTGCACTTTTCACCAGGTCCACTATTTTTCACAACCACCCACTGTCACCCACCCACTGCCACTGCACTTTTCACCAGGTCCACTATTTTTCACAACCACCCACTGTCACCCACCCACTGCCACTGCACTTTTCACCAGGTCCACTATTTTTCACATCCACCCACTGTCACCCACCCACTGCCACCACTGCACTTTTCACCAGGTCCACTATTTTTCACAACCACCCACTGTCACCCACCCACTGCCACTGCACTTTTCACCAGGTCCACTATTTTTCACAACCACCCACTGCCACCACTGCACTTTTCACCAGGTCCACTATTTTTCACAACCACCCACTGTCACCCACCCACTGCCACTGCACTTTTCACCAGGTCCACTATTTTTCACAACCACCCACTGTCACCTACTGCACTTTTCACATGCACGCACTGTCACCCACCCACTGCCACTGCACTTTTCACCAGGTCCACTATTTTTCACAACCACCCACTGTCACCCACCCACTGCCACTGCACTTTTCACCAGGTCCACTATTTTTCACAACCACCCACTGTCACCCACCCACTGCCACTGCACTTTTCACCAGGTCCACTATTTTTCACAACCACCCACTGTCACCTACTGCACTTTTCACATGCACGCACTGTCACCCACCCACTGCCACTGCACTTTTCACCAGGTCCACTATTTTTCACATCCACCCACTGTCACCCACCCACTGCCACCACTGCACTTTTCACCAGGTCCACTATTTTTCACAACCACCCACTGTCACCCACCCACTGCCACTGCACTTTTCACCAGGTCCACTATTTTTCACAACCACCCACTGTCACCTACTGCACTTTTCACATGCACGCACTGTCACCCACCCACTGCCACTGCACTTTTCACCAGGTCCACTATTTTTCACAACCACCCACTGTCACCCACCCACTGCCACTGCACTTTTCACCAGGTCCACTATTTTTCACAACCACCCACTGTCACCCACCCACTGCCACCACTGCACTTTTCACCAGGTCCACTATTTTTCACAACCACCCACTGTCACCTACTGCACTTTTCACATGCACGCACTGTCACCCACCCACTGCCACTGCACTTTTCACCAGGTCCACTATTTTTCACAACCACCCACTGTCACCCACCCACTGCCACTGCACTTTTCACCAGGTCCACTATTTTTCACAACCACCCACTGTCACCCACCCACTGCCACTGCACTTTTCACCAGGTCCACTATTTTTCACAACCACCCACTGTCACCTACTGCACTTTTCACATGCACGCACTGTCACCCACCCACTGCCACTGCACTTTTCACCAGGTCCACTATTTTTCACATCCACCCACTGTCACCCACCCACTGCCACCACTGCACTTTTCACCAGGTCCACTATTTTTCACAACCACCCACTGTCACCTACTGCACTTTTCACATGCACGCACTGTCACCCACCCACTGCCACTGCACTTTTCACCAGGTCCACTATTTTTCACAACCACCCACTGTCACCCACCCACTGCCACTGCACTTTTCACCAGGTCCACTATTTTTCACAACCACCCACTGTCACCCACCCACTGCCACCACTGCACTTTTCACCAGGTCCACTATTTTTCACAACCACCCACTGTCACCTACTGCACTTTTCACATGCACGCACTGTCACCCACCCACTGCCACTGCACTTTTCACCAGGTCCACTATTTTTCACAACCACCCACTGTCACCCACCCACTGCCACTGCACTTTTCACCAGGTCCACTATTTTTCACAACCACCCACTGTCACCCACCCACTGCCACTGCACTTTTCACCAGGTCCACTATTTTTCACATCCACCCACTGTCACCCACCCACTGCCACCACTGCACTTTTCACCAGGTCCACTATTTTTCACAACCACCCACTGTCACCCACCCACTGCCACTGCACTTTTCACCAGGTCCACTATTTTTCACAACCACCCACTGTCACCTACTGCACTTTTCACATGCACGCACTGTCACCCACCCACTGCCACTGCACTTTTCACCAGGTCCACTATTTTTCACAACCACCCACTGTCACCCACCCACTGCCACTGCACTTTTCACCAGGTCCACTATTTTTCACAACCACCCACTGTCACCCACCCACTGCCACTGCACTTTTCACCAGGTCCACTATTTTTCACAACCACCCACTGTCACCCACCCACTGCCACCACTGCACTTTTCACCAGGTCCACTATTTTTCACAACCACCCACTGTCACCTACTGCACTTTTCACATGCACGCACTGTCACCCACCCACTGCCACTGCACTTTTCACCAGGTCCACTATTTTTCACAACCACCCACTGTCACCCACCCACTGCCACTGCACTTTTCACCAGGTCCACTATTTTTCACATCCACCCACTGTCACCCACCCACTGCCACCACTGCACTTTTCACCAGGTCCACTATTTTTCACAACCACCCACTGTCACCCACCCACTGCCACTGCACTTTTCACCAGGTCCACTATTTTTCACAACCACCCACTGTCACCTACTGCACTTTTCACATGCACGCACTGTCACCCACCCACTGCCACTGCACTTTTCACCAGGTCCACTATTTTTCACAACCACCCACTGTCACCCACCCACTGCCACTGCACTTTTCACCAGGTCCACTATTTTTCACAACCACCCACTGTCACCCACCCACTGCCACTGCACTTTTCACCAGGTCCACTATTTTTCACAACCACCCACTGTCACCCACCCACTGCCACCACTGCACTTTTCACCAGGTCCACTATTTTTCACAACCACCCACTGTCACCTACTGCACTTTTCACATGCACGCACTGTCACCCACCCACTGCCACTGCACTTTTCACCAGGTCCACTATTTTTCACAACCACCCACTGTCACCCACCCACTGCCACTGCACTTTTCACCAGGTCCACTATTTTTCACAACCACCCACTGTCACCCACCCACTGCCACTGCACTTTTCACCAGGTCCACTATTTTTCACAACCACCCACTGTCACCTACTGCACTTTTCACATGCACGCACTGTCACCCACCCACTGCCACTGCACTTTTCACCAGGTCCACTATTTTTCACAACCACCCACTGTCACCCACCCACTGCCACTGCACTTTTCACCAGGTCCACTATTTTTCACAACCACCCACTGTCACCCACCCACTGCCACCACTGCACTTTTCACCAGGTCCACTATTTTTCACAACCACCCACTGTCACCTACTGCACTTTTCACATGCACGCACTGTCACCCACCCACTGCCACTGCACTTTTCACCAGGTCCACTATTTTTCACAACCACCCACTGTCACCCACCCACTGCCACTGCACTTTTCACCAGGTCCACTATTTTTCACAACCACCCACTGTCACCCACCCACTGCCACTGCACTTTTCACCAGGTCCACTATTTTTCACATCCACCCACTGTCACCCACCCACTGCCACCACTGCACTTTTCACCAGGTCCACTATTTTTCACAACCACCCACTGTCACCCACCCACTGCCACTGCACTTTTCACCAGGTCCACTATTTTTCACAACCACCCACTGTCACCTACTGCACTTTTCACATGCACGCACTGTCACCCACCCACTGCCACTGCACTTTTCACCAGGTCCACTATTTTTCACAACCACCCACTGTCACCCACCCACTGCCACTGCACTTTTCACCAGGTCCACTATTTTTCACAACCACCCACTGTCACCCACCCACTGCCACTGCACTTTTCACCAGGTCCACTATTTTTCACAACCACCCACTGTCACCCACCCACTGCCACCACTGCACTTTTCACCAGGTCCACTATTTTTCACAACCACCCACTGTCACCTACTGCACTTTTCACATGCACGCACTGTCACCCACCCACTGCCACTGCACTTTTCACCAGGTCCACTATTTTTCACAACCACCCACTGTCACCCACCCACTGCCACTGCACTTTTCACCAGGTCCACTATTTTTCACAACCACCCACTGTCACCCACCCACTGCCACTGCACTTTTCACCAGGTCCACTATTTTTCACAACCACCCACTGTCACCTACTGCACTTTTCACATGCACGCACTGTCACCCACCCACTGCCACTGCACTTTTCACCAGGTCCACTATTTTTCACATCCACCCACTGTCACCCACCCACTGCCACCACTGCACTTTTCACCAGGTCCACTATTTTTCACAACCACCCACTGTCACCTACTGCACTTTTCACATGCACGCACTGTCACCCACCCACTGCCACTGCACTTTTCACCAGGTCCACTATTTTTCACAACCACCCACTGTCACCCACCCACTGCCACTGCACTTTTCACCAGGTCCACTATTTTTCACAACCACCCACTGTCACCCACCCACTGCCACCACTGCACTTTTCACCAGGTCCACTATTTTTCACAACCACCCACTGTCACCTACTGCACTTTTCACATGCACGCACTGTCACCCACCCACTGCCACTGCACTTTTCACCAGGTCCACTATTTTTCACAACCACCCACTGTCACCCACCCACTGCCACTGCACTTTTCACCAGGTCCACTATTTTTCACAACCACCCACTGTCACCCACCCACTGCCACTGCACTTTTCACCAGGTCCACTATTTTTCACATCCACCCACTGTCACCCACCCACTGCCACCACTGCACTTTTCACCAGGTCCACTATTTTTCACAACCACCCACTGTCACCCACCCACTGCCACTGCACTTTTCACCAGGTCCACTATTTTTCACAACCACCCACTGCCACCACTGCACTTTTCACCAGGTCCACTATTTTTCACAACCACCCACTGTCACCCACCCACTGCCACTGCACTTTTCACCAGGTCCACTATTTTTCACATCCACCCACTGTCACCCACCCACTGCCACCACTGCACTTTTCACCAGGTCCACTATTTTTCACAACCACCCACTGTCACCCACCCACTGCCACTGCACTTTTCACCAGGTCCACTATTTTTCACAACCACCCACTGTCACCTACTGCACTTTTCACATGCACGCACTGTCACCCACCCACTGCCACTGCACTTTTCACCAGGTCCACTATTTTTCACAACCACCCACTGTCACCCACCCACTGCCACTGCACTTTTCACCAGGTCCACTATTTTTCACAACCACCCACTGTCACCCACCCACTGCCACTGCACTTTTCACCAGGTCCACTATTTTTCACAACCACCCACTGTCACCCACCCACTGCCACCACTGCACTTTTCACCAGGTCCACTATTTTTCACAACCACCCACTGTCACCTACTGCACTTTTCACATGCACGCACTGTCACCCACCCACTGCCACTGCACTTTTCACCAGGTCCACTATTTTTCACAACCACCCACTGTCACCCACCCACTGCCACTGCACTTTTCACCAGGTCCACTATTTTTCACAACCACCCACTGTCACCCACCCACTGCCACTGCACTTTTCACCAGGTCCACTATTTTTCACAACCACCCACTGTCACCTACTGCACTTTTCACATGCACGCACTGTCACCCACCCACTGCCACTGCACTTTTCACCAGGTCCACTATTTTTCACATCCACCCACTGTCACCCACCCACTGCCACCACTGCACTTTTCACCAGGTCCACTATTTTTCACAACCACCCACTGTCACCTACTGCACTTTTCACATGCACGCACTGTCACCCACCCACTGCCACTGCACTTTTCACCAGGTCCACTATTTTTCACAACCACCCACTGTCACCCACCCACTGCCACTGCACTTTTCACCAGGTCCACTATTTTTCACATCCACCCACTGTCACCCACCCACTGCCACCACTGCACTTTTCACCAGGTCCACTATTTTTCACAACCACCCACTGTCACCCACCCACTGCCACTGCACTTTTCACCAGGTCCACTATTTTTCACAACCACCCACTGTCACCTACTGCACTTTTCACATGCACGCACTGTCACCCACCCACTGCCACTGCACTTTTCACCAGGTCCACTATTTTTCACAACCACCCACTGTCACCCACCCACTGCCACTGCACTTTTCACCAGGTCCACTATTTTTCACAACCACCCACTGTCACCCACCCACTGCCACTGCACTTTTCACCAGGTCCACTATTTTTCACAACCACCCACTGTCACCCACCCACTGCCACCACTGCACTTTTCACCAGGTCCACTATTTTTCACAACCACCCACTGTCACCTACTGCACTTTTCACATGCACGCACTGTCACCCACCCACTGCCACTGCACTTTTCACCAGGTCCACTATTTTTCACAACCACCCACTGTCACCCACCCACTGCCACTGCACTTTTCACCAGGTCCACTATTTTTCACAACCACCCACTGTCACCCACCCACTGCCACTGCACTTTTCACCAGGTCCACTATTTTTCACAACCACCCACTGTCACCTACTGCACTTTTCACATGCACGCACTGTCACCCACCCACTGCCACTGCACTTTTCACCAGGTCCACTATTTTTCACATCCACCCACTGTCACCCACCCACTGCCACCACTGCACTTTTCACCAGGTCCACTATTTTTCACAACCACCCACTGTCACCTACTGCACTTTTCACATGCACGCACTGTCACCCACCCACTGCCACTGCACTTTTCACCAGGTCCACTATTTTTCACAACCACCCACTGTCACCCACCCACTGCCACTGCACTTTTCACCAGGTCCACTATTTTTCACAACCACCCACTGTCACCCACCCACTGCCACCACTGCACTTTTCACCAGGTCCACTATTTTTCACAACCACCCACTGTCACCTGCTGCACTTTTCACATGCACGCACTGTCACCCACCCACTGCCACTGCACTTTTCACCAGGTCCACTATTTTTCACAACCACCCACTGTCACCCACCCACTGCCACTGCACTTTTCACCAGGTCCACTCTTTTTCACAACCACCCACTGTCACCCACCCACTGCCACTGCACTTTTCACCAGGTCCACTATTTTTCACATCCACCCACTGTCACCCACCCACTGCCACCACTGCACTTTTCACCAGGTCCACTATTTTTCACAACCACCCACTGTCACCCACCCACTGCCACTGCACTTTTCACCAGGTCCACTATTTTTCACAACCACCCACTGCCACCACTGCACTTTTCACCAGGTCCACTATTTTTCACAACCACCCACTGTCACCCACCCACTGCCACTGCACTTTTCACCAGGTCCACTATTTTTCACAACCACCCACTGTCACCTACTGCACTTTTCACATGCACGCACTGTCACCCACCCACTGCCACTGCACTTTTCACCAGGTCCACTATTTTTCACAACCACCCACTGTCACCCACCCACTGCCACTGCACTTTTCACCAGGTCCACTATTTTTCACAACCACCCACTGTCACCCACCCACTGCCACTGCACTTTTCACCAGGTCCACTATTTTTCACAACCACCCACTGTCACCTACTGCACTTTTCACATGCACGCACTGTCACCCACCCACTGCCACTGCACTTTTCACCAGGTCCACTATTTTTCACATCCACCCACTGTCACCCACCCACTGCCACCACTGCACTTTTCACCAGGTCCACTATTTTTCACAACCACCCACTGTCACCCACCCACTGCCACTGCACTTTTCACCAGGTCCACTATTTTTCACAACCACCCACTGTCACCTACTGCACTTTTCACATGCACGCACTGTCACCCACCCACTGCCACTGCACTTTTCACCAGGTCCACTATTTTTCACAACCACCCACTGTCACCCACCCACTGCCACTGCACTTTTCACCAGGTCCACTATTTTTCACAACCACCCACTGTCACCCACCCACTGCCACTGCACTTTTCACCAGGTCCACTATTTTTCACAACCACCCACTGTCACCTACTGCACTTTTCACATGCACGCACTGTCACCCACCCACTGCCACTGCACTTTTCACCAGGTCCACTATTTTTCACATCCACCCACTGTCACCCACCCACTGCCACCACTGCACTTTTCACCAGGTCCACTATTTTTCACAACCACCCACTGTCACCCACCCACTGCCACCACTGCACTTTTCACCAGGTCCACTATTTTTCACAACCACCCACTGTCACCTACTGCACTTTTCACATGCACGCACTGTCACCCACCCACTGCCACTGCACTTTTCACCAGGTCCACTATTTTTCACATCCACCCACTGTCACCCACCCACTGCCACCACTGCACTTTTCACCAGGTCCACTATTTTTCACAACCACCCACTGTCACCCACCCACTGCCACTGCACTTTTCACCAGGTCCACTATTTTTCACATGCACGCACTGCCACCTACTTCAATATGTCCACTTCCCCATCACCCTTTCAGCCTACGTCTATCATTTTCTAGCTTTGCTCTTCTGACCAAGTCCTAAATATGTACATTCTTTCGGATCTGTCGTCGATTACCGATCTCATAAGTCGCAGTTCATGTATATATATATATATATTATATATGATTGTATTAACGAGTTATATAATAGTATATTGAATCAATTTGTATTTAATCTATTTATAAATATTGTAATAATATTATAACTGTGATCTATTTGTGATAGCAAGAGGATTTGAACTTAGGCATTTCTTCCAAATGATTTATAAGAAAGGGTTTTTACCATCTAGGCTATCATTGATATATTCTATAGTGTATCCAAATGTGTACTTAAGTATAATCCTTTCGAAAAAAGAACCTGCGAATTATGAAGATTTATTGTGATTAATGAAAAGGGCGAAATTGTAACAGATTTTGTACATTTTTTTAACATTGGTTTCGAACAGGGTTTTTATTACACTACAGCCACAGAATGTTAATTGGCATTGTCTGCTACCAGAGAATGTTAATGCAATTCCATTAACATTCTGTGGTGCTACAGCTTTGATTAGTGTTAAATTCAAGTAATGCAAATAGAAAAATGTCAAAAATTGTGTAAAGACCACCGTAGCCGAATGGCTTTGTACGTGAGTAGTATTCGGGTTTGAGAGAGTGGACGTTAGTTCGAATCTCGGCTAAAGGCCAAAATACAGGAAAGTTTTTTTCTAATAGCGGTCGCAAATAGAAAAATGTCAAAACTTTTATAAAGGGCACCGTAGCCGATTGGGTTGGCACGTGACTAGTATTCGGGTTTCAGAGACAGGACGAGGACGTTGGTTCGAATCTCGGGGAAAGACCAAAATACAGGAAATTTTTTTTCTAATAGCGGTCGCCCCTCGGCAGG
This sequence comes from Anastrepha obliqua, assembly GCF_027943255.1. NCBI lineage: Eukaryota > Metazoa > Arthropoda > Insecta > Diptera > Tephritidae > Anastrepha > Anastrepha obliqua. The sequence goes on from NC_072894.1 coordinate 49,111, forward strand.
CAAAGGCAAACCTCCGAGTGTATTTCTGCAATGAAAAAGCTCCTCATAAAAAATATCTGCCGTTCGGAATCGCACACCACAAATAGGAGGAGGAGCTTCGGTCATTTACATTTAAAAATGTTTAAAGCAGGCACAAATTATAATAGGAGGTGCGAAAAAAATATCTGGAAAAGTTGCTAATATCCCCCCACTTGTTAACTTCCACACCAGAAATACAAGTATATGCTAATCAGAGACTTGGAGACATTAAGTCATTTTTTTTTATTATAGGAGTGAGCAAAACGGGAAATGCCTGCGAAATTTGGCTTGAATTCGCTAAAATTATGAAATGTATAAATCCTCGGCGGATTATTGTTTGCAATTGCCAATATCTGATATTTTGTATATCTTATGTTGCCAAGTGAACACACATACACAAAAACACGCACCAACATACGTACATATGTCGTGGAATAACAGAAGACAGAAAATTTTTAACTTTGCTTAAGGTCTATCTACTTTTGAATTTCTTTCAACAATTTTTCTTTTTTTCAATTTATTCAAAATATTATTCTTTTTTGGGAGATATAAGACATTAATAAAAAATTTCGAGAATACCTACATAAATGCAAAAATTATTTCGATTGTAGTAAAAAATGTGTAGTTTATTAAATCTAAAATAGGCTACTTATTTTACTTCTTCTTTTGTTAGTTACAGAATTTGTCTCTCTCATAAGGAATCAATCGTAATCTTTCATCATTCCTCAGCCCCAAAAACCTTCTTGTGAGTAAAGATGTTATTAATAACATATGTAGATTTACTTATAAATATAATGTAAATTTGTTCGCCTAAGTAATAATTTTATAGGTGATTATCTTAGGGAGAGTAGGGATGAGTGAACTCGTTTACGAGCTTGTTTATTTGAGCTTGAACCGTGGCCCTAAGGTTCGTTTCCGCATGCCAAACTGGTGTGGTTAGACATCTTTGGATATATTTATTGAGTCTTGTGGCTCATAGAACCTTAGAAAGAAAATCTCTTATATGAAGATTTTTTTGAGCATTGCATGGCCATGGCCGATATGCAGTATACGCTTTAAATTTACCATTTGATAAGCTCTTTGAGAGATGTGGTGATCAATTCAGCAAATGAAATAATAAACAAAAGCACAACTTGTTACATACTTATAGGCGGGAAGCAACTTAAACAGTAACCAATAATGGCAATTTTGCTTATTTACATTTTGATTTAAATTAAAATGGGCTTCATCACATCAAAATATGATTTTTTCATGGCTAGCGACACACAGATTGAGAAACTCCAAAAAATGCTATGCGATTCATTTTGAATAAGCGTTATGATACCCATACAAGAAATGATTAGAGACTTGAATTGGCTGAGCGTGAAACAGCAAATATTTTATCACGCTATGAAGTTCGTTTTTAATATAAAAAAGGGCAAGTTACTGTATTATCTGAGCGATAATCTTAGATACATAAACGAAACCCATTCATATATACTCAGGGAAAGTAATAGTTTTAGACTACCACTGTTTAGAACAGAAGTTGATAAGAAAAATATATTCTATAAAAGATTAAAATGTTTTAACGAGCTACTAACTGAAATAAAAAATTCTGTTAACATGAGCACTTTTAAGAGGCTGCTATTTAATCACGGTAAAACGTTGCCGATTAGATAGAAACTAGACCCTTCCTTTCCTAGCAGTAGAAATATGTCTTTCATTAACTATGCTAGACCATAAATTACACTGTAAAAACTTTATAACTGTAAACTATAATTTGTTTTATTGTACATATATATGTATGTAGGAATATTATTATTGTACTACATAGCATATAAGCATATAAATATATAAATTAGGTTTTAAGACCATAAAAACTAATTAAATAAATAAACCTCTGCATTCCGTATATTGTGTTCCGAATTGGGGAATATGAGTCCAACAAATAATCGATTCCTGAGTGAGCCGCGCCGTTATATTCCCGCCTGAGCGGCTGCTGCATAACTTATATCTATGATATATACGTAAGCGATCCGCTATTTGTACGAAATGTGCGCTGCTTTCTTTAAAGTCTAGAGTGGTTCGACTGAAGACTTTATCTCTTCCGCGTTTAGCTAAATTATGTATCAAGATATTGCGTCGACCAATAGAAAAAACCAGACTTCGAAATAGTTTTGCAGTGGATTAAAACGCATCCATCGGTATTGCAAACTTTCGTATACTCGTAAAGAGTATCTGAAATCCAAGTGTTAGCCAAGAGTGTATCGTGGCGCCATGTGTATACAAAACAATAACTCAATTTTTTCAAGGACTGCAAGAAGGCAGGTATTAAATAAAATACTTACTAAGAATATCTTGTGAAAATTCCAAATTCCCATTGAGCCCTATAATTATAACATAATAATTACTCATTGTGTCAACACAAAATAATTTTTCTGGGACAGAGGAATGATGAGAGAATACGATTGGTTACTCATAAGAGAAACAAGTTCTGTAACTAACAAAAGAAAAAGTAAAATAAATAGCCTATTTAAGATTTAATAAGCTACACATTTTTTACTATAACCGAAATATTTTTTGCATTAATGTATTCTCGAAACTTTTCAATAATGTTTCTCCCAAACAAGAATAATGCTGAAAACAGTGAACACCGTACGCAGTCCCTTACCGCAGTTCCTTACCGTGCACAAAAACTCACCCCGAGAACAACTGCGTTCTTTTAATTACATATTTACACAATACATCGGTTTGTGTGTGTATGTGTTTGGTTGTATCTACACAATGTTGCCATTGATATTTTTGCTACACACTTTTTCACACATCCGCGTTATCAGTTACAATTTTTCATTGTTCAATAAACCAAAGCCAAAAACCAACAAATGCAAATAGTTCATTTATCTATAATTAACATTATTCAACAGTGTTTTTAAGTTATTTTAATAAAAATTCTAATTTTTCTAAGTTTATTTTGTAAATGATTTCGAAATGTACTGCTTGGCAACACTGTGTGGTGAGAGAGCAATCAGCTGGGAGGGGATTACGGGATTTTTTAAAAATCGTGAAATAAAATGTACGGTACTACGATACGGAAGGAAGGAATTTTTCATTTACATGGGGTTCTCATTAGTTTTTTTGAAACAGCTGACAGGGGATTGCGTTTACGGTGTTCACTGTTTTCAGCATAACATTTTGAATAAATTGAAAAAATGTTGTTCAGATGTAATTAATAAGTAGTTTTTTGGTTAACATTTTTTACCCTAACTAATTTGTTACTAGGATAACCAAATAAGGATATCACAAAACTCGATTCTGTTGCGGCCACTTGTTAAGCTTTAATTAAGTATGGTCAATGCAAGAATAAATATTTTTATTTTCATGCGAATAAATTTTATATTTCTTTTCTTTTTTAACACATCGGTTATTGCGATTTTCTTGATGTCATTTTGAAAATAAATATTACAACAGCACAGTGCCCACAAAAGGAAACGGGACAAAGCCAAAGCAGAAATTTGACAGATGTTATAACATATTTGATGGAGTAGATGTTGGGTTAAGTGCCTAATTGCCAATATTCAGATTTGGCGCTATCCAAATTTTATAACAGTGTCGAATTTTAAACATACACATATGTACGTACAAGAAAGAAAATATTTCATTAATTTGAAGCACTAAATTTAGAATTTTTTACCACAATCATTCACGAAATTTGTCGTAACCTTATCTCTTTCAACCAAAAAACTATTTGTACTTATAAGTATATACACTCTTCAAATACAAGCATATTGGCCCACTGTCAGCTGGCAATATAAAACACCAATGTCAACGACAATGGCAACGCCAGCAGCATTGTCATCACAACTGCCATTGCCGTTTATTTATTCCAACATTCCACTTTAGAGCTCTGAGACCAGGAGCAGCGTATTGTGCAAAACATTTTTGGTTTTGTATGTACATACATAATAAATTTAGAATAGTAAAGCATGTAAATTAGCAAATATAATATAGTAACGTAAACGTAGTTCAAGTGAAATAATTTATGTGATTAAAACTACAATAGGTGCGGGACAACCAATAATAAAGCAAAAGGTGAGGAATAGTACATAAAATATGTGTGTGTGCTTAGTTATACAAACAAGTGTATATATGTACGTTTCTATTCAAGTACCAAATCAGCTGATTGATTTTATATGTACGTATAAAATATGTTCATAAGTATTTTGCGTGAATGTGTGTGTATAAATATACTATGTAGGTACATACATATGTATTTATACTATGTAAATATGTGTGTATGTATTTATGTATGTACATATGGTTAAGTGTAGAGGTTAGGTTAGATACTTGTACATATATTATAGATTGGTTCATATACACACACATACATATTTATATATATACATACATATCTACTTAGAGCCAAAAACAGCTCACTGATTCAATTCATAAACGTGAAGCTAAGATACAACAACAATTATTAGTAAACAAGTATCAGCTGTAAAGTAACATGCATACATATGCACATAATACCTTTCAAAACAAACAAATGTTCTTTTTTGATAAGAAACAATATTATTAATAAACAATAATATAATATGAGTTATATTCGTTTGTATAGGTTTGGAAATAAGTGTTTTTATGTATACCATATTTTGTTTAGGCAAAGCCAATACAAATTCCATTTTCATGAATTTGGGCCTAAACCTGTGTTTGTAAATAAGTGTTTTTACATACATATACCAAATTTTCCTGTAAGCAGAACAACTGTGAAAATCATTTTCATGAATTCGGGAGTATTACTAGTGTTTGTAAATAAGTGTTATTATGTATACCACATTTTCCTGTAGGCAGAATAACTACAGATTTCATTTTCATGAGTTTGAAATTAGTGAAATTTAGCTACATACATACATACATATGTATGTACTTAGTTCTTTATGAGAATTGAATTAGAGAAATTGGATTTATTTGGCAATAGTTTCCATTATCTTTTGTTTGCATAAATGAATTATACACTTTGTTTAAAATACAGCACCAATTTTTTACTAAAATTTTACTTGGTTATGTAGTATGTATGTATGTATGCAAAGGTTTATGTTTGATTACCACTCTATATTTGGCTTATTTTCTTCTATTTTCACTTCATTGCTAAAATATTACTTATTTAGAGCGAAAAAGAAATTGGTTTATCTCATTAGGATTTCTTTAGCGAAGTGTACATAAAACTGTGTATAAATAATATATAAAAGGGTATTGGTATACGAATGTTCCGTAATAACAGAGCCAATGTATTTGCTCGGCAATAGATACGAATACCAGCTGTTCGCGTCGTTTGTTTTTACTGCGTTTTTTCCTACCGATGGGGCACTTCGTCATTTCGCTTCACAGTCATAGATACATACACATGTATGTACCTATGTATCTGTATGTATCTATTATCGATTGTACGTATAGATATATACGTACATATATGTGTATATTTATTGTTTTGTACAGGTATAGTAATAGTATGGTATGGCAATAAATATGTAGGTATGTCTGCATGTGTTTTTTCGCTGGTGGTTGGTTTTGGCTTTATGAGGTAGTATTCTACATAATATTTTTTCGACTGGGGCTAAGCGAATTGCTGGCCCTGGCCGTTAAATTCAGTCGGCAGTGTTGTGTCGATTTTGCAGTAACAAAAGTCGGTGTCTGGGTCGAATATTTACAAATAGAAATAAAAATTGACTCATAACAAATAGAGTTAAAATACATTTTTCTAATTATTTTTGATTTGAGCTATACTGTGATTCGAGCTGTAGTTTGTTTGGAGGTAAGCGAGAGTGTGGAGCAATACCCATACATACATACATATGTATATAGTACATATAATTTCGTTGGTAAGAAATTCAGATTGGTAAGAAACTAAAATTTAGTTACGAGTTTTACGGATGACATATGTTAAGAATTGTGTACCTGGGTACACCCATAAATAAAAAAGTATATAAAAACGGTTGTATATATGTACATATGTACATGTTCTTATGTATTTACAGATACATACCCATATGAATAAGTATATGATTATGTATTTATATTGGCATACTTCTACGTATTTACAAAGCCAAATATATACATATGTATGTACATACATGCCCATACACACAAGTGCAAATGTATGGATGTGTATGTTGCAAAGTAAAAACATTTTCTTTGTTCAAAGTGTTTATTGTTTATTATTATTCTAATATACAAATTCCTCCACACTTTTTTGTGGCCATTTGTTAAAAAATTTTTTTTTCAAAAAATACTTGTATAGTATAGCAAAAAGTTACATAAGTTCTGCATACATATTTATTTTGATGAATAATATATATGCATGGCTAAGGTATGTATGTACATAATTTATTTCCAATTGATTATATTGTGCAGAAATAATGAATCCTTTCAAGGTCAAAACTGTCGTCAGTGCAGAATTATTAGCAACTTAAAAGCAATAAATCTTTGTCAGCATCTTAAGCAATAAAGCGACCAAAATACGCAAGTGACTATTTATATTGTGAGACCTGGCAACCCTAAGTGCTGTGAGGTGCTGACTTTCTATGGGAAATGTTTGCAATAATTTTATCCATAAAGTTTTATTATTTGGGCGCGATTTGTGTTTTTGATAATTACTTACCCTAATGTGTTAGTCAAAATATGTACATAACTAATTGTGAAAATTTTCTGCGATGAACTGTTACGATATTCGACGTGTGTTACAAATGAAGATACGGACGTTCAAGGATACAATTTTTCGACCACAACCATTTGCTTTACCAAAATATTTGTATGTTTTACAAAAACCGACAATGTATCAATGCTGTCAGATTGACCTAAACTTACTAGTCATCTCGACATTAAATTTTTGATTGTTTTCAATAGTCAATTTCAATGAAATTGGCAATTTAAAATTTATTTTTCGCAGACTGACGTTTTGATAAATTGCTACTTGGTTTCGGCAACGGGTAGTTATCAGCACTAGGTAGGAAAGGACTATCTCCTGCACAACGCGGGACATTTTCAATCAACGTAAGCTTAATGATTCATCATTTAATAAAGGTATTTTATTTAATACAACAGTTATAAACTATCTTCCACATTTTTTCAACTTAAACTCGTGGCAATAATTTAACCCTACAGCATTCAGATGCTTGCCAGCTCATGCCACAAGAAGTTGGCAATTGCTTTTCTGGGAAAAATTTAGTATAATGTAACCTGCTTTGAAAAAAAAGATTTAAAGGCGGTGATAGAGGGGTGTATCCCCACCTTAAAACTGAAAACCACACCCTCCAGAGACTTATAGTTTTTAAGTAATTTAATGTTAAACTCATACCCTTTAAAAAAATAACTCTCATCAGTCCAACTCCGGCTACGCAATACACAGTATTTTTGCGTAAAGCTCTTTTCCGCGTGGGCAGCCTTCGGCCGCGCTTCAAAAAAATAACCCTCATCAGTCCAACTCCGGCTAAGATATCCACAGTATTTTTGCGTAGAACTCCTTTCCCTGTTAAAACCATTGAACCCAAAATTAATGCTTCCTAGCCTTTAAGCAGTCCCGGTGGTTTAGAGCTCGAAAATTTAAGGTATTTTCAAGATTTTTAACACACTTTTATTAGCTCGGGTTGTATGTATGTAACGGAATCTTTGAGCTTAATTTTCACTGGCTTCTAAAAATCTGCTCGACTTGGAATTTTGCACACCTATCAAGGACCGATGACAATGCAATAATTTGATAAAAGTTTTCCATTATCCTTATTAGGATTGCCAGGACTAATATTTTCGTTTTTTACTGTGGGCAAAAAGTAAGGAGAATTTGGTTGTAAAATGAAAAATCTTTATTTATTCTTGTAAATCAATTTCAACTCCTTCACAATAATCCCCTATCGATGAAATACACTTATGCCAACGATTTTTCCAATCCCCGAAACATGCCAAATAGTCCATTTCCGGTATAGCCATCAGCACCTTCTTCGATTCAGCTTTTATCTCCTCAATCGACTCGAAACGCGTTCCCCGGAGTGGTCTCTTGAGTTGTGGGAATAGCCAGAAGTCACACGGAGCCAAATCAGGCGAATACGGTGGTTGCGGAACGATATGCGTGGAATTTTTGGCGAAATGGTCACGAAGAACGAGTGCAGTGTGAGACGGCGCATTATCGTGATGCAAAAAACAAGAGTTGTTGGCCCATAATTCTGGTCTTTTGAGACGAATTGCTTCACGTAAACGAAGCATAACGCTCAAATAATATTCCTTATTAACAGTTTGGCCAGGTGGAAGGAATTCATAGTGCACCACACCAAAATCGAAAAAAACTGTCATCATGACCTTTATTTTTGAACGACTTTGACGTGCTCTTTTCGGTCTTGCCTCGCCTTTAGCACGATATTCGCTTGATTGGTCGGTTGTTTCAGGGTCATAAGCATAAATCCAAGTCTGAGCTCCCGTAATGATGCATTTGAGCTTGTCCTGATAGTCTGAAAGCATTGTTTCACACACATCAACGCGACGACTTTTTTCCAAGAAATTGAAAGTTTTCGGTACCAAACGAGATTTGACTTTTCGTAGGCTCAAATGGTCTTTCAAAATGGTTTTCACAGATCCTTCTGATATTCCGATCATATCAGTAAGGTCTTTAACAGTCAATCGATGATTTTTGAGCACTAACTCCTTCACTTTATTGACGTGTTGGTCATCTGTTGACGTCGATGGTCGTCCGGAGCGCTCCAAGTCATCAACACGTTCTCGACCCTCTTTGAAGTCTTTGTACCACTTATAAACATTTTTCTGCGACATGGTCGAATCATCAAATGCCTTCTGCATGCTAAACGTTTCCGCAGCCGAAATTTCATTCCGTAAACAAAATTTGATGGCACTTTTCTGCTCAATCAAATCAGACATTGTAAAGATCGAAAAATGCACTCTTGGTCGTTTAGTAAACACAAGAGTAAATATATTACTGATAATGACATTCACATGAAAGTTGGCCCAGATGTTATTAACAGTGCTGCCAACTCATGAAAAAAATAACTAGAGCGAAATTTTAATCCCGCGAACTTTGATAAATAAATTCACCTTACTTTTGCCACACAGTAGTAGATCTTCTGTAGAAGAGTAAGAAAGACAGAGCTAACGCGCGGTCGCGCATGCCTGCACTCTCGGAGTTACTCTTACTGATTTCGGGAGTCTACGACTTACTCTTTCGAATTCGAACTTGCTCGTGCACGCGGCACTGCAGTACGAATAGAAGGCTAAAACGTTTTCAGGGTAGTTGCATTCTCACTTTGTATAGTCTTTACACATGCGTAGATACTACAAGTCTCATACACGCAAATTTACTCTATTCAATGTTCATATAAGATGAAATAATTTTCATATAAGATGTAAGTGCAATATGTAAAAATTGTTTGTGAATTTTTTTGGAGTGGATTTTGGAACAGTGAATAACTTCTTACGAAATTTGAGAATTTAATGTGAAATCCGAATGAAATTATGTGTGAATGAAATTTTTTTCTTTTGTTTTGAAAAATATAAATGGATAATGGTTAAAAAAGCTCCAATGCTTAATAAAACATATAAATTGAAACGAAAAATTCATGTATGATCAGGAAAAAAGACGATTGTTTCTTAGTTATTCATATGCGTTGATTTGAAATTTAAAAACAATCTTCTTTTTTCCTGATTTTCAATTTATATTTTATATTTACTCAAAAACAAAAACAAAAAATATTGTTTATGCCAAAGCGCTTGAATAAAGAATAAAGAAATAAATAATATGAAAACCATATATTTTCTGTTCTAAACCATATCTATTCTATTTTAGTGTGCCCAGCGAAGGGGGCCGGGTTTGCTAGTATTATAATAAAAAAGTAAACATAAAGTATGTTCACATATGCATTAATTACCAATAAATCCACAAAATTAATCTACCCGTTCACATATGACAGATTACCTGCAAAATTGACAACCAGCTGTCAATACTGTTTTTCCTTCATAGAAATTATTTTGGTGTTTTTGGTTTTTTTAATTATTACTAACGATATAAAGAAAATACAAGGAAAAGGAATAGCTAATTTAATTGCGCAATTGACTGCTAATAATAAACACTTGGAGGGAATTCGTAAGCGACGTTTCCTGAGGTTGCAAAAAATTATGGGCAGCAATACACATGGGAAATTCTATATTACATTTTATAATAAGTAATAAGAGAATAAAACGTTTATAGACACACCCTTTTTTCTGTAAAATGAATCCATAATTAATAATGTTTAACAGAAATTTTATTACAATTGTATTTACTGTTTTCTTTGCCGGCACCCATGTCATTTAGTTTTTATATTGATGTTTCTCCTTACATTCGCAATAATAATTATCGATAACACAGGGATGTGCCAAAAAGTATGGTTATTATTTAGGACTATTTTATAATCTCAGATTTTGGGAGAGAAATTTTGTATGGGAAATCTAGCTTTTTAATTACGGATTGGGAGTTAAGCACGAAAAAGTAGATCATCTACTTATATGTGAACATATTAATAGCTACCTGAATATATATACATATACATATATGTATATCTATATATTTATATAGATTTGTGGAACAACATCAAGACGCACACCACAAATAGGAGGAGCTCGGCCAAACACCTAACAGACGTGTACGCGCCAATTATTTATTTATTTTTTTATATATTTATATGCATGCATATATTATTATTATTTAAAGGGGATATATACAATATAACCCTAACTTAATTAGCACACTGACTACTGTGTATGTACATATATATAGATGAATAATTTTTTTTTTTTATTTATGTACATGCAGCGTAAGAACGAGGGACAAGACCGCATCAAATATTACACCAACATATAATTGAGAAGACTGACAAGCACAGAAGCACATATTTCAGCTTCGAGCGAAAACGATCTCAAACCTTAATAACTTATAAGCAAGATACTGACAAATAATACTTTGGAAATCTAAACTAATTGTAATAAAAATTTATACTGGGAAAACTTTGAAATTTCACGAGTACTATTAACTGTCAAGAAGCTTTTGGCAACATCTTCAGTAATTGTATCGCTGTATAATGTTTAGCAGCCTTGCGTCGTTTCTCTTTGGATCAAGTACATCTGAAACTAAGAATTGTGAACTGAATAAAAATTGTGAATTAAAAAAAGAGCAAAAAGGATATCTCATTCGTGAGAACCAATTAAAAATTTGTTCTGAGGAAGATACTTCATTTATTCAACCAAATGAGGAACCAGAACTTATTACAACCAGAAATAAGAATAAGGGCGGCAACAAGAAGAATAAAATTAAACAGCAAGTGTCTATTGGAGTAAAACAGCCATTAAGTAAGCAGCTAAAACCACAAGAACAACAACCTCTTAACGCAGAAGCATCACCAAATTTTGCACCTGAAACGCTGTTGTCGTCCGACGAAGATTTTGAGATAGACGAGAACGATTGGTTTTTTGTTGAGAAGGAGGGTATGTATTCTATATTTATGTTCAGGTATTCATTGTTTTAGACACATTCATATCCTGTTGTTTCTAAATTTATCTTTAACTAGAAGCAATTGCCTCAAATTCGTTTTCTCGAGGAAGCTCGGAGGAAAAGTTGAGCTTCAGCCGGGATAAGAATCGTACTTCAACTCCAGTTTCAGAGCTTCTAGATGGACATCAATCTAAGCAGGCAACCGTGCAGCAATATTTTACACTCCGTAAAAATCTGCAGAACAATTGTAAAAAAAGCAAATGCAACACCAGCGGACGTGACATTAACACTGGCTGTCGGGGAGCCGAAATTTTGGCTGATGAAGCGATCACACAATCATTGTTTTCTGTATGTCAAGATGTGGAACACAATATTAGCGGGGCTAGTTATGATAGTAACGGTTCTGGTGCCAAACTCTTTACCATGGTCGGATCGTGGTATTTGACGCCTCCACCATGCTTTACATCAAACGGCCCTGTTCACATGGAAATATCCCCATTGGAGAATCTTCTTATTGAGCATCCGAGGTGAGATAAAGCGCTGAATGTTACTATGTAGTATAAATATAACTAATATATTTTTTTTTATTAATTTAAAATATAATCTTGGTTCCAACTGCATATATTCATTCCATTCGTCTTTATGCAGTATGTCGGTATATCACAGTATTAGGTCCGCTCAAAAGGCCAATGAAAGCTTTGAAAAGTTTGACCTCGAAATGAACGAATCAAACCAGCAACAGGAGAAGGCACATTTCGAAAATATGTCTCATTACCGTGAAGAAGAAAAAGAGAACTCAAAGCCACAAGCGTCTCCAAAACTTAAAGTTTCCCCTCCACAGCCACCGGCAGTTGAAATAGGCCAAGTAAGTTCACAGTTGTATTCGGCATATTGAGATTGGTATACTCGTATGTTGCCAATGAAAGTGAATATTAAACGTATATCATTATTTTATAACTAGAGTGCTCAAGTTGTGGCTGAAGAGCGGCCCACTACTGGTCCACGCATAGGCCGCTGCCCGGCAGCCCAGCTTAAGATGGAACTCTTTGCATGGAATAGCCAAAAGGTGTGTATAGATTGATTATGTATGTATTTAATTAAGGCTTGTTGTTGTTGTTCTTGTAGCAACAGAGACATTCTCGATAAATATTAGGGGAATGCTGCGGAAGTGGAAGCCTTTGGTTGGGTTACTCTAGTGACGTAGAAACGACTTGTTATTGTGCTTGCTTCTGCTGTTATTGTTTGTTAAAACAGCATGACAAATTCCTCATAAGCTACTTTTCCTTATCTTACAGCATAACGTTTTAGAATCCAATCTATTTTAGAAAGAAGAAAAGTGGTGGTTTATTAAAAAAAAATCAAAATGGTTAGTCCCTCTTGCTCAACCCATACCAGGAATGCAGGCCGGCATGATTTACGGGCTATATAACGTTTCAGAACTTATCGGCTCAAAATTAAAGTTTTTGAGCAAATTTCGAACGTATATTATGTGGCGTTTCAGTAATGAAGTACAGGCTCTCTCATACCGCTCTCTCCATGCTTTTTCTATTGCTAAACACCAAATTTCCAGCTTACACCCATCATCCATATCATACGGTATGCTACAATGCCTTCTTTTAACATATCTATTGAGATTTAAAATTAAGTTGAATTCTTATTTCTATATTTCTATAATTTTTTAAACCCCATATCCATTTGCGCTCCTTCTCCATATGCTAAAATAAAACTTATTTTTGTGTAAATATGTATAATATAGTGCAGATGTTCACAATACTTTAATCACTTTACTCACGTTGATTAGACTATAATGCACACATATACACATATACAGTTTAACAGAAGCATGAATGGCAAAATTCAAACTTAGAGTTCCGTTATAAAAAATGCTGCTAAATAAACGTATGTTTTTTGAAATTCACACTGTGCAATTTGTTAGTTTTGTGAGAAATTTGGAAAGCGTACGCTGTTTTTCTCGTTGTTGTGTGCTATTAGGTACACACCTTAGAAGACCAAAAATACTACTTGCATCTGCAGCAAAATACTTGGAGAAGTTGAAGCAATGCTACACCGAAATTAAAAAAGTTGACGACTTCTCCGTACGAGGTCTAGAAAAAAAAATTTCTCCAAAGCAGGATCAGAGGATCATTAATTGCAAAAGCTAAGCAAATACTCAAGGGAAAACATATATATTTAGACGGTCAAACAGTTATCAAGGCAAATTCATCAGATTTGTAGCCGATTACCTTCACAACTTGCGCAATAATAACACAAAGTATGACCCGAGTTTGTGAAGCCGTTATAGCTGAAGGTTTTATTGAATATATTGCTTATAATATAGCCAGGGTGGGCCATATAGCGTTTGCTTTTTGAACTACCTATTTTTTTGAGAATGGCAACACATATGACATTCCAAATGTGTTCATAATTTACTTAAAGGTTTGACATTTACGAAATGGGACGCTATACGCGTGAACAAAATTGGGAAATTTTGAAAACCTATTTCCAAAGTGGTAAGTCTTCTTCTTCTTCCGCGGTTACAGTAAATGGCGAGCGTTACCGTGACATGCTCAACGAGTTTTTGTTTCCAAAAATTGAAGAAGATCATATGGACGACATTTGGTTTCAACAGAATGGTGCAACTTGTCACACTGCCAAAATTACACTCGAACTTTTGGCTACCGTTTTTGAATTCCGATACCAATTGGCCGCCTCGGAGCTGTGATTTAAGCCCGTTGGACTATTTTTTGTGGGGAGCCGTTAAGGACAGATGCTATGCGAACCATTCAGAGACGATTGATGCTTTAAAACACGAAATCGAAGTTGCCATTCATGAAATTGAAACCCAAACAATCGAAAATGTGCTTAAAAATTGGGTTGATCGAATGGCCTACTGTAAAGCCAGTCGTGGCAGTCATTTGAACGATATTATTTTTCATTCATAAATGACAATGTTTAATCTTCAAAAAAAAAAAAAGTTTGAAAAAATATTGATTAGTTTTTTTTTATAACCGATTCAAAAAGCAAATTTTAGATGGCCCACCCTATATTATAAGCCCATACAATGCAGTTGTTAAAATCGAATTGGTCAAGTAGTTTCTAAGTTATGTCACGCTTCTGTTAGACAGACTGTAGTCGTACTTATATCCTACGATAGCGTTCAATTTTTGGCAGCGCTACTTTGAACTGTTTTTTGTATTGTCCATTACGTTCACGTTCAAACTCCTACTAAGGCTGATGAGACTCCTAAGTTTGGCCAGCTGAAGCAAAATTGTGAGAGTAACTTCGGTTGCCAAGTCATCGGGAATTCGGACATAAATGAGTAGATGCGAAATTATTTTTCTCGTGGCAGTGATGCCACATCAAAGGAAACATTTAAACGAAAATTGGAAATTTTGCAGCTTTCGCAACACCATTGAGGTATGAAAAGTTAGTTTTGGGTGGTCGATTCCTCAGTAGGCCTATATCACCTATATATACATAATATATATACAATAAAAATAAGAACAAACAGTGTAAAACACATGGAGAGGCATAAAAGATTTAAATTAAATTATCCAAAATTGAGATCCTAAAATAATAAAGACGAAAAACATATTTATAAGGCAACACGTAAAATATTAAAATTTTTTAATATAATCTTATATATAAAATAAAGTCAACTTTTTGTGTGCGTTCGCTAACCGGCCATGTCTTTGCACCGAATTAAACCAAACTTACACACATTGTTAAGTAGGTATTGAAGATGGTTTACGTATAGTTAGGATGCCTATTGGTGAATAGGGCTCGAGATATAGGTCAAAACGTGGACCCGGGTAACCTTCGGATGTGTATGTACAATATGGGTATCAAATGGAAGTTGTTGGTGAATGCTTTAGTACAGAGTATTTTTCATGCCGCTCCGTGACTAGGGCCTCGAGATAGAGACCAACACGTGGACCCTAGAATGTGTTTGTACAATATGGATATCAATTGGAACCTGTTGGTGAATGCTTTAGTACAGAGTATTTTTCATGCCACTCCGTGATTATGGTCTCGAGATATAGGTCAAAACGTGAATCCGGGTAACCTTCGATATGTATGTACAATATGGGTATCAATTGGAAAGCTGTTGGTGAGTGCTTTAGTTCAGAGTATTTTTCATGCCGCTCCGTGACTAGGGCCTCGAGATAGAGACCAACACGTGGACCCTAGAATGTGTTTGTACAATATGGATATCAAATTGAAGCTGTTGGTGAATGCTTTAGTTCAGAGTATTTTTCATGCCGCTCCGTGACTAGGGTCTCGAGATAGAGACCAAAACGTGGAGCCTAGAATGTGTTTGTACAATATCGATATCAAATTGAAGCTGTTGGTGAATGCTTTAGTTCAGAGTATTTTTCATGCCGCTCCGTGCCTGGGGTCTCGAGATATAGGTCAAAACGTGGTATTGAATAAAGAAATAAATAATATGAGAATAGAGAAATAAATAATATGAAAACCATATCTTTTCTGTTCTAAGCCATATCTATTCTATTTTAGTGTGCCCAGCGAAGCGGGCCGGGTTTGCTAGTATAATATAATATAAAGAGAGGGTAACAAAAAAATTTGTAAAACAACAAACAGAATAAGTTTAAACAAAATTTTAATAAAAATAACGGCTAACGATTAACGATTAATGAAGATAAATCAACATCTAGTCGATTACATATGGACACATACGACCATCAGCTCTTCATTAGCCCAGGGATTGGCAATGCTGGAAAGTATTGAAACACGTTCCTGGGCGCGCTCTTATACAAAATTAGAGAGCTTCGCATCTACTTATAGTTATGTTGTTTTCGTATATCACCAACATAATCTCAGTTTTTGTCGACCTTTGCCGTAAACCAACCGTTGTTATAACCCCGGTTACGTTAGAAAATCAACTGATTCCTTCAAAATTGCTGAGAGCCGGTTAACGGTTTTCACCGCTACTCCTACTGCAGGACAAGCCTACTAGAGAAGAATGATAGAATGTCAAAATTGTAAACGAAAACATAAAGCGAGTTGCCCGTTGCAACTTTTCTCGTCGCCAATCTCCAACAAGTTACGAGTTGATGCAACAATTTTGTAATGTATGAACACGGTAGAAGCAAAACATTAGCCTGATCTCAAATTGAATAAAACGGTACTAAGGATGATGGTTAAAGAAGAATTTTGTAAATGGAAATACATAAATCAGAGAAATTAACAAAAAATTTTAATTTCTAAAAAATATATGCCGATATTAAAATAAGATACATATATTATATTTATACCTATGATATCCATAATTTTTTTTTCTTCCAAATTAACAGTGTATGGCGATTCATGATAGGAGAAATCTTCGGCGCAATGCCATTTTGCGTACCAACCAAGTACGTGAAATCGACGGTAGAGGAAACCGCCAGCGCCGCGCTGACTTCCAGCATTGCCGGCTTATTAGCGGCGTCAACAATAATAGAAAATGTTGTTAGAAGATGTTGGAAAGCTGTGATAAGTCTTTCAAGTTTGTAAAGAAAAGTTACAACTAATTTTTATAACCTCAACGCACAACAAGGACCATAACAACACCAACAAATTTTAACAACCACTAAAAGTCGACGGATTGGAAGTAATTGAATGAAAAAAAATTATTGAACTAGAATATGTAAAAAATTATATAAACGAGTACATAAATAAACAATAATTAAAAAATAATTAAAAAAAATATAATTCTGAAAAAACTCAAAAATTTACCATTTAACTTCGAAATGCACAAAAATATTGTAAACTTAATTAAGTAGAAGAGCAAACTCAATTATTTGGATTATCTTCGAGTTTCTTAGATTTTGTTTCTTTTAATTTTGAATTAATATTAGATTTTGAATAACCATTTAACTTCGAAATGCACGAAAATATTGTAAACTTAATTAAGTAGAAGAGCAAACTCAATTATTTGGATGATCTTCGAGTTTCTTAGATTTTGTTTCTTTTAATTTTGAATTAATATAATATTAGACTTTTAATTATGTTTAAAACATAAACTACTCTTGTACTCCTGTAATGAACTATAGAGAAATAAAAATTAAAACACAATAATAAAACTGGTGTAGTGATTTAAACTAAGTTGTTGAAATATAGGGTGCGTTGCAGAAGTTATTTTGCTTATAAGTACGGAAACTTCAACCTACTTAACCCTATACACATAACCTTCTAAGCTGCTCTTTTAAACATAACCATTCGTCATTTCGACGAGCTATTATTCGCGATATATAAAATCGGTAGAAAATATATATTTCTGAAAGTTTTAACACACAGTTTTATTAACCAAGTATATCTTAAGTAAAACACACAATAAATTTAATTTTTTGTTTGTATATTTTTTTATAATCTGTGTTTTTATAAAACGCTCTCTTTTGAGATCACAACGATATTTCTATCTTCTGTTCGACGATTCGACGAAGGTTATGCGTATAGGGTTAAAACAGATGAAATAATGAAGATATAAAGTGACGAATGGCAAAACGGTGCCAATGTATAAGGCATCGTGCTTAAAAATTTTCTTTGGAGTTATGAGATTAAGATCAAGAACATAAGTTTTCATTTTCCCAGTTCGCATTGCAATTTTATTCATATAACGGTCGTATGTAACAGTATAACGGTATCGAGATTGATATTGTATACGTATTATTTAGATCTGACATAAAAATTATTAATATCGGAGAAAAGCAACGCCTAATTTTTATATGTTAAGACTAAAATTCCGTCCGTCCGCCTGATGTTACAAGCTGGTATTCTTTTTATCTATGAATTTGATTGATTCAAAAAATTAACAGGAAGCCCTAATTGAATTTTATTAAAATGTGCTCGAATACATAAAGTTCGGTCCAGACCGATTTTACTTTTCAAGTGAATTTATTTTTCAAGTGATGTTGCCGGATTTTTCACCTGGAACTTGATACCATTTCATAGAAAATAAAGTACAATTATAATACATAGTAAAAAGTTGAAAATAATTTCGAATTGTCTTCGGTGCTCCTTTTCTACAAGCAAAAATATTTATTCAGATTACTTCAACATTGCTTCTGAAGAAGAAAGTACAATTATTATATTATTCTTATTATTATTATATATCCTTACTACACAGATTTCCAAATAATGGATGATATTTTCCTTACCCAAAAACTAGACCATCCAAGTCCCATGTAAAATCGATCGCTGAGTTCAAAAGTCGAAATTTTTATATTCTAGAATATGTATTAAACGGAGAATCCGTTAACCGAAAATATGAGACATATCAAGGATAAAAAATAAGGTTAACAAATAATTTTTTTTTACAAAAATATGAGAATTTTCCGATTTATATTTCCTTAAACTTAACATAAAAATTTTAATTTTGTCTAGAAAAAATTTTAGATACAACTGAAATGTCCTCCAATTAGTATAAAATATATTCGCATGAGTTATGTTTGCATTGACTTTACTTAACTAAAGTTTAATGAGTAGTCAACACTGTCTTAACACCAACTATTATTTCGAAGTTTTACACCTCGCCATTTGCCTAAAGAAAACTGGATAAAGTCAAAACAGAAATTTGGCAGGTGGGAAGACACATTTAGCTGTAGAGGCGGAGTAAACAACTTAGTCCTGTTTTTTTTTCTACCTCGTTAGCTGCGCATTCTCTTAATTTCAATGACATAAGAAAATTTTTGTTGAACACCTTCTACTATTTTTGAAATCACTGAGTTGTTTGTACTTTTCGAAAAGTTTTTCAAGTTGTAAGATCAGGCTTGGTAAGTCCAAAGTTTTACCTGAGCGTACGTCGAGAAGCATATATAGTATTTACGATTAGGCTTACCATCTTGTGATACATTCAAATTAAGGATTTGTCGAGCTATTTTCTTTAGTGTTGTTCCATCTCCCCAACCACACAATTCTTCTTGTGACCCGCGATGTAAAGTATGCCTTCTTCTGTTAATGTCGGTCCACACAAATCGTCTAAAAATGCGAATATATTGATATTTTGATTGTTTCCATAAATTAAAATAAGTAGAATTCTAAATAATACGTTTAAAGGACGCGTGTGGCGCTATTACAGTCGACTCGTTTGCTTCACACCAGTTTTCTTCTTGTTACGCAGAAGTGGAAGATGCTTATACGGGCATCTGTTTTGATCACACAGCTTACGACATTACACTTACACTTTTAAAATCACGTTTTACTAGACAATGGCGAAATAACTTTCCCTTTTTGACTTCTTCCCATTTTTCGTTGGAATTAAACTTTCATTTGGACATTATTAGAACGAAACATTGTCTATGATATAATACTTCGGGAATAGTTCATTCATGAACAATTGGTTGACGAATAAATCATTCGTGGTTATATTCGTTGTATTA
The DNA here is from genome assembly GCF_027943255.1 of Anastrepha obliqua. Classification (NCBI taxonomy): domain Eukaryota; kingdom Metazoa; phylum Arthropoda; class Insecta; order Diptera; family Tephritidae; genus Anastrepha; species Anastrepha obliqua. Next base: position 69,007 of record NC_072894.1, read on the forward strand.
TATATTTTAAAAACTCGAATGAGAAAAACTCATTGCCTTTAAAAAACGATCTTCGGAAGCATTTTACCAATTGATAAGTCATAGTTTCCGCTTCTTCACTTCTATTTTCCATTGGCATAACTTTTTCATCGTTACTATTTAGTCTTTTTCTCTCTCCCGTTTTTGAAATTAATTTAGTTTTTGATTCAAAATGTATGCATATTCTTAATAGTAGTCATGAAAATAAATATTATATCCTTTGAAGAATAGTCGTTTTGTTAGTCGCTTTCGATTCACTAACCACCCAGGGAGTAGTAAATAAAAAAAAAGAATTGCTCTTGAATCCCAAGTCGATTCAATTTGTTTCCAAAACCATCCTTTCTGAAATCATGCAAAATATAATACAATATATCCCTTCTTATTACTGGAAGTACTGGCCTAAGTTGCAAGTGAACCAAGCTGTTAAAACCAAAGTCGCTTGAACATCCCTAAAATCTTGGTAACAGAGAAGTGGGCAGAGAAGTGGTGAATTGAAAGCAGCTATTTATTCTTAGTGTTTAAGCGATTTCCGCTTAAATTACCTGTATGCAGCCTGTATGTATGCAGCAAGTTGCGTTTTTGTTTATCATTTCATTTGCTGAATGGATTGATAAATTTCTCAAAGAGTTATGGAATGGTAAATTTAAAGCATGACTGGAGCTCAATAAGATCGTCAAATAAAACCGACTCTTTCCACGAGCCACAAGGGTCGATAAATTTTTCCAAAGGTGTCTAGACGCACCACATTGGGATGAAACGAAACTTATGATTTATCAAGTACGTAAACGAGCTAACTCAGAAGTTCAAGTAATAATCCCCTTAACTTAAGAACCCCCGCTCTCATTAAGATATTCTATTCAATTTATTTGTTTTGTTTTGTACATAGTATATAAGTATAATACATAAAATGCCACTTAGGGGAAGTGCCACTTAGGGGAAGTGCATAGGTTAGAAGCAGTTAGAAACTGGAGTTTTAAAACACCTTGCTTTTTTATAAGATGTACTAGCAAACCCGGCCCGCTTCGCTGGGCAAAGACATGGTGGGTCCACGTTTTGGCATATATTTCGAGACCCTAGTCATCAATAGGTATGAAAATTACCCCACATTAAAGCACTTATCGACAGCTTTCATTTGATGCCCATATTGCACATCCACAACCAAAGGTTACCCGGGCCCACGTTTTGACCTATATCTCGAGACCCCAGTCACGGAGCGGCATGAGAAATACTCTGTACTAAAGCATTCACCAACAGCTTTCAATTGATATCCATATTGTACAAACACATTCTAGGGTCCACGTGTTGGTCTCTATCTCGGGACCCTAGTCACGGAGCGGCATGAAAAATACTCTGAACTAAAGCATTCACCAACAGCTTCCATTTGATACCCATATTGTATATACACATCCGAAGGTTACCCGGGCCCACATTTTGACCTATATCTCGAGACCCCAGTCACGGAGCGGCATGAGAAATACTCTGTACTAAAGCATTCACCAACAGCTTCCAATTGATATCCATATTGTACAAACACATTCTAGGGTCCACGTGTTGGTCTCTATCTCGGGACCCTAGTCACGGAGCGGCATGAGAAATACTCTGAACTAAAGCATTCACCAACAGCTTCCATTTGATACCCATATTGTATATACACATCCGAAGGTTACCCGGGCCCACGTTTTGACCTATATCTCGAGACCCCAGTCTCGGAGCGGCATGAAAAATACTCTGTACTAAAGCATTCATCAACAGCTTCAATTTGATATTCATATTGTACAAACACATTCTAGGGTCCACGTGTTGGTCTCTATCTCGAGACCCTAGTCACGGAGCGGCATGAAAAATACTCTGAACTAAAGCATTCACCAACAGCTTTCATTTGATACCCATATTGTATATACACATCCGAAGGTTACCCGGGTCCACGTTTTGACCATTTTCCCGGCAATTATTCGAATTTTTCTCACCTTTAAAACCTTCCCTAGACCTCCACGAATAATTCAAGACCAAGATAAGATAAATCCGTTCAGCCATTCTCGAGTTATAAGCGAACATAGGGACAGATTTTCACATTTATATATATAGAATGTAGTCGATATTGAGTTATATAGTATAGTTTTATAGCACTAGCAAAGAACATGCGCTTTGAGTCCAGGTATGAATATGTCGGTACAATGAAACTCAATGTTCGGATAATCTGACATAGATACATGTTTTTATACGGGTACAATGGATCTTGTGTGTATATTAATTTATGTAGGAATATAAGAGTACAGATCATGACTAAGAATAAAGAGATATATGGTCATATTTCCTTTTTTCAAACACGAAACGCGCTGCATTATATAAAACAATTTACAATTTATATTGTACTTGGAATTATTATTAAGACTACAACATTATAACCCTATATGCGATATATGCGGAACAATGAGCAATCTAACAAGTTCCAATTCAGTTTTTTGTGGCAACGAGTAGACACTGCAATACGCAATATTGTTTACAACAAAGTTTATTTATTCTGAAACCCAGGTTGGTTACAATGTGATCAAGGTTAATATTTACATATTCATACATATGCATATCACAAGGTTAGACTCTTAAAATTTGAACTGGGGAGAGCTGTATATATGCACTCGCTCTACCCCAAAAAAAGGAGACGTTATCTTCACTATAAGTGAAGACGAGAAAGTTGGACTCCTTCTAAAGATACACTTTCCATGCTCCACTACAACGGACAGGAACAGAACATAGTGAAACCCTAAGAAGAGTTCACAGGATTGAATGGATTATTCCCAATGAAATATTTAAGACATCAAGTAAGAAGTGGGCGATAAACAGCTTCTAACCGCTAAAACCACCTGGTGTTGATGACATCTTCCCGGTATTACTCCAAAATGGCATAGACCTGCTAATAGAACCACTTACCAGAAATTATGGACAAGTCTTAAATATAACATTTCTGAAAGGCACGCTTAGAAGAGACGGCGGAAAAGGTGATATCATTATTTATACCCCACGGCATCAATGAAGGTTCATCCAGAACTCACATCTTGATAGAATACAGTATGTTTACTTCCTCCGAAAAATTTTGATTTCTTTAAAACCGTAAATGGATCAAATAAATGCCATGGTTCGCGAGAGGTTCTACTAACTACTTACATAACTACAAGTAGAACGCAAAATTTCTCTTTTTTGTTTTTGCGACTAGTTCATGCAACTAGTCCAAGCGACTTAAATATGACAACATTATACAATTTTCACTCTACATAACACTCTACTATGAAAATGTGAGATTGCTAGATTAGTGCGTCTGGGACTTTGTATTAATCCGTCGGTTTCAATTAAATTATGTGCTTCTTCATTGATGTGGTTTATTTATGAGCCACTGCAATCTATGCGATTTGAGTGTTGACGGAGTTTATTTTAAGGTCGCGCTTTTAGGTACCATGGTGTTTTGACAATGCACCTAACGACCTTATTTTGGAACCGTTGGATTTGGTTTAACTGACGCATCCCCATAGCTCTGTACCATAACTCCATACTGGTTTTAGTATCTGCTTGTAGATTAATAGTTTATTTTCTATAGTTAGAGCTTATCTGCTACCCATTAGCCATTGCATGCTTTTGAGTTTGGTGTCCAATTCTTCTCAGGTTTTCTTGGTTTTTGAAGCATAATAACCTCCGCAGTTTTTCAGAAAATTGGAACGTAATGGAACTTAAAAATGTATTTATTATGTTAGTGAGAATTTGGATGCCTTTAGGTGGAAGTTGTTTGAGTATTTCTGCAGTGATTAAATCGAAGCCAGTGACTTTTTATTTTTTAGCACTTCCATTTCTGTTTTTAATTCGGGGCTCGTAACTGGATTTTCTTCAAACTCTTGGAGCGCGGATATACACATGAATTAGATAGCTGTATTTATACTATACACTCCCAAACCAGCATATGAAAATTGGGAAGCATATCGTATTGCCCGCAATCGCGCTGCTCTTACTACGAAAAATCCAAAAAGGCAGCACTATCGAGCCAAACTAAATACAAATTTAGCAAGCAAAAAACTATGGAATAATCCAATGTCTGTGGCACTACATGTAACTGGAGTGTAATTTAGATGTAAATACAATGCCGTAAAGAGTTCAAATTTGAATATGTATATTTAAAATTGGCGCTTACACTCTTTATTGGGTGTTTGGAGCTCCGCTTCTTATGTGTGGGACCTACGGCTTTAAGCCGACTCCGAACGGCAGATGGTTTTTTACAACGAGCAGAAATACAATACAAACTTTTAACTTTAATAAATCATTTGACGTCACGGTAGTTACCAATCCATTCGGCTGCGGCGTTTGACCATACAATTTAAAACAGATAACACTTTTGATTACTCAACTGTGAGTGATTATGACGTATTCGTATTCTTTCAATAGAAACGAATTCTATTAATGAAGACTGTATACGCTTCTAATTTCTAAAATTGATTTTTCCTAAAATACTTCTAATAAGACAAAGTTATAGTTTAGAAGTAGAGGGATAAGAAAAAGCAATTTCGCCTAACGAAGACCAAAGTAGAATAAGATTTAGGTACTACGTATTTATACATGATCCGTATGAGTATTAAAATAAAAATTCGAAGAAAGAATAACACGTCAATATGACTTTGTGTATTTTCGTATAATTAACTTTAACATAATTTTTTATATTTAATGGAAGATTAGATTGCAAATATTGCATAATCTGCATAAAGCAGGAAGTCATCTAAAGAAAAGCTAGTAATAATGCCGTAAAGTAAGTAAATAATACCATTTATAACCGAAAAGCAGAGGACTTTATCCACTGCTAAAAAACTGAATGGAAGCTCAAATTTCATAACTTATTAACTAGTGCCTGAGAAAAGTCCAAGTACTACTGTGGGCAAAAAGTAAGGTAAATTTGGTTGTAAAATGAAAAATCTTTATTTATTCTTGTAAATCAATTTCAACCCCTTCAAAATAATCCCCTCTCGATGAAATACACTTATGCCAACGATTTTTCCAATCCCCAAAACATGCCAAATAGTCCATTTCCGGTATAGCCATCAGCACTTTCTCCTCAATCGACTCGAAACGCGTTCCCCGGAGTGGTCTCTTGAGTTTTGGGAATAACCAGAAGTCACACGGAGCCAAATCAGGCGAATACGGTGGTTGCGGAACGATATGCGTGGAATTTTTGGCGAAATGGTCACGAAGAACGAGTGCAGTGTTAGACGGTGCATTATCGTGATGCAAAAACCAAGAGTTGTTGGCCCATAATTCTGGCCTTTTTAGACGAATTGCTTCACGTAAACGAAGCATAACGCTCAAATAATATTCCTTATTAACAGTTTGGCCAGGTGGAAGGAATTCATAGTGCACCACACCACGAAAATCGAAAAAAACTGTCATCATGACCTTTATTTTTGAACGACTTTGACGTGCTCTTTTCGGTCTTGCCTCGCCTTTAGCACGATATTCGCTTGATTGGTCGGTTGTTTCAGGGTCATAAGCATAAATCCAAGTCTCACCTCCCGTAATGATGCATTTGAGCTTGTCCTGATAGTCTGAAAGCATTGTTTCACACACATCAACGCGACGACTTTTTTCCAAGAAATTGAAAGTTTTCGGTACCAAACGAGATTTGACTTTTCGTAGGCCCAAATGGTCTTTCAAAATTGTTTTCACAGATCCTTCTGATATTCCGATCATATCAGTAAGGTCTTTAACAGTCAATCGATGATTTTTGAGCACTAACTCCTTCTCTTTATTGACGTGTTGGTCATCTGTTGGCGTCGATGGTCGTCCGGAGCGCTCCAAGTCATCAACACGTTCTCCACCCTCTTTGAAGTCTTTGCACCACTTATAAACATTTTTCTGCGACATAGTCAAATCACCAAATGCCTTCTGCAACATGCTAAACGTTTCCGCAGCCGAAATTTCATTCCGCAAACAAAATTTGATGGCACTTCTCTGCTCAATCAAATCAGACATTGTAAAAATCGAAAAATGCACTCTGGTCGTTTGGTAAACACAAGAGTAAATATATTACTGATAATGACATTCACATGAAAGTTGGCCCAGATGTTATTAACAGTGCTGTCAACTCATGAAAAAAATAACTAGAGCGAAATTTTACAAATAAATTCACCTTACTTTTTGCCCACAGTGGTATATGCTGTCGAACTGAACGCACAGAGAAAGATGCAATGCAGTACGTGTATTCATAAAAAAACATCAAGGTTAGAATCTGAGGATCGGTTAGAAATAAAACTACGATGATTTCGCGAAATTAAACTTTTTGTTGTGAAGTACTTGTTATCCTTAATTATTCTTTCGAAAAGTGTGAAAACTGTCGATAATTTTGATATAGTCACTCTGTTATGTAAGTAATATTCCATTCATCAATGAAGAAACCCATAACATAACTTAAATCTGAAGTTATTCAACGTTACACCATGGCAGCTTATAAGTCTTTGATTTAAAAACTGGAATATTTATTCAAAATTCGAAAATAAATATTTTAAAAGCATTGGAACATTTAAAAACATCATGACACAAAAGTAACTCATCCCAATTTAAGTTGGAAATATAGGTATTTAAATTAGAAAAGTTGCAAGTATGATAGTTGAACTCAATTTTTTTATTCAAAGCGTGTGTTAAAAATTCGAATCTAACGATGGAATAAACGATGCATATCCGATTGAGATAATAGCATTCATCTAAAAAATTAATATTTTGTTGACATATTTATTAATTTTTATTAATTTAGAGCTTAAGAGACTACGAATGAAATTAAACTCATAGGCGGTAGAAATATTTAACGGCGTATAGCCGAAGTTTGAAAAGGGATCAGACCAAGGCACGCTACTTAAATTGAAGTCGCGTAATACACATAAGTAATTATTTAAAATCTTGCTTAATATTGTCAGTATGCTGGCGATAAAAGTACGTGCACATATGCATCAATTACCAATAAATCCACAAAATTAATCTACCCGTTCGCATATGGCAGATTACCTGCAAAAGTGACAATCAGCGGTCAATACTCATAGAAATTATTTTGGTGGAATATTTCGGTGTTTTTGGTTTTTTAATTATTACTAACGATATAAAGAAAATACAAGGAAAAGGAATAGCTAATTTAATTGCGCAATTGACTGCTAATAATAAACAGTTAGAGGGAATTCGTAAGCGACGTTTTCTGATGTTGCAAAAAATTATGGCAACAATACGCATGGGAAATTCTATATTACATTTTATAATAAGTAATAAGAGAACAAAACGTTTATGGGCACACCCTTTTTTCTGTAAAATGAATCCATAATTAATAATGTTTAACAGAAATTTTATTACAATTGTATTTACAGACCTGTTTTCTTTGCCGGCGTCCATTTCATTTAGTTTTTATTTTGATGTTTCACCTTACATTCGCAATAATAACACAGGTCAACAACGTTTTGTTCTAGGAAAGTGTAGGGTCATTTTCGAAGTAATTTTTTGCGTAGAATCCGAGTCCGGGGCTTAAATTGCTTTATCACGTCAGGATTTTGAGATATCCTAACCTAAAAGTGCAAAAAACGCTGTTTTTGCCCATTTTTGAGGTTATGTAGCTACGAAGATTTTGCTCTTCATAAAAAAGTAGACATGGTATTTTAAATTATAAGTCTTCCTCTTTTAAATGCCGTTGAGTTTGCTCAAATATCTTTATTTTTCACTGAGATATCGCATTTTGAAGTTTCCATGTTTGTGAATTTTTCGATATTCGAAAATCCATTGAGATAACATGAGACGTGATACGGTCGATTACATAGTCGCACAAAAAAAATATAAAAAACTTCAAAATGCGATATCTCAGTGAAAAATTAAGATATTTGAGCAAACTCAACGGCATTTAAAAGAGGAAGACTTATAATTTAAAATACCATGTCTGCTTTTTTATGAAGAGCAAAATCTTCGTAGCTACATAGCCTCAAAAATGGGCAAAAACAGCGTTTTTTGCCCTTTTAGGTTAGAATATCTCAAAGTCCTGACGTGATAGAGCAATTTAAACCCCGGATTCGGATTCTACGCAAAAAATTACTTCGGAAATGACACTACACTTTTATAGAACATTCCGAACCCATTTTTTTGCAGACCTGTGTAATTAACGATAACACATTTCATAATCTCAGATTTTGGGAGGGAAAGTTTGTATGGGAAATCTAGCTTTTTAATTGCGGATTGGGAGTTAAGCACGAAAAAGTAAATTATCTACTTATGTATATGTGAACGTAGTATAACTCACTATTTGTATGAAACTACAATATATCAATAGCCTACTATGCATAAACAAAGTTGGTTTAGAAGTGAATCATTATTTTCAAGCTGAACTGAAAAAACATGTAACCTACGTTGCCGCAACGCATTTGACTGACGTGACGTGTAAAACGTACCGTGGTGCAACAATGAAAGTACTGCCGCATATAAACAAAAACATGTTGGTTGTGAAATATACATATTATGAAATGCTTATTGAAGCGAGAGAGGGTTCTAATAGTATTTATGGTAGTCGTAGACGGTGTGCGACCATAATTTCGAGATCTGGACGCACATCCCTTTTTCAGAACAACTTGGTTAAATCTAGCCTTTTGTCTACTCTTTCAAGCTTTTATCGAAAATATAAGGGCTCATTTGAATTGACTCAATTAATTTGAATTCCATTTGTTTTCTGCTTTTAATTTGATATAATAAAAAGCCCCATCGATAAAAATTTGAGTTTCACAAAATTGTTCTTCTTTAAACAGTTGTAATTTTCGGCGCACTTGCCATACGGCAAAAGTAGAAAGTTGCCTGATTTTGTGCATTCCGGTATGGCGTCCGGCACTTATGTGGCGCCTTCGACTTAAATCCACATAATCTATTTTCCTGTCAGCGAAATTCGTTGCCGCAAATTTTGTCGGGCCTATAATATAATCCACTATACTTACAGAATATTATAATCAGAAACGGAGAATAAGAGCGAAGATAAACGTATCCATTTGTTTCTATCAGCTACATCCAAATCAGAATTAAAGTTCAAACCAATAAGGTGGAGGTGGTAACCGAAGCTTCCTCAATGATTGCAGGAAAGATCAGCATTAGCACCAAAACAATCCAATAACCAATAAACGGGAGTCCCGCTTTTTTCTTTGATAAGTGTATTTTTTATAAATTCAAACATCATCAAATAAAACAAAATCAAAATCATTTATGAAATAACTTCCTGAAATAATTTTCCTTCCGCAGAAATTTCGACAATATGACATTTCTATTAACTCGAACAGAGTTGTATATGTCTCTATTTGTGTCGATTTCTTTATGCTGGTAAAACCTTTATGTGTGCATAAATATAATATGCTTGTACACAAGCGAGTATGCCTGCGCTCAAAGAAACACCAGTTGAAAAAGCTTGTTTTAAAACTACGTTAATAATAATCTTTGGTAATTAAAAAAAGTTCGGAAAGCTAATATTGGTTCATATTTTGAAATCTCGACATCTTATAAATAATTAATAAACATCAGCAACGCAGTACAACTTCCCTGTTTATTGCGCAAATATCATTATATTCAGACATACTCTTATAGCAAAGTACATAGATGTAGGTACAATATCTTTAGTTCAAGTGATCAAGGTTCTTCTGTAAGATTATTATAAGAGAATATAACAATAGAACCCTTGCTTTTTCAGGACTAAAAATACCTTACGTTTAAGTGGTTTTCCTTCCAATTTATTTAATTCTTTAATGTATACAGCTTCATTTATGAGCCTATGGAGCCTTTCAGTGAAGGAAACTATTGAGACCTTTCTCTATAAATGTTCGGGTTTCACAACCAGGCGATTAAGGTTACTGGCTTCTCCTTTCTTCGATAATATAGGGTTGTGCTCCAACCTAAACCCCATGGTGGTATCAAATCGGCACTTTAGTGCTACTTCGGAAGCGCCTGTCTGGTACTTCACCATTTCACCTACATACCTACAGCTTCATTTACAATTTTCAAATTAACTTTACTGGACGGGAAAGAGCATGTACGTATCTATTGTATATAAAATTTAATTCGAACAAATACCCTCGTAATTGGACAATAGTCTGTTACTAATTCCGGCTTTAGTTTCCGGGGTCAGGTCCGCAGTAAAGTTTTCAGCAGTCGAACTTGCTCACGAGTGTTTCTATTGATCTTGTTTATTGCATATGTTCAGACACATACATACATATATACATGACCATCCTAATGATTTATAAGCCTGGAAGTTGTACTGAAGTTTTAATAACAAATTGTTCTGAATGCTACATCGCATTTATATATATACATATGTATAATTCCGCATGCTGTTTAAGATTTCCAAGGGAGAACTTGCAGCAATTATTACAGAGCCGGCAAGTCGGGAGTACGAATTTATTCTCTTCAGTTTTGTGTCTTACTTCGCCATACTCTTTTTAATGCATAAACAAAGGCCTTTATAGCTTTAGCTTTTCCATTGCTTCCATTATTTTTGCAGTCTAGTTCATAATTTTATAAAAACGTGCATGTTTTGTGCTTCGCTTCACACCTGTGCCGTACGTAAACGGATTCAAAACATTTTAAATCTCTACTTGCTCTTCGATGTATGTGGTCTTCAATAGGCGCAAACAAAAAAAGCAGTTTGCATTATGTAATATTAAGTTTACGAATTACGAAAATAAAGCAAGTGTATTAGTGTATAGCAACCATTAATTCTCGTGTGTTTTGGGCTGATGTTTTTTTTTTGTATATTTGCACTTGAGTGATTCTTAGCTTTTCCAAAAATCAGACTGTAATAGCGGTACCAAACCTTTAGCATTTGTATACCAACATACATCACCAAGAAGAAGTGGCAAAGTACAATCCACGAACCAACAAGGCGAAAGATAAAATAAAACTTTAAAATCGTTTTAACAAATTGTTAACTGTTGTATGAAAAAAGTAACAAACAAATCATACTGGTGAAGTGTTCAAAAATTAATAATTTGTGCTCTCTCTTATATTTGTGAGTATTTACTGATTACTTAAAACTAGCACGACATGCCAATGTTACATATTTAATGTATAGTATATGGGCGTCAATTTTTTATTTAAAAAAATGTTCGAGGTCAATGACATTTGTAGAGTGATGTTTAATTATAAGTGAAAATTTCGGCTAAAATGTTTCTAACAATTTTGTGGCCCAAGGCAAATTGGTACATACTTGGTAACCTGAGAAATAAATGAAAAAATTAAATTTTGAAGCCTTCGTTGGACCATCAGGAAATTCAAAGTGAGAAAAATTACGTAAGTTAGAGGCTTTAAATTTGAATGAATTGGATATCATCAATAAGTTGTATGAAATGGCATTCAATGAATATAATAAAAAACTTCTGATCAAAAAGTAAATGGACGTTATCGATAAAATTAAAACGGTAAAATCATACATTGCTATTTTATTTATGTATACTATTATATAATAAAAATGTAATTGCAAAAAATATCAAAAAAATCATGTTTCTTTTTTGTTTTGTCATTACTTATGATATGTAAAATGTATAAATTTTATGAAAATATAGCAATTTGACGCCAAAATTGGCGTGCGCGCAGTGCTTTACATTAAAATGTGCCTTCGTTGCATGCGACATTTTTAGGACCAAATACAGGACTACTTTTATTTTAGAATCGGACACGAAAGGACAATATTTTATTGAAAAAACGACATCGCCATAAGTGTGAAATTTAAATATATTGCAGTGAATATCTTTGTAAAAGGTATGTGGTTTATATTCGTGTTCATGTCCTTTGATGTTATTATTAGATGGTAAATACTTGATGGAAATTTGTTCGTTAATATTTTTGAGTTTTACTTCTTGGATTCAGAAATGATTTTACTTTGCTTGAGAGTATTACAGAAATAAAATGAATCCCATGAATTTCGTTCGAATTGAAGCCAAAATTATCATTATAAGAGTAAGTGAAGTACATATTTTCCAATAATTTAGGAAAGCTGTCGCCATTTTTCCAAAAACTTAAACATCTTGCTTAGTTGAACAAAAATAGCAAATATACCATCACACGATTTTCTACTATCAGTCTTTTTATTTTATAAAAATTAAATTTTCTCCTAAAATATTGCTCTGAATAAAAGTGTGAGGAATTTAGCATAATTACACAGCGAAATATAGCAGATTTGCCTCCTTCGAAAATACTTTTATATGGAAAGTGGCCATGGTTATTGTACGGGGAGTTTAGGTGAAATTGATTGAACGGTGCTTTATATATATAAGCATACGAGTATTTCATCAAAAGTCGGCTTGACCATGATAATTTTCCAAAATTTATAAAAGCTCAATTTTTTGCTTAACACTCACTCTACATAAAAGTATAACTTTTTTACATTTTGTTTCCAGTAGTTACTTCAAATTGTATTCTCAAAAGGTACCGTTATATGGAAACATGTGCAGTTTTATCCGATCTCACTCCCCAGTTTCCTTACCAAGCTAGCCTGTACTAAGTTTCATTGCGAAATCTCATTTAGTTTAAGATAAAAAGAGTTTTGACCATTGCTCCACACAACTGGAATCACTGTAGGATGAATCGAATGCCACTGGGCTTTCACAGATAGAAAAAAGTGTTTCTTATTCTGAAAATATTTATAGCCCGGTTCGGTTTATACTTATATATTGGCTAGATGAGAACAAATGTTTTTCCGAAATATAACGGCTTACAAGGTGGTGCTCGGATGTAAAGCAATTATATAAAATTGGCGCGTATACACTATTTTGAGTGTCTGGCCGACTTCCTGATTGAAAATTTCTTTAAAATAATGACCGAAGGTGATGCAAGGAATGTAGTAGAATGACTGTGGGTCACTTTTAGAATTTTTATCTGCCGTTTGTCACTAGACAGCAACTTCGGACGCAAGATTTTTTTGTCAAAATCGGCATATGGGCAAAAAAAAAATCCATTGATGCAATTTGGAAGTGAGAGAAAAGCGGGCATACGTTTATCCCCTTTTTGCAAATGTAGTAAAAAAATTAAAAAAGGTTAACGTAAATCATGAATTTTATTTTGCCGATGCCCGTCCAAAGCCTTATATTCGGCTGATGTATCCTTATTTTCACTAAGCCAGCATCCAAGGTATTTGAAATGTGAAACTTTTTCTATCTGTACATTGTGAACCATCAGCGTTTGATTAGTGCCTTCATCGGCATGACGCCTACTGACTGCATGAATTTCGTTTTATTAATGTTAGTTTTAAGACCGTAGTTTTCGCCGTGATGAGCAGCTTTATTTAGTAACGTTCAAATAATTCAAGCTCTCTGCTAAAAGCGTGGTATCGTCGTCGTATCTAAATTTATTTATAACCACTCCATTAACTTTTATACCTTCATGTGAATCCCAAAGAGATCTGGATAGATTTTCGTAGAACAGATGTTGAAAAGGAGAAGTGATAAGCGGCCTTGCCTAACGCCTTTAAGAATTGGGACTTCTTGCGATTTTTCGTTGTCAACATTAATTTCGGCCATCTGGTTCCTATAAAGATTTTTTAAACATCGTAACTCTTTTGTGTTATTGTCGAGTGATGCTAGGATGTCCAGAAACTTGTCATGTTACACTGTCGAAAGCTTTTTGATAATCTAGAAATCACATGAATACATCCTTTTGCACATCTTTGCAATTTTGGAGAAGAACAATTCACCGCTTCACGAGTGCCCATACCCTTTCTAAAACCAATTTGCGTAGGGCCCATAGCTTCTTTATATTTTTTATTAATTCTGTTGTACTATTAAAAAGAATAGTGAGTGATTCATGAGAATTATAAGCCTATGCACCTCGCACTTTTTTGCGTGTGATTTTTTTGGTAATGTAATGAAAACAGCTTTTAGCAAATCCTGTGGAAGCTGCCCGGTATCATAAATGCAATTAAGAATGCGCAGAAATATCTCAAAACCTTCTTCGTCAATTAGTTTTAAAATTTCTACAGGATTTTCGTCAGGAGCAGTTGCTTTGTTATTCTTTGAGGTACGTACAGCTTTTTCTATTTCGTCTAATGTTATGCTGTAACCGGTATTGTCATTTGATTGGTTAAAAGGTGGCCGATTGTTACTGAATAGATTACAAATATAGCGTCCCTATAGAAGTTTCTTCTGATATGTATCTGTTATGGCCATATTATTTTCATTTAGTAGCAGAGGTGTTTTCTTCTTGTTTTGAGTTCTCCTTCCATTTATAAATTTTATTATTTCGCCTGTCATCCATTCGGTTTTATATTCGGTTACTTTTTCCACAGTTCAGGTGGTTCTGTAGTCTTTGACGGAATCTCTTTGATGCTGCTGTTATTTTGAAATGCCACCGTCGATTTTACTAAAGCTAAACTCGGTATTGGATATTTTTAGACTTTTCTCTTGGGAAAATTGTATAAGTCTGTCACCCCTTTTATTTCTAGGACCGAATCTGAAACCTCCTGCTTTTCCATCAACATATAAGGATCCTATTTGAGCATTAAAATCGCCTTGAATGTTAGTAATTTCGGTCGATTTATTAAACTTCAAAAGTTCTTCTACTTCAGTAGAGAAAGCTTCAAGTTCGTCATTGGTTTTGTTAACTGTAGGCGCATTAACTTCTAAAATGTTGATATTCAATGATTTCTTCTAATTTTATCAGCACTGATCTATCATAGTAGTGAATTTTCACATCATCTGAAATGAACTCGCCACTATCCATCCACCATTTTTCGTTAACACCTAACATACCTTTCTTCAAGCTGTTCACTTCTATTATTGCAGTTTTGGCCTTGCGAAGTCTGACGTTTTTGCAATTGTACTTCCATAAAATTTACTAATCTCTATTGTATGATTTTCGTGAAAGCTTACTTTAGTAGTTTCGAGTTGCCTTCTAAAGGGCTTAGAGTTTTCCGATGGGGGACTGGCAACTTCACACGGAGAATTATACTTAATTATTTATATTTTTAACTTAACTATGTATTGCCAATGTTGTGATTGGCATCTATACATGTGTGCGTAGTTACCGAGCTCTTTATATACTATATTTCATGGAATTTTTGTTTGTAAAGCTTTAAGATTATAATGTTTCCCAAATATTGGTGTTAGAAAGGCGATTAGTAGATAATATCATTAAAACGAGAGTAACTGAGTTTTTGCTGGCGTTTGAAGCCTTCCTCTTGACGTACTTGAGGAATACTCTCGTACTTGAGGAATATTTTGCTGTGATTTAATTTGTAAGACTATGATTACTGCAGAAGTTTTCAATAATTGTATAAATATAACGAAAGTTTACTATTTATTTAACACATGTATACCTACTACCTCTGGGAGGAATTGACAACATTCTCAATAAATGCATTTATTAGGGGACGTAAGTTCCTTTCAAACGCTAATGACTCGATTTTATTCATCTTTAATCTATCAGCTCATTAACAATGTCATTTATTGGATATAAAGCAATAATATTTTGAAGAACTTACGTATCTTACGGTACATAAAATCAGCTGTTGCACCTTCACTTTTCGTAGAGTTTAGAAAATATGGCACTCTTGCCTGGTCAGAATGCAACACCTTGAGAAGAGAACATGCATATATGAGAAATGAAAATGAAAATTTGACGGCCCTGGCGCTGGGTAGAATTAGATTACTATCTATAAGTAGATATAGAAATAATATTAAACCTGCTGAAATAATATTCTTCTTTTTTTTAATTGACGCGATAACCGCTAACGCCATTTTGGCCGAGTTTAACAAAGCGTCAGTTGGATACACCAAGTGAAGTCAAGTCCTTCTCTTCAGAGCCGGAGCGTTTTTACCCATTCGGACGGCATGACCCAGGCTACGTAGCCGCTGCGCTATGTCTATGTCGTCGTAAAGCTCATACATCTCATCGTTCCACTGCCTGCGATATTCGCCGACGCCAACCTGCAAAGGTCCAAAAATTTTTCCGCATAATCTTTCTCTCAAACACTTCAAGCGACGCTTCATGGCATATTGTCATCGTCCACGTTTCTGCGTCATACGTTAGGAAGGGTATGATGAGAGCCTTGTAGAGTCTTAGTTTTGTTCCTCGAGACCGGGCTTTACTACTAAATTGCCTACTTAGTCCAAAGAACTAACAGCGTGATTATTAAGGCCGATGATGCCAATATCATCGGCATACACCAACAGCTGTACGCTCATATAAAATATTGTGCCTGAGCGGTTAAGCTCTGCGGCTCGTACAATCCTTTCCAAAATCAGGTTAAAAAAGTCACCCGACAGCGAGTTACCCTGCCTGAAACCTCGTTTGGTATCAAAGAGCTCGGAGAGATCCTTGATAATTCTGATGGCGCTGCTGGTATTGAGCAACGTCAACTTGCATCAGTTTTGTGGGGAAATCAAATTCAGACATCGCGGCATATATGTAGGTAACTCCTTTTCGTACTGGCGAATGCAGCTTTGAAGTCGACGAAAAGATGGTGGTTGTCGGCGTATTGTGAATATCTGGTCGATTGTGGATTTTCCAAGTATAAGGCCACAGTGATCGTGGGCGTCAGTCTTTCACACAATACGCTTGCTAGAACATTATATGCGATATTAAGAAGGCTAATTCCTCGATAAATGGCACAGATTGCAGGATAATAGGAAAGTTCCAGCCGCTCATAGAAAGAATCTTTGATCTCATCGGTCGGGGCGAGGGGGAAATGAGCGAGATGTTGAAAAATCGCGCTTTGATGCGGACTATTGCGAGACGTTCGTCCACCGATGTGAACGACAGTAGTTGGCGACGAAGTCTTTCTCCCATAACAAATCCAACACTGCGCCG
This sequence comes from Anastrepha obliqua, assembly GCF_027943255.1. Lineage (NCBI taxonomy): Eukaryota > Metazoa > Arthropoda > Insecta > Diptera > Tephritidae > Anastrepha > Anastrepha obliqua. The sequence goes on from NC_072894.1 coordinate 85,849, forward strand.
TTGTACATCTTAGCTGTAGTAGACGTGGCAAGGTCCTAAGTTTTTCCTTGCCTTGCCCCGTCCATTGCATCTCTTGAATGGCAGTGATGTCAGCCTCGAACGGGTGTTCGGAAACTACCCAGACGATACTTGGGCTAATCCAGGAAGTTGTTTTTTCGAAAACACAACGTATATCTGAGAGGTGTACAAGTTTATGTGCTTTAAAGAAATTACACTTTTAAACATTTTTTTATTTAGATCATGTAATATGCTAATAATCTCTACTAAATAAGAATATTCACTAAAGTATCAACTTAAAAATATATGCGCTCTTAAGTACACCATACAGTTAAGCTATTCTTAAGTTAAGTTGTCCTCATAAAAATTCACCATAAATAAACTGTAAATCACTAATGTCCGTATTTTGAATTTTGGATGAACAGACTGATAAATTTACAATTAATTGGAGAAACCACGCATTTATTTACCAAAATTAAGTAGTTTTGAATAAATTCTCTAAGAAAATATCAAATATTTATGTGGGTTAATTTTTTTCATTGTTAATAAAAAATATACATAAACTGGAATTGTCATGTAGCGCCAGCATCGGAGACTATTGGTTGGATTTGGGTTGCTTATTTAGTAGCATCTGGTGAAATTAAATTTATTGAAAAATGTTGACAGATGGAGTAAGATGAAAATTTTTGTATTAAGTGAAAATAAGATTACGAATTGACAGGTTACGCATATAATCTTGAGCGATATGGAAACGAAATCTGCGCATAGATATGTGCAATGTTTACTTGTAAAAAGATAGAAATGAGTGTCTGATCGCCATCATATATACTTAAATCATGAAAAGTTGTAAGTGCATACTCGTATCTAAAAAGCGAATATCTAAGGTAAAATAATATAACAATAAAAGAAAATGAGTTATACCACAGTAATTACTACTACGTTTATTTTTAAAACTTTGATATGTAACAGCTTCATCACAAAGACGTGACATATAAGTATGTACTTATATATAAAACATGTATGTTTATTTAAAGTATTACTCACATTACCACCAGGGCATGAAGAAAAGTTAGCTCAAGGTCAGAAAATTTCAAAGCGAAGTGGTATTAAGCATAAGCTGCTTTAATATTTACTTTTATGAAGTTATAAGGCATAAACGGATTTACTACCAGGCAAAAAATAATACAATATCTAAAACACTTAAAAAAGGATTTTACAGACTCTAAAAGCATTGGTATATTCAGCGTAAAGCACTGAATAAGAAAAATTTTAAAAATATGGAAATAAAAATTTGAACGTTTTAGTTACTCTCTTGAAAGATCAACGATATACAGTAGGGAGCAAAAGTGTTTCCATAGTTAACATTCTCAACTTTGTGGGCCAATAAAATGCAAACGAATGAAGCAAATCAAAAAAACCTTTTGTTCTAATAATATGTCTTTAATTCTTAACAAATTGCCGTATATGATAAAAACAAAACAGAATCAGAAAAATATTCAAACAAAAAAAACCAAACCAACTCGCATGTGTACAATTTTGCACCTTTAGTGAACAAAATGAAATGTGATATGAAATTAATATTTTGTCCACAGACCCTTATTAGCTATTACACCTTTTATTCGGTTTGGCATACTCTCGACCAACTTCTCTATGGTTTCTCTTGGAATTCGGTTCCACTCCAGTTCTACACGCTTCCAAAGATCGTCTAGGTTGGATGGCGCTAATTGATATTGCCCGAGCCGTCGCTTCACGATTGACCACAGGTTCTCAATCGGATTGAGGTCGGGACTTTGAGCTGGCCACTCCATCAACTTAAAATTTTGGCTTTTTAACCATTCGCGGACAATTTTGGCAGTATGCTTCGGGTCCCCATCTTGTTGAAAAGTAATTTCCTCTTCGGGATATGCACACTTGTCCAGAAAATTTGTTAGTTGGGTTTGCAAAATATTGAGGTAGTCTTCTTTTAACATTATACCATCAATTTTTTGTATTGGTCCAATGTGCCACCAAGTAAAGCATCCCCAAACTTTGACATTGCCTCCTCCATGCTTGACGGTTTGCTTCACATGGTGTTTTTGAAGCTTGTCGCCGGGTCTATGCCAATAGTATTGCTTGCCATCCGACTGAAAACGGTTGAACTTGGATTCGTCTGACCAGATAACACGTTTCCAGTCATCTAGAGTCCAGTTTCTGTGTTCCCGGGCAAATTTCAATCGAGCTTTGACATTCTTCTCGGATAGGGCTGGTTTATTTTTTTTCACACTTGCCACATATCCAATCTTAGCCAGTGCTCTTCTAGCTGTCCACCGACTCACGTCTTTTCCTATGTCCATAGATGCCTTCTTTGGTGTTAGGAACTTATCAGATCTCATTTTCGACATCATTAGTCTGGCGTCAGAGTCTTTTAAGAGGCGTTTACGGCCTTTAATAATGTTTTTGGGAGCAACATTTCGTCTTTTTTGGACCTTGGACACCGCTGAATGGGAAATCTTAAGCTGATCTGCAATAACACGAGTCGAACAGCCACTTTCAGTTAGGCTAATAATACTATTTTCGACATCAGACGAAAGCTTCTTCATTTTTTCGCAGTACTTTATAGACTAATTGCTAAAATCAACAAATCTGCTTCGAATAATAAGAAACGCGTGATTTTCTGGATCTTATAAGCGAAGAATGAACAAACGAAACATATAACGGTAAAACCGCATGTCTATTGCTGAAAAGAGAATTAAGAAATCAAACAAAAGTAAGAATAACGGAAGGTGCAAAATTGTACACATGCGAGTTGGTTTGGTTTTTTTTGTTTGAATATTTTTCTGATTCTGTTTTGTTTTTATCATATACGGCAATTTGTTAAGAATTAAAGACATATTATTAGAACAAAAGGTTTTTTTGATTTGCTTCATTCGTTTGCATTTTATTGGCCCACAAAGTTGAGAATGTTAACTATGGAAACACTTTTGCTCCCTACTGTATGTATGTATGCACATATGTTTGCATTTTAAATCCAATAATATTCCCAAAACCGTGCACTATATGCCACAGCTTTAAAAATGCTCCTCGAGAAGCTTGTTGTACTAATTTAAATGCTTGGGACATTAAATAGTTGGTCCCCCCGAAATCAGAAACAAATAATAGTGACCATTATTTTATTTTTACAAGACCATTGCATTACAGCATCGAGAGATGGATAATTCAGTCGTTTGCACTCATAAAGAAAAGAATCTCTATGATACAGGTGTATAAGAGCAACGGTTAACGTCAACACAATTCATGATAACCCCATGTTCGGATAGAAAACAGTAGCAGTTTGAAAATGTAAAACAAGAAATACGAAAAAACGATGCAAACAATGTGGTAATGAACGAAATTTATGTACAAAATCGTATGTACACATGCATACGTAGGTAGTTGCTCATGGATGTATTCATTTAAGTAAATGCATGTACTCGTATATGATTATTTCATTTCTCAAATCTGCAAAACCTGTGTACGTAAACTCATTTAACGAATTATTGGAGAGTAAAAAGTCTTTAACGGTTGGTTACGGTATTGTTCCAGCCGCTATGAGTGCTATAGCAAGAAGATGAAACTGTTATGTTGTATAAAAAGTACATACGATAAACGTGTCGCTTGCTTGATTCTATTCAATATAATGAACTGTCTTTTTGACTGTTTTGTTATGGGTGCGTGGTACAATTACCACACTACACTAACGCGCTAAGTGTCTTTAGCCTCAAGTATAAACATATTTTTCACTTCAAGTTTGCTATCTATACAAACAAGTAGTTTATGGCTTTGACCTTGCTGCTATATTTTTTTCACGCTCAGCTTCATTTATTAGTATGTACATATGCATATAGTTAGTAATATACAGTATGTGTGTGTGCTTCCCGCCCTTCGCTTGACCATATTGGTTTCCGTTTTCGCTGCCCTTCTTTCCTTCCGCTTTATTAAGCTAAGCACTTAAGCATAGGGTAATGTAATAACGATTTTTAACCGACGACCATGTATAAAAGTGTTATGGCAATTTACACTCCAAAATGGTGAGGCGACAGCGTATTTTACCGGCCTTGTAAAAGTTAAGATGAAACTCCATACCGCATTTTTGATTTAAAATATTTATAATAAAAGAAAAAATAAATGTTAAGAAAATGCTTGATAAATGTATGCCCGGTTTCAGCAATTCATTTAAAATTTATTGGACTGTTAAAATTTAAAATATCGAAATTTCGTATTGAAATTGTATAACTTGAAATTTTAGAATTGATTAGTGAAACCGGGCATGAACGTATTTATTACATAAATAAACGCATATCTGTACGTTTTGAGATTTGTAATTATATATTACAGAAATTTTATTTATGATATTAAAACATTTTCGGAATTGTGTTCTTCAGTTGTAGAAATAGTTTAAAGAAAAGATCTTACACTAAATAAAATTCCAAATTGATTAAAAGTTATCGAAAAAAAAAATGGAATTTTGTTAATGATTTCGATGTAAAATGCGTTTTACAATTTCCTTTTTAGGCCTTGTAGAAATATCATCTTTTTGAGCCGTTTCTGTATATTTGTAGATCATTCCAGGGGATTTTCTGATAACCTTCCAACTGGAGTGTACAGGTTTGATAGCTCAGCAGACAAAGGCGACAAATTACTTTTATTTATTTTCCAATACTTGTTGACTAAATTATTGAAACAGATTTGAGTTTTTTTAAACCTATCTACAATAGCTCTTAATCTTATATTATCTTGTATTTTTTAATCGCATTTATATATGTGATCTCGTCGGAAAATATATCTTTTTACTGCCCTCATCTCTTCATTTATTTCTTCAAATAAATTATTTTGTATTTCCTTCGCTAAGCTATTTCGACCATACATATCTTTTATTTTAGAGGTGAGACGGCGCACGTAGGTAGATTTTGCATAATTAGGCGGCCAAAAAGATTTTTTCAATAGAATACATTTTAAATGAAAAGAATAATTAAATATAAGTATTTTCTGTTAAAATACATTAATTTACGACATTTACTTTTATTGGTAGGTACAACAAATTTTTTTTAATGTACTTTACTAAAATGGTACAAAATTAAAGTTTTGGCTACTATCAAATAGGTCATTTATTTACAATAGGTTTACTTTAAATATAATATTGCAAGAGCTGACTTAATCTTTTAGATTTATAGGGCTTATAAAATAAAGAATAAAAACACTTAACATATTATATTACATCGCTTATTATCAAATTCAAAGTTACATAAATAATTAACACGAAAACTTATTTTAAATGAAAGATGTTTCTTCTGCTTCCGAGTCCGAGTCGTGCTGCTCACCACTATTATTTGGCTTAGTTATGTCCTTAAGGACTTTAGAGGCATTTCTTTTTCCCTCAGTTTGTAAAATCACTTGCGCAGTATGAACAATCACCTCAGGATTTTCCAATCTACGTATTTCCTTAGTTTTCCTTCTCTTACTTCGATCACTCGATTCAGAAAACGATTTACATGGACGACCTTGGCGCTAAGATGAATCCATTGGTATTTCAAAAGTCCCTTCTAACCATGAATGATTATTTTTAAGGAATACTTCTTTAGTTTTTCCTGCTCCTGACCATCTTTGTTTCATTTGTGATTTAAAATAGGAATATTTATGCTTTAAAGCTTTTTTACAATTTTCAGAAACTTTACAACACTCGAGAAGGTAATTTTCCAAAAAATCTAATTTTTTATCCAAGGTAGGTAAGTTTTGACCTTGCATCAGGTCAAATAAATATCTTCGCGTCACTACTTTCACACTAGAGGCGCTTGATGAACCTACGACAAAGAAAAACTTACTTGAAAAATAAAGTGCTAATAACATAATTTTTTTAAGGTATTTCCTTTAAGTCTTTGATTAACTAGTTTTTGTTAATAGGCGGGAGTTGGCGGCTAATTATAACTTTATATAATTGTTTAAAGTATGCATAAATTATGAAATTAAAGAATATTACAGGGACGAACAGGGAAAATAGTGATAAACCCCTTTAAAATATTTAATTTACAAAAATCTAACTCAAAAAACGTGATCTTTTATAAAGATTCTAATATATACAAAACAATCTTAAAATTGGTGACTACTACATAACAAATGAAGATACATACCTGGATTATTGATATCCATCACAATCACTGTGAAAATAAATTTGCAAAAATAAATACTGACTTTGTAAAAATGTATCACGGAAAAGCCGAGAATTATATATGCACACTGTGAATGACAATTGAAATCCGACTGCCTGTAATTCGGCGCGTGCCCTATTCTGAGAGCTGAAATTAATGGGGTGGGTTTCTAAGAAGTGTCAGGTAACAATGTGCATCAATAGTTTGTTCTTAAGTTGATTTATTTTTTTTAACTTTTGGCCGCCTAATTATGCAATGTCTACGTCTGTGCGGCGGCCTAAAGGTATAACTTTACTGTTATTGCATACGCATCGCCCGATACCTCCTATGTCACATCTTCTAATGGGCGGCATTTCTGGAGTCGTTACGTACTTATTTACTATGATATAGATAGAGCGACACTTTTTTCTCAATCGACCTCTGCCCGTAATTGCTCGCGTGGAACACAAATTTGTTTGAACCATTAAACAGCGGGTTTAATTTTGGCTTCCAATTTCAACGTGTGTGCAAAAAAACAATATATGGTATTTGTTTCCAGAAGCTAACGCTAACAACCGCGGATATTTTAGTTTAATCATTGCCCAAATAATCGCACAACTTCAAAAATTCAAGTCGAGTTCGAAGACACCCGACGCAGTGTCGGTTCAAATATTGGTTTCAATATCGGTTGCCAAACTTGATATCATCATCTACTAGTTTTTTTCTTATTTTTGATCCAACTATCGGGTTAAAGTACAGATGCCATCCAACGGGCGTTTATAGACTTAGAGGTAATTGGGTCATCTCTATGCTAGAAGCCAGGATCATCATAGCTAATATGGGTAATATCAACATAACCAAGAAGGTCTGCAGGGCTCTCCACAGGGGGGAGTATTATCTCCACTTCTGTGGTTATGCGTTATTAGCAAACTTAACAAAACTTAATAGAGGTGGGGTAAAAGCGGTGGCGTACGCTGATGATGTGATGCTAATGGCGTCAGGACTGTGCCCTAATACGATCAGTGGGGTCATCCAAAGGGCGTTAGGCGAGTTTAACTCGTGGGCAACAGGCTGTGGCCTAAGTTTAAACCACTTTTCTATGCTTGGAAGAATATGCGGTCTTCAACCTAAGCATACATTATGGCTGTATAAGACGGTTATACGACCTATTTTGCCGTATGGTTCGGTAGTTTGGCGGAAAGCTCTAGGGAGAGAGTACAATACCAAATTACTCGGCAGAATACAAAGATCAGCCTGTGCAATAACGGTCGGTGCAATCAGATCATGTCCTAGAGATGCTCTCAACGCACTAACACATGTTGTTCCAATAGATCTACATATGTGCATTTAGGTTGAATGCAGCGGGTCGCTGGAAAGAAAAAATTTATTGTCATGCCAGTCTATTATTGCGACAAACTCAGTTAACCTCGGTGAGGACTGACTACATCGTCTCGACGGTAACATTCAATAGGAATTTTGCCACTCTTTTTCCATCTAAGGAAGAATGGAATAAGGGATTCTCTCTAAAATACTTCGACACTGCAGTCTATACAGATGGCAGTAAAATGGGCTGTGGTGTTGGAGCTGGTACATATTCTCACAGACTTAAAATTGAGAAATCTGTGCGTATCCCTAATACCAGCAGTGTTTTTCAGGCGGAAGTACTGGCAATTGGGGAAGCCTATAGGCTACTAATCGCAGATTTCTCTTTGAAGGGCATATCGCTATTCTTTCGGATAGCCAAACTGCAATCCATGCACTGGATTCAGCTGCAACAACCTCTATGGTGGTGCAACAAAGTAGGAATAGCCTTAAAACATTGAGTGAAAAGCATGCAGTTACCTTAATCTGGGTCCCGGGTCACCGGGAATGCTATGAATAACGCTTTTGCAGAATCGGTATTCATACCATTAGGTGCAGTCAAGAATATAATTTCTCAAAAATACCTCCGAATCGCGGATTGTAGATGGAAAGACCAATCGAAATGCAAAATTAGCAGAACATTATGGCCTACTTACAAACTCAAGCGGTAACGTCAACAATCTAATACGGTTATTAAACCGCACAGATATAGTCATGCTATAAATGATATTAAACAAGTTGATAACGATGTGGCTACAAAATGATGCGGAAGCGCTAGTTGGATTCTGGACGAATCACCACTTTAACCTTTCGGGTAAAAGATTGTCTGGATCATATTTGTAAAGTGGTGATTAAATTTAGTATACATTTAAATCCTGTGAAATTATGTACTTAGGTATATATTGAAGTAAACTACTTAATGAAAGTGATGAAGTGTTACCTTCATTTTTTACAATGCTCCGTTTACACGAATTTAACCGTTGTTTTATATTTTTTTTGCCTTATATACGACTTGGCTTTATATGACTTGGGTATGCAAACGAAGTTGGGTCTGGGATTTTTTTAAAGCTAAAAGCGAGTGACATGCTACGTATGTGATGGGATGTTGCGTTATGGCTCCTTTACATCACCACTATAAGTAAATAATCATTCTTTGCGAATCCATAAAGAAGCTTCTATAAAAATCTTTAGCAATAACAAAAATCCATAGTGTATAAATTTCCGAAGAGCGCAAACGGGGAAAAATCCGGGCCATGAATGAAAAGAAAAAACGGCCTCAAATACGTGCGTCTTAATGTTGTTTCACTTACTTGCTTACTTACATTTGTATATTAAACCGACGTTTTATAAAAGATATTCACGTATTTTAGATTAAACTTTATGAAAATACGTATGAATTTGCTATGCATATTTTTACTAATATAATAATATAACGAGTGTTTTCCTTCAACCCTTAAGAAATGTATTAAATATGTAGCGCATTTAATTTTTTAATGATAAATACCTATATCTAATTATGTTCATACTAGCAAATTTACGAGTTATTATAATTATTATTTTGAATGGATGTAGTTAAAACAAGAGTTCGTAGTTTTCGAATAATCGAAATGCAACGGTCCAAGATTGTATATATGTATTTTCGTTTACAAATATAATAATATTTTATGATTTTGACGTTTAAAATAAAGTATTGCAATATGGGAAGAGGTGTTTTGGTGTACATATGAAGGAAGAAGGTCCAATTGGAACAAGGCGTGTGGCCTAGAACTTCTACCAAAATATTATGTGCCTGCTAATCACATTTTTCACAAATAACAAACCTATTTGGAAATTAGCATGACTCTTTTTTATTATAACTGGAGCAATTAATTAATTTTTTTATACATAAAATGGCTTTTGCATATATTTCCCAATATGCAAAATAATTAAGTCATATAAATTAACTTTTTTAAAATATATCCGTGGAAAGTCTCGGGTAAATTTTTTGCTGTCAAGCTGTCATTCGAACAGTGCTTATACAATTTTCAAGTAATTAGCTTTGAAAATCCATCGTTTAAGGAACCAATTTCTTCAAAATCCAAAGTCAATGTGGAGCCTACCAAAATCAAATAAGTACAGATATTTAACTATTTTTTATTCAAATACGTATTACGCTTACGTTTAGTACTGAATTACGCTTACATTTAGTACTGAAAAACAAACACTGCTCTAAAAAAAAAAAATAAATCTGAAAGAAATGAGATTAAATAAAAAACTTTAGATTGCTATATTGCCTTAGGGTAGGGTGGTTGTCGCAAGACACACTTAGACCTTCAGCAGGTCCATTGCATTAAAAGAAAAGTATTTGTTTCCATGGCCAAATTATTGCCAAATGCAAAAATATTTGTTTTAGGAGGTTGGCCTTTACTTGTGAAAAAGTATTTGCAGTAAGAATTGCGTATTGAATGTACCGTTTCGTCCTGTGCTGAAAATGACGCTATCATTTTCGAAAAAGTAGAACTTATTTGTGGAAAATGTGAAATACTTTGGTTTTCAAAGTGTCTTTTTTTCGGCGTAACCATAACAAAAACATTTATCGGTCTATAAACAAACTTTATAATTGTCATTGAATGAATTATAAAGATAAGTGTGAATTATAATTAAATATTGTTGTTAAGTATTTTTGTTGTACTCTATAAAAAATTATGTATTTACAGATTTACTAAGAGAGTCGGATGCAGCCATTTCTTTGCTTTCTAGATAAGTAAAAGATTCAACTACGGGTTAAGAATACTCGAATGGCTTTGGGTAAAAAACTTATCAAAATGGTGACTATTTACAAAAAGGATTTTGAACAAGCAATTCTGCATAGACCTATTCATCTTTATAAAAGACTCTAACCTTTGATATAAGACTATAACCTATAAAAATAATTATTTTATATCCAATATTGTAAATATAAGTAAATGTTAAATTAGACTCATAGAATATTGTACAAATGTAAAATATATAATTTTTCCCATGATTGTTGTTATAGGGAAAGTAAGTCGGTTGTTGCCTGTTTCCATTAAAATTATTTAATATAAATTAAATTAACATAGTTTCTATTTCTTTAATACTGCTACGAGCTTGGGGTGATTTTTCGCCTTCCTAGTATTTTGAAAATGTTTGCTACCAATTAAGTGAGTCTAGCATTTGATGACTTCGCACTGACGAAGCTATAAAATGTGTTTTATGAGTGCTTGTGACTTATATTAATTTAGACTAAAATTACACAAAAATTTCTTTCTTAATTATTATCCGTAAAAAGTGGCAAATTACTAAACATCCCGAAGATAAGGCAAAACTTAACAAATCAACAACCGAATTAAAAACATTATTAAAACAACACCAGGATAAAAAGCTTGAGAATTACATACATAACTTGGGGGCCACGGCAGTTAACAATTATTCCCTATGGAAAGCAACTAAAAACTTAGTCAAAGCAGTTCCACATAAACCTCCCATCAAAACACATCACGGAACTTGGGCAAAGACCAATAAAGAGAAGGCAAACACACTAGCTGAACACTTTAAAACAATATTCTCAAACGAAAAAGACAACCAGCACATTGAACAAAATGTAAATACGAGTAACCCAGAAAAGAGAATGAAAATGACAACCTCAGCAGAAATCAGATATCATTTGAAAAATCTGAACAGTAAAAAAGCACCGGGCTTCGATCTAATAAATGGTAAAATACTAAAAGAACTACCTGATGTAGCAATTACATATATACGACAAATTTTCAACAGCATATTAAGGACACAATGCTTCCCACGCCTCTGGAAAGTTGCACAAATAACGGCAATCCCCAAACCAGGTAAAAGTGCATCAGAAATGACATCATATCGCCCTATCAGTCTCTTGCCCATTCTTTCAAAAGTGTTTGAAAAAATACTCTTTGCCAGATTAGACAAAATTCTGATAGAAAAAAATATAATACCAAGCCATCAATTTGGATTTAGACGACAGCATTCAACTGTGCAACAAGTCCACAGAGTTATAAACAAAATATTAAATGATATGGAAAATAAAAGGTTCTGCATAGTTGTCTACCTGGATATTGCAAAAGCTTTTGACAGGGTTTGGCATAAAGGACTACTACATAAGCTCAGCCAAATATTACCACGGAATCACTTCACCATTCTCAAAAGTTATCTGGAAAACCGACATTTCTTTATAAAGTTCGAAGACGAATGCTCAAGCATGATGCAAATGACAGCAGGTGTACCCCAAGGTAGTGTCCTAGGGCCTCTATTGTACCTGATATTTACAGCAGATATACCGATCCCAACCACAAAAAATTGCATGATAGCCACATTCGCGGATGACACGGTTTTAATGGCATCGGATAAAATAGAAAAAAACGCGACTGACATTCTTCAACAAACAATAAATAACACCGTATCATGGTTCGATAATTGGGGAATAGAAGTCAACAAAGATAAAACGGTACAAGTAATATATACAAACAGAAAGCCTAAGAAACATAAATTAACAATAAAAAACAATGAAATAAAAATCCTTCCTAGTGCAAAGTACCTTGGCATAACTATAGATGAAAAACTAAATTGGAAACGACATATACAAAACAAACGAAATGAAATCAAAAACAAGTTCAGACAATTATATTGGCTGTTGGCTAAAAATTCAAAACTAAGCCTTAACAACAAAGTAGTGATATATAAATCTATAATCTCACCCATTTGGAAATATGGCATTGAAATCTGGGGCACAGCAAAAAAAACCAATATCAAAATAATTCAAAGGACGCAATCTAAAATACTTCGAACAATAACAAAAGCAGGCTGGTATATACCAAACGACGTGATCCACAGCGACCTCAATATCGACACAATAGATGACACAATTAGAAAATACAGCATCAAGCATATAAAACGACTAACAAATCATCAAAATGAACAAATGCGCAAACTACCACAATCGGAGAAAGCGGGAAAACGAAGATTAAAACGATTAACTCCAACAGAACTTACAATTTAACAAAACAATAAAGAAAAACAAAAAGAATAATAATAATAAATAATAATAATAAATAATAGTAATAATTAATAATAAAAACAATTATAACACAGAAAATAATATAATGTAGCATAATCTGAAGCAAAATTGAATGTTTATCTAGCATTGGTTAGAGAACAAAGAATTCCAATACTACTTTAAAAATAATTACTTATTGTTAAAATTTAACAGATTGTAATTTAAAAAGGGAAATAATAAAAAAAAAAAAAAAAAAATTATTATGCTGTATACCATAAGACTTTTACTCTAATATTACAACGTCATGTAAAATTATTGTTTTAGAGGATCTTTGTGATCTTGTTTGTTTCACTTTCTATGATAACTTTTTTTTCTGAAGATTTTTATTAACGGAAACTCATTGTATCCATGCTTGTAGTATAAATCCTCTCCAGTGCCATTGAGAGTGATTTTATACTGAAATTTGTTTCGAGTAATTAATGGGTAATGGGTAGAATAATGGGTAACTTTTTCATGCGTTTATACAGATTTATACAACTACTGAAATTGAAAAAGAATTGTATAACATATAAAGAAAAATATTAAAACAACTTTTTATCAGAAGTTGCAGGAAGGGATTTTCGTCGATTTCAAATTTCAAATTTGTTTGACTTTCAGATACATCACCTGCAAAAAACGGAACTATCAATATACGATATTCAAAATGTCATATTATCGACAAAGATTAAAGTATTCGGAGATTATCAGCGCCATTCTTCTGCTCGTGGTGCATGTGAGTACGAAATTTTAGTAGCTTCATTTTTATTATATTCGTATCAATTATTTGTCAGTGGTATAATATAACAGTATGGACTAAATAAAACCAATTTATGTTATTAATATACATTACTATGAGCTTATGCATACATATTATATGTGTAATAAAGAGTGTAGAAATCCGTTTCATCACAGGCAGCTGCATAACTCCTAACAATCTAATTCACTTTACCGTTTGATTTCTTATGAATATGAAAGTGTCTAATTGGTTCAGTTGTATTCAATTGAAATAGAAGTATCATACTTCCTCATTCAGTTTTCCGCTTATCTTGGAGCCGAGGTCAATAATGAGCGCTTAGCACAAAAGGTGGCTGAGGTAGTGTAGTCAGCTCATTGTACTCGAACCGTAACTAATATTGGCCAATCCGCAATTAACGGATGCAATATTGCGTATGCAATATCGATTGCATTTCTACTGCCGAGAATCTGCAAATGTTTTTGTTTTCTTTACATAGCTGCAGAGAGAATCACTGAATGATGTACTGGAATATGCACCTGCGTAACATTTATGTACATACGCACAGATGCACATATACTATATATGTGCATTCCATTTTTTAATGGCTTCGCTTATACATATATACATACATATGTTTACAAACTTGCGTTGTATTTGCATACTCTTAAGGTGCTGACCCAATGCATGCTTCTTTGCGTCGACAACTGTCAAAAAATAAAAGAGATGTATGTTTTATAGTTGCCTAAATAGCCGCTTTGAATAGCGCTCTATTCTATTTGACAGCGCTAAGCTTTCAAAGTTAAGCAACGCAAAGCCATTAAAGCAAGCCTGCATTGGGCCAGTACATTAACACGTTCGTGGACACTAAAAATTTCAGGGAGCTGCAAAAATAGACAGACAATTATTTTTGAAACTAGTTGTAATATCCAAAATCTGATTATACATATATGTATTATAAGAGTAGTTAGAACATTGTATTTTAACTGTTATATGAAAGTATTTCAATACTTTGAAATGTATATTAATTACAAAAACTTAAAGTTACATGAAATTAAATGAACAAAACTTGGCTTTAAAATTTGAATGCTGTAGCAACCACGTCATTTTGCATTACTATAAAAATGAATGCTATAGCATTCACGTCCGCGAACGTGTTAAGATTCATGCAAACATGTTCGTATGCATGATAGCCAGACATATAGACTCTAAATAGGATTCTAACATATGCTGATAGCATTATTTTTTGCTTTTCTCAATATTTCGAAAAATGTTGAATCATATTATGTGGTACTACAAATGGTGAAATGTGTTTTATGAAGCTGCCACATTCTCCATTTGATTCAAGCTTCAAAATTTGAACAGTAAAGATGGAAGGAAAGGTATTTCGGTGCGTTTTCCACAAAAGTTGAAATGAAAGTTTACACATCCGATAACAAAATCCCAAAAGAGTTTTTGTAAAAACAAAAATCTGTTTTTTACACGTATTTAAAATAGGTGATTTTTTAAATTCATCACGTAGGAAAAATTTAGTAAAATTCGATGAAACGTGCATTTTTGCACATGTGCATAATTATTGCATATTTTTTCTCATAAAGCATTAAACATAAACATTTTCATGATAGTTCTATTTGATAGTGACTATGAAATGGATTTCTCAGTCTTAAAATTAGTAAAAATCTTAGTCTCAATTTTCCTAATAAAAAACCATAAAAAATAGCAAAAAGTTCTATGTAAAATGCACACCAAAAGATTTTTGATCTAACACTTCTCCTGGACTAATTCTGATATGTACTTCTTCCGTATTGACTTCTTTTGCCATTCAACTTTCGAATGTTTATTTATTGCTCATCTATCTTCACAGATACCATTGATGAGAGCAGTTAAAACAATTGATTTAACCACTGAATACACTCTTGAAAGCAAATCAACTGCTATTAACAACCGAGGCTCTAAACTTTTAAAGAACTCAATGCCACCGAAAGCTGCAGTAAGAATGGATAGCTTCGATAACAGAGGGGCTGAGAAACGCGAAGAACCTTCAAAACAGTTACTTGCGAAAATGTCATCTAAATCGTATATTAGTAAGCCAAACTCAACAACAGCACCCACGCCGGCTAAGCTTGCAAAGCGTGCTGGTTCTACCGCTGAGATCAAACAAAAGGTTCATAAGTACATCTAAGCACTTTACAACTTTTTTTTAATTTCGTTTAAATTTAATAATTTAGAAAATTAGCAAAGAGAACACAAATCGAACTGGAGACACGGCAGCACGCAGCAAACTTCGTCAAGAGGCAGTGAGATAATTTAGTTACAAATTAAAATTATTTGAACAGATTTAGGACAGCTCTTATTCTGCTTTTAGGACCATATTCCGGACTCATCGGGGCATATACCGTATCGGATAGGTCGGCCACATTTAGCATCACCAGAATATGATTCCACTGGGGTTAGTTCGATTTCTAATGATGGCGGTGAACCTTACCAAACAGTATCTTATGAGGCGGATAAGTGGCCAAACGATTACTGGGAACGGGACTATAACAAACATTTTTCCTTCAACACCACCCGAGTTCAGCGTATGTCTCTATAAAAATAATTGTACTCAACTAAATCCTGATCTCTTATGATTTCTACAGATATTGAGGCGGAGTGTCAAGATGACTACATGAAGATTAGAATTGGATTTAATGCGACTTTCAGTGGACTAGTGTATTCAGCAGGCTATGCGTATGACCCCGATTGCATGTATATTAATGGCTCAGGAAGAGACTATTATGAGTTCTACATTCAGTTGAATCGCTGCGGAACTCTAGGAAAAAATGCACTTCATGATGAAAAACGGAAAAATCCAACTGTAAGATATATGTAAGAAAATTTCTTTAAAAAATATTTACTAATTATGTTTTGAGACAGAATTTTATGTGGAATACTGTGACGGTTCAATATAACCCACTTATTGAAGAAGAATATGATGAACATTTCAAAGTAACTTGCGAGTACGGCTATGATTTTTGGAAAACGGTGACTTTTCCATTTTTGGACGTCGAGTAAGTCTTTACACAGCTCAAAGTTCATATTGCAGATATTATCTGATTATTTGAATTTAACTTAAAAAACAGAGTGGCTACTGGCAACCCTGTCGTCTTTACTCTAAGCCCACCTGAGTGCTACATGGAAATACAAAATGGTTACGGCATTGGAGGTCCACGTGTTACCGGACCTGTGCGTGTTGGCGACCCGCTTACTTTAATCATTTACATGCGCAGCAAATACGGTTTGAATAATCTACTTTTGAATTTGTAATGCAATGTTTGGCCACGCTTCTATTTTGCACTCTCTGAATAGTCACAAACAAGAAATATACTACTCTGTCCCTAGACTCCCCTTTGAAAGTCTCTTCAAGACGAGTATACCGTCAAGAAGGGAGTGGCAGACCCCAAAGCCATGGGGAAGGGAGGAATCAAATTTTTATACAAATGGTTCCAAGCTAGACGATAAGGTTGGCTATGAAGTTGTCTCGAAGGAATTAGGACTGGAAATATCCGTTCGACTACCAGACTACTGCAGCGTCTATCAGGCAGAGGTTGTAGCTATAAAAGAAGTCGCTACATATCTAAATAGGCACGCCGTAACAAAAACGACTATAAATATATTCTCAGAAATGCCCGGTGGCTCTAAATGATATTAATGACGTATTCAAGGTCAGCCTTATTTGGGTTCCGGAGCATAGAGATATTGGGGGAAACTGTAAAGCTGATGAGCTAGCCAGAAAAGGTACTGCTCTTCAACTGCTCAGTGATAAAAGTAGCATTGGAATACCCATGGCCACGAGTAAACTAATAATAAAAAACCTCATTATCCAAGAGGCCAATAGGTCATGGAGAAATGAAGATACGTGTCTAACAGCTAGGCTACTATGGCCGAATATAAACAAGAAAAGAGCAAAGGAATTGCTTAGTCTCTCAAGAGACAATATCACGAAGGTCGTGGCTTGTTTAACCGGTCACTGGCTATTTGGCAGGCATTCCTCGAGACTAGGAGTTTTCTCCCATTAATATTGCAGAAGTTGCAGAGATGAGGAGGAGGAAGAAACAGTCGAGCACTTCCTTTGCAATTGTCCAGCCCTAGCTAAAATCAGAGCAGGTTGTCTAGGCAAATACTTTTTTAATTCTCTTACAGAACTGTCTGGCGTGGCGTTGGGATAAATACTACTTTTTAAAAATGGTTCCACGAAGGAAGATAAATGGAGTAGCCCGTGTAGCACAGTGGTATCACAACGGACCTGTAAGGTCTGAGTGAGTTGGTCGTATAGACCGACTACCACCATAACCTAACCTAACCTAACCCTATGTCACATATGCACTTAACACCTTCCTGGCCTTATTGAGTCAATAGTTGATGATCTTACAATATGCTGGAACACATCGCCAAATCAACGCTATTTTGATGAAAAATTCTTTCTAATATAACTTAAAAATTACTGACGGTATTAGGCTTAAGATGAATAAATATTTCATGAATTTTCCAACTTTTTTTGGCCATTTCAAGTTTAAAGTTGGAAAAATTGTTCATTTTTTCCCTTCAGCATTAAATCTAATTAAGTCGTATCTTTGGGAAGGTTCGAAGGCTGTTTGTGTTAATAGTTCTTTGTCCAGTTTTATGTCCGCAGGTAAAGGTTTTCCGAAAGGCTCCGTGCTTGCTCCTCTGTTATTTATATTTTACATATATTAATGACTTATTGAGGTACATAAACACTATGATTTTAGTTTATATGCCGATGGCATCCAATTGTATTTTAGTTGCCCCGTAGATTCAATTGATTAGATCAAATAAAGGCCTAGTAGTGGGCAACAATAAGTGCTTAACTCCAGATAAAATCTTTCACCCTTATAATTTAACTTTTTCTCTCTTTCATATTTTAAATGTACGTCTTAAAAATGAGTTTTAGAATTAAAATATATTATTTTCTTACTGTGTATCCTATGCTAAAGTACAACCGATGGTTTTTGGGTTGGATATTAATTAATAAACATGTATTCTTTCGCTTTATAGACGGTTTCGACATTGTAGTGAACGATTGCTATGCTCACAATGGTGCTAACAAGAGGATTCAGCTTATAGATGAATATGGTTGTCCGGTAGATGATAAGCTAATTTCACGATTCCGTGGGTCTTGGTCTGATTCTGGCGTTTTTGAAACTCAGGTGTACGCATATATGAAGACGTTTCGATTCACCGGATCTCCAGCACTTTACATTGAATGTGATGTACGAATGTGTCATGGTCGATGCCCTGTAGGATCCGCATACACTCTGGCCCTTGCTCCGTTTTATTAAAAAATTTTGTTTTTCAGAGTCAGCCGTGCCACTGGCGAAATTTGAAAGCTGTGACCAAACGTGATATCTCAAATTCGACGGCATCGAAATTTCAATCAACCCTGGAGCCAACAACACCAGCAAACATGGAAGGAACTATCATGCTTAAAGATTCCTCTTTTGATTCCACAACCATAGCAGGCGAGGAAGTAATGACATCCACAGGAAATCCTGTTAGCTCCTTATCAGAAAATGTAAACCTCTTTCAATCGCTTCGAGTGTTGCAAGAAGGCGAATCTGAGGGCGACGATGTTTACTCATATGCGCGCCATCTAGAGCCATCTAAGCATCAAACCTGCCTAAAAACGACGACATTTTCAGCGCTAACTGTCACATTTTCAGTAGTGATGTGTGTGCTATCAGGTGCATTGATGGTGGCATGTTCTCGTCTAAAGCAACGCAGTAAAGACGCATCTTTATATGACACATACATCACCCATAAAGGTCAAATAGATTAATGTCATCTATCAAATTTAAGCATAGGAATTTTACAATAACGTGTAGAAATAATAAATGTTTAAGCTGTAAATAGAAATTTCTTCCGTTAATATTGTATAATAAAATTCCGAAAGATGAAGCGTAGACAGTCTTGTGACCTAATAACTCATTTGCCAACGCCATCAGTGACCCTTTTTAAGTGAACATCAACATTCGACTACAAGTACATACAAGAAAGTACTTCTTTTCAATCAGTTTCCTTTTCCCGTTTATTTTCTGTAAAACATATTTACTTAAAATTAAATTAGAGAAATTGTCTGGCACTCTTATGGTTATGCCATTTTTTCGACAATATAATTTCTATTGGATATGATAAATATTTTCTCCAATATTTTTATCTTACTCCAATTTTGTTGCCTTGGCTCGGTTCTTTAACAATCTTTAGATGCAATTTAAGAAAGTACTTCCATTATTTAATAAAATAGCATCGATTAACTAATAATAATAATAACTTTTACGATTGTCAACACATTTAAATCTCAGAAAATATACACCAAGTTTACATGAAAACGCAAGCCAACATCGATTTTGCCAAATAAATGCGACATAGTGTTTCCGAAGAAATTTTTTGTGCTGAACGTGAATTTACCATCACGTAAGGTTTTTTAATAATATGGGACTGAAATAAATACATATTAAAAGTATAAACCAAATCTGGCCATAAATATGATTTTTCTGGATATCGTGACCACAACGCCTCTAAGCGGATCTATGGACATATTTTGTTCCAAAATATATGAACCAAATATTGTTCACATTTTTTCACGGGTTTTTAAAATACTTCCGACACACTGAATAATGATCATAAGATCTCGATTGGAAAATATAAACTCACAACGAATTCAGAAAACTATAAAAACCGATTTTAATAATTCTTAAATGGATCAAGCCTACATTCATTTTAATTTAATCTTTATATATCCTCACCACTTATATGGCCGTGTTATGCCTTTGAAATCGGTTTAGCTATTTTCTCACACGAAAAGAAATTATTTTTTCAGAAATGGTTTTGTTAAAACATATATACCTCCGAAATATCATTTTATAGCCAAAACATCACTTTAGATTAAGTTAATGTGAACAATCACTTCTAACTTAGCTAATTTTTAATCCATTTATATATATTTTTTTGTTTTGAAAAAGTAAAAGCAGACCATTTCGAAATGAAAGCAAGTGAGAGCTCAGACATAAGTTTTTGTGATTGAAATTGTGAAATTAAAATTGTATCACCCTGTGACGACATGATCAGAGAAAGCCAAATTTTGTACCACGCATTACTTGACATTTTATGAATTGAGTTTGACGTGTTCAATCCCATATGACTGTGTCATATCTGAATTTTCTAAACATTCTTCAACAAACGTGGGAGCAAAATAGATTTACAAGAAAACTTTATATAAACAATACAAGCGTTTCACATCATTTACTTCTTAAATTTGTTATCATGCAAAAGCGTTAAATAAAGAAAAAAAAAAAATATCATTGCAGAGAATTTAGGTAAAAATAATTAATTACATTAGAAATTGTTACTGGTCAAGTTTTCGACCATGGGCGGCACTAAAAAAATAAATGTTTCAAATAAGTCATTCAAAAATGAAGAGCAATGCCTCAGGATTTACATAAATATTCCCTGATGAATATTACATATTTGAAATAAATATACTAGACAGTTTTACGTGGTTTATAATCTTTATTAATTTCAATCGCCATTGTTTTCTCAGGTCTTTGCATAGAAAAGACAAGGAAAAAAATCTTGAACGAAAAAGCATCTATTGTAGTTGGCTAATACTAGAAAAAGTCTCGTTTGCTAGTCACTTAGGAGCTGAAGGGTGGCTGAGGGTCATTAGGGTAGGAGTATCCTTTTGGTCCAGATGATGGTGGGAGGTATTCCTTTGGTGGGGAGGGTGGTGGTGGTGGTGGTGGTGGCGGTGCGGGGCGTTTTGGTGCGGGTGGAGCTGGTTTATTGGTTGGGGGAGGAGGCAGATATTCCTTTGGTGGTGGTGGGGGTGGACGTTTTGGCGCTGGTGGAGGAGGTGGAGGGCGAGCCGGCGGAGCAGGTTTATTGGTTGGTGGTGGAGGCAAATATTCCTTTGGAGGTGGTGGAGGTGGAGAAGGGCGTTTCGGTGCTGGCTTTGGTGGAGGTGGTGGGGGTGGTGGTCGTTTTGTTGGTGGTGGGGGTAAGTATTCTTTTACTGGCTCAGGGCGGCTTTCAAAAGGAGTTTTTGGAGCTTCATAATGATAACCATTTTCGTCTTTGGCGCCAGCTGCTTTTCGGGCAGGAGCTGGAGAACGGTGAACTGGAGCTGGGGCAGAGGCAGCTGGAGCGGCATTGTAAGACGAGCCTCCGAACGAACCAGCTGGAGCAGAAGCGGAAAAGCGAGATGAACTGCTTGAGTAAGATGCAGCTGGAGCTGAGGCAGCTTGGTGAGAGGAACCATGAGAGTAAGACGTGGTAGGGGCTGAGGCAGCATGGTAAGAGCTACCTGAATAAGATCCAGCAGGAGCTGAGGCAGCTGGAGCTGGAGCAGCGTGGTATGATGAGCTACCTGAATAAGATGCCGAAGGGGATGAGGCAGCTCCATGCGAATAGGAAGCAGCAGGAGCTGAAGCAGCTTGATAAGACGAACCACCAATTGCACCTGAAGAATACGAAGCAGCAGGAGCGGATGCAGAGCCATAAGATGAGCCACTTGAATAAGATGCAGCAGGAGCTGAGGCGGCTTGGTGAGATACTCCATGCGAATAAGAAGCAGCAGGAGCTGAAGCAGCTTGATAAGACGAACCACCAATTGCACCTGAAGAATACGAAGCAGCAGGAGCGGATGCAGAGCCATAAGATGAGCCACTTGAATAAGATGCAGCAGGAGCTGAGGCGACTTGGTGAGATACTCCATGCGAATAAGAAGCAGCAGGAGCTAAAGCAGCTTGATAAGACGAACCACCAATTGCACCTGAAGAATACGAAGCACCAGGGGCTGGTGCAGAGCCATAAGATGAGCCACTTGAATAAGATGCAGCAGGAGCTGAGGCAGCTACGTGAGACGAATCATGTGCATAAGAAGCAGCCGGAGCTGAAGCAGCGTGGTAGGATGAACCAACTGAGGCGGCTTGGTGAGACACTCCATGCGAATAAGAAGCAGCAGGAGCTGAAGCAGCTTGATAAGACGAGCCTCCTGAAAAATAACTGGCTGGAGCTGACGCACTTTGATAAGATGAACCACCAAATGAACCTGAAGAGTATGATGGAGATGGAGCCGAGGCGGCATGCCTGTGGCCAGCAGGGACATCTACAACTGCTCCGCCACTTGGCCTATTGTAGTGATACCCATCATCCTGCAGATTATCACTATGTGCGAAAAGGTGTGACACATCAGCCGTGACTGCCGCCACGAAAGTTAGCGCTAAAAATAGTCTCTGCAAAGAAAACACACAACTAACCGTAAAAATTTGAACGCCTATAATATGTATTATACGGGTATGTATTCAAACATTTAAAAACACAGAGTGAGACTTACCATTGTTTATTGTCTAATTCTAATCCACACGTTGGATGTAGACGATTGACTGTGACTACTTTCTAAGCGTGGAAATTATTTATATGAAGTCGAACTCACCTTTCAATAAGGATTTAAATGGTTTGTGGTTACGGACTCACCTCTGTCCAAATGCTTATGTATGCCTTCATTATGGCAACAGCATTGATGGGCAACATGACAAGCGAGTCGAGCAACAGGCGGAGGGGATTGGATTGGGTTTGTAAAGAACTAATCTAACCGGCTTTGCCGAACGACTCCCATAAAAAATTCTTAAACGATATATTTCAGCACAAATAACATAAGAAAAATACGTTTGTTTTGCTTATATTCTATTTCTATTTTGAATTTTGGCTTGGATGTTAATTAAACCTGAATACTATCGACTGCTAGTTCTGTGACGTTATTTCTTTACTGTCTTGTTTTCATATTTTACTTTAGTGAAATAAAAATCAAATTAGATAATACTAAAAGAAGATTTCGTAATGGTGACAGCAAGATCACAAACCCGTAGTATTATTCGCTACAACAAATTATGGTGGGATGAATATGCTCATTTAAACTTGAATAAGAAGCCTAAAAATAGTGAATAAAAAATTAGCATACCAATGTATTTACGTATACCTTTATGTTTTATCTCTCTCACAACTTAAGAATGACCACCCTAGAAAAATTTGCTTTCAATTAAGAATAATATAATATAATGAAATAAAGATTAAATATAAATTTATCCATCAATTTGTGGAGCGTTGTTTGAAGTTTTTATGAGAAGTAGTATAAGGGCTTGCATTGAGTTTATCATTTTTGATGTGATGTTTCACGTTGAAGAAGTTACATATGTTGATATGCCGATACATGTATGTATCAGACGTAAAGTACCGAGTTTTATGTAATACTGACTACAAGTTCGAATTCCCACTTCATTAGCAAAAAAATTCAAATTCAATTCATAGCTGAAGGCAAACCAAAAAAGAAATGAGGGCGAACATGTTTATTTATTGATTAATTTTTGTAAGTGAATGAACGAAGTTCTTACTGAAAGGATTGTATTTACAAAAACTTTTCAGCGAGACGAGAAAAATAATGCTTACATACACAAATGTGACTCTGATAAATGCATAAAACATATATTACATTAACAGTCATGTTTATTACATAAAAAGCGGTACGTCTGCACTGCGGATAACATTCAATAATGATAATATTGATAAAAAATATAAGATTGCGCCATCCTAAGCAGTGACGTCAGCATGGAATCTAATCAAACGAAAAGAAGAGGCAGAATAGGCAAAAGCAAGTGCAAAGGAAGGAAAGAACTGCATCTGCAGGTTTTGTTATCATTTTTTACTATGCAACACGCGTCATTTAATCTTTATTATTTTTTTTTTGTACCTTAAAAATCAAAATATTCACTGATTGATTCACAAAATTGTGGTGAACGAGGACAAAACGAAGTACCTCCTGTCATCAAACAAGCAGCCGGCGCACTCGCATATTGGCACCCACATCACTGTTGACAGTTATGATTTCGAGGTCGTAAAAGACTTCGTTTATTTCGGAACCAGCGTTAACACCGATAACAATGTCAGCCTGGAAATCCAACGTAGAATCTCTTTTGCCAACAAGTGCTACTTTTGGACTAAGTAGGCAACTGAGCAGTAAACTCCTCTCTCGACGAACAAAACTAACACTCTACAAGGCTCTCATCATACCCGTCCTAACGTATGACGCAGAAACGTGGACGATGACAACATCCGATAAAGCGACGCTTGGAGTGTTTGAGAGAAAGATTATGCGGAAAATTTTTGGACCTTTACACGTTGGCAACGGCGAATATCGCAGAATTTGAACGATGAGCTGTATGAGCTTTACGACGACATAGACATAGCGCAGCGAATAAAGATCCAGCGGTTACGTTGGCTGGGTCATGTCGTCCGTATGGATACACACGCTCCGGCTCTGAAAGTATTCGATGCGGTACCAGCTGGTGGTAGCAGAGGAAGAGGAAGTTTTCCTTTGCGTTGGAAAGATCAGTGGATAAGGAATTGACTTCACTTGGTGTGTCCAACTGGCTCCGGTTAGCACGAGAAAGAAACGACTGGCACGCTTTGTTAAACTCGGCCAAAATCGCTTAAGCGGTTATCGCGCCAATTATGAAGAGAAGATTCACAAAAGGTAACTTTGCACACGTAGGTCTGTTTATTTTCTATACTGAAGTCACTCAAAACAGTCGCTTCTTTAAAAAAAAGTAGGTATTGGGGTAGCACTTTTGTATTTTCTATATCGTGGATAAATTCATCAAGAATCAATGACTATCTGTATATTTTATACTTATGCATAAGTACACACATATATATTTATACAGCATACAAATACAAAGGTATCAGAGTTGACAAATAACTAAATGGTTTTTCCTTATTCCTAAATATTTCCCATAACTCAGTTTTTTCAAGTATTAAAATAAGTATTTATTCATTTCATAATAACTTACAAGTTACAGTAAGCTGCACAATTATATGTATTCAAATTAGTCGAACGAATTCTATCCTTTCAAATATATAACTTCGTTAAATGAATTACTTATTTTCATTATACTCTTGTAACTTGAAATCAACCAACTGAGAATCAGTGACAATAGAAACATTTGAATTGTTGTACATAACCCTATTATACTGTATTTGTGTGTATATTATGTTGTAGGAGGTTGCCGGTGCGAATCAGTTTTATAATCAGTTTAAGTTTAATTAAGTTTTTAAAAATTATTGATAAGTATGGTATACTTTAATTTCCGTTAGTCAGAATCATAACTAATAGTGATTTCTGCTCACTTTAAATTTATTACACAATCAGACACAAAATTGCCTGCCTTTATTTTTAAATAAAAATGTCGGTTTTTCATAACAAAAGCGGCATAAGAGGTTTCGTGTGGGACTCTATTATCGGTCACAGTAAAACAGTTGTGATCAAAAATCCGAATTTTAGGTTGAGTCATATGCCAAAACTGGTCTTGGAAATGTATGCATGGAATATTATACAATAGTTTTGAAATAATTTAGTGTAGTATAGGACAACTAAGAATGGAAGGGAAATAACGTAGACATTTCTATTTGTGAGCAGCATTGTTGTTACTATTTAGTTTTGGTATAATTAAACAACTAATAATAATTTCATTTCAAAAACCCCAGGTAAACACGATTGCGGAGAATGTACTTCAATGAATTGTAAATGCCATGAGATATCATTCCCACTAAAAATATGTTTTGTTTGTTACCTTTTTCCTGTGAGAACATCTTTTATTTGTATACTTATAATTAATATGCTACTGTATGGAGCATATCATATACGTATGTTTCTATATATGTATGTACATACGTATAAGTATGAGTTAGCTCTCGAGCATTTCAAAAAAGGAATGTCGCATTGTGAAAAAGCTGAAATTTTACATTTAAGTTCGTCAACAGTTCAGCACATTATTCAACACTTTATGCATAACAATCGAGTGGTAAATAAGGGACCACAGGCTCCACAGAGAAAGAGTTTTAGTAGTTAGTGCGCCAAGTGAAGAAAAATCCTGCAACAGGGACTATAAAGTTAACTGAACTGACCAAAAAGACAACATTATGGTTTGGGCATGCACGTCATCAAATGGAGTTGGAAATATGACCTTTATCGAAGAAACAATGAACAAATATATTTATTTAAAACTTCTGCAAGAAAATTTGGTTCAAAGCGCTAGAAAATTACAAATTGAAGATAACTTTCGCTTTTATCAAGATAACGACTCTAAGCATAAGTCACAAATAATCAAACATAGTTGAAACCCTGCATAATCATCAGATTTGAATGCTAACGAAAATTTGTGGTCGGCTTTGAAGACAAATATAAGATAATATTACATCCATAACAAATCTCATCTTAAAAAAATGATTCTTAAAGAGTGGGGCCAAACTAGTTCCAAATACATAAGAACTATATAGACTTGAAGCAGTAATTGATAACAAAAGAAAAATTTTAAAAATTAGAAAATACATGTTAATGCGGGAAACTTTTTTGTGTTTTATATTGCGAAATGAAATAAAACAAAGTAAATAAAATATTTGCAAATATTTAAAAAAAACGCGATTTGTGTAAAGTTAGGTGTGAGTGACTGTATATCCAAGAATTTAAAAAAATATTGTGCCCATAATTTATCGGTTATTAGGCGTAAAGTTGTTCAAATGCTAGCAGCACTTCTAAACTGACGAGTTTATACAACAAATATCATAATATAATACTCAGAGTAGTCAGCTTGTATATCCATTTTTATACAATGAACTAATTATCGAAAACTTTTTAATGTGTTTAGCCGACTTATATATAATATTATATATATTTGAAATATATGTACGTAGGAAACCAGGGGATTGTTAAAAACATGCAATAAAAACGTTTGAAAATATGGTTATGGAATTATAAATAAATAAATGTACCGATCATAAATATGGCGAGGTTTGGTTTGTTGGATTATCCAAAATAAATTATTTTGTAACGCTTATATGTATAGGGTGGTCCTTATACATATATAGAGTGATTTAGTTTAGAAAATTCAAAAACTTAACAACAAGCCATTTTTTCAGTTTATTCTTAAGGGGAATACTAATTACTGATTACGGTTTCTGGCTCTGTTTCACGAATGGATTGCTCGATATTCGTCTTAGGGGTTTGAATCGTTAATCGCTTGTTCAGATAACACCGGTTCTTCACGGCACCACACAAAACAATTTAACGGCGTCAAATCGCAGCGCCGAGGTAGTCAATTGACATCATCGAGAAGTCACAAAACATCGGTTACTGTTCAAATGGGCCAACGATGTCGACGTTCCAAAATCTGCTTTAATTTGTCACTCTCTGAAGACGCATTGGCTTCTCGACGGCCATATAAATGAGTTTGTAAAAGGGGCCTAGAAAATCTGACAGATATGGTACCTACATTCAGAAAACTTGAATATTTAAAAGAGTAGTGATGATAAGATTGCCATTAAATTTGATCAATAACTGCTAGAAGCTGCAAGTTTTTAATGGAATTACTTTCAAGATTTTACTCTTACACTGCCATTAATATTTGCCCATGTGTGTATTAAGAAATGAAGAGCAGTAAATATTTGCTATTTTTTGAATATATAATATAATATTAGGACAACTCGCTCTAAAAGCGTTTAATGTGCATTCCGCTGCTCTTGTACAAAGACTAGTAGTAAAGAAAATGATTGCTAATACAATTTAAGCAACAATTATTGCTGGATGTGTTCAAGAAGAAGAAGTAAATAAGATAAAAATAGTTCTAAATATATTATAAGTATATCTCTTTAAATTTATGCTGAAGATAAGGTTTGTTTTGTTGATTTTAGATTTTTATTTCATCACACCGAATGACGTTGGATACTTTGTTAGTATATGAATATATGCACATTGTCATTATAATATCAAGATGTTGTTCCACAAATGGAGGGACGCAAAGTTTTATGCCGCTTCCGAACGGCAGATAGCTTTTATGAGGAGTTTTTCATGGCAGAAAAGGCAGTGATAGTTCTTGCAACAAGTTTCGTATAGCTACGTAAATATTACTCGTCATGAATGTGTTCACGGAAATATAGAATTAATAAAATGAAATTCTCTTGATTCTGAAAATTTGGTATTAACTACGTACCTATATCGCTCAATTTCCTTTAGCATTCTTAAATGAACAAATTTTCAGAATCCTTTTTGTGGTGTTTTGTACATAAGAATATCACCTCATTTCTAATTTTCATAAAAACATATATGCATATGAATAAGGTACTTGTCAGATATGCAAATATGATAATTGCCATAAAGGCAAATACAATATTACTGAACGTGATTTGGTGGTTTCACGTACTGAGTGGCTGACACTAAAAGTACATTGGGTTTATTCCAATATTATCAGTAAAGCAACGCGATGGCAGATTGCATTCTGTATATGCTTTGGAAAGATTTAAAACACAATTTATGGGAACTCCGTTTACTATTGTGCAAACTGTAATCCTTTGGCTCAAGTGCCGGTAAAGAAGAAGGTTAATCCAGGTATTGCTGGGTGAGTGTCCACATTTGAAAATTACAACTATAAAGCAAAGCATCGTGCAACCACATTTATAGGTGGATGCTGTGTGATTTATATTGAGAGTAAGGAGGATATATAGCTTTCGAGACCCTTGGTGTCGTTTGGGAAATGATCCGATTCAATCGTATGAACTGAAAGATGGGTTAATTTTTAAGAAAGGTGAGGACATTTAAGCTATTATGTTCCTAGGGAAATGGAGATAAATGTAATTGGGTTAATCATTATATCGCGGTGGAACACTAAGAAGAAATTATTGATACAGAGGAAGAAAGTAAAAAAAATTCTAATAAATCGGTAAGATCTGCCAAGAATTACGTTACAGTTGTTATTGACATGCTAGAACCACGAGTGCTAAAGAACTATTTTTTTAGTGTGATGCACTGCTAGACATTTTGCGGAAGCTAGCAGAATCAATCAACCACTCCTGTCAGGCAAGTAATCTCGATAATATAAAATATGCTATTAACAACTCTTTGCAGTCTTCAACCAAGAGATCTCCGTGCCATTTGCTATTTGGTGATAGAATTTTGGGAGGCTTGCGAACTTGAGCAATTTCGTGAAAAAGCCTTTCAAAAAATCTGAGGAGTGCAATTTTGAATATTTTATGAAGCACAGTGCAATAGCAGAGAACTACGAGGTCGGAAACTGTTTTGTCATGAAATATGTCGATATTATCTTTGGGGCAAATTAAAAACTAATCCCCAAAGATCGCAGGCCTTATGTAGGTAAAACGGAAAATTTTTCCTGACTAGTTTTTTATAACGTACAAAGTAATTATTTAAAAAATAGCGAATTATTTAGCTTCCATTTAGTATAGTTTCATTCAACATTAGCTCTTTTAATTAATATGTATTTTGACAGTCGCGCGAGAATCTTAAAATGAACAATTTTTTTTAAATAATCTATGAATATGAAAAATTTAACAGTAAGCACTAAATCCACGAAACATACTAAGATGTGCTTTCTGTTTATGCTAAGATTTATCTTAAAATGTCTCCGAGATCCCAGGCAATTTACACTTATGCCCTAAATTCACAAAACAGGGCATATGAATTCAAAATAACCTTTGATAAGAAACAGAAGTAATCAGTTTTATATAAGAAAACGCAAACTAACAATACATACATATATCAAAACGTAAATATTGTATTAGCATCATAATTGCTTGCACATCACGTGGACTGCTTGCACATTACGCCTGCACCTGAGCCGCTCTGTTTGATTTTATTTATAGTATGTTTGTTATTTCTTACTGCTGTGGTATGTTAACTTATACGAGTATACTATATTCGTAATTTACAATTAAGTTTAATATTTTCTTATATAATTTAATTTGAAATATTTTATTTAGGATATATTTGGCTTGTACCCTTAAAAATGCTATTTTACTTATCTGCAATGTTTTGATGGCATTCATATGTGATATGTTGGATACCACGCTCAAAGAATCAGTAAACCCTGTTACAGTATTATGTAGGTCATTTCTAATTAATTTAGCGATACGTCATGATGCCCAAAATCCGTTCATGTTGCTACACCTGTGATTAACATTCCTACCAAAATTGTATTGTTCTTGCATTTGTAAAAGTTAAACAGTCTTGATGAAATTTTGAATTTTTACAGTTAGAAAAATGGATTTGGACACTGCTTCGGTAATGATAATCTAAGGAAAACAGCCGTTTACGAGTGAAATGAATGCTTCAAAAACTGATGAAAACATCAATGAAGAGAAAAAAAGTTGATTAATAATCGCAAATTAACCATCAGAGAGGACCGCTGGCAGAGGACGTGAACGTTGCTTATGGATTAGTTCAGGGCATTATGGTTAATGATTTAGACTTGCGACGTGTTGCTTCAAAAATCAAAAAGGGTCCCAAAGAACCTGAATTTCAAAAAAGGGATCGCGTTTATATCACCAAAGACATCAACGTTTCAACGTTTTCGTTCTGGTGCAGAGGTGATCGAAGATGCGCCACGGTCCGGAAGGCCTGTCGTCGAAAATTGCGATAAAATCGCTGAATTGATCGAAAGAGACCGGCATAGTAGCAGCCGTAGCATCGGCCAAGAGCTGGGCATGAGTCATCAAACCGTTATAAACCATTTGAAGAAGCTTGGATTCAAAAAGAAGCTCGATGTATGGGTGCCACACGACTTGACGCAAAAAAACATTTTTGCCCATATGGATGCATGCGAATCGCTTCTGAATCGCAACAAAATCGACCCGTTTTTGAAGCGGATGGTGACTGGCGATGAAAAGTGGGTTACCTACGACAACGTGAAGCGCAAACGGTCGTGGTCGAAAAGCGGTGAAGCTGACCAGACGGGGGCCAAGACTGGATTGACGGCCAGGAAGGTTCTTCTGTGTGTTTGGTGGGATTGGCAGGGAATCATCCACTATGAGCTGCTCCCCTATGGCCAAACGCTCAATTCGGACCTGTACTACCAACAACTGGACCGCTTGAATGCAGCACTCATGCAGAAGAGGCCATCTTTGATCAACAGAGGCCGAATTGTCTTCCATCAGGACAACGCCAGGCCACACACATCTTTGGTTACGCGCCAGAAGCTCCGGGAGCTCGGATGGGAGATTCTTTTGCATCCACCGTATAGTCCGGATCTCGCACCAAGTGATTACCACCTATTTCTGTCCATGGCGAACGAGCTTGGTAGTCGGAAGTTGTCCACAAGAGAGTCCTGTGAAAATTGGCTCTCATAGATTTTTGACAATAGGAAAGCGAGCTTCTATAAGAGGGGCATTATGAAGTTGGCATCTCGTTGGGAACTCGTCATCGAACAAAACGGCGCATATTTGACTTAAATCGCATTATTATAACCAATTTTATGAACAATTGAAAATTCAATAAAACTACCGCAAAACTTTTTTGACAACCATATATTATGAACCGTGAATTTTTTACCAAGAACGAAACGAATACCATCCAACAGCCATCGAATTCACCTAATACGGCTGTCATAGGTGCGTTGCAGTTGATTGGGAGTACTTTGAAGGTGATAATATCACACAAACAAACTTGTATTTTGAACTGTGTGAATAACGGGAACTTTCCGATCAAGTTGGTGCTGTAGAACATGGAAGTATGTGTAAAGCTAACCAGTCATAACGTTAAAGTAAAACGAGTTTATACATACATTCATATCAATTGACTTGTTAAAATACTTGTTTAGTATCCTTGTAAAATAAAAGTAGCAGTATATTATCTATGAAGGTATGTCCTTTTTAAATACTTCATTCCTTTTTTTTGCAAATGCTAGAATTCCCAATAGTTGTTCCCTCTTAAAATATACATACATAACTAAAAAAAAAGTAAACAGCCATAATAGTTTAAACGATAAAGCTTAAGTTGTTTGACTACTCTTTAATATGCCTTAACTAACTTTTGTGCATGAATGCATACATATGTACCTATATATTTAAGTATATATTTTCAGATTTCAATTAATTGTCGACTTTATGATATGACTTATATAGTATATAGTAGATAGTACAGGGCCCGCCATCTATCGTTACGGGTTTGAACTAGGTATTATTTGAAGAATGGTAACACTTGGCTGTCATCTGATTTGACAGAAAATTAGTTTTATTCTTCCGCTGAACGAAAATGGTTGTGTATACGCTCAAAGAACGCTGGGAAATAGTACGACATTACTTTGAAAATCATGGTAATGTTGCAGAATGTGTACGAAAATTACGTACGGCAATGGGAAGAAGAAAAGCACCGAGTGAAGCGTATGTGCGTTACTTTGCGAAAAAAGCAAGAGAAACTGGGTTGCTTATTGACAAACCAACGCGTGACCGACCAAAAACCATGCGTAAACCCGAAAATATTGCTGCTGTGGCCGAGAGGAACATCAGTTCACCGTCGTTCTCAACAATACAATCGAAAATGTGTTGAAAAATTGGACCGATCGTATGGGATGGTGCATGGCTAGCCGAGGCAGCCATATGAATGAAGTTGTGTTCCATCATTAACCGGAAGGATTGTACTTCAAAATAAAAAAAAACAGTTTGCAAAAATATTGAGTAGTTTCTTTTTTATAGCATTTTTAATTCCGTAAAGTTATATGGCGGGCCCTTCATATAGTATAGGTATATATAATTAGCGCTTACATCCTTTTGTTAGGTGTTTGGCCGAACTCCTCCTCCAATTTGTAGTGCACGTCTTTATGTTTTTCCACATATTGTGGGACCTACAGTTTTACAAACTTTGAACGACAGATGGTGTTTTATGAGGAGCTTTTCCATGGCAGAAATACACACGGATGCTTCCCATTGCCCGATCACTATTAGAATAAACTTTCTATCGCTCTGTGTTTCGAGGGTTTTGAACGCAGATGCTACCGAATGGTAGTCATGCAAAAACTCATGTGGCTGCAACAGCCATAATCAACCAACTTAGCGCACAGTGTCTTTTTATCAGAAATGCAGAAGATTTTCAGTATAGCTAATGACGAGACCGCGCTATAAACAGCAATTATGAAAAACTTTCAAATCAATTTCAATGGGCATAATTGAGCCCATATATAGAATATATAACTGATCAATCACGCTGCCATAATTTTCGATTGTTTCATTACAAATGAAAAATCTTTTTGTGTTTTATTGTTGAGCGGATTCGTGCGATTTATTTATTCTAAAATTTATTAAGATTAGGCACTGGCATTAAAATTATTTTCGGATATCATATCCCTATTTGAAACCTTTTTTGTGGGATTTCCGGATGTTGATAAAAATAAGTACACCAACATTGGGCTCACTGTTTTCGCATTTATTAACCGCCCGACCATACGACTCTCAAAATTACAAAGAAATCGTTTAAACGTCCAAATCATTGATTCCCTGCCTTGTACTGTATCCTTTTAGTAGCGAATGCTAGTGAAACTGATGGCATTTGGTAAAAGTTGTGCGCCAATATTGCCTTTCATTGCCAATTGTAAAATAGAAATCTTTCTGAATATTTTAGTATATGTTTCTAAGGTTTTCGCTACGATCAAATTTTTTTTCGCGGTTTTTGTGCACAAATTGCCTTGCTTTATTCTGCATCAAGTAATTCATCACCATTTTACAAAGTACGTCCGTTACTATCATCCGAATCATTAATTATATATATATGATTGGCGCGTACACCCTTTTTGGGTGTTTAGCAAAGCTCCTCCTCCTATTTGTGGTGTGCGTCTTGATGTTGTTCCACAAATGGAGGGACCGGCAGATATTTTTATGAGTAGCTTTATCATGGCAGAAATACACTCGGAGGTTGGCCATTGCCTGCCGAGGGGCGACCGCTATTAGAAAAATGTTTTTCTTAATTTTGGTGTTTCACCGAGATTCGAACCTACGTTCTCTCTGTGAATTCCGAATGGTAGTCACGCACCAAGCCATTCGGTTCCCGCGGCCGCCGTTTTCGCTACGATCAAATTTTTTTTTCGCGGGTTTTGTGCACAAATTGCCTTGCTTTATTCTGCAGCAAGTAATTCATCACCATTTTACAAAGTACGTACGATACTATCATCCGAATCATTAATTAATACCTTTTAAAATTGGTTTTCGAGCTTGAACAATTTTTGTAAATGGTCGCGGTGCGACGTATATACAGCTGAACCTAATAATGTCAATTTGCAACTTAAACTCTAAATGTATTATGGTGAAATGTGGCAACAATACAAAATTTAATCTAAACATATTGGAAAAAGGTATATATTTATTTATTATTGGAATAAATTGATTTTAAAGAATGGGAAACAAACGCCATTGTCTTTTATTGAATAGTGGTTTAATTGCATTTAAATCGTGGGATTGATTAATTTTAAAGTAAAAACGAGATTGATTAAGCTGAAACTGTCTTATATAAATTGAGAAAGCTCTGTCAACGAAATCAATCTGTCAGTGGTCGCTTTCGTACGATGTACCTGGGAAAGGTGGTATGTGCACACTTATATTGATACTTATATGTATATATGTACATATGTATTTTTAGTTACCAATCTAATTATTCTTTATATTAGCCACTTTTTTCCATTTTTAGTTTGATACTTTCTTATGTAACTGTTGGCGCTGATGAGTATGTTTCAGAGGGAGTAATTAGCCACCAGAATTACTTATCTCCGATCGAAAATGAACGGCATCAATATCAGCAGAATGATTACAACAATATTAACGATTACTTTCAGCGTCGTATTGAAGATAAGTATCATACAATCGCGCACCATGGTAAACCGGACGAAATAAATCATTTCGATGACTACGAGCCACTCTCTAATTACGCGAACCTACAAAATCTATATAATCAAAATAGCGGTGAATACTATTTACAATATGCCAGTAAATATGATCATAAAGATATTCCTCATAACAGTAAAGAGGGCTATCACAATTACAATAGTCGTAACCGAAAAGTCCTCAAACATAATTCTTACAACCATCAGCACTTCAATCAGGCGGCTAAAGGGCAAAAAGAACATTATATGATTTCCAAACCCAGACGCATTTCCGATCCTCCACTTCGTAGACATCCACATGCATCAGAAAATATATTTCCTGATGTGGAAATCAAATCTGAACTTTTTAAGCCCAGTGATATAGCTGAATATACTTATGCTTGTAGATCTCGAAACGGTGACTTTTCAGATAACCGATTCGTGACATATTCAAACTCACCAAACTCTGTATTCAACACACAAGTAAATGTGGATTCATCGGGTGGTAAACTTAATGTAGTCAACAATGTGCCGTTCATAAATGACGCGATGGCAGACGCTAGTAATGTCGACGGGGTTGGGGTGTCTGCCGAGAAACCAAGACAGGAATCTGCGAAGGATATCTCCTCATTGGATATGATTTATAGTCCTAAAACTGTTGTATCTGAAGTGAAAATGATCTCAGGCTTACATGACGATGGTTACCGTTATGAACGGCCAAGTGTAAAGTTCAATTATTAATTAAAAGTTTTCACCAATGGTTTATTATTATTAATAAAAACATGTGCACATCTATTTCATTTGCATTTTCTCATTCGCAAATTTATATTCTAAGAAAATCCTCACAAGCCAAAGTGCTAGTTTTGTTAAGAAAGTTGCTTAAAACTGTTATAAAACTTACGAATATAACGTATTCCCATAATTTGTGTTTCTATGGAGAAAATGCTCAGAACAGTCAACGAAAAACAACGACTAAAAGTAAAAATTCATTGAATAGAGCATACATTTAGGCTTTCAACAATTTCCATTTTGGATTGTTTTTATAATTTTGTTTGCTTGCTAAAGACATGACAGAACTTTGAATTACCAATTATTAATAAGCATATATTTTACCTATCACGCTTCTAGGTCTATTATAAAACATATTTTCTAGTGGTAGCAATTGTGATTTTACATACAATGTATATGCAATATACTGACCTCGTGAGACGCTTTTGACCGGCAGTCAAATCTGCTAGGCATTCTGTAGCCGCATACTCGTAAACAATATTTATGTATATGAACAGATCAGTACACTGATGATGATGAGATAGCTAAAGCAGGTAAGAGCTTTCTGGTGAAGGCCGTTATGAACCTAAACGTATGTAAGTTAAAGATTTTCGCGTGGAAATATCTTTTTAAAAAAGATTGCGGTATGACCGCTCTTTATTGAGTTCAACTTAAAACTAAAATTACAAAATTTCTTAATCTAAAACCTAAACTTAAAATGCACCGAGCTACCTGTGGTGGCGTGCGCAATTTCGAGGAATCGCTGACTTGGGTTGCGCGTGCATTACATCCGGCCTAATTCAATTGGGGTGTTGCTGCTGTTGGCTTTTCTGCTGACAGTGCGTCTGGAATATTGTGGGAAGCGCTGTGTAAGCGTTGTACGTCCGCTGTACTCATGTAGCTGATCGGCGTGTGAAAAGTTAACATTTGCCATGTTAACATGTATATGAATATATGCAAGTATATACAGGATTTTAAGCTTTTCAAGTTTAATTAGTAATTGTATTAAATAAAGAAGCTTTCTACTACATAAAACAAGCTTTAGTTTAGTTAATATTAATGCAATGATGACATTTAGTCAAAGCAGTTTTTTCCTATGGTTTACGATGTTTCATATTCTACACAATACAATTTTTTTTCTATTTCATTTATTTATTCATACAATAGTAATCGAGATTAACAAAGTTACTTAGAGACTACATAGAGATAGTGAAACTCAGGTCAGCAAATGAAGTAAAACTGTGTATGTTTACTTTATGTATATATATACAGTTTTACTATATATTGTATATATATATATATATATATATACTAGCGTACCCTCCCCCGCTTCGCTAGGCGATAAATTCAATGATTTGCTAAAAGAGAATAAAATTAATACAAAACAAAGCAAGTTATTTGATACAATTTCATTCGAACTTTATTGTAACACTTTTTGGTAGACAACGTTTTTGGTTTTTCCATCTTTCGCGTAAATGAATAATGACGATGGTTTACCTACTCGTGAGCAAGCTACATACGTTTGTCCATGAGAAAAAATTGGGTATTCTAAATTAATACCGCACATTTGTAGAGACTGTCCTTGCGCCTTATTAATTGTCATAGCGAAGGCAAGGCGAATAGGGAACTGCAAACATTTGTAATCAAATGGTAAACCCGTCGGAATCAGTGATCTTCTCCTTTGTACTTCCCTTTCAAAATTGTTGCTTCGATAACGTTACCCATTACCTTCTTCAAAGCGAGTCTGGTACCGTCGCAAAGTCGTGGCACATTACTGTTGCGCAGCATAATAATCGGTGCTGCAATTTTTAATCGTAAATTATAAGGTGGTAGGCCTGGCAAATCGAGTGAGTTTAAGAATTCAGTTGGATAATTTACGACATCATCTTGATCAGTAATAGAGTCCATTGACTTATATGCAACTATGTCACCAGGTATTTGATCCAAAATAGCTGCATTTATATCATTGACGTCCTTATTTTTCCCAGCTAAAATTGCTCTTTCGCTGAGCCAATCATGGTTTTTGTAATGTTGAACTATGTTTGGAAATACACTCTGTATCAATGCC
The DNA here is from genome assembly GCF_027943255.1 of Anastrepha obliqua. Lineage (NCBI taxonomy): Eukaryota > Metazoa > Arthropoda > Insecta > Diptera > Tephritidae > Anastrepha > Anastrepha obliqua. The sequence goes on from NC_072894.1 coordinate 123,719, forward strand.
TCTTTAGACAGTGCAAAAGTGCAGAAGTTGTTAGGCAATGTAATCATTCCTGTTGGATCGACAGACATTTGGCCATTTCCGATTTTCAGTAATTGGTGTGAAAATTCAGCTGCTGATGGATCGTTCTGTAGTTGAACACGTACGTTTGTAGCAAGTGTAAGCGTGTTTACATGTCTCCATAATTGGTGTGAAAATTCAGCTGCTGATGGATCGTTCTGTAGTTGAACACGTACGTTTGTAGCAAGTGTAAGCGTGTTTACATGTCTCCATAAATACGATGATTTTAAGCATGCATTGATTTCATCGGCAGCCGTAGATTTTGGGATCACAGGTAATGTTTGCCTGAAATCCCCAGCCAATAAAATCATGGCACCTCTGACTGTTTGGCTTCCTCGTAGATCTTTCAAAGTTCTATCAAGTGCTTCCAATGGTTTCTTGTGTGCCATAGTACACTCGTCCCATACGATGAGCTTACATACTTTAAGAACTTTTGCCATTCCAGATGTTTTCGAAATATTACATGTTGGTGTTTCATTTACCTGCATATTCAAAGGCAACTTTAATGCAAAGTGTGCTGTGCGACCGCCTTCCAGTAATGTAGCCGCAGTTCCGGAAGAAGCGAGTGCCAATGCAACGTTATTATCTGATCGAAGTGTTGCTAATATCAATGAAATCAAAAAGGTCTTTCCTGTTCCCCTAGAAGCATCCAAGAAAAACAATCCATCAGTTCCATGGCTAACATTATTCATGACTGTATCATAAGCATGTTGTTGTTTATGTTTACTCCCCGTCGAAAAAAATTTGCAACTTAGCAACACGACACAAATCGTTTCACAATAACGAAAAATTCGCATATTTATTCAAAAAAAGTTGTACATATAAAATGAATGTTAATTCGAAACTTAATCTAAGAATCGAGCAAGTTCTGCGGCAATTTTCACTAAAAACACAATTTGTACAATATTTTAATTTTTTCTTTTTTTTATATGAAGAAATTATTAAAAAAAATTTTTTTTTGCTAAAAACCTTCCCCTAGTGGATCCCTATGATATGAAAAAATAACGAATAAAATTGGCCTCGTATCGGCCCAAAAAAATGCATACAAACGAACATCATTTCATTTTTATATATGTACTAGCGTACCCTCGCCCGCTTCGCTAGACGATAAATTCAATGATTTGCTGAAAGAGAATAAAATTAATACGAAACAAAGCAAATTCTTTGATACAATTTCATTCGAACTTTATTGTAACACTTTTTGGTAGACAACGTTTTTGGGTTTTTCATCTTTCGCGTGAATAATGACGATGGTTTGCCAACTCGTGAGCAAGCTACATACAATTGTCCATGAGAAAAAATTGGGTATTCTAAATTAATACCGCACATTTGTAGATACTGTCCTTGCGCCTTATTAATTCTCATAGCGAAGGCAAGGCGAATAGGGAACTGCAAACGTTTGAAATCGAATGGTAAATCCGCCGGAATCAGTGGAATTCAGGGTATCAAAATGTCTTCTCCTTTGTACTTCCCTTTCAAAATTGTTGCTTCGATAACGTTACCCATTAGCTTCTTCACAGCGAGTCTGGTACCGTTGCAAAGTCGTGGCACATTACTATTGCGCAGCATAATAATCGGTGCTCCAATTTTTAATCGTAAATTATGATGTGGTAAGCCTGGCAAATCGAGTGAGTTTAAGAATTCAGTTGGATAATTTACGACCTCATCTTGATCAGTAATAGTGTCCATTGACTTATACGCAACTATGCCACCAGGTATTTGATCTAAAATAGCTGAATTTATATCATTGACGTCCTTATTTTTCCCAGCTAAAATTGCTCTTTCGCTGAGTCAATCATGGTTTTTTTAATGTTGAACTATGTTTGGAAATACACTCTGTATCAATGCCTCTTTAGACTGTGCAAAAGTGCAGAAATTGTTAGGCAATGTTATCATTCCTGTTGTTTTTGAAAAAAGGTTTATTTTTTTTGGTTAAAAAGTGTTTTTTGAAGTTTTGAAAAACACTTCGCTCTAATAAATTTCTTCTCAGTTAATTGCTGAAAATTAAATATTTTGAAAAAAATTATTTTTTTTTAATTTAACGTTTTTAAGAAAATTTTGTTCTTGAAAAAATTTCATACTTTTGTAAAAGTTTAAATTGATTTGTTAAAAAAGATTTTTTTCCGCTTTGAAAAACACCCCCTCGAAAAAATGTATTCTCTATTAATAGTGGAATATGAAATGCTTTGGAAACACCTTTTTTTTTTAAATTTTGTTTGGTTTTCAGAAAATTTTGTTTTGAAAAATTTCATACCCTTGAAAAAGTTTTATTTTATTTTATTTGTTTAAAATTTTTGAAATTTTTTTTTTTTGTAATTTTAGAAAAACACCTCTTCGAAGAAATTTCTTTTATCTTTTTGAGGAAAATTTGGTTTTGAAAAAATTTCATGCTTTCGAAATTTTTTTATTTTACTTTATTTCTTCAAAATTTTTGAAAACAGTTTTTTTTATAATTTTCGAAAAACACCCCTTTGAAAAAATGTTTTCTATGTGTCATAGTGGTATTCCATTAATTTTTAGGATTATAGTCAAATACTTACAAATATCTATGCTTTCACAAATAGAAACAATAAACAAATTTCCTCAAAACCAAAAAATTTACTTTTTTTCTAAAAAAATTCTAAACAAACAACGTAATAAGTTTAGAATTTTGTGTTCACGAAAAAAACAGTATTGTTTTTATTGTATTAACTGAAAACCAAAATGTTGCAAAAAATCAAAACAAAACTAAATTATTTTTTTGTGTTCATTCGGTCCATATGTTCCATAAAAAGTTGATATGGTAAATAATATGCATTGTCTGATACACGCAAATTTCCATTGACCATTATAGTGACAAAATTATCGATCACCAATTCCAACAGGATTTCAAAATCAGAGTTGGAATGAGTTGTTGTGTGGTGTACTTCTGAAAAAATGAGAAATAAACAAAATAAATCTAAAAATTCGAATTCTCACTTTATCTTGTGTATGTTCTTATTACCTTTGAATTTTTCCAATGAAGCACCATTCATTTTAAATTTTCCAAGAATTTTTTTTATTATTTCGCGTTTCTTTCCTTTTTCATTCGATTCCAACATTTGTTCATAGCCGAAAACATCGTTTGCAAACGCATTCATTTCCATATAGAATTGGTCAAAGAAAGCATTGCTCAATTGAATTGAAACATTATTTTCATAAATACTTAGGACCTTAACTAATGCACCTTGGTACATACCTAACGCAGATATTCATCGCGACCTTGACATCGATACTATTGATGAAACAATACAAAGCGCTAGCAGAAGACACGTAAATAGACTATTAACGCATACAAATCCTATGATGAGAAGACTACCAAATAAAGAAAAATCTACCCAAAGTCGGCTTAACCGTCAAACAGCAACAGATCTTGCAAAATCCTCGTAATCAATTGTCAGCTAATCGTATATGTCATTGTTTGTTAACCACTTGTTTTTAAATAATATGTATATATTTCTTCTAAATGAGGTTGGGGGCATTGGCCCTTCAATATCACTCTCATTCCATCTTTTTGTAAATCAAATTACTTATTGTCTAACGACAGGTGTAATATTTTATGGAAGAAATAAAAAAAAAAAAATTTTCATTTCGAATCATTTGAAATTTCTGTATACAATAACGAAAAATTCAAAAAAAGTTGTACACATAAAATGAATGTCGATTCGAAACTTACTTTAATCTAACAATCGAGCAAGTTTTGTTTTGTACAATATTTTGATTTTTTCTTTTTTTTATATGAAGAAAATATTTAAAAGAAATTTTTTTTTGCTAAAAACCTTCCTCTAGTGGATCCCTATAATATGAAAAAAGAACGAATAAAATTGGCCTCGTATCGGCCCAAAAAAATGCGTACAAACGAACATTATTTCATTTTTATATATATAGATATAGATATGTACATATGTGTATATAATAATTGACGGTTATACCCTTTCTAGGTGTTTGGCCGAGCTCCGCGTCCCATCGGTGGCGGGGTTTTTCGTGGGGCGACCGCTTTTATAAAAACTTTCTATCATTTGGTATTTCATGCATTTATTATCGAATCTGCGCGCTCTGAACTTACTCGTTTTGAATAAATCAATTTTCAGAAAAAATAAAGATTAGTCCAAAATACAGGGATGCCTTGGCATGTAATCGATCTGCTGTACACAGTCAAAGTGAGAGTGCACCTATTGAAACCCCCTTTAAGTGTGTGTCTGGGTGTTTATTGAAGAATGCATTTATTTCTACCGCATGAAACTGTTGTAACCCTTTTTTGAGTAATGATTTCTTTTCTTTTCTAGCTTCCATAACACTTCATAAGCAGGATAACTGTGTGTTGAAATAACTTTGGTTAACCATGCGTTAAAGTGTGCATCAGATATGTTTGCAGTTTCCTTTTTGTGGCAGCGGAGCAGTTTCTTTATTATACTACATCGACTCTTTTACTGCCGGTACTTGCCGCTCGTGTATTTTCAGTAGAGAAATACGTATTTTTCTATGAAAATTATTCCTTTCCAGTAATCCTTACCGTTTTTTTGTTTGTTATGCAAGTAAAAAGTAGCGTCAAGTATTTGCCTTCCTTTTGCTATCGCTTCCGAATACTACTTTATAAGAATAACAAATTAAGCAGAAAAAACGAAAAAAATTTAAAATATTTTCAAAATTTTTCTTTTGCAAATGCAGCGTAGCTCCAACAGAACACACGAAAATGAAGTAAACGAAAGTGAAGAAAACAAATCAACAAATTAACTAAAACTCATTCAAAGAGAAAACTATAAATTTGTAAACGCATTTCCGCGCTTTCGTGCGCACACGCTCAACAAAACCTCTAAAAACTTATCGGTAACTATCATCCTCCAGCCGGCTCCCGCTGCTTTCCTTGCGCATAGACATTTTCAAATGGCACACCACTGCCACTGCCACTGCCACTGCCACATCTTTGTTAATAGTTGAAAATGAAATGTTTTGAAAAACTATAAAATTTTTTTCTAATATATTTTTGTACACATAAAATGAATGTCGATTCGAAACTTACTATAATCTAAGAATCGAACAAGTTTTGTTTTGCACAATATTTTGATTTTTTCTTTTTTTTTATATGAAGAAAATATTTAAAAGAAATTTTTTTTTGCTAAAAACCTTCCTCTAGTGGATCCCTATAATATGAAAAAAGAACGAATAAAATTCGCCTCGTATCGGCCCAAAAAAATGCGTACAAACGAACATCATTTCATTTTTATATATATAGACTAGCAAACCCGGCCCGCTTCGCTGGGCAAAGACATGGTGGGTCCACGTCTTGGCATATATTTCGAGACCCTAGTCATCAATAGGTATGAAAATTACCCCACATTAAAGCACTTATCGACAGCTTTCATTTGATGCCCATATTGCACATCCACAACCAAAGGTTGCCCGGGCCCACGTTTTGACCTATATCTCGAGACCCCAGTCACGGAGCGGCATGAGAAATACTCTGTACTAAAGCATTCACCAACAGCTTTCAATTGATATCCATATTGTACAAACACATTCTAGGGTCCACGTGTTGGTCTCTATCTCGGGACCCTAGTCACGGAGCGGCATGAAAAATACTCTGAACTAAAGCATTCACCAACAGCTTCCATTTGATACCCATATTGTACAAACACATTCTAGGGTCCACGTTTTGATCTCTATCTCGGGACCCTAGTCACGGAGCCGCATGAAAAATACTCTGAACTAAAGCATTCACCAACAGCTTCCATTTGATACCCATATTGTATATACACATCCGAAGGTTACCCGGGCCCACATTTTGACCTATATCTCGAGACCCCAGTCACGGAGCGGCATGAGAAATACTCTGTACTAAAGCATTTACCAACAGCTTCCAATTGATATCCATATTGTACAAACACATTCTAGGGTCCACGTGTTGGTCTCTATCTCGGGACCCTAGTCACGGAGCGGCATGAAAAATACTCTGAACTAAAGCATTCACCAACAGCTTCCATTTGATACCCATATTGTATATACACATCCGAAGGTTACCCGGGCCCACGTTTTGACCTATATCTCGAGACCCCAGTCTCGGAGCGGCATGAAAAATACTCTGTACTAAAGCATTCACCAACAGCTTCAATTTGACATTCATATTGTACAAACACATTCTAGGGTCCACGTGTTGGTCTCTATCTCGGGACCCTAGTCACGGAGCCGCATGAAGAATACTCTGAACTAAAGCATTCCCCAACAGCTTCCATTTGATACCCATATTGTATATACACATCCGAAGGTTACCCGGGTCCACGTTTTGACCTATATCTCGAGACCCCAGTCACGGAGCGGCATGAAAAATACTCTGTACTAAAGCATTCACCAACAGCTTCAATTTGATATCCATATTGTACAAACACATTCTAGGGTCCACGTTTTGGTCTCTATCTCGAGACCCTAGTCACGGAGCGGCATGAAAAATACTCTGAACTAAAGCATTCACCAACAGCTTTCATTTGATACCCATATTGTATATACACATCCGAAGGTTACCCGGGTCCACGTTTTGATGCTGTTTTGAGGATTTTCCCGGCAATTATTCGAATTTTTCTCACCTTTTAAACCTTCCCTAGACCTCCACGAATAATTCAAGACCAAGATAAGATAAATCCGTTCAGCCGTTCTCGAGTTTTAGCGAGACTAACGAACAGCAATTCATTTTTATATATATAGATATATATTCTTAAACTATTCATAAAGTTTCCATTTTAAAACTCGTCAGCTGTAGGTGAACTATTCCAAAATTTATATATTTATTACCTATGTACTTCTTTTAAGTTTATACTCTTCTTATAGGCTCTGAAAAAACGTTTATATCTGTAACGATTCCTTTGGTTACAAAAGTTAATATGTGGAGTGTTGTATGATAAAGATATCTGTATAAATGGTCTTACGTACTGTCCTTCAAGATCTTGGTGTCTCTAGATTTTGTAGGAGCCTATTTGAAGTCATTACTCTGCAAGTCAATAACCACCAAAGACCTGGTGTACATATATATGTCTACGTGAATATTGCGAGTATCTTAAATTATTATTTTACATTCAGAGTATACGTTTTAGTATCTGACTAATTAAACTGAATGATGATGGCTTCTGCGCGCCTTTGATATTTGCATAATATTTGCAAATGAGCAACACACAACAAAGTTTTTATGCATGAAGAGAAGGGACTGTGCTGGGACCAACAATAGCAGCATTAAAATCTATACAAAAGAAAAGCGCATATTTCGCGAAGGTTGCTTGTACAAAATTTACCATATGTACACACATATGTAAAGTCCAATCATGACAATATATAATAAGTCTTAAGTGTCGAATGTTATGATGAATGCATAAATCGTAGTTTAAATATGAATTTACTTATGTATTTATTTTTGAATTATGAACATCTTCGATTCTATTTATCGCATTGTATTACATACATTATCTACATATACATATATATATAATTGGCACTTACGCCCTTGACCCAGCTTCTGCTCCTATTTGTGATGTGCGTCTTGATATTTTTGCGCAAATGGAGGCACCAAAAGTTTTATGCCGCCTCCGAACAACAGATGGTTTTTATAAGGAGTATTGTAGTGGCAGAAGTACTCTCAAAGGTTTGCCATTGTCTACCGAGCAGCGAACGCTGTTAGAACAAACTTTTCTATCATTTGGTATTTCACGCCTGGAGTATCTGGTAGTCACGTTCTAACCCACTCGGATATTGCCGCCGTATACATTAGAGTGTCTTAAAAAATCGAAGTAGTTTTTCAACATTACACTTGCTTGAATTAGCCAAAGTTATTAGAAATAACATTTCAACTTAATTAAATTATATTATACTAGCAAACCCGGCCCACTTCGCTGGGCACACTAAAATAGAATAGATATGGTTTAGAACAGAAAGTATATGGTTTTCATATTATTTATTTCTTTATTCTTTATTCAAGCGCTTTGGCATAAACAATATTTTTTGTTTTTCTATTTGTTTTTGAGTAAATATAAAATATAAATTGAAAATCAGGAAAAAATATTGTTTTTAAATTTCAAATCAACGCAAATGAATAACTAAGAAACAAACGTCTTTTTTCCTGATCATCCATAAATTTTTCGTTTCAATTTATATGTTTTATTAAGCATTGGAGCTTTTTTAACCATTGTCCATTTATATTTTTTAAAAAAAAAACGAAAGAAATGTTTTTTTCCAAGAACACATTTGGTGTTTCACGCCTGGAGTATCTGGTAGTCACGTTCTAAGCCACTCGGATATTGCCGCCGTATACATTAGAGTGTCTTAAAAAATCGAAGTAGTTTTTCAACATTACACTTGCTTGCATTAGCCAAATATAATAAAAATAACATTTCAACTTAATTAAATTATATTATACTAGCAAACCCGGCCCCCTTCGTTTTTTCGTTTCAATTTATATGTTTTATTAAGCATTGGAGCTTTTTTAACCATTATCCATTTATATTTTTCAAAAAAAAAAAACGAAAAAAATGTTTTTTTCCACGAACACATAATTTCATTTGAACATTCGGATTTCACATTAAATTCTCAAATTTCGGAAGAAATTATTCACTGTTCGAAAATCCACTCAAAAAAAATTCACAAAAAATGTTTACACTTTGCACTTACGTCTTCTCCTTATGGCATCCAAATCAGATAGAAATATTGACACATTGTAACTCACACTGTCAATTTGACAGTTCAGTTCCGCCCCAAGCGTTAAAAAAGTAAGCGACATTATGCTGGTTCAAAAGAACGCTGTACGCGTTGCCAGTGTTCCGAATTACAACCAAAATTTACGAAACCCATTTTCAATACTTACTTAACAATGTGTGTAAGTTTGGTTTAATTCGGTGCAAAGACACGTCGGGTCCACGTTTTGGCATATATTTCGAGACCCTATCTACCAATAGGTATCCAAACTATACGGGAACCATCTTCAATACCTACTTAACAATGTGTGTAAATTTGGTTTAATTCGGTACAAAGACACGGCGGGTCCACGTTTTGGCATATATTTCGAGACCCTAGTCATCAATAGGTATGAAAATTAACCCGTATTAAAGCACTTATCAACAGCTTTCATATGATACCCAATTGTACATACACAACCAAAGGTTACCCGGGTCCACGTTTTGACCTATATCTCGAGACCCCAGTCACGGAGCGGCATGAAAAATACTCTGTACTAAAGCATTCACCAACAGCTTCAATTTGATATCCATATTGTACAAACACATTCTAGGTTCCACGTTTTGCTTTAATACGGGGTAATTTTCATACCTATTGATGACTAGGATCTCGAAATATATGCGAAAACGTGGACCCGCCGTGTCTTTGAACCGAATTGAACCAAACTTACACACATTGTTAAGTAGGTATTGAAGATGATTTCCGTATAGTTTGAATACCTATTGGTAGATAGGGTCTCGAGATATAGGTCAAAACGTGGACCCGGGTAACCTTCGGACGTGTATGTACAATATGGGTATCAAATGGAAGCTGTTGGTGAATGGTTTAGTCCAGAGTATTTTTCATGCCACTCCGTGACTAGGGTCTCGAGATAGAGACCAAAACGTGGAGCCTAGAATGTGTTTGTACAATATGGATATCAAATTGAAGCTGTTGGTGAATGCTTTAGTACAGAGTATTTTTCATGCTTTCATTTGATACCCATATTGTACATACACAACCAAAGGTTACCCGGGTCCACGTTTTGACCTATGGCAATTATTCGAATTTTTCTCACCTTTTAAACCTTCCCTAGACCTCCACGAATAATTCAAGACCAAGATAAGATAAATCCGTTCAACCGTTCTCGAGTTTTAGCGAGACTAACGAACAGCAATTCATTTTTATATATAAAGACTAGCAAACCCGGCCCGCTTCGCTGGACAAAGGCACGGCGCGTCCACGTTTTGGCATATATTTCGAGACCCTAGTTATCAATAGGTATGAAAATTACCCCGCATTAAACCACTTATCAACAGCTTTCATTTGATACCCATATTGTACATCCACAACCAAAGGTTACCCGGGTCCACGTTTTGACCTATATCTCAAGACCCTGTCTACCAATAGGTATCCAAACTATACGGAACCCATCCTACTTAACAATGTGTGTAAGTTTGGTTTAATTCGGTGCAAAGACACGGCGGGTCCACGTTTTGGCATATATTTCGAGACCCTAGTCATCAATAGGTATGAAAATTACCCCGTATTAAAGCACTTATCAACAGCTTTCATTTGATACCCATATTGTACATACACAACCAAAGCTTTCCCGGGTCCACGTTTTGACCTATATCTCGAGACCCCAGTCACGGAGCGGCATGAAAAATACTCTGTACTAAAGCATTCACCAACAGCTTCAATTTGATATCCATATTGTACAAACACATTCTAGGGTCCACGTTTTGGTCTCTATCTCGAGACCCTAGTCACGGAGCGGCATGAAAAATACTCTGGACCAAAGCATTCACCAACAGCTTCCATTTGATACCCATATTGTACATACACATCCGAAGGTTACCCGGGTCCACGTTTTGATGCTGTTTTGAGGATTTTCCCGGCAATTATTCGAATTTTTCTCACCTTTTAAACCTTCCCTAGACCTCCACGAATAATTCAAGACCAAGATAAGATAAATCCGTTCAGCCGTTCTCGAGTTTTAGCGAGACTAACGAACAGCAATTCATTTTTATATATATCTGAGGCAATTACTCTCGAAATAAATGACTCATTGTGATGGTTACAGTTAGATGTTTATTTAAGCTAATGATTACAAAACCAAATCAACTGCCTTTTGCTCAAAGCATTATTTCGTAGGCATGCGTAAGTTAGTTCATTGCTCTGTCGAAAACAGTAGAATATAAATTGTACGAAACACTTAAATAGGCATATACATATGTATGTATGAGGCTTAAAAAATTTCCCTACTTAATTTTTCGTAATCGGCATTTCGGTGTTTTCTTCATCACTTCGTTCTTTGAGCTTCGCGTAAATTTGCACAATTTGGAAGTGTTGCTCTGGCGTTAAATGATTCTGATAATTTGGGAAACGAGTTTAGCTGAAATTTACTTAAACGCAGATGTACGAGCTAGCCTATAGTTCAATAAATTCCGATTTCTAATTGATAAGTTAATAATGAAAGTAATTAGCTGATTTTTCCAAAAATAAAGTTGGGTATCATATTTTCTTTGGGCTTCTCTGTAGCCACTACACGAAAACGTGAAACCAATCGATAGAAATTTAAAAATTTTGTTGTTTGATGACAAGGAGCATTCAATATAAGCCAATCACAATGCTCCGTTATCTAGAGTTTATCTCAAAAATATTGAGGACTAATCCTTTAGTCGAATTGCAAATCGGTAGTCAACTGCCGACTGTGAGCTAACTCGCCATAGAGAGGATTTTAAGGATTTCAGTGAAAAAGAAATTTTGCTAGAAGGTTTATTTACGTCATTTGCAACTATTGTGCACATTTTAGTAAAATTTAGTTTGGGCTGGGTGTTAATGTTTGGAATCAAACATAGTCATCCATATTAGATGGACGGAAGAGGATGTAGTCTTAATATATAAAAAGTGGAAGTGGTTAATGTCCTATCTCAATAATACTTATGTCGGATCTTAATGAGGCGGTGAGCAATTCATGTACTAAGATTGGGCGAGTTTTATTAAGACGTTATTGAGAAACAAGCATTTCTAAAAAAATTTCGTTATGGTTTCTTCAGTATTTTCTGGTATTTGTTTGCTTATTTTTACTATGAATACACCTCTTGTTGCCCTATGCCCCACTAAGGATTGAGGACCGGAAGAAACGATTCTACCACTATGGTTTTAATTCGCATTCAGTAAATTCAAACGCTTTTTAAAATGAGCAAAAGATTTTCAATGTTAAGAAGAGTTTCTTAATAACCTTAAAAGAAGCAAAAACTTAAATTTGCAGTTTCAAAATATCAAATTTTATAAGAATCAACAAATTTTCATTAGCACTAAAATCTTCTCAGAGTGACCCTTTTTAACCATCTTTCGTTTAATAATATAATATAGTTTTTTTTAACTTATAGTTTCACTAGCTTTAAATTAAAAAAAATAAACAAACAACAAACTTAAAAATTTTCGCATTTTGGTAATGAAAAAGCACTAAATTTATTGTGAAGAGCAAATGTTTAGCAACACTGCACAGCTCAGCTAAAGTGATATCACGCACTCTCTGATGGGCGCAATCTTGTTTCCATCATTCTTGTATTTTACCAGCGCGGAATTGTACATTGTTTCATTGTACATTGCATTAATTTTTCACAGAAAATGGGTTCCATGTATTTCGGTTTGTGCCGGTCTTTAATTTTTCAAAAGAAAATGTTGAAATATATTAGCAACTCTATCGATATGTTCAAAACAGTGACAGAGAATTATTCTTAGTTTAGAAACAACTATAAAAATATTTTGTAATGCAGTTCAAAACAGCGTAAGTATCTTAGTATACCGTCTCTGTTATATATACATATACAGTAGGTTCTGTTTTTATGCGGTAGATACGTTCCGCAAGAAACAGCATAAAAAAAAACAGCATAAAAAAAGCTACTAGTTCTATAGTAAAACTATGGATACGTTTCAAAAGTGCTAAAACCGCATAAATCTGAAATAGTGTAATAAAATCGCATAAAAAAGGGCACTAGTCCCATATTATAACTATAGATACGTTCCATAGACCGCATGAATCTGAAATAATTAAATAAAATCGCATAAACAAAATATTGTATTTTTGAAAAGTATATCTTTATTTAAGAAACGTCAGAATCGAAAAATAAATGTAAGTCAGAAATAGAATCAGACAATACCCACATGTTGCGCGTTCGTTTAGGATTTGGCGTAAAATCACTTTCGTCACTTGAGGAAATGTACACGTCTGATCTAGATAGTTATGCAGGCGGTTCCATACTTGTAGGGTTAGCATTTCTTATGTAATCTGTGATGAGTTTTTGCTTAGCTGGTTTAGAATCTTGTTTATATGTACAATTCCCGATAGGTCGACATACATTTTGTAATTTAAAAAAAAACCGCACTATTTCAAAACCGCATAAAAAAAAGCCGCATAAAAACAGAACCTACTGTATATATATAATTGGCGCGTACACCCTTTTTTTTTGGGTGTTTGACCGAGCTCCTCTTCCTATTTGTTGCGTGCGTCTTGATGTTGTTCCACAAATGGGGAGCATACAGTTTCCAGCCGACTCCGAACAGTAAATATTTTTTATGAAGAGCTTTTTCATGGCAGAAATACACTCGGAGGTTTGCTATTGCCTGCCGATTGGCGAACGCTGTTAGAAAAAACTTTTTCTTCATTTTGGTGTTTCACCGAGATTCAAACCTATCTTCTCTCTGAATTCCGAATAGTAGTCACGCACCAACACATTCGGCTACGACGGCCGTCTTTGTTAACCAATTACTAAAAACCAGTCATTTTCTGTGAGATTACTGGTTTATACGGTAGAAATTCAATCCAAGTTACGATAGTTGCTATTAAGCCTATTTTAAAAACATACGTCATAAAAATGTCTTTCTTAATTAAATCAATTATAATGATTTTTTTTAAGAAGTTCTGTGAAAGCTTATTAGTTTGAAGGTTAAAATGCTTTATAACATTTTTAAGCAGAAATAAAAGTACTTTTTTACTTAAAGTACGCATGAAAACTAAAACTTGGAATTGATTTGGTCGAGGTCCTAAACTCTAGTTTATATATTGTTTCGCCGTGTTTTCAAGATTTAACATTACTTATCTAACATAGATGAAAATTTGGTACTTAAAACTTAGACATAAAATTCGTGTTAACTGACGTAGTCAGAGGCCAAGAATATTATAGATAAAGCAAATAACTACAATAATCCACTCGCTTTTTTGTTAATTTAACTAGAAATCCAGCGAATTAAACTATTTTTTTGAGAAATGGATATTTCACTTAAAGCTTAGTTTCGCTATCAGGATATAACAACATTTTTGAGTGTAGTGGAGAATAGCCAAAATTTTCAATTAATTAGTAAAATGAATTGCCTCAGGGAAGAGTGTATCTTATTTCATTAAATGAGTTTTAATTCATGCAAACTTACTATTTGCTAGCGCGTGCGCGTGCGCTTACTTCTAAAACGATTTGCTTTTGATCTTGATAACTGCTTCGGCAATATCTCTCCTCCGCCAAACTGACTATTCGTCCATCTTCGAATGAGGTCTCATAATTCGGATGAAAGAACCTGTTTGACTTAATTTATGATGCTTTGATATTAAAATCAGCATTTGTTAATCATCAATTGGATGAGCGAGTGAACGTAACTTCTCAAAAAGAATAAATTAGTTTGGTCGCATGCATGTATGTATGTTTGGGTGCGATACTTCTCGTACATACTACAGGGATACAAGTTTTGATTAGCAGTATGGAAACTGTTGGCTAGATACCAGGGCAAATACGCTAAGTGCCGGAAGGGTAGTGAAAGGCAGAGGGGAGGTGACAGGGTGATAGCTGCAAAATAGAAGTGAGGTGAATTAGAATATCATTTACATAAATTTAGACAAAAAGTAGACGAAACCATACTAAAAGGGGGGAGGGGAAAGATTAATTTAGAAATAAAAACATATGCAGACATAGAGACGCGTTTTTAGGATTATGCAAAAGACAAATGCTTATGATACATTTGAATTCAATCACCACATCGGGCGTCGGACGGGCAGGGACGGAGAGTGTTGATTAAACAAGCGAATGTACAAAAAGATTTTGTGATTTTGTTTTGTTTTAGCATCGGTTCGTAGGTTTGATAGCCGACTGACGAACCAAGTTGCAAATTACCGCCTCAATTAGCTATTTCGATAGTAAGAATAATAGATAATTTATTGAAAATTCGGACAGACATGTTAAAGTTTTGGATTCGTGTAGTTTTTGAGAGAGGAACTTCTTAAATTTTTACTGCTAATGTTTTAAATTCATAAGTATACTTATGTGCACACTGGCGCATCTTCTGCCGGTAGGCGAGAATTTGGGCTCAATAAAGGTTTCATGAGTTGCCGGTATATCTAAAAATATTAAAATATTAAAAACAGGTTGGTTATGTATGAAAAAATGTCATATTCAACATATACATTAAACTTTGAGAAAATATTTGTAGGTAATGCACTCTTATGTATTGTCAATCATCAAACGATCTGTGGAAAAGTTTTTGAGATATATACATAGTAACAGATAGAATATTTAGTTTACAACTCCGGAATTTCTTTAAGAAAATGCTAAAATTTAGTATCCCATGTATAGCGTACAATTCATTTAATCGGGCAGGTTTTGTAATTGTGTATTAAAGATCCTTCCTAAGAAACTTTTTCCAGTGAAAATAAGGACGAGTGCATTCAGAATATTTATCTTAAAACTAAAAGTAGAAAACAAGAATATTTGAATAACCGCACAAGTTGGACAGAATATTGTGCACCTCCACTTTTCACCTTAGACAGGTTTTACTCCATGTTTTTTTGATATACTAACATTAATACCTACCTAGGCTTTCTTGTCTTCTTCAAATAGTAATAAAATAAAATAGCTTAACAAAATTGCGCCATCAACGAACTCTTTGTGTTTTAAAGTGGTGTTTAATAGATTTAAACATACATATGTATATGAAATGTATGTATGTAACAATAAATAATAGAAAGGCATTTAAATTATGTACAAGTATATGAGTACTGTTATACTAACGTGTACATGCCTATGTGCATATACATAAGTGAGGCTGGGCCAACTGAGCTTTCTTTGTTTAAAGTAAAGTAACAGAACTTGAAATCGTTTTATTTAGTTTTAGTTCAATGTGATGTCACGTCATGTTATGTTCGATAAGTATGAATGCATGTGGTTATATACATATATAATATATTTCATTGTGGAGGCACTCCTGTAACATAAGCTACGGCGACACGCTATTGCCTTTGCTGTCCAGCAGCTTATATGTGCGCGTGTCGGGTGACACACGTACTTGTTTCGTGTCACATACGAGTATACTTGTTGACGGCTTTTGCATGATAAAAATCAAAAATTTTAGATTTTTCGCGGGCAAGCGTCATGCACCCGACACGCACACGTATAAGCTGCTGGACAGCAAATGCATGAGCGTGTCGCCGTAGCTTTATTATGCGTAAAACTTGAAAATGGTTTGTATTCAATTACTACAATATAATCAAGATATAAAATACAAATTGGTATACAATGGTCAAGAGTGGGTTCAGGATTTTCATAAGGGTGGGGTTCACAACGAGTTCGTTAATTCATAATTAAACGCTTAACACTTTTTTGATAATTTTGAAAATTCGAGAATTTGCTAGTAATGCCGCATTTCAAATTAACAAAATCACTTCAATCGAATAAGATAAAATATGAAACTGGGAATTTCTATTGTATTTTCGTGAATAAAAGAAAAATAGATACGAGTGTATGGCACATGAAAAAATGGAGCTCCATCTTTTCTGCGCTTTCCTGAGAAAAAACTTGCGGAGTTCCCCTTTAACAACTTCAGGCGCATGCCGATGACCGGGTAGAAGGTCTCTGAGGCCACTTCAGACCCCTTCTGGGCAAGCTCATCAGCAATTTCATTTCATTTTATGTTTTTATATCCTAGAACCCAGGTCAGAGAAATGTTACTTGCACAATAATAATAATAACTCAAGATGGACCCGAAATGGTTTTACGAGTAGCAGATAACATCTATGCCAGATAAACTGCAACTCGCTGCCCATTCCTGTACTAAAACTCGCAAACGACACTTACCGCGCTGAACACTAATAAGTTGAAATAGACATCAAATTGTTAACAAATAATATTCACCAATTCAGTCAAGCCAGGTTAAACCATTAAAATATATTTATACATATGATATGCTTACAAACATGTATGTGCCTACTCTAACGCGTTCGGATATTGGAATGGGAACGCGTATATGCGTGTGCGTAAGAAGATCAGCGTGCTTGTAAAGAAGATGACAAAAAACCAGGGTAAAGAAAATAAAAGCAAACAGAAATGTATTTTTAGCAAAAGATTAACTCAGAGAGACGGCAATTATTATGAAGTTCTAAATGGCCTATCTTAGCAACAGCCGATTTGTTTCGTACGAATTTGCTTAAAAGCGGCTCGAAAGTTTGTAATACCGTGCTCGAACATATAAATAACCCAAAACCATCTGCGCTCTTCATTAGATGTTTGGATTCACTACTGTAATTACGGCAGCTAACCTTTCAAGAAAATGGTGAGTGTGATCGTCTTGAACTAGTTTTAAAGGACCAATTCAGTTTCACCATATTCAATTGTACTGCTTATGCCTTTCCAGAAACTTTTGCTTATTGCCTTCGCGTGCGTCGCTGCTGTGGCTGGTGATGTTAGTCACTTGCCCTCCACCGAGTACCTGCCTTCTATTCAAGATGTTGTTCCAGTTGAGGCTCCAGTTTCTAATTTTATTCCAGAAGTTGCTGTTCCTGCGCCAATTTCAATTGAATCTGCTCCATCACATATTTTGACTGATGATGGATACCGTTACAAGACACATCGTCGTGTTGTATACCGTCGCAACCGTCGTGATGTAAGCCATTTGCCTTCCAACGATTACTTGCCTCCAGTACAAGAAGCCCCAGTTGCTGCACCAGTAAACGAATACTTGCCTCCTGTTCAACAGACCGTCGTAGCCCCTGCTCCAGTCTACGCCCCGGCTCCAGTTTCAATTCCAGCTCCAGCTCCCATTCCAGTTGAAGCTGCTCCAGCCCATATTTTGTCTAATGATGGATACCGTTACAAGACACATCGTCGTGTTGTATACCGTCGCAACCGTCGTGATGTAAGCCATTTGCCCTCCAACGATTACTTGCCTCCAGTACAAGAAGCCCCAGTTGCTGCACCAGTAAACGAATACTTGCCTCCTGTTCAACAGACCGTCGTAGCCCCTGCTCCAGTCTACACCCCGGCTCCAGTTTCAATTCCAGCTCCAGCTCCTATTCCAGTTGAAGCTGCTCCAGCGCATATTTTGTCTAATGATGGATATCGTTACAAGACCAATCGTCGTGTTGTATACCGTCGCAACCGTCGTGATGTAAGCCATTTGCCTTCCAACGATTACTTGCCTCCAGTACAAGAAGCCCCAGTTGCTACACCAGTAAACGAATACTTGCCTCCTGTTCAACAGACCGTCGTAGCCCCTGCTCCAGTCTATGCCCCGGCTCCAGTTTCAATTCCAGTTCCAGCTCCCATTCCAGTTGAAGCTGCTCCAGCCCATATTTTGTCTAATGATGGATACCGTTACAAGACCAATCGTCGTGTTGTATACCGTCGCAACCGTCGTGATGTAAGCCATTTGCCTTCCAACGATTACTTGCCTCCAGTACAAGAAACACCAGTTTCTGCACCAGTAAACGAATACTTGCCTCCTGTTCAACAGACCGTCGTAGCCCCTGCTCCAGTCTATGCCCCGGCTCCAGTCTACGCCCCGGCTCCAGTTTCAATTCCAGTTCCAGCACCCATTCCAGTTGAAGCTGCTCCAGCCCACATTTTGGCTAATGATGGATACCGTTACAAGACCAATCGTCGAGTTGTATACCGTCGCAACCGTCGTGATGTAAGCCATTTGCCTTCCAACGATTACTTGCCTCCAGTACAAGAAACACCAGTTGCTGCACCAGTAAACGAATACTTGCCTCCTGTTCAACAGACCGTCGTAGCCCCTGCTCCAGTCTACGCTCCGGCTCCAGTTGAAGCAGCACCAGCTCATATTTTGACCGATGATGGTTACCGTTATAAGACGCACCGTCGAGTAATTTACCGTCGTCATTGATAATTCCATCCACCCCGGTCGACTTATTCGCTACTGCTCTTTTTTGAGCATAATATAGTATTAGATATGTTTGCATTGCCAATGCGCGGTGATTGACCACTGAAACCATTGAATAAAAGCAGTTTAATCGTTTCGAAAATTAAATTTCAACTTTGTTTGATAAATTAATTCAGTCTTTTGGACTTGATTGTGTATTTCAACGATTTCAAATATATGTATATTATATATAATATTATTTAGGCAAATCCACTTAGTGTTATATACACATATAAATTCATACTGCGTTTCGATTCATTAGGTAAGCATAAAAGTAATGGTAAATTATTTTTTGAAATCCATGATATTTTTGTGCTGTGGTTTGTTGTTTTGATCATGTATCTAAGCAACTGGAATTCTAACATAACCGGCTCGAAAAACTATTGATTGTTTTTGTTTGCACTTTCTGCAGTTGCTTGCGCTTGTTTTGTCATTAATTACTTATAATATGAAGTGATGATACGACTCATTTGCACATTACTCTAAACTCATATAAAACGAGCGAAATTTTCAGAGAAGATATCACTTTCGTTTGGTTTCTTCATCCAATAGGAGATAAACTATTCAAAATGGTAATAAAATAAATAATTAGACAAGGACAAATGGCAACATTAAAAATATCCTTTTTTAATGCGTTTTTGTAAACTACTATTAATATTTGTTTATTCTAGAAATTTTTGTTACTGGTTTGCGCTTTGATTGCCTCCGCGGTCGCTGATGTTAGCCATTTGAGCAATCAATATCTCCCACCTCAGCATGCTGCCTCCGCTCCAGCACCAAGCTATAGTGCCCCAGCTCCAGTCTACAGCATTGCAGCTTCTGCGCCAGCTCCATCCTACAGTGTCCCAGCTCCAACCTACTCCGTCGCAGCCTCTGCACCCGCTCCGTCCTACAGTGCCCCAGCTCCAACCTACTCCGTCGCAGCTTCTGCACCAGCTCCATCCTACAGTGCCCCAGCTCCATCCTACACCGTCGCTGCATCTGCACCAGCTCCATCCTATAGTGCCCCAGCTCCAGTCTACTCCGTCGCAGCCTCTGCACCAGCTCCATCTTACAGTGCTCCAGCCCCAAGCTTTAGTGTAGCTGCGTCTGCTCCAGCTCCATCTTACAGCGCTCCATCTGTGTCGTATGCCGAACCTGAATATGCAGCCTCTGAACCAGCTCCAGCTCATAGTTTCTCCTCAGCAGATGGTTACCGCTACAAAACTCAAAGGCGTGTTGTATATCGTCATCGTCAGCGCCGTGGCGCTCCTTCAAGCGAATACTTGCCGCCAGCAGCTTCTTCTCTCTCATCGGAATATTTGCCTCCAGCAGCATCCGCTCCAGCTCCATCTTACTCTGCGGTCCCTGAAGTATCCTTCGCACCAGCCCCATCTTATCAATCGGAATCATACGCCCCAGCTGCCTCTTTCCAATCAGCAGCTTACGCCGAGCCGTCCTACGCAGAATCTGCTCCCGCTCACAGCTTCTCTTCTGATGATGGCTACCGGTACAAAACTGCTCGTCGCCGCGTCTATCGTCGTCGCCGATTCTAAACTATTCAGAGGGATCAAAACGAAAACATAATCCAAGATGGATAATATTTTGAATTTGTCGTCTGTCGAGAATATCATGATATAAAAATAAAATGTTTCTTTAATGACAATCTTTGACAAATTTTATTTCTCTTGAAATATTTAAGATAATGAATTAGGGAAACAAAATAGGGAAGCAGTTATACAAGTATCAAACAATAGGAATAGCCACCCAACCTCTAAAGATCTGCGTTCTGGAACTGGAGACGAAAATTCCGCACTTACATTATCCTACAGGATAACTGCCAATTGGCTAACTTCCTTCTGCCAATTGGCTCTACTAATCCATCTATATGATGTATTTTGCCAGTCTGTGCCCTCTTAATTTTTTCCATTTCTCCTCTTCTGCCCCTTAACTTGCTTATCACCGGCCATTATTTTCCTCGTTTTCAGACTACTAAACTTCGTTATACTGGTCGCTATACTGCTTTTGTTCCCAGAGATATATAATTAGAGAATTATTCTTTTTTTATAATTAACGGAGAACATTGTACTTAATAGTTAAACCAATTCATTCAGGGACAACTTAAACTTAAAATAAATTTGGGGTCCTTGCTACTGGAAAATAAATTAATTGAGTGTTTACCTGTGTATTAGCTGAACTAGAAATCCGGTTTTGGAAAATGATGTATGGAAGATTCTTTTTTTAATTGAGATGCATAGGATTGTTACTCTTCCAAGCTATTATATTGTTAAAATCCGATTGGAGCTTGAGGAAATCATTACATGTGATTGTTTAAAATTTTGAAATTGGGAGCACGCACAGATTTTTCAATTCTAAGTCTATGAGAATATATTCCAGCTTCAACACGACAATCCATTTTTGAACCATTTATGTAGATTGTTGGCAGAGAGTGGCAAAATTCCTATTGAATGTTGGGATGATGTAATCAGTCCTCCCCGACCGAAGTCAAGCGAGTTTGTTGCAATAGTCCATCGGATTCGCGTCTGATTTGAGAGCCATTGTGTGGACGTTACGAGGTTCGGAACGTTGTTTTTTAGCCATTCTTGGTTCACTCGAGGTTTGTGAAACGGTGCCGAGTCCTGTTGAAACGTCCATGGTCAGCCACTGAAATGTTTGTCTGCACACTGTTTCAGAGCAACGTGCAGAATACTTTCCCGATAATATTTGGCATTTACCTTGACGCCAGAAGTATTTCTAATCGCACTCGCAGCATAAGATTTTACTTTTTCAAAATCGGAAGTTAAATGCAGATTTAATAAATATTTCGACTATAGCGCCACCTAGCGGATCCAGTTGTAGACTCAAGCGATCTTCATATGGTTCATTTCAAATCGCCATACTTCCAAATCACTACTAAGTAAAAAATACCCAAATAAATTTATTTTAAAAAACGTATTAACGTATTTCCAAATGCTTGTGCTATAGTAAATCAGAGATTTGGTAAATACGCAACTATGCACATGTAAGCTAATAATACTTTGATTGCACTTTTATGAAAGCATATCAGCCCAATATTATTTGCTTCTTACGGTTTTAAATTTATCTGCCTTTAAATAAGTTTTTTCAGAAAAAAGTGTGTTTAAGGCAGGATGCTATAGTGTGTAATAAATAGGTATCTTTTTTACCTGTGCACATAAAATATGAAGTAATTGCAAATTCTTAAGATGACAAGAAGCGAAACTCTTTTTCTCGTGAGATCGCCATCAAAATATGTATGTTTTATAACTTTAGCCAGTAATGCGACACTAGGAGAAACATTAATTATGTATTTTTCAACCAAAAATTAGAAATTTTCAGTTTTCACACCACCATTGAGGCACGCAAACGGCGCATTGCCGAGGTTAGTATTACGAGCTCGATTCCTCAGTGGGCCTACATATATTACCCGTATGTACATATACAGGGCCCGCCATCTATCGTTACGGATTTGAACTAGGTATTATTTGAAGAATGGTAACACTTGTCATCTGATTTGACAGAAAATTAGTTTTATTCTTCCGCTGAACGAAAATGGTTGTGTATACGCTCAAAGAACGCTGGGAAATATTGCGACATTACTTTGAAAATCATGGTAATGTTGCAGAATGTGTACGGATGAAGCTCATTTCCATCTCGGCGGGTATGTTAACAAGCAAAATTGCCGCATTTGGGACTCAGAAAACCCGCACGCACTCGAAGAAAAGCGGATGCATTCACAACGAGGCACTGTTTGGTGCGGATTTTGGTCGAGAGGCATCATCGGTCCATTTTTCTTCGAAAAGTTATATGGCGGACCCTATATATAGGGTTATTCAATAGGTGCGCTTCAACTTTTTTCCGATAGGGAGGGCGAACGACACAATATTTTTTATTTTTCGCTTGTCATTTGTAAACTTCATTAGTATACATTTCATCATGGAACGCTACACACTTGAGCAACGATTGCAAATCGTGCAAATTTTTTATGAAAATAATCGTTCTGTTGCTGCTACTTTAAGAGCATTACGGCCATTTTACGGTCCATTTAACAAGCCGTCCCGTTTTGGGGTTATGTGAAGTCATTGGTCTACAGTAACAAACCGGCCACGATTTGTGAGCTCAGAGCCAATATTGAACGCGAAATTGCTGGAATTTCGGCCGATTTATGCAAAAGAGTGGTCGAAAATTGGGTTCAACGATTGGACTTCGTAAAACGTGCACGCGGTGGTCATGCAAAAGAAATCAATTTTATACTTAAATGTGTATGTTCAAACTCGATAATAAAAAAAAAATTAGTTAAAAAAGTCAAACCGTTTGTGTTTTATTCAAAACAAAAGTTGAAGCGCTCTTACTGAAAAACGCTTTAGTATATATTTCTGCCATGAAAAAGCTTTTATACCCGGAGGTTTGCTATTGCCTGTCGAGAGGCACCGGATGTTAAAAAAACTTTTCTATCATTTGGTGTTTGATGTCTACAGTCGGTTTCGGACTTGGGTATTATCGAATAGTAGGCACACACTAAGTCTACATAATATACATATAGAATATACTTGTACACTATGTATACAGTTACGATCTTCCACACTGTGCAGTTGTAGGCATACACTTGGCGGTTTCTGCGGGCAGCAGCTCGCGGGCATACTTCTTTACGACGAAAGAGTCCATAATGCGCTTATACTCAGCGACGAAGCCTAAATCACGTGTAATCTTCCGTTCCACACAGACCAATCGGTTTAGCGCCATGTCGTAGCTATCAGGAAATTTTACTCTGCCCGTCTCCATATCAGACCTGTTTGGAATCTCGCGTTAACGCGGCATGTAGTACACTTCAAGATCGTTCTTACACGGACGCCCGCTTCACTCTCTATAGAGCTTGCAACTCTTACTCTAAATTTCGAAGAAGTCAGCCACCATATTATGCAGTTACTGATCGGTTTGGCAGTTGAAAAACAAGCACGAGGGTGCCGATGGTAATTTAGTAGATGTTGGGCCAAACACCGTCCACCCTCATTCCGTATTGGTGACAAGGGAACCGATGATCTTTACCTTCATAGTAATCGACGGCAAATCCAAATGGCAACGGTCAAGACCAATCCAATCAACAGCTTGGGCCCGACCCCTGTATAACACTATACTGGCAACTGTCGTATGTGTTTAGCATCACAATTCAAATCGTCTTTGCTCAAGCTTTGCAAGGGAAGCTGCCTTTCCATACTGGCACCGTTGATAAGCAATTTGACCACAACTATTGGCTCCTGCGCTGCACGCCCTCCAAACCACTGTACGTTCAAACACGCTCACGTCCTAAGATGATTTTTTGTCTAGAAGTGCGTAAGTGTCGACGCTTTTTTGGTTTCCATATAACGTAACTGACAGGATACGGAACAGAAGCTTACTATTGACGGAACTGCAACTTAGAACTGCAGATCCCGAATCTTGTGCATGCTATTGGCTAAGAGGCGCATGCTGCGCTGTTGTTAACCGTTGCTGGGAACGTGTATTCGCTGTTCTGTTAAATGAGGTGATGTGACTGTCTTGGCAAATTGCTAGTTTTGTCTGCTGTTTCAGGTAGGAGTTTGCGACGCACCCTTCTGCACCCCTAAATGGTGCATTACTTGCGCCGTTGGCAATCGCGTGCACTAAATTGAGAAAACCAAAACATAAACGATATCATTTCGCATCCAATCACCTGCTTGGCACGGAACGATATGAGCTTCACCATTGAATCCTCAGAAATTGGTGCAATTTCCTTCACCTACGACAGCTAGTTACGAACCAATTGCTCAGAGGGGGGTTATCAGTGACTTAACTGCTTCACACTCATCTCCTTTCAAGCACTTCTGAACCGTACTTGATGTAACCATACACTCCTGTGGATTCTGTGAAAGCCGTATAAAATATTGGCCAATCTTCTGGCTTTGCACAGAAATCAAGCAAATATTGCATTTACCAGGGTAAGCTCGAAAACTGTGTGGCCGCAGTACCTGCTGCTTGCCGTCGATGGAACATTACGTGTACCGGTTGGCATATTTACAGTACCAGTACTCGTTACAAAAGCTAACATTGACGAGTGGGACTCTGGCAATTGTGGAGTTCTCTGGTTTGTAGTTGTTGATCTCCCTACCTGTGAGACTGAATCCCCGGTGACAATGTTATTGTTGGGTGCATTGAATTTTTTGGTGCTTCGACGTTGACCAAACTGTTCTCCAGTATAGCTACGGGCTTATACATATATTTATGTATATCCAAAATCACATTGCCTTAACGGGTAGCAACTGTGGCACTGGGAGCGGTCTGTGACTGGATGTGACGGTGGTGGCGGGCGCTTCGCTACGCTGGCTGGAATTTGATGAACACTGCTCTTCACAGCTTGCAAAATGGCTGACGTGGGGCGTTGCTGTGACTTGCCCATAAAACGAAGTTTACAAAAAGGAAAAAGTATTATATTTAAACAAAACAATTTGCCTAAAGAAGCGTATAGCAAATCGATTATAAAAAGAAATACGCAAATCCCCGGCAAATCCAATACGAATTTGGAGTGCGAAATAAAACAATGCCCCCGATGCAGTGGCGCGAATTTAATAAAAAACGATATAGTATGTATGTATGTATGTATGTAGCTCTGGTTCCGTTTATTGTTTTCCCTTATTACAAAGTTCGAGGATTTAAAGACCAAATACTTGTCTAGTGCGCCTGCGCTTTGATAACAACCGTTTGTTTTATCAACGCCAGTCAGAAAGACTGCGTTCATGCAGGGCAACTTTTGTTGAAGAAACTGATAACTTGTGGAATAGGGAGAGTTGCTCATGCTTGGGCAATTCAATTTTTATTTTAATTCCTCCCAATGTAGTTGTGGGCTGTAGACTAAAAAGTAAAAGTAACGGAGTTTTTCTGTGTGAACGACGCAGGCAACACCAAAAGAAAATTCGTTGAAACAACGAAAGTTTCCCCCCTATGAATATTGTCAAATGAAGGGTTTTTCTTTTTAAAGTTGATGACGGTTTGGCACTGTCTTAGCGCAAGCGCGCCATCTAGTTGTCAGTAACGTAGTTTACCATTCACGATAGTGGCCCAGTACAAATTTGCATTTTTGTGAGCTCACAATACTGTATTACTGACATTATTTTAATCAAGGCGAATTTATTCAATGTGGGGTTTTTCTTTCAACTGCAAGAGACCAAGGCGAAATGAGTAGTGGAGGTGGTGCCATTAAAAAACAGTTACTTTATTTTTCGCGATTTTGACAAGTCTTCGCAATACAAAACAAATGAACAAAACTAACAAAAATAGGAGAAATTTCATGCTTGTGAAAATTCAGTGAATGGTTGGTAATATTGTGATTTGTGCGATTTAAAGTAAACAAACTAATGCAAACGATGTGGCGCGTGTTAAATTGTTAACGCTCTAATGAATATAAAGCCTCCAAATGCAGTTTTTTGCGTTTTTATACGGAAGACGCCATGGCAAGAAAGTATGTGTGTGTGCGTATAATTTCTTGTATTTGGTTGTTTCTATTGCTTTCGCCTACTTTTTTACTTAACAAACAAGTGATTCCCCTTCCGTTTGTTTGTTTATTGACGGACTCGTACGACACGGCGAATTTGGATGCCGCTATCTCTTTCTCTATTATTCTTGACCAACTGATTGGAGCGACATTGTCAAAGTGAGAGTATTTTTATTTTATTTCCTTTTTCTTCCTTCGGCTGAAGTTTTACAATATTCCACCAAATTGTTCTATTTGTGTTATAGAATCAATATTACCTTGATTTTAATAAAATATGACTAATGAAAAAATTTTCAAAAATCAACGCGATTTTTGAGCCATTTAAAACTTGTACTATAGTTCATCGCTATAAGACTGCATTATTAAAATGTTTCTAGAAATTCTGATTAATATGTGTAAATTTTCATAAAAATTTGTTGAAATTTTTTTTTTTTTCAAATTTGCACAAACCTTGAACTTCGGATTTATACACATTAAAATTAAATAAAAAACACCCTTCCTTGATAACTTGACAGAGGTGGTTAAGCTTGAGCACATCTATGAATGACTGGTCTGTACTATCGGTTTGATTCGGTATACCATTAAGGACAGACTGGAAATGTATGTAGAGTAACTGCGGGTATTGTGGTATAGGCGGGTAATGTGGTATACCAGCTTTATTCGAAAACTAAAGACGTGGAAATAACGGGACCAAGTTAGATATTTCGGCATTCTCAGAATCTTAAGAAAGCGTGATTTGATTTGTGTTTTGCGAGGCATACAGTGAGTCAGTTGTAAAAAAATCGCGTGGTCGTGTGGTTGGCAATTTTTTGTGCTCAGTGGAAAATTTCTGGCAAATTAAAATCCTGTGCTTTAAACTGCATTTATTCATCGGGAAGTAATAAGTGAGTTTAATACTAGTGAAGCATATAAGCAATATTTTTGTATGCTTGGTCGATATTTAATTATTCAAAATTAATTTGTTCAAACTTTAATGCGGCTATTGTGGTATAGGTAAAGGCGGCTAAAGTGATATAGTGTACCATATTACCCTCTCGATCAAAAAAATGCCGAAGAAAGGTGAAATACGAAAAAGGAAAGCAGAGGATATGAAAAAAGCTATCCAAGCGGTTAGAAAAGGTGAAATGGGTATTCTCTTGGCCTCAGTGTCCCCCATACCACTCTGCAGCGCATTTCAAGAAGCGAGAAGTCCATCGAGGAGCTGTTGACAACTAAACTTGGCCGGGCTCCGATTTTAACAGCGGAAATTGAAAATGACTTAGTTAAATATTTACTAGAAATGGGGTCAAGGTACTGGGGACTAACACGCGCAGACGTGCGGTCATTGTGTTATCAAATTGCCACAAGAAACAACATTCGCAATAAGTTCTCCGTTATCAAAGAGTGCGCTGGCAAGGATTGGCTAAAAGGCTTCTGTAACCGACACCGAAATATTCTGAGTTTTCGAAAGCCAACTGGAACAAGTGTCGACCGTGCAAGTGGTTTTTCTCGAGAAAATGTTGATATATTTTTCAAATTGCTGGAAGAAGAAAACGCAAAACATAATTTTCCGCCTACTCGTATCTGGAACGTTGACGAAACCGGAATATCAGTAGTTCCTTCCGCAGCAGGCACAAATAATCGCTCGGAAAGGAAAAAAACAGATTGGAACAATGACTTCACCTGAGCGAAGATCGCTTGTTAGTCATCATTTGCATGAGCGCAGGAGGTGTTTTCGAACCACAATTTTTCATCTTTCCACGAAAAAACCATAACCCTCTTCTAATGAAGGACGCTCCCCTTGGCTCAAACTCGGCGTGCCATTTGCCTGGAGGAGTTCAGATTCCCATCTTCACGAAATGGTTCAGGCATTTTTTAAGCGTGACGAAACCATCTCCGTCTGAACCTCTGCTTCTTATATTGGATGGGCATTATAGCCACACACGCAATATAGAAGTTATTGATCTAGCTCGCGAACACAATGTAACTATACTTTATTTGCCACCCCATTCAACACACAAACTTCAACCGTTGGATAAGGCTTTTATGGGACCTTTTAAGAAGTACTATAATGACGAAATAAGACGATTTATGCGTGAACAGGGCAGAAAAGTTACACATTTTGATATCGCAGGACTATTTACTAAGGCTTATTTGAGGGTTCAAACTGGACAAATTGCAATAAATGGTTTTAAAGCCACGGGGATTCATCCGTTTGACAAACATATTTTCACAGATGCAGATTTTATAGCTGGGAACTCATCATCAGGTACAATTCAGTTTTAAATATAAAAAATCTTGCTAGATATATTGTCTTCTCAGAGGATCCAGTTGAAATTATAAATTCAACGACAAGAGAAACCCCAGGCGCATCAACCATGGAAATTGAGCCTAAAATTCGTAAGTTTCGCAATAAGATCTATGGAAATTTTTTGGAACGCTATTTAATTTGTTTATAGAAGCAAGCACAAGCCGAAGACTCGTTACTCCCTGGGAAATATCTCCACCACCAAAGCTACGAGATCCTCCATCTAATCGGAAAAGCCGGAAAACAAAGGCAACTGTTTTGACAACTTCGCCTTATAAATGTAATTTGTTGCAGAGCATTGAAAGCATTAACAGAAAACGCAATGCTCCGGTTAATCCATCCGCAAAACCCTCTAATAAAAAAAATATTTCTACCAAATCGTTTGTTGACTCGCATTCAAGTGACAGTGAAGAGGAGTTTCCAGATGTTCCCCCAACAAAAGAATCCTCTTGCAACTACTGTGGCAAAATTTATGGGGAGGTTATAATAATGAAGCCTTGGACCTCTTGTCTGCAATGCGAACAAATTTGGGCCCACGAAAAGTGTATTCCCAATCGAAGTGCTATTTTTCTTTGCGATTCTTGTAAGTAATACTCTTACAAGTGTTATGAATTTTATTGTTGCGTTTTTTGTCAACTGAAGTTTAAAATATTTTTGTTCAATATGTTTTAATTCAGTTCATAATCCTTTTTTAAATGGTTCGCAATAAAATTTTAGTTATCAATCAAAAGTAACTGACTTATTATTAAAGGCATCATATGCGGGTAATGTGGTATACTATATACCTTACCAGAATAAGGTATATCACATTACCCGCCAATTTCTTCAAGGGCTTGTTTCCGTCTTTTGCAGTACTTTCTTAAATATTTCTGAAACTCGCGGCTCTAAGGCTTTTGAAGCTAGGTTTATTTGAACTTAATAACGGTAGCATATTATTGATAAATTTTCATTCAAATCAAATAAAATTTAACGATTTTATAGACGAAAATAAAATGGGTATACCACAATACCCGCAGTTACTCTAATATGCGTACATGGCTGGGTGGGTTGGTCACTAAGCATCCCATCTCTTAATCCGGGGGTCAATCTATTAATCTATTAAACTTCTTGCTCTTAAAAGATTGCCTGGAACGGCTGGAAAAGTTCCCAGATAGGCCCACGTGTGCGCCTAATGACTGTATGCTATTACGATCGCATCCATTTATAAGTACACAAAGGACGCCATATCGGTGTACCCGCAGAAGTTGTGGAGGGCTCGGTTAAAAAAGCAGATAGCAATCAAGCCGGCGGCAATACCGGGATTAAAATATCAGACGACGTAGCGGCAAAGATAGTTGAAAAAGTTGCCAAAAGCGACTCGACTGTGGACGTTTCGCTGCTAAAATGAATCGGTGGAAAGCGAGGTCGAGGTGTTCAGGCGACTCGGCTTAGGACATTCCGTCGGAGTATTACCGTCAGACCTCACCGATATCAGTAGATGGAAGTGATGCACTGAAATAGTAGTAACAACGATGATTAGCATTAATATCGCCCAAATAAATCTTCACCATGCCAAAACCGTCTCAACGGTAATCGCAAAGGCAATTACCACGTTTAAATTGAGAATAGCGATGGTCAAAAACCCCTAGACCGTCAAAGCCCAGATTAGAGGTTTGGCCACAACAAACAAGTAGGTAATGTGTGGCGTCAGATATGAAAACCAGAAATTGTATGGAATTGATTTGTACTACGAGTTTCATATGTCTTTCAGAGTTTTTATCTAGAAATCTGGTAGCGGTTCAAGTACCGTTTAGCAGCACTGAATGTCAATGAAACATTTTAGTGGCAACAAGGTAATGAAACTCACGCCCTACTTGATTTAGTCCGAAAACTGGGAGCGACATCATTGCGCACAAGGAAGCATGGGGAAGCACGGATACCAACAAGCGGCCTTAGTACCTTCTTGAATTTATTCTTAGTAATACGTCCGATGGAGTGTTTGAGAGGAAGATTATGCGCAAGATTTTTGGACCTTTGCACGTTGGCAACGGCGAAGATCGCAGGCAATGGAACGATGAGCAGAATGAGTTTTACGACGACATAGAATAAAAATCCAGCTGATACCCTGGCTGGGTCATGTCGTCTGAATGGATAGATACGCTCCGGCTCTGAAAGTATTCGATGCGGTACCAGCTGGTGGTAGCAGAAGAAGAGGAAGGCCTCCTTTGCGTTGGAAATATCAGGTGGAGAAGGACTTGGCTTCACTTGGTGTATACAACTGGCGCCTGTTAGCACGAGAAAGAAACGACTGGCGCGCTTTGCTAAACTCGGCCAAAATCGCGTAAGCGGTTATCGCGCCAATTAAGAAGAAGAAGAATACATGCGAAGTTTTTAATGTGCGTAATAGGTACACCACGTATGCAAGGAGTCATTGAAATTGGATGGTATCCAATTGAATGATAATGAAGTTTGACACTGGGGGCTCATAATCAACTAATAAAATCCTTAGGAGCCCGAGATATTGAATATAAATTGGGATAAATACTTATGGCCAGCTAGGTTTAGATTAGAGCATTAGGAACATAATTGTTGGAGAATACAACAGTTGAAAATAACTGTCAATAATGAATATTAACACGCTCTAACTCTTTTTAATGAGGAGATTATGAAAGTTCAGAAGTTTTTGCGAAAAAACAGAGTAAGCTAAGAGGACTAATAAAGGGTGTTGCAAAATACGCACTCAGATGCTGTTTTAAAATAAAACATATAAAAATCTATATTCTTTAAGGTCTTAATATTTTTTCATAATATTTGAATATATTTACACTCTTTCTACCAGTTTCTTGAAATCTTTTCATCAACCTTGGAATTGTCGATTTATTCGGATGATTATTTCATTTAAAGATTTTCATTTAAAGACGGACTATTTTCATAATAAGTTTTTACTTGGCAAATGTTAAAGATGACATAAGAAGTGATACCGTCTGGGAATCATTCACTACTGACATTCTTTAAGTCTATGTGCTATAGTTATTTAACGCAGTATATGCACATAGGTAGAATTCTCCAAACGAATTATTTATTATTATTATTTGTTTTCCTTATTATAATAAAACTGTTAAAGGACTTTATTTGGTTCGAGCAAAGCATTATATACCCACTTCCCACACGAATTTCACACTGAAGGAAGAGCTTACTATACATAACAGACACATCCTGCTGGTCACCACATATCGCCCAAAATGCTATGCAATTCCATTGCTTTCAAAAGCGAGCTTTGAAAAATTGTAATTGTCTTGTCCGTACAGTACAGTATTTTACAACAAGTAAAAACATATGATTCTGAGTGTAAATAGTTGTATATATGTACTTCGAAGCAGCAATGTTGAAAAGTCTTAAATGCCGGCACTTCCAAATGAATTTCAATGAAATTTTCTGGCATTGCATAGGAAATCATTCAGAAGTGATTTATACAATAGAATCTTCCTGAATAATTTCTGTAACCACGACGATGTGTTATTATTCTTACACGGTTTACAAATATACCTTAAAAGCTTATACACATATTTTGGCATTATAGAAATAAATCATTACACATAATATTAATCTTTAATCAATCACAAAGTGCACAAATTGGTATCAGTAAAAGTTCCATAGATTTACATTATCACTCGTTACCAAATAATTTGAATTACTATACATACATACATACCATAAATATGGCTTAAATCGTTTACATTACGTGGTTTGAGTACGGAGGCAGTAATATTTCGAGGCTAGGCAAAGAAAATATGTCTTGTATATGTATGCATGTGCACAATTTGTATCTAC
Organism: Anastrepha obliqua; assembly: GCF_027943255.1. Taxonomy (NCBI): domain Eukaryota; kingdom Metazoa; phylum Arthropoda; class Insecta; order Diptera; family Tephritidae; genus Anastrepha; species Anastrepha obliqua. The sequence goes on from NC_072894.1 coordinate 156,289, forward strand.
TATATGTGCATATATGGGCAGGTATTGTAATTAAAATTTATTAATTCAACTGTTCACGAAATTTAACGAACAATAAGTGGAGCGCAATGTGACATTAAAATATTACCGCAGGAAAATCTTTTCAATGCCATATGTACATATACACGCCTAAGTTGGAAATACTACACAGTATAAGAGAGTTAGGAAACATCATTCATAATTATTTAAGTGTATATAATCATAATTTATATTCAGAGTCCAAAGGGTATTGCCGGTTTAGGATAGGAGTAGCCCTTCTCCTGAGGTGGGAGATAAGTGGATACCACGGTTGATAACGTCTGTTGCGGATATGTGAAAGGTACGGCAGGTGCTGGATATGTGTACCCCTCTTTCTTTGGCGCCTTTGTTGGTGTTGTAAATGGTTTTGCGGGTGGCGTATATATATATCCCGTCTTTGGATGTGGATTGGTTTGTGGAGATTCAGAAGAAATGGTAAGCGGCACAGGTGTTGTTTGCACTGTATTGGTTGGACCTATTGTTGGAGTCCTTGATGGAATCGTGAAAGCAACAGCTGGTGGGTCATATGTATATCCTTCAATTTTTGAACGAGTTGTTTGCGAGTCTGGTCGTTTTAATGGCGGGTGTGTTACTGTCGGGGGTGGTGGGGGTAAAGTTGTTGAAGTCCTTGAAGGAATTGTGAAGGGAATAGCTGGTGGGGTATAAGTATACCCTACAGATTTCGGAGGGATCGACTTATTGGTTTTGATTGGTGATGCAGAAGTAGTCAATGGTGACCTCGATGGAATCGTGAAAGGAACATCAGGTTTAATGTAGGAATATCCAGTAGTCTGAACGAGAAGTGGAGGGGCAGTTGTTGGGCGGGTTACTATTTGAGGCGAGAGGGTAACGGGAGCCTTAGATGGAATTGTAAACGGAATTGAAGGAGAAACATATGAATATCCTGTCGTTTTTGTTGGATGTGTTGTTTGTACTTTATGTGTTGGCTTAAATTCGATCGATGGTCGCGGGTATGTATAGCCTATAGTTTTAGGAGTCGCTGAAGCTAGATTAGGTGTCCGCGCAGCTGTTGCTTGAGTAGGTGGTGATTTTGTGACCGGCGTCAAACGTGTTGGTGGAACTTCAGATGGCAAGGGAAAAGGTATTTTCGGTGTTGGATACGAGTAACCAGTTGAGTTTGAGAGAGCCGGATTATGTGTTGATAGTCGAGTTTTTGGCAATGTTGGCGAAACACTCGGTGTCTTCGGTTTAGTTGTAAAAGGAACTGTAGGTCGGGTGTAGACATAACCCGTTGATTTCGGTGGTAAAGATGGTATAGTTAGTGAGGCGTTAGGCTTAGGGTAAAAGTAACCTGTAGATTTCGAAGGTTGTGAGGTAGGTATTGCCGATGGCTCATTTATTGGAACAGAAGGCACTCGCGTCGTTTGAGCTCTTGGAGGAATTGTAAAAGGAACATCGGGTTGCGTGTATACATATCCTGTTGAATTTGCAGATGTTTTAGGCGTTCTTGTTACGGGACGTGTTGGCGTTACTGGAGGACGGCTAGATGGGTAAGTAAATGGCGTTGACGGGCGAGGGTAGGAATAGCCGGTTGACTTCGATGGTTGCGGCGGTTTTTCATGCAATGGTGGTATGATCAGGTTAGATTGAGGCTGTCTCGGGGTATTAGGCTTTGGTGGTGATGGTATAGTGAAAGGCACAATCGGTATTGGATACGTGTATCCCAAAGTTGGCGGCGGAGTTGTAGGAGAAGAAGCAGGCAATCTTGGTGGTGGGGCCTCAATAAAGGGTACTTTCGGTGGTGGATAGTCGTATCCTCGTTGCTGTATTGGTGGATCATAGTTATATTTGGCTACAGTACATGATGTCAAAACTGACAGCACAAAAGCAGCCGAAATAAATGTCTGCAAAAGAACAAAAAAAAGCAGGATTAGCATATTTTAAAATGGTTGCGGTAAACAGTGGTTGAGCAAAGATAAAATGGTATATTAAATAAATAGTTATTTGTGGTATAGCTTTCTTAAAAAGAAGTAAGAAAAGTAGCTGAAATATGCAGGCATCATTTGAATTTTTCGATATCGTTTAACAATTTCAATACTCATTAAACAAATAATAATATTTAAATTGTTTGATGAAACGTTAATGACGAGGGCAATAGCCGTTAGGTAAAATAAATTATACTATATTACTAATAATTGGATACGAATTGAACGTCCAGTTTAGGGAGCTCTAGGCATTAACGGTTTTTGGTTTAAGGAACGATCAAACGTTTTTCATTGATGGTTTCAGACGAGTCTTCTCGTTACATTTCCATAACTTTTCTAAGATTTGTTTACTCCAAAGAAAATGAGTATATTGTTACTGCCAAAATATCTAATTAACCCAACAAACATTTGATCAAGGTTCAATAGTTGTTGATATATTAAAAGTAACATTTGTCTTATGAAGATTGTCCTATGTTCCATCCCCCATCCATTGCTTTTTATCCTCAGATAACAAATCAAAAGGGGACCTTAAGCCAAATTTATAACTATGTGATAGCGAAGAACTATTTACAAGTATTCGCCAATTGTTTGGTTGGGTGTTTGCTTATTCTTCTTGATATTCCCAATAACCGCTTAAACGATTTTGGCCAAGTCCTTCTTCACCTGATTTTTCAAACACAAAGGAGGTATTCTTCTTCCTCTGCTACCATCAGCTGGTACCGTATCGAATACTTTCAGAGCCGGAGTGCTTGTATCTGTCTTTATTTGCTGCGCTATGTCTATCTAGCGGCCGGCTAATCACATACCCTGCCAGAAATCAAATAGATAAACGAAATCAACGCAAGACAAGTCTTTTCCAGGCCCTGTGCTTCTGAGAGGAGTGAACAAAGAAAAATATCAAAAAACATCGCCTGCGATATTCGCCTTCGCCAACGTGCAAAGGTCCAAAACTCGTCCGCAGAATCTTTCTCTCTAACACTCCAAGGGACGCCACATCGGATGTTGTCATCGTCCAAGCTTCTGGGCCTTACGATAGGACGGGTATGATGAGAGCCTTATAAAATATTTGTTTTGTTAATCGAGAAAGGACTTTACTGCTCAATTGCCTAATTAGTCCAAACTAGCACCTGTTGGCAAGAGAGATTCTCCTCGAACTCATAACTGTCAACAGTGACGTGGGTGCCGATACGCGAGTGCGCCGACTGTTTGTTTGATGGCAGCAGGTACTTCGTTTTGTCTTCGTTCACCACCAGACCCATTCGCTTTGTTTCTTTATCCAGTTTGGAAAAGGCACAACTAACAGCGCCGTTGTTAAAGCTGATATTGCCAATACCATTGGCGTACTCCAACAATTGTACGCTCTAAAGAAATCACCAGACATAGAATCAGCCTGTCTGAAACCTCGTTTGGTATCAAAGGGCTCGGAGAAGTTCTTCCCAATTCTGACGCCGCTGCTGGTATTGAGTAAAGTCATTTTGCATAGCCGTATTAGTTTGCGGGGATACCAAACTCAGGCACAGAGGCATATAGGCAACTCCTTTTCATACTGTCGAATGCAGTTTTGAAATCCATAAAAAGATGGTGTGTGTTGATTCTCCTTTCATCGGCCTTTCCCAAGACTTGGCGTATTGTAAATATTTGATGAATTGTGAATCTTCCAGGCCGAAAGCCACACTGATAAGGTCCAATCAGTTGGTTGATGGTCGGCTTCAGTCTTTCACACAATATTCTCGCTAGAACCTTATACTCTAATCCTGCGGTAATTGTCACAGATTGTAGAACCTCCCTTCTTATGGATTGGGCAGAGCACACTTAAATTCCAAACGGCAAGCATGCTTTCATCCCACCATATTTTACATAAGAGCTGATGCATGCACCTTACCAGCTCCTCACCGCCATGTTTGTTTTGCTTATTTATAAACATGCACCCAAAAAGGGTGCCCAGCAGGACGGTGTTCAATCCTAAACGAGTTGAAATGTTATTATGTGAGACTGTAGTGTAGGCACATCAGGCATTCTCTGCTCCAATTTTTAATGTCATTTTCTTGCTTTCGTCTTCTTCGCGAATTATACCGGTAATTGCATAAGACATCTTGGCCCAGTTCAACAAAAAGCTCCGGTCCTTTCTTCTTCATTCTAATTGACTGCAATTATGCCTACTACCGAAAGCATGCCTTTTATCGATTAAAATTCGCGTTTTCGGAGACAACCGTGAACCTTGAAGGATCGTTTAGTTCTGAATCCTGGTACTGCAGATTATTATTAGGGTAAGTTTCGTCATATAGAATAAACTTTTCGACTGTGGAACAAATCAATTGGGTAGGAATAATTGCTTTTTCTAAAGAAATGTAGAAAATATCGTTGAAAATCCCTGAGACCTCTTTCATATTTTTTCATATTTGAATTAAATAAGCTTTTGAAAGTATAAGTAAAATATTGAAGCATGTAAGTGTCAATTTTAACTTATAATTTCAAAAAACTAGTCTACATCATTAGCACTGTTAGAACTGTTAAAATTAATAAATATTTTTAGTTGTGTGCTTTTTTGGGGCGCATAAGTTGTGTTTTTTGTCAAAACAAGAGTTACTATATTTTATTCTTCAAGACTCCAGTTGGATTTTACTTTCAAGTCTTTCGCTAGCTACGCATCTTTGTCATTACTTGTGACTTCTAATAGTAGATCGGCGACTTGTGTTTTCGCCTCTTAAGTAGCAAAGCCAGGAACCATATTTTTCAAATAAAGATTAATTATTTCATACTAATAGTAACTTTAACTTTTTTCAACTAATTTGTATATATCTTTTTCATACAAATTAGTTGGTAATATCACTCAAACATTTTTTTAATAAAGTTCTTTAAACTCTTTTGTTCATACATATAACTTCTGGTCTTTCTTTTCTTGCATTAAAGGCGCATTTACTCCGCCCTGTGCCAGAGATGTAAACTTTTCTGAGCATGTTCATAAGACAGCGGCTCTTTTTTCAAATTTTTTTACTCTGACCGGGTGAATGGTGAGTTTTCTACTACGTATGACATTCTTTATTCGTATTATCGGCATTTTTTTTAGAAAATAAAACACTATTTGTTTTGGATTAAGCAAACAAAATCAGGTGTCAATTTAGCTGGTAAATATCTTTGTATTGATGTCTATGTTGTAATATTTATTACCGTTGCGCAAAAACCCTACATAATAAATAAGGTTTCAAATAAAGTACAAAATATACTAAAATTTACCTAATACGTTTGAAGTGATACACTCAATTTTCTATATAATTTAAATACTTGTATGATGTCTGAGTGCTTAGTTGTTGTAGATATGTAATTTATATACGATAGGGTCCTTTCTCTAACTTTAATACGGAGCGGGTGAAATTTGGTACTGTACCGGGAATCGTAACTTAAACAATACAAAAATAATTAAAAGCACATAGCAGCACGCCCACACATACTCAAACAATTCTAAAACTTCAAATACTAATTATAAATATTTCACACAAGTCAAATTGTTTCACATTAACAATGTGTTAATACTTAATAATATGTGTTTGCATTCAGAACCAGTAAGCCAGTGTATAATTTTGTAAATACTTACATATATTTACAATGCCAAATATCTTGCTTTTAATCGAATACTTTAATGTTTTTCATTTTGCGTTCAATACATTTGTAACACGATGAAAGGAAAAAGTGAAGCAAATAATATTCTTAATAATTTTTTGTAAAGAGTTAAATAATTTGAAAATTCAAATGTCAACCACACGTCATTAGAATCATGCGTTGCACTCACTCATTAAAAATGTTGCGTTGGCGCACAAAAATTTCAAACTGGTTTATTTTGGAGTAGTAATAAATTCTCCACACAATAACGATATGCCAAACACAGTGAGGAGATATGAGCAGTAACAGAATAGATGACCCAATCCGATTAATCTTACGCCAACAAAATAAAGAAAAGATGTGACTAATATGGGAGTGTGTGCACACGTATGTATATGCATACAAATATACATACGAGGTGCGTTAAAAAAGTAAAGTGAATTTTCATTTTTCTCAAAAAATATTTATTTATTCATCAATTCCTATTTTATCTCCTTCAAAGTAGTCCCCCTCAGATATAATACACTTGTGGCAGCATATGCACTTTTTGGTATGTACTTGAGCTCTCTCAGCGATTCCGTTTTTATTTCCCCTATCGTCTCAAAACGCCGTCCTTTCATGGGTCTCTTCAATCTTGGGAAAAGGAAAAAGTCGGAGGGGGCCAAATATGGTGAATACAATGGTTGAGGCATGATAACGGTGTAGTTTTTGACCAAATAATCTCTCAAAAGCAAAGATGAGTGACCAGGATGTAAAAGCCATGCATTTTTTTCCACAATTTCGGGCGTTTTTTCGTATTGATTCACGCAAACGGCGCATGACATCAACGTAATACTCCTAATTTACCGTACGACCTTGTGGTAAGAACTGCGGATGCCCTACGCCATGGTAATTGAAGAAAACAGTGAGCCAAACCTTGACATTTGATTGAACTTGGCGTGCTTTTTTGGTTTTCGTTCTCCTGGACTCATGCTCATACTCTCACAAACAAAGTAAACAGGCTGTATTGCTGCTTCGAGTGTTGAGTATACCAATATAAAAAATAATAATAATCGATAGTTGAATGTACGTAGCCCGCGAAATTTGAAAATTCACCTTATTTTTTAACACACTTCGTACATGCATATGTATAGTTAATTACGTCTGAGCGGTATTAAATTCTGCATTACAGTATTCTTTTCTTGAACATTTTTTTCAACAAATTTTTAACAGCCAGAATTTTGTGGGTCATCATTTTGTATTTTGAAAGTTTAAAGTTCTGGAAACAAAGAAATGCTAGTTATGTTTTCAATAAAACTATTAGTATTGGTTTTAAGTCAAAAGCCCCTTAACATATTTTGCATTGCAATTACGCGGTGCGAACATATATTAATCGAGGCGTATACGAGGTGCCAATGTTCGAAGATCAATATGTACATATTTATAACAATAAAGAAACATGACGCAAGATTCAAGAGAAATTAAAATATGAGTACAATCAAATTTTTGGCTATTTGAACCGTTTTTGAAATTTTTCTGAACAACACATATATAAATACATAAGTATTGCAGATTTTGTAAGGTACATATTCGCCAGGCTTATTTCTTTTAGTAAAAAATTTCTTTTTCGATGCGACCTAGTTGAAAAGTTGAAGTTTTGAGTTTTTAGCAAAAAATATCATCATATCACTATATGCCGACATTGCGAACATATAGCCGTGTAATTTTAATATGAAAATAAAACAGGAAAAAACTACCACCCCCTAAGTTGTATATTTTATATAATAAATCATAACACACTGAATATATTAAAATAACACGGGTTACTCACGTTTTTAGTAACAATTCAACGCAACCCTATGAATATGCTGAGGAAAGAATACGAAAATTTTACAGCTCTGGCGCAGGATGGAATAAAGCGATATTATTGCGAGAAAAGAAAACACAATTTATCTTTCATTTTTTAGATTTTGTTGAAAAATATCTGAGAATAGTTTTAAAGATCATCTGGTGCCGTCGTTCTGCTTCTGAAACAACTCATTATTAAAATCTCTTCCACGCAGCGAAGCATAAACATGTTTACGGACATAGGTATATAAGTATATGCATATTTAAGTATAAGTATCTACAAACACGATTCATATACAAGCATTAAATGACAGCACTTATTAGGTTGAGAACAATGAATAACAAGAAAACACTGAAATATCAAGTAAAGCGTTATATAAAAAGCTTAAAACCCTTTTTACTATCCTTGTATTCTATGCTCATTGCCAGTTACAATTATGAACATTGTAATTCAAAAGAAACGGCATTGGCTTACTAGGTAGTTTACGTGAGTTCATATGTAGGTATGTGCATGTACTCTAATGTTCAGCAGAAGAGCTTCACAGGCCAGCAACAACTCCATAAACACAAGTTAACCAACCTACTTATCGGCTAAAGTTTTCAAGTTCGCCGCAAATGCTTCAGTTGCATCATAGGTAACTTCCGAGCCTAAAAAAGTGGCGTATTTATAAATGTGGACATACATACATATATATGGACTTTTATATGGCTTTAGATATGCTGTGCAAATTCTGTGCTTGGTGTATGCCAAGATCGTTCACGGAGCGTGAAAAGTGCCACTTCGCGCTTGGTAGTCGGCATTGTGGTTGCTTGTCTGACCAGCCAGTCATTTTTGACGGCCATAGGTTGTCGCTATTCAACGCTCATAATGCGTTTCCGGTCAGATTATTCAGTTGCTGGCCACCAGCTTATCGCTTAACTGTTCTGTACGAACTGGCTTTATTTGCGAGAATTGGTTGGCGGTTTTCTTATTTTAATGGACAAGTGCTTTGTGGTTATTTCTACTTCTGTGTGTTTATTCATTGTTTTCATTTTTCTTTCAACTTCAGATAAAATTTTTGAACTATGTATGATGAAAGCCATGGTACATTGTTATTTATTATATCAGTACATTTAATAAACTAAGATATCAATCCAGGAGAACTCAAAGATTTATATATAATATATATATATATATAATTGGCGCGTACAACCTTTTTGGGTGTTTGGCCGAGCTCCTCCTATTTGTGGTGTGCGTCTTGATGTTATTCCACAAATGGAGGGACCTACAGTTTCAAGCCGACTCCGAACGGCAGATATTTTTATGAGGAGCTTTTTCATGGCAGAAATACACTCGGAGGTTTGCCATTGACTGCCGAGGAAAGATTTAGAAGTGTTTAAAAAAAGATAAAACCATTTTGTAATATCCGTGTTGGAAGATGTACTTATAATTATTGAGGCATAATAAAATAAAACCAAATTGCATAAAACAACGCGACAAAAATGTGTTCCTTGTAGATAATTAAATTCCACTTGCACACTTACTTTAGAAAACATAGCATTGACGAGGATATTGTTCTTGATTTCATTTTTATTTCACAGGTTCAAGCCGCGTGCGGTGTGTTATAGATTTTAACAATTACTATGAGGGCCTTAGTTATTTTTTTATGGAAGTAATAGAGAATTTGATACATGTAAAGAACAAAATTTCATTGTTGACAAATATCGTCTTATAAGAATTAAGACTTATGCGATATTACCATAAATACTTTTTCAGCCCTCCATAAAAAATAAGTATTGTACTCTCATAGGGTTCGACAGACTTATTTTATTTTTTATTTTATAAATTCATTTAAATTTTTCTTTTATAAATTTTATGCTTACAATCACCACAGTTAATTCATATAGCTATTAAAACAACATCCATAAGTACATACATATGTAAATGCAACTTCTTTTATTTATATTTTTAACAAACACACACACATTATCTTAAGCGTTTCGACAATAGTTTAGAGGTACTTATACGCCATTGCGAACAAATTATGTTCAACGGCTCGTAATTTTAATTAATTATGCCCATGTAGGCCTTGTTCACAATTTTGATTCACTACGAGTCACGTCACACTCACCATTTTCACAAAAATACTATTTGTAAGCAGAATCAAAGACAAATACAGCTTAAAGCCAATCCTTTAATTGCTTCCTCTTTCCTGGTAATCAATTTAAGATTTATTCTACTAATACTATATAAGAACTTGATTTTGTTCGGATATTGGTGAGTCTTGGTGCTGAAACATTAATCTATATACGTATCAGCTTATATAACTCGTGTGTAAGTAAGTATGCCCGACTGCTGCTGCAGCGCAAATGAAGTGCAAGCTCGACTCTGCTTCAGTTTTGTTTGTTCGCTCTTCAGCTTTCGCAAGGTGAGCTCGGATTGGTTTTTGAATTAAAAATAGCGTAGCGGCGCCGCTTGTTATACTATACTATTGAGAGAAATATTTGACACAACGAACAGTTTTTCGCTTTCTGAAAACAGTGTAAAATGCTGCGACTTATAGCACTGCGAAAGCAGGTGTGCCCTTTTCAGCAAGTGGCAAGTTTGGGAAGTGTGGTGAATTCAGTTTACATACGAGTACACACGCCTATGCACGGATGGGTGACTATAGAAAGTTGCGCGGTCCATAACCACTAATCCGCTCTCAGTTAATTGGACAGAATCAGCTGATTTCATACGTAATTTAAGAGTTTTGTTCTCGTTTCTAGAGTTTAAACAGCCCGGTGTGTGCATGTATTCTACAGTTACCTAAAATTTGCTATTTTGAGTTCCAATTGAATATCTTGCTTAATAATTTGTTATTTGTGATGATAAACAAAAGAAAACCTCGGTGGAGTACTTTCGGTCAAAATTGCTTAAGCGGTTGTCACGCATTTCTGCTTTTTGGCATTTTCTATACTCACCTAACCTTATTTTGTCTTGTCCCGATTTCACAGTTTCCTGTCGTAGTAACTCTTAAATTACGTTTGCAGCAAAATGACTCTCCGGTTTTCACTTCAACCCCTCGCAATCTATTCTATCATTCTTGACACATACATACATATGTAAATATATACTATGTAATAAATGAATATAAAATTATTGTCTGGGTGGGCGGGAAATCCAAAAATATACTTATAAAAACTCGCTACGCCATGATTGCGAGACCAAAACGTTAACCAGCAAAAATTATAAATACAAATAAAATCAAACTAAAATATTCGGTGTGAGAAATGTTTCACAAATAATAGTCAAATATCATCTTAACTTGGGTAAATGTAATAAGTTAAAATAGAATAACCGTTGTGTTTTAACCCTTTCGGATGACTTTCGAATTGTGAAACTAAGCCGCTGGTAGTCGAACGGATTGGTGGATAACTACCATTCGTAACTGCACATATTCGAGTCTCTGTGCATAAAACACCAAAATGACAGCAAAAGTTTTTTCTAATAGCGGTCGCCCTCCCTAAAGTTCTAAAACGATTTTTTTATTAAATCTGACTTCCTGGAAAGCTTTCCATCAGAAATTACCAACTTAGGCAAAAAATTTACTTCCATCTGTTCGTGTTTTAGCTGCGCAGAAATATCATTTTGGAAGTACTGCTTCTGTACATCTTCGTTTATTTCATAAAAATGTTAAAATCTGTGTGTTTAATTTGAAACGCTGTGAATTAGAAGTATATATTGTATTTTTGAGGTCCAAATTTTATTCCTAACGATTAACAAAATATTGTTTGATTATTTATTTTGAGTTTATTTTTTTCAAGTCTCTTGACTTTGTATTGATACTTTTTTATTTATCTTTTTAACTTTAGGATTTAAGTATATTTAATGTAGTTTTCGTTTTTAACATTTTATTTATTTAAAACAATTTATACAACAATAAATTACAGTACAAATTATATAAGCGATACTAGCTACAAGGGTTTCAGTCTGGTTTTTACGATTTCTTTTGTAATATTTTAATATTAATGTTATGTAATTTTTAATATTATATAGTAAATATATTGAGCCCAAGCATGCACTTTTATTCAGTATTAATATGAACGCATTAAGAAAATGAAAGTCAATGAATATATTATATATATGCAATAATATTCATATAATATGGTATATACATATATATTAATACAAATAACAAAAAATAGGGTAAAAATCATTCACATAAATAATATAAACACATATACTGCTATGAATTTACATCTATTAATTGTTCGGTGAAATTATCAATTTATAAATTATGTATTTATTTCCTTGCTGCGAACATTTGGTACAACGTCGTCCTAACATTCTATAATGTTATTTGTAGAGGTTTAAAGACCAACCACCCAGGGACTGTATTTTCCATTTCCTATGTGTCTCCTTCTAAAGTTCCAACGACTTGAATTCCTTGACACATAGCAGTGACCAATCTTTGATGAAAAGCATAATACGGCGCTATTCTCTGCGCCTTCTGGACCCCAGCATCTGCATATCTTTCGAACATAGCGATTTGGTCATATCTTTAAATTCATAGTCGTATAACTTATGTCATACACATGCAAATTATATTTTTACTTTTGGGTTAAAAGAAAAAAACATTTTTTGATTTGAGTCAATCCTCGAACCGCTCTATAAGCACTGGCCTGTGAAGACAGCCCTGCTTATTCTCCAATCCTAATTTATATTACAATTTTTATGTTTACAGTATAATCCTAATTCTAAACTAGCTTGATCTAGTTATGATTGTGTACATTAATTAATTAATGGGAATTGCTTACATCAACAATTTTAACAGAGTTATCGAATTACCGCTTATTGTCTACATCAACATTTTTAATAGTTATTGTTTTAAAGTACGATCTTAATGGAACTATTCTTTACTGCGTATTGCATGAAATTTGTTTACAAATACAATTACTTGGGAATATATTCGCTCATATTAACTTGCATGCTTCAGAGTGGCTAGCGGTACCATTGTAAGAGACTGATTTTGGGGGCATGTTCCGATTTCAAGTAAATAATGTTACTACCAGATAAGAATCCCGAAGAAAAACTAAAGAATCGACAATTTTGCGTCTATCTGTTCCGAGTTAACACAAAACCGATTAAACGCAAACATGACCGTACAATTTGAACAAAAGTTCAATTAGAACTAATGAACAGACGCAATAGTTTGATTGTCGGAAAAATTATTCAATATTTATAATCAGGGATGTTTGAATTTTTGTTGGTATATATTTAGACCAATCGTACGGAAAGGGTTAAAAGTCTCATATACAAAACCACCATTACTTTGTTAGAAACGTTAGTTTATTCCCGCTATTCAATCGCCTCGACTTTTAATAACTCTTTCAAAATTTTTGTTCAGCTACACATGCACACTTACGTAAGTATAAGTATATATAGTAGTTCGCTAGCAAGCCAAAGCCGCTTTGTAGGTTATTTAAATGATCCCTTTCTAACGATTTAAGCAGCTTATTTAAATATGTATATGTATGAATAAACAAATAAAACTACACAACGGCATTACACAATTCAATAATTAAGTCAATACGGGTTCTATTAATTTTAAAATAAATATAGCATAAATATTATAATTTATAAAGAAAGTAAATGTTTTATAAATGACAGATGAACTTCAGTGAGATTAGAAGATGTAAATTGCTTATTATCTTACTAACTAAACGAACCAAAACACGAATAAATATAATTTAAATAAAGGAAAAATATAAACAAACGGAATGAAAATTATAAGACAATTTCTCCTAACGAAATAAAGGTTACCTGGTTACATTTTAATTATTTATGTACGTACATAATTATAAAAATATGTACTTGTAAGACTTAAAGCATATAAATAGACGTGATATAACTTGTGAGGAACAACGTTTTTGGGTTTATATCTTACTAGTATTCAAAACAAAAGAATTTAGGAGGACTTTTATGTGGTTAAGGATCCTAAAATAAATTATTTTGTTAGTTTTAGATTAATGTATTTTTATTCAAATGTTTATTTTATACGTTTTGCCTTTGATGTTACAAACATTTTGCTATATTTCAACCGTGGTCACACTGGAAATAGAGGATTGTTATATCGATCTATATATGTATATATGTGTGTATATGTATATTTATGTATGAAGTTCTTTATATAAAGAAACGATTCGCTTTTCAAACGTTTTGCCTTTTTACGCACGTGGATTTTAGTTTTTTCATTATTTGTTTAAAACATTTTATATTTTTGGTAGTGCCTAGTTTGTTAGAAATCGAAAAAGTGCTTAAGCACATTTATAGGAAATTTAAATTCTTATGAAATATCATAAGGATGTTTATACTACAAATTATTATTTACCTGAATTTAAATTTGTATTTACACTTTTTTTTAATAATCTCCTTGCTTACTGTGGTCGAATTTGCACACTCTATGACAAAAGGAGATGAAAAATTCATAGGTGTACAGGAAACGAAAAGCCCTATAGCTTCATGCAAGAAATGCAGCACAATCAATCGAACGCCACAATTTCTCAATTTATAGAATATCAAAAGCTCCAGAACCGTTTATTGTGGTTAAAATTGATATTTTCAAATATTTATGGGAAATTCTTCCGCTAAGCATCAATGTCACAATTCCATCGACCATGACTATTGTTTATGAAATTTGTCATATCATATAAATATATAGAAGTAAATAAAAACTAAATGGTAGAAAGAAAAAAAGCGAGATTTTTTAACCTCTCGCTCATTTGAGCCCTTACCCGACGGAAGAGAAAGACGATGCGGCCAAAGACTTCTTCTATGAGCGCTGCTTCCTCCATGACATAAAAATCGTGCTTGGTGACTTCGACGCTAGGGTTAGCAAAGATGGAATTTTTGGTCCCACAGTCGGAAAATTCAGCCTGCACAACGAAACATCCGGTAACGGACAGAGGCTGATTGACATCGCTGAGGCTCGAAACATGGTAGTTTCTAGCACCAATTTCCAGCATAAAATGATACACCAAGCTATGTGGCTGTCTCCTGATTGAAAACGCGAAACCAGATCTATCATGTTGTGGTAGATGGAAGACACGCTTCTGGTGTTTTAAATGTCGTACGATCCAAGCACCCAACATCGACTCAGATCATTACCTCGATGCAGCCAACTTAGGTACACGCCTCTATGCAGCAAAAAACGTACATCTAACTACGCAAAGAATGTTCGACATCGAAAAGCTGCAATCGCAACTAACAGCAAGAAGACTCGCCACTCGGCCATGAGCAATGGAGCAACATTTCTGGTTCATCGGATTTCGGCGAGTCCGAAAAACCAATTGGTACGATGAGGAATGACATGCTGCCGCGCAAAGAAAGGCTGCTACCTATAGTTAAGACATATATAGTAGAGACATATATAGTACATATATAGTAGAGACATATATAGTAGAGACATATTGTCAGAAAGAAGAAACAAGAGACCGAAATACGTAAGTGCGACGAGCTTGAAATGCTGGTCAATAGAAGCAACGCCCAAAAATTCTACCAGAAGTTCGGCAGCTTACACAAAGTTTCAAGAACGGGGCGTTTTCCTATAAGAACAAAGCCGGCGATTCAGTGACTGACATCCAGAGTGTTCTTAAATTATAAAGGGAACACTCCTCGAACCTGTTAAACAGTTACAGCTACGCATCTCATAGAGAATGTGACGATCCCGATAGCCCAATCGCTGATGACAGTACTGTCGTTTCGCTACCCGACCATAACGAGGAAAAAATAGCGAAAAAGCGGCTAAAGAACAACAAAGCCGCGGGAGCCAACGGACTACCGGCTGAGCTATTAAAACATGGCGATGAGGAGCTGGTATGGTGCATGCATCAGTTTCTGTGCAAAATATGGACAGATGAAAGCTTGGCAGCCGATTGGAATTTAAGTGTGCTCTGCTTAACCTGTCACTGCTGACAGTTATGATTTCGAGGTTTAAGAGACTTCGATTATTTGGGACCAAGCATTAAGACCGATAACAATGTCAGCCTTGAAATCCAATGGAGAATCACTCTTGCCAACAAGTGCTGCTTTGGACTAAGTAGGGAATTTAGTAGTAGTAAAGTCCTCTCGCGACGAACAAAACTTAATCAATAAGGAGAAGAAAGAACGCTTGTCTACGAAGAGCGATCCGTCATAAAATTTAAGCATTAACGGACTTCATGTTCAAAAAAAAAATTATATTAAAAAATCTGAGCAAAAGCTTAAGAAAGGAAAAAACGCCCTGAAATTTAGCATTCAATATTCCACATGCAGAACCACCAACATCATAAATTTTCTTCAAGCTGACATTTTGAAATTTTTAGAAAGTAAAATAACTTCTTAAGTCAAGCAGACCGAAAGGCATAATTTACGTACGACAGTACAAAAATGCCAAATGCAAATCCAGAACACAATCTGTTATATTTCTGAAAGGTAATTATACAATTTTATTGTTTTATTACAAGGAAAAAGTTTGTTATTTTTCTCTTAGAGGAGTATGGAAGCACTTAAGGTGTGTGGGCTACGCTGCTTGTCACGCCGCCTTTTTTGCAAGACCGGATTATGTAATTGTTTCACAAGAAAGATCGATATTGAAGTCTGGGAGCGTAGATAAACTAATCTTTGTCAATAGAAAGTGTGTGTGTGAAAGTGGTGACTGAAATTTCGGACCGAATATTCGGAAACTCTACCAATTGCTTTGATTATTACAAAATATATGAATACTTATTTTTTTGGAAAATAATACTTTTGATATGTTATTCTTCTACCAAAACATGTAATAGTTCAGCTCTGAGTAATATTGACGAAGAAAAAAATCTTAGTCTCAGCATAGTTTTGGTTCAACTCACGCAGCTAAATGCAATAGATGTTTTCAAGCATTTCTTTATGGTAGTAAAGGAGTTCCGTATAATCCATATTGTCAGTTTGCACTTTCGAGTCGAATAATTTTTATGATTTCCTTATATGATGCTGCACTTATTCATGAACCAGTGTTTGATGTTTCTTTAACTCCTTAGTATGAATCTGTATTATGATTTTGTTGGAATAGAACTGCCCGAAATTAATGAGAGAAAAACATTTACTGGTCAGTAACACAAAAATGAAATAAACTTAACTGTGTGTAAATATAAAACTGTAGGCCCATCCACTGGTAGCTCATGCCATAAAAAATTGAAAGGCAATTGCCTTGTTAATGAATTATAGTGCACAAGCACATTCGTCATATATGGCATCCTCTGTTTGGTGAGCCACATCACTCATATGATATTTTAAAAGTATTTTATTTATGTATGCTGTAGAAAACGTCCAATATGCGATTTCATTTTGGTTCATTGAACTTATGTTTGCATAAAATTTCCATATAACTTACAGAAAAAAACAATACCTTAACGCTAAAACAACGGGTGATACGTTTAGGGTTCCAATTTAGTCAGACTCTTATATAAATACACTTATAATATTTTTAATATTTTAAAGTAGTAATAGTTCTGATAACTAATGAAAGCTTTCCAATTAAAATTCAACCGATATTTTACAATGTTAAGTAAAGACTGCAGTAGCCGAATAGGTTGGTGCGTGACTACCATTCGAAAGAGCACAGTTTAAATCTCCGTGCATGAAACACCAAATGATAGAAAAAGTGTTTTCTAATAGCAGTCGCCCCTCGGCAGGCAATGGCAAAACTCCAAGATTATTTCGACCATGAAAAAGGATTCTCTTAAAAAACATTTGCCGTTCAGAATTGGCTTAAAACTGTAGGTCCCTCAACATCAAGGACCAATAAGCAAGAAACAAAGAGTTTGGCCTAACACACAATAAAGTTACACCCTTTACACCCGTTACACGCTAATAATATATATATATATATATATATATATACTTTTATATAAAGACAGGATAACAATGTGATGTTATTTATTATAAAAAAGTGCAGTAAAGCGTTTGCACATATCATATTAGTGGATTTAACGTTTTTCTTCGAGTGTTACGAATGCCACGATATTTAGAAATCTTATAAATACAAGCGAAATATAATAACTGAAGTAAGAACTCAAAATACAGGATTCGGATATAATATATCTTCCCCCATTTTTTCATTTCACTTAATTTGCCTATCTAATTAAACTCATAAAAAATCGATTTGGATGGGGAACTTTTTCCTTAGCTAATTTCAAATATTTATGTGCTGTTAATTGATATTCAGTTTAATGGACGCCAGAAAAAACAGCATATTTAAAACCAAGCAAACCTGATTCGGAGCAAAGAAGTAACCCACACAATCCAAAATTTGGAAAAAACACAACCACGAGAATATAATAACAGCGTAAGAAGATACCAGTTCACCGATCTAAAAATCTAAATTTGGAATTACGTACAAGCTGAATCTTCCTTTCATGGCGAAATTGCTAACGACATTTACGTCTCTGTGTTTATATGACGTATTTCCACACACAATTGTATCAATTTAATTTTCTAAACTTTTATTAGATCAGAGTTTAAGTGTTCAATAAACATTTCATGCAGATAAACATTTGGTAAATTATGGGAGGGGTAGCTCCTTCACACTTGTTCAGCGTTATTTACTTGTTATTTGGTGCTAACGAGCAACTCGAAAATAGAACAAAATGTTGGGTTGTCGCGTTTTTGAGGGAGCTGCAAAGTAAAGACCCAAATTTATATAAAACTTGTATACGAATGACTCTTACAAATATTTTCACTTTATTGTGTAAATTTGCATAATTAATAGAGAAACAAATTACCAATATGCGAAATTCTATTCCTGCTGGCTAGAGGGTGGCAGTAATTTTAAAGTTTCTGGCTACAGGTAAGTATACCATATTTTGTATAGAACCTGGTGCATGCACGTTACCATAACTTAAGCATGGATACTAGCCACCAGGTCACCGTCCTTATTTTTATAGGAAATCGCTGTGGTCTTAAACATTCTGTAAGCCGGGATCCCTATCGCCCAGCTTCGCAAGCTGTAGCCTTTCGCTTTTTAATTCTTATAGTATGGCTCCTTTTTTCAAACCCTTTGTGATCTCACGTTACGCCCGTTCGCAAAGTGGCCCTGTAATCATATTATTTCTGAGGCCACCTCGTCCTCCAAGTTTTCGGGCTTACCGAAATCTGATTTCTTCTTCGGCGCCGGTAACTACTAGCGTGCCTACATAATTTTAGAGTGACTATACCCTAAACCTCATTCCAAAAATAGGAAAATTTTACTTAAAAAGATATTTCCTTTGGCCGATTAACAGAATTACAACAAATTAAATTTTAAACGAAAATATATTAATTAATAAAGATGCATACTGAAAGATAATGAAAATAAAAGAGTGCTGGAGTAGAACTTCTATTGGGTGGGAAAATGTTGGACAAATTGAAACATTATTAATAACGTGAAATAAACCTATCCGTTGCTTACGAAAACTATTCCTTAATTGTAAAACTGTACACTCTAACACTGCTGTAACTTTAAGTCAGTGCATCTAAATCGAATATTCACGTTTTGTTGCACTTAATAAATTAAAATGTTGTTACTCTAGCAAAATTTGCTTCCTATTCAAGCATTTATTGTATATAGTAGAGGATCGAATTAAATATACTAGTATTACACTCGGTGAGCCACTTCTGTCATAACTGTTAAAAAATATTGGCACGATCAATTCAAGAAAACAAAAACAAAAAGAAAATTGAATGGAAAGCCGGTTTATCAAAAATTCTTTTCAACCGATGTTCTTTTCTTAACCGATTTTTTATTAATTTCAGTGTCATTTACGTAGCAAAAGTTCGTTAACTGCCTTTGCAAGCGCACTGCCCCATGCAAGCATTTTTGACATGCTTTTGCTAGTTCAATAAGCCAATACCTTATAATTTTAAAACCAAAACACAAAAACAAAGGAACTTGTTTTTAACTTTTTTCGAGTGCATACTATGTACATTCGCATGTTCACGTGGAATCCATAAGAAGGGTTCTCATAACGAAAGTGCAAAAAAAAAATTGATAAGGGTAAACGACAGTGTTAAGCTTTATGCGGCTTGCTCACAAGGTCGGTGTCTTCAAGCGTGCAAAAAACTCATTTCATTGTTGCGTATTGCCTTTGCAATATTGCGTTGTTGGTGTGAATGCTCGATTCGAAAGACTCAAGCAACGAACTCGTTCAAGCAGGAACTTCAACCAATGTATGTATGTGTGTATGTGTAACAGTAAGAATATTCAACGGTCGCTTAATGACACTAAACTACAATTCAGTTCAAGAAAGTGAATGTTATGAAGATGATACTTGTCTGTCAACCCAAAAATGGGGATACACACTTTGGCTGATAATTGTGAGGTTGCAAGAAGTTGCAAATACTCCAAATACGGCATCCTGAGAAAAATTTTAACTTGAATAATGAATGATTTATTTTATGGAGTTATTGCTATTTACAAGCGATAAAATAAGGTTGAGTTTTATAAAAAGTGTAATAAACAAAATCGGGCGAAAATTTTGAGTTGGGTGTTGAACACTGACCTGCTGCACTCTACAGACATATTATATTTTTTCCAAAAATACACCGAATAGAGAAATTTTGCTCCACGTAAATACAAGAACTTAGCGCGGTTTTATATGGGCAAATACATACATTTATAAAACATATCTTAAAAATATTCACTAAAAGTAAGGATAACGCCACTGTAACAAAAAACTTTGGCTGAGCTTGTGTTGTGCGTCTTGATGTTGGTCCATAAATGCAGGGACCGCTAGCCTGCTTTTTAATTAGGTTGGGTTGGTGCCTGACTACCGCTTGGAAGAGCGCCGTATCGAATCTACGTGCATGAAACACCAAATGATAGAACAAGTTTTTTCTAATGGCTGTCGGCCCTCGGCAATAAACTGCTTAAAAATGTAGGCTCCTTCATTTGTGG
Source organism: Anastrepha obliqua (assembly GCF_027943255.1). Classification (NCBI taxonomy): domain Eukaryota; kingdom Metazoa; phylum Arthropoda; class Insecta; order Diptera; family Tephritidae; genus Anastrepha; species Anastrepha obliqua. The sequence goes on from NC_072894.1 coordinate 176,606, forward strand.
AGCAACAACTCTGGCACAAAACACTAGAGTGTATCCGTCTTTTTGAAATTTGAGATACTGTTATCAAATTTGTCATAAACTGCCCCAAAAACTCCAATTGCAATTCGGTTATAATAATTGGGCCTTAAAGGGTTAATTCATTTAATTCAAAACCTTCATTGGATTCTAAGCTTCAAGCAGTTTTTTCCAAGCCACGCAGCTTTAAAAACTTAAGGTCAGTTTGTTATTGCTTTCCTACCCACTATAGTGTATTTTAAAAATTTGCCGATGCTAATTGCGTATACTATGTAATCATTAATGACTTTCTCCAAAGTTTTCAGCCAAATTTGCTGAATATGTTTGCATTAAGGGCTTCCAATTTTCTTAAGTGTTATTTGATTCCTGGAAATGGACAAATTTATATATTTCACAGTATGGTAGGTCAGAGACTCTCCACTGTAAATGATGGCTCAGCAGGAGCTTATTTCCATTTCCTCTGGCAATGAACTTATTTCTCTGTAGTGACGCATCGGTCCTCAAGGCGAATCATTTTGTAATTTTGTGACATCCACTCGATATCTGTTATCTGACTTTCTACTGCTATTACTAATTTCCCTATGTTATCAAACCAAGTTCCATAATTTCACACACTCTTTAAGTTCGACAGAATCATTATTCCACTTCGCATTGAACAGTTACATAATATATTCGTCGGTGACTTCATTCCAAAAACTGATCACTAAACATTGTTTTCTACTTTATCTATTCCTTCCCAAGCCCAGATTATTTTGAAGAGACCTGGAGAGACAAATTATGGCATATTACTAATTCATAGCTATTTATTTCTTGTTGAGGACATGTTCAACCACAGGTTTGATAAAAATATCGTCATCCTCAATGAATCTTCCTAAGTTGTTTATTTATTTACTATGTAATAAATGATGATGTATTTCTAAGACATTTTAGTCTTTTAAAAACACATTAACCGTTTTGATGTTACAAAATTTAAAATCAATTATTATTTATATAATGTAAACTTAAAACTAAGTCTAAGAAATAAATATAGTAATAATCAGGCACTTAAATAAGAACATACAAGGTTTGGATTAATAGTAAAATGAGAGAAAAAGACAGACAAAATATAACAACTTACAATACTCATAGATGTAGGGGCAAATTAATATTTTAAAGAAATTTTTCCAACAGAAAATTGAAAATATGATACAAAAACTAAAATTTTACAAAATTTTGAAAAAAAAAATTAAAAATTGTTTGGCTAAGTTTCGGCTTTTTTGCGCCAAATTTTCTGGCCGAAGTTGTCATTCATCGACAAGTTCGAAGCATTGACATTCGCTTATTGTTAGTATCACCATAAAAAAAAAACAAAAATCAGTTTGTCACAACCTCAACAGCATCAAATAGATTTAACCCAGTAAGCCCGATATTACTAGTGGATAACGATGCCAATATGGTAATCAAGGAGCTCTCCACTAACGTGACAACAGCGGCAACAATAAAAATGTCTGAGGTAAAGATAAGCATAATATGCACTTTGTTGTGAAGTATATAGTTCCTAAAAGAGCTTTTAAGAAATGTACCATTTGAAGGATGAATCTTACATTCCATTGAACCCACAAGTATTCCTGTCATAAAAACATATTCTTAAAATCATCTATCATTCGGCATTTGTAGGTAGTATAGTTTTTCACAAAACTGCTTAATAAAATGTTGGCAATATATCGTATAGCATTTCGAAATGTATACAAAATGCAACCAATACAGGCTACCAAAGCTACCTGTGCGTCAGTAATGAAATTGATGTATTCTATACATTTGCATACTTACACGCAATTTAAAGACGACATCTGTACTGTGTTCCAACATTTTCGATGTCAGCCTTGGCAATCAAAGAATCACCGGCACTTCACACAAGAGCCGTGAACATTTTTCTAAAATGTCGTGTTTAAAAGCACTGGCCTCAGCTGTTTTGGAGATATTTTGAGTTTCATGTGGGTAATTTAGGCGTCTTTAAGCATGTAGAATTTTGTCTCTCTCTAGGTTGTTGTCTAATTATGCATAATCGCACAACATCACATCATTTATACCAGTATTAAGAGGAGAAAAACATAACGTTTAATGTTTAAATTTATAATTGTGGACATATAATGCTGTTAGGCGGTAATTTATAGTATTTTTTGTTTGTTTTTGACGACTAATTTAGTGACATTGTCTTGAAGAAATAGTCAATTAAAAAGAAAACCCAAAAAAAGGAAATAATCTTTGACGATAATAAAAGCATATGAGTGTATCTAATACAAAATATTGATGACCTTTCAGCAACGATTATTGATTAATTATTAACAAACTCATTCTCAGTATCGCAGGCCTCAACAATCGAAGGCTTTTATCAAATATGTCCCTCTGTAACTGATCACATGCCATAAATCAGAAGATAAATATAACCAGCTGATGCAAGAAGTGTAATGTTTCTAATATTTCTATGTATATGGAAAATCTATAAGAATACATACACGTCTATGTATATGCATATGCACATAAGACACATACTCCGTCGCCAGATTTTTGCAATAACAAAATATTTTAATAGTTGTGACAAAGTTGCGGATACGACCAAAGTCAATAATAATAATATCATTTTTTAGTTATGCCATAACTAAGTCATAATTTCACTAGTTTAAAACAATAATTGCGAATGTTCCGGGCCTAACGAAGAAAAGTTTTAGTTTTGTTGAAAATTAGTTTCATTCATCAACGTAATTTCGATCAAAAACAACGCAAGCACTTCAGCGCCGCTTTAGCATACCACTTTTGTATAACGATTTACCTTTTGCCTCAAAATAGGCCTCAGTTTCAGCGATAACCGCTTCATTTAAGCGAAATTTCTCCCGGCGATCATTTTTGGGTCTGCAAACACCCGGTAGGCGCTGGAAACCAAATCTGGGGAAGTTCAATTCATGTAGTTTTGCCATCATCAACACATTCTTGCTTTTAGGCAATAGTGGGCAAACGCGGCACCCACTTTGAACAGAGCTTTCTCATAGTCAAAGCTTATGCAATTGGCTTTTATTGTTCATGTTCTATTGATATCTATACGATTTCCGCTACCTCACACAACTTAACTTTTCGATCACCCAAAACGATTTTGTGGGGTTTTTTGATGTTGCCGTCTTATTTGGACGTCCACTGCGTTGTTCATCATCGGTGTCTCCATGAACACGATTGAAGTCAGCGACCCATTGTTTTATTGCTCTTTCTGATGGAGCGGAGTCCCCTTAAAGCCATTGCTTTGCTTGAACGGTAGTTTTCTTCATCAAGAGACAGTGTAAAATTAAAACACAAAATTCTTTTTACACCATTGTTTTGAAAATAACGAAAGTGGCGTCACTTTTAGAGCAATAACTCTCGAGCTAATGAATAGATTAGCATGAAATTTTAACGGATGTCTTTATAAGGTGAGTACTAACAGTAAAAGAGGTGAATGCCATCTATGTGTTAGGCCCGCGACATTTCAACCCCTGTGTTACATGCAATTTTATACTTCGCCTTTTATACTAACACCGTGTGCCCATCTTAAGTTCAGCGGTGAAATTAATAATTATACGAGTGTAAGGGAATCAATATAATTGTCAACGAGAAGTCAACAATTCTTTTGTCCCCTTATTTCAATCATTTTTGAAATGAAAACATTTTGGAACAATATATTATATAAGTGATTAGCAGGAAATTGCTAATTCGATCAGCTGATTTCAAATGTTAAATCTGACTGGATAAAAAATTAATTTTTAAATTTTTTTAAATACATTAATTTAATTACCCAATATATGGATCTGATTGTGTGCAAACACATTTGCTTTGAAATGTGAAATATTCTACTTCATTCATTTTTAAGTAACTAATTGCCCTCTTTTGGCAAAGTAATAAATAATATCCAACATTTAAGAGAACTTTCAAATTCATGGTATTAAATTATATATTAATTTGTTTGTACCAGTTATATGTTAAATTCTAAGAGATTTATTTGGTTATTTGAAGCTATTCGAAAATATGGTACTTGGCCATTAATTATGCCTAGCTCTTACTGACTGTTGAATTTGCCTTCATAAATATTATTACTGTCTAACGTAACTCTTCTCAGCTGATTTAAATACAAATTATTCCAAAATCCGAAGAACGATGTGCAAGTTAATACGCTTACTAACTAACAAAAGCAATTAAAGTAATCTGACCTGAGGAAGTGCTCGCAGAGACGACAGATTCCCGCAGTTAAACCATAATTAATAGTTTCATTAATTTATTGCTCCGAAACTAGTTTAGTTTCTTTTTAAATTAGGAATAGATCTAATCTTGTGTAAATATTTAGCTTGAGGCCATTAGCAAATAATATTAATTATTACTATAAAACAACATACCAAAGCTTTACACAAGCAGCGTATTTTGCATAAAATTTAACTAAGTATTTATTTCGGCTAGGATGGAGTGTGAAATGTGGACAGGAGTTTTCGAATGATCCCCTGGCAATAAGATAATATATTTTAGTAACAAATTTTTCGAACGTATTTTTCAAGTAGCTGTAATATTTTACTACAAAGAATGTCACACAACCTCAAATATTTTGGCTTATTCTAATAAATAGTCTACGTAAATGTAGGTGTCGTTGAGTAGAGAGAGTTTTTTCACAAGCTTTTGGCTTTGGAAGTTGGCTCACTGACACCGCTTGACTTATTTGTAGATGTTCAGCCCAAAAGATATGTCCGACCAGAGCGTACTCCATTTTATAATCTGCGCTAGGTTAGTTTAAATGTAGTTTTTCGAAGTCTATGGAATCAAAAACGCTTATTATCTTCACTTCAGTGTTGTGCTCCACCGCCCCAAGCATATTCTGTCTCTTATCTAATTTTTTAGTTTGAGAACAAAAATAAAAAGCGACTAACAACTTATAAAAGTTTTTTTATCCATATTTTTTCACATATCTTTTATTTTAAATAGAGTATAACTATGCATTTAGATAGCTATAAAACAAAATATGCATACATTTAAAAAATGAATTATCTTAAAGAGTACCGTTCATTTTATGCTTATTCACACTCATTTATTTTTGTATGCATGTCTACCAGTAATGACCATGGAAACCAGGATAACCGCCATAGTAGCCACCATAATAGGGATAACCTGAGTTAAAAAAAACTTTGATAAATGGGCATATTTAGTCATAACTTAAGAAATATTTAACTCACCTAATCCATAAATGCCACCATAGGAAGGATAATATCCACCATAGTAGCCACCACCTAAATATGGATACGAATAGTAGCCATAACCAAACGAGGAAGAGCCTTGCAAATCATCCTTTTCATTTTCGACACCGGCACCAATGTTCAAGTCATATGATTCTCTAGCTGAAATTGTATGTTGTTCTGTTTGTTTAGGATGTGGCACTGTCTCGATTGCACTTATCAGCATTGAGAATACATACAATACTACCACAAACGAAACTTTTTTTAATATGAACAGACTTTTCATTTTCATGATATGCAAAATCCTTTAAGTTTATATTCGATTTAGAGACTTTATGTCGCCTGATTATGTAACAAACCCCGTTTGACAATCACAACTGCCATTTAAATCATGATTGTTTGTCGCTTTTATAATAGGTGCTCAACCCATGCCATTTTTACCGACTATTTTTAGCAAGCGGCACCGAAACAAAAAATAGTTTTCTTACAAAAGCGGCAAGTAATGTTTTTGTAAGAGAAAAAAATCATAAAACAATGAAGAATTACTGAAATACGACTTTTTTTAATTACAAACCTCCTCAAGGTTTCAGCGGCCGGTGTTGGTAGGTTTCGACTTTTGCACATCACCACTGTGTTTGCGGGTATTTAATGCTGAAACTGCCGCAGGGCAAGGGTGAAAAGTTCTGTGATGCATCGTGACCCACGCAAGTACTTGTGTGTTCGCACCGTCTTGTGATTTTATATATGTATGTTTGTAGGTATTTCCTTTAATGATGGGGGAGGTAAAAAAGCTTGCGTGTCTATTTCAACTAATATAATTGCTGCTGCTGTCGATGGCCAAATTGAATAATTTGCTTTATGCATGACCGATCATTAATTGTGATTTTTGTTAAATTGTTAATTTCTTGTAATTTATAATATACTTCATTCCCATGTTTTTTCTGCTTGGACTCCAATGATCTTTATGGGGAAGCTTCGATTCCAATTAACCAAGCAGACATCCTACAGTGTGTCACGAACTGAAAAGTGCAAGAAAGGAAAACGCTTATTTCTAACAAAAACATGTCATTTCTATAACTATAAAATTGCACATGTTTTTATCAACTAATCCTTTGTTCGTTTTATTTATTAGTTTGAGCTCTTCAAAATAGGCAAAATTTTTGACAGTGTTTATTTATTTATTCAGTCTTTGAAACAATTTCTTACAGACTATTAACAAAGAAAAACTTAATACTATATCCCAATTAGCTTCCATATTGTAATTTATTTATTTATTCATAATTTATGCGATATACTGATCTGCATCACTTGTTTAAATTAATACTTGTGAATGTTGTTCTACAACTTTCAGAAAAAATACGTTTAACTTTCAACGACCTCATACATATAGTGGTAAAAATTATTTATCATCTGTATTCTCTATAACAGAGGAGAGCAATTTTGAGAACGCAGATTGTCTCTTTGTCTCACTGATATACCAACAAATTACAGGTAATTCCTATTCAGAAATTTAATTTAACTCTTATTCAATACTGACTAAAAGAAAACATATATACCTACCTATAAATAAATATCGCGCGTACATCCTTTGTTGAATATTTTGGCGGAACTCCTCCTCCAATTTGCGGTTGAGACGCCTGGATGCGTTCCCATTTGGGATATTTTTCTATTGACATGATATTGTGGCATCGTTTTAGGATCAATGGTATTTAACTTGTCATTTTCATCACCATCTATACCAAACATAGTTAAAAATATCCGAATATTCAGAAATACTAATATTAAATAACAAATACCATGAACAAAGCCAGCGTGAGAACTGCATTCATACGATCATGGGTTAACGTCTAAACAACTTGGGTATTGAAAAGCGGAAAATCATTCTAAACTGAAAAAACAATATTTCATAGTCCATATAACGGTAATTTTGTACCATTGTCAATCAATCAATAATCACGCTTTCTATGCGATTAACGAGGTGAATCTGAAATTGGTAAATTAGACAAAATTCATTTTCGGGAACATTTTATTATTAAAAGAGATATTTTTTTTTAACTATAAATACAAACTTCTCGAATATACTTATACATTACATAAATCCAGTTTTTCGTTTTCGGAACTACAAGCGCACACACATTTTCAGAATAGTTCGTTTAAGCAAATTTTGTGCCCATAAGACTCCATTAAAATTCCTTAAATCTATTTGTTACGGCCTATCGATGAAATATTTATGTAGGTTAACTTACTAAATCTTAATGTAATTATTAGCACATAATTTTATAATATTCGAACAAAAAGGTTAAATGTTTTATAGATGACTAGCAAACCCGGCCCCCTTCGCTGGGCACACTAAAATATAATAGATATGGTTTAGAACAGAAAATATATGGTTTTCATACTATTTATTTCTTTATTCTTTATTCAAGCGCTTTGGCATAAACAATATTTTTTGTTTTTCTATTTGTTTTTGAGTAAATATAAAATATAAATTGAAAATCAGGAAAAAAGAAGATTGTTTTTAAATTTCAAATCAATGCATATGAATAACTAAGAAACAATTGTCTTTTTTCCTGATCATCCATGAATTTTTCGTTTCAATTTATATGTTTTATTAAGCATTGGAGCTTTTTTAACCATTATCCATTTATATTTTTCAAAAAAAAAACGAAAAAAATGTTTTTTTCCACCAACACATAATTTCATTTGAACACTCGGATTTCACATTAAATTCTCAAATTTCGGAAGAAATTATTCACTGTTCCAAAATCCACTCCAAAAAAATTCACAAAAAATGTTTACACTTTGCACTTACGTCTTCTCCTTATGGCATCCAAATCAGAAAGAAATATTGACACATTGTAACTCACACTGTCAATTTGACCGTTCAGTTCCGCCCCAAGCGTTAAAAAAGTAAACGACATTATAGCTGTACGCGTTGCCAGTGTTCCGAATTACAACCAAAATTTGCGAAACCCATTTTCAATACTTACTTCACAATGTGTGTAAGTTTGGTTTAATTCGGTGCAAAGACACGTCGAGTCCACGTTTTGGCATATATTTCGAGACCCTATCTACCAATAGGTATCCAAACTATACGGGAACCATCTTCAATACCTACTTAACAATGTGTGTAAATTTGGTTTAATTCGGTACAAAGACACGGCGGGTCCACGTTTTGGCATATATTTCGAGACCCTAGTCATCAATAGGTATGAAAATTACCGCGTATTAAAGCACTTATCAACAGCTTCCATTTGATACCCATATTGTACATACACAACCAAAGGTTACCCGGGTCCACGTTTTGACCTATATCTCGAGACCCTATCTACCAATAGGTATTCAAACTATACGGAAATCATCTTCAATACCTACTTAACAATGTGTGTAAGTTTGGTTTAATTCGGTTCAAAGACACGGCGGGTCCACGTTTTGGCATATATTTCGAGACCCTAGTCATCAATAGGTATGAAAATTACCCCGTATTAAAGCACTTATCAACAGCTTTCATTTGATATCCATATTGTACAAACACATTCTAGGGTCCACGTTTTGGTCTCTATCTCGAGACCCTAGTCACGGAGCGGATGGAAATACTCCGAACTAAAGCATTCACCAACAGCTTCCATTTGATACCCATACTGTACATACACATCCGAAGGTTACCCCGATCCACGTTTTGACCTATATCTCGAGACCCTATCTACCAATAGGTATCCAAACTATACGGAACCCATCTTCAATACCTCCTTAACAATGTGTGTAAGTTTGGTTTAATTCGGTACAAAGACACGGCGGGTCCACGTTTTGGCATATATTTCGAGACCCTAGTCATCAATAGCTATGACCTATATCTCAAGACCCTAGTCACGGAGCGGCATGAAAAATACTCTGAACTAAAGCATTCACCAACAGCTTCCATTTGATACCCATATTGTACATACACGTCCGAAGGTTACCCGGGTCCAACTTTTGACCTATATCTCGAACCCTATCCACCAATAGGTATCCAAACTATACGAAAACCATCTTCAGTACCTTCTTAACAATGTGTGTAAGTTTGGTTTAATTCGGTGCAAAGACACGGCCGGTTAGCGAACACACACAAAAAGTTGACTTTATTTTATACGATTTTTTTCAGTTTGTGTCCGAAAAATCCAAATATCTTAGGGAACCCTATTTTCTTCCAAAATAAAATATAAACTATGTTACTCGTGGATAATGTAGCTTTCGAATGGTGAAAGAATTTTTAAAATCGGTCCAGTAGTTTTTGAGCCTATTCATTACAACCAAACAAACAAACAAAGTTTTCCTCTTTATAATATTAGTATAGATAAAAGTTGTTTTATTTTAAATTGGATTAAATTATATGAATTAATTAAAAAAGTTAGGTAAATATGTATTTATATTGTTTTTGTGAAATATTTGTGCATGCAGATATACATATGTGTGGCATATTGAAACAAAACTATTTGTGAAAATGTGGTCGAATAGTACATATAGCATACCGATTTGTTTTTAAATGCCTAATTAAGAGTTGCGTGAGGAGAAAAGAGCGTTTAGTGACTCGAAATTGTTCCTCATTCCAATGGAATATCTGGGAAGCGATGGAAAAGTGAAGTACTTAGTTTTGGCCTGGAAGCCAAACGTGCCCCATATATCGAACCCCTTGCGTTAATGAAGAACCTTTCAGTTGAATCTGTCATGTTCGTGGACTTCTGAACTTCTAATGTGGGCTCCGTTGAAATATCCGAATTTGGCAAATGTTTTACCATCCGCTGCAGATCGTTGATGTACTCATACAACTGCTTCGTTTCTATCATATCACCATTGCCGATAAGTACAGAGGACGAGGAACTACTGAGATCGACCGGCACTGTGGCTGCATTGAAGTTTCTGTTCTGCTGGTCCTCTAGGAGTTGAAGATTTTTCTTTTGCAGCATGTTTCGTATATTGGTCATGACATCGTCGTAGAGAAGAGTACCAGTAGTATACCGATCAGATTTGGTTGTGCTTATGTCCCCTGGGATGTTCCATTGTTTATTTACGTACATCCTACGTCTTTCGTTCTCATTTCGGCGTTTGGGAGAAAATTTGTCCTTCAACAAATTCGTAGCATTTAATGATTTCTCCACGAACTCTCGCAGGTCGAAGGCACCAGGATATGTCGTACTTTGAGTTACTCTCTCAAAATTCCTTTCTTTGCTTATGCTATGTTTCGCAGTCAAGTCCACCACTTCTCCTTCATCTGGCAAATATAAATTTGCGTTCTTTAATAAGTCATCCAAATGCAGAAGTAGCCTGGTTCCTTTCTGTATATCTAATTTGGCATTTTTAAGGACGTTCAACGCCGACGGTTGTTTGTCATCCCTTCGAGCTCCTGCCAATGATCCTTCAAGCCCAGATATGTCACTTGTTTCACGACGGACTCGAGCTCTACGCCATTTTTCCTCCATAATTTTGTGATCACTGCCTTGTTGAAATTTGTTAAGCTCATGAACTTGCCCTATGATTACTGTGTGAGATGTTCGTTTGGTTTGACGATGCGTAACACGTTGCAAATGTTGTCTTTGTTGTGGCTGCTGTTGAAGCACTCGCTCGGTTGTACGAACGGACGTTAAAAAATCTCGCGGCAATGCTGACGATGCTAACGAAATTGGCAACTGCTGCAACTGTGTCTCACTAGACATTAAATCAGTAGAGTCTTCGTTGCTACCGACAGGTTTACGCCTGTGCTTATACGTTTGAAGCAATGTCACTGGTCGGTTTACTTTTATGCCTCCGATCTGTTGCTCCACCTGGTGCGCCTGTCTTACTATAAACCCTGGAAACTTGTTCACTTTCGTTTGCAACTTTGATGCACTGAATGCTTTGTTGGTGGCGGGTTTTATGACCGTTGGCATTGGCATTTGGTTCGTTGACTCTGACCAAGTAATTCCTACCTTCCGTTGGTCGTTGGTTCGATTAATAAGCCGTTTCAACAGCTGAAAATGTTGCGGTGGCTCAATTATATGAATCACATCATCTGAGTCTTCATAAACGTATCGAATGCCTTGCAGATGGGCTGGCACTCGATTTGACGGTTGCTTCGGTTTCGGTACCGATACGCGGTAGGGCGGGGATGTTGTAGCAGTATTATGCCCTTTTTCATCAATCGAAGCTTTAAGGGACAACTCATTCACTTTGATGGTATAGCACGAATTTAACATATAAATGCTGAACGCGAATATACGAACAAAGTTTTGCATTGTCTTTGGACACTGAATTGCTTACTTTTACTGTCTATTCGTCAACTGCACTGCACATACGTTACACTCCAACTGTGGAAGATTTTGGCGTTGCATGGAATTTATAATACGTTTTGGTACAATTTCCATTCCCCAAGCATTGTCCAATACCAGTGAACAGAGGACTGCAGTATGGACCGTTGCATGCGCTTGACAAAGCAAATAAAAATGTAGTAAAAATGCAAGATGAAATAGAAGACCACTCTACCACTTTGTGAAAGCGGAAGTATTTTTCTATCGCAGGTGTGTTTTCTTTTTGTCAACATAAACAGGTAAGTTCACGAATGGTCGCTTCTACTTACTGCGGACCTTCAACTTGAACTTCAAAACAAATCAACAAATCCACCTTATTTTCGCTTTTTGAATTACTTTTTGGTTGCTGCTTGTTAGGCAACTTTGTGCTGTATTTAACGTCAACAACAAAAACATTCATTCATCAACAGAAATTTTACTTTGTTTATGTTTTGGTAAGCCCAGTCTGCAGAGAGATAAATGTAAAAATATTGGATATATTTGCATATTTGTATGTACGAACGAGCACATTAGGGCGGGTTCGTTTATTAGACAATATATTTCAAAAAGCGAATCTGAAATCAAGTATCAACTTGATGTAGTCAAAATGGGAACATTACTAATTAGTGTGAAATATTTCTGACTTAAATCCAAAGTGCTCTTAACCTAATTTGCTCACCACAAAACACTAGTGATTGCGAAAGCCGAAATTTAAATGCTTCGTTCAAATTCTAAATGTGCACAATTTTATTCGCATGGCTGTTGTTTTTTACATCATAAAGAAATACATCATAACATATACCAAAAAGCTCAGAATAATGAGAATTCAGCCATGCATGTCCGTCAGTCCATCGAAGAATTACGACGGAAACAAGTTTAGAAAATGGGTAGCAGCACGCGAAAATGCGCGAATCTCCTTAATGACTTACATATTACTCGCATCTGGTAAAACATTGTTACATACATTGTTCCCCATCTCATTTGCATGCAAAATAAATATTATTTATACGCGCTTGTCATTTCCGTCCCTCCGTCCTGATATTACCAGTTATAACTCTCATAGACATAACTTGTTTTATTCTAAAAATCAACAGCCAACGCTGATAAAATTTTACTAATATGTACGAGGGATGATGATCCTCTGCGTAGCTTCCGACACTCGTTGTGGGGCGATGTGAGAAGGCGAAACTGGTCAGCTCAATGAACAGAACAGCATAGCCTCGGATGAAACACCCTTCTTTGATGACGAATACGGTAAACGATTTAAGGACTATGGTTTGAGGACATACATCTGGAATGTCCGGACTCCTAATTGAGAAGGTGTCTCTGTTAGCTAGTTGATCTCTTCGAGAAGACTATGGACATATGGTGAGAAAGAATCTCCATTGCAGAGTACTGACGTTCCTCCAGTGGAACAACGTCTTGCCACGATCCATATCAAAGCGGAATTCTTTAACATCTCGCTGATTTGCGTATACACTGCCCCTATGACGGTGTAAAAACCGTGCTTAACAATAGCAGTGTGAAAAGGACTCCTTTCGCACTGTTGGATAATTAGGCCTTCGTGACGAGACATCCAGGAACTGGCTGAGGGTGATTGATTTAACCGAGGCCAGAGACATAGTAGTCTGTAGTACAAGGTTCCAGCATAAAAAGATACGTGAAGCTACATGGCTGGGCGAAATCAATCAAATTATAAAGAGATAGCAAACTCCCGTGCACGATCCGAGGAGCTAGCTTTGATACGATCATCATCTTGTCGCAACCAAGATCCACATACGCCTCTGTGTATCACGGCCACAAATTCAAGGAATGCCAGGCATCGGAAGCTTCAGTCAACAATTACAGCCAACTATTTCGCAACTTGACTCTTACTCCTGCTCTTTAAGAACACTGTTCAACAAAGATATATCTGTGAGCAATGGAACCACATTTATCAGTCGTTTTGTACCACCGCTAAAGAAGTCATTTAAGCGAACTCAAAGGAACAACTGGTACGATGGGGTGCAACGCGAGAGGTGTGGGAGCAATATCGAGAGTCTACTGCGTTAGAAGGACCAAGTGGAGAAGGTCTTGGCTTCATTTAGAATTTTCAATTGGGGTCGGTTAGCAAGTGAAAGAAAAGTCTGGTGCGTTTTGTTTATCAGAAAAAATAAACTCTGCTAAAAATATAGCAAATCGCAAATTTAGGACAATTCTGAACCCCAAATTTTAAAAAAAGTTATATTATATACTTCCTATTGTGGTGTGCGCCCTGATGATATTCTACAAATAAAGGGACCTAGCCATTTCCGTGCTGTGCCTATCCCATCGATGGAGGAGTGAATCTGCCTTGCTTGTGTCTCCCATCAATACTTTGAGGCGTCTCATCGTTTGGTTAATGTAGAGCAGCGCCAGGAACTGGTCAGTTTATTTTACCAAGCGGCTCAAATTTCGTGCATGTATTATAGTTGAAGGTTGATGTTTGAATGACCCGCTGAAAATCCAACCGTTTCCACTTTGGATCGTTACTATTGGAGTCTTGTAGTGGAGAGTATGAAAACCACTATTGGCTGACGTTAGCAGTGACGGACGGCAAATGCAATGTTGTTTCTAATTCTACTGGTGTTAGTGGATTAGTCATTTTTTATTCATACTTTTTGCCTTTTCATATTCGTAATATGTACTTCTTCTTCTAGTGATTGTTAGTGTGTTAGCAATTGTTAACCTGCGCAATATGTTGCAGGTTATTAAATCTAATTTGTCTTTATTATTACTAAGTTTTATTTTATTTTATTTTTCCGGATTTGTTAAATTTTTAATTTTTTCCTTATTTTGCGGGACCAAACTTTGCGAACTTGACGCACGAGTTGCTTTAAATCGTGGACTGGCTTTCCGGTAAGATGCGTTTTCATTATTCCCCACACATTTTCAATTGGGTTGGCATCTGGGGACTGTTTTGTTGTTTCTCAATGTATTTTTCTAAGAGCAGTGGTTTTGATGATGTGGGACGGTCGCCTCCTCAGTTGTCGTTCGATGGTGTTGATACTCATATATATTCCCTTTTTAGCACGAATTGCGCGTGCTTGGTGAAGTCGCAAAGAAGGGTCCCGCTCCCGCTTCAAACGGCGCACAGTGGTTCTAAATCAACGAAAAGCGGAAACAATTCAATATCTTGCAAACGGATAGTCCGAATGAGCTGAAAATTGGTACACTGAAAATTCATAAAATGTCTAAGCTAAAACTAGAAAAAATTTTGGAAATTCTAAATAGTTTTGAAAAACTACGGAATTGAAAATAATATTTTACAAAAACTTGTCCTTTTTCTATTATGAATAAGAATAAAAACGGATTTCAAACTCGTAAAAATAAATTGTTAACCCTTCTAACTGCTTATTTGTCAGGGTTGAAGTGACCCAAAGGTCGTTTAATTGCTAAAAATAAATAAAACTCAATTGCATTATTGTTTTTTATGTTTTAACTTATGTACTAAATCTAGTCGCAGTAGAAAAGTTTAAAGAAAATCATAATTTCAAAAATTAAGTTTAATTTCAAATGGTTTTAGTAAATATGGCGTTAATTAGCACTACTAATATTTTTTTGTTTTTGTGTTTTATTTTAAAAAGATTTTTTTATAAAGATAATAAAAAATCATTATGAAAAATTATTATTATTCCTTAAGAAAAAAACGAATATTATTACTTTATTCGTTATTGTTAATATCGCGTAACAAGTTTTTTGCCTCATCACTTAAAGTAAGAAATTTCTTTTTTGGAGTCGGTCTTAATTTGTTGATAAAAGGGTCAGATGATAGCAGCATCATGTGCATAACATCTTCATTTGTTGAAACCCTATCACACTTTCTTGTATGCAGATTCCGATAGCGTTTATAATCCTTGTTTCTACATTCTTGAGCTTCTTCAGAAAGCGCGCCAACAGAAAATGTACAGTTTTCAATTATTTGCTTACCATGCAATAATACTTTATGTACTGATGATGGCATGTTATACCATCCATAGTTGGCGACTAACATTTTTGCAGTATCATATGCATAATTATCAAATTTACAACTATCCACCGGTTCTGTGCAGGTTATTGCTTCTAAAAGCACATCTATTAATTATTTCTTCTTTAACACCTGTTATTTCAGAAGCTAACGCAGGATTGGCAAAAAATCTCCTGGATGTGTTGCCATCATTGGTAGTTCCCTTACCTTGCTTTACCATATCTAATCTAAGTCCAGTTTTCTCCGCAAATTCATTCTGAATTTGTGCTTTTCGCTTTTCTTTTATTGGACGCGTTTCGGCATTCGTTTTCCAGCACATTATTGGTAAGTTATATGCTATATGTAAAATGTATTCCATAAATTTGATACGCGCGTGTAAAGGAGACATACCAAATTTGATAGCTTCAGGATTTATAGGCCGAGCTTTAATTTTTTCTAAGCAATTCATTTGAGATGTGGTTGCGAGACATATGAAGCAAGAAGAAGATGCAGGAGTTTCGGTTACAGCTTGAGCCGTTTTGCCATCCAACATTGTAAAGAAAAACTCATGCCGAACTTTAAAAACTCGATTTCGTATATCAACAACTGAATCTTGTATTTGTGCGATTTCCGCATCTACTCTATTTTTTTCAGCTCGAATCTTTTCAGGGGTTTCCTTTGCGAATTGAAATTGGATACATCGGCAATATCTCGTAGAAGAAGGACGTTCGTTTTTCCATACTACGTTGTTGTTTATTCGACAGGACAAATTTAATGGCACTATTGATGTCATAAATAGATTAGAATCACGTAACTCTTTATCACCAAGTTTTTGGCTGTATTCGCATTGTCCAGACGCACCATCACAACCCCATTTAGAATACATTATTAATGATTCATCGTCAATTTCAGCGATTTCATCCTCAGTCATCGAATGAAGCAGCCGCTTTGCCGTGTGGTCTATAAGTTCTTGTAAATCAATAGACGCTGAAGTATCCGTAATTGTCATGCTTTCAGGATAACACCTTTTCTTCGCATCCAAAATCTTACTATAAGGAGGAAGAATGTCGTGGCCCTCTTTTTTTAAACCTTGTCTCAAAACTTGGCATTGATATTTCGACATTTCCGTTTGTATAAATATAGCAAGTGCTTTGTCAGCGTCGATATGGTGCATTTTTGGAGCCTTTGTGCGTGATTTAGCAGCACTTTTAATTTGCTCATCGGAATATAATGAACGAACTTGACTTATTTTATATCGTTTAGCACGCGTACAGCAATTCTCAAACTTGTTTTGAGGTCTACCGACTCTTTTTGTAATTTTTTTTGAAACAGAAGCACACTCTACATCTAAATTGAAGTGAAAAACTCCTTCAAGCCAACTACTATACTTAGCTTCAAATTTGGCTTTTGTCCTGCTACAAGTATTCCATTTTTTATTGAAGTGTGGTAAAAATCGCTGTTTTATTTGAAATAAAACTTTTTGAATTTGAGAATCGCTGACGTTAGGGTAAGTATTTTTAAAGAATAACTGTAATTTATCAAGATCGCGATTATTATCAATGATCTTTTTATACAAAATTTTATAGGAAATCGAAAAATTTTCCATTTCAATAAAGTAATTCAATAATTTCTAATTATTTAAATAAGTATACTCGTATAGAATCTACGGAATGTTTGGTTTGTAAGAAGGAGCGAGTATTTTCCTAGTAAGTGCAGTATGTCAATGAACTTACACAAAAAAAGATGGCATCAAAGTAAATCCAACTGCATTAATCAGAGACTGAACCCATTACAAAATGTTGTCTAAAAAGCTAAAAATTAATGTCAGGGTTGAAACTTTGATAAGATAGAAAATATTTATTCATTAACCAGTACACAATATACTTGTAAAACAAATTATTTAAATGAAATATGAAATTAAGCAAAATGCAATTAGAAGAATGTTTTCTTGCTAATTTCGAATAAAGGCAGCTAAATTATATTTGTCGAACTCTCCAAGATAACGCTGCGATTCGCCGGTGGCTACACTTTTTAATGACATTTATTTCAACTCCTTGACTTTATTCTCAAAAACATTTTTTTATTATTCCAAATGCTACTTCGACCAGTATTTGTATTTCATCAACAAGTGCTTTTACACAGTACATAACACAATTGATTTCATCAAGATTTTGAGCTAATACGAACATTTAAAGACCTCAAACGGCCAAGGTGGCAGCTGGTGGCAGCTGATTTTACATCTATCTGATTGCGCAGAATGTACTTAATACTAAAATATAGTACTCAGCTTGGAGAAGAGTGGAGCTTTTTTTATAGACCTCCTAATCGCATACTCTTTTACATATTTTCTTTCGATTAACTGATTTATGTTCTACTAAGACCATGATAACTGGAGGAACGATATTATATATTCTATCTAAGGTACTATCCATACCTAATATAAAAATCATAACAGATTTTAAATATTGTTCATCCAGCTAAGGAACTTATTAATCAACCTTTTATGAAAAATATTCAGAAAAACCTGCTGCCAGCGATAGTACAACTTTGGCGATTTTTCCTGCGCAGCACATATCATATAAATAAATGAATTTCTTTTTTTCAGAAACCTCATTAAATTAGCTATTCAGAAAAAATTTTTTAAAATATTTTTGTTAATTTTCATCATTTGGAATTTTTTCCGCCCAGAAACCACTGTGCGGCGCTCGGAAAAGTCATCAACATTTTTGTACACTTTATACCGTTGATTCCACATCACAATAAACTTTTTTGATTTTTTAATAATTTTTGCAGCCGCGGCGTAAGATAATTTCGGCCCTTTCGAATGCGCGCATAAAAATACCGCCTCGAAACGCTTTGCGTACTTCTCACTACTTTTTGTTTAGTTGCGTTTACGGGAAAAATTCGAACGACACTAACCTGAGTTAGCACTGGCGTCGTAGCCCTTGAGTGGGACTATTACGCAGCAAAAAGCAGAACGAAGTATATCTTGAAATTACAAGAAAACAAATCGGTTCTTTTCTTCTAACACAGACTGTATTTTGTTTCTCGCCAGCATCGCTTAATGCTTTAATAGCAAGGTTTTTGAACTGTCTTTGGCCTCTGCATATTGTAAGCGCACATCGAAATGGTGTAACTGCTTAAATACTTCTTCATTTCGTCTGAGTTCAGCGTGTATTTCCTTTGTATTCAGTAAAAATTCTCTATATTGTCGTTGTTTATTAACTTTTCTATTTTGTATCTGTTGCTTTTACGGCTTTTCTGTCAATAGTTATTTTAAAGACTGTTTGCTTTCCCTATTGTCCGTTCACAGTTACATATGAACAAGTTACTCTGTTTCTCTGATCAAGCGACAGTTAACTATCGCCGAAGGAGAGTTACTAAAAATTTAAGGGTGCGGCGAACCAAAGAGGTCACTGACTTGCAAATTAAAAATTATATTTTAACCCGCTTTAATTTTATTGTGCGTAAGCTTTGCAAACCCGAATAGAACTGTTTGTACAAAATCATTTAACTTACAAGTTAAGTTTTAAACCTAACGACTCCCACAGTAACTTCCACAACTCCAATTCTGTTGATCTTGCGATTCTCAAGTTTATGGGCAATACGGTCAGTCTCATCGGCAGAAATAAATACCATTAGAGGCTATTAGAAAGAACTTTTTCTGTCATTTGGTGTGCCATGCTTACAGTGGATTTCATGCTCCCACAAACTCATTCGGCGACATGCCTCCAAATACTCCCATTTTATTTGTTATATTTTTCATGTTTCTTTATACATAACCTTGTCAAAACTAAATTTAAAACCTTATAAAACCTGTATATTTTTTCCATTTTTCCAATTTTACAATCAACCAAAAACCAAACCCTCATGTGAATAAAAAGGACGTAAGTCTTAACTTTATTATCTCTAAAATGTGAAATCTCTTATTCTACTTTGTTAACTTAATTCCTATTTCAATATTTTATTTAATCATTATTTTTCTTTTACATATATAAGTACATATATTCTATATGCTGTACGCTAGATTGGAAAATAAATAATAAGTAATATTATATGTAATGTACTAGCAGGGGGGGAGGAGGGAGTATAAATAAATTAGATTTTAATAAATTAAGCACATGTGGCAATTAGTTGTCCGGCATTTGAATGGGGATTAACCTGAGGAATCATGTAATATACATATTAGTTGGGGCGATTCTCAAAGCAGTTCATGTTAGTTGTAAGTGAAATGTCGATTTACAAAGACTTTTTAGTTACATTTTGACGAAAAGTGGCAGGAGCAATAGGACAATTAAGAAAGCTCTTCTGTTTTCACTATAATCGGGTGCCAAGCATTGTCGTCAGCATGAAAATTATTAATTCTCGCCACACTACTGCCCGCTCTATCACTTAAAACTATACCGCTTCCCTCCGCATTGGTATTAGGTTGAAAACTTATGCGACTCTCACGCGGTTGATAACTGCTTTGGGCTTTTGACTGATCTGATGCCTGTGATTTTGTTATTGTATGGGGATAGATTTGTCCATTTCTGTTGTTAAAATCTTTCTTTTGTTCACCATTTGTTCCAATTATTGCCTTGGATGTAGAATATCTGTGGTGTTCGAAAAAGTCGATAATAGGATGATAGCTATAGTTGATTCTTTTTTGGCCGGGACCAGATGATGTTCGGATAGTATCTTCTGAATCACTCAAGCCAACGCCAACATCGTTGACTTCATCCTTCGCATTAGGTTCAGAGCTATAGATAGAATTTACATGGTAGGAAGGAATACGTTGGGGCTGCGCTGGCGTCGATTGGGGATGGTTGAATACACTCCACTGGTTCGGATATTCGGTTTGCGATGGTATTGCTCTCGAAGTTGTTTCAGCTGCATGTTTTGTCGATGTGGTCCCAGCTGCTGGGCGAAAGCTTGGTCTTGGCTTCTTCCCTGAAATACTGACGAATTGTCTATTTCTGTAAACACTGTTGATGTTGTTGCTGATATTGATTTGTTTTTGATGTGTGTCATTGTGGACGAAGCCCGACGCTGACGTTTGGTAGGTATTGGTGGCAATACCATCACGGTTTCCGATGACTCCACGTGTTCTGGTCGTTGTCGCCGGGGTGGTGAATTCTGTTGCCATGGGAAACTTGCTTGGGATGGTAGATAAGGTAACCATTGCCTTTGCTGCTGCGGTCGATGGGGTGCTGACAGTAGCTGTATGGGGCACAGAATGAATATGTTGCCGTTTTTGTGGAACTCGCTTATTAGGATTGGCAAATGAGCCGCCTGATATGTTTACCTCTTTCTCCAAATGCACTTCACTTGGCGAAAAGTCCAAATCTACACGAGCTTCATTGTATTTGTTGCCGGTACCCAGGCTTTTATAAGGGCGTCTACGTGCCGAGACCCTAATTATGTTTTTTCCCGTCGGTGCAGATGAGCCACTAGAAGAAGAACCGAAATGCTGATGCTGATGCTGTTGATTTTTATAGTCAAAAACTTCGTAATCTTCTTCACCACCGGGCGGACTCAGATAGGAACCCAGTGTTGGGTTTGGAGAATGAAGCTTGGCCCGTACGTTATGGCTATTTAACAATAGTTCATTGTTATCGTAGCCGGTATCCTGTTTTTTATGTTTTCCCTTAAAAGCACTATTAAATTTGTAACCTAGATCATCCTCGTCCTGTTCTTCATCATAGTCGAGCTCTTCGTTTATAGTTGAATACACGTCTACACCTGCAACTGGGGTGAAGTCTTTTGTTTTGCTACTAGCCAAGAGAGGAAACTGCTGCCTAAAACCATCTACTTGGCATGAACAACACGTAGGTACTTTGAAAATATCCACATGTAGACCTCGAGCTTTGTCCCAACTAAGCAGACGGTGAAAATTGTAGACCTGAGCGCAGTGGGAGCGATAATTTTGTGCCAAGTAGGAGCAACTCTCTTGGGGTGTACTAATTGTCAATTATAAAGAAACAATGACAAGTATTATGTAACTATAGACAAATTTTTTAAATCACAAATGGAGACTCACGTGCATTTTTCTAATCTTAAGGTTTGAGTGTGTTGCCCAGTGTTGACTATATACTTCCACTCCCCGGATGCGGAACGAGCTTTTTGAGGGCGCGCATATCGAACGATACTTTGGCACATCCCACCTCCACTGGCGTCATCTTCTCGCCTAAAATAAATTGAATTTAGAGTCAAAGTTATATCTTCAAAAGAGTTATACTAACCGACGAATGGAGAAGTCATCAAAATCTTCAGTGATGTCTAGCTGAGCAGATTTGTCGTGATAATCGGCCCATAGTGCAGTCATAGCGTTCTTGTGTCGTCGAATGCTGCCCATTATCTGATCTCTGACATGTTTTTAGTCAAATAAAAAAAAATAACAATCAAGCATTTTAATTTTAAAAGAGACGTGACAACTATAAACTTTAGATAAAAGAATAAGTAAGCGAAAAACTACGTGCAATAAGGGACCCAATTACCCCCTGGCAATGTTCCATCTAAGAGTATCTTTAAGCAAAAAGGACAATGAAAGTAAATAATAAATTATTACTAAATAAAAAATAAATATGTATTAGTGTTCTTTTTTACAACATACTACCACTTCTTAAACTAAATATGATATCCGAGCTATTAAAATCTACTTTTTAGGGTTAATGTAGTTCTTACAGCGGGTAATCTTCAGTTCGAATACACATGGAAGAAGTGAAT
This sequence comes from Anastrepha obliqua, assembly GCF_027943255.1. Taxonomy (NCBI): domain Eukaryota; kingdom Metazoa; phylum Arthropoda; class Insecta; order Diptera; family Tephritidae; genus Anastrepha; species Anastrepha obliqua. Next base: position 198,811 of record NC_072894.1, read on the forward strand.
CGCTCGCATTTTTTGGGAGGTGTAACACCGTTGCCTACATTATTTTTATGTGTTGCTATCTTCGAACGCATGAGCGACACTTGGCCGCGTTTTCTCTTCGTCGTTGGTTGTTTTGGTCGGTTGGGATGCATTTTACTGCTAGAAATGCGGTACCGTGGCCCAGCAATAAGCTCCTCTGGGCTTGGCAATGGTTCGTCCAAAGAACCAACTGGTAGGTCAGTAGCGACTTGCAAATCAGCCACCGTTCCATTCAAGCTGGCAAAAGCAAGATCCTCAACTTCTTTATATGACGGTGTGGACTGAAGCTGACTACCTGTGATTGGTTTGCTTTCATTTCCGGGCAACATCGTTATCATTGTGCTAGTGCTGTTGGTAAAACTATCACTAGTTAAATCTTTGGAACTAAGAAAACCGGAAGTGTTCAGTTGAACAGTATTTTCTCCAGCACCACGATTAACGCTATCTTCGTCGACTGAAAGCGGTACTGAACGAATCAGTTTGTGAACAAGCACTGGTGTAGCAGCCGCACGTTTGGTTCGCTTCACGGATTCCTCAATCGGGTTTATATTACTTTTGTTTGTTGGTGTAGGTATTTTTGTGTTAATAATCAGGGCCGCATTTTTTCTGTTGATTTCTTGCAATTCGTCATTTATGCTTTGTGGGTCTAACATTTCTTCACCAGTTTCGCTAAAAAAGTCTTCTAGCGATAATTCATTGTTGCCTTGGCCAGCGGAGACGGATAAACTACCAATATTCTTATCGTTGTCATCTTCAGTCAGTTCAACTGAAGATAAGTCATCGATACGCCTCTCAATAGCGGTTGGCTCGTCATGACGTTGCAGTTTAGATAACGGTACGTTAAAATCCAAATTTAAATATTTGCGAGCAGAACTGCGTACAAGATTTGCAATATCAAACACAATTGGCAGCAATAACTTTTCATTATCACCGAACATCATGCGAACCTGTAGTAAAAATTCAAAACGGAAAATAAGAATAAAAACAGTTTTTTCAGTCAATGAAAAAGCTAAGAGATATTCTCACCTGCTCTAATTTGAGTCCGTGGTCTCCCTTGGCATTAATTTGTGCTGAAATTAGCGCAGATAGAGCAAGACGCTGCTGAGACGATAACACACGTAATATTGGCATAACCTCCACAAATTTCTGCCGCAACGAGACATTCGTTAATGCTTTCGAAAGAGCACTTTTTAAAACATTTTCTCGCCAATCGAATGGTCGAATTTTATTATCTTCTTCAGAGTCAAAAAAAGTGTCTGATGCTTTTACAAAGTTCTGCTTAGCAGCATTTTGTGGCTTATCTCCAATTTGCTGGTTATCATAATCCCATTCGATTTCTTTGTGATCCGTAAAATCAAAATCAGCCAAATCATCTTCCGATGCTAAGGCTAGATGTAATAAGCAGTACAGCATTGCCCAGAAAAGGCACCGAAGTATGTCTATCTTCATACTTAATTCAATCCAAGACGAAAACTGAAAATTAAATTAATTATTTGTTTAAATTTATTTAAATTAATTATTAATGAATTATTTTTATTTATTCAGGTAATTCTTATGCAGAAGGATGGTTCCATATGTAGAAGTCCACGCAAGTGGGGAAAGTTACTGATCGCCATTCACTTGGGAGTGGCCAGGACGATTTTTCTGCATGTGGTTCAAGCACCTCACAACTCCCGGGATTAGCCCAAGTATCCTCTGGGTATCTTCCTGGGAGTGAGCTAAAGTGAGAAGGCGAAATATTCCAGGATGCTGGTTGTGCGCTGGGTTTGGGACCCGCCACTTAAAAACCTCCGCCAATGAAAACATACACAAAGCCTCGGATGAGAACTTCCAACACTGATGACTACCCCTGCAAACGAACTAAGGACTATAATTTGAGTGCATGCACCTGGAATGTCCGGCCCCTAATGGGGCAGGTACCCCTGCCCGGCTGGTTGATGTCCTCGTGAGAGTGAAGGCTGGCATCACTGCTATTCAAGAGATGCGATGGACGGGGCAAGGCAAGAAAACCGTAGGACCTTGCGACGTCTACCACAGCTGCCATGTAAAGGAGCGCAAATTCGGTGTCGGATTTGTTGTGGGAGAGAGATTTCGTCGCCAACTACTGTCGTTCACTCCGGTGCTTGGCGACTTCAACGCCAAGGTGGGCAAGGAGGGAATTTTTGGTCCCACAGCCGGAAAATCCAGCCTGCACAACGAAACATCCGGTAACGGACAGAGGCTGATCGACTTCGCCGGGGCCCGAAACATGGTAGTCTGCAGCACCAGATTCCAGCATAAAAAGATACACCAAGCTACCTGACTGTCTCCTGATCGAAAAACGCGAAACCAGATCGATCATGTTGTGATAGATGGAAGACACGCTTCTAGTGTATTAGATGTACGTACGATCCGAGGACTCAACATCGACTCAGATCATTACCTTGTTGCAGCCAAACTGCGCACACGCTTCTGTGCAGCGAAAAGCGTCCATCTAACTACGCAAAGAATGTTCGGCATCGAAAAGCTGCAATCACAATAGACAGCCAGAAGATTCGCCACTCGACTCTCACTCCCGCTCTCAGAGAGTCCTGCCCAACAAACCGGCATGCACGAGCAATGGAGCAACATTTCTCGTTCTCTATGTACCGCCGCCGAAGAAGAAATCGGATTCGAGGAATCTCATGCTGCCGCCGAAAGAAAAGATGCTGCCTATAGAGCCACGCTGCGATCGGGCGCAACGCGAGCCATGTGGGATCGCTACAGAGAGCTAAGAAAGGAAGAGAGACGTATTATTCGACAGAAGAAACGAGAGGCCGAAATACGTGAGGGCGAGGAGATTGAGATGCTGGCCAATAGAAACAACGCCCGAAAATTCTATCAGAAAGTTCGGCGGCTTAGAGAAGGTTTCAAGACCGGGGCGTTTTCCTGTAAGAACAAAAACGGCGATCTGGTGACCGACATTCCGAGCATTCTTAAATTATGGAGGGAACACTTCTCGAACCTACTAAATAGTGACAGCTGCGCATGTGAAGATCCCGATACCCCAATCGTTGACGACGGAATTGATGTTCCGCTACCCGACCATGACGAGGTGAGAATAGCCATAACGCGGCTAAAGAACAATAAAGCCACGGGCGCCGACGGACTGCCGGCTGAGCTATTCAAACATGGCGGCGAGGAGCTGGTAAGGTGCATGCATCAGCTCCTATGCACAATATGGTCGGATGAAAGCATGCCTGCCGATTGGAATTTAAGTGTGCTCTGCCTAATCCATAAGAAAGGCGATACTGCAATTTGTGCCAATTACCGCGGGATTAGTCTTCTAAACATCGCCTATAAGGTTCTAGCGAACGTATTGTATGAAAGACTGAAGCCCACCGTCAACCAACTGGTTGGACTCATCAGTATGGCTTCATACCGGGAAAGTCTACCATCGACCAAATATTCACAATAAGCCAAATCTTGGAAAATACCCATGAAAGAAGAATCGACACACACCATCTTTTGGTCGATTTCAAAGCTGCATTCGACGACTATGGCGGCCGCCGTAGCCGAATGGGTTGGTGCGTGATCACCATTCGGAATTCACTGAGAGGTCGTTGGTTCGAATCTCGGTGAAAGCAAAATTAATAAAAACATTTTTCTAATAGCGGTCGCCCCTCGGCAGGCAATGGCAAACCTCCGAGTGTATTTCTGCCATGAAAAAGCTCCTCATAAAAATATCTGCCGTTCGGAGTCGGCTTGAAACTGTAGGTCCCTCCATTTGTGGAACAACACCAAGACGCACACCACAAATAGGAGGAGGAGCTCGGCCAAACACCTAACAGATGTGCACGCGCCAATTATTTATTTTTTTTATTCGACAGTACGCAAAGGAGTTACTTGTATGTCGCGATGTCTGAATTTGGCATCCCCGCAAAACTAACACGGCTATGCAAGATGACGTTACTCAACACCAGCAGCGCCGTCAGAATTGCAAAGGACCTCTCCGTGCCGTTTGATACCAAACGAGGTTTCAGACAGGGAGAGATGTTCGAGAGGATCGTACGAGCCGCAGAACTTAATCGCTCAGGCACAATTTTTTATAAGAGCGTACAATTTTTGGCGTATGCCCATGATATAGACATCATCGGCCTTAACAACCGCGCTGTTAGTTCTGCCTTTTCCTAACTCGATAAAGAGCCAAGCGGATGGGTCTGGTGGTGAAGGAGGACGAAACGAAGTACATCCTGTCATCAAACAAACAGTCGGCGCACTTGCGTATCGGCACTCACGTCACTATTGACAGTTATGATTTGGAGGTTGTAAAGGACTTCGTATACTTAGGAATCAGCATTAGCACCGATAACAATGTCAGCCTTGAAATCCAACATAAAATCTCTCTTGCCAACAAGTGCTACTTTGGACTAAGTAGACAATTGACTAGTAAAATCTTCTCTCGACGAACAAAACTAACACTCTACAAGACTCTCATCATGCTCGTCCTAACGTATGGTGCAGAAGCTTGGACGATGACAACATCCGATGAAGCGACGCTTGGAGTGTTTAAAAGAAAGATTCTGCGCAAAATTTTATGACCTTTGCACGTTGGCAACGGCGAATATCGCAGGCGATGGAACGATGAGCTGTATCAGCTTTACGACGACATAGACATATCGCAGCGAATAAAGATCCAGCGGCTACGTTGGCTTGGTCATGTCGTCCGAATGGATACAAACGCTCCGGCTCTGAAAGTATTCGATGCGGTACCAGCTGGTTTTAGTAGAGGAAGAGGAAGGCCTCCTCTGCGTTGGAAAGATCAGATGGAGAAGGACTTGGCTTCACTTGGTGTGTCCCATTGGCGCCGGTTAGCACGAGAAAGAAACGACTGGCTTTGTTAAACTCGGTCAAAATCGCGTAAGCGGTTATCGCGCCAATTAAGAAGAGAAGAAGAATTCTTATGCATAACGGCGAATTTGCCTTTTATCACTCAAAATTAAAAAATCAAAGTCCTTAGGATAAAACGTCACACTAAATCATAATATCCTTATTCAGCATATTAACGCTCTAACTTTTTTTGTTTGTGTGTTTTCATACCACTTAGAACTCAGTTGATTGACTTGAAAGCAGATATGATATTGACGCCTCACTAAAATTATTATATTAATGTGCGATACAAATTTGGGCGATTCATTTTAAATAATATAAATAATATAAAATAAAAAAGTTTCATATAGTTATTATATTCGTATAGTTTCATACAGTTTCATATACTTCTCTTTTTTTTATCTTCATACGAGCTGATAAACAATGTTTTTCATAAATTCCTGGGGTGTATACCTAAATCAACAAAATAGTTTGTTAACGTGGGAACACGCAACTTATAGTTCGGTTTATCCGGATGTAGCTCACAAATGAGCGTCCTACAATGTGACTTATTGATAGTCATTGCAAGTGTCAAGCGATCTGAAAATTGCGGGCGATTAAATGGAATTTGGGGATCTGAAGGGACACTGATCCCTTCATCCGTGGCAAGAAAACAGCTTGGCTTTGAAGCTTGCTGTTACATTTGCCTTAGATTATTGTTATGGCCAATCGTGGGTCGTTGCACGGCTTCGATGCATTTAAATCCCGAAACCAAACGATTGGTTAACCAATTTTTTATTCCAAGTTGTATGACGAGATTCTCGGCAAATATATTAAGTTGAAGATTTCAACACTAGCATGTTAGCTATTTCTTTAGGATCATCTATAATAGTGTGGAAAGATTTGAAGGAAAGGTCATTGCTAAGCAACGACGTACGTCCTCTGAAGTTAACACCGTCAGCACCGATATTTTTTGAGGTGATGCTATGTGTAACATAGTTTACAAATGTTACAAATTCAGTAGCTTTGTACGTAATTCGGAAAGTTATCAATGTTACGTTTTCAATGTTAACACATGCATTGACAATATTCGAAGTAAACTGCCAAGCATATCATAGCATGATATTGTTTATGAATGTCATAGCATGATATTGTTTATGAATGTCAATTGAAAATTACACATCGCCTCCTTGGGGTCGAGATAAGGGGAAAATTAACACTTCGGTAATTGGAAGCATTCCACTAAACTACTTTCAACAGTCTTTCAGTCTTAATAAAAATATTTCTAGATGAAAATGCTGTTAAAAACCTCTTGATATATTGGTTTATAGTCTTACTTAAATAAGTCTACTTTTAAGATAGGTGACAACCATATTTTATTTATTTATTTATTTCGTCTGCTAACATATACCATAAAGGCTAGTTCTTACAACCTATACATAGACACCATGTCCAGAAAGCTTTAAGCATTCTATCGTGGCAACATACATACGTAACATAAGTTGTTTGTGTAAGATGTGGTGGTAAGTACTTTTTTGCAAAGAAGATCTGTTACCCATCGGATTTTATTTGAGGACATTTAAAGGGGTCGTAGGTGCCTATAGCATTTGAGTAGTTTAGTCGTTAATGCTTTAACTTTTCTAGCTGAGATTTTGTAGCGTATTCATATATAAGTTAAAAGAGTTGCAGTTACAGTAAAATATTGCATGTCGCAGTTGAATTTTGGAGTGGTAAACATTTTGCAATGTTGAGTTGGACAGTTAATGACGAAAATATGAAATTTTGATGGGGAACTTTCTCGTGCTTTCAGAAATCTTCAATCATTTTGATGTTTTATATGAAGCTATGACCTTTTGCCAAGAATAAATACCCTCGGGCACTGCAACTACCAATATCTTTCTGGATCATAGTCTGCCAAATTGATAGGTACATTTTAAAAAAATTCGTGGTATAGATGTAAGGCACTTTATTTGCATGCTTTAAAGTAAACTTTATGCATAGTCAAGAATTTAATCATTAGCATCTTTAAAGTGAAAATATACATGCGTCATCCATAATTAAGTCATTTTACCTTTTTACTATATCCGTAAAACTTAGTACATGCGGGTATAAATATAGGTATTATACATATATAGGTATTATATATTAGGTAGAGTTTCTCCTCCAATTCATTATGCCGTCCCCAAAGCTTTTTCAAGGCATAAATATGTATAATATTTTCAGTATTCAGGGACGGTCGTTATTATAAAAGAACCCTTTTTTTAATGCTTCATGCCTACAGTGCATTTCGAGCCAGGACAACCGAATAGTAGACACGGATCTACGGCGTAGATCCATGTGACTATAAATTGAAATCGTGTGGGGAAAATTTTGTATTTTCATAGAGAATGATTGTACATAATAAAATTGATCCAGCAAATATTTAGTTTAAATTATAAAATATATAAAAATGATCCCATAAGTAATTTACAATTTTTCTAAAATCTTATAAAAATTGGACTCAAAATAAACTTACTGGAAGATAAACTCAATGACATTTTAATTATTAACTTTACTTGTTCGCATACAATGCGACGTTTTGGAAAAATATGTATGAAATAACTTCTTTTTTTATTAATTAAGCAATCATGTATGAAAATATATGGTATCTGATTGAGGGGTTGTTTACAGCATTCAAAAAAATGTTTCCAAATAGTTTGCTACTCCGCATTATAGATATCTTTTGAATGCTGTTTAAGTTTTCAATTTGCTTCACAATGTCAATAAAAGAAACGCAACAGAAAAGCGGTAGTGAATGGGAAAGTAATGTATTTTCTCTAAGCCAAAAGCAATCCTCATCACCAAGTTGAAAGCTTCGACGTCCAAACAGCGAAAACGACCGAGCCATCTACGGGGCGAATGAACCGTTGTTAGTCGTGAAGATTCATCTTTTAACAATTTATTACTCTTCATGCAACACTTACAACTTTTGCAACAATGGCGGCAACATAAATGCAGCGAGCGAAGTAGCAACCGCCTCCATCTGCAGTGCTACTAGTTGCCGGTGCATGGCATTTGTTTTTTATCTTCATTCGATTCATTGGCGACAGGCCCGTACTTGCTGGCATTTTCACTTTCAAACAAAGGTCACATGCCAGCGAGAAGATGTGCTATTCATTATTGCTGTACTGACTCTCTAGTGAGATGCATAAATACAGCGGCTGGAATCCGCTTTCATTGCAAAGTTACCAGCAGGTTGCTAATCTGACGAGGCGCTTGCCTGTTTGCCTTGCATTCGAATAAGAAAAGTGAATCCTGGTTACAATAACATCTCAGTCGTGTGCATTGTAGCAGTGTGGAGTTCCCCTTCCCTCACCGCCCAATTGAAAAAATACGGAGAATAAAATCATTAAAATATTGCACCGAAGCATTTGATTAGCTTAAATATTTAAACACGCATACTACTCGTATATCTATATGTATATCACACTTAAAGATTGCATTAAATATGATACATATAACGTGGTACAAAACTCGTATTATACTTCTTGGTTAAAGCACAATCCGATCATTCTATTCTATTTCATAGTAAAATTGTATAGTCGTACTTACTACAAGTATATCAGTATTTAATTTGAAATATGCAATCACGCACTTTCTCCTCAAAACGAAACAAATTTTGTTGCTCTCCCGATTAGCCGTGACAAGCCTGTTTTACGAGTATCTCTTTTTGCCGTGTGGTATGGTTTTTACGCCACTAGAATTGGAGATGTAAACATTCTCTATATTAGTCTGGTATACCCTAATGTCCGAAGATCCACTTAGACATTACACACTGTAAGACAGTTTTGATGGCTTTGTGTTAACAAATAATTTCCTTTACTTTTTCCTACACTATATTTATACTACATATAAGTATGTAATATACCCAAGCAGGATTTTTGCTTGATACCTGTTTTACGTCTTCATTCTTAAGTAGCAAAAGAGTTTATAGACGGTAGGAGTTCTGATTGGTATTGTTTAGCATTCACAAAAAGCAATGAAAACAACTCTTAATGGAGGTGAAATCAAGAGAAACAAATATTAAATGCTGAACGCTTAGCTTTAGGTGCAAACTTGCGCCAAAGAGAAGTCAGAGACGGTTGTTTATAATAAAGGCACCAACAATAAAGAGAACCTTTAAATAGTACTATCAAGCAGGTTACCATACCAAACCACAACAGAAATACCAACAACAACAACATGAAATCAGATGGTGGATCTGAGGCAGAAAAATTTGACACAATTTTCAATTTGTTTTAAGTGTGTCTACATTTCTATGCATGTATGTGTTCATATGTGTCCACTGTATGTGTGGCGGTGGGGTGCTTCCATAACAAAGTGGAACATACAATTCATTGAATGAGATCTACGCACACATATGTATGTATGCATAAATTATATTTTTTATTGAGAAATCAAAGAAAGTTGAATTTCTTTCACCCAATTTCAAAAACTTATTCATTTTATGTAGTCATCAGTAATATGTGCACCTAAATTAGTGTGATTCTGCAGCTCTGTTTTCACACACCGTCAATTAATAGCTTATTATTCTCCAATAGCGCTAGAAGCTTGTACTCCGGTTGATATCTATGTATATCTATTTATTTATGTTACTATTCTGCCAATTTCTGCATGCACTTGTGCTCCTTGCTTCCCGAATTTTTAGTCGAATTCAGAAGTCATTTTTTAATAATTCCAATGTTCTCACTGCTATGTTTTTTATGTTTCTTTTATTTTTTAATGTTTCTTTGCACTCATGTATTCTACGCTTTTTATTCAGGGATTTTAATTATAATCTACAATATTAAAACTGGTGAAATTTAATTCAAAATGCCGAGGTTTTAGTCAATGCGCAGCGGTTTTCGAACGTCGTCTCACGTTAAGCTCTTGTCGCAAACTGAATTCAGTTATGTGCACTCAAAGCTAACATGGCTCCCAGCTCCCATTTATTTGTGATCGTTGTTGGTATTTTTATTTCCTCCGCAAAATACATTCTTCATACGGCATTCCCGCTGCGTTTGCAATGATGTTGTGGTTCGTGTTACGTTGGACAGTCAGACAGAAATAAGAGTTTAATGGCCATGGACTTTGGAAATTTTGGTTCTTTATTAGTGGTAATTATGAAATTCATCAAACGGATGCATAACATATAAGACAGAAAAATTTCAATTTTATTTCTATACTTACATATCAGTGATCGAGAAACAACTAAGCATTTAGAAAACGCTCCGACAACAATTTTGAGTGGATAAAGTGCTTATATGTGCACAGTTATGGCTCTCGTCGCGTTGTTAATATTTATAGTAGTAAGAGTGTAATTGCCACTATTTCTGAGCCACAAATTTGTCTCAATCGGCGACCGGTAGTAGTGTATTTCCACATAACTTTTAATTGGTGAATTCATTCATTGCTAACTTTTCCTGTGTTGCTCTTTGAGTTCGTTGAACACGAAAACTTATAAGACTTTATACATATGTATATACTTACATATTTACATTTACATTAGGTAACTATGTGATTCTTGCGATTGTATGCACACAAGTAATTATTAAATTGAATAACAATAGTAATATATAATTTAATGAAGCGCAAAGATTTAGCTAATATGTGACTCCAATGTAGCACCTTTGGAAGCTGCATATCAAGTCTAAGGTGCGAAGATCTAAGGATTTGGCATAGTAATTTGCAAATGGCAAGACGAAAAGCCCGCACTTGCAGCCCTCCATTCTGCTGGACCAGATGTGCTTCAGCAATCCTCTGTAAATAATTTAATTTAATATGAGAGTAGATATGTATAAATTCTTTAAAAGTTCTACCAATGTTATGTATGTATTTGGGAGTGTATGTACGTATGTATGTACAAGGTTGTTCAATAAGTTATGCGGTTCGATAAGAGAGCACATTGCTACTGTTATGATTGTCATTTCAATATGTCAATTTATTCTTTGTTTACAATCAATTTAGTATCGACGTGGCACACTATTTTCTACATTGGAAAAAATCAATCATCGCGCAGTGGAAGGTTTAAAAGCCATCAATTATTACAGTAGAAAGATGAGTTGCTGAATATAAACGTGGTCATACAAGACGATCCACGTCAAAGAAGTTCAAAAAAACCAACAAGCCCAGAAATTGCAGGATATCGTATTGGAAAATCGTTTAGTGACGTTGAGATTTAGTAGAAACCCTCATTGGTCAGTGTAAGCATAATTTTGACTGAAGTATTGGATTTCAGAAAGCTGTGTGCAAAATTGGTGGCACATTCGCTAACCATGGAGTAAAACACATTAAGAGCATTTTCGAAAGGATAGAGTGGATTTTGTGTGTCAACGGATGAGACATTGTTGAAACATTTTCGTTTAACAAATACAGTCTGCCAGTGCATCTATCACTTCTTCTCCCTCTATAGATGCACTAATACGCGGATTTCATTGCATTGCATACATACATATGTGCATATACATATATTTACATATTTGAGTTATGCATGCCAGTGGTGCCCTACTTTAGAGGTTTCTCCTGCATTTACCGCAAATGTAATTTTTCTGATAACCGTTTCATGAGTTGCTACCATCAGGTAAGTGCATTTCATCCACAGCGCGTCCCGCCAGTTAAATGCTTAGATCAGAATTATTGAGCACAGCTAGTGCTTAGAAACCAAAGTGCATGGCAGTCACCACTAAACGTGAAAGATGAATGAACAATAACAAGTATTGAATCATCGAACTTCGGACACAGAACTCTTTAACCCAGCGCATACTTTAGTAAAAAATAATTAGCGCAAATTCCTCAATTAATCACCTCGCATTCTTCGCCTTAAAAGAGCAGGGACGCTATGTATGTTATGTTAATGTTGTTAATTTTCAAGTCATACATAATTTGCAACTCTGACCATTTGATAACTTAGAGTGAAAAGTTGCTAAGTTCAGTTTTCCACATTAGACTTTCCGCCGCCAACCTTCGGCAGAGAGTGAATGTGTGTTCTCAGCTGCTGCAACGGCTTGAAAATGAAAGTTTTTTTAACCGTATTGTAACAAGTGATGAAAAATGGGACCTTTACAATAATCCTGTTCGCAAAGAGCAGAACCGATCCCTAGAGATGGCCTTCACCCCAAGAAGATTCTCCTGTTTATTTGGTGGGATATGGCCGGTATTGTTTATTAAGAACTTCTGGAACCAAACCTGACGATAACTGCTGATTATTATTCCCATCAGCTATCAAACCCGAATGAGGCACTTAACAAAAATCGACCGTCTTTAGTGGATAGACGCAAAGTTTTGTTTCACCACGACAACGCAAGACCTCATACCGCAAGGCAAACATTAGGCAAGCTGAACGAGCTCGGATGGGAGCTAATGCCGCATCCACCATACTCTCCGGATATTGCACCTTGTGATTATCACATTTCCCGTGGACTTCAATCCCATATGAGTAGCAAGAACTACTCCTCAATAGAAGCTATATAAAGGGATATCGAAGCGTATTTTGGCTCCAAGGACAAAAAATTGTTTGAGCAGGGAATTAAAAATTTGCCTAAGAGTTTGAAAGACATTGTAAATAATGAAGGAAAATATATTAATGATCAATAAATACTTTAAACATATTTTTTATTAATTTTAAAACCACCTTTAAAAAACGCACGAGCTTATAGCTCCTGGTGACGCTCAAGCATGCATGTCCTGCAGCTTATATGTGTGCGTGTCGGGTGACACACGAACTTGCTTCGTGTCACACATACTTGTTGTCGGCTTTTGCATGATGAAAATCAAAAATTTTAGATATTAGCGTCATGCACCCGACACGCACACGTATAAACTGCAGGACATGCATGCTTGGGCGTCAACAGGAGCTATTATGGACTGACCTGATACTTATATTCCCCTTACCAATTAGAACACTTTTGTGATGTTGTATGTTTGCATGGAAATATGCATCTGCACACATATGGTACATATATTTCCCTGGCACAAAGAGTCGTTATTAGAAAACGAATTGAATACTCTAGTGCGCAAGTGTTATGTTGGTTTTAAAAGTTACACCAATGTTGAAACCGTGAACTCACGGATAATTGCATTTGTCCAGCAATAGCAAATGTGTTGCTTTGTTTAACACAGTGCTAACATTTTAATAATTTCTGTACATACACACATATATTGCTATATTGTGAAGATGCCCCTGTTCTAAGCATTATGATGTCAAATAGCGATCTTATAAATAAGGCATATTTTACAAGAGAACACGTTGCGAATGCAACGAATGGTGTGAACGGGTGCATATACCTACTCTTGGAAAATGGAGCTGGTGATGGCTGACATCTAGAGGACAACGATATCCCAATACTTGTTGACAATGGTAAGGTAGTGACATCTAATTATTAACTTCTTAGACGCATGAGATATGCTGCATGAATGTGTATATCTGATAAGTATAATTAATTAATTTCTGTGGCACTTTCAAACTGTACTGTTGTCAATACGTATGTATGTATGTATCAGTTGCATCTTTAGCTGCCGAAAACTATGGTTTCACAGCTGTGAATGGCAAACTGCATTGACATTTCTGTTGAGTAAGATTTGGCAAGTCATCAAGAATCGTTTAACGCCAGAGCAACACTTCCAAATTGTGGAAATTTACTTTCAAAAAAATAAATCATGGAACAAAGTCGATTCGTAGTAGTTCTCCAATTCTCAAAAAATAAATGCCATTAAATTATATATCAAATTATAATAAAAAAATCATTACGACAATATTTCTGTTTTGTATTATCATTTCAAGTTCTCAAGCTCTTATGTACATTCTTAACAATCTTTATATACGAATACACTACTTGAATGTTGATACTTACATATATGTATACATAACTTGCAACAATTGATTGCACTGGGCTTTGAGTATATTTGGACTTCATTGAATTATAAATATTAATATGAACTAGAACCTCAAAAACAAAACAAATATGGGCTATGAGCTCGTTTACGCTGCTGCATTATGCCGGTTCTTACTGTGTTGATATAATGACGTGATCCAAACTCATAGGTATAACTGTGCTCAAAGCAGCTGATGCCTAAAATGAATGCAAATAAAATAAAATTCCTTCTCAATCTGTCAAAGAGTTGCGGAAGGGGCTGATCGTTGACACAATCAGGACAATTTGTCTGTCTTGGTTGCGGGAAGAAGGCAATGCAAAGTTTTCCTTTCCTTGTCGTAGAACATTTTATGGATAAAACTTCATACAATTTAATGGACTATTTGCACTATCCTTCTTTCAATAGGTTGCTTACATTTACTAGAGGCAACTATGTAGGAATACATAGTGTTAACATTTTGCATGTACTGACTGTTTGGTAATTCGATTTCTTCTAAAAATATAGCAGCAGAAAATTATGATGCTTTTTTTTTCTTGGCAACATATGTATGTTTAAATTTATTTATTAATATTTTAAAAGTGAAATACAAAACCTTTGCTTGAAGATTACAGTTAGTTTATTTTTTACAGAAAATTGTCATATTTGTATACCTAGATATACTTATAATATATAAGTATATATGTATGTAAGTAAAACACATCGTAAAAGACTATAAACATATGTATTCTCCAGCATGTCTGCCTTGTTCAATAGGTTAAACAAATCCAAACAACTGTATAATAATAAATAAAGTTTTTTGGAGAGGTGCGCTATTTATATATTTACATATGTACATGTTAGGGGTGCCCTTGACTGTAACTCAGTATAACTTAAATTTAACATTTTTCTTTTTTTATAAAACAGTTTTTCCTGCAAACCATGACGAATAAGTAACATATGCACATAACATGGAAACAGCTAATTCCTGCAAGATTTCCTGCTCGAACAGAAAAAAGTATGTTTAGTATCTGTAAATGCAAAAAGAAGCTTAAATAGCTAAACAAGATAACATTTAACAGGCCGACTTCAGTAGACGTAGTAGCTGTTGTCTTTGCGTAAATAGAATTTAGCGTCAATCGCCACGACAGAATTAAATTGTAGATAGCGAAATACCACCTAGGGGTCTGTCCTGAGGCAGTCCAATTTTATTTCTTTCGGTACAAAAAGAATACAAATGAAAAGCAAAGAATAAAAAATCACTGCACAAACAATTAAAAGTACGTGGCAGTTGTATTTTAGAATTTATGTTTCTTTTATTTGTACTTACTATACTATTGAAGAACTCAAAAAATACCATTTGTTTTATTATCGCGTCTTATTTTTTGTACATTTTCTTTTATAGTAAAAGGTAATGTCGTTCAAAGTTAAGTGGTTTTTTTTCAAGTGTGGTTTTTGGTAAAGATTTTTCACACACAAAGATTTTTCATTTAGGGGCCGCCACTGTGGGCTTAGCGCGTTGAAAGGGGCCACAGTATTATATAACAGGAGTTCGAGTAGACCTAGACTGGTCTTATAGTATCATCCCATCTTACTGTGACGGGTCTTGAGCAATTCTGTTTCCAAGACCTATCAGCTACTGAGGTGTGTTATGATGGGTAGAAGGTAATGGCTGAGGTTTGTGATTGCATCTGCTTATTTTCCTTACGATACCCTGGAAAGCCACCAGTGTCGTGAGGTTCTGTGAGCGGCGCAATCTGGGTCTTGTTCTCTGCTGCGATGCTAATGCCCAGCATACAATCTGGGACAGCAGCAAATGCAATGAGCGAGACTCTATCGTTTCCTCTTGCCTAAACATACACCACAAGGGCAACCAGCCGATGTTTATTACTGCTAGAAGGCAGGAGGTAATTGATCTCACCTTATCAAATTCAAAGCTTGGGTGCTCAATCAAGAACTGGAAAGTCCTTGCTGAATATTAAGTTTCAGTGTGGCGAGGAGGCACAAATGCCATTGCCCTCTAGAAACCCCAGAAAAACAGACTGGCAGAAGTTTAGGGGGACGTTGCGGGGGTTTGACGTGACGCCACCAAGGCTTCGGAAAGAACAAGGGGCCGAGTTGAATGTTTGAGTCAGCCTAACCAATTCGACCTCTCCTTGATCGGACTCCCCATTCCGTGGTGGAATCGAGAGCTCCAAGCATTGATGCGTGAGTCCAGAAAACTTCTAAACCGGACCCTCAAGATTAATCTTGTTGAGGACTGGGAGCGCTACCGTCATGTTCAGAAGAACTATCAGAAACTAATTCGGTAGTCGAAAAGGGCTTACTTTAGGGAATTCTGCGGCGGTATTGAATCTCTAAGTGACATGCCGAAATTGGTTAGAATTCTGAAAAGGGATCCAACCGCAAGGCTGGGGTCACTTAGGAAATCTAATGGCTCCTGGAGAAGCAAAGCGAGACATTCAGCTTGCTGATGGACTCTCACTTTCCAGGTAATCAGATAAGCATTGGCCGACAAAAGCCCTTAGCGAAAGAGACCGTTGTCAAAACTGTTACACGCATACTGCCTGCGGGCACTGGCTTATATACCACGCTCTTGGAGGATGGTGAGAGTCGCTTTCATCCCTAAGGTTGGGAGAGATGACTACACCAGCCCTAAAAGCAGTAGACCCATCAGCATGACCGCATTCATGCGGAAAAGTCTCGAACGGTTAAAGGAGTTGCATATGCGTCAGAAGTCGCTGAAGATTCTGCGAGTCGGCATTGCAAAACCTTGTTGATACGGTTGAGCAGGCCATCGGCAAGAGGGACTACGCTATGGGCATCTTTTTGGATATAAAAGGGGCTATTGATAATGCCACTTTCGACAGTATTTGCAGCTCTGCGAGCAGGGACCGGATCTTTTCCGACTACTTCAGGCACGGTATTAGATGCTCTGGTTGGTATACCACCACTTAGTGCTTTCATCCAAGGAGAGGCCTTGAAGGTCATCTGCTTGCTGAAACATAATGGGAACTGGTACAGCCCCTTCCCGGCATTGAACAACAGATAAGGCGTGGACTTCGATCCAACGATTCTCTCCATGCCCCTTGACTCCAAGCCATCAAGTGTGGTACTTGAAAAGCGATATAGTGTTGCCAGAGACTCAATTGTGGTCAAACTCATAAAATGAGTCCGGCAAACACTGTTTTCGCATTTTCACGGTTGGCTCCAGAACCAGCTCTGGGGTCAAACTGCACTTTGATCTTGGAATGCATTCATACTTCAGGGGTAGTCGAGTCCAGTAAATCCAAGCTGAACTATGTCGGTAGACATAATAGCCTAATGGTAAAACGTGACACGTGGATATTGTGTATAACGAGACCTCTGATTTCTTAGCTAGGATGCGCTCTGAGATCAATTTTTATGGCCCGGAGCCCATTCTGCCACTCCCTTCGGCAGCCATCAAAGCCACGGTTAGCAAATGGGTTACTACAGCCCACAAGCGAGCTTCACAGGCCGAGAAAGGCTGCAGATGGACTAAGCTGACCACCGGACCACTTTCTGTGCATCTGCCCCGCCTTGGCTGGAATCAGGTTTGAGATATTTGATGTACTGATGCGTTAAGAAGCGAGCACCTTGGCTCCTTGGCACTACACGATCTACTCAGATTTAAAGAAAACTAAAAGGGAGTCCGAGAGCAGTACAATGGACTTAATGTTGTCCGAGTGTTGTACTTACTAGTTGTCCCGACAAAAAAAAGATTTTTCATACACAAACATCCGAAGAAAAAAATTATATTTTGCTTGGTAATATCATCAGCTTTATAACTAAATATACATACATATGTGTGTATGTGCAAAAATTTATGTTGTTTTATAACCCAGCAAAACCAAACTTCTTAAATAAATGGCATGTAAAGTACATTTATTTTGTATTCGTATTTGTTAGTAGATGCTGTCTATTATGCAATCTGCATTGTAACTCTGCGGTGGCTATGGCCTCCTAGCTAGGACATGCCAATATTAAATATATCTACGTGTATCGAAAGCGTTGGCGGCCGTAGCCGAATGGGTTGGTGCGTGACTACCATTCGGAATTCACAGAGTGAATATAAGTTCGAATCTTGGTGAAACACCAAAATTAAAAAAAAAACTTTTTTCTAATAGCGGTCGCCCTTCGGCAGGCAATGGCAAACCTCCGAGTGTATTTCTGCCATGAAAAATCTCCTCATGAAAATATCTGCCGTTCGGAGTCGACTTGAAACTGTAGGTCCCTCCATTTGTGGAACAACATCAAGACGTACACCACAAATAGGAGGAGGAGCTCGGCCAAACACCCAAAAAGGGTGTATGTACATATATATCTCGAAAGCCTTGCGAATATAGTGGGCTCGGACTACTGGGATATACCAAGTGGTGCATTCGTGACCGGTCCCTGGTGCTGGTAAGTTGGTATAGGCAGGAATAATTGTAGCGAATTTTAGAAAACAATGTTCGAAAATAGTACAGTTTATCGCAAAGTCTTAGTCAAAAATTGTAAAACGGCTGGACTTTGACTTCAAAGCACTTTTACAAAACGTTAAAATATAATTGCAATTTCGAAACTACATAACAGAATACTCTTAATATATATTCGTATGCATATATGAAAATATGTATAACTGTATGCATATTTATATATGTATATGCATGTGGGCATACATTTTTTAATACAGACTAGAGAATCTTAATCATTTTAAATTGTCTTCGTTTTATACATTAAATAATACAATAATGGTGCACTAAAATTAAAAATATTCCTGTTAATCTAGCTTATAGCAACATAAATTTAATATTTACATTTTATTACATATTGAATCAAATAAAACCATGCTATTCTACAAAGATGTGTAAAGAACCAACATCGTGTTTTCTCTTTACCCGCTTTCCTCGCTTAATTTGAAATATTTAAATAATACTGCTCCCAGCACTTGAAATTCTTAGTGCATAGTGTAGATAAGGCTTTCAAATAAAGCTTCATTTAAAGAAGAAGAGAACCTTTAAATTTCGAACTATTTTGGAAATGAATAAACTTTTGATCATCTAAAGAGTAAAGAAGTTCGAATATATAGCAAATTGAAAGAAAATATATTGAAAAAGGAAGGATTGAGTCATCGTCATATTTCGCATTCGAATTCGGATATTCGGTGATTGAAGTACACCATGCCGTGCTCCAGATCTTCACTGAACCCGCTAACATCCATATAATCAGAGGCGGTGGAGTCATCATCGACCCACTTGTGTAAATAATAAGATATTTCCTTTCGCGCATATGTGAACGACGGACGTTGGTGTGGATCATTTTGCCAACAGCGATTCATTAAGTTATAAAACTCATGTCGTCCTTCCTTGGGTAGCTCTGGTCGAAGCCCACTAGGAACTCGTCGTATAACTTCTCGCCCTGATAGATGAGCATACGGTGTAGAACCTAAAAAGTTGTGTACGTGAGGTTATGTAAACTCTAGTTCTGTCACATCACAAAGTTTATTTAATATCTACCCAATGTTGCTATTTCCCAGAGGACAATGCCAAAAGCCCATACGTCAGTTTCCCGTGTAAAAATATGATACTGTAGTGCTTCCGGCGCCATCCACCGTATAGGTAACGCTGGCTTACGGCTAATTGTGTCATGACCATGGCCATGAGCATTCGGCTTCTTTTCATTGTCATCTTTTGTTGAAGTTAGGCTGCTCTCCTGTCCATTAAAGTTGTTGTTCCAATGGTTCATTATAAACCGGCTGCCGAAATCGAATTTATTTTTTTTCGTATTGCTACGCACAATTTCATTCACAGAGTTTTTCTCTTCCTCTTTCCTTCTGCGCTCAGAATCCAAGTCAAAAGACATACCGAAATCACATATTTTACAAATTCCATTATGATCAAGTAAGATATTGCGTGCAGCAAGATCCCGATGCACGATCTGGGGAAAAACCAAAATATATATTATTTGAAAACATGTGTATATAAATGTCCAAATCAATTACCCTCCTTTCGGCAATATACTCCATTCCACAAGCAATGTCTAATGCAAATCCCCCAAGCGTTCGCGGTGACAAAGGTGACAGGCTTCGGCCTCCTGGTACAGAAGCTGGTAAAATATTTGTAGCACTGCGAGCAGCACGCAGCAGTGAAAGCAACCGGCCTCGCATCGCGTACTCCATAATCAACATGTGCGGTTCTATGGTATAAATTTGTTTAATTTTTTTTCTAATACTCATCTTCAACAAATACGTTTCTAAATATAACAAGGCACATACCTATCTCTACACAGGCGCCAAGCAGTGTAACAACATTCTGATGCGAACCCAACTTTCGCATAATGTCTGCTTCCTCTTTCAAGCTGACTTGCGCACTACATTTCCGGATTGTCTTTACTGCTACAATTCGTGTGGCGCCAAAGTGACCGCTAAGGTCATCAGCCTCAGCTTTCCACACCTGACCGAAATTCCCCTCACCGAGCAGACTTTTCAGACGAATATTGTTACGATCAAATTCTTGGTCGCTGGTTACAGAGCTCTGTTCATCATAGCGGTTGTTGTGGTTAGCATCTCGTGACGTTGTCTTTCCATGCGAAACCATCGGCATATGGTGTGCCGAATGATGGTGGGATGTGTGAACAGTGTGGTGATCAGCATCGCAATCCTCTTCCTCGCTTTTGCTGCGGTATTTGGAATCAAGCTTCTTAACTGGACTTATAGGTTGCTGGTCGGTGATACATACATCGAAATCCTCTTCGTTTTTGGCACCACGCCTGGGTAGATATGAACGCACAAGGTAAAGAATAAGAGCAAAGAGGGGTATTATTCCAATACCCGCCAACACCATTGTGGCAATATTGACACGTCGCATCTCTAGTGACACCTTACTTTCATCTGTGACATAAGTATACTTAATATCTGCACCGCTTTCGCTTGGCGGTTCATTCCGAGTCGGGTTTTCTATTGGTGCTGCCTCTATAATACCGACAAAAGAAGGACGGCTAACTTTATTCATTTCAGTAGAGGTGTATTCTACTGCCCCGGAGGGGTTTTCAGCCCGAGGGTTCACAGTTGAACGCACCGAGGTCAACACAGTGGTGCCCAGTATTGAGACTGTTGTATCGGTGGTATCGGTGTCAAACAATGGATAAGGGTGGGAAGCCGTCTGATTGAGAAATATAACAAAATTTTCATCATTTTCTATCACTTGAGTAAGGCTTGGTCCAAGAGCGCGAAGCTTTTCAATGTCTTCCTTAATGATTGACTTGGTCTTTGCAGTAGTAGAGGAAGAGGAAATCAATGTAAATGGTGTGGTACTGATATATATTGGAGTCGTTTCTGAATACGCGGTTTCTATAGCTGTTGCCTTAGACGCGGGGGAAGTCGAAGTGGTTGAAGAAGTACGGATCGTAGTAGGATAGGCTCTATGAAAAGGTATTTTTACTGCCGCTGACTTTGATACAGTTTTCATCAACATACTTGGAGAGGAGGTAGTACTTTGAGTTTGATTATTGCTCAAAATATTAAGAGTAGTGCCAATGGAGCCTGTTTTATGTACTGTGGTAGATTCAACTGAACTAGTTAGTTTGGTCACTGATTCGTTAATAGAATCATCCGTTTGTGATGTTTCCTCTTCTTCACCGAACACTTTTATTATTAACGGAGTAGAGGAATCTGAAGACGTAGTAGATTGTATTTGAGCTATTTTGGATATAGCTTTTTTCTCCATATTTTTTTCACTTATTCCTTCTGATTCTAAAGTTCCACTGTCAGAGGTTTCCTTTTGTATAGTAGTAGTATTATCTTTTGTATTTAATAAAATCGCACTTCTGTTTTCGAGGGGATTAACAGATCCTAATGCGCTTGCACGAATTGGAAAGCGCCGAGTATTGACGTATCCCCGGTCTCGATATTTGTATCGTGAACGACTGCGTTCTACTGCTGATAAAGTTGGCGTGGATACCAGTGATGCAGGTGTGGTAGAACCTAACTGTGCGGCAGACACTTCCAATAACTTCGGATGATCTTCGCTAACTGAAGTGATTGTTAGACTAGCTGGCCTAATAGGTGGTAATTTTTGGCCAAAGTATAAATAGGGTTGAATATCATCTTCCTCAATGGAGCTGGGAGATACTGTTATCGATGATAAAAGTTTATTCCTAGGACGAAACTTCGCTCTTTTTGTTGCATCTGATATATGGTTTGAGGTGTCATTTTGATCCTTTGCCACGACAAATAAACCATGCGACGATTCATCCGTGAAAAGAATTTCGTTGTTATCCCTATCTAAAGCCTGTGCGCCCAAGCTGTTTCGGGATGCTGAACGAACAATTATCATGCTGCCTGTAGCAGTTGAGTTAATAACTGGCCAGGAAGTGCGCGAAAAGTTTGAGCACTGTCGCATGCAACTCGCCGTTGTACGGCGCGTAAAATTCTTTGTGCAATTTCGTATACAAATCGAACGTGGATCTGTGGGAGTCTTAGAGGTAGTCTCCAGCGATGCTACAGTAGCAGTTCGCCCTGTAGTTCCTACACGGGTACGAAAACTACCCCGATGCAATGCATTGCGTCGCGCTGCCAAAACGTTCATAAGCTTACGTTCTCTTTCCTTAGCGGAACTGTTTGGTGTGACGGAAGGTCGAGCAGGCCGGTAAGTTGTTGGAGTAATGCTTAGAAGATCTGCCGCATCTACAAGAAATTATGAAATGTTAGTATTAAGTAGTTTTTTCAAAATGAGAATAATAAAAAAATGCTAAGAAAACTTTCATTACGAATCAACTCACAAACATGAACACTTTTTAGAGATGTAAATAATTTATTATGCAATATGTTCTACGAAGATATACATATACACTACAGCCGACGACTACCACGGAAGTGCACGGGACACCTAATGATAGAAAAAGTTGTTTCTAATAGTGGGCACTCCTCGACAGGCAATAGCTAACCTTCGGGTGTATTTCAAGAGGAGCTTCGCCAAGCCCCCAACACATGGTGTAAGCACCAATTATATATGTCTATAATACAAACTCTTAATTAACTTAAATAAACCCATCCAAATATAAATACGAGTATAAATATTAAGTAGAGACCCCTAACTACGGAATCTACAATAAATAAAATTATCGCGAAATAATTGTGTAAGTTATAATGGTTGAAACTCAAAACATAGATGGTTACAGAAAATAAACACCAAGTCCTTTCAAAAGTCCGACGTTTATATAAGTTCTTGTATCCTTTGTTAAGTACTTTTTCAACCTTCCAATCCAATTTGAAGTGTTGTCCCACATATGGATATTTTGTTATGTCCACAGTGTATTTTGAACATGGGATCAACCGAATGATAGCCACGAACTATCCAAATTAACATTGGTGACAGTTGTAGCACTCACTCTACACTTTTATACTTATATAAGTATATATATATATATAAGTAAATAGTAGGAATTTTGATTTTTCCCAAACGTCCAATGACTGCAGCCAAATCATAAAATTCGTCCCACTATCGTAATCACGCCGACGTGCAGACTTCTTTATAAGGTTATAATATTATATATTACGAAATATATTAACATTCTCTGGATTAAATATCGGACGAATTGGTTAAGGCCATTTACTGAAAGCACCGTATAAAATCTGTAAATGCAAAAAGAAAAGAGCTGCCTTCCATACCATGCATTGCAATGTCTTTCAGGCTGAACTGGCCGCATGTAGGTCTTGCATCAGATTAAACACAGTTGATTTTTTTATACGAATTTCAAAAAATGTTAATATAAAATTGTATGCAAACTATCATTAACATTATCAATAAAACAAAACTCTTACCCTAATTAAGTTTTGTTATGTTGCAAAATATCCAGCTAAATTGACTATTAAAACAAAAAATGTCTTACTGAAATTTTTGAGAACTTGAGAACCGCATAGCAAATTTTTTACCAGCCGAACACTTATTAGCAAGAATTGAAAAGCGTTTCATCGCATTAGTTCTGCCTTTAAAATATATATGTATATGGATGGTAATTTCTCGTTCTGTAAAACGGTGAAATGAAAGGTTTTCAGCGAAAAAATGGAAAAACTTAAACTTTTCGCAGTGTTAACGAATCTTCTTGCTTCTCCGAAAATCATTATTACCGTCAGCTGGGAAGATTTTACAAGAAGGCTACTATCCCAAGTATCGAAGCCGAAGGTGTGTAAAGTGGAAAAAGCAAAATGGGATTGAAATGTTCGATAGATCTTCACAGTCGCCTGATGCCAGCCCTATTCACAATAATTAAGCAAAAACTCAAAGGAAAGTAAATATGGACAGTCAAACAGTTATCATTGAAGCCATTATAGGCAATGCTGATGACTATCCATTGTACTGAATATTTTGAGAATAAATAAATAATAAACATTATATGTCGAAAAGACAACAGTTGCGGAAAAGTACCGCACACGTATTTAATTGTGCATCAGTGTATATGCAATTACACATAAGTACTCGTACCTATCTTAGTTAGTTTAACCTGTAAGTGGGTTGGGCGCTAGGCAATTTTTCGCACACTTGAATGCCTCGTCTTAAATATTGGCTGGTTTTTTTCATTTACATACTTACATTTATATTTATGTATATTCTTTTTATGTATAATTATATTCTTTCAGGTTTCACTATTTTAATTCAAAATACAGTTCTTAACAACTACATGTGAAAAATTACATCATTTAAATGTCCACCAAGAGCACGTCGAAATATCGATGTTGAAGGTTGTTCAGCAACACTTTCGACATACCATATTATGGTGGTGTATATTATCTTTGCGATCGCAAAATAAATACCAGGTGTAAAATAAAAATAGTATTCTTAAGCATTCTATCAGCAAAAATCTCAAAACCGTGTTAAGCACCGATAAACAAATTTATTTATTTATCGTTATTTAGTCCATGAACACAAATTTCTTTCAGACTAGTACAATGAAAATCGAATAACTATCGAACATGACTTAAATACCTAAAAAACTCAAAATATACTGTTCGAAGATGAAAAATCTAGATGCATAGAACCCGAGATTTAACTAAATCCACTTATGGTTCGAGTAGTGTATCCCGAACACAATATAGAAAGACAAAGTGCTATAGGGTATATTGAAATTAATTATTTCCAAAAGAAAAGAGCAGTCAATACAACCATTGATGATGTTATAAACAAATGAAAGCGAGAGGACTAATCTTCTTACTTCCAAAGACATTAGGTTAATAATAGCAAGCAAGAGTGATATAATATATATAAAGGAATCGGTTCAACAAAGCTCAATGGCCGTAGGGCGTATTTAAGAAATATTTTTTGGATCCGTTCAATTCTGTTTGTTTCCAAATTAAAGAAGCGTTTTCCAAATTTGGGACGAAGGAAAGACGTATATAATAATTTATAGTAAGAATATAAGAGTCAGTGAATCTCGAACTATTGACTCACAGGCCCTAATACCGAGTAAGCTTTCGAAGTGATACGACTTAAATGACTATTAAATGAAAAGTTACTCGACAAAATAACGCCAAGATCTTTAATTGCATCCGAACTTTGCAGCAAAGAATGAGATATGTTGTAAGCCGTCGGCAAAATATTGTCAGTATTCGATTTGATGTTTAAAGAAAGCCGAGAGCCAATACCCCATTTGTTTCAAGGCGTCAATGTCATTTTGAAGCTCAAGTGCGCCACCTGGTTTCGAAATTTGGGAAAATTTTAATTTTAATTTCTTAAATCATCAGCATATGTCATAATTTTTGCGAAACGAAACCAGCTATTTACGCCATTTATAAATAAAACAAGTAATAGCAGTCCTAGTACAATCAATAACAATCATAAATGCCGTCAATTGGTATAGGCCAATTTATTTTATATAATGGAGTAAATATAGACAGGATCCACGGAAAAAAGTGCCTCAGGAACATAAAAATTTCTACCCGTTTTTTCTTTTTAGCGATATGAAGTCTAAAATAATATCAATATAAATGTAAGTATGTATCGGCTATATCATCCGAAAGCTCAAATTAAGCAAACATGTGCCCGGTTTCCAAGCGGGCATTGGCTAAACAAAGCGCTGATTTTTTAGGAAAAATTAAGAAGCTTTTGGAAGCAGCGATTCGATTCCATAGAATCAGGCTCAGGCTCATAATGCTTAGGTTAGATGGCAGCATCATATTAGCCAAACTTCGCAACTTCGCGATCAGTTTTGAATTGAAAAATTAGTTCACAAAATATAATTCTGCATTTAAGTTAAACCATTTTTTTAAATATCATTCTTGACAATTTCCGTGTGACATATATTTATTTATATTATAATTTAAGTAAAAGAAAACACTTTTTGCTACCATTTTTACCAAAACGGTATTTCATTTTTCCAATTTCAGGAAATCTTATCCGTCTAATAAATTATTATTAGTATCCTTCATTTTCTATAGCTATAGCTTTCAGGAAATTGCATAACATTTTCTTGCTTTTCTTTCCATACAGAATGTACCGCAGAACTGCCTCAATTGCAATGAGCCTTGCTTACATTATCCTTCATTTTCTATAGCTATAGCTTTCAGGAAATTGCATAACATTTTCTTGCTTTTCTTTCCATACAGAATGTACCGCAGAACTGCCTCAATTGCAATGAGCCTTGCTACACAAAATACATAGCTATTTCCTTGACGTTTAAATCCCTTTACCGTACATATTGTTTATTTTTCTCTATATGGTATTTACCGTTCAGTTATGGTTTGATCTTAAATCCCCTTAAATTCAATCAAAATAGGATTGTCTACTTTAGTGTTCTCAAAGATTTCCAATAATTAGATTATTTTGCGAATTACACATGAGCACTTCAGTGAAGCTATGCATTAATACTTTGAATATCAGTTATTGGATGTCTGGTAATAAGTAAAAACATCAAAAACCATTTTTTGATTACCTGATAAGTGGTTATAGAAGCGGTAATGGGAGCAGAGCATGCCTAAAATTTTGCTGGGGACTCGACATACCTGATTTATAATATTGCATATTCGGCCCGGCCGCCGTATCCGAATGGGTTGGTGCGTGATTACCATTCGGAATTCACAGAGAGAACGTTGGTTCGAATCTCGGTTGAACACCAAAATTAAGACAAACATTTTTCTAATATCGGTCGCCCCTCGGCAGGCAATGGCAAACCTCCGAGTGCATTTCTGCCATGAAAAATCTCCTCATAAAAATATTAGCCGTTCGGAGTCGGCTTGAAACTGTAGGTCCCTCCATTTGTGGAACAACATCAAGACGCACACCACAAATAGGAGGAGGAGCTCGGCCAAACACCCAAAGAGGGTGTACGCGCCAATTATTAAAAATTCAACCGTTTTTCGCGTTGTGATGAACTTTACGGAGAATGGCTAAGCCGATTTTAACCAAACTTTGCCACATTGAAGAAACACATGTGGAGAAGGTTTGTGTTTTGAAATTTTAAGAATCGGATACCAGGATCTCGAGATATAGGCCAAAACGTGGACCCGGGT
The DNA here is from genome assembly GCF_027943255.1 of Anastrepha obliqua. NCBI lineage: Eukaryota > Metazoa > Arthropoda > Insecta > Diptera > Tephritidae > Anastrepha > Anastrepha obliqua. Next base: position 226,025 of record NC_072894.1, read on the forward strand.
AACCCTAGGATGTGTTTGTACAATATGGATATCAAATGGAAGCTGTTGGTGAATGCTTAAGTACAGAGTATTTTTCATGCCGCTCCGTGACTGGGGTCTCGAGATATAGGCCAAAACGTGGACCCGGGTAACCTATGGTTGTGTATGTACAATATGGGTATCAAATGAAAGCTGTTGATAAGTGCTTTAATACGGGGTAATTTTCATACCTATTGATGACTAGGGTCTCGAAATATATGCCAAAACGTGGACCCTCCGTGTCTTTGCACCGAATTAAACCAAACTTACACACATTGTTAAGTAAGTATTGAAAATGGGTTTCGTAAAGTTTGGTTGTAATTCGGAACACCGGCAACGCGTACAGCGTTCTTTTGAACCAGCCATAATGTCGTTTACTTTTTTAACGCTTGGGACGGAACTGAACTGTCAAATTGACAGTGTGAGTTACAATGTGTCAATATTTCTTTCTGATTTGGATGCCATAAGAAAAAAACGTAAGTGCAACATGTAAAAATTGTTTGTGAATTTTTTTGGAGTGGATTTTGGAACAGTGAATAATTTCTTACGAAATTTGAGAATTTAATGTGAAATCCGAATGTTCAAATGAAATTATGTTTTGTGGATTTATTTTTTCGGTTCATATGCGATAAGCTACGATACACCATGAGTAAAAAAAATGAAAAAAACAAAAGAAAAGATGCAGAAGAAGAGCACGAAAAATGCGTAACTTTGATGAAAAAATTAATAGTCTTATCATGCAAATTGTCAACAATTTTCAGAAGAAAAGAGATGATTTAAGAAAATCACAACAAAATAAAATAATCCTGACCATGTGGACTTGGGCTTTTAAACACATATGCATCGAAAATATAATCCACAAAATTGAAAAAACATGTTTTAAAATCTCAGAATACCATAATTACAATCATGTTTATTACAGTACAAATGCCAAGACAATCACGTAATCATATTGGTCGTTCGACAAATAATAATAGGCGCATGAGAAATGCCCGGAATAACGCGACATCAGAAGAACGTCAAGAACAAAATGAAGTAGTCAAACGATTGATGAATAATGTTATCCAAGCAACTATTTTATTTGGCAAATTCAAGAATGAAGACGTTCTAATACCAAGAATTCCAATGATTCCACCTGAATTGCCATTTAAATTTAAGCGTTTGCAACTGCCCATTCGTTTAGCATTTGCAATAACTATCAATAAATCACAAGGACAAACTTTAGAAATATGCGGGATGAATTTAGAAGAACCAGTATTCACCCATGGTCAACTATACGTTGGCTGTTCACGTGTTGGGAAGCCAACAACATTATATATTTACTCAAAAACAAATAGAAAAACAAAAAATATTGTTTATGCCAAAGCGCTTGAATAAAGAATAAAAAAATAAATAATATGAAAACCATATCTTTTCTGTTCTAAACCATATCTATTCTATTTTAGTGTGCCCAGCGAAGCGGGCCGGGTTTGCTAGTTATATATATAATATATATATATATTCGGCCCGCACACCATTGCGGTTATTCTTTATTTTTCAATGGGTGGTACTTTTCCAAAGCAATGTGTACATTTTGTTTAATACTTGAAACTGCTTTCTTTTCGCTACCACGTACATGCCTTTGGTAACTTTCTATGTGTTTGTTTTGGTCCATATTTTCCCCCTTTTCGTGAAGAGCATTTCACTTGTCAACCTCTGCGAGTCTCATGATCTTTGACTTTGTTTTGCTGTTTGCTTTTATCTTTCCTTTGACCGAGACTACAGGCTTTCCTATTCATCAACATTTTTATTGCCCAAAACGTGTTTCCGTTTTCGTAAGTAATGAACGTTTTGTTTATATTGTTGAGAAGCTGGTCAAACTGGTGAGAGCTCATTAAGCTTTTGACGGAGTTAAAGTATCCGCTCTTATACATGTATGCACAGATGTATGTACTTAATTATAATTAAGGAATTATTTTTCCTATGAAAGTACAAATTGAGTTTTCGGTAAGTTGAGTGATTTAACCCTGCCTACCCAATGTTAGCCGTATCGACTACTAACTCAAACGTATAAAAAACATAATTGGCTATGCAGGATTCATCCCAAGGGGAGATTTTTCAAATTCTAAGTTCAAAAATGTAGTCGTATTTCAAAAATACTTGTTTACGATAAATTAATGAAAATAATGAACAAAAGAATATAAAAGGGATAACAGTTCAAGCGACTTTTCCCGATTTTTGTGCTAACCGGTGTCAGTTGGGCACCCCCAAGCCAAGTCCGCATAAAAATATTCATATACTCTTATATATTATGTAAACAAAAACTCGCTTGTGCGCACAATAATTTTATATATCATATTATAGGTATGTGTTTATATAGATAAGCATGTACTTACCTACGTCAATGCTCGAAAATCCTTCTGAGACATTATCGTTACTTTCTAAGTCGACAGAAATTCGCGATGGTGTCGTCTCTGCTAAAGTTAATGGATCTAATATTAACAAGAAGTTAGGAGATGTTGTTGGTGTTATTGGCGGAGAAATAGTGGAAGAAAGAAACGTCGCAGCTTCCATTTGCAATGTCGATGCAAATCCCGATTCTGCAACTTTTTCTTCATTTTCGACCTTTAAATTTACTGCTGATTTCTCTTTGGTATCACGCTGCTTCAGCCCTTGTTGCGTACTGCTGTCGTTTGCAACATTTGTAGCACCGACAATTTTCTCAGCTTGCGGTTTTCGTTTCGAACTATCATATTCAGCATCCACCACACTACTATTGCTACCGTTGTATTGCTGTGAAATTGCTAAGTTTCTGCCATTGCTACTGCGGAATACCATCAATAAAAGCACCACCACTAACAGCTCAACTGCGTACCCTCGCCATTGGCTTTTCATCATCACCAGGTATTAGTGGTGCGAATATTACTCGGGACTTCTGCTTATATTGCTATGAGCTTTATTTACGTTATATGTTCTGCACTCTCTGGTTGATTTGTGTATGTCGTTCGATTGATTAAACTTCTACGACTTTAACTCCTTCACACTTTACTAGCGAGAGGCATGGGTAAGTGCAAAAGCCGTTATAATTTAAGTCCCGTAAAAGACCTTTCACTAATTGATGGTAATACAGTGAACGTTTTTGAGTCATTGGAACCTGCAAAGTATAGTTATTTAGTATACTCGTTTCTGTAGATATTAAATTTTTATATGAGTGAAAGTCAAGTAATTTGAAATAGCAAACCAATAAACATAATTCAGTTGCCATGATTTATTTTCCTGACTTACTTCTTTTACGAAATTAGTATTTTAACACTTAATAATTATGTTTTGAGTGTTATTTTTAATTTATTTAGTTTAACAAGTAAGAGTTTATGTAAGTAATCCAATTAAATTTATATTTGATTGAGTTATGCGTAGTTTTTCGTTTTTATAAATAGATAGTATACATAGTTTTCAAAATTTATATCTTATACATGTGCGAATTATTTTCATAATTACATTGCGAAATTATACATTTTGTTGTACTAAAAAAGTAGATATGAGATATCTTATTATATTATAATATCATTGTGCTCGAATAGAACCATTAGCTCTCATTTTCGAAATATTTTAGATTACATTTAGAGGCTTCAAGTCTCCAAGAAGGCAACTTTGTACTGATTTTTTGAACTGACTGCTTTCACATAATTCCAAGACACAAGGTTGCTTGGCATATTTAGAGCAGTTCCTACATAGACATACATTTTTAAAATTTACAACAAATATATGAGTGAAAAATTTACGTTGTGAATAAAGGCACCAACGAAAAAGCGTCGGAGTCAAATAATATTCTATATACTTTGCCTACGGTATTAACCATCTGATTGTTGCAAGTGAGAGTTCGCTTAAATATAGCACCAAGATTTCTTACAGAGTCAATGCAACCTATTGCAGAGTTATTTAAGGTTACTTTGCCAAAGGGGTCAAGTCTGAAATACTTGTTGTAAATGACAATACACTGTGATTTACTCGGGTTAAGAACTAGACCGATATTATAAGCCCACTCATTCACAGACCGTTAAGATTCAATTGAAAGCCATCGGTATAGACTTGAATATCACAGTGATTAAGTATAGTATCTCAAGATACGACTTGACTTAATTAATGCCGAAGACGAGAAATTGAAAAATGTTTTCAACTTTAAACATAATAGATCATGTTCAAGAATGTGGTCTAATTTGAATGTCCAATGCCTCGGAAAACAGAACTGACCCAGAAAAATGATCAGTACACTGATTGTACTTGAATTCGAGATTAGCAAAATTTAATTAATTAATACGTAAATAAATACACTAAAATAGTGCCCCTAACTAAAAAAAATGATGCTACCGTACTTTGATTTTTGTTTTTTTTTTCGCATAAAACAATTATTTATCTAGTTAAATCTAAGAATAAGGAGCCGAGAGTGTAGTCTTAAATATTCAACTCCTCTTCTACTTCTTTTTGCTTTGAAATATTTTTGCTTTGAAAATATTGCAATTCGTTTTCGATACAGCAAACTAACGTTGCCTCAAAAATGTATGCATAACTAATTAGTTATTTGTTCGTTACCACGATTTGATCGGAGTAAAGTATGTAAATATGCGCATAATTATTTGCGGATTTATTTTCTAATTAAACAGTTAAATGTGTATGTTTGCACGCTTGAAGGTAAATGTGAAATAAGGGTTTTCAGCTTAAGTTCACTTTGAGTAGTCAACTGGTTAATACTTACATACATTTATAAACTCGTACAAATTATGACACAAGGTTCAAATACCAAAATAAAGCGTGCAATTAAAAAATGTGTATGAAAGTTTTATCAATCCAGGTGCATACATGGAAAAGCAAAAAAGCCCACATAGTTAAGACATATTGGTACATACCACGACAAACAATGTTCAAATGTGGAAAGGCATACTTACATATATGTACTTGTGATTACTCGTATGAGACATACCTGCGTGCATAAATAATTAAACGCTATTACGCATTCAAGCGACGTCAACAATGGGCAAGAATTGAGAAAGAGGCAACTGCTGACGGCCAGTACGTGGAACAAGCCAAGTTTTCTGCGATGTTTACTATTGTTATATAGTACTTGAACAAGCGCCAATAAATTTTTACATCATTAAATATATATGTATGTAACTCGTATGTATGTATGTACACATATTGCGCACACTCTTTGTTTTCAATGGAACTTTTCCAACCGTGAAGGTTCTTAATTGTTTTTTTTTTTTTTGTTTTTTGTCAGACACCTCCAAATTGATTTTAGTGTGCCTACTGAATTTTTTTTTAATTTCCCCCAAATTGAAGGCAAGGATAAATTGCCAAAAGCTTCGAAAAGCAGACAGAATACCGCTGGAACACCACCACCACCACTACTTGGGATAATGTGAGTATGTGGATATGGTACTTCTGTCGACAGTCGTAACTTTTACGTAGACAGAGGTTTTAATATGCTTTGAAGGGCCATTTTCGACTTATGTTACCCTGCTAGCCATTTGAATGTTGGGGCGATGAGGTAATGATATCAACTGTCTACCCTTTCTTGATTTCAGCTTTCATGTTTCCGGGCAACCAAAAGTAATTACCGCGGATTATAACTAGTTCAAATAATAGAGGTCTAGAGCGAACTTTCAGAGAGAATCGTAGGTTACTATTTATGCAGTTATGTATGAAAATTTATAACAAATCCCGGCACATATAAGTTGGTTTCATCCAGACCAATAAATTTAAAACTAACGACAAATATCTGCTGTGGAACTTAAGCCAGAATCATATCTTAAATGCCCCAAAATCGACAAATTCCGAGGCATACTGCGATGAGATTTACTGGCAGAATTCTCTATGCGTACAATGAAGGACTTAAGTCTACATATAATTATATATATATATATATATAAATATATATATAATTGGCGCGTACACCCTTTTTGGGTGTTTGGCCGAGCTCCTCCTCCTATTTGTGGTGTGCGTCTTGATGTTGTTCCACAAATAGAGGGACCTACAGGGACCTGCCGATTCCGAACGGCAGATACTTTATATGAGGAGCTTTTTCGTGGCAGAAATACACTCGGAGGTTTGAAATTACCTGCCGAGGGGCGACCGCTATTAGAAAAATGTTTTTCTTAATTTTGGTGTTTCACCGAGATCGGTCTACATAGAGCAGTATATTTTCTTATCCCCCAGGATGTAGTTTTTTTCGGAATTCATATTTATCTATACTAATATTATAAAGAGGAAAACTTTGTTTGTTTGTTTGGTTGTAATGAATAGGTTCAAAAACTACTGGACCGATTGTAAAAATTCTTTCACCATTCGAAAGCTACATTATCCACGAGTAACATAGATTATATTTTATTTTGGACAAAAATAGGGTTCCGTAAGATATTTGGATTTTTCGGACACAAACTGAAAAAATCTTATAAAATAAAGTCAACTTTTTGTGTGTGTTCGCTAACCGGCCGTGTCTTTGAACCGAATTAAACCAAACTTACACACATTGTTAAGAAGGTACTGAAGATGGTTTCCGTATAGTTTGGATACCTATTGGTGGATAGGGTCAAAACGTGAACCCGGGTAACCTTCGGACGTGTATGTACAATATGGGTATCAAATGGAAGCTGTTGGTGAATGCTTTAGTTCAGAGTATTTTTCATGCCGCTCCGTGACTAGGGTCTCGAGATAGAGACCAAAACGTGGAGCCTAGAATGTGTTTGTACAATATGGATATCAAATTGAAGCTGTTGGTGAATGCCTTAGTTCAGAGTATTTTTCATGCCGCTACGTGACTGGGGTCTCGAGATATAGGTCAAAACGTGGACCCGGGTAACCTTTGGTTGTGTATGTACAATATGGGTATCAAATGAAAGCTGTTGATAAGTGCTTTAATATGGGGTAATTTTCATACCTATTGATGACTAGGGTCTCGAAATATATGCCAAAACGTGGACCCGCCGTGTCTGTAAACCAAATTAAACCAAACTTACACACATTGTTAAGGAGGTATTGAAGATGGTTTTCGTATAGTTTGGATACCTATTGGTAGATAGGGTCTCGAGATATAGGTCAAAACGTGGATCGGGGTACCCTTCGAATGTGTATGTACAATATGGGTATCAAATGGAAGCTGTTGGTGAATGCTTTAGTTCAGAGTATTTCCATCCGCTCCGTGACTAGGGTCTCGAGATAGAGACCAAAACATAGACCCTAGAATGTGTTTGTACAATATGGATATCAAATGAAAGCTGTTGATAAGTGCTTTAATACGGGGCAATTTTCATACCTATTGATGACTAGGGTCTCGAAATATATGCCAAAACGTGGACCCGCCGTGTCTTTAAACCAAATTAAACCAAACTTACACACATTGTTAAGTAGGTATTGAAGATGGTTTCCGTATGGCTTGAATACCTATTGGTAGATAGGGTCTCGAGATATAGGTCAAAACGTGGACCCGGGTAACCTTCGGACGTGTATGTACAATATGGGTATCAAATGGAAGCTGTTGGTGAATGCTTTAGTTCAGAGTATTTTTCATGCCGCTCCGTGACTAGGGTCTCGAGATAGAGACCAAAACGTGGACCCTAGAATGTGTTTGTACAATATGGATATCAAATTGAAGCTGTTGGTGAATGCTTTAGTACAGAGTATTTTTCATGCCGCTCCGTGACTGGGGTCTCGAGATATAGGTCAAATTGACAGTGTGAGTTACAATGTGTCAATATTTCTTTCTGATTTGGATGCCATAAGGAGAAGACGTAAGTGCAAAGTGTAAAAATTTTTTGTGAATTTTTTTGGAGTGGATTTTGGAACAGTGAATAATTTCTTACGAGATTTGAGAATTTAATGTGAAATCCGAATGTTCAAATGAAATTATGTGTTCGTGGAAAAAAAAATTTTTTCGTTTTTTTTTTTTTGAAAAATATAAATGGATAATGGTTAAAAAAGCTCCAATGCTTAATAAAACATATAAATTGAAACGAAAAATTCATGGATGATCAGGAAAAAAGACGATTGTTTCTTTGAAATTGATTTAAAATCAATCTTCTTTTTTCCTGATTTTCAATTTATATTTTATATTTACTCAAAAACAAATAGAAAAACAAAAAATATTGTTTATGCCAAAGCGCTTGAATAAAGAATAAAGAAATAAATAATATGAAAACCATATATTTTCTGTTCTAAACCATATCTATTCTATTTTAGTGTGCCCAGCGAAGCGGGCCGGGTTTGCTAGTTATTTATAAATTTACAAAAACTAAATTCTTTCACTCGCTTTATAACAAAAAATTAACAAAACAATAAAAAAAGCGAAATGGCAAAAGAATACATAAATCGATCAGCTTTGGTTCACTTAAGCAAAGCAAACATTAAAAAAATAGCTGTAAAGTACGTTATTCGAAACTTTCAATTGGTAATTCCAAAATCTCAATTAATATATCGTTTTTGCTATTACCTACATACTACTACTATTACATACACACATACCCGTGATAATTGGTATGAATTAGGATGTAAAGAAAAAGCAAACCGGTCGCCTAAAGGAACTATCCAGAAGAGATTTAAGGCCCATTTTAAGGGAAATTGACCAAAATCCGAGAATTAGTGCTCAGAAATCGGTCCAACATATCGTCGAGACATCCGGAGAAAGTGTTCATCCAAGTGCTATTAAGAGATATCTTAATAATATGGAAATGACAAATTTGATACCAACTGTCGGTTTGGAGAGTAAAGCTTCATCTGGCGTTTGAACGATGCCTTTATTGAAGGTAATATGGACCGATATAAATATAAAAACATGTTGGAACAACATTTGAAGCCATTAGTAGAATGCTTAGGTCTTTGGCAAGATTGTCCAAGGTAGATTGTCAAAAATTGGCTCTTATAGTACGCGCCCAAACAACTAAATACACCGCCGCAGAGTCTGAATTTAAATGCGATAGAACATATTTGGGAGCTTTTAGAGAGAACAATTCGACGAAGAATAGAAACTGACGCAAAATCGATCAAATAGTTGATGGAGGCATGGAACCAAATAACGCAGGAAGCGCTTACCCAACTAGTTGGATCAATACCACAACGCCTTCAAGCAGTGATTGACAACGGTGGTGGAGCTACTAAATACTAGAAGTATCCAAAAAAGCTAGTTTTAAAGTGGATAATTTTTTTAAGCTAATTGAACTGAATGTAGAGTCTTGTCATACTGCTTTATTGTTAATTTGTTTGTTATAAAGCAAGTGAAAGAATTTAGTTTTTGTAAATTTATGAATAAATATGAGTTCTGAAAAAACCAACATCAACAGTTTTTTTCAATTATTGTGTACCTTCTGGGAAATAAGAAAATATGCTGCTGTATGTAGACTTAAGTGTTTCACTGTATATTGAAACGGGCTGTGGGCCGATTGTTTACTCTGCACACTTTCACACAGTGGTCAGTGGTTGATTTCACCTCAAAGTCGCTTATTGTGTCGCGCCAGCGCATACTACGGAAAAAGTTGACCTCCTTGAATTTGCAAAAAAGCCCAAGTGTTTATTTTCTGTTTTTTTTATTTTGCACTACAGGTTACTACATTTTGAATTGCATTGCAGCTGCATGCAACCCAGACAACGGGTAATTGGAAACTTGTTGGCTCGTTCCTGGTATGAACTTAGCCCAGCAGAGCTTTATTCATACTGTCTACTTATATTAGACGGTGACGAAAACTGGTTTGTTTGTCTGATGTGATTTGCCCCTCGCGACATGTCGGTTCGTTCGTTCGCGTTTGATTGCAGAACACATTGAAAATATGCAACCTGTATTGAAAATGCTGTGTACATATAACCCATATCAAAAACAATAACAAAATCAGCAATAGCTAAAGGCTTGACTTGTTTATGAATGTGTACTGGCAGTGCCATTAAAAATATAAGTTATTTGACGAAAGGTGCAACCGTAAAAAATCAAGTGCGTTCTTGATATGATCTCCGATTGTCCCAAGCTAACATTTCAAAGCATTTTATGTTTTATCTATAATTTAATGAAAATTGTAGTAGTTTATTATTATCAAGAAAACACAAATTGATATAAGTTAAAAAGTAAAAAACGTAATTTACACGTACCATTTTTTAAACTTTTTTTATTCTGCATCACAATTTTCTGTTCTCTCATACAATTAAAACAGTTAAAAACATTAAAAGTACTAAATTTATTAACTGTAGAAATTGTAAATGCATACCATTGTAGGAATATTGTTTGAAATTACTATTGTTGAAATTCTATTGGGTATGGGAGTAAGTTTCCGCCCTCGTAAAAGGTGTCCTGGTGATACTATATTTGTGTTCGCTCTAGTAATATACTGGTTATTGGAAGGTGTATATGTGAGGTCTCGATCGCAGTAGTTTACATTCGTTCGTAAAGATCCTTTTTTATCTTTAATTTAAAAAAACAGATCTTGCAGGAAGTCATGCTTAATGATTACCTTTTAAAGAAAAGTGCAGCTGAAACGTGTCGTATATTGATTAATGTTTACGGTAATCAGGCTCCATCAAATACAACTGTAAAGCGTGGTTTCGATGCTTCCAAAGTGGCAATTTCGACGTGAGTGATAAAGGTAAACCAGGTCACTCGACAGCGCAAAAAATGTTGTGCATCTGGTGGGATCAGAAGGGTGTCATCTATTATGAACTCCTTAAACCATCTTAAACCATCACTGGCGATCGTTACCGACTGCCGCTCATGCGTTTGAATCGAGCTCTCAAAGAAAAACGGCCGGAATGGGGCGGTAGACATGACAAACTGATTTTGCTGCAGGCAGAGGACTGAATTGGGAAATCTTGCCCCACCTACAGTATTCTGCAAATATTGCACATTCGGATTACCATCTGTTTCGATCAATGCAAAAGAACTCGAATTTTTTGTCAGAGGAATCCGTATGCTGTCTGAAAATGGATTCAAGTTGTAGCTTCCTGTCGCACATATTTCACACAATATCATGTATTATTTAATTGTTGAAATAATCCGTAACTTTGGCTAAGAAAGGACGGAAACTTATTCCCATACCCAATAAAATCAGATCTTAATAGTCCTCTATTATTCTATGAGTACAGGAAAAAGTATTTTCTACTTTTTAGTCCATTTATAGAAACGGGGTATATTAAAAATTGTTTTTCATTCGACTACTACTTTATCTCTACTTGCACTTGTATCAGATTCGAAAAAATCTCCAACATTCAGGAGTTTTGCTCATACACATACACACGCACATATATACATATATAGGTATGTCTATTTTTGTGCCACATGCGAGTACATACGTAGTATATATAAAGCCATTGGTTTCAAGTGTGTGTGTTCCTGCATTATTTTGCACGTTTTCAAAAGAGAAATAAAATATGAGAAAATATTTTCAGTTACAAAATGATAATTAGACGTATCGCAAAAACAAACCACATTATTACTTCGAACGCGGAGATATAAGAAAGAATAAAATGCGCTTATATATGTATGTATGTGTCTCCAACATATATAAATTAATGTTTGTTTGCATATATGTACATATGTATATACCCTATAGTGAACAATGGAACAGTCTGGCAAATGGAAAATGTAAGGCAACCCACTTAATGACTGGCTTCAAAGAAGCACAAAACGGAGCGACATACATCAATTGGGACTAAGCTGACTAGTACGATTTTCATAGGCTCCACGCAAAAGGCATCACTGAGTTCGAATGACTATGTCATAAATTCGTAACCCGTTGTTACAACTAGTTTTGGCTTTCGGATAAAAATTTCCAAATTAAATTTATAAAGAATAACCACTTTTATTTTACCAAGTTATAAAAATACCGTAAATTGGTAAAAGGTCTGTATTAAATTTAATAAACATGTTTTTTAACAAATGCGCGTGTATATCATGGCAAAAAATCTTAGTTCCGAATCTGATTTAGTGTCTTCGACTTTGTAACACTAGAGCCATCTCCATTAGCACCTCATACCCATGCATAAATGCTGATTTGTTCAATCGATAATTTTTAACAGATCTGTAGACTACAACTTTTGATATTACAAGTATATTATATATTTGAACAACCAAAAAATTTCCTTACAAAATCATCCATTTCCAAAGGATTAATCGCATCTCATTTAGCGGAATGATTTATGCGTACCTACTATTAGGTTGGCCGCCCTTCGGCAGACAATGGGAAGCCTCCGGGTGTAGTTTTGCCAACAAACTATTTCTCATAAAAACCATTTTCTGTTTGGAATCGGCATAAAATTGTGAATTCCTCCACTTGTAAGACATCATGAAGACACACACTATAAATTGGATAAAGAAGTTCGGTCAAACACCTAATAAAAAATGTACCCCGCCAAATTTTTTATATAAACTATTTGGCCGCCAAAATTGGGTTCTCATTAATTTTATACACTCTGATTAAAAATAACCCTGAACTAAGTAATTGAATTGGTATACTTCTAAAAAATTGAACAATCGAGACTAGACTTTAATGTTTAATTTTTAAGATAAAGTGATTGTGATTGGCTTACGTGCACCTTATTAAAAATCTTATCCGTGAAAGTGGAAAATAAAAAGCTTATTTGAGCCTTGCGATTTACTGCAGGGTGTGTAAAATACCTAAATCCATACCATACCAAAAATTCGACTGCACACACTTCCATATGTGCATTGATCACACAGATGTCTTGTGGATTTACGTAGACATGTCTGTCTGAAGTAAGGCAGAAATACTAGTTGAAAGCTTTTAATATTCGAACGGAGAGATGTACACGTACCCACACATGTAATTTGCACGAATTGCTTTGGCATGCACCACTGCAGTGAAAAAGTTATAGCTCACACGAAGTAGCTTTCAGTTTCTCTTCAATTTGTTAAAAATTATACGACTATATTACATGTATATATATATATGTATGTATGTACATAAATAATTTACGGACTAACACACATACATATATATGTATAATTATTAAATGCGTATACATATATGAATATGGAATTTCTTCGAATAAAAAGTATGAACGTTAGAACAACTTAGTTTACACACCCACATTTGCAACTTTGCATGGTTTCAATAATGAAAATTGAATTACTACCCTTAATAATTTACAGTGAACTTCTAATAATTTGCATAAATATTATACAATATCGTATACAATATCGTATATTTACGTAAATAATATACTTAGACATGTTCAGGAAGGCGTTAAACGTTTGAAATACCTAAATACATACATACTAATGTATTGTTCGTCAGCAAAAGTCTTAGGCGAGTGTTCCAATTGTTGTGTATGAACATCTTAATAGGTGAACCTGATTTATTTAGCTACATTTTTCAGCACCAAAATTGCCAATATTCCTTAAAAATACAAATTCTTCCAAATATCAATAAAAATGTCAGTACTCTTAAGGAAAATACTTTATGAATACAAAAATGTCAAATAGTGCTTCTGGACGATACGCTGTAAATATTGTTTCAGGCGTACTTAACAGTGATACAAAGGTTTCAAAACAGGGTTTTTTTGTTAAACACTACCTTGCAAAAAACGGGGGATAACATTGTTCGTCTTTTCCGCGACACAACTAATAAACTTCCTACAAGCTTTAAAAAAGGCGATGTCATGAAAGTGTTTCTTAAGGGGTAACACCACTGTAGAAATTTCAAAAAATTGATTTTTTTAGCGTTAGTGACTGCTACCAAACGACTTCTCCAAATTTCCAAACTTTAAACGCGTTTTTCTCAAAACACGTTTTCTGAAATTGGCACGCAGCATAACTCAAACAATTTTAAATATTTTTAATCAGGTTTTTCACCACGTCTGTATAATAACCTTCTTAAGAGAAGAGCGTAGGGGATTTTCGAATGATTAATTTAAACGATTGTTATAATTATTTAAGTGCCGTTTTTTTAGTCCAAAATAGAGTTTTTTCCTTCAAATGCTTGCTAATTCCACAAAAATAAATATTTTTTAAATCCCCTACGTGTTTCTCTAGCTATTCTTATCTAGATTAAGAAAAAAAATGTTTCTTTGTTCCAGATTAAAATTTGCACCCTTTGTGCTGCGTGCCGCGGAGCTCCTTCAAGAGAAACCACATTATAAAAATGTCTCCAATGCCGCCATTTTGTAAAATTTTTCGATCAAACTTTGTAGTTTTGTATTTTAGTATATAAGTAATAACTTCCCAAATCAGAGTGATTGTTTCCCCTTTCCTTCTATACAAAAAAATTCTTTAAAAATCGTGTTTATTTTACGCGTGTACAGTGGTGTTACCCCTTAAGACTCCAGCACGTGTTGCTATTTTCAAAGAGTGCAAATCAAATATACCGTTTCCCGCAGGGACAATAGTAGCAGGGTGGTGGTTATTATCCCAAATATAATATTTAGATAATATTCTATTAAACATCAATTTATTAAAAGCGAGCGATTCACATTTTACTCGAACGCCCAGTGAAAACTAGTATACATTCAAGCGAAGTATGGCTTTTTGATAAAGTCTATTAAAACATTGGAGTCTGCAAGTTTGAATCTAACAACAAATTAATTAAAGAAACTGCAACAGTTATACAAAAATATTCCTCCCTACCTCAACATTTTCTTTAGAGGCTAACCATTACACCTTGGTAAGTACGTATGTATTTATGTCCAATCATTCACGAATGTTTATCAATAGCTGAAATTAATCTTAATAAGCCTTAAAATATAGGGTACTTCAACATGTTTTGCGTAATGGATCCCTATCGGTCGCAGTGCGCAGTAGCCTAATAATAATAATAGTAATAGTAATCTTAATATGCATATGTTATATGAAGACAACTAGAAGAAAAGGCTTTTTGTTAACATTCATTAAAAAGCAAAACAAAAGCTATTAATAAATACATATTGCAAAGTTACTTACGTTCGAAAACATTTAAAAAGTATGTGCCTGTTTAAATTTAAAAAGCTGCCGGAACAACAGAAATTTTTTTCTGAAACCAAAACTTTCGCGCACTTAGCACTTTAATGGTGCATACAAACAGTAGAGAGTAAAAAGAGGCGAAACAATTTTTCTAAAATTTGTTAGTGGCAGCTTATTTAAAGTACCATTTTCGCATTTTTGCACATTTGGAGTTGCAAAAATCTTCGGATAGATTTGCAAATGTATGTATGCACATATGTGTCTTTACTGCAGGCTTTGTACTAATATTTTTATGCACTCTGTGTAATGTTGATTTTCACATACTTGTTTAAATAGACGGTTGTTTAGTTCCCTACATTGCATTCATCTTCGTTAGTATTACATTATGACTTTTTACAGAAAAATTCACTAACACGCACATAAACTATGCATATATGTATGTACATACATATGTATTTATATCCAACCGACTCTTGGAAATTGTTTATTTTCTCACTCGCTATTTCAACTCTTGCTTTATTTCACGACTTTGTATGTTTCGTTTTGTTTCGCGTTTTCGTTGGCATGCTTGCATACTCACATATTTAAGCTTAGCTTGAACACACATATGTACATACGTATATGTACTCGTATATATAGATTAAAGCACTCATTCAAACTCATGAAGACTAATATGTTTGCGCACTTGTGTATGTATCATATACATATATTAAAATCTAGCTCTTGCTATCACCCACCTATTAAACAACACTGCGGATTGGGGCGTTGTTATTTACATTGCTTGAAATTTCACGGCAAAGTTATTAAATGGAATATTTTTTCTTTCTTCTTTCACGATTGGCAATATTCCATATTTATGCTTCTTTAATTTCACTTCACTATCGAAGCAGAGGCAAATTGGCGATTCGCCGCCGTAAGTAATGTATTTTAGATTTTTCCACTGACTATGACTTCAACCTGGAATTGCTTCGCGTTAACTGAATTGGACGTTGAAGCTTCGGCTGGGCTAGAGCCGAAAATCAGTCAACACAATTATAAAATGGTCGTCGTGATCGCAAGTTTTTTGACTTTAAGCTTGTGCTTTGTGCCAAACTTTTTTTAAATACTTTTTCAATACTGATATCCGTTTCCGTTTGATACTAAATTTGTTCTGCCTTCTCTTTCTCTTTATTTGCAGCAACACTGATCGCCAACATTTATGCCAGTGCCGTGAACTGTTCGAATAGCGAATAACAAGAACTCGGTAATTACCAAAATTCCAACGAATTGCATGAATTGTATAAATCGGGGAATGTTAATGCAATGAAAAGGCGTAGATGTGAAAAACAAATTTATCCGAGTTCCAAATGGAACAATTGCAAGTAAGAGATTACGGTATTTTCACCAAGCTACTAACGGATTCACAATTCAAAACCTCCATTCGCTGCAACATACATACATATGTACGTGCAATGCAAAGTCTCGTGTTTCACGAAATGCACAACAGCAAGAAGAAAGCGAAAAGATATTTCCAATATCCGCAAAATTTGTGAAGAGTAGGCAAGATCAATAGAAATTACCAAACACATCCGCATAAAATCTGCATTTGGAAGTATTTTTATAATTTTTGCTTTCACAATTTAGCACACGGCACTTCGTTTCATTAGTTTGTTTAATTTAAATCGCACAAATCACACTATTGCCGAGCCATTCACTGAATTTTCAGAAACATGTAATTCCTCCTCCGTTTGTTTGCTTTGTTCGTTTAATTTAACTATTGGAACATTGTTGCAAACCTAAGATACAAATATGGTGATAGCTGCAGTGATATTGTTTTAAACACCAGTTTGAAAGAAAACGCGAACTATAAGGTGGCACCAGTGTTGCCAGAACCAATCGCAGCAGCGTACTAAAGCGATGATCAAAAAAGTAATAGATAGTAATAGAAAAATAATCCGCAATTATTTCACGTGAGAAAATGTTCAAAAACACTCACCTTTCCATACTGATGTATCAACAGGATTTAATTGATTAAAACGAAAACAAAACACTCACTATCACACTGACATGCTCATCACAGTGACAATTCTCGAACTGAATAAACTTCTAACAAAGCAGTAAAGCTCATTCAGAAAGGTAGAGTCAAATAAACGTCATAACACAGTCAGTAACACAGGATATCACTAATTAACATATATTCTTCCAACATTAGCGGGTTTAATATTTTAAGCCTTTACGGCCAATGCGCACGTTGCAAGTTGCAACGTGTTGTATCGTGGTGTTATACATATTCAAAATTGACGATGTGCAGTATTATTGTCAAAAGGGCGAATGAAACAAAAATATCTCCATACATATGTCCTTTTAGTATACATCATGTTTACTTTTATGGCTGCTGCTCGCCCTCTCTCGTTAATAATGGGACTTACATAAGCAGCGATGGATAAAGAAGGTTGCCCAATACGTCTTTTATAAAACATTTTTTTCAAAATTTGGCTGAAATTGTAATTTAAAACATGAACAATTTTTTTCCTGTTTCCTCTTAGAATTGGAAATTGTAATAGATTTCATATGAAGTGTAATAGCGTAATAAACTGAGAACAAATGTAATAGATCTATTACAATTGTAATAGACTGGCAACACTGGGTGGCACTCTATGTAGAAGTACCTATACTTCCCCATTTTTTGAGAAATCGATTGATTATATTTATAATGAGAATATCATTTATTGATGAATGTTTGGAGGAAGAATATATTGAACCAAAAGAAATAGATAGAATATGGTATCAAGAATTTTACTTGAAAAGAGATGCATTTTAAGATATTAATTTACTCAAGGAACTGAAACCGTTATCATTTATTTAAAAAATTTAAGAAGATTTTCAAAAGCCTTTCTTTTTTTAAATTTGTTTTATATTGATCACTTTTGACCATCTAAAACTCTGGATGCTCTCTCCAAGTATCAAAAAAAAAAAATTCTTCAATCTCCTCTTTGTACGATTGATGTGATATGTACTCTTCTGCATCCACAAAATAACTGTTGTTACGTTTCTTATTTCAAACATGTCTACACACATAGCAACATTGCCTCCAATATGCCTCAAAATCCAAAAATTGTAATAACTTCAACCGTAACTTCAACATTGTTTCAAACATGCCCATGCACGGATAACATTGACCGTAACATTGGCTGTTTGAAACTTAAGTTTGAAACAAGGTTCCTCCTATATATGTATATATATCCGCATAAAAACTGCATTTTTATAATTCGTGCTTTCACAATTTAACACGCGGCACTTCGTTTTCATTAGTTTGTTCATTTAACCGCTTATGCAATTTTGGCCGAGTTTAACAAAGCGCGCCAGTCGTTTTTTTCTCGTGCTAACCGGCGCCAGTTGAAAACACCAAGTGAACCCAAGACCTTCTCAACCTGATCTTTCCTCTGCTATCACCAGCTGGTACCTCATCGAATACTTTCAGAGCCGAGTTTGTATACATTCGGACGACATGACCCAGCCAACGTAGCCGCTGAATCTTTATTGTCGTCTATGTCGTCGTAAAGCTCATCGCTCCATTGCTTGCGGTACTCGCCGTCACCAACGTGCAAAGGCCCAAAAATCTTCCGCATAATTTTCTCTCAGACGCTCCAAAGGACGCCTCCTCCGAAAGTTTTACGCAAAACTACTTTGAATGGTATAGACGGAGTTGGACAGATGAAGGTTATTTTTTTGATTACTAGGGTCTCGAAATATATGCCAAAACGTGGACCCGCCGTGTCTTTGCACCGAATTAAACCAAACTTACACACATTGTTAAGTAAGTATTGAAAATGGGTTTCGTAAAATTTGGTTGTAATTCGGAACACTGGCAACGGGTACAGCGTTCTTTTGAGCCAGCCATAATGTCGTTTACTTTTATAATGCTTGGGACAGAACTGAAATGTCAAATTGATAGTGTGAATTACAATGTGTCAATATTTCTTTCTGATTTGGATGCCATAAGGAGAAGACGTAAGTGCAAAGTGTAAAAATTTTTTGTGAATTTTTTTTAAGTGGATTTTGGAACAGTGAATAATTTCTTACGAAATTTGAGAATTTAATGTGAAATCCGAATGTTCAAATGAAATTATGTGTTCGTGGAAAAAAATGTTTGTTCGTTTTTTTTTTTTGAAAAATATAAATGGATAATGGTTAAAAAAGCTCCAATGCTTAATAAAACATATAAATTGAAACGAAAAATTCATGGATGACCAGGAAAAATGACGATTGTTTCTTAGTTATTCATTTGCGTTGATTTGAAATTTAAAAACAATCTTCTTTATTCCTGATTTTCAATTTATATTTTATATTTACTCAAAAGCAAATAGAAAAACAAAAAATATTGTTTATGCCAAAGCACTTGAATAAAGAATAAAGAAATAAATAATATGAAAACCATATCTTTTCTGTTCTAAACCATATCTTTTCTATTTTAGTGTGCCCAGCGAAGCGGGCCGGGTTTGCTAGTTTAATATAAACATTACTTTCGTCTTTGTGAAAATGTTGTATATTGCACCTAGGAAATGAACACGAAAAATTCAGGACTTCTACAAATTATATATTTAATATAATAAAATAAATATACATATTTTTATTTAATAATTTGAATAATTGAAGTTGTTGCACAATTATTTTGACGAACTTGTGGACACAGATAAACTAAAATCAAATTTATAACGCTCAGCTAGTAAATGTCGCACATTCGACTAATCACAGTACAGCGATTTGAGTAAACAACACGTGGCCCTTTGAATATCCTAAAAAAGAGGACGGAAATTTTATAGTTCTAGGACGAGGTGGAATAAATTCGACATTATTGCGAATTATTACAATATTTTCCCATTTTTCAGAACGGCCCTAATAAAAATTAAAATTCTGGCAGCACTAGATAATTCTCTCGCATATCTCCTATTTCAGTTGCTCATTGAATTGAGTCGTATGTGATAAAGAAGGGTGGCACGTGTGCTTAATGTTGTGTGTATAAATAATGATTTGTTTGTTGGAGAAAAAGTATAACTATAATTAAACTTGTTTATAATTTTGTTTAAATCACACGAAGTCGGATATTCGAAAGTTTTTGAATCCTAATGGTGTAGTTTTGTTGAGGCAAATGAAAAGCCCCAAACCCGAATACTCGAGCTTAATTTTTCTCTAATACATTGTAAAAGATAAATGAGGCCACTGCTTCCAATAGCAACTTGGCAATAGATAATATACTCGTATATTTGAATGACAACAGAGAATCTCAACGGCACCGTACTCAACTATGAATGTGTGTGCACACATATATATTTGTTTTAAATCTTTTCGACCAAATCGATTACATTTTGGAGCAGTGGGTGTGTGCTAACTCCACTTATCAAGCAAATGTTTGGTTAAAGTCATGTATGTACTTGGTCTGGTGAGCGCCCTTATGTCGGGAATTTGAGTGGAGACTGGAACATTTTTGTTCATAAAATGCCCAGCAGTGAAGCTTGTGTAAACAAACTGCTGACGGAAATACAGGAGTCGGTGCTTGTGTACATAGCAGAGTCGTTGTTGCACACAAAGGTGTATGTGTGTTGAAAGCTAAACAGTGGATGAACTGGTGTATATATACAAAAATGCATTGCTTTTATAAAAGAATAAAGATAGCATAAAATAGGATGAATGGAAGCAGATGATTTGTGATTTAAAAAAAATTCAAATAAGGGATAAGTACTGAATGTTTTTCAGTGAAACTCATATGCGTAAATAACGAAACTGAAAAGTTGTAAAGAAGAAAACAATTAAACTCAGTTAAAATTTCCGTAAAATGTGGATCAAAAACACCATCTAGTTTACTATTATTATCAAAAATGCATGCATCACAGAAGCGAAAAAACGTCGCCATAAGTATTAGTATATCTAAATAAAAAAACGACGATTTACTTTATTGTTATTATAAAATAAAATGTTTTTACCGACGTTCCTCAACACGGCCATGCCAATATATGTAAATACCATTTTAAATCAGACTACACAATGAAGCTTTAGTTGCCTTAAAAGCTAAAGGATTTTCCCTTCAGATGTACTGGAGTGATAAAGAAAACTATCATGTTGCACTGGTGAAGTAAAGTTTTTCTATTGCCTTTGTTCGTACTTTTTTGCGAGCCGTATGAACACAAATCTGTTCGCAGATAGTGCCAACGAGTGTGGCATATTCATTCAATTAAAAAGAGGTAGTTGAAGCGAGTTTGCGTTCGGAACATAGACGTCAAAATCAGCTGCCAGTTAAGAGTGTTGGAGTTCTGGGAGTGCTTTGGAATCAGTCTTACGGCGAGTAAATTGCAAGAATAAAGGTACAAAGTAGGTAATATTATGTCTGGTTTTGTGAGCGACAGTGGAACGTCGGCCGATTTGGTCATCAATAGCAGAGTAGTGGCGGTGGTTTCTGCAACTTCGGTGGCAACAGTTGCGGCGACCACGTTTGTTAGTTCTCCTAATCAAACGGACACCAAAAGTCCATGCATACAAATGGAAATGTCTGCGGCATCACCGATTCGTTGCTCTCAGGTGACGGATGCAAATAATGATTTAAATAATGAAGATAACTCTGTTCACGACAATGGGAACACCATGAACCTTTCATTAATGCAAACATCACCACCACCTCATAGTTATCGGCATTCACGAGCCTACCGTCATTTTAAGAATCCACCACAGCCACATATGTGCATTCGCACAACCACAGAGACAGGTGAAGAACTTTTTATTAATGTACTAAGTTGGACGCGAATCGTAATACCACAAGAACCCACTGATCCCATACCTTTGTACGGTGGAATGCGGGTAAATATATTGAAAATCCAGCACACGGTAGAGAGATTTTCTATATTGTATGAATATACTTTTAGGTGCCTCCAGGAAGTCCACGCAGTCCCCCGATTGTTTTTGCTGTTATGGCGAATCCGGAAGTGCTGAAAGATTCAGGACGCCACAGCAAAGACCCAGAGGAGCGCAGAGCTATGGTTGAATTAATGTGTGATTTTGTAGAAGCAATGAATCCTGGTGTGAAATTAGTAAGGTGGGTTATAAAAATTATTTATTTTTTGTTTGTTAACAGTAATAGTAGCCCCGCCAGTGTCGGGTATATCACCTGCCGTCTTCGTAGGCCCAGGAAACATGCTGTTCCAGAGGGAGAGGGGTGTTAGATGAGTCGGTTTTAGGGGGCATGTGAAGAGGTGGTTAGTGTCGTGCGGGGTGCCTTCACATGCCGGACATATGTTTGGTATGTCGGGGTCGATTCTGGATAGGTAGGAGTTTAACCTGCTACAATATCCAGAACGTAATTGTAAAACGTAAAAAATTATTTCTTCTTGTTGTTGTTTTACCAGTAATGGTAGCCCCGTTAGTGTAAGGCATATCACAGGTCGTCTTCGTCTAGCTCATCTAGGGGTAAACCCAGGAAACATTCTGTTTCGACAGGTTGGGTCCAGAGGGAGAGGGGTGTTAGATGAGTCGGTTTTAGGGGGCATGTGAATAGGTGGTTAGTGTCGTGCGGGGTACCTTCACATGCCGGACATGTGTTTGGAATGTTCTGGTCAATTCTGGATATGTATGAGATTAACCTGCTACAGTATCCAGAACGTAGTTGTGCCAGTGTTACACGAGTCTCACGGAGAAGCTGGAGCTCTTCGTCTGCAATAGGTGGTGGTTGGACTCCGATTACGGCATTCACAGGACGGGAGTTCATGAAGGTGGTGACGGTCTCCCGGTGGATGTCGTTTATTGACTGTCTAAATACTGTCCGGTCCAGTAGATTGCGGTCAGTTTTGTCCTGGATTTCGTCAGCGTAGTCTAAAAGGTCGCTGTCCGAATGGCAGTATTTTGACATGTCTGTAGCTTTATCCACTGCGTGTCACTAGTTCCAGGCAACCAGACAGGCGCAGCATAGTTCAGAACCGGCCGACCAATTGCCTTAAATGTCGAAAGCAACAGTTCTTTGTCTTTGCCCCAAGTGCTGCCGGCAAGCGATTTGAGGACCTTGTGGCGATTTTGGACTTTAGTGGCAATTGCGGTTGTGTGCGCAGAGGAGGAGAGCAAGCTGTCAAAGGTTACAGCCAAAATTTTGGGGTTGTTTACCGTCGGAATTGGTGTGTCGTCGACTTTTACCTGAAGGGACAACTTGACCTCCTTTGTCCAGGTGGTAAAGAGGGTCGCCGTGGACTTGGTGGGGGAAAGTTCGAGATTCCTCGCCGTGAAAAAGCGAGAAAGGTCGGTGAGGTAGTTGTTCACTTTGGAACACAGGTCATCGATGTCATTGCCCGACGCCATTATCGTACAGTCGTCAGCGTATGAGATCAGGGAAATTCCCGCTGGTGGTTGGGGGAGCTTCGTGATATAGAAGTTGAACAGCAAGGGAGAAAAGACACCACTCTGCGGTACACCTTGCTTAATCTGCCTCTGCTTTGATGTTTGATCTCGAAAAATCACTGACGAGTGCCGATCGCTCAGGTAGTTTGCGGACCACCTCTTGAGTCCTGGCGGGAGTGTCGGCTGATAAATATCATCTAGTAGCGTGGAATGGCTGACTGTGTCGAAAGCCTTCTTCAGGTCTAACGCTACTAGGACAGTCCTCTCGCAGGGGCGGTTTTGGTTAAGCCCGCGGTTTATCAGGGCGTTTATGGCGGTGAGTGCAGTGGTGGTGCTATGCACTCGTCGGAAGCCGTGCTGATGTGGGGCTGGGTTCAGGTGTTTCGTGAAGAGTGGGAGTAGGAGGGCTTCAAGTGTCTTCACTATAGGGAAAGGAGAGTTATCGGCCGATAAGATTCCCCTTGGTTGGCGGGTTTCCCAGGTTTCAGTAGTGGTTTCCTGGACCGCAGCTGTTTTAATACTGTGCCGGCTCATAAAGTCAACTATCTCGTCGACGTTGCTCGTGAGTCCGTTGCAGTTGAATTGTAGAAGCTTGAAGCTTCTCGGTAATGTCGGTGTAACTTGGGGGGGGTGAGGGACACGTGGGGTTGTCTACGTTGGACCTGCTGCGCAATCCGCTGTGGTTGCTGCGGTCTGATGGTGGTGGGCGGCCGCGCCTCAGGAGGCGGTAGCGGGTGCAGAGCTCTGCAGCAGGGGGCAATGTAGGCAGTTGTCCACTCACGGGTGGTACGCAGGCCGGAACATCTCCCAAAATGGCACCAGCCATTGCAAGAATTGCATTGGACTTATCAGATTCCGAGGTATTACGGTTTGACACACGGAACAGACTGTGCGGGGGACCAGGAGCTGCTGGTTTGTCCCCGCACTGGGGTTGGAGCAGGAAGGAAGGGGATGGGTTGAGTCGGGGGAGTTGTGTTGCTCCAATAGGCTCCTTACCGTGGAGGTGTGGGTTGTGGTGGCGGTTGGTAGTGCCGGCCTATCAGGGGAAGTAGTAGCCGTGGAGGCATCAGACGCCTGCTGGCAGGAGCAACACGTGGCCACATACCGTGTGGACCATTCCCTATGTATCTAAAGGCCTGAACAGGTCTTAAGGTGGCTCCACCCGTTGCACTTGTTACACCTAACCGAGGTGGAGTTCGGGTGAAGCCGTTTGTGGCAGACGCAGCAATAGAATACCTCTGGCCCAGGGTTGTATTCGATTCCAGCCCTGAGGAGAAGCATTTGGAGCAGGATTGCTGCGAGGATTTGGTCCTGTGACATAAGGAGTGGGGTGATGTGCTGTTCACTAAGACAGGGCTAGTATACTGGGGCGGCAGCCCTTGGTCGGGAAAAACCCGAATCATTCCGGTAACGTAGAACCCGCTGCCATGGGTAGTCAAAACGCGTGTTATAAATGCAGGCACTTAAATATTAGTGGCAATCCTTGGACGTACATAAATTCAGGTGTTGTTGCTGTTGCAGCATAAACAATCCCCATACATATACTAGGAATGCCGCTGAAGTGACAGACTGCGGTCGGATATAAATCCGGGTCATTCCGGTTACGTAGAACCGACTGTCGTGAGAATGAAGACTATACTTCACAGGATCATTTCCGTAGTCAGTCTTAACTTTCTTTCATAATTTTCGGTCGTTAGGAACAGTGTCTATTTTAACGCCCGCGTAACCATGCGCCTCAAATCCTCTCACTTAACACCCGCCTCTCTTTGGACCCACCTCGTCGAAACAGCATGTTCTTGGGCATACCAATAGATAAGATTGACCATGCCGGCCGGTGTCTACACCGTGTCGGAAGGCTTGAATAACTACTACAACAGCAACGGTTAATTTATATCCGGTCAAAGGCTATCACTCCAGCAGCATACCCCAGACATGTATGAGGAATGTTTGTAATGTTACAACAACCACGTCAGCAATAAATTAGCGAAATTCATCTTCGGTGGATGATTGTGGTAAGAGAAATGGCCACGTAATGGGAGTAAAATCAAAGTTCATCAAAGTTAGTAGTACTTTATTCTCTTCAGACAAATGGAGCTATATATTATTTATATTCGGCTAAGGTCTCTCATTTCAGTAACATTCCCCAAAAGTGTATGGGGATTACAAGATTTAGCAAAAGAAGGCCAACTTCATGAAGTATGAGCAAATATTAACTGAATGCAAAAGCTTTATTCGATTGTCATGATTGTTGTCAAAGCAATTAGCAGCAGACGGTGTAATTTGTGATAGAGAAGAGCTATCAATTTCAAGCTGGAGCATTTGTTAAATTACATTTAACTGGCTGTGGACAACGGTTGTTCGGGGTGTGCGTTTCGTTGTGATCCTATGAATACACAATTTTATGCCATTATTATTATGCCAATTATTTCATTACATAAATGCATTAGAGTTTTGCCATTGCCTGTGAATTAGCGTCCAATGTTTTAAAAAACTTCTATTGTTTGATATTTCATGTCCTCAGTGTTAGCAGTCACATTTGCTGTTGTTGTAGCAATCTTCAATCGGGTACAGCGGCTACATTTAAGCTATGACTAATTTTTTATACATATATAAGTACATACAGTCTGTCTAATACATATAAGCTTGACTGGCAAGATTCAACCTTAGAAATCCATACAAGAATTTAAATGCTGCTAGATAGGCGTATCCTTTTCGCAATACGCGCTGTGCGATTTGTTAGTTTTATGAGAAATTTAGAAAGGCTGCTTTGTTTTTACAAACTAAGTTCCACGTATGAAAAACGACTTGAAGCAGTGTTCTTATGCACACACCCTAAAGGTCCAAAAATTTAAACGTACATCTGTAGCAGAGTATTTGGGGAAGTCGAAGAGGTTCACAAATAAGTGCATATATTGCGTATAATAAATATTAAAAGCTGTGGAGGTCACGCTTTTATTAGGCAGACTTTCCAGTTCGAAGCCTGGCAAACTTAATGCACTGCCGCCATGTTCGTTTACTTGGATTCCATTGAAGCTTGATTGATTGGCTTATTTGGATATCATACAGAAAGATATGGAAGTCTTTGCTTTTGTTTGCTCTTGAATTAAGTGCACTTAGACAATCGAGCTGCAAAACGAAAGGTGTCGCCTGTTTGATGTCACAAAAAATACCAATATGCAGTGGGTGTTGTCGTTGTATAGTATCACCATAAACATTCCCCATACTTACATACGGGGAATGCTGCTGGAGTGACAGTTCTTGGCCGGATATAAGTCCGGGCCGTTTCGGTAACGTAGAACCGACTGTCGTGGAAACGAATATGCAGTGGTAGTAAAGCTTGGTGAATAACTCGGAATTAATTGTTTTAATCTCATACATATGTCATCATTTCCTCGCTTCGGCGACACAAATTATTGTTGACCGTAATCTATAACTTCGAGTTTTTATAAGTTAACTTAAACCTAACGTTTTAATTTTGTATAAGTTGAAAAGTATAAATGAAAAATCAAATAATATATTCAAGAAAAAAGTAGTTGATTAATCGCATTAAAAAATCCGAATTTATTTATTCTCGGAAGCACTAAGAAGTGTCATCTAGAGTTAATTAGATATGTAGATATGACCCCGTAATTTTTAATTTTGAGATATCCTTGGTAATTGCACTTGAATCCTTTTTGAAGGAATTTCAATCAGATAAAAAGTAACTGACAAATCACATAGTACGAGTACTCTAAAGAAAATTAGATTTATTTCACCATTAGTGTAAATCGTGACCCTAAAAAACTATAAGTGTACCGCTAGCACTCTACTGAAAGTGAAGTGTTAACCGCTGTTGTGTCTTAAAAAGTTATATTCCAATATTTTCTTCTTTTCTTACAAAGAAGTTTCGAAGAAATTTGAAAATAGGTTGAGCGATGTTTCAAGGTTCCTTTTTGTTCTTTTATTTATGTGCTCTCCTCAACTAGTTGATTAAGTAGGCTCAGGATGCTGTTGGTATGGACGATTGCATAAATTATTTCATAGTCGTGTGCTAAGTGAATGGAATAATACGCACACATCTCTAATCGCTTGAACAGAAGCTTTAAAAAAATCAATTATAATTAATAAAATATACATATTTTTTTAAGTAATGAGTTTTATTTAAACTATTCAGTTTCTAAGATTTTCTTATCTCGTTTTAGGAATGCTGTTATTTTGAAAGATCGTGATATATCTGGAGAGCTAAAAGACGTATGGAATGCGGTACAAGCTCAAAGAGATCGAGAACGGGAAGAACAAATGCTTCAGCAACGACAACAACAACACTTTCACAACGTCACCACCCAACAAATGTTTCCAAAATCTGCGGAATCTATAAGAATTTCTGAAGAGAAGCAGAATAGTGTCATTAATCCAGAAAAGGTGAACAAAGTTCCCCTAGATAGTCTAGTTGAAAGATCCATAGCAGTAAGAGATTCTGCGCCGTCAGAAAGTAAAAATTCAAGTGCAGTGCAAGATTACGAACTTAGCAGAATAGACGCCACGAAAATTAATCACCTTAAAGAAAAAAATGCATTATGTGCCAAGGTTTCAATCGAGGAAAATGCAAGTGGAGGTGAAGATGCGTTTAGTACATACGTTGACGGAAAGGACCAAATCGATGCTACTAACAAGTTGTCCTCAAAACTCAGTGCCAATGGTAATATGGAAGCATCTGTGAAAACACTATCCGGTACAGAGACAATTGGAGGAGACAATACTGAGAGTAAGGGTACTCAATCTGGAAATCACTCTCTTTCGCCTTCTAGTACAGTGGTTACGGCAGCAGCACCTGTTATAAAAAACACAATCGCAGGTTCCGAGAATCTTTCAACTTCCAATTCTACAAAAATTGTCACGCTTGTTTCTGCTACAGCTTCAACAACTTCCACAAAAAAGGATAAACTAGTTGGATTTTTACCTAACGGATGTATATTTCCCCGGTTTAAGAATTACAAAAACAAAGAAAAGGACAAAGACAAAGAAAAGGAGACCAAAACAAAGGAAAAAACTCTCCTAAATGCTTTAAAAAAAAGTAAAGATAAAAAAGTTGCTCCTATTGAAAATTGTGAAAAAACATCGGGGGAAACTGATCAAAAAATAAATTATGAAAAGAACTGCAGTCACTTAGAGAACGAGGTACAAAAGTTGGATCTGAATAAAATCGAAACATCCGCTAGTGGCGACAATATGTTTGTTAAGCTGAAACTGGCTGCCACCTCGGCGACAGCAAAATAGGCAGGTATTGTCCTTCGTTTTTGTTTTTTTTTCTTTTTGCATTTATATTTTTATGTATGTATGCAGGTATAAAATTTTGCATAGTTATCTTTGTATACCATAGCGACAAGAATAGACTTGGTCAGTTTAAAAGTTGGGGCGGATCACTGATAGCCTGTAAGCATTTGTTATATTTTTGCAAGACTTTTCACAATATTAGATCACAAACGCAATTAATCTATCATAAAACAGCCATACATATGAATGTATGTTTATATGTCTTCACATACATATTATATAAGCGAACAAGAACACCACAGAATAAAAATCGCAATATATTTGTATGTATGCAATTCATACATATCTTTATTGTGTTTAAGGTTAAATAACTTTATTAATCTTATCAAAACGAGAATCTTTGCCTAATTGAAAAATTGGTTTCGTTTTCTTATACTCACAGTATGTAAGGCAAATGTTCAAATTTAATTTAAATTATATTATATTATATAAGTATACAGTATTACCATCTCATGCTTATTCACTAAACTCCAATTTGTTGAGGTAACTAGCACGTGGCATTTTTTTTTTGTTAAATATAGTTTGTAGTTTGTACTGATTTTCATTTATAAATTTTAGATGAGAAAAATAAGACTCACAAAAATGTTACCACAGAAGACTCAATCCAGATGTATTTAAATCACGCTGACAAAACAGAATAATTTAAAGATACATAGTTAAATTGGTTTTCTTTAAACACGAAATGTTATGACAACAACGTGTAAATTTACCAAAATTTGAAATGTTCGTATTTTTATTCTATATATTTTTCCTAAGAGACTGAAATTCGGATATTATTGGGCATCAATATTAAGCTCATTTTGTAAAAATTAAAAGGAAAAATGCAACGAATATGTTATTTATTTGTTTTATTTCTATCCACACTTTAAGTATTAAATTAAAACTGAAAAAAGTTTGATTTTGCAATTTAAAATACAGGCGCGAGCTTTGGCAGCTATCGGGCCCTAAATGCATGCAGTAATGCGCTCGAAAATAAGATTGTTACTTCAAATGTAAAATATGTACAGTGGTGGTCTTCTTATTAGAAACGACTTTGCAACAACTATTTTTGTAATACATTTTGAGACTTAATTTCACCACATTAACCCCTTGTGATTGTTGCAAAGAATTGAAAATAATTGAATTTTCAACACTTATAACGCCATTAAAAAGTAACACCATATAACGCTATTAAACACAATAAATCAATTTAACGAATTCAGAATATTTGCTCTCAATCACTAAGGGGGAAAACCTCCGAAAAGCTAAATTTGTCCGATTTCCTGGTACTCCCATCAGAGAAAATTGCATATCGCAAAGGGTTAAAATCAGTAGTTATAAAAAGTAAAAGAACAACAAATAGGCATTGAGTTTAAAATAAAAAAATCATGATGATTTTGCTGCTTTAATTGAAAAATTCTTTATTTCACGAGTTTTTTCCGTTGGGTTGAAATTAGGACTTTGCGGTTCAAAGCATCCAAATTTTGATCTTAAAGCCAACACTTCACTAACCTTGAAGTGCTCTATGAATTTTGAGAGAACCAAGAATGGATTATCATTACTCTTGTTGTTGTTGTTTTAACAGTCATTACTCTCCTATTTCCTCTGCTGGAGTTATATAATATTATTAATCTGAGTTGCCTTCCTGTGATTTCAAACTGCTTTGGCCTATTGTGCGAGTGAATTACGCCAAATAATATTCTTTTGATATCTCCATAAAAAATATGTTGAATGTAATCTTTTCAGCGGCCTTGCAATGGAATTAAAGTTATGGGACACGAAGTGCAGAAAAATTGGCATTGACAGTTGTTCATTTTGCCTACACTGATCGATTAGCTCTCTAATTATTGAAGTATATAACTTTTTTTACCCATTTCAAAAACTAAAATATTTCAAAGTTGTTATTAATTTATGGTTGATTGATCATTGATTGTCACGCGGCACACAAAAAACCATTCGTCAGTGTAAAGTGTAAAGGTGCATTCATTTTATCGCTAACACAAAGATGAGTACATAAAAAAAAAAACAAAAACTGCACGTTTCATTGTCCCCAGCAAAAAAACGATGGCTTAAAACTGCAGGCCCTCCATTTGAGGAACAACATCAAGACGCAACACCACAAATAAGAGCAGTAGCTCGGCAAATACCTAACAGAAGTGTACGCGCCAATTTTTTTTTATTTATTAAGAATTTGTTTCTAGTTTTTCCTATCTACCTTAATCCAGTTGTCGCCTAATTGCGTTATATTTAAATGGTGCTGTATCCTCCAACACGAAACATAATATTCTACTAAGTGCGTTGATTTGCTTCATTCTGCAGAAACAAAGCCCAACGTGACACTTAATGGAATGCCACATTTCTTTAGTATCTTCATAAATGCATTGCAGTCAATGACGATCTTGAATTTAGTACTTATAAAGTAAACTTCCAGTTCTGAAGTTTCTCAATGATCACTAGAATTTCCAACTCATATAAGTGGAATGTCTTCTCGAAAGGTTTCGTCTTCCTACTCATATTGAACTAGATGATATTCTCCGAAGTCCCTTTGCAGTAAAACCGTGTCATATCCCTACATAATTGGAACAATTTGAACTTTACTTACTGTCTTAGGATTATATAAAGTCCAAACTTTGGCATTAGTCCAACCCACTTTGAGTTGTTGAAATCCAGTGAACTCTGCATTCCCCAATAAAATTTTCGCGTCATTACCTAGAAGCTCGAACAGAGACTTTGCTCCTGCAATATGACGTTAATTCTAAGAAAATTTAAGCGTGGCTTAATTGTACTGTTATCTATCAGCTTAATTGTACTGTTATCTATCACATATCCCAGAAATTCGATCTGCCTCTGCAATAACTGCCACTTGCACTATTTTATTTTTATTCCACTTACTGCTGTTGTATTGGAAATACCAAGTGGAACGTAAAGGAACTTATATTGACTACTATGGGTCGCAAATGATAAGTTCTTTCTCGAAATTTGTTTCCAAGGAGTGAAATAACCCGTTCGACAAAGCTAGGATGCCTTCTAGTCCTAGCAAGACGTCATCCATCAGTGGTATTAGAACATTATCTCTGAATGTTTTCATTCACTTGGCGGTAACCATATCTGGGTATTTTACTCTTAAGGTTTTTCGACACCGAAACAATAGATGAAGCGTATCCGGTTGGATAATGCCTTCATCAAGTCTCTTCAAAATCTTCGTATCTAAACAACATCTATCCTAGTACGATAATCTCCATGGCCTTTGAAATACCTGATTTTGATCTACATTTTTGAACTTGTGTTTTCGGGTAGAGACATAATCTTTGATCAACGACATAACTTCGCCCGCTTTGATGCTTCTGGTCAACACTACTTCGCGCTTCGTCAACTTTACTTTATCGACTTTATATTTTACATCTACCGATTTTAAAATGTCTTTACCAATAATAACACCAAATCTTAAATCTCTCTCGTTCATTAAAGTTACCTTTGTGTGGAAACTGCCTAACATTGCACTTATATCAACTATATGAACTTAGATGCACAAAAGCCTAAATAAAGCGATGTTCATTTTGCCTTTTCTCTAATAGCGGATACCCGTTAAAATTAACTTAAGGCAGGGTTTTGAACCATTGTGTCTTATGAATATCTTTATTGGCTGAAATTGGATAAAAAATAGATTTTGCTTTTGGCTTTGCCTTGCACTATCAGAATTATGAAGGTTTCACTTAAAAAATGCTTAATTGTAAATATTAATAGAATTAAAAAAATATTTGCAAAGTCGCGCGAAATGTTTGAAATGCAAAGGAACTGTTGAACCGATATTGTGTCGACTCCGTTGATTCTTTGAAAATCTATAGTTCGTTGAGAGAAGGTTCTCTTTCTAAGCTAAACAGACTTTTTCTAACAGCTGTCACCATGGATTTTGTTTACCAACGTTCTTATAGTTGAAACAGTGCATCGTAAGGCCACTGCCAGCTATACCGAATAATTGATGTTTTCTTAATGGCATCAATATATCGGCCTATTAGAACACAAATCGCATCCTGTATCTATGTGTGCTAAATTTACGGAGTCGCTTACATGATATTGAAAAATAATCCACCACGAGACACTCTTTGTCCTTCTACGCTATATGACTAACCTGTCCAACCCCTTGCTGAAAATATTCTGCGTCTCCACACCTGAAGCAATGCTTTCGTACTTTCCGCTGTGTTGCAGCAGTGCTGCTAATACCGCTCGTACTTGCAGAGACAACTTTAACGACCGACGTAATTTTCTGGTATGTTACCTGTATATGGCTATTTGTTCCTTTATTCAAATCTTTTAAATTTCTTGCTCGATACGGATTGCCGTTATTCAACTTCGTATCTGGTATCCCTTCAATAGAATATTCGATAATACTTGTAATCTAAAACAATACATCTTGTTATAAATGTACTATTTTGCCTAACTCCGGTACGATTCAAGCAATTTGACAAAGCCTTTCCTGTTAATTGGCTCTCGTGATATCCCACAAGAAATGAAATTACTTTTTGCTGCTGATCAGCAAGACTTTTCCGATAGCAACGTTAACAAGCCATATTTGAACGCAATGCAGTTCTGAACTTTGGAACTGGTTTCTACGCTGTAGTGGCCCACAATAATGAAACCAGCCCCCTTCAGATTTGCACTTAGGAAAACGATTTTCGGTGCACTCCTAAGGGTTTTTTTATAGTCGGTTAGAAAAGTGCTAGCTTTGAATTCATATACATTTTTATCTATGAACTGCATACATGCGTTTTGTCACCTATAAGTATAGGAAAATAAAAGTCTGGCTTTCAGAAGGTCGCAAATAGAGGGTGATGTAAAGATGCAATAAGCAAAGTTTTCTTCAATTATCGTATTGCTATAAAATGTGCTTATTCTCGTGTTTTGAATAACAAGATTCTTACGAAAAATGATCATCATCGACCACATCCCACAATTCTCATGGCGAAGTGGGATTGTTTGGCAGTCCAGCATTTTTTATTGTGGTCGAATTTCCTGTGTTTCTGTTTGAATCCGCTATTAGCGCAATCTTTTTTAACTTGGGTTACGCCATTAATTTATTTATCAAATTCACAGGGCAAGGATGCTCATTATTGCTTAATTGGTAGCGTTAATGGAAATACTTAATTAACATTCACTGAAAATTCATAGGTAACCAGTCACGTTGTTATAAATATTTTTCTAGATAATAATAGATTTTAATTTTTAATCGGTAGTAATTGCGACGATCTTCGTAAGCCTGGAAGTGAACTATTGTCATTGACATTATTTCCAAAATTCTCTTGCCATTAACTCAGTTTGCGTTTGTGTGCTAATGTCATTAACATTAATTCCCTTACAAAGAGACTTTATATCAATTGTCATTAATTCCATTGGCATTATTACGCGTTACCGCTTGCGGCTATTACGCATCAACCGGTGTACTTCGCTAGCCTGAAGCGTCGAACCAAATTCATCCTTCAACGAATTCTTTAACGAATACCATCCATTGATACTGCTCTGGTCACGTATGAATATTTTAGTCGTGCCAACCAACAGTATTTTTATATATGTATATTAGATAAATTTGACTTTGTCTTTGGTGAAATCGAATTTAGCTTATTCGAAGGAATAACTATAGAAGATTAATTATTTTGAATAGTCAAACCGTTTCACATTGAATAAATTATGAAATTTTTGGCAATACTAACGGGTGATTTTTTAGCTATTATCTTGTTAAACAGCTGACGCGCATTTCGTGTTTTGTTTCACTGTCAAACATATTCAGTTTGGTCTATAATTTAACCATGAATCGTCTTACAAACGAACAACGCTTGCAAATCATTGAATTTTATTATAAAAATGCCCAAAATACAAGAGCTTGACTTGCATGACATGTGGTTTCAGCAAGACGGTGCCACATGCCACACAGCACGCGTAACAATGGACTTGTTGAGAGGCGAGTTCGGTGCACATTTTATTTCACTTTCGGGACCTATCAATCGGCCACCCAGATCGTGCGATATAACGCCTTTAGATTATTTTTTGTAGGGCTATGTTAAAGCTCATGTCTATTCAGACCAGCCTGCTTCAATTGACGCATTGGAAGACAACATTAAAGCATTTATATGTGAGATACCGGCCAAAACATTGGAAAGAGTATGCCAAAATTGGACTAAGCGGATGGACCATTTGAAGCGCAGTCGCGGTCAACATTTGCATGAAATAATCTTCAAACATTAAATTATATGGACTGTACTCTCAATTCAAATAAAAATTTCATTTTTCTGAATTTTACGTGTGTTTTTTTGAAAAACTTTCCTATAGCTCTTAAAAAATCACCCTTTATATGCACTTCCTCCGCATTATAATATTTTTATACTTCACTCATTTGTCGCCTGGGTTTACCCTGCCTTCTACAGTTATCAGTTAAGTTTCTCGTCAAAACTCCACTAAATCCAATTTTTTACACTTTATTTTCTTCGAATTTTACCACCACCGACCGAGAGCTGTCAATAGTATTTAATTAAATACACGCACTTTAGGCTGTGTGCACCTATCTTAGCACGCCCACTACTGGCCTCAGTATTTTATACCAATAAATTAAGTATATTTTCGTGAACTGTCCTCAATTGGAGCTTGATAAAACCCAATTTTGAAATTAATTTACAGTAGAGTGAAATACATTTTATTTCCTAAATACAGTTATAACTCATCAGTTATTGAGAGAAGAGAGAGAGCAAATAGAGCAAATCATCGTAATGTAATGTGATTAATTTATGGATTTTCTTTGCACCAGAGCCGACAGTTTATTCACCTAACCACTGAGATCAAATTAAGCATCATCAGAGAATAGGATTTTGTTAAATAAAATCGTCATTTTTAAGCGATGATGATGAACATTTGAATAATTTGTAAATTGTTGAGACGTAATCTTTCCATGATAAAATTGTAAACATTACTGAATGCTTCATAAACTTATTGAGTATTGAGATAACAGTTCCTGTCCGGCATTTTCCATCAGTAAACTACATAAAATGATACTAATTTTAATTCGAAAGGCCATTTAATTTTAGTAAAGGGACCTCCATTTGTGGAACAACTTCAAGACGCACACCACAAATAGGAGGAGGAGCTCGGCCAAAAAGGGTGTAAGCGCCAATTATATACATATATAACCCACACCAGTGTGTCCGTGTCGACTAAAGCACACGTCGACCACAGATTTACTTATGAAGTAGCCAAAAGAGAAAAATGTACATGCTTCGGTTGGCCAGAGCTGTTTGTTTGTACTGATCATTATTTTTTAGTATTGCTGTTTCTTTGTCCAGTGTTTCATCGTCCACTAAGGGAGTGCTGGTTTTCACTTTGCAATTTGATTTATCCGGTTTTGCTTGAAGAATCTTTGTTTTATTGCTCTGCTCGTGGGCAGAGGGTGGGCTAACATGCCTTTTTTTCCAAATATAATAAATTTATAGATTTTTATAGTATCCGATTAGGTTTATTATGGAGCTTTCTATTCTTTTCGATCATACCATTTTCAGCCACAGTGATCGTTCCAACTTCGATTGATATATTCTATATCGATATTACACCAACAAACTACAACATTAAAATTTTATTAAATACTGGCTGGCGTTCTTGCTATCAATAAGTATAAATTACATAAAAAACGATTTTACACTATCAAAATATTTTAACACCACTTAACTTTAATTAATTTGCTTAAAATATAAAATAAAAATATCGAAAACATAGAGTGGCAAAGTGTCGATACGTTGAGAGAAAAGGGTTTTTGCTTTTTACCTGTTCGCTTTAAATTTTAATAATTTAGATTCAAAATCAAGAATTCATGCATTCAGGTTCCTTTATCTTTGCAAACCAAAAACTTTTATATGAGCAGCATCTATGCTAGTGATTGAGGATACTTATCTCGACGGTTCTTTTTGATACTTATCGGTTACAGTTTCTGATGCAATAATTTACCAAAACTGTCTGCAAAAGTCTGTACTCGATTGTTTACATATCCAAAGCAAAATTACCCAGTTTAACGTAGTTTTCCTTTTCGGTGTTGTCCGTACATAATTTTTAGTTCGCATTGGATAAGGTTATATGTTTTGATTTTCGTTCGGTATTGAGTTTTTTAGTATTAATAAGTCGTTTGCCATTTTTATAATAAACTAATTTTAAATATATTTAAATTTATTGAACTCGCACACAGTTTTAGCTATCAGACAAAACTATTTAAGGCATTTATATATCCAGAATGTTGTACTATTCACAAGCGCATTTAAACCCCAACATATACGAGTATGTTTATTAACTAAAGAGATCTCTTCCATAACAGGTGAAATTCTCGATCCGTTGGGCTCCAAAGAATAAATTAATATGGGGTACACTTACCAATCCCTATTCCTAAATTATACAAATTCTAAAACACCGACTGACAAAGTTTAGAACATAGTCTCAATACTGCCGAAAGCGAATGAGGGAAATAGAAATGTATGTAAATACACAATTAGTACATAAATTGGTTTGCATTCGGCGGCCACTTTAGTCGAACGGATTTATGCGTGACTACCATTCACAGGAGGTCACGAGGACACGAAACCTACTAAGGGCATGAAACACCAAATCATAGAAAATGTTTTTTTTTCCTAATAGCAGCCGCCCCTCGGCAGACAATGGTAACCCTGCCAGTGTATTTCTGCTATAAAAATCTCCTCATAGAAAGCCGTTTGTCGTTCGGAGGCGGGCATGTAGGTCCCTCCATATGTGGAGCAACATCAAGTTGCGTGTCACAAAACTGGAAGAGGAGATAGGGCAAACATTTAACAAAGGATGTACGCGCCGATTATATACATAAATATTTATATATATTACCAAATTCTTTGTGGGGGTTACCTCCATTCATATTTTGTATTTGACTTTATGCTATATTTTAAAGCTATTTATCCATATCCTGTATAAAAGTAAGCTAAGCCAGTTGTCTGAGATATTCAAATATTTTCTTATGTACAGTAATATTTCTCATAAATAGCGTTACCAAAATACTCAAACGGCCTAGGAAACATTTTCTTATATATTAAAGAGAGATCAAAAATATTAGAGAGCAAAAACTTCAACAAAAGCAATTACGATTTAGTATTTGGTGTTAGCTGGAACGCCGTTATTTTTAACTTGAATACCCTGTTTGTGCTGGAGGAAGTGGTTTTTAGTATAAACTGCCGAAATAAAACATGCTGGGCTTTATGCATTTTGGTAACATACCTATGAACAAAATAAATTTGTAAATATAGGTGTAGAATTAGTCAGTAGTTAGATTAGGGTACTTGATAAGTTGTAGTATGTATGTAAAAACATTGTGTTACAGCGAAAAATTGAGGAATAAGCACAGTTCGTAAGTAAAGGAGAGTATAAGATATATACAATTTAAGTAATAAGAACAACAAAAATATGTAATTGTATTTAATTAAGTCACAAAAATGGAAAGTACACAAAACTTATACAATATAGAACAGCAATATATGAATTCGTAAGTTTGTAACTTTATATAAAAATTAATATATACATATACCTACATCATGACTTTTATTAGATGTGTATAAAAAATAAAGCTCAGGACGAATGGCTTCGAACATAAAAAAAGAAATATATACAAGCAGGTGACGATTAACATTTTTCGATTAAATAATGAGCAGGTAAGAGTTATTAAAACATCACAAAACAATTTTGTCATCAATAAAAAGCAAGTAGAGATTGATATACATTTTATGTTGAATTAAAATTAAAGATTTTTAATCCTCTCATTCATTTAGTCCCTTTTGACATAAATCCTAACTTTTACTTTTATCAAAACCTTAAAAATAAAATAGAATTATCGGTTTTTATGGGTTAAAAAAATATGGGACATATTGTGTTTTGCCTTTAATTTTTTCTTTGAAAAAATCGAAATGTTTTTTTTTGCATATTTTCAAAGTTTAGTCATTTAAGAATATGTCATTAAGAGGATTTTTTAAAATTCCTAAAATATGCAAACAAATTTTTTTTTCAAACGGCTATAGTGAATTTTTGTTTGAACTTGTCCAAGGCTTATTCGATAGCGGCATCTATAATAATTAAGAATCCGTTTAGTTTTCCTTTTTCAGGTCACCAGGAGGGTTGGATCCATGCACGCCTGGACACCCTCGTTTGTTTGGACCCTCTACTTTGACTGTGGATAATTTTGTAAATTTTAATGAACAATAAACAAATGATACAAATATGGATAGTACAATTTTTTCCCCCTTTGTACAGCGCTTCAAATTCATGCCTCTACCATAGAATACCCCCTTAGAGAAATAAAAGGCAACTTATCGGTTGCCTTATTGAGAATATTAGAAGTCGAAAGATTACAGAAATGTTTTGCTTTTTATTAAAAAAGGAATGGATACTTGGGACCTTTCTGGATATATAATTCATCGATATTTTTGAAGTAAACAAAAAACGAATACTAAAATTTTTAGAAAATAGCCGCAATATCGAATCCAAATTTCGTGGGCTTATCAGTTTGAAATTACTTTGTGTGTGACGAGTTTGCGC
Source organism: Anastrepha obliqua (assembly GCF_027943255.1). Lineage (NCBI taxonomy): Eukaryota > Metazoa > Arthropoda > Insecta > Diptera > Tephritidae > Anastrepha > Anastrepha obliqua. The sequence continues at coordinate 265,164 of NC_072894.1, forward strand.
TTAAAAGCTGCACGTTGCTCGATTTATTTACATTCACTTTTTGCTTCGCTGTGGGTTTCACACATTTATGTACAATTAATTGTAAAGTATTCAACAACCGCCCCATTCACCTGATCTGGCACCACTACGTGTAACTCGTTTTGAGAATGTAGAGGCAGTAAAGCAAAAGTCGCTGGAAGCGCCATTAATTATACCAAAAATAAAGTTCCAAAGTGTCAAAAGGCTTCAAAGAGTTTGCCAAACGTTGGCACAAGTGCATCGCAACCGACGGAGACTACTTTGAAGGGAGCCATTGAATTTTGAAGCTGAAACTAGTATCTACAAGTACGAGTATATTATTTTTTATAAATAAATTCCGGTTATTTTAAGCTGACCACAAACAGGGCTACTACGTAGTAAACCATAGTTTCGTTGCTATCTTCGTACTCTTGCAGTTATTTACATATGCATTAAGAAAAAAAAGAAAAAACGTATTTTCTATAATTCACTTCTTATTTGCCATAATGATGGCTCATTTTTGAAACACTATAAATTTTTCTAAAATTTTTTTATTAACACTTGTTATTTTTCCGCTTACTCTTATCTCGACGACGGTCCGTAAAAAATTAGAAAATCCACAAACTGCGCCACAAACTAGCAACAAATCCCAGGTAAATGAAAATTTTCAACAAATCGCTGGGAATTGTACTCTGTTTGTGGCCAGCTTTAGCGGTGTGAGTTTTGATTGCGTCTCCCGGCTCTTTAAAAAAATACAACGAGCTCGCTCCAGTCCCACATTACGTCTAATTTTAAAGATTCTTTAACACAAAGCAAGCCCAGGGAGTAGCAAAACTCAGTGTGCGTCTATACAATATATGTGGTATGACATGTGTGTATGTGTCATGATATGTATGTATCTGGCATGCATATATTCACAACTGCTCTGCTTCCGCTGGGATTGCTAAAAAATATAATGCTTGCAGTAATGTGGAGTATAAAGCCTCGATGGTTTTACGCGTTCTTCTTTTAACATTGTTCGAATATATTGTAGGTAATTCAATATTACGCATTTAAAAATTGCATACAATTTTATGCAGAGATCGAACCGTATTTGGGTTTTGATGTTCCATGTCAGAACTAAAAGCCATCCTAAACCTATATTTATAAGTATTTGAAAAATAACCGCGTCCCATAAAGTAGCACTAGAATGCGATAGCGTGTGGACATTATGTAATATTCTCCTCAAATTAACTTCTTCATAAAACTATGTTATTGTCGAAACAAATCTTTTCCGATGAAAAACTAATTGTCAATATATTATTTGCACCTCGTCATAGAATAAAATATTAAAATTAAATATTTACACAATATTTACACATTCAGTAATTTTTCAACTTGTTTTAATTTTAAAAACCAAGTTAGAATTTCTTAAATGTTATTAAATAAATAAATTAGGTTAAACGAAATTTCCTAAAGTAATCTTATTAAATGAAAATGTCAAGACATCAGTGTTTTTATAGAGTAAATATTGCTATTTAATCTTTGTTGTTGATTGCTCGCAGCTGTTCTAAATCTTCGCGTTCCTTTTTGTTACGCAGTAGTGGCACATTGTAGTCGAAAGCGTAGAAGAAACCGCGTGGAGGGCCAGTTTCTTCTGGTCCGGGAACATATGGTGGTTCCTCATGAACGTATTCCTTATACTCGGATTCAGCGGGCTCATTACGTTGTTGCTGATATTCAGGGGCAAATGGGTCGGGGTTTTGACCATTAGCGGCCGCAAGTTCGCCCCACAGCTTGAAATGTTCCTCCTCTGCCTTGCGAACAGCCGGAGTCTTTGTTGCAGGTTCTTTCAAGTGCGCTGGCCGATTGTCTTCAACATGGAAGCCCGTGCGATCGGCATAGTATTTCGCAACAAAGTCACGTCCAGTAGGTTGAACATATTTGTATGAACCGCTCACAGTGCCCGCATCGTCCTTCTTCTCGTTCTTACCCTGATTCCAGTCACGATAGCCATACACATACTGACCCAAACCGTCCTGCCCATGGTATTGGTGTGCGTCGTAGTGTTCTTCCACATACTCCTCAGGGTGATCTATCACACGGCCCATGTACACGAACTCGCCTTTTTCATTGCGTGCTTCAGGCAGCTCATTCTCTCCGGTCTTGGGCGCGTAATCAATGCTGTCCAGACCGCGTAGATTCGCACTGTTCAGAAATTGTTGTGCCTCTTCTGGCGAAATATTAATCTTGAAAATATTCTCAGCAAGGAGCGTGCCTGGAAGAACCTATAGCAAAACATGAAAAATAAAACAGCTTTCGATTAAAACGTAATATCTTCGATGTATCATTACAATTATGTAGAATAATTGCATCATCCGCTAAAAATATTAAGATTAACGGTGCACGTGAGTATCTCTTTTCAATGAAAACGTTGAAATAGCTCAGCAAAAACTTCACAATCATTTGTTTATTCGCACTCCAGACAAGTTATTACAAATTAAGGCTTGCCATTGCATTCAAATTCAGTTTTTAAATTTTAGCAGTGATGCTGACTATGCAAATAATAATTGTACAATTAATTCTTTTCTCCCCATAGCGAAAACGTTTTTCGAAGGTACGTATAGTTATAGATATGTACCAACTATTATACTAACCAGAAGGCAAACTGCAAATATGATTATGTTCATCACAATTAAATTTATTGCGCGATTACAATTTAATAAAACACTTAGGCAGGGATTATATATATATAATCAATCTAAATTGTGCTATTGGCTCAGCTTTTTGACTTTACAACTGTGTAGTCGATTCGAGAATAGTACCCAAACTCAGAACTGACCGCTTCTTATATTGAAGATGAGCAAAATCAGAGATGAAACGCAAAAAAATAACAAATAAGCTAAATACGACTGTGCAAAATATGTAAATTAACTCGGCTTTAAATGAAGATGTTCCCAGCTAAGCAGACAGCATCTACACGCGGTGTGCGATCAGCCACTTATTTCGAGAGAATAACTAAGCCACTGCCGGTTTCTTACTCAGCGGCTTCTAATTCTACGTCAATCTGAACAACACACAATAGCCAAGCGACTAAATGACTAATTGACTAAGTAGATGGCCAGTGTCCGACGCTAGTGTGCTTTAGTGCTTCCATACACACGCACTCCAGTCGCCAACACCCATACCAGTGTGAAACTGAGGTCGGTAGTTGTTTACGGCTGAGGTACCTGCTCATGCAAATAGCAAATAGTGGCAATTAATTTCCTTCTATTACGCGAAGTAATTCGCAGAGCCATTGAGCTAACAATTTATTTATTTTCAATATTTATTCAATATTCCTTCCGTTGTGTAACCACTTGTCACTTCTGCTGATTTAATAATTGATTTCCTCCTTTCTGGTCGGAAGTGTTAATCTAATCATGTATTGATATGCAAGTGACATTGAGTCACTTATTGACGAGAACAAGGACCTGTAGGTCGTAGGTCGCTATAAAAATTATTTCTACATGCGTTCGATGCACAATAACCGCAAATCATAACCAGAACAATAACTTTTTAAGTGCGCTTTCCAGAGGGGAAAATTGTGTAAACCTTACATCATCACCAAAAAAAGTATGAATTGAATTCGCTTAAATGAATAAATTTATATATTATATAGCGCCAAATTATGTCAATAAATTTGTATTCCAAAATGTGCAAATTCTGTACATTCAAGCAAACAAATAAATTGTATAGGTATATGTTATAAATACTTATACTTATATGAACACACACATTAATGGGATTTCCCAATTTTTTCATTCGAAGTGGGAATACGCACCAAAACGAGAATTAATACTTTAAGTAAGCAAGCTGATGATTTGTTTTTTCGGTCATAGTTATAATAGTTAATCATATTTACCTCTGGAACTAATACTGCTCAAATGTTTCTGAAATGAGACGTGTGAAAACAATTTGTATAATCTTACATATTTCGAAAATAACAACCGGATAGCTAATAATATAAGAGCGAAATCATTCGAGTAAAAACTAGTTTCAAAGAAGAATAATTTTTTGATTTGCAAATACGTAGATACGTTATCTTCTGAAGTGAGTCAGCAACTGTAATAAGTAGCGATGACTTCTAGCATACTTAAGAAAAAATTCGGTTGTCTGTGCGCGTTATGCAAATTAAAAAAAAATGGGACACCAGAATTTTGCAGTTTACAGATATCATAATATGTACATAGGAAATCTAAAAATCAGGAATATTCTAAGTAAGTGTACTACCTATTCGTTAAGTAAAATGGAGTCAAATTATTAAGCCAGAAAGACATTTAAAAAGAAATAAAAACAGGCTGACGAAATACCTCTATGGCAATAACAGAACAGAATCAGGGCATACAAAAAGTATATTTGGCAATCGGAGAACCAAGCTTAATGTGAAAATGGTAAATTTAAAAAAATCTGACTAGGCAATTTTATTAATCCCATTAAAAAGTTAACTAATTTATTTCCTAAATATAAGCAGCTCTTTCCCCGATATTTATTAATTGCTCTATTAAATACGGAGGAGACTTCTCATGTTTCCCAATTGGTCGTTACGCATATTTGAATGTAAATAATGGTTAAGTGAAAAGTTTTCAACATTTTTATTATTCTCTCGTTTGTTATTGGCATGTTATCACGTTTATGTCAAATCGCCTTCCCGTTTATCCAGATTTCAGTAGGAACTTTGCCATGTACCGATGAGTTGGCGACTTCAACTTTGATTGTAGCTCAAACCCCAGTTGCAATATAATATTTAGCAGTTTGTTTCAGGTTTCATACATTTTTATAAAACACATAGACAATTTCAGTTTCACACTTAGTGAAATCAATTGATATGCGATAAGGTTTGTAATTGGTAAGGGAAAAGGATAGTAAATCATTTAGTGAACTGGATGATTTGATGAAGAACTAATCTTCGCTTAACTTCTTCATGGCGCTGTGTTCAAATTATAATTGACACGTACATTCTTTGCTAGATGTTTGGCCGAGACTCCTCCCTCCAATTTGTAGTACGCGACTTGATGTTTTTTCACATATGGAGGGACCTTCATGCCATATCGCCTCCGAAAGATGTTTCTTTATAAGGAGCTTTTTCACGGCAGAACTACACTCAGAGGTTCGCCATTGCCTGCCGAGGCGCGATCGCTTTTAGAAAGAAAAAATTCTAGAGTGTAATTGAATATATATATAATATGTTGTAAAATGACTCACTTGAATGTTGTTGCATGCGCGCCACACGGTATATTCAATTTCTTTTTTATTTGCTTACTTTTTCAAGTTTGGCACGTGTGCAATTCTACCGCCAAAGTAAATATTTAAATTTTTGAAATGTACACAAATAAGACACAAAATGTAGTAGTAGTTATAAAACCCTTCCTGAGTGAAGATTTTGAAAATACTTGACGAAAAATTTGCAGGTGAAAGCAACCAAAAAGTTATCGGAGAAGATTCGGCCCTAGCGAGTACGATTACACCTTATCAAACTGGTATAACTCTTTATTTGCACAAACAAATGCAATTTTTGACAGTTCTTTTCGAGCGCTATACGTTTATTTATACCAGTTGCTTCATCTATTCGCCACCTACTAACGCTTGGCGAAACGAAAACGCCTTGTATTTATGGTAATGAAAGTGCATTGAAAATTAAAAATAAATTAGTCTTTGCAAAGATAAGGATGCCACCCATTTATTAACCTGGGGAAGAAAATCCAGAGTGTACCCAACGAGTTCAGCAAAGTTCAAATATTAATCGTGATGTAGAAATTAAGAAATTGTTTTTCGGAAAACATAAGGAAGCTGTAGGAAATTCTCACTCACGATGAATGAAAATATACACAACCATCGAGTTAACGAAATTAGTTTAATTATTTAAAAAAACCTTGAAAAATAAATACAATGAAAACCTTAATTTATTTTGAAAAGCAATAAAACCGTTTTGAACCACCAATGTGGTGTAAGGAATAGTGTTAACTTTGTGTTGCCGTAATCAGTTATGTCATTCAGTACATCTGTATGCGGATGGGTATGATTTTACAATATGTATTGGATACTTTTCTTCGATGCAGTATCCACTAAAGCTTATTGAGTTGAAATTTTACAATGCTCTTACACAATTTAAGCACCCTTCCCGCGATTAAGTGTAAGATTTAAATCGAAAAACTCGGTAACAATTACAAAATTTATAGGGCAGGCCCTTTAGGAAGAATTATTTTGTAATTTTTAGTTCTTTTATAAACGTTTTGTGATAAACTATTAATTGATACATATTCGTGCGTATTTATTTATTGATTTATCATTGAGATTATAGTTATATTAAGTAGGTTTTGTTTTCCAATATTTTGCGTATATACGAGTAAAGTATTGAACATTAGTATTATTTTCCAAATAAATGCCTTTTATAAGTAAAGTATAAATATACTATATATACATTTTTATATAAATACATATGTAAATATGTAAATGTACATATTACCTCGCCTTAATTTGCTCATTACATACTTATAAGGCATGTGAGTATATAATTTTTAAAGTCCAATAAAGTGTTACTACATCAATTATCACATTTTATAGCTGCACATTATCATTTCACTTGCACACGATTTTCGTGAACTTTTCTACTTATTTTTATACAAATTGTGTTTAGAGTAAGTACAGTGTATAAAAATGGTGAGTATTTACTTGTCAAATATGCGGAAGCAACTTTGAGATTTGGTTTTGCATCCATGCACATATGTATGCATGTATACCCATTTCCAGTTTTAAAAAATTATATTTCAGAAATACGGAATATTGATGTGTGATAGCAAAAATAGATATATATAATATATTTAGTACTACTACTAGGAAATAATCTTCTATGATTGGAGCAAACCTATCCCTAATCAAATCAACCTCTAAATCTTGTAGGCGGCCGTCGTAGCCGAATGGGTTGCGATGTGGATTGCGTGACTGCAATTCGATAGTGTGCTGGTTCTAGACCCCGTGCATTAAACTCCAAATGATAAAAAGTTTTTCCTAGTTTTTTCAGCAGGCAATGGCAAACGTCCGAGTGTATTTCTGCATGTAGGTCCGTCCCTCCATTTGTGAAGCAGCATCAAGCACAAATAAGGGTGCGAATTAAAATATAAATAAATCTAAACCTGTTCTTTTTTTTTGTTTTATTTACGCATCTTAAAATATACACAGAATAACGTTTAGAAATTACAACGAGTACCACTTAATAAAGATATATTACTAACGAGCAATTTTTATTGAACATATATATTGAAAAGGAAAAGCTAAGATGCCTCAATATTCATAAATTCATTATGAATGTAAAAATATATATACTACAGCTGGTACTGGGTGCCCATCTGGTCTAAAACTGTTTAACGCTTGAGCCGCCGACGATGAGTATTTGGCTGGAGCAAAGCCAATGCTTCAGCGTTGACTTCTGTTGTACCTAGTCATGAAGAATTTTTTTATTTAGTTGTTGGAAATTTGAAGATTAGCGCAAAAAGTATTTGAAGTTTTGACCGAGCTCGAACGGGCGAATTAAAAAAATACCATCAGTTTGATGTAGTTTGTCGCACCGTGCAAAATCAAGCCGTACAAATACTCATTGCTCTGTCATGCCTCTCTGTAAAAGTTCTCATTGACAACCTAACAGCCCGTTCATCTTTTGTGTAATTTGTTTTGTTACTTAGTTCAATGCTATAATTGCGCATTATTCGCGATTGGGAAAAGCCAAGAGTGCTGTTGTATTACACGAATTACATAATTATAGAGACAATTAGCGAACTATACCCGCAGTCCGTAAACTTGACGTTTGCCTGTTATTCTTTTTATTCTATTAATGATGACACTTTTTTTATTTTCCACGTCTCATAAAAAATTTTAGCATTTTATTTAAATCCTTTGCAAAAAATGTACTTCTAATTATTTAACAATTTCATGGCATAAATAAACTCGATAGTCCCGGGCGCATTTACTATATAAGTATATGTTTAATATGCACGTGGTTTGTATATGCACTCATAAGCAAGTACAATGTCTAATATGTATGAATTTAGGTATGTACATACATTTGTAAATATGTGCATATACTCGCACCCGCGTTTCGCACTTGAAAACACTTTCACCAAAAACTTCGATGAAGTTTTAATGGCAGTGCCTCCATAAAAGGGTGGCAATTTGGATTTGTGAGTTATATTGTATATTCATCAGGCCACACAATCAGTGGCCTAACAAATATCGGAAAGATAAACACATTTATGTATGTACATGCATGCATATTTGCCCATACCATATATGTATGTGTATCCACTTATATATCGTGATAACGGAGAGTTGGCTTTTGGGCAAAGCTTAAATGCCTCAACTTAACTAACGTCTCAAATTCTCCTAACAATTTTACAAGCACAGACGTTGTAGCCGTGCGAATTGCAGACTATGCCAATTACAAATGCTGTTCGTGTGCAGTTGGTAAGTCGTTTAAGCCGGCGTCGAGTGAACAATGCGTGTGACAGGGCAGCAGTACCATTATTGGCTTAAACGAGGACGGTAAAAGTTAATAAAGCGCTCGTTGTGGAGTACATCGGATACACCGGAGTCATAAAGAGGGACTCCTCTGCGAACTTTAAATATGAATCTCTTACGCGGATGTGTAGTAAAAGCTTGGGATATTTTATTTCCAGTTTCTATTTTTTACTTTGTCGCAGTTAGTTTGGACAATACGCAGGCGCGTGTATTACCATTCGTGTGGAGCCAAACAAATATACACGATTCAAACGCAAACACGGATGTTTTCAATCGTGTTGGAGGTAACAAAGGAGATGCGCAAAAGTTCGGTTACATCCAATTTGTTCCAAACGGTACCTTGATCCTACGAAGTACCATGAATAATGGCACCAACTTGCAGAATCTCTTGCTATTCAAATCTGTACTCGGTGCCATGAAAATATATCCTCAGCTGGGCGTCGCCAACAGTAAATGGAACATCAAAATCTATGGCGAGGGTATTGAACATAAATTTCCACCATTTCTGGAACGCATTATTCAGCGCATTCAAACATATTTTTCTGTTTATAAATACACGGACACCAGTGCACTGGAAAATCCCGCAGTGTCCATAGAAAATACAAATCTACAAGACAGCAACATTGTGACCGCAGCAACTTGCGCACCATCAGTGAATCGATTAGAAGAGGTTGAGAATAATCGCACTGGAAGTATATTTTCTGGTGATGAGAGTGATTTAGAGCAGTCTCTTACCATTTTAGGAGTTGAACCAACAACGAATGAAGAAAATGACGATGAGTACACCGAGTTTATAGCGATAAGCGACCACGATGACGATTTTATCGTTGTGGGAGAGGACTGAGTGTCGTATATACCTAAGAAGTGAATTTTCAATTATAATTATTAAACTAAATAGAACGTTTTGGAAAACGGGATTAGATGTTGACTTTGTAAGTTTGTTCAACACTTAGAGCCGCATAACGTTTTATAATGAATCAACCTGTGTGATTATGGTGTATCGAAAGCAGTAGAGAAAATACTCCGTTGTCAGTTTCTGGACTGTGAACACTGCCTGCAAAATCAATTTAGTATGCAGCAAGAGTATTTGAATATAATTTAAATGTGAAAATAAATGTTCGTTGTACTGGAGCTTGCTCTACATACCAATGGGTGTAATTTTTCTCCAAACAGGATTATATGACTGTTTGCATAAAGTTACATACATATACTTATAGATAACATGAATAACAATGTACAACTTAAACTTAAAAGTTCGTGTTTCAAGTCTTTCGTTTGCTTACTCATAAAAATGTAACTGAATTTCTTAAAAAGCTTTCCCACTAATTTCAGTGGTGAGCTGCTTTGGATTTTTTCTATTTTATGGTCCCGTCTCCATAGCATCCCTTCTTTGATAAATGGGAATTATGATTATATTACATCTCAGATATATTTGAACAGTTTTTAATTCAATGGTCCTACAAAATTTGGTTTAGATTTTGTAAAGACATCAATTATAAAAATAAGTGAATTTCTATTATAAGTAAAGGAAACACTCAGTTCTGAAAAGATTTCTGAAACAATTGACGAGCATAGAAGATTTGGAAATCCTGGGGATGTTCATTCCTCCTTTTACATAAGGCTTGTGTTATGTACTCAGTTTCAATGGACAATTTAGTAGACGTACAACTGACAATTGTAAGTTTGAGTAAAATACGTTGATTGTCAGATTCTGCACAAGCATAAATGCGTCTCCTCTGATTCGTTGTGCATAATCCATAACCTATTGTGCTTGCTAAATATCGAAGTATTGGAAATAATGGCAAACATCAAAAATTTCGCCGCTGACAATGGTGGTAGCAGTTATGGTTCTGCATATTCCACATATAATTTGTAATGTACATTAAGTCTAGTTTCATTAATTTACAAGTAGATATTTCATGGGCACCCGAATTCTCCTCATATTCAGTAAGACACTGTTAAGAGAAAATGCACTCTTCTACATTTTACATTCACTTGTTTTTTTTGTTGCATTTTTATTGTTCTGTTATTGTTTATGGATATAAATGATGATGAACTTACGGTGACGATGATTGTACTTTCCTTTTTGTTCGAATGTTTACTTGTTTACATATTCAATGATCAAGTGTATCAAGTGTATGTGTGTGTTAGTATGGTGAAATAGGAATATTATTGTGTTACTTAGAGCACTAAGATGAATTCATCTGTCTCTCAGCTATAGTTACCAACGTATCCCACAGACATTGATGTACTGTGTACACATAAATTTAAATTTGAGTGTTTGATTCCAGTCAATCATTTAAGCAACCTTAGATTGAGGCTGCGGTTCACGGATGACACCTTTAGAGGCTTCTTCTTGAACTCCTACATTTATATCGGTAGAGGATGCGATCTTAAGTTTCGCAGGTTGTTCTGGTAAAGCTACTTGAAGAAGTCCTTCCTTTAAAGGCTCAGACAACTTGTTGCTGGTATCCAAATATTGATCCTCCGAAAACTCTGCAAAATAATTTAATGAATAAACTAAATTGAATGGTAAATGTGTTTCATATCCTTACTTTCTTTCTTCACCTCACTTTCATCCAATGGCTTCTTTTCTGGGTCTTTCAATGCATTCGCCCCCAAGAACCTGCCATAGTCCGGCTTATTGTTAAGTTCTTGCTTCGATTGTGTTTGTTTAGCTTCTTGCAAGTCTTTAGTGATATCTTTCAATGGCAATTCTTCAGTAACTTCCAATAATGGAACAGCCGTCAGTGGTGCCTGAGCGTCGTCTGATAGAATACTGCGTGCTCGTATTGCCGAGATTGGGCCAACGAATATGGGCGAGTGGACGAAATCGACGACATGTGATACGCCCGGTGTTAGCGCATAGATGCGTGCGCTGTTGGGTAGCAAGGCTTCGGTATTGGCAGGAAGTTCGTAGGTGATTCTCGGTTTGTCGTCCTTGCTAGCAGCGCTAGTTGCTGAGCTAACGCCAGAGCCAGGCCCAGCTGGTGGGAATAGAGCGGGAAATAGGCCTTGACCAGCGGCTGCAGCAGCACTAGAGGCTGCTGACGCTGCTTCGCTCAGTTGAGGACCTAACTGTGCTGATCCGGTTTGTACTGCTTGCTGAATTTGCTGTGAAATCTGATCCCATTGCTTGGTCTCCAGCTTCTGTGGCTGTTCGTTAGCACTGGCGCGGCCTAAGCCAACGTTTTCAACGGGAATGATCGGAGCGCCAGCACTAGCGGGAACATAGACAATTGTCTCTTCATGCGGTGCGGCGATACGAGCTATTGGCGAGAGGTGGTGGATGAAAGCTGCGGTATCATATTTAATAGCTGGCTCCAGATGGACTTGAGCCTGTGGTGTAACGATGACAATGTGCGAAGCAATATCGCTTTGTGCCACAGGCAACGGTGTACCCCAAACTAGGGGTGCAATCAAAGTGCAGAACAACAAATATTTCAGCATCTACGGGATGATGCCAGTTTCAAATAGTGTAGAATAATTTAATTTTAATGTATGTAATCCATTATCTATACTAAAAATATCCAAACTTTTTATAAATAAAATACATTTTATAAACAAAAAAACAGGTATGGTGCCAATTTTGGCCCTACGCTCCACCCAGAGGTAAAGGATATTATATATACACACATAGATATAAAATATATATAGGTATACATATCATACCATACTGTAAAATGGCATATAACAATGAACTTCTACCCACATGCACCGATGGCTTTAGAAATCATACGGTGATGATTGTTTATCCCGTACGAAAATTTATTAATGCTACAATCGATCCGACTCAGGTAGAGAGACGCTTCGTGACGATGAAAGGCCAGGCCATTCACTGATTGCTATACCAAGAAAACATTGAACAAGTGCGTGATTTCATTAAAATAATAAGGAACCGCCTGAGGGTGATTGAGGTAAATAAAATAGTAATTTAGCCCAATTTAGCTCTATGTAAGCTTGATTCCCATCGCATTATTTCTTTGCTCGATTCACCTGATTTGGCAACTTTATCTATTCCCGAAACTGCATTTGACGATGAAAAGGAAACGTCATGAATCTTTTAAAGCCATTGAAGCTGCTGTGAAATAAAGTCGGTAGTTGCGCATTGCCTGTCGAGAAGGACCGTTACCATCTAATGTTTCATGTCCACAATAGTCACGCATGAGCCCACTTGGCTACATTGGTATATATAAGTAGGTAGTGCATGTATGTGTGGTTGCAACTGCATGCACCGACACGGGAGCTCGAAAAAACCGCCTTTGTTATTGGGATTTATTTTCATTTTATCAATAAAACAAAGAGCGCAAAGCATATTTTCTGGTTTTTAAATTGAAGCTACAAGTTCTTGCCGAAGCTGAGAATATTATTGCAATGATTTACTGCATAACCAAACGCAGTCATACTGGAAAAAGCAGAATTTATTTTTAGATATACTTATAGTTGGAAATCTGCGGAAGGGTGCATGAAGTTCGCTACGTAAACAGGATCAACTTCAAAAGAACTACTGCGTGCATCGTTAACCGGTTCTAGCTGAGGTGAGACTATTTACTAACTTGAACAATTCTTCAGAGGACGAAAGGCGAAGTACGAATACTTAGTGTGTGTAGATTCACACTTTTATAACAATTTTTCACACCTATAAGAATAGAACATATTTGATTAAGTGTTGATGACTTCTTGGGCTGTAATATTTACATTCGCTATACAAATAATTCCAATAAAAATTTCATTCAAATCATGTTCTTGACGTCATAATAATTGCTTTTGCAAGTTAATTGCAATTTTTTCGAAATTGCTCACTATAACAGATAATTCGGACGCAAACCAATTGCTCACACAAGTTAAGTAGTTTCAGAGATGAAGATGATATATTCACACTAAATATTGCATTATGTATTTATGCATCAACATTTGAAGCATCGTGACTTTTTCTGCAAGTAGGGTGAATAAAGGTTTTATGCTGCCTCCAACCATTCAGTCCTTCCATTGTAAAACTGTGTATACTATATATATTCAGAAAAATAAATTTTCTTTCAAAAGATGCGCCTAAATGTTGTTTTAAAATAAACCATCTGAAAATTTAGATTCTTTCAAGTTTCTTTAAGTTTATTCAAAACACAACTCTTAAAATTTATATGTGAAAAATGGTCGATTCAGGAATGCCTAATTGACGAGATATCGATATTGGAAGTTATTCAGCAACACTTTGCGCTACAGCAGCAATATTCTCAACAGAACGCCCAGTTTTTGGTCTGCCAATCATTTTTCTATCCTCCACGGAACCAGTTGCTTGAAATTTTTTCACTAATTTCGCGATATGTTTTCCTTAAAGACCGGTCATTCTGATAATAAGTTTCAATAATTTCAAGGCAAGTTTTCACTTGACAAATATCAAAGATGGCATAAAGAAAGGTACCGTCTACAAATTATTCTCTACTGACATCTAGGCATCACCTTTGAAGGCTTTTTAACTGGTATGCAACACACAAACACATGGAGAGGTTACGAAATCAAAAAAGTTTCATTTAGTCAGTTAATTATACATTTATGATAGCAGTTTTACCTATACATTTGCGGATGATATTTATGAAAAGTGGAAAAGTACAAACGTAACTTACCTTTTCCTTTTTTGCTTTGATTTGTTCTTTCTCTGAAGTGTTCTATTTTTATATGTTTTTCACACTAATTTTATTAACAAAACTCTTACTTTTTCAAAAACAAAAATAAAAGAAGAGTGTTAATTAACCAAGCACAGAATTCAACTCAGGGAGCCTTTTTTAGTGGAGGAAAGTTAGACAACTTCACTAGTTGTCTTCTGCAGCCAAGAAGAAACTGACGGTTAGTGCAAAAGCAAAGTGGTCTTTTATAACATTCTGCCGATGCGATTTACTAGACAACACTAGCCCATTGCGACAATGTACATAGCAGCTTCCTTGCCTGCACCAACAGTATATGTAGGACTTGCAAGGAGGAACAACAACAGGAAAATTATTCTAGCTTTAAAATAAATAAAAAACAAATAAATAACCGAGGAATAAGAATATCATGCATCTTGTGCAGAAGCTAGCAGATTCTGTTACCGCTCTGCCTATGGCTTCGCTTGCTTTGTCTTAAATAACACAAAAACTGGAACATTTGTATTGCACCAGCCCGTCAAACGACAGCTGGCTTTTAGAGGGGCATTGTGGCCAACCGGTTAACCAAAGTTTATTAAACTGAAGCATGGACACTAAAATAAGCATCGAAGATTTTTATGTCGCAGTAGGACGATGCAAAGGAATCCCTCCCTGTTCTCCACCCTCGATATATTTACTAATTTGTGCATTTGTGAGGAAATTATCTTGTATCGAGAAGGGACATTCGAAAAACAAAAAACACTGAGCCATAAATATATAAACAGTACTGCTGTGGTGATGTGTAAATACGTTCATACAGAATACTTATGGACACATATGTAATTCATACTCTACAGAAATATACTACTTACTTTGAGTGGACTAAGTGACAGTCCTGTGATCTCACATTTTGTATATTATAGAGATTTAGGTAGGAATTTATCATAAATGATTCCTTCTTAATTTGGCAGAAAGGTACAACTACAACATATTGTGTAAAAAGCTGTGAAGGGGAAGTTTGTTGACTACTCACTTGAACTTGTTATTATACATACATACATACTATATGCACATACTTGTGCATACGAGTATGTGTATAGGTGTGTGAAAAGGTAAGATGGTAATGATAAGGTATGGGGGTGAAATCAGCTCAAAAAAATACAAGTTTATTACATCCTTGTGCCCATAAATACAGGTGTTTACCTAATATTATATAAATGCATGCATATGTACATATATTTTCGCAAATTCATTGCAAAACACAGGGTATCTCAAAATGTCCTAACACTTTAATCATGTACATTACATGTCAGTTTCTTGTATTTTAATGCGTTGCTATGGTGATTCTGCTATTTAGTTTTTAACGTATTTAGTAACAAATAACAGAGAAAAGAGGCCTCAAAAATTGAGATGGAAAATTGGAAATTTCAGATCCAATTAGCCTCTCAATTAAATTGGTTCCATATAAGCAATGAATGAACAATAATCGATTTGTGTTTGATGTCGTTGTCTTAACAGAATCGAAATCTAACCGAAAAACCTAACCTTTTTAGCCCTTTTCTATAAATTATTTTTAAATAACTTTAAATAAGTAGTTTTAAAGTTTTCGACCCCTGCGACATACGATGTGTGTTAAAAAAATTATGAGAATTATCAAATTTCGCCGGCTACGTACTTTCGACTTTCGATTATTACACTCGTCTCGAAGACGGTTTCAGCAATATAGCCTGTTTTGTTTATTTGTGAGAGGCATAAATAAAATAGGTGTTTTGCGTGTTCGGCGATTTTCTGCTATAGAAAAAAATAGATCAAAGAAGTTGGATCAAATTGAGTGTAGCAAATTGAATTAAGTGCTCAAAGACACTTGAAATGTTGACAGTGGCATACGGTGAGAGTACTCTGAGTCAAAAAAATGTTTACAAGTGGTACAAGCTTTTCACAGAAGGCCGAGAAGATGTGAATGACGACGCTCGCTCTGGACTCCCCAACACATCAACAACCAATGAAAATGTAAGAAAGGGATAAAAATTGTGATGAAGAATCGTCGAATCACAATTAGAGAAGTTGCATATCGGTTGGCTCATGCCATGCAATAGTTTCGGAAATTTTGGACATAAAGCGTGTGGCAGCGAACGTCGTTCCAAAATTGCTGAATTTTAACCAAAACCAACATCGCATGAGCATCGCTCAGGAATTGTTGAATGACGTCAACGATGATCCAGATTTGCTTAAAAGGGTCATAACTGGTGACGAAGCATGGGTTTTTTGTTATGACATCAAAACCAAAGCCCAATCGTCCCAATGGAAGAGTCCAGGAGAACCAAGACCAAAAAAAACACGATACGTTCGATCAAATGTCAAGGTTTTGTTCACTGTTTTCTTTGATAACTATGGCGTAGTGCATCAGAAGTTCTTACTACAAGGTCGTACGGTAAATAAGGTGTAATACCGGGCGTGAAATTATACGCCGTTTGCGCGAATGTGGAAAAAGAATTCGTGGCTTTTGCATCATGAGATTGCACCTGCTCACTCATCTTTGCTTGTGAGAGATTATTTGGCCAAAAACAACACCGTTATCATGCCGCAGCCAACGTATTCACCAGATGTGGCCTCCTGTGACTTTTTCCTGTTCCCATGATTGAAGAGACCCATGAAAGGAGGGCGTTTTGCGACGATTGAGAAGATAAAAAACGAATCGCTGAGAAAGCTCCAGGACATACCAAAAATTGCATATCAGAACTGTTCGAAGGTTGGAAGAAACGCTGGCACAAGTGTATTATATCTGAGGGGGACTACTTTGAAGGGAATAAAATATAAATTGATGAATAAATGCTCAAATAAAATATAAATATTTTTTGAAAAAAAATGAAAATTCACCTTATTTTTTGAACTAACCTCATACTACCCCAAATCCTAATGCGACCTCTACCATGCTCTAAGTTACTCGGACCTATATCCGGCCAAGGACTGGCACTCCAGCAGAATTCCTCGTATATATATTACATGGGCCGCATCAGAACCCTTTACGAGAATTCCGAACTGGTGTTGCTCCACAACGGTAACATCAACGTCCCACAACGACCACCAACGCAGGAGTAAGGCAAGGTTGTCCCCTGTCATCCCTTCTCTTCGCCATCGTTGTAGACGACGTTATGAGCCAATTGGGTCTGCACAAAAGAGGCATCGTATGGAGATTCACCAGACATCTTGAGGACCTGGACTTCGCCAAAGACATAAGCCTCCTCTCTCCCAAGCTCACTGAAATGCAAGGGAAGGCGGACAGACAATCACAATAAAGTAAGACCTATAATAGTTCACGGGTGTTCGGTGCAACTGCAGGCTAAACAAAGCAAGGACGGCGTTCGGGCGAATGCATACAGTATGGGCGAGCTCTCCAGCCCCACTAAACTGCGGATATTCAGCTCATGTGTGAAGTCTATATTGTTGTACGGAATTGAAACATAGCTGGTCTCGAGCACCATCAAACAGAGGTTACAACCTATCGTCAACAAATGCCTCCCCATCATCTGTAGAAGTTCTGAACACCATCAGCGTCTCGCGACTTTTGTCAACTAATCTATATTCACGGACAAAGCGTTGTATATGGACTGAATTGTGGAAATGCTTAAATTCACATTTTTAGCAATCTTTTTCTGCGAATTACCGGTTTTCAATAGCTGAATCACTAATTCAAGCGTTTCTACAGACGTACAGTTGCCCATCACGCTATATTAAAGTTTATATTCGCGACCGATCTCTCCTAGTATGAAATAGGGAGGGTAGGAGAAATGATTTAGAGTAGCATTCAGAAAATGCGAGTAGTTTGCAAGTCGCAATATTGGCGCTAACGAAGTTCGCACACGAATCAAGCATTGGGGTCATGTTACGCTGTAATTTTTGAAGTGAAACTTCTTAGGCGTCGATGGACGAGCGAGAATCGAGAGTAAAATTTCAAGGCCATGAAACGTTTTTGGCATTTTCGTTCCGCGAGAGAGAAAATAGATATAACGTAGAGGAAAAGGAGGGAGAGAGCTATACCTTATATATATTTCAGATACACTTTAGACTATTTTTCCTAAGTTTTTCCTTGTGATTGCTAATTTCTAGTGAGAAATAACACTGTCTACTTTTTGGTCTTGTTTGTTGGGGCAAACTTGTAGGAAATATATTTTTTGTGCCTACTTTTTGGCGTTATATTTCCTTGGTTCCTACTGTGTGGGGCGTTTTTCGGTCCCAATTTCATTAGCGTTTTTTTTTGGTGCCTACTTTTTGGCGCTTATTTTCGTTTCCTGGGTAGTGTTTGTGCGTACTATAAAGTGCTATTCATTCCGGCATCGGATTTAATGGTATTGCCTTGAGGTAATTTGTGCCGTTGCTGCTGTCTTGGAATCGCTGCGTTTAAGCGGGTGATAAGCGCTCGGAGTAGTGCACGTTGAAGCCACGGTTTGTGTCCGGCGTTTACCTATACCGGTCGACCCTTCTCCGGTTTTTGTAAATTTTGTCTATTTGTATTCTCTGCAAATGTTTTGAATTTATTTAGATATATACTCTTTCTCTCTCTCTCTCATTCTCTCTCGGGTCTCTCCCTCTTTCTTTGTCTGCCTTGAAAGTTTCACTTCTGTTATGTGTACTACGCTACACGCACTTTTTTTATGTTGTAAATATTCTTCTTGAATTAAAGTTACTTTGAATTGATGTGTTGATGTTTGTAATTCAAATATATGTACGTTTGAACGTACACACGAAATAAGCTGTAAGTCACGGAATGGTATATGACCGCAGGAAAACTTATTAGTTAAAACCATGGGATCGTTACAAATTCAAATTAAAACTTGGATTTAAGATTTATATATTAGGATCACAAAATGATTCCATAACTGCAACATAGTTTTATTATCAACTAGCTGTACCCGGCGCGCGTTGCTGCGCCAACAACTAAAATAAATTAAAAAAAAAAATAACTTTAAAGAAAAATCAGTACACAAATATTCCATTTCATTCTAAACCATTTTATTGATTGAAAAAAAAGTCCTCGCAGTATCTCATTTTTAGGACGCGCCATAATTGTATTAAAATTCTTCTTAACATTTGCGCACTGGTTGCACCATAGGCCGTTATCATGCTGAAAGTTTGTTTGGCGAACACCGTGCAATTGTTATTGCACCGAACACAAACAGATTACATCAAAGTAAATATTGTAATCGAGCGAGACTATGGTTTTGTTTAATGGGTCGGATTTGCTTTACTTTCTTTTGCGCAAAATATGATATTTTTTGGATAATCGTTTCCCGTATGTATACTTTGTTATACATTTTTAACGTTTTTTGTGACTCGTATATACTTCAATTAGTGTAACCAAAAGGAAAGAAAAACAGTGCTCAAACTAAATTACATTTGAATAATGGAAGTAAAAAAATATATTGTGATATGATATAAAAAAGTATGTATGTCGAGGAGGTTGCTGAACACCTCAAGAATTGCGGAGGGGGCTTATTGGCGCTTACACCCATTTTGTTTGTCTGTTTGTCCCTTTCTGTCGCGCCAATATTGTGATTTACACGCTACCCAAATTTGTTTGAATGCTACTCGAATTAGTGATTTAACAATTTAGAACTGATAATTCGCAGGAAAAAAAAATTGTTAAAAATGTAAACTTAAGCACTTCTGTTTGCCATTGTCTGCCAAGGCGCAACCGCTTAAGAAAACGTGTTCTATCAATAGGTGTTTCCTGTCCATGCTTTCGAATGTGTGCACTTCCGAAAAGTAGTCACACACCAACTCATTCGGCTACATTCTTTCAATAGGGTGTAGCTTTTTTCCTGGCGCCACGCAAATCATTTATCTTCTCGCCTAACACTTCTATCATATATGGGGCACTTTGGCGGGCCTGCTGCCATTTGCTGACACTTTTAATAGTAAGAAAGTGGCTGCCAAAGTAAATTACTTGTGTGTCGTGGAAGCAAGTTAAATTGCCGTGCACATTTCGTATTCGCCTAACAAATTTCCGAACAAACAGCATAGACAAGTAAGAAGTTGCATGTTTCATTTTCCCACATGTTTTCTATGGTTTCATTTTTTACTACTGTTAATCTTATTGCTGCGTTTGGTAAAAACGTAAGAGGGGAAACAAGCAATTACCAATGACAATTAATGATCGAAAAGGCGATCATTTTGTATGCACTCTTTTGCTTTCTAAAAATAGTGGTTTTGTTTTTGCTTTGGCACAAAACGATTCAACTTGACCGCAAGTTTCGTGTCATTGAACGAATTATTCGTGGAATGTTTCGTTTGTTTTCGAGCTCTGCTGGCAAGTAAATACTCAATACTTGTTCCCCGAATCAAGTCGTTTTTGTAGCCGATGCTTTTTTCGAGTTTAGTATTTGGTATCGATACTTTTTGGTAGTTTTTGTTATATGGCAACGTTTGAACTATCCTTCACCATTAATTCATTCCATCATGTCAAAGCAGGTTATGTTAATTTAAATTTGCCGTTATTTTTTCGTATTTACTTTCTGGGTGGAATTTATTTTGAAAAATTGGGGCCTGACTATGCCTCCCAGGTCTTTCGCTTGGAAAAAGTTCGAAAAAAATTTACTCCAATAACTTGCTGCGTATAAAATATATTAAAAAATGTGTAAAGCAATCTGTCGCTCGCGAAAGACTTTTCAAAAGTAAGAAATATAATTGCATAGAAAATAAATTGCTTTTGTGTACCTCAGTTAGTGGGACGATTTTTTGCTCAATATTTTATGCTAAATGTCAAAGTATGAATTTTTGTGCACTTTCCTTTGTAAAATTCAAACATTAAGTTTTGTTAAAATTTAATTCCGTTCAATGATAAAAATTAAAAAAGATTTCTAATTTTTACAATTTGAAATTTTCCTCAACACCTGAATATACGTAATACCTTTTGCCGATATTTATTCAGTACTCAATACCTTATTCCAACACTAAAACAAGTAAAACTACCTATACCAAGGTGTTATCGAATGATTACTGCGTACGCGCACATAAATGACAAAATAAAAGGAGGTCGCCACAGAGGTAATAAGGGTGGTTACATTTCTAGGGCCGATATTGAATGTGAACCACACAAACAAACTTGACTTTTATCTGCATTTCATTTGACATTTTTCAATTTCATACCAACTCAATTTGAACCATGGAAAGATACACAATCGAGCAGGTTGTAGTTAGAAGAAAGCCCGAATGAATTAAAAAAGCGTTGAGAAGAAAATTGTTTCACAATGGAAATAGCTTTATTTAATTATCAATAAGACACATTACAAGAAAATAATGCAAAAGTTTTATATTTTGGTTTTTTCAGGAACCACATATAAAAACTAGTTATAAGTTATAAAAAACAGTTGAAAAGCGAAAAATTATTGCCCGTCATATATCGACTCCATGACAATATTTTTTTTTTTTGTCATTTTACTCTATTTTCGTTTTTTAAAAACTGAGCTTAGAACACCAATGGTTTTCCGCCATTGTTTTTATTATTTTTCTTAATCTTAACAATCAATCCGCGCAAATTTTATTATTTCCTGTTATTTTATTCTTTAAATTCTCATTTCCAATAAATTAAGAAAAGCAACAATGTATTATTGGGAAGTATGAAATAAACCATGTATTCATTTGCCATACTGCGAAGAATCGTATCAAAGCTAAAAAGCTAAAACGAAAGTTTGAATCTTTTTAACTGTTTGCATGCTTTTCATCTTCAAAGTCTGCATTGACAAATGTGGAGAAATCAAAAGCTGGGGTCAACCCTGTCCAAGCCATTGCTACGAGCTGAACTAAAACTGAAAGCTCGGGCGCTCGCAATTCTTTGATCATACTTTCTGCTCAGCTTTCAAGGTAAAAGAAACAAATCAAGAATAACTTTCATTCGTATTTGAAGGTGAGTTCGGAGCAAAGCTTGCTCGACTTGTATGGTGAATTCTCTTCTCGAAGGAAATATTTATTAGGTAAAAGCTGCACTGCTAATTTGCTCAGAGTTGAATTATATGTAAATATATTGAAATAAATTCCTACTGTTAAGTTGCTTAATAGCATGTAGGAAATTACCTCCCAAGGCATTTAGAAAATAAGAGATTATTTCATGAACCACGCATTGCTTCAAATAAACTCTATATAAATGCAATTCTAATTTTTTTATTCTTATGGCAGTTCATAACTCATTTTACTTGCGTAACTCATTTTAAATTTCAATGGCAGATCCTTCTTGAGGAACAGTTTTTAGCTTACTATTATTTCTTTTTTTGTGTTATTACATTTAAGTTGCAAAAGATATATAGTTACAAATGAGTTTCACAATAATTATAAGAGTTTTCTATCTGCAGAACTTTGTGAAAATTTGCCCAATCCCCTGAGCGACTCCTTTGTTTTCAGTTGAGCGCTGCGGGCTAACGCTGCGTAATCCTCTGCCACCATTGTCTTCCATTTATCAACAAATGAATCACTGGTTCTACTAATATTACTTCCGACGGATGCGCTCACGTTCTTAGGTTTTTTGCTAATAACAGAAGGAGGGGAGTCAGCGCGAGGGTCCGCCGCATCGCGGGTAAATATTGAGCGCTCTGGTGAAATATCACTGTAGTCCTCGCTGTAGTCATCATATACAGGCCGCTGTGGAAGGCGGTTCACGGTTTTAATAACTAAATTATTTCTATTGGGGATTGATACACTGAACGCGGCTGCCTCTTCTGCCGATACACCGGCTATAGCGGTGGCTTTTGGAGCAGACACAGCAAGGCCATTACGTCCAGACAGCGCAACTGCGTTGGGCTTTGATGAGGCAACACCTCCTTCTCCAGCAATAGACAGTCCTATATGTATATGGAATGAAAAAAGATTTAGTTTTTCTCGGCTTCGCAGATTATATTCAGCATTAGAAGGCTTACCCACTGGTTTAGCTTCTGCAACAGAGGCATCCTTCTTAGGCGCTGTCACAGCTACTGTATCGCTGACGTCCTCATAAGGATCTTCTGTATTCGGTGGCAGGAAATCCTCTTCATTAAGCTGCTGCTCGGTAACTTCTTCCACTTTTTGTTCGCCTGCTGAGCTTTCAGTGTCAGTTGGTGATTCGGCAGTAAATAATGGTTGCTTGTGAGACATTTGGAAATCGGGTTGAAGGAGTAGACTAAAGTCTTTTATTTGGCCACTTTGCTGCAAATTGGCCAAGTTCTGTGCTGCATATCCCAATTCTAGCAAACTCTCCGCATATATGCGGTTATCCTCGGCGCTAAAAGTTCCCTTATGTTTCGCAATTTCTTGAATGGCAACCAAGCGGGCCGCTGCTATCTGTATACGGTTAAAGTCCTGCTCGAAGGCGGTCGTCGGTGATGTCGGTATGTTGGGAGATTGGGCATCGGCTGTAGATAAAGAAATACCGCTTTTCCTGGTGAGAGCAGGCTGAGCCTTAGCCGACGGGTCGGGAGGTGCTAAGATAAACATATTTTCGGTACCATCTTTTGTTTTAACCACTTGCAAGATTTGCCCACGCAGACCGCCATAGTAGGGGAATGAGTATTCGTCGAAAACTAGAGGAGCTTTGGAGCGCTTGCTACATTATTGTTAAGGAAGGGTTGGTTCATAAAATAGTTATCAAAAACTCCATGCAAAACTTTTTAATATTACAAAGCCAAAAGCGCTCTAAAGGAGAGTTTCAGAATCAACTACGCAAAAGATTTTTTAAGCTGTACTCACTTTTATATAAATTCTATATACAATACATACAATTATTTACATACTAATAATCTCAATAGAAATACTAAGGTTAACATAGAGCACTATATACGTAAGTATTGTTATTTCTATTTGGTAACTTTTACACATCAGTATAATATACAATCATTAACTATTTCCGCGAGTCTACCAAATCGAGTTCTAAATCGGCCTGAGCGTGCGCTTTACCGCCAACACCTGCAATGGCCACCGATTCCGGATTGAAGTAAACGTTGGTGGGGACTCCTTGTTTCAAGAAAGCCCTCGAAATCGGTGCAGATATAGCTGTGCCACCATTGCCTACCACAGCTTTTGAATGAGGTTCCAATATAAGTGCAGCAGTCTTGGTGAGATCCTTCTGACTCTGTGCGTGGTACGGAAGGAAATAAGTGTCGAACGGTATTTGCGGAATTATGCCCGAAGTGGCTGTGTGGCCTATCGCTTCCACTTTCACTTCACTGTCATCTGCTCCTGGTTCAGTGGATGGATGTTTGGATATGTTGAGCTTTTGCGTTGAAATTTTTTTTGGAGGACTTTTGTTTTTTGATATTAATTGAGGAAACGCCGACGAAGCAGTTGAAAACTTAAGAGGCTTAGGAAATTTTTCCGATGACAACGCAGAAAGTATGTGTTGGCCTGGGACAGAAATGATTTCTTCAATCACAAACTCCGGATTTATTTGCTTCACAGCTTGTAAAAGACGTGCATCAGTTTTGAAGCCTCCTTTATTCGTGTCAGCAGCATTCGGTTTGGGCTGCGAATAGGTTTTTTTGGTGGCAGTAGGCACTGGTATTTCTTTCGTATTTTTTTGTAATATTTCTTCTCCAATTTTTTCGTTCTTCTGGCTTTCTGCCTCGTCGATGAGCTTTCCGGTGGTTTCACCTCTTGAAAGTGGAAACAAAGCGGGGGATATAGCGAAATGTGTAAAATAAGTTGGTGTACTCTTATGAACAAATTTATTTGTTTGAAGAAGCTGGAACATTTCAATAAGCTGAGGTTGAGAAATTAATTTATCCAGATTTAAGTTCCCTGCTGGTGCTGTGGCTAGAACGATTGGTGTTAGTGGTAAGAGGTTTACGGAAAGAGCAGCTGAACGAATGGTCCATGGCCACGTTTGAATGCTTGTAGTTTCCCAAAGATTGCTGATGGTAGTTTCCCAAAGATCAGTGAGTGGTGAAGGTACCATGGTATGGGTGGATAAAAAGTTAATGAGGATTCACCGTTGAAGTGGTTGAGTGTAGGAAAAGGAAAAGAAGTACGAATAGAACAAGGCATGAATGAGTGTAATAAATATTTACAATAAATATGTGTATATATAAAATAATACTACGTAAGAGCATAAATTATACGAGTATATTATCTGTTATTTACGTGCAACATAAGTTGATGAAGCATAAATGAGCATTACTGTGAAAATGATATGTTTGATGATGTGTGTTTATATCGTTTGTGAGAATTTTCTATATAAACTGTTTATGCTTTTTTATAGTACAGACCTTGAGCAACGGACTTGAGTTTAGCACAGAGTAATTTACGGCAATTTAAATAAATAAATTTAATAAGTTATATTATTTTTTACAGCTTATTATTGAATTACACACTAAAATTATTGCTAGCTTTTTATAATAACATTCGTCCCTTCTCAGTATTTTTGTTTATTACGGGAAGTCTTCCGATGTGCCAGTTCCCGTCGCCGGCGAATAATAAACCGTCGGGCCAGTGGCAACAACTTTGCCTTCGCGAGGAATACTTTGGTCGCTAAGGTTTGTTCTTTGCAATGCATCTTTTAAGTCTACGCTGGATGGAATGGCAATCACTTTAGCCCCCGGTCCAGCAATGGTCAGACTACGAGGATGGGTAAGCGCGTAGCCGCCGGGACCAACAATAGCGGTACCACCGCTGCCCGCAGTCGCTACACCACCAGGTCCCGCAATTGCAATGCCACCCTTCCGAACCTTCAGACGCTGTATGATAATGCCACCCTGCTTGACGGCTTCCATTTGTGTATTCTGCTCACCATTTTTACGGTTTCCGAATATTTGTTTTTCCTCATGCTCAGTGGAATTGTCCTCCTCTTCCTCTGAAGCACTGTTACTCGCTTCATCGTCCCAGTGGTAATAACTTCCTTTCTGTGATTGATGTGCTCCACCTACCTCTGTAGGAGGCTGCACTGGTTGATAAGCTAGTGTCGTGAGAAAGGGCTTTGGTGGCATTTGACCGGATACGCCCGTTGTCATATCCGGTTTGCTGTCCTGGCGAAAAGGGAATTTGAATATATTTTGAAATGCATTTTTAATCGTATTGCTGGCAGTAGAGTTTTTTGAATCATTTGGTCTCACGACGTTACTAAAGTTGGGTATATTCAAATTACCAGGCTGTATACGTGTATTAAATACATTCGAGTTGTGAGTTGGGCTTTTGGTCACTGCTGGTTTACTGTTAGTGTTGGTGTTAGTATTGATGCTGCTGGTCGCAGAAATCCCTTCGAACGGAACCTGCTGCTCTGTCATCTCACTGATGTTAGGTTCCTTCTCTCTGAAAGGCTTAGGTATAACACGTTTTCGAATAATTTGCGTTGTGACGTTCGTATTCGAACCTCCGCTGCTGCTGCTGCTTGTTGCTATAGTTTGTATTTTGTAAGGCCTTTGATTACCAATCACTTTCTCTTCCCTCGTATTACTATCTGGCGATTCTTCCTTGGCTTCCAATTTCATGTCAGAAGCTTGTGAAATATTTTGATTTGAATCTTCGTTCAACGCTATCTCACGTGAAAGAAAGAACAAATTGTATTTAGGTGTGGATTTTTCTTTACCACCGCTTACTCCCTGGTTCTTATGCTTAGTTTTCCCATAGAAATGGTCAACATCACCGACAATTTTATATCCCTTGACTCGAAATTCTTGAGGTGCATTGTTATTAATGTATTCCTCCTTATTGAGTTTGTAAAGTCGCACTGGTATTACAAAATGTGTAGGTATTTGCTGTTGATCGCCGGAACCATGTGGCGCTGGTAGGATCACTTCATTTGGACGGAAGACGTACTCATTGAATTTTGTTAGACTCTTATTGGTGGTTGGATGCTTGCGCGGATTAACTCTAAATCCAATGGACTTGGAACTTGAGTAAGGTGTAACATATTGTTGGTCCAGTGATATTGATCTAATAGATGGAATTAGTATGGTTTCCCCATTCATACCAGAGGCTTGGTGATGTTGCTGATGGAATGGTTGCATCGCCGGTTTTGGAAATAGATATTGACTTGAATCTAGAATAGGTGGAATTCTTGAGTGCTCGGGTTGTTTTCGAACATAACCCAATGCGTGATTAATCTTCTCAATTTCCTGCAGAATGCGTTGAGCTTCATCCAGCTTGGAACTGTTGCCAGTAGAATCCTGATGTGGGTCAACCTCATCGGGAAATTTAACCAGTCTTTGTTTTTCGATTCTGCGAACGAGAATTGCAAGCAATGCGTGGGCACTCATAAATAATAAAGGGCTGTGAACAATCCTAACTATTTGAGTAAGTATATAAATGCATTTCTAGGTTAAATGGCAGTTATGAAAATTCGTGTAATAATTATAGAATATGGGAACGATAATATTTTAGTCACTTGATGTTTGAGAAAAAATTCAACTAATAAGACCTTTGTAAGGTTGATGAAATTATTTAAATGAGTTTTCGTCACACTTAACACGTTAATGATTTTAGAATACTGTCTTAAAAGAAACTAAATGAAACATATTATTTGTGAGAATTCTTATGAAATTATAATTCGAAATATTAGATTTTTTTCATAAGCACGGAAACAGGCATTAAACTACTTGGTTTGCATTGAGATGATCAGCAATTGATCGCTCCCGACAACTGACAGCTTGTACTTACTCGACAATAGCGTCGCTTTTATCAACAGGTTGCGCCTGAGTGACAGAACATGCCACAATAAGCGTCGAAATAATAAGCTGAAAAGAAAAATTATTTTAGAGGTTTCTGGTTTCTGGTTGTAATTTTTAATAAGAAAATGTAGCATATCTATGTGTATGATATGTATCTTTCAAATAACGGCACTGAGGCTGTTAAACATTTCATTTTGATTTTTTGCATTTTAAATTTGTATCACCTTTCCTCTTTACAACGCTCTATGCGAGCCTTGCATTACAAACAATGGTGGAAATCTTATTTTGTCAGCTGTTTCAGTTTGCGTTTCGTTTCTTGTGTCACAGTTTCAACGAACAAAGTTTTGTACCTTTTGATTGCAGATTATACCTTAGGAACAGACAAAAGACGCAGAGTGCAGCATCTGGCGAGTTCAGTTGAATGTGTAGCACTAGCATGCCATATTTGAGCCGGTGGAAACCTCTTGTGTTGTCCTTCCACAATTCCGGTATTTTTATTCATTATTCTTTGATAGACTTTAGCAAGAACTCAAAGGTAACAAAGTTGACCAACAATTTCATATCCAGCAACCCAGTAAAGGTGCCACGAAAGGTCCTATGTGAAGTTCCACAACAACTCGTTGCTCTATTATTGCATTTATCATTTTTCCTCCGAACCAAATAAAATAAAGGATTATGGCAGAAACGAGGGGTGCTGCACTCGGAAAAGAAGGGGATGTGCTAAACAACTGGCGGTTGCTGGCATTTAACTTAGTTTATTCGCGTAATGATCACACCTTGCATTTACATAGTTATTTATAATAAATAAATGTAGTAGTATAATTGTATCCCTATATAAATAGTCATGTATAAAACCTTTGAAACTTTCTTCGAAAGAGTATAATTTAAAACCCCGACTTCGCCGTTGGAAGGCCTATGGGTCGTGGACGGTTTGTATGTTAAAACTGTGTTAGATAAGTAATTTTACATAACTTACGCCAACCGCGTCAGCGACACGAGAAAACATAGAGCACTGCACCCCTTTTTACACTCTTACGTTATGTATTTTAATCATACTACTGTATCATCTTTTACCTATTTGAAACCAAATTCCTGAAAAAATGCCATACAAAATTGATTTTTCGTAGGAATGTAAAACATATGGCAACACCTCAAAGAGAACTGTCGAATATAAACACGAAGTAAGCAAACAAACAAAGCAAAATATTGTAAATATGTACGATGAAAAACTAATACGGGTAGTACAATCGGAATGAAGTGCTGAGTAAGCTTCTGCGAAAATTCAGTAAAATCTAAATCTTGTGTAATAGAGAAATAACGCTCATTTAGTAGGGCGTTGCCACCTATTTGTATTTGAAAAAAGTAATATATAATATATATACATAAGAAATACTGGGTTGCCCATATTCGACGGACACATGTGTTTTTTTAAATCAAAGAAAAACACAATTTTTTTGATGTTGGCGATAATAATCATTTTATTTGGTTCAAGTAGATTTTTTGACATCACTTTTTGAATATGATATTTCTCAAATGGCCGCCTTGAGCCTGTACGGCGTATTGTGCCCGTTTTACAGCATTTTCCATAGTTTTAGCTAACATTTCGGCTGGAATAGCGGCTATTTCCTCACGGATATTGTTCTTGAGCTCTTCTATGGTCTTTGGCCTATTAATATAAACCTTTGATTTTAAATATCCCCACAAGAAGAAGTCAGGTGGCGTTAATTTCGACATCAAACGACGAGGAAACTATTTCTTCAAAAAATCGATTGTGGTTCGAGCTGTGTGTGTTTGAGCGCCGTCTTGTTGAAACCAGAACTGCCTCATACGCTATCGACGAATAATTGGCATCACAAAAGTGGTTATCATATCGCGATAACGCTCCTGATTGACGGTAACAGCTTGACCATCTTCATTTTCGAAGAAAGACGGCCCAATAATCGTTTTCGCACTAGCGCCGCACCAAACAGTGACTTTTTCGTCGTAAAGAGGTACCTCTTGAATTTCTTGAGGATTTTCAGTGGCGTAAATACGGCAATTTTGCTTGTTTACCGTCCCATTCAGCAAGAAATGAGCCTTATCGGACATGATGATTTTGTTCTTCTTCTTCTTTTAACTTCTTTTGTTGAATGTAAATTTCAACAATTTGGGAGCGCTCGCGTGGCGTGTACTGTTCCATGGTAAAAATCTGCTTGGACTGACGCTTCCAACGCGGTATGTCATTAAGCGATCTGACGTCTCTGTCAAAAGATACAGGGTTGCCAGATGGGTCCGTCGAATATGTGCAACCCTATACAGGTGTAGGACTGAAGACAAATATTTTTAAGAAAAATCTATTTTAAAAACAATTCTTTTAATATTGGCACCTAAATTCGTTTGCAAAATAGCAACCTATTTATGCAGATTTCACTTCAAATATAATTTTATTTAATATTGTCATGTGATTTTGATTGCAAAATTACCAAGATATAACGAATTTTATTTTAATACTAAATATCTGATAAATAATATAAAATCAGTTTAATTGAACGTACATAAAAAAATGTTGTTAGCTGGTGTTGAAACCTTTTTTTGCAATTAAGAAATCGAGTAGAAAAATATGTTAATCCCTTAATATTATAAATGTGAATGTAAGTTTGTTTGTTACGCTTTCACGCCAAAACTACTTAACCGATTATTACGAAACTTTGTACACATGTTTTTGGAGGTGATAGAAGTAATATAGGGTACCTATTGGTGGATAGGGTTTGAGATATATGTAGGTCAAAACGTGGACCCAGGTAACCTTCGGATGTGTATGTACAATATGGGTATCAAATGGAAGCTGTTGGAGAATCCTTTAGTTCAGAGTATTCTTCATGCCGCTCCGTGACTAGGGTCTCCAGATAGAGACCAAAACGTGGACCCTAGAATGTGTTTGTACAATATGGATATCACATTGAAGCTGTTGGTGAATGCTTTAGTACAGAGTATTTTTCATGCCGCTCCCTGACTGGGGTCTCGAGATATAGGTCAAAACGTGGACCCCGGTAACCTTTGGTTGTGTATGTACAATATGGTTATCAAATGAAAGCTGTTGATAAGTGCTTTAATACGGGGTAATTTTCATACCTATTGATGACTGGGGTCTCGAAATATATGCCACAACGTGGACCCGCCGTGCCTTCGAATCGAATTAAACCAAACTTACACACATTGTTAAGTAGGTATTGAAGATGGTTTCCGTATAGTTTGGATACCAATTGGTAGATAGGGTCTCGAGATATAGGTCAAAACGTGGACCCGGGTAACTTTCGGATGTGTATGTACAATATGGGTATCAAATGAAAGCTGTTGATAAGTGCTTTAATACGGGGTAATTTTCATACCTATTGATGACTAGGGTCTCGAAATATATGCCAAAACGTGGACCCTCTGTGTCTTTGCACCGAATTAAACCAAAGTTACACACATTGTTAAGTAAGTATTGAAAATGGGTTTCGTAAAGTTTGGTTGTAATTCGGAACACTGGCAACGGGTACAGCGTTCTTTTGAACCAGCCATAATGTCGTTTACTTTTTTAACGCTTGGGGCGGAACTGAACTGTCAAATTGACAGTGTGAGTTACAATGTGTCAATATTTCTTTTTGATTTGGATGCCATAAGAAGACGTAAGTGCAAAGTGTAAAAATTCTTTGTGAATTTTTTTGGATTGGATTTTGGAACAGTGAAAATTTCTTACTGAATTTGAGAATTTAATGTGAAGTTCGAATGTTCAAATGAAATTATGTGTTCGTGGCAAAGCGCTTGAATAAAGAATAAAAAAATAAATAATATGAAAACCATATCTTTTCTGTTCTAAACCATATCTATTCTATTTTAGTGTGCCCAGCGAAGCGGGCCGGGTTTGCTAGTTTCAATATATATCTTCATTTGTATGTCAATGTTAAAGCAAAGATAGCTTTAATTCACCGATATTTTTAGACGGCGTTGCCTTTTAATTTTAAACAAAAACATTTAAATTAACACCAAAATTTAATTAGATGTTGGGATGAACTAACCGTTCGGCAGTTTCGGCTCCGAGGTGGTCACTTTCTAAACAGCACATGTTGTGGGTTAAAAAACTATAAAAGAATATTATTGAAACAACTATTTTGACAACACTTATCCCAACAAATGATTCATTTAAATTCAGGCGGCTTAGTTTGTGCTTCCCAATGGCAATTAATAAGTCCACATGGCAGACTTTTAAAAGCCAAGTATTGATCTGCGTACTGACTGCTTCTCGCATTGTCAATTAAGCAATGCGTTGCTTATTTCTGAACAAGAGTAGAGAATCATTAAATAAATAAAAACGTCAACGAAAAACAGAAAATGTTTGCTCTTCCGTTTCAAAAATGTAATGTTTACAAGTGTTTTATTAAATGTATTTCATTTCATACGCAAGCGAAGCACACGGCTGGTATTTATATGAGAACCAGCTGAAAGATCTTAAAATTATTTTAATTGAGTCCACGGTGTGCTTATTTGGTATTCAGCATGAAAAGATGCATTAAAATGCGGTCAAGAATTACTATTCCACTTGCCATCCATTGCTTATTGGAAATTAGCATACAAGTATTCACCAGAAGGAAAAAAAACAAATGAAAGTTGCCAGCGTCCGCGTTCAAGGTGTGGGCTGGATGTGCTGCCGGCGTTTGTGTAATACGATGAAAGTTTATTGAACATCAGCACTAAGCCTTAAAAAACGTAAAATCTTTAATAAGTTGGCCAATTTCTTTACATTTGAACAGCAATTCAAGTATCCACTTGCATATAACTCAGAATATTATAATGGAACAGGCGAAGAGAAATTCGCAGTAATTCAAAGCTAAATCAATTAAGCATTTGGTATCGAGATCATACAACAAAAATATTTGAAAAACAAATACGATAAGCCAACAAATCGCAAAAACTGTAAGCACTTAAACAGCGGCAGAATGTCAATGACCGTTGGCCGCCGCTTCGCGCCCAGTAGAGTGATCTTATTTTTTGTTCAGTGATAAAGTGGGTGAGTCAAATATTGTGCTTGTTTGCTTGATAGGTGAAACAGCAACGCTTCTGGCACTATTCCCTAATCTTTTGAAGTCGGGTTTCGTTACGCGGCACAAGCTTAGAATCTGTGAGAAAGCTTTCTAATAACCACCGCCAATGAACTGAGCTAGAAGCGATTGTTAGAAGGTGTGACGAATTAGAAACACATCTATTATATTCAAATGTCTATGTAGGGAACAAAGGTGTCGCATTGCTTCTGGCTGCAGTAATTTGTTAATGGGTCACAACTCTATTAGCTACGCCTGGTTGATTTACATATTCTGCGGTTTGGTAGGACTTTTCAAGCGCTTAACCCTCCGTTGGGCACCAGGGTCTGGCCAGACTGGCTTTGTCATTTTCAACATATTTCTGAATTGAGATTAACAGATTTCCATTATAGCTAACGACTTGGGCTTCCAGGTAGCTTTTTAAAATTTAATATTCTATCGATTTATGGAAAAACCCTTTTAAAAAGGATCCTCGAACAGAACGTAAAAAAGGCCAGACTCGGGTGCCCAAGCGAAGGTTTTGAAAAAGGTGTTCAATGGAGGGTTAATCTCAACAAATCATTGGCTAGCATAGATATTTAATTATGTTTGAAGCGAATTAACTTTCTTTGAATCTTTCTTCTGTTTAGTTTGAAGCATAAAACAGCATTAGACCTTGCATGCATGGCGCTTGGTGATGTTTTCTGCTTAAGAAAAGTTCATAATTTTGGCATCGATTTAATCTAGCCATTTGATAGTGGAAGGATTGTTTTTTTCGACAGGTGGCTCCTCACCTCATTGAATTCTCGTTTTTGTAGAGATTTAAATTTTGTTTTAATAAAAAAATAGTAAATACGCCTTCGGAATAATTAATTTTCATAAAACAATACGGTAGGTATATGTTTATTTTTCTACCGGCTTTGTGGTCCCTTATGGACTCATAACAATTACGCTTTATTTCGTGTGATTGCTTACATCTGACGGCCGACAGAAATGTAAAAATAATAATCATAATTCCAGCTATGTATATGAGCAAACACTGAATTGAATATTAAATTTGTACATTATTGTCAGTCAACAATTATGACATTTGCTTTTAGTTATAATTCATGGATTTTTCCGTTGAAGGCTTGAGTAATACGTGCGCATTTAAGGCGGTTTTCTGTGCAGACAATAAAAATAAAATTACACTAAAATGTAGTTGATGTAGATCTTGGTATAAGAAGAATATCTTGGGTTTGATTTTAGTTTAAATACAAAGGTATGAAAATAATTGCGTAAAAATATGTGGAAATTTATATACAACTTTAATAGTAATAAAATTCAGCTATCTACCTATTAAAAAATATCGCCTGTTAAATTATTACTGCTTAGATTTCATCAGCAACTTGCCACTACCTACTAAACATTTCATTGCTTAATTACCATGCACATAAACAAACATCATTCTGACAATTAACAACAACATAGCCACCGTTCTTTACTTCTGACAAGTGAAAGTCAATTAGAGGAACTTAACGGCCACATTCCATAGCTTTTAATCGGCCTTAAGCAGGTCGAACATTCTCGTTTACGTTTTTTATTCTGTTTGGGGGCATACAAACAACCAAAGATGCATATGCAGCATTCTTCATACCTCAAAATACTCAGCTGCTGAGAACCGCAATTAATGAACGAAAAAGCACAAAAAGAAATTTCTTTCCATTTCCCTTCCTCACTTCACTTGCATAAATTAAATATGGTATTGTCTTTAAACACTAAATACTGCTCCCAATCCAAAAGAATAAGGTCGAAATATTCATTGGAACTTACAATCTGCATATTCATGATTTGCAAACAAAATTTCGAAAGACAAACTCTGTTTTCAGATTCGATATCCTTCAAAATTTCGTAGGTTTATAATTTGAATCACTTAATCCAATACGTAAAAATTTTAATAATTTAACTAGGTGAGTTTCCGTTGAATGTCACTGCATCAATCCACTGAAGTCAAAAAAAGTAAAAAATAAATACAACCAAACTCATTCGCGTCACAACTCGAACTGCGCTTGTGCGCGACCAACTGCGCGAGTTTATATCATTACGTTGGCTGGTTGCTGTCTCTTTCAGTGTACAGACAAGTGGAATCCCGGAGTCACAATACAACTGAACCGATCGCTGAATTGGCTAGTTTTTGTCATTTCCTTTTGCCAAATTTAATTATATGCAATGGAAGAGTGTTCATTGAAGACAAAGAGAAAGAGTGAAATTAAGAGAAAGTGTTTCTTGACATAATATGGGCGCATTTCAGTGCCTTATTACTTTCCATCACATTCTGCAGCTGCTCAGACGAATACATTTGTACTCGTATAAGGGGAAGAATCTACGGCAGAAATTCCACAGCCAAATAATACTTAATATTTAATAATAATTTAATATTTAATAGTTTATGCATGCAAGGCAAAGCTGTGTACGTAAGGCCGCATATAACTCGAGAACGGATCATCTGATTTAAGCAGTCTTTTTTCTTATATTTGCCTCCACCCATGTAAAAATGTCACGGAGAGAAAATTTTAAAAATTTCCCGGAAAATGTTGAAACTCGGAAAAATGAATTTTTGGATCCCAATTTTACTTGAACCGATAGATGCCATTGACTCATATAACATATATAAGTTATGGCAACTTAATAAAAAACTACACTTTTAAAATAAAATCGAACCGATCTGACCATATGACATAATTCAGCTCATATATCAAGAATAGGTCTCTTGCCTATCTATATATAAAAACAAAGTTGCATACGTAAGACGGATAATTTGACAGACTAACAGATCATCCGTTTTGAGCTTTCGGTTTTTTGTTGGAATTGTCTCCGCTCAAAAAACTCTTTACGGCGGGCAAATTCTAAAATGTTTCTCAATGTGTTAATATCTAAATTCTAAAAAAATTACCTTTGGATCAGCTACCAGAATAATTGCGCTCTTTGCTCTATGGCAACTCCACAGGAATCTAGACAACGGTTACTTTGACTAAATGACGTCATTCGGTTCAAATACAACGTTCCTATGTGGATTTAATCATACATTTGAGGATCGACTAATACCGACCCCATAGCTCTCGCATGGTCAATTATATGTGGCATATTTGCGTTTTGGAAAGCCGTCTTCTTTATTCATTTATGCGCTGGTCAACAAAAGGGAGAATGTAGTTTATCACGAAGCATTGATTTGTTCTGGTACGTCATTCCTTCAAGACGTTCAAAACCAAAATGCAATAGAATTCGAAAAGCATCAGTTGAATTCTTTTTTAAGCGTAATGATAAATTCAAGATGAATAAGCATAAAATAAGCCTTAAATCGGCTATCGCACCCCTTTAGATTATTAAGTACACACACATTGAGTTCGTGTCTTTAGTCTTCTGTTTTAGCACGAGGACGAAATGATCTTTTGACTTTAAGTACAATAAAAAAAAATTCCGTTACTTAAATGGCTGATTCATCAGCTTCGAAAAGCGGAAGCAAGTATTCTCATTGATTGTATTGTAAATTTAATTGTTAATTAAGACCAGCTCTTGTGGTCCCTATGAGTGAATGATTGGAACCTGTATTCCATTTCTAAACTTATCAGGATATTTTAAAATGTTAGCTCTATGTTGTGACGTAAATAAATTTACGAACAGTACACGCGGGCAGATAGAGCTGATAATCGGCTACCAATCCAGCCAAACAACCACTGCACTACGAGGATTTAGTAACTTGGGACCTTGAAATGGGTGTTGGTATATGTGTTGGTTGTTGTCATATTTGTAGGCTGATGCGGTGCTATTTTTAACGGCATTCCACATACATACATACGTTCGTGTAGGTATATTTATGCACATGCCATAGCGCTGGCAATGCAAAGCACGCACGCACTAGTGTACGTCGAAAGCGGGAAGACAACGTTTTTGCTTTGCTCTCGCGTCCGCTGTAGGCCGTCATTAAATGTGACCTTCATGTGCAAATACATTGGTAGTTTCTGTGATTAGTGTTCGCGTTCGATTTACCACAAGTGAAATGCTCGGAATTTTAGGCTTTAGGCCGCAGTAATGCCTCCGTTGATGAAATGCCTTTGTGTGTAAGAGTTTGCGACTTCGGAATTGAGAACAAATATGGTACTAAAAATAGGAATAAAGGAAATGATGCAGCTGCCTAATGCAAGAATTAAATAAAAAATTGCAAACAATAAATTTTATTTAATGCAGCTTTTAATGCAACTATGTACATGCCGGCTTCAACCACTATATTATGAATTTTAGTTGCTTAGAAAGCCTTAAATCAAACGGAAGGTGCAGGCGCAGCCAAAAATTTTATATTATATGAAGGCGTCCGAGTGTGTCAGTAGTCCATCTCACTAACACCGGTCACCGTTTTTCAAAAAGGTAAATCAGATGAATGCAGTGACTTTTATACAATTATACTCCAAACAGCTGCATACTTTGTGGGAATAATACTTTTGTCGTAGCTTCTAATTTGGGAATACAAAACAATTACCCTATACCCTTTGTACTTTATGAATCTCAGATGCATTCGTCTTAGGAGTTATTTGAATTACTATAGAGCATTTTGCATCGCTAACGAATACATTTCAATTCATATTCAACCAGCATACAGTAGAAAATTGAGTAAAAAATATAGACAATACATTTTAACACAGGTTCTTGTACAGCCATGGCAATGACACTTGTTTGGACGTGAATTGCTTGCAGATGTTGCAGATGCCTGGCAGTACCGCTAAAAGACGGTTAACTTATTATTAAATATGTATACTTATAGATGCTGCCTCAAATAAAGAAATTATAAGCAGAATATGCTACTCAGGTGGCGATGAGGCATTACTTGTACGTCATCGGTGTGCCGCTTCAGAAAGAAATCTGCCTCTACAATGGCAATTAAAAACCAGAAACTTGACAAGTAGCGACTAAAATTTAATCAACATAATTCCTTTCTTATTCATCACAATCTTATGCTCCCATAACGTACATACAAATGTAAGTGAAATTATAAGCCCAAATTGAGTTTTCCCTTTTCTCTCAAATTTAATTTAATTTGTATATTTATGTACTTAATACTGCACCGCCATTATGGAATAACTGTTCACTTAGCTACATTTGTGCAAAACTGTCAAGCAACGGACTAACTTACTGAATAAAAATTTATATTTAGGCTACCCCCAGTCGAGTCAAGGTTAATTAAATGTGAAAATGGCTAAAACCATTCGTGCGCGTATTAAAAAACTCAAGTAAACAAATTTTGCAAAAAATTTTAAGATTTCGAATGTCGGTGTACTTACTATCCTATACTATACAATGGCAAAGGCAACGGTAAAAATTATGAGTACCCGGGGCTTGAAAACAGATCAGCGAAACTATCGCATATTTGTGAAAATAAACAACGAACTATTTCGCATGCATTCCTTGTAGCCCGCAGTGGCACATGTCCAGCATAAAAATTGTCAAACCTAATACTGAACTCAATAAATTCTTCGATTGAACTAATGTTGAACAATTTTTTATTTCGAATTTCCAAAATGCTAATGGGTAAGTTGCATGTATGTATATGCGCCCATGTGCACATATATTACGTATGTATCGTGTTTTTTTAGTTTTGAATATTGATCCATAACGTTTATTAAGAAATCAGTTTGCAGACGATAAACACTGACTTAGTCAAAAATAACACTTTCCGCGCGTTTAGTCAAAATACGAGTATAATTTTAACAAAAGTAAAACCACATATTTGCTACTACTTTTTAAACTATTAAATACTTATAAAAGAAAAGAACAATTTGGCTTATAATATTAGTTTCAAACGAGAATTGAGGCTGAAGTTCAGCAGGTTCAGGTTCGTATGGGGACGTGAAACTCTCGTGAAACATGAAACGAAAAAGAGGCACTTGTCCGCAGATAACGAAGATCGTTGATTGAAAGA
The DNA here is from genome assembly GCF_027943255.1 of Anastrepha obliqua. NCBI lineage: Eukaryota > Metazoa > Arthropoda > Insecta > Diptera > Tephritidae > Anastrepha > Anastrepha obliqua. The sequence continues at coordinate 303,919 of NC_072894.1, forward strand.
AGATAATTAGAATAACTAAAAGTAAGAGCTGAAATCTACATAGAAATGCACAGTTAATTTCAGTTTAACGAGGTCTACTGGTACAGAAAATCTCTGCGTAAAAGTACAAATTTTTTTATTCGTTGTAATTCTGTAAAAAAAGTGAAAAAATTCGAAATAAAAAAATATCGTATTTTCATATGACCATTCTAACTGGGGCACTGGGAAAGTGTATTCTTGAACAGCACAGTTTATTGGAAAAACTTCATATTTTACTTATGTATGTATGTTCAATCTTTGACTTCATTGTATGGGGTCATAATATTTATAATACGCAATATATTCAATAAAACCTTTAGTCACTACTAATTAACTATATTAACTGCAGATCTTCGAATGATACTTTGTGTTAATTTCTGCGCAAGTTGTGGTACCTCCACGGTCGGTGTGATAATGAGCAGCGGTTTTTTTTATTTGAATTTGAGGTCTTCTACAAGTAAACATCCTCGAATGCCTTATTTATGACGACTTCGATTTCTTGAAATATTTTGCTGCGGATACACTTGACATATTTGAACCCATATGGTGCGTACATAGGCGCACTGCTTCAAATCATCTTCCATGCCTGGAACGCTTCCATTAGACAGACTGTATGTAGTCCTTTCTTACAGAACAGGAAATGGATATTTAACAAAAAAAATGCAAAAATACCTTATTTCTTAAAATAATCCATTAGTAAACGCAGAAATTAGAGCCTCAGCCGAATGGATAAACGCGTGGCAACCATTCGGAAGTGCGGAGATTCGGATCTCCGTGCATGAATATCAAATAATAGAAAATTTGTTTTCTAATAGCGTCGCCATTCGGCAGACAAACCTCCGAGTGTATTTTTGCTATCAAAAAGCTCGTCATAAAAACCATTTACCGTTCGGAGTCGGCTTAAAATTGTAGGTTCCACCATTTGTGAAGGAGAAGGAGCTGGGCCAAACACCTAACAGAAGTGTAGGTGCCAATTATTTTTTATTCTTCTTCTCGGTCGCATTCCTTTACTTTTTTTAAGGTCACGACGAAGTTTTGCCAAACATATGTCTATAAGATGATTTTCGAGCTAAGCAGCTTTGTCTAAGACCAGTCGAAGTAACTTCAATCAAAGTCAAACAGTTTAGGAGGAGCAACCACACACTATCAGTTCTATTGTTGTTTTTTAGATCAGTGCCATGCAAGCGCATGATAATAATAAAATATGTTTTAAAAAACCGGGATGAAAACGAAAAACCGCTTAAAAGAGAAAGGGGGAGAGCTAAAAAAACTCTGCGTAAAAATAAGACACGTTAAAAGAAAATCAACTGTGCATTTGTAAGGAGGAGAAAACATGTGCCAAAAAAGGAGCTTAGCATAAGTTAAAGAAAAAGTATTTTAGTATTTTAATAGATTTTTATTTCAGTTTTGTTCTTCCACTGCCTGCTACCAAAAATTGTGAAACAAAGAGTATCAGTTTATTTGTTTATATTAGGCCGCTGAAATGTAATTGTGATTGTGGGGTGTATAGTACGTCAGGTTGGCTGTAGCGTTTGTGCACTATAGGGCGCACTCAGGCCTATAGTCCATTGTGATGTCACGTGGGAAATTTGTCCTTATCTTTTTAGAAGACCTTTGATTTCCACAGTGCTGAGATCTTCGAACTCATTGAAAAATGAGCTAGTGGATATACATACATCTGGATAGAGCAGAACAGTGGCACAGGAGGTGTAAAATCTTCCTCATCCAGATAGCTTATGTCTGCACGATCATCATCTAGGCATGCCTTCTTATTAGAAAGTTATAATAATAATCCGTATAAGCGAAATCAGTCTGATAGAATTATGTTTGTTTTGTCTTAGTAGTGTTTGAGAGTCGGCCAGACCACAATTGTCGAGCAATTCTAGAGGAGGATTCGTTATACCATCTTTCCCCTGCTATTTTTACAAATTCCAAAGTAAGTAGCTTACATATCTATATAAACATATGTCATTGTCTGTGTACTCATTCGGAAGTTTGGAGCGGAGTCTCGCTACTTCATCTGTCCTACAATTCGATGTAACGTTTGGTTGAAATGACTCAGCTATCTTATTAAGAGATGAGCAGCATTTCATAGCTACCTTAGAGAGTGTTGACTATTTTGTGAATATCAGTGAGAATGTAAACATAATATCCAGGTGTCGCATCACACCTACACGCACACTAGTGCCACGTTCTTAATTATTGACATCAGTTCAGCCTGGAAAACACTGAAGTAGTCGGAGACCCGAAAGCTACAGAGCTACTCTGTGGTAGTTGTAGACGGGAAGCTCCGAAATACCTATTATGATTTTACCGTTACCACATCTTTTGTTTGACCACTTACTTAAGGTGTTCAATATTATAACCGCACTACTAGCGACATATTTTGCCCGCAAATCTACATACTAACGCACTCTACCAGAGTGGTACATAGGTATAATGCTTTCGATGATGTAGTAGATACGAACCTTTGAACAGTTATTAGTCTTTTCAATATTCATACCCTTCTCAAAGGCGTTCCATCACTATCCAATACCATAGCAGAGAACTGGCCTAACTACTTGGGTAATTTGTTGGAAGATCTCTTCCCGAGATAGTTAATACAATATCATCGACGAATGGAATTATCTCTCCTCCAATATCCAATATTAAGCTCCTGGAGGAGACTTTTGACTACCAGGTTCCACAGCAGTGATGAGGTTATCCCACCCCTAACCGGAGATTTCTTAATAGATGTTTTTGTTTCTTTCTTTCTTGCTCTACTGCTGCGAAATACCTCTTTAGGCCTCTATTGGCTCCATAGGTTGTTTGGATTAAGAACACCTCTGACGTTGTGGGTGCAGCCAATACCTCTTCATGCGATCTTTTGCGCTTTTCTTGCACAGAGTATTCGAAGATGAAAAATTCAGCCCAAACTTTGTCTGACACTTTGTCAGGGCCTCTTCCTTTACGTCCTTCCCTATCAAAGTTCTAAGGAATATCGTTGCTACAGGTGATTAAATGGGTACCATATCCTTCATCCTGCAGATGGGGGGACAGCAAATCCTCCATACAGAGCTTCCCCATTAGTTCCCCATGGAGAATTTAACCACAATTTAAGCCTCATTTTTGCGGCAAGAAGGCCAACATGATGAGGTTAAGTATGTTTAGTATACATATGTGCAGTGACCGACAAAAGTCTACATTGGATTGAAAGAAAAGTGTGTTTACAAAGTTTTATTTGAAACCTTTTTCTAATCATTATAAACTTAAAAAAAATCCATACATTAACATAAAATAGCAAAGCTATGGTAAAAAAACCCAAAACCAACGTTGACAAAATTCTACATACTGTACACAAATATCTTATTCCAGTGTGAAAAACTTCACTTAACTCTAAGTAATATTGCTTCTTAGTATTTAGTTGGTCCACCATTAGTATCAATTACAGCTTGAAGCCGTCGTGGCGTCGAGGGGACTAAATGTATTAACTCTGCAGCAGTTATATTGTTCCAAGCTTCTATTAGTCGTTCTTTGAGTACTGAAGCGCTTGAAATCGATTTTTTTCTAATTTTTCGATTTAAAATTTCTCAGACATGTTCAATAATATTCAAATCTGGGCTTTGCGGTGGGGTACTTAATTGTCTTGGAGCAAGGTAAAGCTGCCAATCCTTCACAATGTGTGTTATGTGCTTTGGATCGTTATCCTGTTAAAAGACCCAAACAGTACCAAGATCCAAATCCACCGAAGATTTCAAGTTGACTTTCAATAGTGATTTGTATTTATAACGATCCATATAACCTTCAATTAATACTAATCTTCGAACTCCAGATGCAGCAACAGCTCTCCAAACCATTACATTGTCGCCACCATGCTTCACTGTTGATACCAAATTGTTCGGACTCAGTGCAGTATTTTTTTTTCCTCCACACTTTTGCTCTTCCCTCGCTACCAAATATATTAAACTTCGGATCATCTGTAAACAAAACTTTTTGCCAAAAATCCATCCCCTTTTCCCTGTGTGCTTTGTCGAACTCCAGGCGAAGTTTACGGTTTTTTCAGAAAGAAGAGGCTTTTTTCGTGGTGTTCTACTATGAAAGATGTTTTTGTTCAGTGCTCTTTGAATTGTTCTTGGATGAACACACTTGTTGGATGAGCTTGCTATATTCTCGGCCAATTTCGGAGCAAAAACTTTTGGATTTTTGTCCACTTCTGTTAGAATCAAGCTGACGTCTCTGTAAGATAGTTTGCTCGGGCGGCCACTGCGCGGCTTATTTTCGGTGGAACCACTATTTTTAAAGTTTTTTACAATGGTCTGGTCTGTTGGACGACTTAAGTTTAAGATTTTTGAAATTTCGTCATATGATTAATTTCTTTCCTTTGCTAAATAACTAAATTTCTAACGTCAACTGATATTTTTTTTTTGAGGAGCCATTCTAGATGCTTAAGTATTCAAATTGCAACTAAAATCAATATTAGCAAAGCAACAAACATAAGAAAAGGAAAGAAATAGACAAACGGGAATTTACCGTTATCACAACATAGGATATCAGAGTACAAGCTAGGAAACCGGTTCTGTATGTACACTTTTGTCAACGCTGTTTTTGCGTTTTTTAGCATAACTGTGTTGTTTTATGTTAAAGAATGGATTTGTTTTAGTTAAGCCGATTAGACAAAGATTTTATATGAAATTGCATAAACACATTTTTAAGCAAAGTGTTTGTACTTTGCAAACAACGAAAGGGAGAGGTGTATGTACACTTCTGTCGGCCACCGTATATACAGTTAGTAACATAAATAAGTATACAGGAGCCCGATTTATGGAATTGTTTCACGCTAACGCTTTCCTTAATATGTAATCAAAATATTTTACACATGGTAATTGTGTACTGGGATAAGCTTTCATATGCGCCTTAATTTAGCTGTAAATTTTAGGTACCGTTATCCACGCTTTGCTTTGTCTTTGATGTCAGCGAAATTTATGTCACAAAAGTTTGTACACAGCAAACGATTGTTCAGTTAGCATAACATTTATTTTTACGCATTGATTAAAAAAGTTAAAACTATTAAAAGGAAATAATCAAAGTGAGTATAAAAATTTAGGGAAGTACGTTTTGGATTAATTTTTGCGACATTTTTAGTGATGGAACCAAGAGGAAAAGAGCTTTCTGATGATTCAAAAAAACTGATTATAAAATATCAAAATCATTGCGAGAAATCGGTCGTTTAATATATAGGAGTTTTGCTACAGTTCAAAATATTGTGAATAAATATAAAACTGCGGGAAGCACCACTAATAGAGAGCGTTGTGGGCGTCCGCCGCTCTTAAGTCCCAGAGAAAAAAGCTTAGTCGTACGGAAAATCAGGACAAACCCCAAAATGAGTGTCCCCAAATTGAAATCTGAAGTTGAAAATGAGACTGGAAAACAATTTAGCACCCAAACTATTCGCCGGGTTTTGCATAGTGCTGGATCTAAACAATATGACCGGCACTGTGAAGCATGGAGAGGGCTGTGTGATGGTTTGGGGATGTATGGCTGCGAACGTGGTTGGAAACTTGGTATTTATCGAAAATATTATGGACCGATATGGTTACTTAAATATTTTGAAAAATATTTTAAAAGAAAGCGCTACGAAATTGGGCCTTGGAGGAACGTTTATCTTCCAGCAGGATAATCACCTCAAGCACACATCCCACATTGTACGAGAGTGGCTGTTATATAATGTGCGAAAACAGCTGAAAACACCGCCACAGTCCCAATCGAACATTTGTAGGAACATTTAAAGCGGCAAATACGTAAAATTCCGATTAGAAATAAGGAACAACTGAAAAACGTCCTTCAAGAGGAATGGAATAAAATACCACCAGCTGTAACTGAAAACTTGGTAAAATCAATGCCATTACGACTTAAAGCGATTGTAAAGTCTAATGGTTATCCTACTAAATACTAGGATTTGATTTTAATTATGTTTTTGATTTCACAAATTAATAATATGATGAACTGTAAACTTACTTTTTGAGACATGAATTTTTATAAAATTTAATATAAAAAGCTATAATTTTGTTCCTTTTTAAAATTTTGTCATTATTTGGATTAAATATAATTTTTGTATTGCATTCATGTAAATAAAACACAATTTTGTTATAACTTAGGTTGTTTGAAGGAATCGATTGGGGGAAAATTGAAAACATGTCCGGTGTATACTTACTTATGTTACTAACTGTAAAGCTCAGCAGTCAGTTGAAATTTTAAATCATTCAATAAACAAAAAAATGAACCAACCCTATGCGCATAAGTGGTTCATGTTAATACATTACACACATAGAGTATGTACATACAATTTCTCCAGTACATGAATGCGTTAATTGTAAGTAAATTCCGCATGTACCTGAAATACTGGGAGCAAACTTTAGCATACTTTTAGGCATTACATCTAATACAATTTAGTTAAGCCTTAACATACATACTTAGAAACAAACAAGTAAAGAAACTATTTTATTACAAGAGTTCTTTGCTAATTGCACCTATTTTCTTCCCAGTCCTACCAATTGTGATTTAACTAGAGTAACTTAGATGCTTCTAATATTTATTGTTTAACTCGTTTTCTATTAGGATTGCGGCTTTACAGTATAATCATAACTTCCACCTGACAGTTGTTTCATACTTACAACCAACTGTGGTGTTGGCATTTTTGTCAATGGAGCGAAGTGTGAATTCAAACTCAAATTTGGCGGTGCCAGCAAATCCAAACGCAGAAAACTATTAGCCCCTACATTCTGGTCTTTGGTCTTGCTCCTGTTCCTGTCGTATACATTTATTTTACTCAAATTTTTTCTGAGTATTGCAATACCAGCGCTGTGGCTTCGTTGCCCAGGGTCGATATGGTCAAGTGGGTGGAATGTTTCAATGAGGGGGCGCGGCAACTTTAACTGCGATGCTGAAGTTATCTCCTCAAACCTACCGATAGAGATTTGTGCAGCAGCTGATTTTGTTCTACCTATTGACAGTGTTGCAGAGGGTTTCACCGCGACAACCGTGCTTGTCGCTGTATTCGCCATAGGTGATTGCAGCAAGTTGTCATGCATGGAGTTGAAAGACATACGGAGGGGAAGCGTCTGCATAGTACGTAGCGCATTTTGTACAAATTGGAAGGACGGCTGTTGTTGAGTGCCATCTAACGTTGCAGAGGCACTAAGAGTTGTACTCAGAGGTGAAAGCTGGTTTAAATCATTAGGTGTGTGTAAGGTAGGTGTTTGGCCAAAGGATAACCTATTACTATACAGCAACTTGGCAGATGATCGTGATGTAATGTCCATTGGAACTGTCGAATAATTTGGAGTAGGTATATTGGGAGAATCAACCGATGCTACTGATGTTGCTATCAATTCAGGTTGATAGCCTTGTGTGTCCTCTCGATACTGCACCACATAGGGCTCAACTCTTTCAACGAAAGGGAATTGTTTGGTGACTTCATTTCTGTGAAATGCTCTATGTTGCTCATTGCCGATTGCAATTCGATAATTTCCGCCAGTATCCATCAAGAGAATAGAGTTTCGCGAAGGCAAAGCAAGACCTGCATTTGATTTAGTTGGCCTTACAGGCTGGATAGTAGCACAATCGCTCAACAGAAGGATCAGCAGAAGCGGCCACACAAATTTGTCTAACTGACGAGCCATTGTAAAAACTGTTTAATTTCTTAGACACGCTCTTAGCTAACTGCCATTCTAAACTCAACAAACTTTGGTTTTATACCCAGAATATCAACCGCAACTTCATACACGCACTAAAGCTAAGGCGTTTAGACTCTTCGAAGCTAAGACGCGCAAAAATCCAATCTGCGTGTGAGTGGTTTACAGATGCATACTCGTAAGTGCGAGTATATGCACGCATGAGTTGTGTCATAGAAATTTGCGGTAACCGATGCTACTTTGAGTAATAATTCTATAGGCCGGATGCAAATGCCGCAATGAAACGATCGTAATAATGCAATATTAGATCGAATTCAAGAAAAAAATAATCGTAAAAATTAAATAAATGCATCAGTCTTCTAAAAACGATAAATAATGTTTATATTATATTATTATAAAATGCATGCATGCAGTTAAATTTATTTTAACAAAAATACTGTTTCGTATTTGTAGTCTAAGGTTTAGGTTTTTTTCTATACCACTGTACTTATTTTTCTAATTTTAGCTGTTGTATGACGTTCCACTCTCCATCGATGTCATCATATCCGCGATTTCATCTTGCCGCAATGCCTCGGAGGGTGATGGCACCCGTCGCCCACCGAGCGGCAACAAATCTATATTCTGCACATGAGCCCGAACGCTATGCCCGGGCGGGAGTCCTAAGTACCATTTACCAACATTTTTGATCACTGTGGAGTCACGATGCCCTTGCGCCCATTCCCGATCTCGATTCAATTGTAATATTTTCTGGTTGCTTGTTATTAACGGTGGGAGTGACCCAAGATCATCATCACTAAAGTCTAATGTATCGGACAGAGTCGACATTGAATTATAGTTGTAACCACCACTACTACGATTGCTGTTCATTGAGATACTGGATTTGGCGGAACCTCTTGATGAAGAATTGTTTGGTTCACGACTTTTAGGACTTACGCGGTCACCGGAGTTGATTGAGTTATGGTTATTTTTTCGATTACTCTCTAACTTTCCCTGGTTACGTGGCAAACTGTAATCATATCCTCCATCTAAAAGGCCTCCGCTACTGGCTTCACCGTTTGCCCCATAGCGCGTTGTGCCGCGATTGCTACTACCCGAACCCACACGATCACTTTTCACACGATTTACTGAGTTACTTGTCAATACTACGCTCCCATCATCTGAAGTATTATCATTTGATTCATTGTTATCGGAGATTTGCACTTTACCTGAACTGCCTCCCGTTTTCAAATAATCCCCATCGCCAATTCTGCTACCACCGACCCTCTTCCTGTTTGACTCACTTCCAGCTCTAGCATCATTTATGACACTACCGCTAGCCCCCCGACCAAAATCATTTGCCAGTTTGAAGTCCATATCACTTAATCGAAACTCAGTTATTGAAGGATTTATGTGTGATCCTGGGCCCATTCGGTTCTTCACTATCCTGTATCCAATCCCGGGCCCAGCGATATACTCAACAGTACGCTGTACACCAGTATCATCCAAATACGAGTAAGTTCCCCTCACAAAACCATCTGAACTTCGGCTTTCTGCCCGACGATGGTCAGGTCCAGCAGCAATCAACTTATAAGTACCATCTGGGCCACGCTGGGTGGTCATCTTTCCACGCGTCTTCGGAGGAGCTTTATAAAGGGGAGCAGCATATGCCACACTTGCTGGATTGTCAGGTACAGAATTGAAAACTTCGAAGCCCGTCCCCGCACCTGCTGCATATCGAACACTATGGCGTTCGCCAACGTCATCTAAGTATGAATAAAGACCTTCAAATTGAACATTGGTTAGTATCAGAAGTTGCATTTATTTAATACTCAAACAACATCTTACCTCTCACACGACCAGTGGAATCACTGTTTTCAGTGCGCGATTGATCTCCTGATCGGAAGCTGAAATTATACGAAGGATCGTCGTACGGATCCGCCAACGGGTCGTCGGGACTGCCCCGTGGACGTACAGGATATTGCGCCAAATCCATTTGACGGTGAATTTTTGGTCCATTAGCTCGAAAACTAAAATCAAAAAACGCATTTAAGACATTCAACTATGGAATATGAAGTTACTCAAAAGCTGTGTGCATGCATGTACATTCATACAAATTACATCTTGTTAATACAACAACAGCAGTGGCTGCAGAGTTACGTACATACATCGCACCGTGTAGTTCAAAGCAAGTAGAGAAATAGACTTACATACTTATAATGAAAAGAGGTAGAATTGAGCAAAACTGTGAAATCGATCTTATCATCAGTCAAACGGCATTCGCAAACGATATAATAAATGCAAGCACATGTTGATTCAACTTCGGCAACTAACCCAAACCAGAAGGGCCGGAGTTATAGCTGCTATTTTAACGGAAGCAAAAAAGCACGTCAAACAGAGCTTCGCTCCTCTTTGGTTAACGCCTGTAATATTAGTAAACTGCGCTGCTATGAAACGAAACGTAGAAGTGCTGGTGGTAGCAATAAATAGACTCCAAATGATGCCATTTGGAGCTTCAGTAAAAGAACTTTACAATGCAACTCACAGCGAACGCATAAGCAAATAGGTAGAATCCTATGTTGTGAGCATACTTTCATATACAACTACATACCATATTTCGCATGCAAACACACACATGAATACGAATATATAGTGCATCTGTATATGTTCACTATGCTCCGCTGAAACGGCAAAACTCTAAAAGGCTTTTGTTTCAGGTTTCCTAAGAAACTAAGAACAAGGAACCTCGTAAATGCCATTCATTTATATAAAATATTTTTATTATAAATAGATTTGTGCGATTGCTAATAAATGCTTTACGAGTTATGCATACTGGTATTTCGGGCAATCGTACAATACTTTTGCCATTCTTACTGGAAGACATGATTCTGTGTGCGGTGTAAATTTACTTATATTTAAATATTGCAAAAACAAACTCTAACTCTTCTTGAGGCATGCATTGTAATGATGAATCGAAGAACATTCAAAAGTAAAACAAAAATAAAACGCATTGGCTTGAAATTGAACTTTAAAAGATGAAAAACTCGGCGAGACAACAAAGGGCGCAAAATCTGTGAGATTTTCGCTTCAGCGCACTTCCGCCAGAGCTGCTTTGGAATGGCAACAAAGCGATAATTCGTTCATATGTATGTCTGTATGTATATACATGTGTTTAACTGACAGTACAACTTCGCAATGAGCAATACAAATTTATACATATACATATGTAATTATGTATGCATGCTTGCTTGTATGTATGTACTTAGGTATGATTTGTGTTTGGTACAAAGCCCCTTGTGCATAAAATATGTTAATGAAAACATTTTATGTGCCACTCTGACACTCCGAACAAGAATGGCAAAAAGATCGAAAATCAAAAATGGGTCTAAGCTTGTGGTTTTACAATAATATGTATTAATTTATAACAATAATAATAATTTATAAGAATTTTAATAACTCAAAATTAAAATCAAAAATCCAGCTTAATGGCATTAATAAGACAATAAATGAACCTGTCGTACTGAGTACATGACTGGGCAAATGCTTGCATATGAAAGCTGCAAAATTTCAATTATTCTACAATTACGTATTAAATTCCCAAGTTGTTTGGTGGATCTAATTACATACATACACACCGTTTACAAAAACATAATAATATAATATAATATGTGCACATGTGAAAATGTTAACGTGGCTCCCTCGGCTCGTACTTACCCGCGTGGTCCCGCCGTATAAACAACTTCCTCCACTTGGCCAGTTGCAGGATTTCTCGAACCATAACGACCTCGGACTATGTTATCTGGACCTGCCATGGCGCTGTGGTAATAGCTGCCAATGTCATAGTTGGCGTGGCTGTGAGCGAGATGTTAGCAGCGCGGAAGATGAATGTAAGGAAAAATAAAAAAACACACGTTTTGCAATTAAAGATTCTTCTGGTTTATTTACCATATGTTCGCATGCAAAATTGGTATCTGAGTCAATTTAACCCTCTGCAGCTAACGTGTCTATTTTTTTTTTTTTTTGCTACTTACTACACTCCATTTTGCTTTTATCTGAGATATGTTTGATTTTTGATAAAACCATATTTGCCAAAATTGCTTTAGAAATTAATCAAATTCGATTTCATAGCGAATGTGGGGCATGCAGGATATAAAACATAATTAAAAGCAAAGGCACGTTTCTATTCGAAATATTGTGGTTAATTTACAAAAATTATTGAAGCACATTCAAAGCCTTGGACCAAACTAGCTGTATAAATAAGATTGAGTTGTAAATTTCATTTCCCCTTGAAACGATATTTCGTCCTGTCCTCGTTCACCTCTACTCCTACAAATAAAACCGCTGTTGCTGAGGCATATAATATCATTAATCGGCAAACGTCAGTAATTTCACACTCTCATAAAATATAATACCCGAGTGATTCGAACAGTCATAGTCACATCAGCATGAGAAGTCACACTGTAACGAGTCTCTTTATCTAAAAACTTGTTATTAGAAGCCTTGTCCAATTCTGCTGTTGGCTTTGTTTAATGCCGTTTTACAAAACCGTATTTTGCGGAGATATTCAATCGGAACCTTCTCAATTAAATTTCATATTCATAGTCATTTAAATTTGTTGGTCGATGTCTCGCGGCCGCATTAGAATGCTTCAGCCAACAGTCTGTCGGCTCTCATGGCTTTGATGTTTTTTGACCATACCATCAGTTTCGTCGTAAACCATCCGACAGGGTGGAAAAGTGTTTAATCCATTGTGCAATATAATCTGATCATCAGTGACTACCACGTGACTCGTCTTACGGCCGATCGTGAGCGATTCTATAATGTGTTAAGGCTCTGTAAGGGGTAATGTGTTTTCTTTCTGCAGCAGTGTGGCGTTCCTCGTCGTACCAGTTGCCTTTCTTGGCTCTCTGAAATCAACGATGTACAGAACGTAAAGAGGTGGCCAACATCAAACCGCTATTGGGCTATCCGCGGATTTGAAGGAATCAATTGACTTGCTGACGTAATAAAGGTTTGTTTCCAACAGCGGTGGGCACAAACTGAGTCTTGGTTATACACTAAGTAAAAACCCGCACAGCAGTTGCCCATATTATGTGGTTGCCGCCTGAACCATGAACATTTTACAAAATTTCAAGTAAAAACACTCTTCTTCGTCCCATTTTTGGTTTTTTACAGGCACCTGGGTGGGTGATGGTGTGAGTGCTTGGCCTTTTCGCTTGAGAATATTGACAGGGTTGTTGCCAAATTAGAATTATTATGGTAACATTAAAAACAGTAGAATATCGACACAAAAATTACAAAATAATATCTTTGACTTGCAAAATTTACAATAATAAATATGTATTTTTAATATATTTCTAAGCTATAATAATATTTTTTTATTGAGAAATATCTAAATTTGTAATACATTTTATAGACTTTTTGACACGATTTTCTATGACATTTAATAATTTTTTATGCAACCATGTTATATAAAAAAGCAGTTTGGAATGAGGTGATCTCAGTTGTGGGCTTTTTTGACGACCAGCTGAGAAGGTTTTTACTTATAAAAAACATTTGACTTTAATTTTGTGTTGTTTGGTGAAACAAATTACCAAGTGCAAAGCCCCATCAAAGTCAATTATCCTTCTTAACTGAGGCTGTGGGACCAAATATGACCTCATATTGTGTCGGGCAACGCTTATAAATTGCTGCAAGGACACGTAAAAGCAATCTATCGCCGCTACGCCCTTACCTTTCGTGAGTGCGTGGGAGCAAATGTTGAAGAATTCCACTTTGCTGCAGATTTTCCAAAACCCTTCTTCCCCCAGAGTGGACAAAAATATCATACTTTGCAGTAATCATTTTTGATTGGAGGTTTGCACTTTAACCTAAATGTCTCTGATGTCCCTTCGACTGCCGTAAGAAGGTCAAACACTCAAAAACTCAAACAACCTATCAAGCCGTTCTTCGCTATAAAATGTAGTTTTGTAGTTCAACAAAATATAATTTAATAAAATAGGAGAGTGTCAAAGAATATCTTAACAAGCTGACCACTTCAACGACTTGAGACAACATTACATTCTTGGGTATATTAAATACTGGCGTTCGCTGTTGGATATATTAGTTTCCAAATTATCCAATCTTCCTATGCTCATTTCAGGTTTATCTTAGGGTATTTTGTTTTCTAGGGTATTGGAAGTAAATCCAAGTTTCGGTACCCAGATATGTAACTTCTACGAATCAAAAACTCCAAAGTGATCGATTTCCACACCACAGAAATATTTGCATCTAAAAATATGAGAATGTATTTTGCTTTTAATTTGAAAAGTCCTTAGAATTCTTGGTTTTAAACAACATTTCGCACACAAACGTTTTTAACAAGTCTTCTGGGTAATGCGCATACACTCGGATATATATTACTTTGTATAGGAGTATAAGGGTGTAAGTGCCAATTAGGTGTTTGGCCGAGGTCCTATTGCTATTTTTGGAGTACGTCTTGTAATATTTCCATAAATAGAAGGGTCTACAGTTTTGTGTCACATCCGAACCGTAGGCGGTTTTTATGAAGAGCAAAAATAGTCTCGGCAATTTGCCATTGCCTGCCGAGAAGTGACCGCTATTAGAAAAAACTGTTTCTATCATTTGGTGTCTCATTCCCGGGGCTTCGAACCTGTGCACTTTTGAATGATAGCCACGGTCCATTTTAATTCAACTCCTTGAATACACATGAATCTTTATATACATAAATACGTAAAAATGTTCATAACTTTATATACTTTTACGTTAGGACATAGAGCACTTTTCATTTAATCTTCTTGAATTACCGAAAGGAGAATGACCCGTCTTCGTTGATGGTGTTTTTTTCAATTTTGGCTCGAGCCACTTTTCCACTAAAGCACAACACCAACGCACCGATCAACAAAAACAAATACTGCAGCATTCCACCGAGTCGCAATGGCGAAAAAGTTTTGGGGCCTAACTCAAATATCCTTTTTCCGAACAACCGAATGAACGTGAGTATAAAAACATCCACCTGCTAACGCTACCAGACCACTGCTTAGAATTGTACGTATGGAGAGTCGCGAGCGAGAAGAACCGAAAACGTTAAGAACAACACGCCAACTGAGTACTCTGCCAGTCAGTGTATCTGTATTTAAACTCGGTTGCTCAGTAATAAGCAGACGATGGAGGGCGGATGGCGGATGGTGGACAATGGCTGACCGAGCAATGGAACATATAAGGCGCTGTTTCATCTGACCACCCACAAAATCAAATAGAAAAAAATACAATACAAATACACATACACACATTTGCTAGCAGCCACTGTAAAATCTTCTGCTCAAAAAGCGATCGGGTTTTCGCATTTGTGCCTTGTGTAAGAAAATGTGTAGAAGAAACAGCAGCAGTAGCAATAACACTTTGCGGTCGGTTGGTTGTTAAACCGATTGGTGAGAGAATTTATTTTTGATGCTACGATCGACACGCAACCGATGCTGATGGCTGTGCAAGCTGGTAGCGTTGGTATGAATGCTGTTGTACACCGTTGTATTCATTGTTAGAAATGTTCACATTGCAATGGCACTGGCACTATTTTGTAGTTGTTATTTGGAAGCCACTTGCGTTCTATGTCCGATTGCATGAATAATGTACACACACAGACATATGGGCATTTTAGCATCAAATAAAAAAGAGAAAATCCTTAAAAAATTGGAATCAGGGAGTCACGAGACTGACGTTGATCAATTGTTTACTCGTTTGGCTTGTTGTCCTGCATGAATTTCGGATTGCTTGATTTTCATTGACTTACGTATGCAGGTAGGTGGAAGTGGTCGCCATTCTAAAGAGGTTGCTTATTTAACAAGATTGCCAATTAGAGGTTGATAGGTGGATGCTTGTTCATGCTTGTTAGCCCGTGTCCTTTACATCTAGCACCGCCAATCTGCATTTTTGTTGCTACTGTCAAACCACAGTTCGGAAGTATCTGTATAAACACAACCATAAAAAGTGTTGCATCTTCTCGTTTGTTGTTTTAGCGTTACGTGCATACACATGTATGTAGTTGTGCGGTTTGTGGAGGTGATGCCAAGTGTGCGGATGCCTAATTCGCTATTGCCACATCAATGCCCTAAATGAGATATCCCACTCTAGGTCAGTGTCTCATCCGCATCCGCTGATCCGTGGACAGTGCATGAGGTTAACTCCTAACCCAACACTCAAAAATGAATCTAAAAACTGAAAAGACATTTTAATTTTCAACGAGTGGAACTAGAATTGAAGTGTGAGAGCAATTAAATGTAATTATTAATTGCCGGTCGGTCCAACAGTGGCTGCTACCACATTTATTCCGCTCCGCTTTGGACTATAACCCTCCATAATTCCCTCTACTAGTATTGACTACAAATTTACACTTGTGAATGTCGGTACGTGTAGACATAGTGTGTAATACAACGTAGCAATTTTCTTCTGGCAGTATGGCGTTGTGAACATGCCACAAATTTTCATGGCCCTTGCTGGCAGCAACTAATGCTGCCGCCACAATTGTTTATTTTGTGGTTATTTGTCTTAAACATGACAAGATGGACAATTCGTTGTTTTTTATTGTATTTTGACGCTAAAACCTGAGGGAGCCTACTACTCTTTGCAAAATTTCCCATAACATTGATGAAGCATTTCGGTACCACACTAAAAGATGAACATTGAGTCAATTGGGCACAATTATGCGACTTTATAAATAATATTCGTAGTCTGTCAATTCTACTGAAATTAATCTAACTATAAACATCGATTTATATGTTTCTTTGTAAAACATCCAAAAATGTTGTAATTGACTTGAAGCAGTTGAAAACTCGAAGCTGTTTGATTCAACCACTGAAATGCAGAATCCACATTACAAGTACGACACAAGTGTTGTTTATCCAAAGAGTACTATTCAGATATATTCATTAAAATCTTTGCATTTGTGTAATTTCTTTAGAGAGGAAAATTCTGTACCTAACAATTCGTTATCCCGAAGCATTTGCACCTTGATAAAGAACACGCTACAAATTTCGGAACCGTGTCCGTCATTTCGGGACAAATGGTCCCATTACTCATGTGTGTTTATTTATTTTTAATAAATTCTTGCATTGTTGAGGAAGTAATTAATTGTTCTATTGCATTACATGCGGCCGTTAGTGTTCCACTCTTTCCAGTTTTAAGCACAGTTATGTGGTATTGTTTATCTTCTACATTACTGCGTCTACTTGAAACCGGGTTAGTGTATCACTGGCGCAAGCACTCCTAGAGTCACGTCCAAATGAAGCTGCGTACTCAAAGGTGATCAAAGAGGTGGATGCACTACTTTCTTGGTAATAATATATTCATGCACGAGTGCATACTCATACACATGCACACATGAACACATTTATAAACTAATGGCTACATCTGGATCTTGTAAAAAAAAATAAAAACTACACAATCAAATATGATAGTACTCGTATTAGAGGGAGGCAGTATTTTATTGCTATTGATTCAACACATGGAATAATCCAAAAATCCACTTCATATAATTAGTATGTTAGCTTTAGTAGTAGATTTAGCGGCATTTTAAATTTTTGTGGGAAATGATTTATTCGATGCGATTCAGCCTCCCTCTGCTGGCTTCATTGCAGGAGCGCAGCCAATCCCGACCATTTCCCGAATGATTTTTCATGGCACCGCATAAGAAGTCGCGACTTTCAGGCGTCCAATTGGTACCTCCATGACGACTAATAACGTGATTATCGTACATAACGCCGTTTATATGAATGGCACCTCGGTATAAGCCAATCAAGCAACACTACTTTATAAGTGTGCGATATGTGCCCACATTGACCTGTATGCATACTCGTATGATATGACCAGCAGTCAAAGTTTCGGGTGTGAGAGCGTCCAAATCAAAACACGCTAAGAAATAAAGAAAAGGCTTTTAACTTAAATATTTTAAATATGAGAATTAAATTAATTAAGATATTATGCGTGTATACACTTTATATAAAACGTATTATTTACTACTTATGAATTTAAATCCACATTGTATGTCACGCGCTACCAACTTTATAGCCAACAAATGCGGTCGTGCCCCGAGCCAAAAAGCATTACCTAGTTGAGCTCCTCAGTTTGCTTTGTTAATGTAGCAATTTTATGGCACACTCTAATCCCATTAAATCAAACACACTCCATCATAATTATTTTACTTCCGAGTTCTCATCAGAGTTATGACGGAAAACATTAATTTTAATAGAATTAAGGAAAATCCGCATTCAATTGCAGACTGATCACTCTAGAAATCTTGCAGATATCGAAATAGATATGAACATATGCACACTGAAAGGTTCAGAATGAATGAGAAAGGAGTCAATATAGCCATGTCTGTCTATCACTCCATCTGTCCATGAGCACCATAATTCGAACAAAAATTAATATAATATATTACAATCAATCTCGGTGCAAGATAGTTTGGTATTAAAAATGGGCAACATCGTTCAATTACCATGCTCCCCTGTCACATAACAGTAATTTTCAAAAGAGGAAAAACATGACATCTCTGTTATAATTGTAGCAAAATTACTCAAATTTGGTACAAATAATGAATAATGAATAAAGAAGTTTATATGCACGACGCAAAATGTCGAAAGATGGGCGGTGCCATGCCCACATATTGCTCCCCAATTCATTTAGATACGATATAATCTATGACAGCAAGTCCAAATTAAATTTTACTAAAGGGTCGAAGTTCCTTCCTTTTTTATTTGTCTAGAGAAAATGCAAAATAAAAATGTAAGGTGCTACAATGGGTGGCTGCCAATGCGCTACGATATTGTGCCACTGTACAAACTATACAAGTATTGCTACCCGTCATTGACAGGATCATCTAACTGGATGGCCAACAGGTTTAGTGTTGCTTCAGTTGTAATTATGGGCGATTGTGTTTTTGTTTATTAACTGTCTTCACACATAGATATGTTATATGTACATATATTTACATACATGCTTATGTATCCATGTCTGCCCGAATATTCGTATGAGTGGCACTACGCATGCCAATGAACCATAATCGGCCTGCATGCGGTGGTGTGTTATGCGAACTATGCCAACACGCCACATTTGCAATATTTTCTCTCGAAGGCAGCAGCAACAGGTCCACCGGTCCAGCGGCAATGTTGCAACATAACTACTCGCCGGTAATACCGCTGCAGTTTTTGTTTAGCGGTGCAACATTGACATTGAAACCGCTATTGTCACTGCCAATGCCACCATCATTGCTGCTGCTGTTTATCATGCAATCTGCAGTAGAAAGTGAATTTTTAGTGCAGCTCTGCTGTTGGGCTGCTGCTAGGGTGACATTGAAAAATGGTTTGGATATCGTTTCGTTTTCATTCAAGTCGAGTTATTCGTCCGTTGAAGTTGTCCTCAACACATTGCCTTGCAACAAAGCAGCAACAACGATACTGCATCAAGCGTACTGAATACAAATACCTTATATAAATATACTGTTACGTTGCGGTGTAAATTAATTCATCATGAAAGTTAATGCAGTTTATCGAATATCTATTACACTAGCCCTTCTAGCCAGGAGTGTTACATGTACAAATGGTTCACAAGGTCACTACCTGGCAAAGGTAATAATTTATGACATTCAAATCCAAGGCAATGTGTCCAAACAATTATTTTTAAATATTCATTGTTTTTGTTGTGTATTTCCTTAATAGAAGAACAGATGTTTGAATCCTCCACGCACGGCTCGTCGTGTAGAAAATTTCATACAGGAATGTCAGGAAGACGTTAAGAATAAACTAATTAACGGTAAGAATTACTTTTTTCTCTTTATGGAAGTTTTCGATAATTAGAATCCATTTCACGCAGAGGCCTATCAAATGCTTAAGGAGGAGGTATACAAAGATTATCAGCCGTTAGATGCTAACGACGACAATATACACTTGATGAGAGATCCTCCGACTAGCGTGCCAGACTCGGCGGCATTTCAGGGCACAGGGTCGGGATCCTCTGCTCAGTCAGCTGCTTCAGCTTCTTCGCTTACCACTGCGGAAGGTTTTGATTTGCCGTTGGGCTATGACAGTTATCAGGTTAAACCATCCAAACGACGACTAACGCGCTTAATGCATAGTATTCGTCGCATTACATATGACCCGCCCAACAACATCTATCACCCCACTTTGGTGCCCTTCGAAGATAAACGGATAGCGGGCGTAAGTACAGTTCTCTATTGTCATGGATTTTATAAACAAATGCACATATTTAGGTATGTATGTAGATAAACATAAAAGGCTTCGAAGTTTTATTGTCTGACCAAGGCACATTCGACGTTGCCCTCTTTTGAATTTCAATTTCAAATTGTGATCTGC
This sequence comes from Anastrepha obliqua, assembly GCF_027943255.1. Lineage (NCBI taxonomy): Eukaryota > Metazoa > Arthropoda > Insecta > Diptera > Tephritidae > Anastrepha > Anastrepha obliqua. Next base: position 323,948 of record NC_072894.1, read on the forward strand.
GCGTATGATTTTCAATAGTAAAATTAAAAGAAATTTCAAACGATGTGCAGTGTGTTGCAAAACCCAGTACAATAAACTTGTGTGTGCGAAAATCTGTGGCAGTGCCCATCACAACGTTTGTTCGCAAGTCTAGTACATTTACTATTCGGTTTCTCAATGCCTGAAGTGTCTATTATACCTGAGGCGTCTGTGCTGACAAAGTTCGCTGTTGATGCACAGACCCAAACCGAATAAGTCTGCCACAAACAAGCACGACCCGATCCAAGTTTACACTGAATTTATAATAAAACAAATGCTTCGCGAACACTATGACAAAATATACCGCCTGAATATGTTTCATTTTAGTTCATTTTCCTTAAGAACTATGCATTTCCACATTTACATGAAAACTAAAGTGCACTAGAGCAAAACAACAAGAGCAACGTTGTTTTTTTTGCTTTTGGTCCATAGAATGTCAAAATCTATAAGAGTAATTTGAACAAAATTTGACAACTTAGAGACCAAATAAATAGAAAAAAAGTCAAATCAGCAACTCCACTGCTATTACCTGTTCAACCATTTGCTATTTTTGTACACTTAGAACACTGTACATTTAGAAAGCCTACTTTGTTTTTACAAAATGAGTAGGCAGTGTTCCGATGTACACAATCTAACAATCTAAAAGAACAAAAAGTCACAAGACGAGGCGCAAAAACGAATTTCTCTCCGAAGCGCGATCAGAATCTCAGTGACAATGCCGATCTTATCGTTGCGTAAAGTTTAAGCAATTTTAAGGAAAAGCAGTGTTATCCATAGACACGATTCGAGGACTTTTATGTGCAGAAGACCTTAAATTCCAGAGCACATGGAAAAACCCACTGCTCTCATTACCACTCATTGAAAAAATACTTGCAGGGCCTAAGGTAATTTCACAATGGAATTGGGTAAATGTGATATTCTCACTTTTGGTTGATAATTGACTACCTCAACGAACTGGTAGGCATCTATTTAAGGTTCATATTTGGGACTGCTTATCCGTTTCTTTGTGATTACCGCCAACTTAAATGCAGTTTTGATGAATAAAATTTACCAAAAGCATTATTACCGAAAGTTGCGAAGATGTGTGGAACAACTAGCCAACCTTGAATTTTACAAGAAAACAACGATCCCAAGCATCTAAGCCGAAAATGTGTAGAGTGGAAGCATCAAAATGGGATTGAAATATTGGATTAGCCTTCACAGTCGCCTGATGCATGTCCTATTGAAAATGTTTGAACAATATTTAAGCAAGAACTCAAAGGAAAACATATATATATAGGCGGTCTAACAGGTGTCAAGGCAAATTCAGCTGATCTGGAGGCGATTACCTCCACAACTAGCGCAGAAATTAACACAAAGAATGACTCAAAGATGTGAAGCCATTAAAGCTAATGGTGGTGACCATACTTTACATTTTATTGAATATATTGCGTATAATAAACATTATAAGGCCATACAATGGTTCTAAATTATGGCGGTCTCGCTTCGTTTAGACAGACTTCAATTGTGTGTCGTTAAGAACTACCGTCGCCCTTTTACGCAAAAACCTATTTTGTGCTTCACTTTCTAAGTTTTTATTCGCTGAAATAGGATATGTACTTATATACAGGATTCAAAATCCGTCAAGCACGTTAACTGGCTAAGTTTTATTAAATACAAAACGCATTTGCTTTCGTGTAATTAAGTTCAATGGCAGCCACGAGCCACTACCGCTGGTAACACATGCGCGTATATATATGTGTGTTCATGCCTATACTTATTTGTATGTTTGGATCTACCCCGTTATACCCTTTTCGTACATCTTCGTTTGCCATTGACTTCTGACGATTGAAATGCATGCAACCGATTTAAAAAAAGCCCCCGCAAATGCTAATTGTTACAACAAAAAGTCATGGCTACTTTAAAAATCAACTGCAACTTGCAAAACAAACAATAGTCACAATTTCACACGCTTTTTAACAGCTCGCTACAATTTGTGTGCTTTTAGAAAACCCCACACAATAAAAAAATAAGAAAACAATTTTATAGTAAAAAAATATTCAACCGTCGCTAATAAGTGATTATGCTCTTTATTTGCCGTTTAAGAGCATTTTGTCTTATGTAAGAGCGCCTTATAATTAAATATTTCTGCTTTGAATCTTTGCAGTGCCTGCTACACTGTGTCTACGCTAAAAACAATGCAATCGACAAGCTCGGCTGGCCTACACTAGACGGCCTAGTGGACTTTTATTCGGAGGGAGTGAACGAGCATGGCTTTTTCATGGCCACTCTGCGTTCTGTAAACCTTTGCCTACGTGCAGTTACCATTAAGTATCGTATTAATCGTCACAAGCTGCCGGAGCGGGGTGAAAGCTGTGATTTAGCTTTCGACGTCTTCGACTGCATTTCAGACCAAATAACGGGTTATTGCTTGGATCAATATAAGTAATAATTTTATATCGCTAAAAAGGAATCCTTTCTTTAAGTTTTCTTGTTTTATATATACACTAGCAAACCCGGCCCCCTTCGCTGGGCACACTTAAATAGAATAGATATGGTTTAGAACAGAAAATATATGATTTTCATATTATTTATTTCTTTATTCTTTATTCAAGCGCTTTGGCATAAACAATATTTTTTGTTTTTCTATTTGTTTTTGAGTAAATATAAAATATAAATTGAAAATCAGGAAAAAAGAAGACTGTTTTTAAATTTCAAATCAACGCATATGAATAAACAATCGTCTTTTTTCCTGATCATCCATGAATTTTTCGTTTCAATTTATATGTTTTATTAAGCATTGGAGCTTTTTTAACCATTATCCATTTATATTTTTCAAAACAAAAACGAAAAAAAAATTTTTTTCCACGAACACATAATTTCATTCGGATTTCACATTAAATTCTCAAATTTCGTAAGAAATTATTCACTGTTCCAAAATCCACTCCAAAAAAATTCACAAACAATTTTTACATGTTGCACTTACGTTTTTTTCTTATGGCATCCAAATCAGAAAGAAATATTAACACATTGTAACTCACACTGTCAATTTGACAGTTCAGTTCCGCCCCAAGCGTTAAAAAAGTAAGCGACATTATGGCTGGTTCAAAAGAACGCTGTACCCGTTGCCAGTGCTCCGAATTACAACCAAACTTTACGAAACCCATTTTCAATACTTACTTAACAATGTGCGTAAGTTTGGTTTAATTCGGTGCAAAGACACGGCGGGTCCACGTTTTGGCATATATTTCGAGACCCTAGTCATCAATAGGTATGAAAATTACCCCGCGTTAAAGCACTTATCAACAGCTTTCATTTGATACCCATATTGTACATACACAACCAAAGGTTACCAGGGTCCACGTTTTGACCTATATCTCGAGCCCCATTTCCAAAATAAAATATAATCCATGTTACTCGTGGATGATGTAGCTTTCGAATGGTGAAAGAATTTTTAAAATCGGTCCAGTAGTTTTTGAGCCTATTCATTACAAACAAACAAACAAAGTTTTCCTCTTTATAATATTAGTATAGATATAAGAGAGACAGCTAGTTTATTTTCCAAAATAAAAATTTTTTCGATCGATTGGTGGCATTAAACGATTATTATTAATTACACTTTAAATATATTTAAATTCATTTGTCGTTATTTATTAGAATATAATAGAACAAAAGGATGTTTGTACTGCAACCTATAAAACTTTAGAACCTTTTTGGCCGTATATCTAAGCATCCATGCTTTCGGGTCTTCTCGAGCCATCTGTAAATATATTTCCTTTCAAGGACAGGGGTTCAGCCTTTCTTCTAGCTCCATCAAGTTCTAGGATGGTTACCTATATCATACTTCTATATTTATTTCAGAAGTTTGGCTAGGATTTTCTTGAGGTATTTCTGTTCTCAGTTCAAACTGGATGAGCCTGTGATGTGATAGGTCCCATTAGTTATTGAGGGTCGCTTCCTGTCTATTCATGATTGAGGTTGAGACCAGTGTTCCCGATGTCGCTATTAGAATACACTAGACCGTGTTCAGTCCACCATTTTGGGTATACCTATTACGCATTTCTTGGGGAATATACTGCCACATTGTAGGTGGGTAGCATATTATCCCCCTCTGAATATTAAGCTGTTGGCTTTTGTTGTATCACGGAGTTCTCATCCTTGCAATCAGGCAGCAGAAAACCTGGCCGGAAGAAGATCCAACAGGAAGCTAACGGATGTGACCTGACTTTAAAACCTCGCCCTGGAGTACAGTAAGGACTTCAGCTCCTAACGCCTCCACGGGATAGTTATTAGGCGGAGCCAATATAATCCACAGCATCTTGCAAATGAAGTTATTACCAAGGAGAAAGTTGCATGGGCAATCAAATCTTTCTCACCTTTTAATATGTTACAGGAAACCTTGGACTGTATCCTATCATGGCTAGAGGAATTTTTTAAAGCGTGTTTAAACTTACGCCATATTCCAGATAGTTGGAAACTAGTCAAGGTCGTCTTCATACCAAAAGTAGGTAGGAGAGGGCATGAATCAGCGAAGGACTTCAGGTCAATAAATCTTTCGTCTTTCCTGTTAAGACTTTGGATATACACCTCAAAAGCTCTTTGGAGGGCTCTGGTATATCAACTGCGCAACAAGCATACTTTAAAGGCAAATCTACGGAGGCAGCGCTTTACGAGGTAATCCGAACAATAGAGGGCTCTCTAGAAAGCAAACATTATACCATTGCGGCATTCTTCGATATAGAAGGCGCCTTTAACAATGTTAGTACAGATGCCATCCAATGGGCGTTGATAGACCTCTATGTTAGAAACCAGGATCATCAAAGCTAATATGGGTAATATCAACATAACCAAGAAGGTCCACGGGGGCACTCCACAGGAGGGAGTATTATCTCCACTTCTTTGGCTGTGTGATCAGCAAAATCTTAATAAAACTTAATAGAGGTGGGGTAAAAGTGGTGGCGTACGCTGATGATGTGGTGCTAATGGTGTCAGAACTGTGTCCCAATACGATCAGTGGGATCATCCAAAGGGCGCTAGGCGAGCTTAGCTCTTGTGCCACAGGATGTGGCCTAAGTTTAAGCCCGCGTAAAACAGTACTTATGCTTTTTACAACCAGATACAAGTACACTACAGTATATCCAGATGGCAGTGAAATGGATTGTGGTGTTGGAGCTGGTATATGTATATTCTCATAGACTTGGAATTGAAAAATCTTCCAGGCGGAAGTAATGGCAATTGGGGAAGCTTGTAGGCTACTAATCACGGATTTCTCTTTTAAGGCCAATATCGCTATTCTTTCGGATAGCCAAGCTGTAATCCAGGCACTGGACTCGGCTACAACAACCTCTAAAGTGGTGCAGCAAAGTAGGAATAGCCTCACCACCTTGAGTGAAAACCATAAAGTAACCTTAATTTGGGTCTCGGGACACCGGAACATAGAAGGTAACGAAAAAGCCGATGAACTGGCAAGAGGGGGATCTACACTGATAAACACGAAAGGACGGGACGCCTGCAGACTAACGGCAGTCATAACTGGCTCCTGGTCTATTGGAAAACAAGCCGCCAAAATGGGCATCCCTCACAACAGTCCATTTTCTCTGTGAATGCCCTGCCCTATGCAAGGACAGAATGTTAACCCTAGGCAAACCGCTGTTCAAGAGTCTCGAGCAACTGTCTGGCTTAGACGTCAACAACCTAATAATGTTCCTAAACCGCACAGACTGGATATACAGGGTTGCCAATATTCGACGGACCCGTCTGGCAACCCTGTATCTTTTGACAGAGACGTCAGATCCCTTAATGACATACCGCGTAGGAAGCGTCAGTCCAAGCAGGTTTTTACCATGGCGTCTCCATGTTTTCTCATTAACCAATCATCAACACGTGGTATGAGTTTTTAGGTCCAACGTCCGCTTTGTGACGCATCCCACCGCTGCTGCCACCGGCCTATTGTCAGCAGTCGCTCCGCTGCTTTTTCTCCAGGTGTGGACCGCGTTCCCTGCCTGTTATAGAGCCGAAACATTTCATCTGCCAAGAGGTTTAGGGGTATCTTTCTCGCTATTACGCAGATTGCATCATCAGACACCGTTCTATACACGCAAGCTACACGCAGCGCGCCTTGCCTGTATGTCTGGGTGACTTCTCGTAGATTAGACTTTTTGGTCCCCGCCCAGATAGGTGCTGCATACAGAATTATAGAGTCAGCAACCAATGACAGTAGCCGTCTGCGATTTCCCTGGGGCCCTCCTATATTAGGGAGAAGTCGCGTTAGGGCACCATTGATAGAATCCGCCTTGGAACTTACTCTTGTGTCGATCCAGACCCCAAGATATTTGATCGCCTTTTTCGAGAATATACGGTGTGTACCTATGTTCAGCTCAAAGGACTTTCGCCCTCCAGCACTTATTAGAACTGCCTCGGTTTTGTTACCGGCTAAATCTAACTACTAGCCTCGTTAAGCCATCGTTGCACTCTCGCTGCAGCATCGTTGCACTTTTCCTTTAAGTGGTCAAGCTTCCTATCAACTACCACCAGGGCAATATCATCGTCGTATGCCACAATTTCGGCGTTTGGCGGGAGCTTCACCTTCAGGACTGCATCGTACATGATGTTCAACAAAGTTGGTCCCAGCACTGAACCTTGTGGTACACCACCTGAGACCTTGTACGTTTTTTGTCCATTTTCAGTTTCACTTCGCAGAATGCGGTCACTTAGATAATTGCTGATAATGCGGACAAGGTAGGCTGGTACATTGAAACCACTGAAGGCCGTGATGATGCTAGGCCAGTTTGCCGAGTTAAAAGCATTTTTCCCTGTGTGCTATTTCCACCACCGTTCTTATTGCATCCACCGTAGATCTAACTTTCCGGAAGCTGAATTGGTTGTCTGAGAGACCTGTCGAGCCTTCCAGATGCTCCTGAAGTTGTTCGCAGATAATGCGTTCCAGTACCTTTCCCACTGTGTCCAGCAGACATAGGGGTCTGTAAGACAGAGGTAGATCGGGTTGTTTACCCGGTTTAAGCAGGAGAACCAGACGTTGTATTTTCCATCTCGCTGGGAACTGTTTGCCCGAGTAAGTCCTGCGCAGCTCTGCAGTGGTGGGTGTTAAGTTGCAGGATTCTCATCGCTTGATTTTACGTACCGCTTCTTGGTAGCGCGGGCATTTTGTGCTGCCAGCCTTGTATGCTCCATCGCATAGTGCGCATTTTTCTGCATTTCTACAGCTCGCTGCCATGTGGCCGTCCTCCCCACAACGACGGCAGAGTTTACACGGTCGCTACATGATCGTATGACCAGCATCTATAACATCTCTTTGGAGATATGACCTCTGATACCCGGCAGCGTACCCATCCCACCTTAAGGGAACCGAGCGCCAGAACCTTTTTGGCTTCCACAGCGTGCAACGAAATGTAGGCTGATTGGGTACCGCCGTACGTGGCATGCATACTTTTGATGGCGGATTTATCTGGCCTCTTTATCTGAGCTTGCTCTGCTATCGCGTCCAGCAACTCTTCCTCCGAATTCAGTGCTGTTATAAGGCCCTTGCATTGCAGCGTGATGTAATGGGTTTTTAGGTTGACTGTAGCAACACCATCCAGGGCTTTTTTGACAGCAGATTGACAACTAGATGATTCGCTGTCCTTGTTTCTTTTGAGCTCTATCAATAGCCCTCCTTTTTGCGTAGGTCTCATTGTCCTAACTTTATCGCCGAATCCGCTTAGCATAGTGTTCGATTTGATAGCGCGAAGCATGTCCGCGTATGTTGTACCTTCCTCCTTTCTTTCGATAATGATCACATCGGAACGCGGGCGAAGTGAGCCGCTGGTCTTCCTATTGTTTGCCGGCTTCTTTTTGCTTTGCACTTTCTGCCATTTTTCTCTATGATCCTTGGGGGGTAAGTTCTGTGGAAATTTCGACCTTCTCCTCTTGGTGTCTGGCGATATTTCTGTTCCGTGGAGTGCATTAGGGCTAGTTTTAGTTCTATCTCTTTTTGCGGATAGAGTTGCAGTGTTTTCAGTCGCCGTTGTTTTCCTTGTATGCGCTGGTGCAGGCCTAGCACCGATGGTGCGCTCATCGATTTTCTGCTGTATTGCTACCTCTGTGTGTGCACGTAATGCACATAATGCTACACATTTTCCTGATGTCACCATGTACATTTCGATGGGATTCAACTTACTGTAAAAGACCGTCGATATCCTTTCCCATGCGCTCTATCAACTCCGCTAACACCCCTGTTTTGGGCGCAGGGTTACTAATTGTCAGAGTTCGCGGTCCATTGCTCACCTTTGGGGTGAACACTAGCTGCTGCTGGTGGCTTGTTGGAGTACCTGCCGATCCACCGAGGGCAATTGTATGTGGAGCAATTTTGTTTGCCCGTCGTTGGCTGGCCGCCAGATTTGCTGGACTACTTTCCGCTGTCACGGCCACCGGTGTATTACTTGTGGTTGCTGCTTTTTCTGGAGGTGTCCTGCTTATGACAGAGCTCCTCCTGAAGGGCGGTGCAACTTCGACCTTGTCCTTGTAATTTATATTACTGCTGTTTTTTTTCAATTAATTTTTTATTATTATCCATGCTATAGGGCCCAAACTTACAGCCGCTATCGTCGCGCGTGTAAGTTCCGTAAGTCCTATGGTTATCTATGAAAACAGGGAGGTCATACTAGGGTTGACACAGGTCCTTATGGGTACCTGTGTTCAGAGCCAGACTTCGATCCGGGACTAATGGGGAGTTATCTCAACCCAACCTACATAGTCAATTAAGATAACGCGCCTTGAGAGCTCTGTAAGACCTGCTAGGTTTTAATAGGGCGGAGAAGTAGAGAACCCTTCTATAAGTCGTTTCAGCAAGATTTCACTCCGCTTATTTGGATTACAGAGGTTCACTGCTCCAGCCCGTTTGCAATCTGCTTCCACTCCAGTATGCCATAATCAGGATCTTACTGGAATCGGTCCTGATGGCCCTCAGGCCACGCCATTGTTTTATAATCAGTCGCTCCTTACTTGGAGAACAGACGCCGATCAGGATAACCGCTCATTCTGAGTCCGACGCTCCTGTTTTTTTTTTTTTTTTTGGTTTTTGCTTGTTTTGGTCCTCGAGTGGTATTTTATTTCCCACCTACCCTGCATATCTGCCGAGCATTCCCCAATCCGCCACCTGGGGACGCACCCGATGGGAGACAAGCAACTCCGCATGGGCTTGTTTTGGTCCGCGAGTGGTATTTTATTTCCCACCTACCCTGCATATCTGCCGAGCATTCCCCGATCCGCCACCTGGGGACGCGTCCGATGGGAGACAAGCAGGTCCACTACAGCATTATAAAAGTGGTTAAAGCCAAAGAGAAGTGTTATAGTTAGTAGGTCACGCAGTGCTATAACAAATATAATAAAACGTTATAATGACGAAAAACGAATCGCAAACTAGCCAAAACATCCTGGTAAGAAAGTGCTAACTGAACGTGAAGAGCGTTGGATTCCACAAAAAGTCAAAGTAAACCCACGGTTAAGTGCTCCAATTCTTCGAGATATGTTAGCAGAAGCCTTGAATATAAAATGCAGTGCAACAACCGTCAGAAGGGTTCTTCATAGAGCTGGTTTACATGGAAGACTTGCTAGGAAAAAACCATTTGTAAATGAAAAAAATAGGAAAAATCGTTTGGAATACGCTCACACCTACTAGATGAAAGATTTCGAATTCTGGAACAACGTAATTTTTGTTAACGAATCCAAATTCAATTTATTCGGATCAGACGGGAGGGTAAACGTATGGCGAAAACCGAATGAAGAGCTGGATTCAAAACATCTTCGACTTACAGTAAAACATGGTGGTGGGAACGTGATGGTGTGAGCTGTTTGTTCGGCTTCAGGTGTTGGAAATTTGTGCTTCGTGCAGGGGAATATGGATAAATTTCAATATTTGCAAATTTTGTGAGAAAATCTAAAACAAAGTACACAAAAGCTGGGAATAGAAAATACATTTCATTTGTATCAAGATAACGACCCAAAGCATTCTGTCCACATCGTCAAAGAATGGTTATTGTATAATTGCCCTAAAGTCTTGAAAACACCTCCACAGTCTCCCAATTTAAATATAATAGAGAATTTGTGGCAAAAATTGGAAGTTGAAATTCGGAAGCGACCAATATCAAATATAAACGACCCCAAGACTGCAGTAATGGAGCAGTGGGAGAAAATATCTCCAGACTTAATAAAAAAATTGGTGGAATCCATCCCTAATAAGTTGAAATTTATATATGTATATTTAACTAAATTTAAATAACTGGGTTATTTTGAGTGGCGCGCCATTTTTCATTTTAAAAACTTTATTTTATTAAGGAAATATGTTTACGTTTTTTTGTTGGCTATTATCTATAATTTAGGAAAATTAAAAAATTGGAAAAAGAAAATATTAGTTTTTGGAATTATACCACGTTTACATGTGGGCCATTTTGAGTGGACTCACTGTATATAATCATTAATATTGAAAGAAAATGTATCTCAACTCTCGGGTTGTTATAGATTTTGTCTTTGAATACGTCAGATTACTCTTTAGCAGTTTAACCCACATCTACACCTTCCTGTCTTAATATTTCATTTTCAAAATGGTTTTCAAGAAAAGCGGATCGATATATTCGCGCAAAAAAATTGGCGGCAAGATGAAAATTGGGTTGCCAAACTATGAAATGGCAGTAAAGCAGGGAATTCGCTAATATCCTAGACATCGGCGTTAATAGGTATTACCGGTGCATCAAATTCTAATTAAAATTATGGTGTGACAGACGGTTGTTGCGTAGGTTAGTGGACAGCTGATTTGTTTAATCCAGTCAGTGAAAGATAGACCGCAGACAATAAATATGGGTATTAGTTGCTCTGATACTAAAAATAATTATTTATTTATTATACAAAAATCTTAATTACATTTTATTCAAACTCCTCCAAACTATCGAAACAATTAAAACAATTCCGAAGTTGTTAGTGCAACCTAGCATTGCATCTTCCTATCTTTCTTGTTCTTCTTTTTAAAAGTTTAATTATTTTTCATTCGCAATAGATATTGTATCGGCTATTTGGCCATCGAAAACTCCCTTATTCCGTCTAAGTTATGAGAATTAAGTCTAGTTGTCAATCCGCATTAGTTGAACTTAAGTCCTTAGATACTTTCGAAACTCCTGAGATACGTCAAAAACTTTCCCCACAATTCTCTCAAATTTGTATAAGTTTTTATTTTTTTAAGTAAAACTTTTTTTGCCATCACTGTTACAAACTTCAAACGTGGCAGCACTTCGAAGCATCCCTTCCTGTTTATATACATATATATGTATGAGAGATGGGCTGAGTTCATACTTTTAAGTATAGATCGAGACTCAGTACCGACTTTAAAGGTATCCAGTATTCTCGATACCTCAATGTATCGTCAAAAATAAAGGAAAAGTGAAATTTAAAGGTTTCACCAATCTAAAACTGAAGTGCTTCTTGCATGTAGCCATTTTTTCATTTCATTATTGCAATTTCGTTGTTTATTGCGGTAAAGACTGAAAACTATATACATACATAACAGCAAGCCTATCTATATTCTTTTCAGACACAAGACTAAAGTACTTGGGACATTTTTGCAATCTGAAACATAATTAGACTGTTAATTTGGTTTGCCATATTTCTTTCATAATTTTCTAGGATTACACACAAAACTAACAAATAATAAAAAAAACCTCTCTGTAAAATTAGTATACTACAACATTTTTGTAATACTTCACCTCAAAGTCCAATTTATAAAAAAATATCCCAACTTACTCACATGCCTCATTTACACAATTAACAAGACTACCATTAGGAAACAAAAAAAGAAAGAAACGTACATTCAAATAATATCGGTCCTACTTTCGGATATTTCATACAAATAAAAATATAATGCATTCAACCATCATGTACAATTGCATCAGGATCTGAAATGTATGTATCATACTTTTAATTTATTTAAATTTTATGCGATCGAATGTTTCAATTCATGGAATAGCAGAAAGAGCAAAAAGTATTTGTCTCAAACAGAGTGTTTATTGGATTTTATGTTGGCTTGGCAATACCTATTATTGTCATCTGTCAAATCCAATTCGGTTTCCATTCAGGCGAATTACTTTGCAGTCGGCTTTTCAGGTAAAAATAATAAAATATATTGTTAAAAAATCTCGACAGCATATCTGTGCCATTTAAATTCAAATATATAAAACTTTAAAATATACAGACATTTTGGTTGGAATATAATTGTGAGTAAAACGTAAAATTTAAATCAACTGGAAGTGCCTTCGATCCAATGTTCTTGATTATAAAATTATCCAATAATAGAAAGTGAACACTTGGCTCTCACCAGAAATTTGTTTTACGTTTGTGAGTGCTGTTTGTATGAACTAAATATTGCGTTTGATAAATTTTTGATACTACATTCAATAAATTGCGTATGAATTCAGAGCTTGATTAAATTCCTTTTCGTAGTTGCTAAACAATTTAATTTCATCATGCGCACTTACATAATGTGGGCAGAGTATTGGTGTGGCATTTGTTAAGAGGGGGCACGGCTTCTGCCTTCGGCGATAATTGAAAGCTGACAAATGAGATTAAATGAAAAGAGAAAATTGTTATTAAGATAAGGAAAAATGAGTATGTTTTACCATGTATTGGTAATGTTGGTGTTGTAACATCATAAAACATTTGCCATTCATTTTTGGGGAGTGCTGTTGAAGTGCCCCCATCGGATTTAAATCCGGGTTGTTCCGGTAACGAGAACTAATTGTGGTAGAAACGATATATTTGGAAATCGCTACTGATGACTTCCAAACAAAAATACTTACTTTCTACTAAACTTATTTTGAATACTTTAATGAAATTTGTCATTACGGTAGACAGTTAATGAAAAGACAGATCAAATTGCAAAAGAAGCAGCAGATAATGGCACTCTAAACTCTTATTTTTCGTTTATTTTAGAAGCTAACATTGAGTTTTATCATTGCCTTACACACCAATGATCTCATAGACTGTGGAATACCCTGGCGTTATGAGGATTGTCATCTCGTCATTTAAATAAAAATTAAAAAAAATAAAAACAAAGAGTGCAATTTGGTGGAGTATTAAAAAATTTCAAATCGCCGTAGATGAAAGCTTGGAATAAAAAAGTCGTGAAACATTATAGAAGTGTTTTTTAAGAACTCCCGACGGTAAAAAATAATAATTATTAACACTGAACCCAGTACGCATCTACTGGTACCCCTAGTACTTTTTTAATAAATTTCTCCATGCTCATGCCTCACAGACTGGATATTTACTAAAATTTTCGAAAAAAGAGTCTTTGTAATTTGTTTTATAAAAATTGTAGTTTTTAAAGACTTATACAAATACTATGGTATAAACGAAAGGTATTTCAATCATCTTTCCAAGAAGTACTTATTTTATAAACGGTAAAATTGACTTTTGACATTCGATATCTTCTCTATTTTTAATTTTCGAAAAAAGTGTAATTAAGAGTTTTATCAATAATTTATAAATATGAATATTAATGTAATAAAGTATACAACATTTTTTTAAATTCTATGCGTCTAGTGAAACTATTAAAGGTATCGGCATATCAATAAAATTTTTGATGCGGGTGCAAAATAAAATATATTTTACTGTCTCATTTCGTTAACCAAACATTTTTTTTACTCCGACTGTTCTAATGAATTGGTACCAATCATGGGAATGATGGTTTTTTATTGAAGATTTGTTTTTCTTTTTCGCTGTCGCAGCGTGGTCACTATGGCACTCCATGTGTGTGCGGCCAGGAACCATGAATTTATAATAGGACCTATTACGTTGTTGTCTAATTGTATGAAAATCGCAAACATAGTTGCAATGAAAGAATTTTTTTTTTTAACGCGTACAGCAATCACTGTACAATGCAAGATGACTTACATTGGCATTTAATTGCAGTAAATGAGTGAATACGCATGAAGCTACTTCTTTGCCATTTCTTGTGGCAATTGCGCCATGTATGTTAAGGTTACAGATCCATAGAGTCTTTTGTAGACTGACAGTGAAGTTCTCAACAGAAGTGTAGGAAGGCACTGCTGAAGATCAAATCAAAACAATTTAGTTTAGTATCAGTTAGCAATCGGTTCTACGTTACAGGACCGACACGGATTTATATCCGGCCAAGGACTGTCACTCCAGCAGCATTCCCCGTGCATGTATGGTTTCATTTAGAGATTTTTCCTTATCATTTTTTTTAGAATCATATGCTTAGAGAACAGAACTTTAGAGATTCAAGGTCTTTAGATTTGGCAACTGGTATTTTGCATTGAAGGTTTTAAATTTTGAAATAAATGTTCCGAACTCGGTATACTACGCGTAGAATTATTACGACGAGTATAGTGCGACTCGTATGACGGAAAGCTTTTTATTCAATCTAAAATTTCCATTTCCTTTGATATAGAAAGTTTTCTAGAACACGAAGGTTTCCACACAAATCACCACCACAAGCTTCTACTTTTGCTTTTGCAACGGTTTTTATGAATTGTTCTGTCTCAGATAACGTAAATCTGAAGCATTTTTGACAATTCAAATCATATCCTACCAATCTCTAAAAAATGATATGCTTTATGTAAGTTATAGGAGCCTTGCCCCAAATACTGCTTGTGTATTAATTGCTGTTCCCCATATGTTATTCTATCAGCGCATCTGTTTCTGAAAGATTCCAGCGGTCGCCCAACACGATCTGGAGCAAGTTTTTCAGCTGATAAAGTATAACTTTCCCCAAGGTTGCTTAATTATTTTCGCGACGTGTTTGAATTTTCCTAGATTTTACTTTTATAATACCAGCCAGTAGGTATAGGGCAACACTTACAACTTCGTTTTCTCAAACTGAGCTAGTACAATTACTTACATTATGCACAGTGCCGTGGAAAATAATAGCAACAAAACAAGCAGCTCACTTTATTTCACAGTAAAACTTGACTAAAAAGAATTTGGTTTGCAGTTTCTTTTCTCTTATCTTACTGACAGTCTCTCTGATTTGGGAGAGCAAAAAACAGAACTAAAATGATACCGGTTCTTTTCAAAAGAGGCAAAATTGAAAGGGGAATGCAAAATAGCGCGGTAAAAATAATAGCACCAAGCACATGTTGTTGTCGAAAAAACGCATTTGCGCTAAAATTATTATTAGGAAACACACGTTTTTGTTAGAAAAGGTGATTTTTTAAAAGACAAAATAGATGAAACATCTAATTAATATCTTTTCTTCAAACATGGGCCGCGGAAAGCACTGCACTGAAGAAAAAAAGAAAATTATTTAAAAAAAATGCTTGAGGTGGGCAAAACTTTCGCCGAAATACTATAAGTCGGTTCCTGGGCTGCTTAAACAAAATGATTAGTAATGCCAAGAAATTTGCCCAAAAAGTAGAGTTTCGTGTACGAAAACCTATTGTGTCGCCATTACTCGTCAAGCGATTAGTTAGACAGAGCAAGAAGGAGCCATTCAATCCAGCAACGGAGCTTAAAAAGGACCTAAATATTACTGCTACACAGATATTACAGATGTTGAAACCATTCGCACTCGACTGAGAGCAAAATA
Organism: Anastrepha obliqua; assembly: GCF_027943255.1. Classification (NCBI taxonomy): domain Eukaryota; kingdom Metazoa; phylum Arthropoda; class Insecta; order Diptera; family Tephritidae; genus Anastrepha; species Anastrepha obliqua. The sequence continues at coordinate 339,537 of NC_072894.1, forward strand.
ATTTGAACCCTGTAGTCCGAGAAAAGTTCCGCTTGAAAATGAACACAAGAAATTTGCTAAGCAACACTCTAATTGGCCAGTGGAAAAATAGAGAAACATATTGTGGACAGATGAGAGCAAAATCGTGTTGTATGGAGGGACTGGTTCTCGTAGTTACGTTAGGAGACCACCAAACGAGAGGAATATAGACCGATGTACACGAAAAAAAAACCATTAAACACGGGGGTTCCAGCATTGTGATATGGGCGTGCTTTTCCTGTTATGAAGTAGATCCGATTCATTGGACTAGAACGATCATGGATCAGGATGTCTACGTCGATTTCCTGCAAAATGTAATGCTACCATATGTAGAGGATGAAATGCCATTAAAATAGGTCTTTCAGTAGGACAATGCTCCCACAGTCTTTAGATCTCAACCCAATTGAGAATTTGTGGACTGATGTTAAAAAGGCAGTTCACACTGGCAATCCAACTAGTAATATGGCCCTTTGAATGGTTGTAAAGGAAAGTTGGGAGAGAATTCCGATTACTAGATGCCAGGATTTAGTAGATACTATGGCAAGGCGCTGAGCGGCCGTATTTGCCAATAAAGGATACTCAATAAAGTATTAACACACTAGTCAAATAGCATAGTTATGGATTAAAAGTACTTTTGTTTTACATTTTTAATTTAATTTTTGTTTTCGCCAGAAATATGGAGTTTCTTCTTATTAAAAATATGTTGATAAATTAATTAATTAAGTAAATCTATTTTATGTTAAAAAAATTGAGATCTTTTCAATCTTTTTAAAGTTTGAATTTCGCAACACCCTATGGTGCTATTATTTTTACGGAAGCTGTATATATGTATATAATTAGCGCGTACACCTTTTCTGGGTGTTTGGCCGAGCTCCTCCTATTTGTGGCGTTCGTCTTGATGTTCCACAAATGGAGCGACCTACAGTTTCAAGCCGACTCCGAATGGCAGATATTTTTTATGAGAAGCTTTTTCATGGCAGAAATGCACTCGAAGGTTTGCCATTGCCTGCCGAGGGGCGACCGCTATTGGAAAAAACCATTTCTTCATTTTGATGTTTCACCGAGATTCGAAACTACGTTCTCTCTGAATTCCGAATGGTAGTCACGCACCAACCCATTCGGCTACGGCGGCCGCCTGCTTTCTCTTTTCTTAATTTGCGCGATAACCACTTACGCGATTTTGGCCGAGTTTAACAAAACGTGTCATTCCTTTCTTTCTCGTGCTAACCGGCGCCAATTGGACACACCAAGGGAAGCCAAGTCCTTCTCTACCTGATCTTTCCAACGCAGAGGAGACCTTCCTCTTCCTCTACTACCGCATCGAATACTTTCAGAGCCGGAGCGTTTGTATCCATTCGAACGACATGACCAAGCCAACGTAGCCGCTGGATCTTTATTCGCTGCGCTATGTCTATGTCGTGGTAAAACTCATACAGCTCATCGTTCCATCGCCTGCGATATTCGCCGTTGCCAACGTGCAAAGGTCCAAAAATCTTGCACAGAACCTTTCTCTCAAATACTCCAAGCGTCGCTTCATCGGATGTTGTCATCGTCCACGCTTCTGCGCCATACGTTAAGGCGGGCATGATGAGAGTCTTGTAGAGTGTTAGTTTTGTTCGTCGATAGAGGACTTTACTACTCAATTGCCTACTTATTCCAAAGTAGCACTTGTTGGCCGCCTGCTTACTTATTATATATGTATATGTACTAGCAAACCCGGCCCCCTTCGCTGGGCACACTAAAATAGAATAGATATGGTTTAGAACAGAAAATATATGATTTTCATATTATTTATTTCTTTATTCTTTATTCAAGTACTTTGGCATAAACAATATTTTTTGTTTTTCTATTTGTTTTTGAGTAAATATCTACACTAATATTACATAATACTAAAGCATTCACCAACAGCTTCCATTTGATACCCATATTGTACATACACATCCGAAGGTTACCCGGGTCCACGTTTTGACTTATACCTCGAGACCCTATCTACCAATAGGTATCCAAACTATACGGAAACCATCTTCAATACCTCCTTAACAATGTGTGTAAGTTTAGTTTAATTCAGTGCAAAGACACGGCGGGTCCACGTTTTGGCATATATTTCCAGACCCTTGTCATCAATAGGTATGAAAATTACCCCGTATTAAAGCACTTATCAACAGCTTTCATTTGATATCCATATTGTACATACACAACCAAAGGTTACCCGGGTCCACGTTTTGATCTATATCTCGAGACCCCAGTCACGGAGTGGCATGAAAAATACTCTGTACTAAAGCATTCACCAACAGCTTCAATTTGATATCCATATTGTACAAACACATTCTAGGGTCCACGTTTTGGTCTCTATCTCGAGACCCTAGTCACGGAGCGGCATGAAAAATACTCTGGACTAAAGCATTCACCAACAGCTTCCATTTGATACCCATATAGTACATACACATCCGAAGGTTACCCGGGTCCACGTTTTGACCTCTGTCTCGAGCCCTATTTTCAAAATAAAATATAATCCATGTTACTCGTGGAGGATGTAGCTTTCGAATGGTGAAAGAATTTTTAAAATCGGTCCAGTAGTTTTTGAGCCTATTCATTACAAACAAACCAAGTTTTCCTCTTTATAATATTAGTATAGATATATATATATTACTTACATAAAGTATATTAAAATTAGGATGAACAACCGAGTCGTCACTAGAGAAATCAGCGATACTCACATTAATAAAGTCTTATACGCTAAATATATTTGAACTTCCCATTTTTATAAGCGAATTCTCTTAACAAAACAGACTTTCAGCAACAGAACAGCTTAGTAAAAAAAGAAAAGAAATGAACACGCACAACAACAAACATATGTTGATTTAAAAAGCCGTTATCGTCAAATGATAATTTATCAAGGAACTGTAAGTAGACCTAAGGTTCTGCAAAATGTCATATTTTACCTATTTGGTAATTTTTATTTTATCATAAGCTCTTATGTCCATTTAAGTGATGGAAGTCTAAAAATGTATTTTGTACATAAACGCGTAAGTAAACGTATGACGTTTGATTACATTAAATGTGTTAAAAATGGTCTATTATTTATTGAGTTTACGTTGACATAAGTTTTTAAGAAAAAAATCATTATTAGTCGGCATTATATTTGAAAAAACGTAGGCTTAAGATAATTTGTCGTAGGAAATATATTCAAAAAGTATGGACGTTGAAAAACGAACCGTGATAACTTTTTCGGAAAATGCAGTATTTGAAAACGGATTAGATCCAAATGTGGATTGCAAAAAGAATATGACTTTACTGCAGAATATGACTTTACTCGATTTTGACTTGATTTAAAATGTTATAATATATTGCCAGAGATATGTTTCATTAAATTGAGTCTTGGGCTCATGGTTTATAGTTGTGAACGTGAATTTCAAATCAATGAATTCTGCATCATAATTTTTAATTATTTTCTTTACTTTGGAAGTTTTTAGTTTCGATCCATAATATTTATATTCTGGTTCTGAAGTAGAACTTGCCAGAGCGCAACATAGTATAATTATGGACTATACAAAATGTAAGTCTATAGGTTTTTTTTTACCAAATTTAGCCATCGTGTATTTTATTTGTTGTCTTTATCCCCTTGCATACCACCCGTACTACAGTTTGAGAAACGTCGGTCTAGATAACAACAGAGAATGTGCTGCATATACGGCAGTTGAATTATGTGGCCGATCGGCACCTACTCTATAGTAGTATTTTGGCCAAATAGTTCATGTATTCATTTTTGTTTAAATTTGTGGTATTTTTTACCCTTTGTTTGTTTTCTCAAAAACTGAAATCGTTAGGTAAATTCATCGCGGGATATAACCGTTGCACAAATTGGCCCACATTGTCAAATAATTACTTTTCGTTTTTCTGTGTGAATTTTGTGTTTTTCAGTTCTTTGCTTGCGTTTTGACAATAGGTGGCGAGAGTTCGTTCAGTCCGCGCGCGGCTGTGCCAACGTACAGACATAGACAAAAACGCATTGTGGAATCACATATGTGCTGCGGGAGGTAGAGGTGTTTGCAAGGTATGTGAGAAAGCAATAAGTGCGAGAGTTTTCCAGTATTTTTTTTTGTTTGTTAATAATGTCGTTGTATGTCGTATTAAAGAATAAAAGTAAATCCGAAGATTTAAAATGTGACATAATTTAAGCATATTATTGAAGTGCGTTCTCCGTCTAACCTTGATCTGAGTTTTTGATTGAGAATGAATTAATTTAAGAGTGAATTTATCCCCATTCAGTGATACTAGTGTGTTCTGCCTCTATCGTAATTTGGGGATTTTGGTTTATGCTTTCGTTCTAACAAATTTTTCGTCATTATGTAATCGAATGGCTGTCGTAACAATTATTCGTTTTTAGGTAGTGAAAAGTGTATAAAAATTATATTTTACTTTTACGTAACTAGTCCGTAATATTTTAATATACGCGTATATGCTATTGATTTCGGCTTATATTTTGCTTGATGCAGTAATATTAAGAAATTTTTATAATTAACCAAAAAATATTCAGCAGCTTGTCGTCTTCCACGCCCTTGTTAGAGCGACTTGTGTATTTTAACTTCAAGTGTGTTTGTGCATATGTATGTTATGAATGCAATTCTCTCACGTGACGGGCTGATACAATTTTGAACAGCAGAAAACTTCTCTGCCTCAACCCGCCAGTGCCTTTTGTATTTGTTTGTCGGCAATAGTTTAAGGCCAAGGCCGTTGACTTTATTTTTTTATTAACCCAAACATAGCAAAAACTTTTCCGATGCTTTCAATCACTTTTAATGATGTGCATATATGCACACTAAAAGAGAATAAACATAAATTGCCAACTCATAGCCGAAAAGGTCAAAATGTGATTATGCAGTATATTCCGATGTCCAGTGACTTTAACGGCGTACTTAGTCATTAAATATTTAGTGACAAATGCGGCGGCCAGTAATTATGTTTAGTGATAAGGTTAATTTAAAACATCTCTTCGCCTGCAGTTGTCTAAGCGAGCAACGCAAGTAAATACGAACAATGTTCCTTGGAATCAATTTATTTTCATCATTGTATATTATAAACAAAACCAATACGCAAAACTGGTCCGACAAATCATCCCGAAGTAAGATGATGCTGCGCTTCCAAATCGGTTTAATTTGCTGATGAATTCGATAGAGCTCGGTAGGGCTAAATGAAAAGTAAGATAAGAATGACAACTTTGGATTAAAATTGTATAATTTACACTTCAAATAAAGGTTAAAATCGTGTTTTGTGCGCACTTAGGTTAAAATATTGGATTTGTCGAAAATTTTTGGAAAAATATATTCTGGCTTCTGGACAAATTTACATACATACATTTGGAGTTATACACAGGGTGGTTCATAAAGTTGAGAAAGTTAGGGTGATATTTTGGCTTTGCTGATCACGTTTCAACAGCCGAATAAGCACAAATAAGTTTTTCGTTTAGCTGTGCTGTGACTTCAACCGAAAACAAAACATACAATTTTGTTTGTGTCAAATAATTCTTTGCAAAATCTAAGCAAACAATGCAACAACAGCAAAACACATATGTATTAACTTGTGACAACACTCTCCATTGTGGAAAAAATAGTTTTTGTTAGCCTTGAACAGCAGTGATGCTATTTGCAACATCCAGGAAAGCGCATTGGTTACTACGTTATTCAGTTATATAATATTATATTTTAGTTGCTATAAAGAAAAAACCGGCAAAAAAAGTTGCCGAAGTGTTCTCAATAAAATTGATAAGATATAAACACCGCTGAGAAGGAAAACAGGTGAAGAATTCTGGAGATAGACCGCGGAAGTTATTAGGAATAAAAGGAAGTAGGATTATAATTAAAATTTTTACTAATCATCACATAATAATAACAAACTCACAAAAACAGACAAAGATATGTAGTATGTTTAAAGTATTGGGTAGTATTAAATATAATAAACAAAAATAAATCTAAATAAAAATAGTATCAGGAATATCTTGAAATGGGAAGTGTACTACACATTATCGAAGAAAATAAACTGAAATTTTTTTTCGAAAAATAGAGATATTAAAACTTATTTTTTCGCATTTTTATTCATTACTGAATTCAGATTTCATTGCAATTTTCAAGTTGTGAGCCTTACAACTTGCTAGACCGAAAGAACATATGTGATCTTCTTGTAACACAAATGCAAAACATAACAGTTACGACTACAGCTATGGTAGCAATAGCCACTGCAAAACAATAGCCTTTTCTAAACCGCTGTCGTGTTGTAACCATCTTCGCAGTACACCGAGAGCACAACTTCGGTTTTTATTGTATTACTTCGCTTGCGCTGTGGCAGTTTCAACTTTCGCAGCCATAGCAAAGCAATGACAGAAATACCCTTCAGTAAAAATGAGGTGGAAAATCATATGAAAAATCAGTTAAAAATTAAACTATAGTGTAGTATTTAATCAATATTTTTATAGCAATTGACATAATATATGCATGTGGGTGTACAACTTGCTAGGCTGCACTAGTCTATCCTTTTTTCGCAAATTTAGTTAAGTATTCTCATCGTGAAAGTTTCTGTTTGATGAATATTGATATACATTTATATTAATTTAAACTTTTATATTTATAATTACAGTGAAATTCAAAAGGCAAGAACAAGATGCATAGAGCACATACGGCTTTTAATTTGGTGCTATCACCCATTGCACAAAAAAACTTTGCCACGTGGTTGGTTAAGGATGGCAGTCCAAAGGTATGAAAACCTATTGTTTATTACTCTAAAAATAATGAATTTTGATAGAAATGTCCTTGGGATTACAGATGTGGAAAAATTCCACAGTTTTGGCTGCCATCCGTGCATATAGTTCGGCGCCAGCTGAGCAATTCGCCTCAGGTACGTCCGCTACGTATGTCGAAGAAATGTACAACTCATGGCTACGCGATCCAACTTCAGTCCACACGGTAAACATCTTTTATATAAAAATTTACGATTGACTTTGTGTAAACATTTTCTATTATAGTCGTGGGATGCGTATTTCCGTAGCAATTCGTATAATGCCCCACCGGATTTCCAACCTATTCAGAGAAACTTGGTTCCCCTTTCCAGTGGCGTTAGTGGGCTCTCCTCTAGTGGAGCCATTGATTCGAAGACAATCGAGGACCACTTAGCAGTACAAGCTATCATAAGGAGTTATCAGGTAAGTCATTCAGTACTCCAACCTCGGAATAACAATAAAACTAGTGCCCCCAATTTGTCCCATTTATAAAATACTATTATTTTGTATTATTTAATAACATTCACGAATGCACATTTTCATTGCGATCTCGTGTTAAATAGATAAATATTGTTCAAATTATTAGTATCTAATTTATAATTTTTAATTAAAGATAGATATTTGAGATACAAAATCTTAGTCTCGTGAATGATTAAAATATCCGGTGTGCATGAGTATAGAAAATATCTTTTTGGATATTTGCCTCTTACTATAATACGTACAAAGGCGATTTCATGGTATTAATATGCTAATAGTATTTTAGTATTAATTTGATGCTGGGCGTTGAAAACAAATTCTTTAACACTTTAAAACTTTCAAAGTCCAATTTAAATCGGTAACTGAATAGAATTGGCCTAACTTATAAAATATTTCATATTACGCGACACATAATTGTCTTGGTGTTATCAGTTTTAATACATTTTATAAGTTTTATATCTATAGTGAGTTTTTATTTTACTTCAACATAAAATTAAGTTTGGCCATTTATTTGCACAATTTACCTTATTTTGTTTTATTTACAATCATAAATCATTCAAATAATCGATTATTGTACACAATCAACCCAACAACAATGAAACCCTTCATCAACATCCAAATGATATGAAATAAAATGAATGAACGATCTGAATAATCGTGCATTAATGTGATTCCTTTGAATGAATAACGTTGTTACGCCTTAAGTCTCGTGGTCATTTGGCAGCTGATCTGGATCCAATCGGCATCTTGAGAAAGGATATTGCTGTCAGCAAAGATGGTCAGACCCGACGAGCTAACGAAGCTGTGCTGCGGCAGCACTCCTCCTTTTTCGTTGGTAATTGCTAAAACTGATTTAATTTTTTATAATTTAAAATTAAATTTGAGATTGAAAATGAGGCATATATAACTAGAAAAGAAATAATACTATGCATCAACGATTCATTGCTGTCGCAATGAAATTCGGAGTTGAAGTTTTTTTGATCTAATTTTCCTTTTCTAATTCTAATTGACAACCGACCTGTCTGACTCCATATTTTCGAACGGTAATACAAGTTTGTACTATTATCAATCTTACAGTTGAATTTATAATTAGCTGTTCTGAAAAACATTATACATAGTTACGTACATACTTACATTTTAGAGGTGTCCACTTAGAATTTATTAAGTTACTCGTGAATACTTCTAAAATGCTTAATGTTGTTGCTCATAGCAATTGAAATATTGATTTTGAAACCACTGGCTTTGTTTTTTGAATGCAGTATAATTAAGTTATTTTACATAAGTTTGGTAGTAATTAAAAAAAAATCAAGTAATTATAAAGCAGACTCTCATTATGGGTACCCTTAAAAATATTACAATTCCCAAGCGCGCAGGCAATATTTGGAAACAAGTACACCAGCAGCCCGATTCGGTAGCTATTCTCGGTCAAGTTATCGATTGAATTAGTCGATTTGACGTCACTCTCATTTGTTGCGTTTCTTTAAAAAAAAGAGTCGGATTAATCGACAACCCTGGTAGCAACTGACGTGCTCCATTCCATTTCAGAAGAAATACTTGATTGCACGTGTTTCTGTAACCAAATGAAAATAAATATTCTCGACCATTATTCTCACTTTTCCTTGAGGTGGTGACAACACACGTTTCGTTTGTTATATATGTGAATAATTCATAACAGAAGCTAGCTAAGAGTTTTGTAATCTGTGGAGCTTAATTTTTTGTGACTTAGTTTAAGTCAGAGACAACACCCACCCATGCAAATCTCATGCCCCACTACGGATTAGGCTATACAGAAACACAGAGCCTTTGGTCTGTGCTTGTTCAACTTTTTTACTGTATTTACATATTTAAGTATACGAATAATGGGCATCAGTTTACTGCATTATGTTACGCAGTTATAGAGGTTGGTTGGTTGGTTGCTTAAAGTGGTGATTCATCCACAATCCAACTAGCACTTCCGCACTATTTTATTGCCACATCCTCGCTACCAACTTGTTTGATCGTTATTTACATCCTGACTATATTCAGTCTGTGAGGTTTAAGAACCTTATTCGGTTGTTGACGTCTAAGCCAGACAGTTGTTCGAGACTCTCTCTTCGAGACATTATCTCTGCCATAAGCCAGGGCATTCACAGATGAACTGCAGAATCGTTTCGTTTTTCTCCGGTTGATTACAAATGTGACAATACACTCTGTGGTGAGGGATGACCATTTTTATAGGGCTGTTGTTTAATTAAATTTTAAATATGAATTGAAAATATGTGCAATAATTAATTACAGCTCTGTTCGCTTATTTATCAATCTAAAAATTTCTGTATACACATTTTGGTTTTCATGCTTGTTTTTCTTAATGTTGCCACAATCAATTGTTAATAACAGTTTGCATATTCCTTGTCGATTGGCATACCATTTTTCTCACTGTTCCACATTTTGTCGATTAATGCTTACAGAAACACCTTTTCTCGACCATTGAGCAATTTGGATCAAATCGCTGTAACGTCGTTACGATCAACAATTTTGTCGATTTATTACAGAAACTGATTTCCTACAAAACTACCTATTATTTATTATTATCAAAAAATATATGGGCATATAAAAATTTCATGAGAACAAAAATGTGTTTGCATGTATCATCGAATGCACTAACTCGTTTCGTAAGAACATTGCATCTGTTTATGCTATAATGTAAATCTTATAAATATTATAATAAATAAATAATTATTGTATTGTTAATGTTTAATCTAAACGAAAATATTCGCTATCATACAGGCGAGGAGATTATTACGAGATCAAATTAGTTTTCAAGATTCTCATGAAATTTTGTAAAAGATTAGATGAGTTAATAATGAATAACATAGACAGATCAATTTTTCTACGAAATCATTTTATTAATCCTTCATATTTAGAGAAAAACTTGTAAAAAAATTATGGGAAAAGAGGATCAAGTGTATGTAAAAATATCACAATCAAATATGTTTTTCGCAAATGTTAAAACGGAATTAATTAATTAGTGTACGCATCAACGCCTCTCACTTACATGAATTTCGTACGCACCTCACGCAGATCATCTGCATTTCCTGCAAACGCTTGCATTCTTGTAAAAATTGGGATTTCTTTTGTAATTATTTTTATTTTGGAAAAAATCTATTATTTGTTCGATGTGATTTTATTATTTTAATCCTGTATTTTCTTTTCTTTACATATCTCTTCTTATTTGATTATTCGTAAAATTTCTGCCTATCCTTCTATGCTACCACATATGTTGCTAATTCGAATAAAAATGAAAAAATTTAAAAACATGTACAAAAACGGATTCCAAATTTTTTCTATGTGCTTGTTCGTCAATGACCAAACCCACAAACTTGAACCGTTTCAATAGATTCGAGGACATAATATTGCACACCTCGACCCTCTTGAAATTAATGTCGCAGAATTGCCCGACAACTGCACGACGAAAGCCATTTACGCTAATTTCAGTTTTGGTAAGTAGGATACGCCAAATAGACATCATATCAAAATTAAACTCAAACACGAACTCGAAATGATATCTTGAACCCAAAGTATGCATTAAATGTCCTGTGTTCGTAGTATTTTATCCTAAACCAAATCTCATATAACGTATATTCTCACATCTGTATAGTATATATATATTGAAATGTATTTGATACATTTGGTAATATTTGTTTGTCAGCTCATCAAATAATTTTCTATCTATCCACTCATTACTCCAATTATCCTTTACATGCCTCGAACACTCATCGGAGTAACATTTGTAATATTTGGTTGATTTTTTCTTTTAAAAATCATCTTCTATGAACACAATTACATACTACTGTGTCCAAAAAATAAGGTGACATTGTATTTATTTTGAAAATTCTTTATTTATTCTTCCAAATCAATTTCATCCCCTTCAAAGTAATCCCCTCCCGACACAATGCACTTATGCCAACGTTTTTTCCAATTTTCGAAACACTGGTTGTAGTCACTTTCCGGGATGGCCTTCAGTTCCGTCTTCGTTGCGGCTTGAATCTCCTCTATCGTGTCAAAACGGTGTCCCCGGAGCGGTCTTTTGAGCCTGCTGAACAGCCAGAAGTCGCACGGTGCCAGATCAGGTGAATACGGTGGTTGCGGAACGATATGGGTTGAGTTTTTGATGAAATGATCACGAATTACGAGTCCAAAAAATTCAATGTTTTCGGTACCAGTCGAGATTTGACGCGCTTGAGGCCCAAAACATCCTTCAAAATGGTATTGACTGAGCCTTTCGATATGCCAACATCATCAGCAAGGTCTCTAATCGTTAATCGACGGTTTTTCAGTTTTTTTTAGACATAGCCTCATCACCAAAGGCTTTCTGCACCATCCTCAACGTATCCGAAAATTGATTCCGCAAACAAAATTTAATGCAAATTCTTTGCTCAACAAATTTCGACATTGCAAAAAACGAGAAACTCACTTTTAGCAGCTCACAAAACGACGCGTATCTCAAACAGTAAATGAATATTTCACATGAAATTTGACATAGATGTCACTCACAGTACTACCAACCTAAAAAAAAAAAGAATTCTCCTAATCCTTCAAAGCGCGCAGTTTAAAATCAAATGTCACCTTATTTTTTGGACACAGTAGTAGTAGATTTTGAATTCCCGCATACATTTTTGAAACATTGGCGCAATAATGAAAAGAAAACATAAAGGATGTACTCATAAGTTCTGAGCATTAAATATTCATATTTACATATATACATACATACATGTGTAGTCGCAAAAAATGTATTATTGAATCAGTGTAGTCTTGGTAATGGGCTTTCACAAAAAGTGATTCGAAATTGAACTGAATGCTATACTCGAAATTCGTTTTATCAATTGATGCTTACAAGAAATTTTTATTTTAACATTCATACATAAAGACATATGTATACATATATTAAAATAGTTGTTTAAAAATACATTAGAGATCCCTCGAAGCGAATCCTTTATACTACTTTGAAACGCAGAATTTGCACTCACATCAAATCGCTTGCACATACATAAATGTTTGAAATGAAAGTACGTTTCGGCAGGTCGTGAATTTTGTCTAACTTACCAAGAACTCCACAACTGTGCATCCATAACTTCTGCTTGAATTAAGCATTGACATAGAGCATGTTATGTAAAAAGGATCTCCGGATTTCAAAGCAAACTCTAAAAATATGCATATGTTTGATGTACTCGTAAAATGTTTTAATTTGAAACATATATTAATTGGGCTTAATCTAATTAATTTGCTCTGGAAATATAGGAGAACAAGATATGGATCGGCCTTTTAAACTTCCCAGTACTACATTCATCGGTGGAGATGAAACTACTTTACCTTTGCGGTGAGTAAATTTATTAAATTTTCTGGAATAGCAATTATACATATTTTTTTTTTTAATTACAATATTTAGTGAGATCCTTAATCGCCTGGAAAATGTATACTGTAATAAAGTGGGTGTGGAGTATATGTTCATCAATTCGTTGGAGCAGTGCAATTGGATTAGAAAACGCTTTGAGACACCTGGAGTTACGAACTTTTCACCAGAACAAAAGCGCCTTATTTTAGCACGTTTGACCCGAGCAACAGGGTAAGTTTTACTGCAACGCATCAATGGTTTCGTTTTTTAGCCACAATTAACTTTTCCTGGTTCTAGGTTTGAAGCCTTTTTGGCCAAGAAATATTCGTCTGAAAAGCGTTTCGGTCTAGAGGGTGGTGAGATGCTCATACCAGCCATGAAAGAGGTTATTGATGTTTCAACTGAGTTGGGCGTCGAATCGGTTATAATGGGAATGCCACATCGAGGTCGCCTCAATGTCTTAGCCAATGTTTGTCGTAAACCTTTACCCCAAATATTCACACAATTCGCTGGTTTGGAAGCAGAAGACGACGTGAGTTTCAGTCTTATTATTTCTGATTTGATTTCTTGAAGATGTTATTTAATGAAATCATTACAGGGGTCCGGTGATGTGAAATATCATTTAGGAACCTACATTGAACGCTTGAATCGTGTCACAAACAAAAATATTAGATTAGCCGTTGTTGCCAATCCTTCCCATTTGGAAGCATCCTGCCCTGTAGTGCAGGGTAAAACTCGCGCTGAACAATTTTATCGCGGTGATCAAGAAGGCAAAAAGGTGATGTCTATTTTATTGCATGGAGATGCTGCATTCAGTGGTCAAGGTGTTGTATACGAAACGATGCACTTGTCAGATCTGCCCGACTACACCACGCATGGCACCATTCACGTTGTCGTGAATAACCAAATTGGCTTCACCACAGATCCCCGTTTCTCACGCTCCTCGCCCTACTGCACGGATGTGGCACGTGTTGTTAACGCTCCAATTTTCCATGTAAATGCAGACGACCCAGAAGCTGTTGTGCATGTTAGTAGAGTAGCCGCTGAATGGCGTGCTACCTTCCACAAGGACGTCGTTATCGATTTGGTCAGCTACCGTCGCAATGGTCACAACGAGGTGGATGAGCCTATGTTCACACAACCGCTCATGTATCAAAAGATTAGAAAACACAAAACTTGCTTGGAATTGTACGCGAACAAACTCATCGCAGAAGGCACTGTCACACCTGAAGAAGTGAAGACTGTGGCAGACAAGTACGATAAAATCTGCGAGGAGTCTTTGGAATTAGCTAAGCAGGAAACACATATTAAGGTAAGATGAAGCTATGTACGAGTATATCGCACTACTTAAATAAAAGTATGTTTTTATAATATTAATAATACATTTTAATAGTACAAGGACTGGCTTGATTCTCCCTGGTCTGGGTTCTTCGAAGGCAAAGATCCTCTGAAAGTATCACCAACAGGCGTGAAAGAGGAAACCCTTGTACACATTGGCAACCGATTCTCATTACCCCCTCCAAATGCCGCTGAATTCGTCATTCACAAGTATTTGCCATTTTGCGATGAATACAAATAAATATAATATTTGAATATTTCAGGGGTTTGCTACGTGTGTTGGCTGCTCGCAAGGCAATGGTTGACGAGGGGATTGCTGACTGGGCCTTAGCAGAGGCAATGGCTTTTGGATCGCTGCTTAAAGAGGGTATTCATGTGAGGTTGTCTGGTCAGGATGTTGAGCGTGGCACCTTCTCACACAGGCATCATGTATTACATCACCAGTTGGTGGACAAAGCAGTCTATAATCCTTTGCAGCACCTGTATCCCGATCAAGCACCTTATTCAGTTTCGAATAGTTCCCTTTCGGAGTTTGCTGTTTTGGGTTTCGAACACGGCTATTCTATGACTAACCCCAATGCTTTGGTGTTGTGGGAAGCTCAGTTCGGTGATTTCTGTAACACTGCTCAATGTATTATCGATCAGTTTATCGCGAGCGGTCAAGCCAAATGGGTTCGCCAATCTGGATTGGTCTGTCTTTTGCCTCATGGTATGGAAGGTATGGGCCCAGAGCACTCATCGGGTCGTCTAGAACGCTTCCTGAACCTATGCGCTGATGATCCCGACTATTTCCCACCCGAGTCTGAAGAGTTTGCCATTCGACAATTGCATGACATTAATATGATCGTTGCCAACTGTTCAACTCCAGCTAATTATTTCCACATTTTGCGTCGCCAGATCGCCTTGCCTTTCCGCAAGCCTTTGATTATAATGACTCCCAAGTCTCTGTTGCGTCATCCATTAGCAAGAAGTCCATTCAAGGAAATGGCCGAATGTAGTGAATTCAGACGCATAATTCCTGACGAAGGCCCTGCTGCTGAAAACGCAAATAATGTGAAAAAAGTGCTCTTCTGTACTGGACGTGTTTTCTACGACCTGCTAAAGGCACGCGAGGATAAGAAATTAGAAAAAGACATCGCCATCGTGCGTGTGGAACAGGTTGGGAATCTATTAAACATTTTTAGAGTTATTTTAAGGTTTATTGATTTTTCTGTGCCTTGTTTCGTTATGCATTAGATTTCTCCCTTCCCATTCGACTTAGTCAAAGAACAAAGCAACGTATATAAGAATGCTGACTTGTTCTGGGTACAGGAGGAGCACAAGAACCAGGGTGCCTGGACGTATGTGCAACCTCGTTTCCTGACCGCACTAAACCACGATAAAGATATTGGGTAAGTCTTTGTTAATATTAGCATGAAGGTTTCATCATTCTTTTCTTTTCTTCTGTTCGTTTTACGACTTGTTTCTTTTTATATTGAATATTTTTTTAAGAGTTATTGAGAAAACCGCATAAGTACATGCTAACACATTATGATTTTGTAATGTGGTGTGTCAAAAGCGATTTCAGTTTTCAAATATATTCTATCCCAGTTAATTTTTGAGTACTATGTTCTTTAAAACTATGAAGGAGTCATTTAAATTCACACATATGCAATATATGCATTGAAATTCACATACATGCAATACAAAATTTTCTAACTGCATTCATGTAGTCTTAATCTATTGTATGCTTATCGCTATGGTATTACTCAGTTGTCGGTAACGTGTGTCGGTATAAGGTTACGCTAGGTTAGAATAACAAATGTTAGAAAAGAGATTACTTTCACTTATAGAAAACGTAAAAATATACTTTTTTCTTGAAATACACATTTTTGATATAATTTAATGCTCAGGCAAGGGAAATTAATAAAAAACTAGTATCCAATCAAGCAAAATCCCAAAATTTCATGAAGCGAGCGTTTTTTTATTTTTTCGCAAATCACAGTTCTTTTAAAAATGAAACTATGTTTAATTCTGACAGCACAGTTATGAAATGTTTTTTTTTATTTGAGAGTTTGTTCTTGTAATTAAATGATTTCCCCTTTGTTTATTTTAAATCACTTCTATCCAAAAACTAATATTTTTCATTTTCCTACTAAAACGTTATCTGTATAGATACGCTCTTCTAACAAAGAGTGCCGTATATATATATATATATATATATATGTTTAATACATATATACATATACATGTGTAAATACTGTATTAAAGTGTTAAATATGTTCACCGTGGAATTGTTAAAAACAGCCACACTGCGAATGCAAAGGAATAATTTAATAAACTCGTAACTTCGAATGCCGAAAGAACAAAATCCATCCTTTGTGTGTGTGTTATTGTTACAGCTCCTCTACCCAGACCACAAGACAAACTAATGCCGACTCTGCTTCCGATTCCGATTCGAAATCGAAACCGTGGTTGAGTCGCATGTTCGCCAATGAAAAGGCCGACGGCGCCGCAGGCGATCAGAAACCAGTCGACTATTTCGATATGCGCGAAGTTCGTGATATGCAAGGCAATTTCAATAAGCCCGCTGGCATCCAGGACATTTCGCCAAAATACAACTTTGGACGTAAAATTAGGTGAGGAAAGAGCGCGAGCTGCATTCTCACAGCGCACAAATGTGTATGCCGAAATTAAATGGGGCGATGCGCTGCAGCAGCGAATGTTTCGCTAACTATTTACATTTGCATAAAATCTATTATTTTCTGTAAACAACAAAAATCATTGGAACAATTTATGGCCTTATTCACTTGTTTGTGCGTTAAAATTTTATTTTTTCATGTACGGTTTTGGCATAGCATTTACAAAATTCCGACTTACATATATTTTAGAAAGACCATTGAAACACAAAGTTCCAAAATTTCTGCATTTGACAGAGTTTTTAAGTTCTAATTTGATTTTGCCAAAATTGTATTTTTTCAATTTTTATTAATTAAATGAACCGAAAGTAAGGTAGCGCAAAATTGGTTGAAGTTAGTTTTTGAATGCACGCATTATGTTTTCAGTGTTTTAATGTTGTGATTTAACTAATACGCTTCATCTTATTCTTCCTCCATTCGATTAACCATTTGACATCACACCAAATTTTTCGTTTTGAGACCTCTCCTCCATGAATTTCCGTGCCATTTACATATACATACATGTAGCTTGTATGCATGCTCATAGTGTTTGTTGCACCCCTTGTATTTTCTCGTTTATCCGTTGTCTTTGCAAAATGTTTGTCAATCTATTAACGAGTACAGCCAACTTTGAAGATCAAAAGAGAAGCATCCGATCGGTTTCAAATACAATTAAATAATTTACATTATCACTCTACTGCGACGCCGTACAAATCGCTCACTCTGGCTGCCTGAAATGTGGACATGAATACAATATTTCGTTGATTTCAAGAGATTCGATGTTAAAAATCTTTAAAGTAATTGTATGTGTTTTGGGCAAATGGCCATAATAGAAATAAATACTTTATATAAAGCTGTTCCATTTGAGTAATTTGGGTAGGGTAGAGTTTGTTACATATGTAGAGAGTAAACTTGAAGAGCTCCGTAGTTATCCGTTATCGAATAAAATATCATTCTAGGACTACTACTAAAATGTAATTGGCTATCATCTCACTAATAAACGAAAATATAAACCTTAAATGGAGTAAATAACAATTTCAGGTTTACATTTTTGCTATTCATTCAAGTGCGTGCCATTAACCATCAGTCGCTCATTTAATAATAATTAATTTTGCATGTTTGAATTCGCTCATAATGTCGGGTTTCGAATTTGGCATTTACATATATTTTGAATGTGACGAATAGAAATGGCATGTAATGCCGGATTGGTTTAATTCATCATAAAAATTGCATAATCAATATTAGGCATTGAATCACTCATTGAAATGTATGCCATAAATCGCTTCTTAAATTTTTATCGCTGCATTGTTCCATAAATTTCGAATATTTCCATTATGAACAACATTTTTCTTGATAAATTTTTAACTAATATTTATTCATTAAATTTGTTTCCTTCCTATGTTTTTTGTTACAACTTCGTCCCACAAACCATTCCTCCATCTTTCCTTCCAATCCACTTTTGCACAAACAATCATTGTGCTATTTTCCTTCCTCTCCTTTCTTTCCTTCCTCACTTAATTTTTTACTATAGCTACATTGGAAGGCCATGCAGCGCTTCTGCTGCCACCGGCTCCAAGGTGCAGCACACCCGTGAGCTTAACGCACTGCTCAACGATGCTACGACGGTCTAAATGGCTGAATACGACGTGATGCACAATGAAGTCAACAACCAGCTCGAGATATTTCAGTAGGTACACGCATCCACAATCTGCGACTTAAACCCACAACAATAATGGACACTTAATTTATAAAATTATTTTTTGTTTTATTTTTATTGACCAGCATAATAAATAACTACTTACATAGGTACATATATGGTTATTGCAGTTTCTGCTGTCGACATTTGTAAAAAAAGAGTATAATTAATACGATATAAAGATAAACTGTTAAGTTATGTATTGAGAAAGATCGTCTCAACATTTGTGAAACTCAAAGATGTGAATATATCGAACAAAAATGCAAATATTTTTAAAATAGAAGCAGAACAATGCTTGTTTATGTGAATGTTTTAATTTGTGTATTGACAGCATAATTTAATTTGTTGTTTTTGATTGTTCGTGAAAACACGCTAAAGAAAACGTCAATGAATTGCTGTAACAAAGTAGTTGTGAACTACGAAGAAGCCAGCTATCAGGGATTAATTAATTTCAATATGTATTGTTAATTTATCTTTTGTGCGTTGTCGATGGGCAGCTCCAGGTACCAACGTATATATTCGTCCTTTCAACTAAGGTGCAAATGAAAATTTAATTGCGAAATCGTAAATGAGCAATATCTGGTTTGTTATTTTTTTATAAACATCTTTTTTTCCTGATATTCTCAGCCAGCTACTTTTTGTCATAGAAATGCTTTCCACTTTTCGCTGGTATACATCTTTTTGCCCACATACGCAGACATAAAAGTAATATTTATAGATGCGTAAAAATAAACAACATTGTTTATGATTTTATATTTAAATAGAACATTGATTTAATTATGACTCAGAATTTGTAAAATAATTGTGCCTATAAAAGTGAAAGCCCTGTCGCGGGCTTTGGTTCGCTTCTTTATTTCTTGATTTTATTTATGTATTCTATTGTTTATGATTTATCGTTGCCTATGATTTAATGCTATTAATTTATAAGTCTACATGATACTATTAAATAAAAAATTGAAATATTTAAATAAACACAATACTTACTCAGCACTTGTATAGATTTTAAACATTGATGCAGAGTTGATATTTACTAGATATACATATATGAGTACATATGTACGTATATAAAATAACATAATAATCTTTATTTTTTCTACACTGAACTTTCGTTGAGGTTTATGCACTGCATTGGTTTGCTCAACCAACTAAACAAGTGATAAGTTATATATAAGGTTTAGTTGCAAATTGAGCGAGTGTGTTTTTATACACACAACCAAATTGGAATTTTTGCTTTAATATTTACATAATTGTACAAGTAGAAGGAGGAAATGCTTCCTTGATAACGATGCGCGTCTGGGAAAGGGTTAGCTTTTGTATGTACAAAGACAGATATTTTAATTAGGACAGATAATCAATTCCTAAGCAACAATTTTCGACAAGTTTCACACACAATTTATAACAGTATGCATGAAAGGTTATTACATATTAAAGGAAGTGATTGATTTAATCCTCAAGCCATTCCAGTTATTCGTAGACAAAATCGTAGTTCAAGAAACTTTCGTTGAGAAACTTAACGCAGCACATCAACTAGAAAATCCAATATATCATTTTCCGAAACTTTCAAGCGATTTATGTGAAACTCTTACTAAATTTTAATGAATGCAAGCTATAAGTAGTATACGTTGCTGTCGATATATGCGGTTTACCATAATAAATAAGAATACATACATATATTTACAATCAGTTATCATTTACATAAATATGGAAATATGGTCTTAACCTGTAGATGAGTAAATGCACGCTATTAAATAAAGAAAATTAAAAAAAAAATCCTTTTAATTTTATAAATGCAGCAAAAGGTGTAAGGATGGCAAAGTTCTTCGAAATCCGATTGCTTACCATATCTGTTGTATACTCTTGGCGTACATACATACGTATGTGTATATACGTAATGCAAGGTCGTTGAAAGACGAGTGGACTATACATATGTAAATTTGTATAATAAATAAAAATACATACACATATGCTAGTGGTGGCTAATATCGCTAGTTCTATGTACGTGCTCGTGGCTTCTTCGTTTTTTTAATTCTTGAAGAATTCTTGCTAATTGGCCTTCGACTTTTATATAAAAATTTCCCCGGTAAGGAATGCAACTTATTAATTTTTCAATTTCATAGTCTTTGTACTTGTACTGGAGAATCTGGGTTTTATTAAACAAAAAATTCAATAGGTATTTTGCCTAGAGTAGGGTCTCCCTATTTGCAGGATATCAACTAGGTTTATACAATAAATTGGAAAGGTGTTGAACCGAAACACCTAGCAAAGGATGTATTTATGTATACATACTTATATATAATGCATTCATACACGAGTATATGTACATATGTATATGCGTTTAGGTAAATAGTTTGTATATTGCGTATTAACATTTACTTCTAACATTTAATTGCAAGTGACGACAGTTCGTTGCATTTATGTACATGGGTACATGCATACATACACATTTTATTTAAAAGGCTTACAATTGCCAAAATCAAGCAATTGCTACGGGCGAGTTTCCAAGTGTAGTAAATATTTTTTCTAAATTTTGATTGCGGTGTCGTGGTCACCTTTCGAAATTGTTTCCACCCGCCTTTGTTCGCCGTATGATTTGGCAATCGACGCAGCTACTGGCTCCGAATGCATTCAGAATAAACTGTGTCGCATAAAAAAATAAACAATTTGTGGTAGTTTTTAGACCGAATGGCTGAATAAAAAAACCGATATTTTTACACTGTTTTATTTGATTTTTTTTCGTCGATGTTTCTTGGCTATCTCCTTAGGGCTTTCTAGAATACATCGCACTTTATTCTGTTCATTACAAGCCAACTCAGTGGTAAGCAATTACATACAGATGCAGGTTTACATTGTTTCCTTATATATGTTTCCATTTCGGCAGAATTTTTTTTTTTTTTTTTGTATGTATTTCATATCGTCGTCACCCCTATCAAAGGCCTTATATGAAAAAAATTTAGAAACACGTTTTAAATGTTGCCCTAACCCGTTCTCAAAAACCACTGGCAAAGCAAACTCATGTAAACATCGAAACTGTTATAATATAAGTACATATGTTTATTTGCTAACTAGCCAACCAAAGCCATTTTTATACGAGTATCGAGGAAGACATCTAAGTTTTAGAACGAATAGACAACATTTCGGCCAGATTACTACGAGTTTGTGTTGGACGTTTGCCAGTATCAGCGCTTATCGGGACGAATATCTCTTTTGCACTAATTCCATAATGTCGTCGAGGCTTTGGATTTATTGGTTTATACAATTGCATATATGTAGATACATACATATGTGACAACTGTACAATAATTATTGGTTAATGGGTTTCTCAGCATTTTTTGAAGGGGAATAATCATGAATCAAAACAGGCTTCAAAATGCACTGAAGTTAAACGAATTTCGGCATGCAATGTCTACAAAACTGCACAACACTCCTTTCGTCTTAATTAGACCCAACATAAGAATTGCCCCATAGGCCATGAAACTTGTTGTTTCGGCAGGTTGGGCCCAGAGGGAGAGGAGTGTTAGATGAGTGGGTTTGATGGGGTATGTGAAAAGGTGGTTAGTGTCATGCGGGGTGCCTTTACATGCCGGACATATGTTTAGTATGTCGGATTCGATTCTGGATAAGTAGGAGTTTAACCTGCTACAGTATCCAGAATGTAATTGTGATAAGGTTACGCGGGACTCTCGGGGAAGTTGGAGCTCTTCGTCTACGATAGGTGGTGGTTGGACTCCGATAACGGCATTCGGAAGTCGGGAGCTTAGGAAGGTGGTAATGCCAAGAGCTGTTGTTTAATCCCCGCACTAGGATTGGAGCAGGAGGGTTGTGGGTGAGAGAGAAAGTCGTGTTGCACCGGTGGGCTCCTACCCGTTAAGGTTTGATTAGTGGCGGCAGTTTGAAGTGCCGGCTCATTTGCTGCTGAAGCCGTCGAGGCAGGGGCCGCCTAGTGGCGGTAGCAACACATGGCCACAAACAGTGTGGACTACTCCCTATGTGTCTTAAGGTCTGAGCAGGTCTTAAGATGGCACCACCCGTTGCACTTATTGCGCCTAACCGAGGTGGAGTTCAGGTGGAGCCGTTTGTGGTAATTGCAGCAATAGAATACCCCTGGTCCAGGGTTGGCTGCGATACCAGCTATGAAGAGAGCAGACATGCTGCGATAGATTGGGGGTGTGGTACGGTACACTAGACAGGGTTAGTTTACTGGGGCGGCAGCTCTTGGTCGGGAAAAAACCCGAGTCATTCCGGTAACGTAGAACTGGCTGCCATGGGAATGATCTATGTATGTGTCCTGTTAAAGAACGATGTTATCCATCACTGCTGCACATTGACATATGTACGAGTACAATAAGCAAGTAGCGGTGAGCTAGCGGTAACTTTGACAATGTACACCTTCTCGCAAAAACTTGGCACAAATTCCAAACGTGTCTAATCCAATGGTAAATTATAAAAAAAAACAATTGACAGAGGACACACGAGTTGTTGCTCTTAGATTGCTCTCTAACAAAGCGTACATGTATAAGGTATATACTCGTACATACCTACACTAAGGTGTTCACTCTTCATACAAAGAAAACTGTACCGTTTTTCCATCGATATAGTAAAATGTATTATATTTCAAATATTTGAGGACAATATTATGATTTACGTGAGTTGGATCGATTTTAAAGTACCTCAATCATCGAGTTTTTTATAAAAAATTAAGTTTTTAAAACAAAAATGGGTGAGAAAAACCCTTCCAATGATACTCTCGATGTCTAAACCGATCAAGGCTTGACTGAGTTATTCAAATTTCCTTAGACTTATATTCTAAAAAAAGTTAAAAAAATCTCCTTATTTTGATTCCGTCGATATAATTTGCAAACATTATAAGCTTAAACTCTGCGTATTTTTTTGGGAAGAATATTAAAAAAAAATAATTTTATTTATAAAAAACCAGATTTTTGGATGTGTTCTCAAATCGGTCCAGCTCACATACATCAGGTGAAAAATTCGAAACTTTTCTTGATAAGGTACCCTAATGCACATATGCAGAAATCTAGAGGAATAATATATCGGTGGGTGTACATACATACACACCCTTGCATGTGTTTATTTCGAAATAAGTTTTTCACAGCATGTGCGGTTTTTCGTGTTATACACATGCATATTCGGACATACGTATGTATGATCACATAAGTAGGTATATTATCAATGACGGAATAATTTGCTAAATTTTATGAATTTTCTGCGGATTTTCGAAAATTTTATGCCAAAAAATAGAAAACCAAACAAATCTTACATTTAAATTCAAGGGAAATTTGCAATGTTTTCGAAAATTCCAAAGTTGGGAGAGTTAACGGAACTTATTATTTTGCGTAGGCACTAAACTTAAAGGCCTGCCGATCAGCTACTAAAATGTGCCCTCGAACTATCGTGAAGGATTTAAAGCGTATTGTTTTTCAGAAGTTGCCTTGAAACGGTAAAACTTAATGTCATGAGCAGATATTATGTATGTGCGCATTTATGTATACAGTTCGCTTGTTTGCTTGAAGAACGCCATAATACTACAAAATAAATTATTTAAGTATTCAGAAATGACCGTGGCTGCTTATTTTATGTTGTTTAAAAAATCCATAACCGTTGTTAATAACACTTAAACGACCGCGTACGATATCTCTTGTGTTTCAGTGCCGAAACGTAAAAGATCGCCAACGAGATTCCTCGTTTTTATCTCTTTTCTCTGAAAACTATCTGTTCTGACGGTAATTGCTAGATATTACAAAATATTGGAACGACTTCATATGTTGTAAGATTTAGTGCGTATATACTTATACATCTTGAGCTTGCTGGTAACTGTTTAGTATTCTCTTAATAATTTTAATTTAAAGAAAATTATATTCCCTTGAATAATGTCTAGAAAAAACGCTATTTTGTGTGAAAGCAATCCCTTGTCTCGGTAAAATAAAATTTCCAACACGGCCATGTCGAGGCTGTGCAAACCATAAGCAAGGAGTGAAACTAGGTAATATTTGTAACGTTTGTGCTGTACCTTTGCATAAAGAAACTTGCTTTCAAAGATATCAGCCCTGAGGAATTATTAAACTTATTTTAAAGGTTACATTTGTATATATTTATATTAGTTATAAGGTTAATAAATACATGGATTTTTAATTTCCTATATGTAACTATTTTTAATTTTCAAACGAGAAAATCGCCGGTGTTAGAGTAAATCTACGGGAAGTATCAAGCGGTCATTTAAGTGTTAATACTAATTGGAAATATGTCTTTATTTTTACCTAAGCGCAAATCGAGCTTTAAAAGTACTAGAAATCGTAAATGAAATTTATAACTATTATTGATGCATATAAAATCATTAAACCGAAATGTATCGTTTGTGATACAAAGTCCGATTCACGGTTAAGAGGCCGTAATCTTAAAGGCGTTTTTCTGGAATTTTTGATATTCTGATTTATGATTTTCTTCGAGCAAGCGAGTGATATGTGTTTTGGCATTCTATGACGGGTGAAAATTAAACAAAAAGCGAAAACAAAAATTTTTGAAAAAATTCCAACTTTGAGTATTATACATATATGTATGAGCACAAAAGTTCTGAGAATTAATTTCAGTATGCGTATGCGCTAGAGTACTGCCGACTTAAGGAGATTCCGCAATAAAAGAAAATCATGTTAGAATTATTTGTTGTACTGTATGTACTTTACATACATATGCACATAAGTATATATTTGGAACTTGTTAAACTTAACGTTTGGCCAAAGTTTCTACTATTAAAAACAATGCTTGTGATCTAATTAGAGATTACATACTTACTGCGATTAATTAATTACCTTGAGTGGAATAATGCCATTTCGCCAAATATACATACATACGTACATATGTATATTGTTCGTTATTTGTATTTTTGGTGTTGCATCTCTTACGATTCACTATTCGCTCCCACAATGTGTTTGAGGGTATGTGGTCGACATTGTGAGAGGAATATATTTTTAGCCTGAAAGGAATTTCGAACTTGACCACTTGTGCCGGTTTGCCGCTTGTAGCCGTCAACCTGATTCGCTGATTCGCGTACCCGTCGACTCGTTTGCACGACGCATCGACGCCTTAAGGCTGCTGATTGCAACCATTCAGAGAATGTGTGGCCCCCAAATATAGTTTTGTTTTGAGGCCATGGTCGGGTGGCTCATGCTCATACTTTGTGTGTATGTATTTTTGGGGTTTCATTCATCGGAACGATTTTTGTGATGGTTCTTTCCACTCCTCGCGTTCTCCGTAAATGATTTAATGAACAAAGGCAATAAACTCGGAGGATTTAAAAGCAATTAAACTTATCATTTTACATTTTTGCAAATTTTTCATACATTAAAATAATCCGAATCACGAAAATACATAAATACATAATATACATATGTACAAATTTATATAAATCAAAAGGGAATGCTCTTATGTAAAGGCTTGTTAGACAAAATACATAAGCAAAATACTAAGACGTTTTTATTTAAAATTTATTTTATTTATGTACATAAATTCAGACTTCAGTATTTACATGAATTGTTTTTTATTTTTTCTTCAATGGCTAATTCCATTGTTCAAAGAAGCAAACGAGAAGGATACTATCTAATAACTAAATTGTACACTAATTGCATCTCTCATCAATGGAAAAATGTATAGCATCCAGACCTTTATGTACAAAGCAAATAACTTGGGAAGACTTAAAAAATATGGACTACTATTTACATAAATGAATGGCTTATATCGATAGAATGTTGAGCGAACGAGCCAATCCTATTCTAAGGTCTATGCGAAATTAAAATCAACATTATTTAATAACGTTTTCGTAAATAAATAAGTTATAATACGTACAAGTAAATTAGTCTACTGCAAAAGCTCTGGTTGGTAGTCGAATTAATGCGAGGCCAGAAGCGCAAAACAAACCCAAGGTGATGGTGTTTTTTCCTTTTTTGAGATAATATATACAAGTACAACTTTTGTTGCAACGTACATACATATCCAATGTAGTATTTCAAATATGCTATTCGGCATTTGACGCATGACTTTCAGACCATATTCCATATACTGTATGTGCGCGCTCGACGCTCTTCTTCTTCTATTTGCTCGTAGTCGATTTCCAAATACTCTTTGCCGCCGAAATTAACCTTACGACCAGTGTACTTTTTGATGTAGCTGATGTGTGCCGAAACCTCTTTGTCGTCGAGCTTGATTTTATAAGAAATGCTGGTGATGCGTTCAGTAATTTGACCTTTCTTCCAACGGATTTGCGTCTTACGGAAGCGCTCTCCATACATCACCCACTCACCTACTTGAAATTCCCGTTGCTTCATGCAGGATTTGACTGGCTTTACGGGGTCGATATTTTGTTCTGTCGCCTCGTCCTCGTCATCTGTTACATATGCTATAGCTCTCTCTAAAGTCTCGAGAGCGGCTGATGTAGTGTCTGGTTGCTCGGGATCTTTAAAAAATGTACTTTCTCCAACGGAGAGTTTGCGGTGCTCACGTTTAATGATTACTTTCTTTTTAACTTTGCGTGGTTTTTTGGGTTTGGTGGGTGCAACAGGCGGTTCGAGGGAAGGCCCTTCTTCAGTCGTTATTTCTTCACCAAGAACATTATTCTCCTCTGTGTTTTCGAATTTTTCTGTTACTAAATTCGTTGATGGTTGGTTATCGCTTATTATTATTATATCTCGGTCCACGAGTTGTTCAGTTTCTGTAGCTAAACTTTTGCTAGATTTCCTCTTTTCAACGGGTTTGTCTATTGAGTTTTTACGCACGATTCTTTTCACTGTCGTTTTATTAGTCGGATTATGAATTTTTCCAGTGTCGGTTTCTGCAAACACTTGCACAGGCTTCACAGGTACGGGGGTAACCTGCAGCTCTGGCATTTTATCACCAGTTTCGCTCCTGACTGTTGGTTGTTCTAAAAACTGATTTAAAATCTCTTTAGCGATGTTTTGTTCAAGGCGGGTGCATTCGTTGGAAACTGGATCAGATTTTATAATCTCAACTGTATTACTTTCAGGAGCGGGATACGGTGTAGCCAAGTGTGCAGAGTCGTTGGTTTTATATAAACTTTCAAAGGGTTTTAAATTATGTGATTCTTTTGAGCAGTGTTCAGTCGTATCTGTTTGCTGAGGAGTTGCACATTTAGATTGACTTGTTGGCTGTGCTTTTAGATGAATTGGTTTTCGTTCTTGATTGTTTAAGTCAGAAGAATCGGTAGTTGTCAAATTTCTTGAGTGATCCTCTCGTATATTTTTATCTTGATCCTTTGCTTTTTCTGTAATGGGCGGTGCGATTTCTACGTTGTTTGTCACAACGTTTATTGATTGCGTTCCTGCGTTTGTTGTGTGACTGCTCGCCTCGCCAGTCCGCAATTGACTTACCAGTGCCGCCACCATTGCATTGCTCTCATCGACCAATTTCGTTGGCGACCGCGAATTATTTGTTGAATTTGATAATGCTTGCGTATCATCGGTTTTCGTGTTATCTAGCTTTGCATCACTGTTCAATGGTGGATCATCGATTCCGATTGTGATTGCTAATTGTGTTGGCAACGTATCTAATGATATTGGCACTGCTGTTTTGGTGGCTACTTTCACAGCCGCTTTGTCCACAGAGGTTATTGTGTCGCTTTCTATATGTGTCGTTGAAGTAGTAACCTTTAATTCTGCCTTTGAGGCTGTGGCATTTTTTTTCACGGGCGGTTGTTTCTCTTTTACTGTTATCACATTTTTCGTTGATATATTGTTGATTCCTTCTGAAGTTTTGGCTTTTCTTTTTATTATTGCTTCGGAATCTGAAGGCCGTCTTTGTATTTTAATAGCAAGAGGAATATTGGCTTGACTGACGGGTGGGTCGATTTGTGAACTTTCAACCGCGGCAATAGAGGCTCTTCGAAGATTGCTTTTTGATTTTATAACCCGTTTTTTTGGTTTTCTTATTTCATCTGTTGGTACATTCAGAGTATGCGGCTCAACCGTTTTTAACTCAACTCCCTTTGGAGATTCATCCGCTTCGCTCCCTTTCGCCTTCAGAGCGGCTAAATGGGAAATGTCAGTAATAGAACTTTGAATATCAACTTTACCGACTTCGATATCTGTAGTTCGAGATTCAAGTTTAGACTCTACAACAGCTTCCAGGATGGATTTGTTTTCTAGTTCTCTAAAGTTCTTAGTGAGTTCCAAATTATGAGCTCCATTATTTTCTTCTAAATTCACCGATTTCTTTTTATCTGGAGATGTGACTACTACAACAGAATTTTCTAAATTCGAGCATTCAATTCCATTTAATTTCTTATTATTTCCATACCTAGGGTCTAAAAGAGCCGAAAAAACTTTGTCTTGAACCTCTATGGTGCCTTTTTCTGGTTTGGTGTATTCTTTTGGAAACATAAAACTATTACTTTCGCCATCGTCTGTAGCCAATTTAATTTCTGCCGTTTCGGGTATTGCTACATTTTTCACTTCATTGGTTTCCTCTTCACTGAACACGCTCTGGCGCCGAACTTTTCTAACAAAACGAAAACTCACCGGACCTTCATCCTTTACAGTTGCCTCTGTGGTTGCAATTTCTTGTGAATCAGTGAACTTTGAAGAATCATTGGGCCTATTTATAGTTGAAACAGAGCATGCTTGTGCTGGTTTCTGCTCAGTTTCGGTACCATCATCAACACTATAATGCTTTAGCACAACTTTCACCTCGCTTAATGCACCCGATATTCGCGCTCGCAAGCGATTCAACCGCTCGATTGGATCCTCCTGCTTATCATTTGAACACTGTGAGTGCAAACGTCTCTGCCTTCGAAGCAATGTACGTTCAGGAAGTACAGAATCCTTTGCGTCGAAAGATGTGCTGGAATCAGAATGGGATAAAAGACTACAATCTCGCCGCGACCTGCCGAAATTCGCTAATTTCGATATATCTGTCACTGCCGACAAAACACCGCTGCCACTTGCTACCGTCAATGGGCTTGACTCGGCTTTAACTTGACTACTACCACCCGACGTACGCGTAGTGACGTTCGACCCGATTTTAGCACCACTCATTTCGAACTTCATTTCATTGAACAATACCTCGTCAACAGATGAGTTTGGAATATCATCCAATTGATATGACGATACACTGATATTATCTTCTTCTTTCTGTTCTTGAACTGTTGTTAGGGTCATTTCAATGTCCACCCCTCTGTCAAAAACACTTGTTTTCGCTGCTGGCTGCGATTCAGCTGATGCTTTTTCCTTATCACCATATATCGTCGAAACGTTACGGACTGCAAAGGCGTCACTTTTTAAATTCGACAAAAACTTGTTTGTTACTAAACTTTGGCACTCATTCAGCACAAATGGCGCCTCTGTAGTTGTGTTCGTATGTGAAGAGGATATCAATGATGTCAGCAGGTAGTTGGTGGAGGTGGATGCTGTTGCTGCTTCATTTGCATATAACGACTGGTCAGCGGGGGGTGGGACTGGTTCTATCTTAATACGCGTAGTGCTTGATTCACACACAACTGGGCCATTTACGATTAGACCCTCCTGCGTAGACGGATCGCGCACTTCTGAGTGAGTGAGATAAGTCGACCATGGCTGTTGGCAATGTTCGAAATTAATATCATAGAGATTATTAGATATGTTCGTTTGAGCGTTGGTTGCGATGCTGATGATTTGCTCTTCCTTCGGCATTGTATTTTTCACGCTCTCTATTGTTTTTGCTGTGTGTTCCTTCGGTGGAGGTGAAGGTGGAGATTTATTTATTATTTCTACTCTTGTGTTTGTGCTATTCACGTCTTTGTCTACACTTTGTTGTTGTCGATGACTTTTTTCTAAATCATTCATATTTTTGGGAGAGGACTGTGTTTTCGATGTTGATCTTGAATTTTGAATATGTTCGGTGAAGTGCGGCAGCTCGTAGCAACTTTTTGGCTGTTCCGAATTGGTTATATTTTTAGCCATTTCTGTTGCCAATACATCGTCATTGTAATTTTGTAGATATGTTAGTTGTTCTTGCTCATTTTGTTCATTTCTTCTGTTTTTGAAATTTGTTTGTTTTTCGGTATATGTTTCCCCCATTGCCTTCCCATAGTAATTTTTATTGACAAAACTTTTAGATTGCGTCATTGTTAATGATAAAATGTTATTCTCCCCCGTGTTGATTTTTCTTACGCATCCATTCGAAAATATTTCC
The DNA here is from genome assembly GCF_027943255.1 of Anastrepha obliqua. Classification (NCBI taxonomy): domain Eukaryota; kingdom Metazoa; phylum Arthropoda; class Insecta; order Diptera; family Tephritidae; genus Anastrepha; species Anastrepha obliqua. The sequence continues at coordinate 370,052 of NC_072894.1, forward strand.
GGTTCCGTAATGCAAACGAGTTTATCGCCATAGTCCACTACAGATTTTGACTCTTTGAGAAGCGATTTGGTTATGGGAAATTGAAGCGGCTTTACTAAATAATCAGAAGATTTCATATATTTCGGTTTTGGTAAAAGTAAGGAGGTACTAGAAGTTATCAAATTGAATTTTTCTTTAATATAGCTCATATGTTCACCTAATTTTACTTCCATCAAATTTTCATTCAATGGAAACTTTAGTTTATTTTTGGTGAAGATCGTGGGAAACTTAGTTTGATCAGAAATTGTTTGTGAAGAATTGATTTTCATCGGCATTTGCCCTTGAGATTTTAGAACTGGTCTAATATTTTTTGAGCTTCTTATTGGAAAAGTACATTTGGTTCTTATAATAAAATCTTTGGTTGGAAAAGTATTCAGTACATTTGCCAGCTCATGGTTTCGTGCTACACAGCCTTTAAAACAAAAATCCTCAAAATTGTGCGAAAAACGATCAACTTCTAGTATTTTTTGTTTAATGACATCGATTTTGTCAAATGACACGGCGAGAGACTTATTTTCATCTGATTTTGTAAAAGAAGGCGGAAAGAAATTGGATTCGTATACGTTCGATCGAATTGGAAACCTACACATTCCACTCGTTATAATTTCCATCGCTATGAAGCACGCCTCTGATGAAGATGCTACATACTTACTAGCAATATCAAAAGTATCAGAAGCAATCGCCGCCTTCATTGCCGGATTTTTCTCCATCGGGTAGGCGTTCGAGCTATTTTCAACACTTGACCAACTCATATCATTGTTATTAGCCAATCCGGTCGTTGTTGATTTCGAGATTAAACTTGTTTGCTCTTCAACGAGAGGAGTGAGATGGTTGTGGGAAGAAGGACTACAGAATACATGGGTGGAAGGATGATTCTCTTTAGTTTTGGATTCTGCTTGACCTATGTTGCTGCTGTGAGAACGTCAATGTACGCGCTAACAGAAGACGGCTCACTTTCGATATTTTAATCGGTGGTGAATTGTTCGTTTTATTTAAGCGCTTAAAAATTTATTATTTGAGTTAAACTCACTAATTCAATAATTGTGACCGGGCCGCCTTTCACTCTCAAATAATAAAACGAGTTATGCGATCATGCGACTAAAATATGTTTTTGCTATGCCTTGTAGATAAACGAAATGCATCGTTTTAAGGCGAATTTGTGACTGTCAAACAGTTGAAAATAATCTTGGCATGCAAAGTTTAACTAAAAATGAATTTGTATCATCATTATCGATTGTAGTCGTAGCAAATGACATCCGTTCGCCACAGAATTGGAAAGAGCGCAACGAAATATTTATTTTATTCGAGTATAAGCGGATGTTAGTATATCGCACATACACAACAGTTTTGCCTCTTAAATTCTTTGGCTATGCTTTAACAGTGCAGCGATGACCTGTAAAATGGCTGTGGGCAAACCATTGAAAAAAACTATTTTCTTGAGCAACCTATGGACTATGAAGATATGTTACATCGTCCTTGTGGATTCTTGTTAAACTTCCTGGACCTGCTCTGCTTACAATCCGCGTCAAAATTTTACTTTCGCTAACGTGACCGTGAAGGCGACGTTGCGGAGAAGTGCGGACTGGTTGGAAAAAAATTCCTTAACGTGACACAGACGCTCGATTAAACAAAACGATGAAAAATTATATTAATGAATTATAAGACGTTTTAATTGCGATATTAAAATAATTTATTAAAACTTAATTTACATCGACTAAATCTCCAATATCTCCTATATGTATGTATTGGCAGTATATATGTATATATATATTTCCAATACAAAGACTCCACCATAATATTGGCATGGCTACAAGTGCTGATTCATGCAGAGAGATTCGAGCCTACACACTCCCGAATGGTAACCACGCACCAACCCATTCGCCTACGGCGACCGAGGCATAATTCCACCAAATTATTACGTCATTAGCTGTGGTGGGCTGCTCCTATTTTCTTTAGAAAGAGCACACGACAGACCTAGGCATTCGAAGTAACATTCGTGCCTCGGTATTCTGCGTGTAGAGGAAAGATTAAACATATACCTTAAGTGCGTGACATCTACTTGTTTGAACAGCCATCTTACCACACAGACCATGGGTGATCTGCCTGTGACTCGCACAACCTACGCCCGTTATTTTACTTGCACCGCTGTCGATTTCTCTGGACCATATCTGTAAAAGCTCTCCCAAGAAGACGAGCTAAGGCCACCAAGGACTATTATTATTTCATCTTTATTATTTAACCATGGTTCTATGGTTCCCTAATTGACCTTTCGCAAAGAGGATACGAATTATCACCAGAAACTCATTGTTTGTAGCACAAATGACTTTTGGAGTCTTTCTCACTGAGAAGCTGAAAATTGGACAGTTCTGGCGCAGGGTGGAATGATTGCGACATTATTGCGAGAAAATAAAATACCATGAGCAATTTGGTTTGAAAATTGTGGAAAAGTAATTTATGCTTGTGGGAATTACGGATCTTAAGATGTAAACAATAAATAGTGTGAATGTTTGTCGATCATTCCAGTCGACATTCACAACGCGGGAGACAATTTCTTATTTTTTCCCCCCCGTTTTTAGAGCAATAATTTTAGTTGATTGCAATGGCTGATGAAAACCAACATAATAAGGTATGGAAGGAAACAACTAAATATATTCGGTAATTAATTTAAATATTGTAGTTTCCATTTTTCGGTCGGATGCGTTCTCTCTACTTGAATCGAATCTGAGAAAAGAGAGCCTTCTATTCTTAACAAAACTGGCCCAGTATGCGTCCATGGATGTGTTTTCTGCACACAAAAATTAGTTGATCATAGGTTTGTTGTTCATGTTAAAAGTCATTGTGATGTCCTCCTCATTGTAATCGTAGCCTACGAAATAACATTGTTACAAAGTAGTGCTATTGTCAAGCAATAATTACTTGAATCATTCATCAATAAATATAACGCATTTTGAAAACGTGGCTCACTTAAAAGTTCTTCTTTTTCGCTTGTGTTCGACACTTGAACATCTCAATGAAAAATGAATATTTACTTCCCATGAACACACAATCTAGCACTTCTTCAAACACTCCTTGAAAAAGTACGCCGTGAGGAAGTTGCTGAAATGCAAGTTTATCGGAATCCTCTAATTTCTAATGCTAAATATATAAATAAGTTCTGAACTCTATATATATTTCCAGCATGTCAAAGCTGAAACTGGGGGAAACTGCTACGCAAATGAGCTAGCTAGATAGCAGACGCTCGGGGCGGAGTCCCCGCGAAATGAGAGAATTGGGGTTTTCTTCTGCGGCGGTCTGCTCGTGGAGAGGTGGGCTTCGCGTCAACTCAGCGAGCCCTCAGTTAGTGGACAAACACGCAGAGTCGTGAGATCCTTCTAGTCACAGGTAGATCGTAAGCGCTCGAGAATACTTCTCAGGCTAGCAAAGTCGCAGCTTTAAATTTATCCTATCCTTTCCAGACATTGCCCCTCAGGCATCCACGTGGTGAGACTTAGCATTTATTTGAGTCCTTTCTGCAGCAGCTGCTTCCTGTCCTGTTTCAGTGGCCTGAGATTCATACAGTTTGGCTCTCATACCAAAATTATATTTTTACAAGCCAAAATAATAAAGAGTCTAAACCGAATAAGTTAAAAGTTGGCATCGTTAGTTTTGTTTAGCAAGAAAACACAGCTACGAGTACAATTGTAAACCCTTTCTAATCTGGATCCTTGAGATTCTTTCTTTAATTTCCTTTCTGATTGAAATGCACCTGCTTTAATTTTTGTTGCTACTGATTTTGTATTGATTATGAATCAATTCTTTCCGTTATTAAGTATTACAATACATGAATACAATATTGTTAAACTACCTCAAAATGTATAATAAACATTTGTGTTAAAAGTCAAAATTGCCTAATTTTTTAACACTTTCGAATTTTTGAAAACACTTCTCTTTTTAAGTAATTTCACTTCGTTTTAAAATTTCCGAGCGGCAATAGGTGCATATCTGTTTTACATTGAGGTATGCATTTAAATTTGATTTTTGATTTGATTGACAAAAAGATGCATGATTTACTCTTAGAGGGATAGACTTCTAAGCACTCCCTGACGTTTTGAAAACTAACAGCAACAGTTTAATTCACGTTGATTATACGGAAAGAAATATTTTAATTACAGGCGATGCATACAGTACGAAGGGCGATGTTGCCTCGAGGCGCCAAGTGTTGGTAATAAATTTGCTCATAATAAGGAGGTTCTAAAATTTTTGACCGAAGTATTTGGTGAATTACCCGAACTTGAGAAAGAATTATTTTCCAAGCCACAAGTTGTTCCTACAACGGAAGAGAAGCTCGAAACTGCGCCATCAACAGAAACAACGCCAGCCACGACCAAGCAAGCAGAAGCGGGATCAACACTTGCATCAAACAAACCTGCAATAAAAACGCCGCCGACACCTAAAGGTACTAAAACAACAGACCCTCCAAAACATCCCAATAAAAAGAAGTGAGAAGTTTGTACAAGTTCGTTAAACTTTACAAAAATCAGAAAGAAATTTTTATGCTTTATTTGATAATTTTTTAATGCACTTACATATACATACATACATACCATATGAAATTAAATCTAAACTATAATAAAACTAGGGCTATCTTGTCTCCACATTGAAACTATGTACGTAAGTACATACAGTGAAAGTAACGATATCAGATGTTTCCCAACAAGCTTTTCTATAAGTGTTTTTAAAAATAAGTTAAAGTTGCTTTAAGTGTTGGGAGCGAATGTTTGGCCCTTAGCTTTAAAAGTAAAATGCAAATATTTACGACAAATACTAGAACATATTCTTGGGGTTTCGTAAATGTCGTAATGTTGTATGCTGTAAGTTTTAAATGGTTAAAAATACATTCGGATTTTCAAGAAAGCGTAAGGGTAAATTATCGTTCTAAAAAATAGGAAGAGATGTGTTTCAAAGTGAAAAAAGACAATGTAAGGATATGTTATGTTTAAATAATTATAATACTGAAATCTGTTCTTACGAATTCTATGCGCCAATTGGTGGAACGTTAATAACAATAATTTATTCAAGTTGAAGACTGAACAAGAATTAATAACTTACGTTTTTTTATATTTATCTTAGTTTTTGCTTTGGTAAAATGTTACATAGGTATTTCAGAAAATTTCAAACTATATTGGTACGAATTTTCTCCCACAATAAATCTTCTGAGTTCGATCACTAGATTTTCAAATAAAAGTCAGAAATGAATGGCAATACACTTTACCTGCATTATTGAATCACTTTATTACTTTTCATTCATACGCCTTGAGTATGTCTTTGGCTACCTTTTGTTGCCAGTAGGTTCGCGTAGCTTCTAGATTCACAACACTGCCCACCGCGTAAGTCGATCCAAATGAAGCTAATCTTTCCTGATGCACTACTTTCACTTTTCCCTGTCTAGCTTTGCATTGCTGTATACGATATACCACATCATTTGATCTTTTAATCACCTTGTGTGGACCTTTCCAGGACGCTTTTTGGAGAAATCCCTTCTTTCTTTGGAGCTCACAGCACAGTCAACTCTAGCAATGACTACCTTCGCCCATTGCAGGAGCGGTACCTCTTCCGGAAACTAAATCACCCCAAAGCCTTAAATCGCTCCCTTCAGGTATAGCTGAGCGTAGGCCAAAAGCAACATTTGGATGTGTTGGTTCCAATTTCTTTAACACTTTATAACTACCTTTCATAAGTGCTCCTCCAGAGTGCGGTTGAATCTTTCGATCATTCCATCTGAAACCGAGTCACCCAATTCTGCACAAAAACCTCAGCAATAGTTTTGCCCTGGTTTTGGTTTTGTAGTTTGGTACTTCTGGCCACTTACGGAAGTAGTCCATAGCAACAAGCACCGAGCAATGCTTACACTATATAGCATAAGGTCGCCGAGATGGTGCATTAGTATTTTCATGTTGTTACCCTTGTTCATGCTTGATTTCGACGTCATAATTTTGCAGCCTTTTAATTCACCGTGCAATTTGTTCTTCCGGATGTTTGAACGGCAGTAACCATTTCATTGCTGCATGGTCTGTTCTTAACTGGAATCGTTAAAAGTAAAAGTATTTTGGAAATGTTTTATGCACTCGACCGCAGCTAACAGTTCTCGTCTGATCACGCAGTAATTCATCTCTGGATTTCCGAGAACTCTGCTGTAGTAAGCGTCCACTTTTTGTTACCAATTGATGATCTGTGACAGTACTTCCCCTATTCCATATACGCTAGCATACAACGAAATTTTCTCCCGCCACCGGATACGCTAACATAGGCGCAGCACAAAGAATCTCTTTCAATTGCTGAAAGGCTTCCTCCTGTTCTTTTGGTCACTCAGACGCGCAATTCTTCTTAGTGAAATTGTGGAGACCCTGGGCAACATTTGCGAATCCTGGAACAAAACGACGATAATACGTTCACAGTCCAGCCTCTTCTCACACAGTCCAGCCGAAGCCAACAAATGAGTGGACACTGGTAAAAAACAAAACCCCAAAAAAGGCAAAACAAGCTATTAAAAAAAGTACGGGAAGAGTAAAACGCGATGCCATAATAATTGGCAATAAAAATTCAAGAATTTCGGTGAATCAGTATCGAAAATAAGGAGAACCCAAAATACTATCTCTAAATCAAACTGACAAAATCTGGCCAAAAATTTACTGATTTCAAAACTATTGTGGGTGCCACCTGAGGTAGCGAAGCAACAGTGAAGGCGCAGGTGTGAAAACCACAACACTTGGGTCTCCGATAACAAAAACTGCTCGGCACTGAGGTTTTGAAGAGATAAAGGCGCTGAGGAGTATATCGTGCCAGCAGGGACTCCTCAAGGATCAGTTCTGGAACCACTGCTATGGAACCTATTGTATTAGTCCGGAAGCCAGGGGTCATTTGGACCTCATCATTTCATGCCGACTGATTTTAATACTGAAGGCAGACGCTATCCAATGGATGACGAAACCAACCGTCAGCTGGTCCAGTAGCGGTGGGTACGTGCGTGGAATGCTGCGAAACGTGTCGAAAAAAAATTTTTAACAACTCATTTATTACCGGCTGAAAGTTTTTTGGTGTATTGTTGGCATTTAGTAGAATAAAAAAAAAACGTCAGCTGCGTCGTAGAGGGGGGAAAATACGTCAGCTGAACAGGCGAAGTTGTAAAATAAATTAAAAAGTAAACTACTTTATCCCGATTGAAATCTTTTTACATAATTTTGGACACATATGCAAATATAATACTGATGGTCAGCTGCGTTTATAGCGGTGGGAAGACCGTCGTTATTCATGAAAGCTAAATCACATGTATAGTCAAGAATTTAACGGTATAAAAACGCAGTCCAAAATCGACCCTTGGCTCCCGGATTATATGACGGGTTTGTAAGACTGGATATGCCCCCTAGAACTAAAGTTATTGGATTCGCAGATTACATCGCGGTGGTAATGGTAGCAAAACATATCCACGAAATAGAGAGAATCGCCAGCGAATCAGTAAGCAGGATCAAGACTTGGCTAAGGTCTATGAAGCTGGAATTAGCTGAGCATAAGACCGATGCAGTCCTAATAAGTAGCAGAAAGATAGTATAAACTATAAATTTAAATGTTGGGACTGTAACTATTAGTTCAAAACCCGCTATTAAATACCTATCAGTGATGGTTGACAGTCGTTTAAACTTCAAAACGCACCGGGAGTACGCAGTGAAGAAGGCATCGAGTGTGCAGTCCTGTCTGTCCCGAATAATGCCCAACAATGGCGGGCCTAGCTGCAGCAAAAGAATTCTATATAGCAGGGAAGTCAGCTCGGTTGTTTTGTATGCCGCACTAATCTGGGCGAAGAAGAAGAAAGGCTTCGTTCTATCGCCCACTGGCAAATCACCTAAAGGTAGATGGATGCATGGACTAATACCCATTCTTACGACGTGGTGAGAGACGAACCATAGGGGCACAAACTTCCACCTAACCTAATTTCTTTCAGGGCACGGAGTATTTCGAAAATACCTCCATAAGTTCGGCCATGACAGTTCCCCAATCTGCATGGAGAGGCTACAGCGTCTTCCGCATAAAAACACAAAAAAATGCATTTGGAGGCGTTATATTAATTTGTGCTTTTACAATTTAACACGCGGCACTTCGTTTTCATTAATTTGTTTAGTTTAGATCTCTGAAATCACAATATTGCCAATATTGTCTTGCATTGGCAAAAGACTTGACGTAAGACTTGTCAAAATCGCGAAAAATAAAGTAACTGTTTCGGAAAGGCGCCACCATCAGTACTCAATTCTTCTTGGCTTAATAACTATCATAATTTCTTGATATGGCAGCTCATATATTCTGGCAGGTTCTTTCTCGCCATCAAGGCGAATTCATCTTTTTTGGCCTCGGGCGATGGTCCAGCATGCTGGACTGAGCTTTGTGTGTGTTAGTGCAGTCGGGTGTCGTCGTGTCACACATACTTGTTGTCGGCTTTTGAATGATGAAAATCAAAAATTTTAGATATTAGCGTCAATCAGCCGACACGCACACATATAAAGTTCTTGTCAAACAATGCTCGACCGTGACCAGAGGCCATTTGTCTTGGCATCTCATTCGCTTGTTATTGTTGCCAGTCGGTTCGTGAATTTCTCCGTTCGTAAAGCTATGTACATCCATTAGGGCGGGTTAATATTGTTGCGAACTAAGGTGAATTGGGTATCTGTGGTGGCGCCATTAGCAGTTAACTGTGTTTTTCGTAAGTTTGACAAGTCTGACGTCAGCTCAGTTCGGAATACAAAACAGAGGAACAAGCAATCAAAATTAGGAAAAAGTACGTATTTGTGAAAATTCAGTGAATGAATTGGTTGTTTTGTGATTTGTGAGATTTAAACTAATCAAACTAATGAAAATTAAGTGTCGTAAATTGTGACAGCACAAATGCAGTTTGTTTGCGTTTTTATGCGGGAGACGCCGTGGAAAAAAAGTATGTGTGTGTGTGTATAATTTATTGTGTTTGGTTCTTTTCATTGCTTTCGCCTACTCCTCCTCTTCACAAACAAGTAATTCCCCTTCTTTTTACTTATTTATTCATCCACTCTTACGACACGGCGAACTCGCAAGGCGCAATCGTGTATTCTATCATTCTTGGTTGCGACCGGGAAACTTCGCGAACACCCTAACAACAGCAGCAAGCGGATGAGAAGCCCAAACAGAATAATGAATTCGCCTTAAACGACAATTTTTATGAACCACTGAAATCGGGAAAAGGGGCACCTTCGTCCTACCATTTGTATAAAAAAATGGGAAATGTGTTTTTTTGACTGCCCTTACTTTTCTGTGCTGGCAACCTTTTAGAGGAAACGGAGAAAACAGCTGTTTGCTTGTTGTTATTTATGCGTGTGTAGATAGGCACGAAGCGTTGCTTTACAAATTGTTCTAGAACGCTTTGTGTTTGGTCAGTTATTTTTCTTTCTGATTTTTAAAGCAAAAATACGTTTAAAATGTTTGGATCCATAATTTCTGGTCGTTTGGTAAGTGAGCTATTGCATCTGTCTAAATTGATAATGATCTTCAATGCGTTTATACATATGTATGTATGTATGTATGTATATGTGAATTACCTGTAGCCGCAAACTGACTTCACACCCGTGGATGAAAATAAGGTTGTTATAAATGTGCCGGATATAGATCATGTGAACTATATTGTGGTATTTCTGACTGGTTTGACAGCACTTCCAGAGGGAACCGCAGCTGCGGTATACTTCAGCTGGCCTGATGCAAATTCAGCTCCAACATGGCAGTACTTAGGTCACATCTCCAACGCTAAGCCATCAGCGATCTTCAAAATATCACAGCTGAAGAAAAGTCATGAGCTAGAGGCGGCGGAGCATGGCATGATTTTCGGAGCACAAGAAATTTCACATACTGCGCAAATTGGTATATCCGTGGAGCCGGAGCTTGCGGTTGCTCAGCTGACGCCGGCAGTGGTGAGTGAAACGTACATTATTAGAGGTAAATAATCATAACTCTAGTTAACCCATTTCAATTTTCTCGCAATATAACATGACCATACAATTTTTCAATAAGATATAAAGGGTGTCATTGAATAAAGTGGTTTCTTGTTGAACTTCAGGGTTATTGAGTTACGATTATCTACCTCCTACAATTTTTTAAACAAAATGCTTATTTATTTATTAAATTTACAGCAAAACGCTGATGAAAATCTACAATTTAGCCAAAAAATGCTGGAAAATTTTTTCAACTACGCGTCCAGTTTTACAGTAACTCCCCAACAAATTCCGCCTCTGAGTAGTGAAGCATTCGTACCTCTGTCCACATTGCAAAATTGGTACACAAACTTTCAGCGACGTATGGCTCAAAACCCAAACTTCTGGAAGTATTGATTCGATTACAATTTACGTCCGCTCAAAAATTTTCTCAAAGCACGCACTTCGGCTATATTTTCAAAATAGCACAGGTATCGAAAATACCGATAAAAAATCAAGCATTTATCTAACAAGGCGGTGCTTGAATTTGTAAAATAGAAAAAATAATATTGAAAAAAAAAACCCGCATCAAAGTTTTACTATTTAAATTTTAAATTTGTAAATTTAGATTTTTATAAGTTTGAAGAGTTTTACAAATAAAATGTTAATTTAATAGTTGTCGGCTTTAGCACTGGATGAATTTTCAGTATATATTATTTGGATATTCATTTGAGTATATCATCAAATACAATAGATGAAATTGAAATTTGAAAAGGTCGAGCCAAGGAGCACCAGGAGATTTGGTGGCTCCTAAAACACTCAGGCTAAAAAACCCATTTTATTTAAAGCTCTGGAAAGGGGGTAGGTAGTCAAGGAGGGAAGCAGAAAAGTATCAGAGAAAGGAAAGAATAGAGACAGAGATAGAGTTAGTCCTGTGAGAATTTTCCAGATTCTTTGGCAAATCTGTAAATATCCTCCAGTTTTAGAGAACGAATATTACTCATTCTCATGACATCGGAACCCAATACTCGTAGCCGTGCTCTAGCAAAGGCAGGACACTCACAGAGAAAGTGCTCAGTACTATCCACCTCCTCCAAGCATGACAAGCATACCGGGTCCTCGATGATTCCAATGGTGGTCACATGCTGACCCCATGGGTTGTGTCCTGTAATGATGCCGACCATCAACCGAATGTCTTTCCTTCAAAGTTTTAGTAGAAAGTTTGACAGTTTTCTGTTCGGACTTGTCACAAAACACTTTACAGTTCTGCAGCGTTCTAGACCGGACCATCGCTTATGTAGATTGGCTACATAATCGCTGATCCAATTCTTGATTCCTGCGGAACTGATTCCGATTATTGCCTCTGGCCCCTGTGGGGGCACCGTTGATCCACGGTTGGCCAATTCGTCGGCAATTTCGTTTCCTTGAACACCGGAGGGTCCTGGAACCCATATAAGTACAAGCCTGTTTTGTCTTGCGACAGAATTAAGCTTCTTATTACATTCTTGAACAATCTTTGAGGTTTGCTTCACGTTCTCCAGGGCATCCTGACTGTCACTGTAGATTCCAATCTGTTTCCCGTTCCATCTCCTCTCGATTATCCCACGGCTACTTTCAGGATGGCAAAAACTTCTGTTTGAAAAAAAAATCTGGCATCAAATTTCCTTCCAAATGAAACTGTGGATATCAGGTCATCTTTAGGTGCCAAAAACAGTGGATACTGCTCCAATTGCAACTTAAAGATTTCTCTGTGTCCCGAAGTTCCAGACACCATATGTATGGGGAATGTTTATGCTGCTACAACAACAACAACAACAACAATCGAACATACCGAAAGTGGCATTATCAAAAGCCCCCTCAATGTCCACGGACACGCCTGTTGTGTATTCGTGGCTTCAATCTTGCTAACAAGATCGTGTAAGGCTGATTCACATGATTTTCCACTCTGGTAAGCGCGTTGATTTCTACTAAGTGGACTTTTCGGCAACACCCCCACTCGAATATGTTTCTCCACCACTCGTTGCAGACTTTTCAACATGAACGATGTCAAATTGATTGGTCTAAAACTTTTTGCTAGGGAAAAGTTATCTTTTCCTGGTTTCGGAATAAATACTACTAGGGGGTAAAATACGGTGCACTAGACAGGGCTAGTGTACTGGGGCGGCAGCCCTTGGTCGGGAATAAAAACCCGAGTCATTCCGGTAACGTAGAACCGGCTGCCATGGGAATGAATACTACTCTTACGCGTCGCCATTGGGATGGTATATAACCAAATACAAGACAAGCTGTGAAGATCCTTTTCAGGGCCTCAATCAGCCTCTTTCCTCCTTTTATAAGCATTGCTGGATATATTCCGTCAGGTCCAGGGGACTTAAACTTCTCAAAGGAAGACAAGGAAAACCTTATCGATTCCTTTGTCACTATCCGACTAGCAATATACCAGCTGTATCTAGAGGTTCCACCGTTGCTACCGTTATTGTTCATGTCACTCTCTACTTCAGAGAGAGTTTTACTACCCGGAAAATGGGTTTCGAGTAGAGCATTAAACATTTCCGATTTGGAAATGGTGTATGAACCATCAGGTTTTCGAATGGAATCCAGCCTTACTGAGCGGTCTAAATGAAGGACCTTACAAAGTCTCGCTGTTTCCCTCATTTCTTCGCCGTTACTGCAGAAATTTCTATAGGATTCAAGTTTGGCTTTCCGTACTTTTTTCTTATATTCTCTCTGTGTAAGTCGATGATTAGCCTAGTCCTCTTTTGTTTGGATCTTTAAGGCCTTATTAAGGAGTTTTCTGGACCGTACACGAAGCTTCGATAGTTCAGGGTTCCACCAAGGAACCGCTTTCCCCTGTATGCTTTGGCTGAGTGGGCACAGTTCTTCAAAGCAATTGATTAAAGTACCTTATAATTTCTTAGTAGCATCTTCAATCATTTCTGCTGATTTGAGTTTTTTCAGGTTTGGTAATCGCTCTGTTACAAGCTCACCATACCTGTCCCAGTCCACATTTCGAGGATTCCTACCGGAAGGTATTGATATTGTATCAATTCTCAGTCGGAATTCGATAAGACGACGATTAGAAAGAGAGTCCTCTTCCAAAACTCGCCATCTTTTGATTTGATTTCCAACTGACCTATTGGTCAGAGCGCTTCCACCTCGAAGGAGGTGGCTGTAAAGAGTCGTAGGGTAGGTAGGCCGAAACTATGATAGCTTCGACACTGTTCCCACTTTTCAAGTACTTTATTTTTGCAGCAACGATATCTCCGGAGCATAGCTCTTTTAACATCGTGTGTTCGATCAACCTCAGCATGATAATACATGCTCGCGGGGTCACATTCCCTTCACAATGAAGTATTTGTTCCCACGACATAGCACCTAGACCACAGATACGCTTGTGACATACCCATGGTTCTTGTATTAGTATTATGTGTGGGTTTGTTTGCAGTTTTGCATGCCTACGGCACAGGAGAGCCGTAGACGCTTTGCTATGCTGCAGATTTCAACATGAACGATGTCAAATTGATTGGTCTAAAACTTTTTGCTAGGGAAAAGTTATCTTTTCCTGGTTTCGGAATAAATACTACTAGGGGGTAAAATACGGTGCACTAGACAGGGCTAGTGTACTGGGGCGGCAGCCCTTGGTCGGGAATAAAAACCCGAGTCATTCCGGTAACGTAGAACCGGCTGCCATGGGAATGAATACTACTCTTACGCGTCGCCATTGGGATGGTATATAACCAAATACAAGACAAGCTGTGAAGATCCTTTTCAGGGCCTCAATCAGCCTCTTTCCTCCTTTTATAAGCATTGCTGGGTATATTCCGTCAGGTCCAGGGGACTTAAACTTCTCAAAGGAAGACAAGGAAAACCTTATCGATTCCTTTGTCACTATCCGACTAGCAATATACCAGCTGTATCTAGAGGTTCCACCGTTGCTACCGTTATTGTTCATGTCACTCTCTACTTCAGAGAGAGTTTTACTACCCGGAAAATGGGTTTCGAGTAGAGCATTAAACATTTCCGATTTGGAAATGGTGTATGAACCATCAGGTTTTCGAATGGAATCCAGCCTTACTGAGCGGTCTAAATGAAGGACCTTACAAAGTCTCGCTGTTTCCCTCATTTCTTCGCCGTTACTGCAGAAATTTCTATAGGATTCAAGTTTGGCTTTCCGTACTTTTTTCTTATATTCTCTCTGTGTAAGTCGATGATTAGCCTAGTCCTCTTTTGTTTGGATCTTTAAGGCCTTATTAAGGAGTTTTCTGGACCGTACACGAAGCTTCGATAGTTCAGGGTTCCACCAAGGAACCGCTTTCCCCTGTATGCTTTGGCTGAGTGGGCACAGTTCTTCAAAGCAATTGATTAAAGTACCTTATAATTTCTTAGTAGCATCTTCAATCATTTCTGCTGATTTGAGTTTTTTCAGGTTTGGTAATCGCTCTGTTACAAGCTCACCATACCTGTCCCAGTCCACATTTCGAGGATTCCTACCGGAAGGTATTGATATTGTATCAATTCTCAGTCGGAATTCGATAAGACGACGATTAGAAAGAGAGTCCTCTTCCAAAACTCGCCATCTTTTGATTTGATTTCCAACTGACCTATTGGTCAGAGCGCTTCCACCTCGAAGGAGGTGGCTGTAAAGAGTCGTAGGGTAGGTAGGCCGAAACTATGATAGCTTCGACACTGTTCCCACTTTTCAAGTACTTTATTTTTGCAGCAACAATATCTCCGGAGCATAGCTCTTTTAACATCGTGTGTTCGATCAACCTCAGCATGATAATACATGCTCGCGGGGTCACATTCCCTTCACAATGAAGTATTTGTTCCCACGACATAGCACCTAGACCACAGATACGCTTGTGACATACCCATGGTTCTTGTATTAGTATTATGTGTGGGTTTGTTTGCAGTTTTGCATGCCTACGGCACAGGAGAGCCGTAGACGCTTTGCTATGCTGCAGATTTATCTGTGTAAATATTACTTCAGTCATGAGACTGAGTATATTTACGCTTTGGCCTCCACCTTATCCTGGACACGGAAGTGGATTCGCCCCAGATGTAGGTGAGGACGACACCCGTACTTCGACTTAAGAACCTTGAGGGACCCAAGATCAATACCCAGTACCAGGTGGAAACCCGCCTCCGAAGTGGTATCGGATTTCTGCCTGGTGCACGAGTCGTGTCAAGATCTTTGCTCTGAACACGGATGAGTGTGAGGAGTTCTGCTGAACTGCAGGAAGGACCCGGAATCCAGACACTCGCTCGTACCAGCCTTTCTTTGCTACTCTCAACAAGAATGAACTTGCTGTTTTCACAGGCTGGAATTTTTGCTATCTCTTTTTAAAGCCATTCTCGGGAAAAGGCATTGGAACAGTGCACCTTTACGATGCCGTCCACCACGCTTTTCCCCTCGAAAGTCGGCGCGTCTTTCGACTCACCGATAGCTTTCCAAAGATAGCTATCAAGATAGTCTTGTTGCCCTTTGGACAGTAGACCGTCTTATTTGTCGGTGTGTATCTCCACCGCCATTGCCTTTGCTGACATTCTCGCGAATGATTCGCCAGATGTTGACGGAAGAGTGTCATTCGACATTTAAGGTTCCTTAGCCTTTGCCTTGTCAGGCAAAGGTTTGTCTGCCTTTGATTGGGTCGAGGATCCAGGCATTTCCGAATTCCGTCTCTCGACTTTCCTCTTCTTTGCCTTTCTCCTCTTCCCGGTCGTTGGCACAAACCCCGTTTCGTTTCCGGAAGAGTGCAACGCTACAGAGGAATCCTTTGTTCTGCCACGCTTTCCCGTTTCCATTACAGGTGTCGAAGTTGACGGAGCTTGAGTACTTACCTTAGCTAATGCTTCGGCTTGCTTCGCCTTCTGTCTTCTTCGTTTGATCTGCCTTGCGGATAGACCAACACCTGCGTTCGACTCTCCAATAACTTCAGTATTTTTACCGGTACTTACATGATTCGCACCAGGTTTAACCGTTGTCAAAGACTTACTCGGTACCAGAGATCCATCTGAGTCTACTGAGAGACTTTTCGCTATCTCCACATCCTCCACAACTTGTTCAGTTGCTTCTGATCGTTTCGACGATGGTGTATCGCTCACACTCACTCGGCTCTCCATTGGCATAGCCAATGTGCCATGTTTCACCACTAGTAGTGCGCTTCCAATATCTGATTCATGGCCTTGTTCGGACGTAAAATTCCTTTTAAAATAATATTGCCAATTAAGAGGTTCCGGATTGTTGCCTGTTGCTGATATAAGCTAATGGCTGCCGCAATTTTGCAGAATCTATTTTGCTACAAACTGGACGAAATGTGGGTAGTATTTATTAAATAAATTTATTTTTACTTTAACTTTGCGCATGATTAGCTAGTGATGACCATCAGGTTGTCAACATTTACTGACAGACGACGTTTCCTCTGTTTTAGAAATTTTGTGACGGAACTTGACAGGCTAATATATAATATTATATATGTATGAATATAATTGGCGCTTATTTTGATGGAACTCCTCCTCCTATTTGTGGCGTGCCTCTTGATGTTAATCCAAAAAAAAAGCTAATACTGCCACTCAAAGATACTCACCTCTACACGTTCGATTTACTTTTCATAAAAATATTAGTATGTTAAAGGATTTTAAAAGAATGAATACTGATTTTTGTTAAATTTTGCTGCAAATAAATATTTCCGAGTTATGCTGTTAGACACTGTTGAAATCGAAATTATGAATTACCAGTACCTATTATTTATTAGCATTAATATTAATACAAAACTGAAATAGAGTATATAGGACACTCCAGCTGCCAAGGGGTTGATTTTGTTGGGGAAACTCGGACTACTGTCGATAAAAGATCCATTACAATGAGGAAAGAATTCCCTATTCAAATAATTATTTTCTAAGCCGAATTACAGGGTAAATCGGTTAACAGCATTAATTGTAAAAAAGAATATTTAGAGGGAAGTACTCAACTTAAGTCGCACAAAAACTCTTAAGAGTTACCTTATAAATACCTTTGGTATTTTTTAAATGCTTCTCTACCCAGCACCAAGAAGAAACCAACTGACGTAGTACGTAATTGTATTGTATTTTACTTCAACACTGTTAACTGGGAAAACGTAGACGAAGAGTTGGTATAAAGTGACATGAGCTTTATTGAAGGGTAGGTAAGAGCGCTTAAGAGAGACTGGATGCTGGGAGACTGATATCTCAGCCATGCTAAAGCGTGTAGCACAAGTCAGGGCGCGCTGCGTGAAACAGTTACAGCGTTCCCTTACACGTATGTAGACGCTTTGCTTGTAGAACGAACGCAGCACAAAATAATAGTAACGCAAAATCGTTGGAAGTTAAAAGAAAATTCACACTCGAAGACGTGGATGCATACTTGAACGAGATTTTATTTAAGAAAGTGAGAGTCGGTCAGTAAGGCTTTTATCAAACATACGGAGCAGTGATTTTCTATGTATTTCGACTAACTATATGCACTGCATGCTTTCATCTATTATGGTACATACTTATAGTAGAGAAATTTCGTAGAAAAAGTGTTTAAGGAAAATTTAAGTTTATGTACTTAGGAATTTCATTGAACGAATCTTTCTTTAAACCCACTTAAAATGGTGAATATTCGTGTTCAAAATTTAATTGAGTTACAGAATGTAATAATAAAAATAATACGTTTTCGATAGTTTTGTATTCATCAATGTAAATAAAGAAAAAAAAGGCGGTTGAAATTCATTTAACTGATGCCGTTAACATGCGCCAGCTCTTTGCCAAAGTTACAAAGTATTTTTTAATCGTGCTGTGGTAAACAAAATAAATACAAATTTGTAAATTGGGATAAAAGGAACGCGAACATAAAGGGAATGATACGAGCACCTCCTCATCTCAATGATTCACTAATAACTAACTTTGGTAAATATGTACTATGCAATTCAATATATTTACATACATATGTTTTGTAATGGAAGTAACACATGATTATGAACAATCCTGCACACTCGTGCGCTCTAGTACCAGTATTACCAATCGCTGTTAAGGAGGATATAATCCGTGCGTACATATCCACGTGCGCTATTTGCTACAAATTGCCGCTAGACTTTTTATACTGTTTTGGTTTCAAAGGCTTTTGTCTTACAAACAGTTCAGGAGACAAATACTCATATACTTATATATTTATGTTTGTACGCACAGGTGGTACTGATTCCAGTTTTTCTTAGAGGAACCAAACTCATTTTACAATATTATAAAGAAAAACTTTTAGGCAAGATATTTGTATTATTAATTTTAAGTGGCAAACTATTTCATATAAAATTTAGCTTTAGACAGAAAAAATAAAATATTTGCATTTTTTAGAAATTAATATTATATAATTGTTAAATTTGTACATAATAAAGGGTGATTTTTTAAGAGCTGTAGGACAGTTTTTCAAAAAAGCACACGTAAAATTCAGAAAAATGCATGAAATTTTTATTTAAATCGATAGTACAGTCCATATAATTTAATGTTTGAAGATTATTTCATGCAAATGTTGACCACGACTGCGCTTCAAATGGTCCAATGGTCCATCCGCTTAGTCCAATTTTGGCATACTCTTTCCAATGTTTCAGCCGGTATCTCACATATAAATGCTTTAATGTTGTCTTCCAATGCGTTAATTGAAGCAGGCTTGTCTGAATAGACATGAGCTTTAACAAAGCTCCACAAAAAATAATCCAAAGGCGTTTTATCGCACGATCTGAGTGGCCGATTGACAGGTCCCGAACGTGAAATAAAATGTTCACCGAACTCGCCTCTCAACAAGTCCATTGTCACGCTTACTGTGTGGCATGTGGCACCGTCTTGCTGAAATCACATGTCATGCAAGTCAAGCTCTTGCATTTTGGGCAAAAAAAAGTTGGATATCATTTCACGGTAGCGCTCACCATTCACAGTTACGTTACGATTCGCAGCATCTTTGAAGAAGTACGGTCCAATGATACCTCCAGCCCATAAACCGCACCAAACTGTGACCTTTTCTAGATACATTGGTAGCTCTTGCAATTCTTCTGGCTGATCTTCACTCCAAAATCGACAATTCTGCTTATTTACGTACCCATTGATCCAAAAATTAACTTCGTCGCTGAACACAATTTTTCGATAAAAAAGTGGATCTTCGGCCAACTTTCCAAGAGCCCATTCACCAAAAATTCTGCATTGCGGTAGGTCGTTCTGCTTCAATTCTTGCACCAGCTGTATTCTGAAAGGTTTCACACCTAAATCATTTCGCAAAATTTTCCACGTTGTTGAGTAACAGAGGCCCAATTGATGCGAACGGCGACGAATCGATAATTGATGGTCATCATTACCACTGGCCGATACAACTGCGATATTTTCTTCAAAATAGGCATCAGTTTCAGCAATAACCTCTCCATGCGAGCGATATTTCTACCGGCGATGGTGTTTTTAGGTCTGCGAACAGCCAGTAGTCGCTGGGAGCCAAATCTGGCGAATACGGTGGATGTGGGAGCAATTCGAAGTTCAATTCATGTAGTTTTGCTCATGCAATATAAAGACAACGTTTGAAGTCAGTAAACAATCGTTTTATTGTTGTTTCTAATATAGCGGAGTCCCCAAAACACTTTTCAAGTCATTGCTTTGCTTGAACGGTATTTTTCTCCACCAAGAACCATCCCTGTTAGGATGTTCTCGGCCAAACATTTCACGCATCACTGCAACCCTTACAGGCCATTGGAAAGTAGGGGATCATTTAGCTAGACTCAACCGACCCTTCAACCCCATCTGCAGAAGCTGTCAAGCGGAAGGGGTGAAGGAAAGTCTTTTCCACTACCTACATATGAGAATGTCCAGGGCTAGCTAGGGCACGACTTCGCTTCTTCGGAAAGCCTTTTTTACAGCAAATTTATGAGATCTCAGACAATACTAAATGGATCTGACGGATAACAAAAAAAAAAAACATTATCACACGAGGACAGTGGTAGTAAAACGGTGCTGGTCACTAATTAGGATTATTTCAGTGGAAATACTCAACCACTTCTACAACAACAAAAACCAATGTAAGCTGTGGTGAATGCAATGACACTAGTACCATCTATGTGTTAGGCCTGGGACTAGCTTTTGTGGCAAATAAAAGGAGTCAGAAAACCAACACAGGAAGTACTTATCAATTGTGTTATGTGAGGTATAGAATAGAATATCGGCTTTGTTGGCCGTTTTCAAGACAGTGCATTTCAGTAATTAGTTTGGCAGATTTATGAAAGCCATCATCATCATGGTTGGCGTGACGGTCCGGGTTGAACCTTGGCCACCCTTAATAACTTCGATCAATAATCTCAATCTCAATAAAATCAAAGATCTTGGCGCCGTTATTAATTGCATCAATCCAGGTTTTCCTCGGGTGATCCCTTTTATAAGTCACATACAGCTTATTATTGATTCTTGATTGATCTTTGCAATTTCGTTAGGGTCCATCCTCAGAACATGTAGTCGGCATCGTTTAGGCATTCATCATTATAACGTAGGCGATAGCTAACGTGATTTATCTGCACCGGCCCGAGAATGGGGCATAGAATTTTTCGCGCAAACAGGTTAAGCTTTTCTTCACCCTTTCCAGGAAGGAAGATCAATTCCTTTCACGAATCCTGCTTGATAGGTGCCAATTATATCAGTTATATGCTAAGCCTTTCATTTATCAGTGAGGCAAAGATTCTGTAGGTAGCGCATAAAGTAGTAATACCACGGTAGTTTGTGCAGGACAGGTACCTTTCTAATATAGTGGGATAATGACCCCTAGGTGACAGTCTGCAGGCACTTCTTAATGGACCAGATGGTTTTATTATGGCTTGATGAGCATTGTGTACCCCCTTTCCTCCTTCTTTGAGTAATTCTTCGCTTATGCCATCGATTCCAAATGCTTTGTAATTATTTTACTTCATAATGCACGGCAAGTTTTCTTCAAAGTGGATTAAGGTGTTAAGTCGACAATTGTATTGCCATAGTAGACGATGGCGATGTTACTTTGAAAATTAAAATATCATGAAAATAATCAGCTCAGATTTTTAGCACGTTTTACAAAGTTCCCTTGCCTCACTATACTCAGCTTGATTTCTTCTGGTGTTATGCAACAACCTACGTTTTCGAGCAGCATTTTTCTGTCTAAACAAGCCTGGAACTCTTCGCCACACAGGTGCGATCTCTTTGTTTTGGGAGCAGGGTTTATGGTTTGATCAACTGCGTAGAGAACAGACTGCTTAAGACTTTCCCATAGATACAACACTAAATTTTCTTAAATTCTCCACATTTCCTCACACATACGAGGTGTGTTCAAGAAGTATCGCGAATTTTGTGTTTTTTCAAAAATTATTTCTTTATTCATTAATATATAATTTGTCCCCTTCAAAGTAATCCCCATGAGATATTATGCACTTGTGCCAACGTTTTTTTCC
This sequence comes from Anastrepha obliqua, assembly GCF_027943255.1. Lineage (NCBI taxonomy): Eukaryota > Metazoa > Arthropoda > Insecta > Diptera > Tephritidae > Anastrepha > Anastrepha obliqua. The sequence continues at coordinate 391,491 of NC_072894.1, forward strand.
AATCTTCGAAGCACTTCAAAAAATCATTTTTTTGATCTTGTTCAGCTCCTCCTTCGATGCTGTCCTTATCTCGTCAATCGTAGCTTAGCGTCGTCCTTACATGGGGCTCTTCAGTTTCGGGAACAAGAAAAAGTCACAGGGAGCCAGATCTGGAGAATGCGATGGCTGTGGCATCATTAGTGTGTTTTTTTTTTGCCAAAAAGTCTCGCACCAGCAACGATGTGTGAGCAGGGGCGTTATCGTGATGCATGAGCCAATTTTTGTTCTTCCACAAATCCGGGCGTTTCTGACGGATTGCTTCGCGCAAATTGCGCATAACTTGCAGGTAATATTCCGGTCAATATACCGTTTTACCCTGTGGCAAGAACTCATGATGCACAACGCCCCTGCAATCGAAGAAAACGGAAAGCAAAACTTTTACATTCGACCGAACTTGTCGCGCTTTTTTCGGTTTTGGTTCGTGCGGCAGCTTCCATTGAGATGACTGAGCTTTGGTTTCCACGTCATAACCATAAAACCACGATTCATCACGTGTTATGATCCTCTGGAGCGAATTTCGGTCGTCGCGGACAGAGTCCAACATCTCATTAGCAATGTTCATGCGATGCTGCTTTTGGTCGAAATTGAGTAGTTTTGGTACGAATTTTGTGGCGACCCGTCTTATGCCCAAATCATTGAAAAAAATCGAATGGCACGAGCCATCTTGTTCTATGTATGCACGATTTAATAATAAAAAAGGTCCAGGACCAGTACGACATGAAATGCATCCTGACATCCTGCTTAAATCAGAATATCATAGAGCATTTGCAACGACCTATCATTTTATAAAGATCTAAAATAGGGAGAAGAGTTGGATACATTGCAGATTTCATTATAAAGAAGCTGGGATTGACGTAACAAAGAGTTTTAAGCTGACTCCAAACGGCTAATGTTTTTTATGAAGAGTTCTTTCATGGCAGGAGTGCACTCGGTGGTTTGCCATTGTCGAGGTTAGTCGCGCACCATTTAGCTACGGAGTTCGGCGTATTTACACTCAAATATTAATTTAAATTTATTTGTTTAACCATTCGCAGTTTGTTTCCATTTAAGTAAAAAACACTTTTTTGGTACAACTTTTCCCCAAAAGGGATATATTTTTTTCACTCTTCACCCATCTTAAATGCAAGGCTTCGTAAGAGAGTGTCAAAACTCTAATAATAGAATCAAGGTGTATATGTATGTATGTATGAACGACATTAATTTTCATTTCAGTTGAAAATTTTAAATAAAGACGTATACGTTGAAACCCTTGAAAAAAAAGCATTTTACTTAGAATAATTTTTTGCAAAGTAAATTTTCTCTGTAATTAATTTTAAATTAGTACATCTTTTTTATCCATATTCCCAATTTGATAAAATATATCCTATGCTATGCTACTGTTTATATATATGTATATTCTAATTTTCTTTTTGCACGATTTTTATTTGACATTAGTTAAAAATAAGAACTTTGGTATACTGTTCCACTTTCATAAATAAGAACTGAGTGAAATACTGACATCCGACTTCTGCGAATCTGTGAATTATGCATTGGTGGGATTTCCCTTTCGAATCCTCAAACTTATTTAATTCATCTGCACTTTTTTTACGGGGGGAAGGGATAAACGCTAAAAAAAAAACACTTTTTTCATGAATTTATTGTAGCGAAACGGTTCAAGTCAGTTTATTAAAAGTTGATGCATATTATAAAGTAACATTTCAAGAATATTTGATAAAATTTTCATATAAAAATATTGCAAAATGAGCGAATGAGAGCACATTTACGTAGACGTCTTTTCAAAAATACATTTTGCAGTAGTCAGCATATCTCAGCGTAGAATCATTTGAAATCAAAAAAATCGAATAATTTAGTTAAAGTATGAGTTAAACTTACCCCCAACGTTTATTTTGACGATTTATTTTCATTTTCAGCCATTTGGTAGTCGTTTGAAGTAAAAAGTGATTTTTGACGAAAAAATTCCGCCATTTTGTAGGTGTAAAACCACCTTAATATAAAAAAAAATGGCGAAAAAAAACGTTGGGGGGAGGTTTTTTATATGTAAAATATGTGTGCAAAATTTCAAAAGGATTGGTTGAGTAGTTTTCAAATGCCAATGACTACGCACTTTAAAAAAAAAGGTTCGAGAAAACCGCGTTTAAAGTTTGTAAGGGACTACGCGCGCAACTGCTGCGTCTCGGCAGATGTTTGAGGCGGCTCGGCTTTATGCTCTATAACTTAAAAAGTTTTGCTCGGATCGACTTAAAATTTTAACACGGTATTTTTGAAATGTTTTACTACAATAACATGCAAAAAAAAAATCGATTTTTATCCCTTACCCCCCCCTTAACGTCTGATGCACAATCGAAATTGAAGATATCTTTCATGAATTTGATAAATGTTTCGTCATTTTTCACGTTTGTGTAAATGTAACTTGACCTATTCCATTGCAATTCCATTTACCTCCTCCTCTATATCAATACAAAATATCTATCAAACAAATAAAATTAAAATTTTGTTTTGAATATTGCAACCATTACATCAGTATTTTCTTATGACGTTGTCACGTTAAACTATCGTCAGAAAACCGACTTTACAGACAACCTCTTTTTTTGTGTAAAATTAGATGCCACACCATTGAAAAATATTATTTATTAATTAAAAAAAGTATTCATTTTAAATCTATTAAAGCTCCTACTTCTGCCATACAAATCATGTGGCACACCTTATAAATTTTTTGTTTCTTCAAGCCAGTTGAAACACTTTTCATTTGATAGTGCTTGCGTCTGGAAATATGTGTGGCAGGGTATTGGTGAGAAGCCACCGAACACTTGGAGACGATTGCTAGATTTCGAAACGCGCGCCGTGAATTTAAGCTGGAATAAAGCTAAGAGACTGGTGCAGAACAGATCTGAATAAAATAAATTTGTTGTGGCACTTTGTTCCTCGCTGGAACCATAATCATTGGTAAGCAGATTGCAATTTCTGACATATCTAAAACCAATTTTTTATGGCATTGCCACCTGATTTTTATTTCAAAACGTACAACTCTATCATAACTTTAAAAGGAAATATTGAGCTTGTTCGAGGCACATAATAAGAGTAACAATATTGCAACAACTGCTTATAACAGCAACTTATTTATAAATAAAAATAGAGTTTTCTATAAATATTTGTCTTGATAATTTCGATATTGACGGTAATGTACAATGAAAAGTAATGATAAATAAATGAGTGCAGTGTGTGATTTAAAATAGTTTGCGCGCCAATTTTTAGCAGTTAGAAGGCTATTTGAAAATCGTACATAACACCACAGATGAATGAAGTCTTATGGTATGGGAATGGATATTTTGTTTAAGAAAGTTGCTTTTTAATTCGAAATTTTAATTCGAAAAGTATGGAAGCCTTATAACCATCAGCGAAAATCACTATCAATTTCAAAAGTTAATTACATCACTTGTTAGATTTTTAGTACCGTATCGCAAATGCTTGAGACGAAAACCATTTTGTTGATTTTGGAAATTTGGTTGTAAAGTGTCACACTTTTTGTGAGTTAAAAATTGCAAGGTAATATTATTGAAAGTCACAATAGTTGCGGCTGGTTGCCGCAATTAAGGGTTAGTTGTAATTTCCCGAATTCCAGTCATCCCGACAAATTACGCAATTCAAATTCAAGCTACGTCAATTTTCGATTGGTTTATTTTTGCCAATGACAATTAATAAAGCACAAGGACATATTTAAAAATAGCTGAGCGCTTATACCGGGATCACTTTCGTTGCTCCCGAGTAAGGATTAAGGATTTTCCAATAACAGGTGTTATTTTGAATAGCCCCCTATTTCGGTAGATGCCACTTTTGAAGCTGTAATTTTTTGATATTTGACAAGTAGAAACTACGCCATTAATAAAAATGGAACGATACACCCTTAAACAACGCATTTAAGTGATTAAAATTCACTATACAAATTGTGAAAATTTGGCAGAGACGGTTCGTAAAACTTGAACATTTTTGGGTCATCGTGAAGCACCTTGTCGGACTTCCATACAAAAAATTGGTGAATAAATTCGAGCTGTTGGAAAAAGTTAGTGATGTGAAGAATAAAACCCGTGCACGTCGCTCAAGAACAGCCGAAAATATTGCTGTTGTAGTTGAAAGTGTTGAAGAAAACCCAGGTTTGTCCATTCCTCGTCGTTCTTTGGAATTAGGCATTCCACAAACGTTATTACACCGTATTTTGCATAAAGATTTGGGTCTTAAGGTTTATAAAGTCCAGTTAACCCAAGAACTCAAGAACCCAATGTCGTGTCTTTGCTGATTGGGTCGTTGAAATGCATGAAAATGATCGGAAATTCCATCGAAAAATCATCTTGAATGATGAGGCCCATTTCCACCTCAGTGGCTTCGTCAACAAGCAAAATTGTCGGTTCTGGGGCTCAGAAAATCCAAGAGTTATTGTTGAAAAGCCTCTCTATCCCCAACGTGTGACTGTTTGGTGCGGTTTATGGTCCGGCGGAGTCTTTGGAAAATGAAACTGGAGCAACAGTAACGGTGAATGGATTGCGCTATAGAGAGATGATTAAAGATTTTTTATGGCCGGAATTTGATGGTATTGATCTGGATAAAGTTTATTTTCAACGAGACGGCGCTACGTGGCACACAAGCAACGAAACCATTTATCTTTTAGGGGAATAACACCTCTTATTGGAAAACCCTTTAGTTCAAGTGAAATGCTTTGTCGACAATAAAACTAAAATTATTGTGTTCTTCCGTTTCAAAAGTTTTATGTTAGTAAATGCTTTATGAAATGTATTTCATTTTAAACGCAAACGCAACCATGGACATCAGCTACTAAAATATAAATATATTTAAACAAAGTTTTATTTTTCGAAAGTTCGAATCATTCATGACGCTGCCTTATACGTGTATAATTATATGTAGGTTTTAGTCTGGATCGGAGATAGAAAAGGCCACTTTGTGGGAGTAGAAAACTGCGAACAACATGCCGCCAAGGATAAAAGTTTCATTGTCTCTCAATCCTTGCTGACGGGCGTTCAATTCAATAAAATGTTGCACAAACTGCTTATTTGCATAGTCAAGGGAATTGTTTTTTATCCATGGAAAGCGAAGAGTTATCAACCGCAAATTCAACTTCTTTGACGGATTGCATTGAAGTACATTTTCACTATTTATTCTGCACATTCAAATACGTTTCCTGCGAGTAAACGGAAATACTAAGAAGCTATTGAAATTTAAATATTTGCATATTTAACACACGCGTTTGAATGGAGCTCTGCGCATTCAGCTGCCTAATCATGCTTTAGCCGAACATCATTTTGAAATAATCTGTTAATATTTTTGTGTTGTGAAATACTTTGGAGTTGAAATTTTTGAAACTTTGTGAAATTAAAATAAATAATTGGAGAAATAAAACTTTGTGAAACATATAATTGGAGCTTACACTCATCCTCCTATTTATGGTATGTGTCTTGATGTTGTGCCACAAATGGAGAGACAGTATTCAGTCGACGCCGAACTGCAAATGTTTTTTATGAGGAGCTTTTTCACAGCAAAAATACACTCGGAGTGGAAACATGGAATTTGTGTTTCGTGCACGGAGATTCGAACTGTGCACTTCCGAATGGTAGTCACACACCACCGACTATGGGAATAATCCATCGGATTCGCGTCTGGTGAATTTGAGAGCCATTGAGTGGACGTTATGAAGTTCAGATCTTTGTTTTTTAGCCATTCTTGGTTCACTCGAGCTTTGCGAGACGGTGCCGAGTCCTGTTGAAAAGACCATGGTCTGCCACTGAAATGTTTGTCTGCCCACGGCTTCAAAGCAACCTCCAGAATACATTCCCGATAATATTTCGTATTTCGTATCGACGCCGGGCTCGATGGAAACGATTGGAGAGGGCCCATCTGCGGTTACAGTGGCCCAAACCAGTACTTGTGGCGAGTGCTGGCTCCTGGTGGCCAATCGATGTCTCAAATTCTCGTATGTATGGTGGGTCAAATAAACCCTATCGCTATGGGCGTTTACGAATTGCTCAATTTGAAAATTTTTCTCGTCAGAAAACACAATGTTCGGAAATTAACCGCTTTCGGCCAAGCGAAGCAACTCCTCCGATTTCTCAAGTCTAATTTGTTTCTGCTTTGGTGTGCGATCATGCGCCTTTTGGATCTTGTAAGACTTGACTTTGAGATCATTTTTCAGTATACGGCGGATGCTACGGTCAGATATTTTCAGTTCTTTCGTCATTTGATTGGCACTTTGTCTGAGATTTCGCTCAAGTCGCTTCTTTACTTTATGAACGATTTCGCGTGACGTTGCAGTCTTCTGACGACCACCTCCAGTATCATTGTAACGCGTAATGGTGCGATAAACAAAACCTTTATTTATTTTAAGATGCTCGAGCTCACGAACAATCGTTGTTGTGATTTTCCCCTCAAATATAATGCAATCACACTATTGCGCTTGAAATCTTTTTTCGCGTTTGCTCTCAGCAAAATGCTTCCGCGCGCTTGTAAACTATACTCTGGACTGTCATTTAGCCAACTAACAGAGTGGTCCGAGTGGTCTGAAGTTAGTTACACTTTGAGTGCCGGACCCTGTATATAAAAAGATGTTCCCAATGCCCCATACGCTTATTCCTTCTGCAGCTTCGAAGATCAAGAGCCAGAAGCACGTCAGGTATGCGTTCCGCCATAACGAGATTATAAAATTACTACTACATATATTCAAGGCGCATAATTTGTACAGGGCCTTACTCGCAGTTTTTCGTAGTTTTTTCAAATTTATCAGCAATATAATTAATCTTGTCGAAATAGTAGTCGAATATGCGAGAAGTATACAACTACACTTCCCATCAGGAACTGCATTTCCTTCTAAAAACAAGAAACAAAACAATATTGTAGTAAAAGTCGATTAAAGATAGAAACAAATTATTTCACCAAAAGATTTTCGAACATAATTCCATTCTTGTTTGTTATGCATAGTTGGTTCACTCACTCTATCTACGACTCTATTATTTATCCTTTGTCCAACAAATCGGCCACCAAAGAAATCAATCTCACTGGAGGTCAGTAATATATGTTAGAAGTCTTGAAAAGTTTTCATCATGCTCCGATAGGACTCAATTATATCATTGAACAGTCGGAATTGAAAGGGAATGTGCTACATATTTCAAACTGAAGCATTTTAAGCAAAGTGGAATAAGCATTTGACGTACGCTTATTTGACTTCATGAAAATAAATATTTTTTTATTTGAGCGCATTAACCCGTTTGTGTTTTTTTGTGCCTGAGGTATCAAAAGGTGCTTGCTTTACATATGTATATATTATATGTATACTACTTATATATTATTATTGTCAAGTAGAGACAAATATCTAATCCATTCATTATATTCGTTACAATTGTATCAGCAAGTGTTCGAGCTTATTTTTACATTTTTGTTGTTTTGATTAGAAAAACAAAGTAAACAAGGGTTCATCAGTCAGTGACCACATACAGGTCAATTAAGCATGTAGAAAAGTTAAATTTCACATAGTCTTACTTTGTTTTATACACTTTGCCATAGTGTACCAGGTAGCAATAACATTTGCTTTCAGTGCGCAGGCTTAGCAGTTACACACTTTTTTCACCCACCTCATTCTCCAAAAAATATTTAACCCGCTTAGTGCATTTTTGAAATTTAATATTAAAAGATTGGTATGCTGCTCAAAATTCTAAGTTGAAATACCCAAATTATAAAAAAAATTATTTGGAATGCACTTGGATCAATTACTAAGAAATAAAAATATCCTCAAAATTGCAATTCAGCATCTGGAGCTACAATCTGCGTCAGAAGAACAGAACCGGTTTTTTTCTTGTAACTTCAAGATAGATTTCGCGCTGCTTTTTGCTGCATAATAGCCACACTCAAGGGCTACGACGTCAGTGCTAACTCAGGTTAGTGCCGAAGTACGCGAAGCGTTTTGAGGCGTTATTTTTATGCACACATTCGAAAGGGCCGAAATTATCTTACACCGTGACTGCAAAAGTAATTAAAAATCGAAAAAGTTTGTTGTGATGTGGAATTAGCGGTATAAGGTGTACAAAAATGTTGATGACTTTTCCGAGCGCGATTTGAAGCGGGACCCTTCTTTGCGACTACACCAAGCACGAATAATTCTTGCTAAAAAGGGAATAGATATGAGTATCAACCCCATCGAACGAAGACTCAAGGTGGTGAACATATCCTACCGTCCGACATCTTCAAAACCACTACTCTCAGAAAAAAACATTGAGAAACAACAAAACAAGAAAATGGTGTCACAGTAATGGACTGGCCTTCCCAGTCCCCAGATGCCAACCCCATTGTAAATGTGTGGGTATTATGAACACGCATCTCGTCGAAAAGATAGTCCACGATTTAAAGCAACTCGTGCGCCAAGCTCGCAAAATCTGGTTTTCTTTGTCGACGAGCTACGCAGAAAAGCTTCAAAACATGCCGAGAAGATATCAGGCTATACTCGACAACGATAAGTAGAAGCGAAGTTTTTGTGTCTAAAGTATCAGTATGTTTGTGTCATCGGTACAAAAATGAGTTTCGAACAAATTTTGTTTTAAAATCGGTAAAACGTTTACCGAACATTTGAATTGACGAAAAATCATCCCAACCAAAAGAATGGAATTACCTTGTGAAAATTTTCGTGCGATGATTTATTACGAATTTCGACGTGGATTATCGTGACATTAGTGCATTGATCAACTTCCTTCGACTTTTGTCACTGTGAAACGCTGGTACAATGAGTTCCGACGTGCTCGTTGATTTTTGCTAGATGAATTTCGTGAACGCAGTCCAAAACGGATGTTGTGCCAGAAACAGTCGATGATGTGAGTCAATTAACAGCGCAAGGTCGTCATGTGACATATCGCAAGATAGTGGGATCAGCATACATTTAATACTAGCTTTAACCCGCAGCCCCGCTCGCGTAGGAGTAGTTTTGAGGGATTTAGGAATTACAAACAATAATTTCATGGAAAATATTTTTTTATTAATAACCATAATATTACAATACCTGGCATCCGTTGCTATGCCTCGTTGAATAAAATCAAAACAACCAATCAGAAAAATTTTAGCAAATATTCGATTATTAGTGACGAATAAGAGTGGTGGCGCGGCCTGGGGGCTGTGGGAAGGGAGTTCCATCATAATAACATGCCTATAACCTTCATTGGGTGAAAATATGAATGTATAAAAATTTTTACGTCATTTGGTGTTGTCGTTTCGTAGTGATGCGCGGACATCGTACAGACATTCACCTTTATAGTATAGATTGGGTGAACATTTGGTCGTCAAGAAGATTTTTTCTCGTTGGGTACCGCATGGCTGACAAAAGTGCTTTGGAAATTGGTTCAAGTGACTTTCAAGGAGAATATTTTGAAAAGCAATATATTTTAGAAGGTAAAATGCAACCCTCGCAATACACTCAAATCGTTCATAATAAAGTTTTATCATTTTCACGTGCTGTGAATCGTGTAACTTGCCATCAATATATTTAGTCAATATAAGTAGCAGATTTGACAGACGCCACCATAGCAACAAGGCCGGCACAGCCTGTCAATATCGCAAACACCGCCCCTATTAGAAGACCCTATATTTCTGTCATCCACAGCATTCGCAAAGCAGTACTCATCCATCCATTTATATGTATTCGTGTGCTTATTATAAAGGTTTCTCATACACTTGCATATACTCATATGTATTTAAATGGTGAAACTTTTGAGGTGATTTCAGTGGCACCTATTTTTAGGACTTAAGAGCTGAAGAGTATTATATACATTAGGGTGGATCTTATGTTGTATTCCAAAGTTAATTTACACCGAATTAGGAGCGGCATTTTTCGTTTAGCCTATTCTTATTATTCTTCTTCATTAAAGCGTAAACAGCTTAAATATATTTGGCAGATAGAGTCCCTATTCAAAAATTGATTTATATAATAAATCATACTCAAACTCCTCCCATCTAATATCACTGCGCCAGAAATAGTTCCTTTAAGGTCTTCTAAGACCAAACCTGAGGCCATATCTCCAGAACTGGCAGAGATATTATAGTAAAATATAGCTCTGTTTCGGCTTTTATAAAACTAGATGTCGTATCTAAAGAACTAACCAAGTGATTTTGTATATTAGCAGTTATAGGGTCGTGAACATTTTGCATATTTTTATATAATTGGAATTAAGACACTTTTTTGGGTGTTTAGCCGAGCTTCTCCTCCAATTTTTTGTGTGCGTCTTGATGTTTTCCACAAAAAGTTTTGTGCCCACATCGATTCTAAAACTCAGGCACTGCCTAATTGTAGGTGAACTTTGTTGCAAAATTATAAGTCGGATGAAAAGTTGCAAATACTGCTAGCCGGTAAGTATTTCGATAAAACTTTCTGATATACAATTTGTGTATTAACAACTCTACTACCGTCCAAAAATTGAATTGCTTTTTAGCTAATAACTGGATAACTTCTGAAAGTGCAAAAAGAATATATTTACACATATGTATGTACATAAGTTTCATAGAAAGAAATTTAATCGTAAAAATTGCACTACTTTCACTATTCCATAATGTAATTTAATTACTTAATCCAAACCATGCTTACTGATCCCGTTTTAATTTTTGGCTTTTTCGCATACTATTAAAAGTTTGAATATATTATTTTTCGTATATGAAATTTATAGACGAATTCAGAAGAGCCGTACTTTTCTGGGTCAAACAGTATTAGGCCTAGTGGTTAAAATCCAAAATAAATCACACTCATCATACATTCTGTATGTATACCGGGAATTATACAATAATACGCAAAATAATTGTTTAGCCATCAAAATTTATTTTGTCGCCTTCAAAATAGGTTCCATTCGAAGCAATACACATATGTCAACGATTAGTCCAGTCATAAAAGCACCTTTTAAACGCGTTTGAAGAGATCTTCTTCAGCTCCTTCTGCGAATTCTCCTTAATGGCCTCTGTCGACTCAAAGCAGCGTCCGCGGAGTGGCAATTTAAGTTTTGGGAAAAGGAAAAAGTCTCAGGGGGCTAAATTAGGTGAATGCGATGGTTCGATGAGCCTTGTGAGACGATGCGTTACCATGGGGCAAGATCCATAAGTTTTCTTTCCACAAATTGGGCCGTTTCCTACGCACATTCTCTTTCAAACGTCGCATAACTTCCAAATAATATTATTTATTTGCTGTAGAACCCTTTGGAGCGAATTCCGAGTGCACAACACCCTGATAATCAAAGAAAACGAGCATACCTTTCACTTTTGTCCGACTTTGACGAGGTTTTGTGGATAGCGCCATTCAGCCGCCTGTCGACTGGTTTGCATGTCAAACTCATACACCCACCTCCTATGATGCGCTGGATAAACGTTGGGAATTCACTTGCTCATGCATGTCTTCAGCAACCTTCTCACAATGAATTTTTTGAAAGAAATTCAACTCTCTTGGAACGAGTCGAGCTGCCACGTGTCTCATGCCCAATGGATGGTGTAAAATGTTGCGAATTGATTCGTGAGAAACGCTAAGGTCACCAGCTATCGCCCTCAAGCTAATACACAGATCACGCTCAAACTCCGTGACACTATAGAGGATAGTTATACCCACATTCCAGCAAAAAAAATGTAGACATATGTGTAACTCGCACTTTTTAAATGACCAATTCCCGATATTTGCAGAATGTATATTATCTAAGGTGTCATAGCCACAGTAGGCATCGAACCCGGAGTCAATGGAATTAAAATGTACATGAAATTATACAATATAGTATGTTTTAAGTTTTTAATAATTAAACCTTAACAACCTGAAAGACAATTTTTGTTTTTTGTTTTTTAATTGAGAACATTCCTATAAAATGCTGATAAAAGCATGGAAATCTCCGATTAGACGGCATATAAAGAATAAATAAATTGTATCGCTGAAATAGAGCGAAAGAGCTCAGAACTTTTTACTCCACCTAATATCTGGTCCTCCTACCCACTGTTTTCGTATTAAACATGTATGTGTGAAAGTTTGCGCTTCTAATGAATGAACATATCAGAGCTAGTGGAAAAGTAAGAACAGCAGCAGCAAAAGCTACATATATACATTAGTATGTAGAACAACTTACAATTGGAAAACAGCACTTACACAGTAGCAACAAAAACCAAAACGGACTATTATTTCTATTTGAACGCATACAACTATAGTTTTATGTGCCGGTGTTCCCCTTGTCAGAGTACCGTGCAATTGTGCATACATATCAGGTTAGTCCATAAGTTCGTGCGTATTTTACCCATAATTTCACTTTTGTACGATTTTTGTATCCAAAAAATTATTCGCGGGATATAACGGAACTTTTTATATTTTCTTTGATATATTGTGCATTCAACAAGTGATTTTAATCGTGGATAAAAGCACGTGTTGTTAAAAAATAAAATGTAATCTTCGAACGCGTATAATAGGCATATTTTGTATTTTTTTTATTAAAGGGGTAAAAATGCAACAACTGCTGCTGCAGAAGTAAACACTGTTCACGGCGAGGATATCGTGAGTATAAAGACTGCGCAAAAGTGGTTTTCAAAATTCCGAGGTGGTAACTGTGACGTGGAGGATACCCCGTGCCCTGGTCGTAGTGAAGTCTTTAACTCCGACGCCTTGCTCGAACTCGTGGAAGCTGGGCCAAATTTGACAGTCGATATGATAGCTCAGAGGTTAAATTCATCGCATGGAACAGTTCACAGGCCCTGGTTCAGTTGGGAAAGGTTTCCAAGCTGGGAAAATGGGTTCCGTATAGACTTTCCGTCGCCAAACCTGAATGAGGCACTTAACAAAAATCGACCGTCTTTAGTGAATAGACGCAAAGTTTTGTTTCACCACGACAACGCAAGACCTCATACCGCAAGGCAAGCATTAGGCAAGCTGAACGAGCTCGGATGGGAGCTAATGCCGCATCCACCATACTCTCCGGATACTGCACCTTGTGATTATCACCTTTTCCGTGGACTTCAATTCCATATGAGTAACAACAACTACTCCTCAAAAGAAGCTATAAAAAGGGATATCGAAGAGTATTTTGGCTCCAAGGACAAACAATTTTTTGAGTAGGGAATTAAAAATTTGCCTAAACGTCGGGAAGACATTGTAAATAATGAAGGAAAATATATTATTGATTAATAAATACTTTAAACATCTTTTTTTATTAATTTTAAAACCACCTTTATAAAACGCACGAACTTATGGACTGACCTGATATATACGTGTATGCATTATGCATGCATTAGTCAAGACTTATCATCGTTTTATGTTCACGTCTGTGGGGGTGGTACTATTTTGCTATATTTTCAGGAGCCTGTGTTTTCCTTTTCAAATTACCTTTATGAAGTTATGTTAACTAAAGCTTTCGGATTTGTTGTAACAACAACAGTGAGCCCTTATTCCTAACGCGCTCTTCCAATTGTGTCGATCTCATCGTCTGCGACTCGAGCTTGACTTGTTTACAGTAGCACAGAAAACAAACTATGTGACATATCACGCTGAAATTTGCCATGTAAGCTTATAACAGTCCTACCAAAAAACAAAAAATTTATTTTTGCCATATGTCATCCGCGGACCGTTTTATTGATACCGTCTCGTTCATATTTGAGTAGAAGGTATTAATTTCTTCACTCTCCTTTAAAAGCTAAGCTCAGCCCCACCACTTTTCCAAAGACCGATCCCGATGTACACCTTTAACCCTGGATATGATTTGTTAGTCGATTCGTGGCGTATCTTTTCGCTTCGTACCTCTTCTTGAAGTCACTTACCTTTTCGTTTAGTGTAAAATTTATTGAAAATAAAATATATGGGACTGGAAGATGTGATATTTCTGAACGGAAGTAGCCTATACCTTGTTTAGTATTTAATTTTTCTCTGACTCATTGTAGCTTAGGTTATTTTTAAGGTCTAATCTTTTAAGTTCCCCCTAGGATTTTCAAGTTTTTATTCCAAATAATTTCTCCCATGTTGCGCTTTAACAAGATGAATTTGGTTAAGTATAGGAGTATGAATACCAGTATTTCGCATATAGCCTATGAATGTTTGCTGGTTCCAACCTTTCCCTTGGTACTTATCTGTTTTAGTTATGCACAGGTCACTGCTCGATTTATCAACTGGTTACTTGGCCTAATTGCGTGTTTACGCAACGCACTCTTTACCGTGGTAGTCCCCTCGTATCCATTCCCTTGCAAAATGTGTAATAGGGTATTTTTGTAGTTTTAGTTTAGAGATAAAATTAGCACCACGTGCAGCCTTTGTGCATTCACTACACCTACACCATCCATTCTCTTGCACCGTCCTTTGCTACTTTAATTATGTTGGTGTATTCGCACTTTGCTTTATGACTATACGGCTAGAAAATGCATACGCAATGTTCGGTGAGCGTTCAATTAGTCGAGGCAACGGTAGGGTGACTCTTTATGAAGTACTCTGCCACATAAATCATATTTTTTCTTATTATAACTCTTATTTTGCCAATTGAACTGAACATTAAACGCGCTTTCGCAGTTAAACGCTTTGCATAAAAATACACGCAGTAATTCCAAGCATTAACTGCACCTACCGACGATTTAACGCACAAGTGCGAGTAGTTTGTATTATTAGCAGCATTATTCTTTGTGTTTCAAACGTTAGGTAAACAGGAGAGTTTTGTACAGCAAGTAAATATATAAAGAATTGTGTATTATTAGCATAATTTCCTTTTTAAATAGCCTGAAGTACTAGCTTTGCCAATTCTGACTTAATTTTACTTAAAGTATTAGATAGCAGTATAGCAGGCGCTGGCAATCTATTTGAAGGCATTGATTAACATAACTGGGAGTCTCAAAGAAATGGGCTGTGAAATTAACACGTGCAATTGATTCCATCTTGGAAAATTAAATTTTTTTTAAATAGGCTTTTTGTAATCGGCCGAGTAATGAGCATTAAATTACAATTACAGTAGTCCCAATTTTGGAAAAAGCTTCAAAGAACAATTATAATAATTTTATTATACACATTTTCTGAATTAAAATTAATAAAAAATTATAAAATTCACAGAGTTTTGCCTATTACAATTGAAATTGATTAAATCCTTCACTAGAGATACATATGAATTCTCAGTGTTATGAGCGAAAAGTATTTGCTCATTTGATTTTAGTTTAACTGCTGATTTATCATCTTTCTGTGTAAAAGTAATTATTATTATCCGTGTTTATCTTTTATTTCGACTAGATTTATTCCAAAAAAAAAAAAAAAAAAAAAAAATTCTGTCAATAATCAGCGCAATTTATTAGCAATTCAAAATTAGATCAAACAAATAAAAATTTGAATGAAAAAATCACACTTATGGCCCGATTAGGCACATACTTAGAATGTACTCTTTATTATATTATTATTTACTTTAAAGTTATTGTTTTTGAAAAAAGTGTACCCACTAGTGTAGTGGCGTAGCGGTCGAAATGTTGAGAAAAATCGTATTTGTGGCTCAATTTGGTTCATATACAGAGAATATATGAATTGATTAATTAAGAAGGAATACTTTTGCAGAAAATGAAGCCGCCAAATGACCAGGTGATTAAGATAAAAGGTCATTCAAAAGTGACGCCTAGAACTCCACAGTGAATCATTCCTAGACAGTATTTTTATATATGTAAATAATATATATACATATATATTTAATATATTATATTTTTTATGTAATCTTTGACATTTGCCAAGTAACTAGATGTACATTTTTACAAGATAGAACAACGCGTTAAAATTATTCAAACTTATTATGAAAATATCGCAAATTTTGTTTTGGTGGAAATAATCGGCCGAATGAGTCGACAATTCAAAGGTTGGTTCTATCGGGGATAGAAAAACGACTGAAAGACTAAAATTCGCTCTGTTGCGAATATTCCTGATAAAGCGTAAAGTGTTGCTGAACAACATTCAACATCGATCTGGACGTTCTCAACAATTAGGAATCACGAATCGGCTGTTTGGCGGATTTTACTTGTAGACGTGATCATAATGGACATTTAAATTATGTCATCTTCAATTGTTAAGAGCCGTAGTTAAAATTAAAATATTGAAGCCTGATTCTACATGTTCACATCTGTTTTTTTTAACACCACATGCAGCTGGGTCTTTTCAAAGAACCTTTATTTTTAAAGGTGGTACTGCTATTACAATAGATTTTTAAAATTTTGGCTCACAAGAAATGAAATTCAGAGTACGTTGGTACAAAAGAAAAATTATTGCAGAATTTTTAAAAACAAGCGAAATAAAAATGCGTAGTTAAGAGGGGTAGCATTGGGCTTAATCAAATACGAATTGTGTTTATTTTGTTTACATGAGCGGAGTCGCGGATAACATTTAATATATTTTATGCATATTATATGTGTATTTGTTGCAGTCATATAAGGGTCATATTTATAACTTTACATGTTTAAGAGATTCTAAAGTATAATAATCCTCATATGACTGTAAACATTGGTATTTCTTGCCTTGTTTTGTTTTTTTATTCGTTCATAATGCTTGACACATATAGCCGTTTCTTCCCGATGCCCTCAGGCAGATGCCTTAAGACGTCTGCATACATGTTTCCATTTACGGTTTGTTCTTCTTGAACGATTGCAGAGAACTTAGTAAAAAGGATACGACTTGGTACGCCGTAATTTCGTACATTTCGTAATTTTTTTCATTTCAATTTCTAAAGGTGTATTAAACAAAGTGGAAAAAGTATTGGACGTAAGCCTATTTGACTAAATGACAATAATCACTTTTTTATTTGTATGCATTCATCCGTTTGTGTTTTCTTTATCTGAGGTATCAAAAGCCACTTGCTTTACATATGTATGTACATATGCATAGTAGTACTGTAAAATAGAGACAAACAATCCATTCATTCTCAGGGTTATACTTATAACTACTTCACATTTATTTTACTAATAGTTACATATAAATATGAAATATTTTCACAAAATTTAAGCTACAATTTTATCGGATGGAGCAAACAAACGAAACATAGACATATAACGTACTTTGTACTTTGCATGGGCTTCCATACATAGCAGGGTTTCATACACGAGAATTATCCATTATCGAATATGAAGAGAAAATGGCCTCCTATTATATGTAATAAAACCTAAATCGGAATCCTTGTGAATATAAAAAATGGAACCAGTGTAATATATTTAATATAATAATATATTTAATATAAAGGAAATTTCACACTGGAATAGCTACCAAAAAACAGCTAATTTTGTTCGTTTTGAATATTTTCGCATTTAGAGACATTTTCATTAGCAAAAATGGTGCATACTATACATACATCACAAATTCTTAATTGGTTTGTATACATTTTTTTGTCATAATTGTCAGGTATAAGAGAGTTCGTCTGGGTTGTCTCTTCTACCTTGTTGAATGTACCTTGCTAACCAGTAAGTTAAATTAAACTAAGGCTACAATGACTCAGAACTTGGTTTAAATAGCGATCGATGCGTTGAAAACTCAATATTAGTTATTTTTGATATTTTATTCTACAGGTGCAAGATTGAATGCAGATAAATGCATCATGCAAATACTAGATGCTGCATGAATTGGATTGGAAGTGTTAGATATTTAATTATCAATCACTTCTACGGCTCCATGAAGCAGTATGCACCGTTAGTTCTATGAAACAGTTTAAAGTCAGCCGCATAAAATAAGAGCCTGGATGACTTAAAATAGCTACTTGTTTCACATATAAATACATAGAACAAATAAAAGAGATTCAAAGATATTACCACTTAAATTTTCAAGAGAAAGTTGCTGAAACGGAAAGGGACTCTCAGCGGGTTATCTCCTGCAAAATAAATGTAATCTGCAGCTTATTGGGCCTTGCAGGAATTGGCTCTGTAAATATATATATCTTTAATTTCATTTTGTAAAACTCAGATTCTTGGCGGGAGGCAAGTGTTTTATGTATTGTGTTTTTATTTTAATCTTTTATATGGCAAACCAGCCATTAACCCATTAGGCTCTGTCCGAAAATTCTTTGCGTTGTTTTAATGGATAGGAAATAGTATATATAAGTATATTTGCCCCCTTTATTACTGTATGGAACATAGGGCCTCTGTAGTGCTATACCTAAGTTAAGAAAATTTTGTTTTTACTCTTGGATTGAAGGAAAATTTATTGGGTAAAATTTAGAGAAAACCAAATTTATGGAAATATTTGAATATGAATTAATTCGGTACAGTTTTTTGGAGTACATAAAACCATCAAATAATATCATGTTAGTTTTTCCTAAAGACATATCCAAGGCGTTTCATTAAATAAGATACACAAAAAGGTGATAATTTTACGCACATATGTACACACACACATGCATAAATAACAAAAACGTACATAGAAAAACACTTGCCTGCCCTATGGCAATTGAGCGATTCGCTCTAGACCATTCAAGTGATGCCAAAAACTTGTACAAACGGGCTGACTGGCCACTAAGAGCAATTCGGAGGACTCTTAATTACCAACTATTACAGACTGTTGTTATCGTCGCTCATGCCACAGAAGCTCTCTGGATATGAAACGAAGTATACTTATTGGATACGAATATTATTCTCTCTTGGAGACGAGGATTAAAGCTCTTGCTTTCCAACTTCATTTTTCTCTTAATGACTAAAGGCTTTTGTTTATATCAGTGCCAATGTTGCAATGTTTCCTGACCTTCATGACGCGTATTTACATATTAATTAATTTAAATAAACGCAGCAGTATATTATTTCATGTCTTACGAGTATCCTTCTACTTATTTTCTCAGCCTTCGTGTCAAAATTTTAGCTTCTCAATTTTCTTTCAAATCATCACCGGTTGCTGTAAGCTTCGCGAGCTCTAATTTTATTTATCTTTGTCACGAAATGCCCTTTTTTAGGAAGCAGTGCAAAGTAGGCGTGTTCGTGCGTAGGCGTGTCAGTGCCTCAGGAATTTTGGTATTGATATTTACGGTGAATATAAGTTGTGCTGAGTGGCTATGTGACGGTAAGTATACTTGATGAGGTTTATTGACCTAGTACCCAATCAAGTTTTAATTGCCTATGGAAAATAAGCGAAGAAGTTGAATGTCGACAATACACAGAGGTGAAAAGAAGATATATTATCGTACAAAAATAGATCTCATCGTCCGACCTTGTGTTTTATTTATGCTCTTAACATAAACAAGGTTAAATTGTTAGGAATAAGCATGATCCGAATATAACAAATCGTCCGCCACGCCATGCCATGCCAGGTCAAATATCCGCTTCTATGATGCAACGACAGAAGTAATTTAAAGCCTTACAGGTAGACTTTAATTTCGGTACAGAATAATCGTTACACCGTAATGGAAGTTCAGAGATAATAGAGATAAGAGCTCCAGATACCCGGATATCGGGCAGTGCAAGTAGCTCGCTACTCGCTCGAAATTTGTTCCTTGCTAAACTGCTCAAAGGCTTGTTCCAAACTTTGGAGCTTTGGAGCTTTTGAACAATTTGAGCGGCTAAATGAAAATTGGCTATTTTATTTATCAGTATATCTATAAGTAGTTTTCCAACTATGTTAAAATTGTGTCTAATAATTTGTAAAACTTAAAAACAAAAATGGCGACAAAAAAGTCAAAATAATCAAAAGTATTGCTCGAATTACTCAAAAAATCTCATTGTACTCGAGCTTAAGCTCGAAAATTTTCCCGTAGTGAGTATCGAATAGATGCGCGGTTCAAAAATGTGGGAACCAAATCAAGAGCTCTAATAGAGATACACTGTACATTTCCTCCCTCAACATGACTAAGTATGTTCAGGTAATTATCCAGTTTGATAGTTTTGGTTTGAAACGATTTAAAAATGAAATTACTAGGCATAACTATTTGACCACCAATCTTTGGATGGGTGCCCACCAATTTTTAAAACTGTCATCACTCCAGCCTTTTTCTCATCAACAATTTTTTATTTATTATTTACATGGTTTTTTAAACTTAGAAGCTAACTTGTCGCATTGCGTCATTACCATCATTACCAGCATCTTCGTTATCAGTATGATTCGCCATAATCATCAACTGCAATGCTTCTTTCGCAAATCCTGGATTTTTTGAGTAGTTTCCTCTTACTTAATATGACAGGGTCAAAAGACTATTGAATATATATTCATTTGCGAGAAAAACGTACGTTTCCAGCTTCCAGTGCTTCTTGCAACAATTGACGTATAGGTAATAAAGCATGAAATATTATCTCTAACCCATAGAATAAATATTTGTGGGTGTTGGAGCATTTTGTACCAGCCATAAGATTTATCAAAATATTTCGCGCCAAAATATTAAAGCGTAGTCGGGAAAGTTTTCCACCTCGATTTGATGTCCACCTGAAAAATCTGTTATAATTTTACGCATCATTTTAATTAAATTGATGCCTACTATTGTTATTATTGCTGACGTCTCGGCATTTTAAAAGAAACACCTAGCCGTAATGCCATCATTTGAGCTCCTGCAGCAAGGTAAACGATTGATGGGAAATATTTTGTATGTCGTTATTAACTCTCTCTCCATTTTTTAGCAACAGCTGACAGCTCTTTGACAAATTCTATTTTTAATGGTGTGCAATGGTGTACGAAGATTCATTTTTTACGCCCATTGTGTATGAAAATTAAAATACTTCTGCTTAACTCCACGTATAATACTTCACAACAATATGTTTATGTATGTGTGTAAATGGCCAGACACCTTTATTTTACGCTTATATTGCTACAATACCTCCAGGTTAGGTTTTATTTATGTTTATGTTTCATCTTTGAAAAAAGAAACTGTGCGTACACAAAAGAAAAAAGCGGGCATATTGCGAAACGGTGTATATTTGTTTACATAATGATATTGAATGAATTCGATATCAGTAACCCAAGTGTGCGGCGCTCGTCACTATCAACTACAGTGGCTCAATAAAGAGCTCGGACACCCAAGAGATATGGTTTTAAAACTAAAAATATATAATATATTAAAATGCAAATATAATGCGTTTATATGTCACATTTATTTACGTTCTTCAAGCGTATTTTTCAAAGCTACAAAAAACAAACAAACTTCAACTCATTCGTACATAGAAAATACAAACATAAAACCTTACCAAATCCATGACAAAAAAGTACTTGATAGCATTAGAAATTGGGAACTAAAACTTGTCAGCCTTTTGGAACAAATTTTCTTTCATAATTGTTAGGTATTGCTTGTGATTCATATTACCGTTAACGAAGCACAAATTTCCAGTACCACCAGCGGACATACAACCCCATACCATTACCGATCTACCCCCATGTTTAACTGTCGGATGTAAGTTTTTTTCCAGCAACTCTTCATTAGATCCTCTCCACACATATGATTGTCCATCTGACCTAAATATGTTAAACTTGCTTTCATCTGCAAATAAAACGTGTTTCCAGACGCTTTGCGAAATGTAATTCTCCTGTGTCGGTTAATCTCGTTGATGAAAGGTTTTTTCGGGCAACTCTTTCATCATAATTATTCTTTCGCAACTCCTGTTGCCAGCTTAGGAGCTCTCAAAATTGGATTTTTTCAATTCGTTGCACTATGTATCAACCGTTCATCTGCATCCGAAAACAGTTTCGGTCGTCCCGATTTCTTCTTATTTTCCACAGATTTTGTTTCTTTGAAACGTTTTATCACGTCGTATACAATCGAACGGGGCCTATCCACTATTTCTGCGATTTACCGGTTTCTGGCTTCAATTGAGCTTTGTCCACGCTGTCTATCTAAATTTATAATTTGGACTTTTATTCCACAAAACGCGACTGAAACTTCCGACTTCGTTTTTGACACCGATTTTGCGAATGCTGCAATAAAAAAATATAAAAATAAAAATATTTTACTTGCATTTCTTAGAAAAATTTTGAATTTTTGTCCGAGTTCTTTATTGAGCCACTGTAGGTGCCGCTGAGTGACATACGGTACAGATTTAAAATTATTATTGTATATAGAATGTCAATTCTAGCCTCTTAACTCGGAAACCAATAGCAAAAGTAAAAAGGATAAGGAAAAAATCGATCTGATTTTTTTATATTTGTATTTGTACAGATTTAAAATTATTATTGTATATAGAATGTCAATTCTAGCCTCAACTCGGAAACCAAAAGCAAAAGTAAAAAGGATAAGAGAAAAATCGATCTGATTTTTTTGTATTACGTCAGATTTTTGTCAGACACGAACGGCTAGAAAAAAATTTACAAAGTCACTCGAAGGGACCAAATTACATACATTTTGTACGAGTCATCCAAGGGACGGAACTTTATTACGAATTATAGTGATATTAATCTTATCGAGCTTTCGAGGTATCGTTATTTGGCTGCACTACAAATATAATACAACCCTAACTAAAATTAGTTTACATATATAATGAAATCCTTTTTACTCTGAAGAAAATTGGGACTAGCATTGAGAGACAGTTCTTTATTTATTTCAAGGCAAAATTGTCTTATTTTTGTCACAAGTTATTTGTTGCACATATGGCAAGTATCTAGTTAACACTTCCCATTTTATTTCGAAAGCCATCCATAAAAAATGTTATACTCGTAAAATTCAACTACAGTAGATTCTGTTTTTATGCGGTTTTGAAATAGTGCGGTTTTTTTTTTAATTAAAAAATGCATGTTGACCTATCGGGAATTGTACATATAATATAAACAAGATTCTAAACCAGCTAAGCAAAAACTCATCACAGATAACATCAAAAATGCTAACCCTATAAGTATGGAACCGCCTGCATCACCATCTAGATCAGACGCGTACATTTCCTCAAGTAACGGAAGTGATTTTACGCCAAATCCTAACCGAATGCGCAACATGCGGGTATTGTCTGATTCTATTTCTGACGATGTAAATTTATTTTTCGACTCTGACGTTTCTTAAATAAAGATATAATTTTCAAAAATACAATGCGATTTTATTTAATTATTTCAGATTCATGCGGTCTATGGAACGTATCTATAGTTATAATATGGAACTAGTACCCTTTTTTTATGCGATTTTATTACATTATGCGGTTCTTAGCACTTTTGAAACGTATCCATAGTTTTACTATAGAACTGGTAGCTTTTTTATGCTGTTTCTTGCAGAACGTATATACCGCATAAAAACAGAATCTACTGTATATAAAAAACGAAATATGCTCCATTTTTACTTGCATGAATTAAGTGCACATACATATGTAACAAGTAATACAAAACCCATTTGGTAGGACAGCTTCGAAACCTCCGAATGTATTTCTGTCTCGAAAAAGCATGGCATAAAACTGTAATTCTTTCCATTTGTGGAACAACACCAACAACTCAGTCGCTGACACCGGTAATCCCGTTTTCACCGCTTGCACCAGTCGGTAGGCTTTAAAAAAAAAGAGTTGTCTAGGGTAACAACAACACTGGTTACTGCAATATAATTCAATAATGGATGGTATGGAGTCAGAGACATAAATAAATATTTCTCATTTTATTTTAATATAGGCACAGTTTGTTTGTAAAGTCTTATTACAAGGGAAAAATTGTTTTTTTTTTTCTTTTGCAAACAAATTCTTGGTTTATTAGAACTCAATATGTTCAATTTATTTTTGGTGTTTAGATATCTATAACCAATAAGATTTGAGAAAATACATCTAAAAAACAAATTTTTACTACACTGAAGCTTAAATTTTTGTGCAATTTGAATTTTGAAAGGGTAAAGTCTAAGATCCTCCCTCAATATTTCATGCACCATAGTTTTTAGAAGTCGCGGGGCAGCTGTTCTCTTGCGCACGGGCTGACACGGATTATTATGCAGCGATGAACTCAATATTTTCATTTGTTCACTTTGTCCAGCTGCGCCGCGGCCGTGGGTTGTTTGCCTCCGAACTTATTGCCCGGAGCCTTCGCACTCATGAACGTATGATGTTTTTGGTTATTGTAGTGAAAGATTCAAGATTTGAGATACAGTTAGCGTTAGAACACCGAAAACACGTTTATTTGGATCCTAGAATCGTGTTCAGCGCACAAAATTACGTCGAAAGCCACTTGCATAAAAAAAACAGAGAGTGAGTTTTGTAGACCTGTGTATTAAAGCAATAAGCATCATTAAATAAAATAATTAAAACAATTTTTCACAATAACTTTTTCTTACGAGTTTTTATTAAGCACCTCTTTGGTGTTGTTGATTAGACTGACTTTTGCAATGATTTTAATTCACTTGCTACCCTGAGCCCGACCCAAAAAGTTTCTTGGTCAGCAGAACGGAGTTCACTTCGGGTGTTACCTTACATGCTTTGGAGCAGATGCGCGTGCAGCGAATTTCATTAAAAGTTGGAAGAAATAGTACACTTAAGTTAGACAAGCCCAGTGCAGTTGGACGTTCTTCGAAGTAAATTGAAATATGAATGGCAAATATCCCCAAATACTGCCAATTGAATAAATCCGGAATCCGAATTTCTAATCCATATATGAAAGAAAACTCCAACATTGACTTTCAGACCCACGTTTAAATTATGAGTGCTGCAATATCGTACAGAAAGATTTTGGACTGAAAGAAATGCATTGCTTTAATAATTTAATTTAAACGGAAGGCGATACAGTGAATGCTTTTTTTTAGTACAGTACAAATAAGATTTAAGTAGCTTCCAACTGAAACTTTCAGTGAATGCTACAATACCAAACTAAAAACTTTTAAACTTGTCGTGTAAATTTGAATGAAAACTAAAAAAAAAAACATAAAATATGCGAAACGCAACTCCTGGAAGGAGTACTGCGAATCCATTGAATCCGTGAAGGACTCTGCCGGGCTAAGCAAGGTCCTTTCGAGGGAACACTCCTACAGAACTCATGTAAAAAGGAAAGATGAGCTTAAGGTGGGCTTAATCTGCAGAAGAATCTTTGATTATCCTAGTAAATAATCATTTTCCAGAAAAACGTGACACTGTCGACTGGTAGGGCTACTCAATATTTCCTTGCAATCTATCCTGCCGGCTGACAGAATCACATGGGCAATCAATAGTTTCTCTCCCTTTAAATCTCTTGGCTTTTACGATATTTTGCCTGTGATGCTTCAGAAAACAAGTACCTCAGTGGTTCCTGTCGTGCAAGAAATCTACATGGCGTGTATCGCTCTTAGGCACGTCCCTGCCAGCTGGATGAAAACGAGGGTTGGTTTCATACCCAAGGCAGGGAGGAGGGATCACGACTCAGCCAAGGACTTCAGGCCTATAGGTTAAATGGCTGCCCTAGCTAAAGGGCTCACTTGGACAAATATTGAAAATTTGTCCGTTGTGGTGACTTCAGGCCTATAAGTCTTACCTCATTATCCTAAAGATGTTTGAAAGATTGATTGATTATCATCCGCCTTATACGAGGTTGTACGTACTGTGGAAAGATCTCTGGAGGACAAACAATTCACTTTGGCTGCAGGGAAGTTAGTGTGGTGGCAAAAGGGGCTAAAATCACTAGATTCGTTCACAGGAGGACGCCGCAGGGGGGTGCCCTTTCGCCCCTACTTTAGTTGCTATTGACCAAGTTCTAAAAATATGAAATAAGGGTGGGGTTAAGGTAGTAGCATACGCCGATGACTTGGTTCTAATGGTATCGGAACCGTTTCCCTCAGTCATGGCTGAGATTTTGGAAAGATCACTGATTGAAAATCGGGTAAGGAATGCCAGTATAGCCTTCTATTCCTGCAAATCTATGTTCGGCAAAAAATGGGGCCCAAGCCACAGGTCGTGTTGTGGATGTACAACGAAGTGGTTCTGCCAATTTTAACGAATGTAGGCCTGGTTTGGTGGGAAGCTCTTCGGAAGGGCTATAATACCACTAAACTGGGAAGGGTGTAAAGGACTGCACGTATTGGCATCAACGGTGCATGGAAAACTTGCCCCAGTGCTGCCTTGAAGGTCGTTTTGCAATTACTTCCTATCGACTTTTACGTTCTTTCCATCGCAGCTCAAAGTGTAATCAGGTTAAAGGTGGTTGGCCTCTCATGGCAATCTCTCAAGGGACATAGTAGCATTTTTGGGCAGTTAACACCGTATTTCTCCGGGCTTCGGACAAATCTCTCCATCCGCAAATTGTAGTTTGAGGGTCGTGCTAGGGCAATCTTTCCAAATAAGCAAGATTGGATAGAGGGGAAAATCTGCGCTGAAGCTTGCACCTGTGTCTTCACAGACGGCTCCAAGATGGAATCGGGAGTCGGAGCGGGGGTTTTCTTTAAATCAGCCAATGTCTATCTCCTTTAACTGTCAAATACCGCTAGTGTTTTTCGGGCAGTAGTCTTCCTCCGATAGTCAAGCCGCGGTCAAGGCTTCAACGACGCCATGGTGCAGAACCAAACTAGTAAACTCCTGTAAGGAGGTGATCAAATATCTAGGGTGTGCAGGTAGCATTTCTCTAATCTGGGTTTCACGACATAGGAACATAGAGGGAAATGAAATTGCCGACGAGCTTGCCAGGAAATGGACTGAATTGGCCTCAGGGCCCTCCTACCCGGTCATCGGCATCGCCCTGACAGTTGTTAAAGGGGAACTGCACAAATTATTTCTCAGGAAAGCGCAGACAAGAGGGAGCTCCATTTCCTCATGTGCTATTTTGAAAACCCTCCCCCACTACAATATACGGAGGACTCAGAAACTCTTGGGGATTTCACGCTATTCAGGTTACGCTATTCAGGGATAGGTATGCGAAAATTATGGGGTGAAATTTTTTAAAATTTACAATGTTTCTCTATTAGAAAAAGGTGCTTAGAAGCTTGTGACGTGAAGGAACTTCAGCAACCTTTTAATCGTTGGCTCATTCGGACGATGGTTTCCCTCAAAAAATCACGAATTTCGTGATTTGTTGTTCTTAGAGATCTTCTACTTTCATTATAAGTTTCAATAATTTTAACAACATCAAGATGCACACCACAAATGGGAGGAAGGGCTCTGCCAAGTACCCAATAAAGAGTATAAATTTGCGTGGACTTCATAAATCTGATTTGAATTTTTTCTATTTATTTTTTCTATTTACATATTTGGTCTATAATTTGTAAAATTGTGTTTAAATTAGATTTTGACATTATACTTTTCAATTGCTACTACTATCTTGGTAGACGCTCTATTCTCCCAAAAGGCGAGCATAATTGTTTTTGACAATTGTGGCGTATACGCCATGTATTCTCAAAACTCTCTGAGTAGTTTTCGAGTGTCGGCATATGATGTCTTCATTGAGAATAACAATTCACTAGCCCTCCAAAACAATGGTAATAATTAATAAGTGCAGAGCACTTACAATGAATAGACAATTTTAGTGTTGAAATTCAATTTAAAAATTGAAAATGAGTGGAGCAATGGGATGTTTGAAATGCGGATACTTAACTTAAACAAAAATCGTATCCTCCGTACAAACAATACACTTTTCAAAGTGTCTCGATATGCATAGATTGGTTTGAGTTTACTGAGTTTTTAAACTGTTGCGTTAAAAAACACGATTATAAATATATATTTTTCGTCACTCAAAAATAAAAAATTACTTTATATTTGGTATATATAACGGCCGCCGTAGCCGAATGGGTTCCATTCGGAATTCAGAGAGAACGTAGGTTCGAATCTCAATGAAAGACCAAAATGAAAAAAAAAAAGTTTTTTCTAAAGCGGTCGCCGCTCAGCAGGCAATGGCAAACCTCCGAGTGTACATATTTCTGCCCTGAAAGAGCTCCTCATAAAAAAAATATCTGACGTTCGGAGTCGGCTTGAAACTGTAGGTCCCTCTATTTGTGGAACAACATCAAGACGCACACCACAAATAAGAGGAGGAGCTCGGCCAAACACCCAAAAAAGAGTGAATATATATATTAGTAAATATAATCGGTGCAACAAAGTTGTGACAAAAACTGATTATGTTGTTGGAGGGAAAAACATGGCGCTCATAATCCAATTATTATTTTTTGATACCGTCACAAATATAAGCGAACTCGTTAAATTGGAAGCCAATTAAAATTCGTTTGATCCCCTCCTTCTTTTAGGCAACACCAGATCACATAACACTATACACGTGCAATCCGGGGAAAGTGAAACAAATCAAATTCATAAATAGCAAAAAAACGAAGGCGCCGAAGGTATGAGTGGTTTGTTAAACACGTCAAATATAGAAAATAACCGTTATGGGCGCGCTGAAAATATATATTTACTTGCATATTCTAGGCATTACCATCACCAAAATTATTTGTAATTCTGAAATTTCACCAAATGATTTGTGGGCGGAAATTAAGAGACCGAAAGCGAGTAAAATAAAATTTTCCAAATATGTATGGTATGTGTTATATGGGCTTGTATGCTTGCCACAACCAACATACATATGCAAATAATTATGCATAAACAATATAGAACCATGTAATGACAGTATAGCCCAGTGAAATTAGGTAAAATAAGGTGTCAACCTCGGAATGAAAGATAATAAGCTGGAAGTTGGTAAAAACCTTTGTATTGTCGCCCTAAATATTGTCTCAAATGTCACAAACGCTATCGTGTCCGCGTCTTAAGATATTGAAGGTCAAAGGTCACAAAAAACGATTTTTCGCGAATATCTCGGTTCCTATTGCTTAAATGATATTTTCATCTATCATGAAAGTTGTAGAGTATAAAATTCTCTACAACTTTTGTCTACACTTTTTTTTTATGCGATCAACCGTTTTTGAGGTGGAGCGCGAAGAGTGCGCAGCGTACAGTCATATATAAGCTAATGCAGGGTCAAGCGCGAGCTACGGTTATCAGTACGTTGTATAAAGTCAATTATTGACAAAAAAATTATAATTGTTAAGCAATGCCCATTATTTCTGTACTTATTATTAATTATTCAACTATAGTATATTATTAATTCTGGATTATCTATTTTAATTATATTTTAAAATAAAAAGGCAGTAAGGATATAATTTAGATATACCTTTATTTGTCATTAAATATGGCATGTTATACATTTATTAAAATGTGAATTTAAACATTAAAATAATTTGTGAATCGAATGAAATTGCGAATGGAAGCTAGTTATCTTCTTCTTCGTCGTCTCTTCTTGTTGTCGCTCTAAAATATTCAATTCATTGTCATCATCCTCATTATCGGTCATATTCATTTACAAGTCTCCTAGAATTTCAGGATCGTATGTGCTTTCTTCATCGGGATTACTTGGATATAGTGGAGCGTTGAAGCAAGCTTGTCCATTGCACTGGCCACAAGCTAAAGAACATAGTAGCCCTGATTTTCTGCATCCACAGCGGGAACCACAACCATTTTTGCAATTGCAAAATATTGTGTTTAGTAGTTCGGCTGGTGCTGGAGGTAATAACGTTGTTATGGCCTCCAGGATTTCATTTTCAAGCTTCCAGCCCCATTCTTGAGGTTCTAAGTTCTTCCCTAGCCACGTTTGAATCTTGTAGTAGACACGATTGATATGTTGACGGGCTGCTACACTTGTTGGTGGAAGTGTTGACAATTGTGCAGGTTTATTTAGTTTTGTTAATTTGATGAATTGCGTGTAGCGGAAATAATCAAGGTTGTCCTCAGATTTTGGAGCATTATATAATGCCAAAAAATGCGCCCTCCATTTTCAAATAAAGTTTGTACGGCGCAGCTTTCTTGTTGAAATACTTCCAACAGTTTCTCCAAATTGGTAATTTTCTCCAATGCTCTAGTAACAGTTTTTTTTTTCCTTTTTTAAATAGCGCAGAAGTTGTGTCACAGCCACTAAATGCGTGTAAAAATAAAATGTGTTTCTTAATACGAGGATATTGGTTAAAACTTTTAGAAGAGCATATTTGTGTCTTAACATTGCCTTTGCCAACTTTTTTAAAATAAATTTCCTGTTGATGTGCTTGAGTACGTCCAATTAAAATAACGAGCAAACCAATATCTTTCCCTATGATGACGACAGTGTTTTGTTATTCTGATAAGGCAATAGCTGTGTTGATGGTGAGAACATCAGCATCATCTGTGGTTTGTGTTGATGTGATATTAACAGTTTTTAATTTTTCAGCAATCATGTCGATAATTTTTTTTTTTATTCGACTTATTTGATAAAAATTTTGCTTGGCTGATTGGCACAATCATTGTTTCGTCAAAACAAACTTCATATGATTTTGAAAGTGCTGCAGTTCTTCTTTGTTGTTCCATTGCTTTAATATTTTTACTATAGTCCGAATATCCGTCAAATACAACAACGATTTTCGAGCCATAATGCGTTTGTAAATATTTAATTTATTTATCTAAAATAATGGAGAAAGTATCGTCTTCGCTCCACACGACGTGATGCAGAAGAAATCCACTATCGACAACGTATGTTACATTATTTTCATCAAGATCGATATCGACAGGTACCATATTGTCATATAATGTCGCTTTCGTGGTTTTTCTCATGCATTACTATCAAATAAAGATGTCGGATACGGGCTTAGTTCATATTGAAGATATTCTTGTAGATTACTTTCAAATTTTTTACTTACAGTTATTCTCTGGAAAAGTAACAATGGATCTACAGAGACTTTACAATCATTAATTGTGTGACGAAAATCACCGTTCTCGTATGGAAGACATTATTGCGTGACTGATAGATGTGCATTTCGTTTTTAAATGATCTACTTCTCTTTTTCTATTTTTTAATATAATTTCTTCCAAAAAATGTGATAATGTTTTTGGTGTTTCTTCATTAATACCATCTAGCATTTTATTCGGAGGTGGATACGTCTTAGTTTCAACGACAGATGATCTAATATCTTCCCTAATAATAGCCCCAGCAGCTTCTACAATCCGTAAACGCTCTTCTGCAGGAGTGCTTTTTTATTTTCGTCCCAAGCTTTTGATAATACATTAACCTGTGTATCACGAAAGGATATAATTGTAAATGATCCTATTTTTTTGGTGATTATTATATCAGTTAAATATTTTTGTTATAGTTTTTTAATAATTTTCTTATCGTCGGGCATGTACTCTGTAGGGACATCTTTAAGCTCTTTCAAAGTAAATTGAGAATCTGCATTATTTTCTATATAACTAAAAATCTCCTTCATTGCTTGAGTGACTTGATCATCTTGGCAAGGGTTCTTATCTTCAGATGGTACACGGGTTAAAAAGTTGGTATAGCAAATTGTATGATACTTTGCTTCAGCAGCGATCAAATCATACTCGTAAAGTATACGTTCCTTTATTAGTTCTCCAAAGGAATCGTTTCGTTCTTCTGCTTTCTTAATTACGTTGTCTTTGAATGCAAGAGTACTTACATTACTTATTGTCCGTCTATACTTATGTTTTTTTTTCCTTTCTGCTGCTTCATTCGCCTCATGGCTACAAAATAAGCACACATTTTTTAAATCAAATGCAGCAATAACATTTTTGCTAGTGTATACTTTTCGACACTCGGAATGCACATTTACAGAACTTAAAGTATTTAAATAGTTTATATGTCCATCATTCCTTTCAATACTTGCAGTTCTTAAAGTTGGTAAACCACGTACGACATTCACAGAAACACCTTCTGAAAGTGACTTATCACATATGTATAAAGCAGAAATCAGCCATAGCTCTTAAAACCGTACATCCGTCGTTGTGAAAATATAATTTCAAACTAACGAATAATCTAGACTATACTAAACAAAATATCTCACTGTACACGAAACATACAAAGTGGTCCCTTAAAAGAGAAAGTGACCTTGAATACAATAGAACATCCGTCGCCGCTATAAATAGAAATGATCATAGGGTAGGGACAAGTATATCCAGTTATATATTGTAAGTATTTAAAAATTTACACGTTTTAAAAGAAACATATATTATATAATGTCGTTTTAACTTAAAATATAATTAAAATAGATAATCCAGAATTAATAATATACTATAGTTGAATAATTAATAATAAAAACAGAAATAATGGGCATTGCTTAATAATTATAATTTTTTTGTCAATAATTGACTTTATACAACGTACTGATAACCGTAGCTCGCGCTTGACCCTGCATTAGCTTATATATGACTGTACGCTGCGCACTCTTCGCGCTCTACCTCAAAAACGGTTGATCGCATAAAAAAAAAGTGTAGACAAAAGTTGTAGATAATTTTATACTCTACAACTTTCATGATAGATGAAAATATCATTTAAGCAATAGGAACCGAGATATTCGCGAAAAATCGTTTTTTGTGACCTTTGACCTTCAATATCTTAAGACGCGGACACAATAGCATTTGTGACTTTTGAGACAATATTTAGGGCGACAAAACAAAGGTTTTTACCAATTTACAGCTTATTATCTTTCATTCCGAGGTGAAACCCCTAATATGACTGGGCTAGTAACTAAAACATGTTTTTAAATAATCACTTTCTTCTATTAACTGACTGCAGCCATGTGCGCGTATTGGTATCTATGAATATGATTTCCCTGTCCAGGATTAATGATCTCTCAACTCAATAAATAAACAAATTCAAAATGGTACTGCATTCTTCACTAAGTGTCAATTTCCAGGGAATTCACGGCAGGCAAACCGTAAACCCATAAACATAGAACGATGCTAATACTGCGGCATATAAACCAAATAGTGGTGTAAATAGAAAATGGGACATTTAATGGGCGAAAGGATGCAACACTGTGACAGTACTGGTAGTTTTACATAGTTGACTTGTCGGCGCATTATATTCATTATCGACATTTACTCAAACCCTAAAATAAGTGGGCGTATGTATGTGGTCGATAGCTACATAGGCTTTCATGGGATTACTAGAGAATACGTTTGTTGAGTAAAAACAAACAAAGACAGCAATAAAATACTCAATGGACTTGCAAAAGTTAGCTCACAATTTTTTACGGCCTTCTAAAGTTTTCAAACCCAAATAAAAAAGAAAATGAGAAAACTGCAAATAGTTATTCAATTCTAAAATGTCTTAATAAAATACGATTTTGACTCGATTTAGGGTGGTTATAGCACCGCAAAATAAGCATTTATGTGTAAGCCGACTTCCTTTAGCATCGCTGTGTATACAATGTGGCATGAACGAATAATATGTGGTTCATGAAGAGTATTATGAATCGGCAGCACCGGCTTACAAGAATTCCAAAGAGGGCCAGTGAGGCATGCGCCATTGTGCTCGTCAGATCGACATCGGTAAATAAATTCCTTTGACTTTGACTAATAATATAAATTAAATGGGGGTGTTCCACTTCACGGACACCACTCCATAGACAACTTATTCATTGTTAGATCATCACTGCACGTGCTTTACCAACAAACTAAATCAAGCCCTGCAGAAATTAGAAAATTATGAAAAACGAAAAACACCCAAATCAGAAACAATATAAACAAGACGAGATTCCATAATAGAAGGCTAAGTAAAGTTTGACACCTGATTTCGGACGCTACTTAATCCATTGATGCAATTTGGAACTAAGAGGAAAAAGGCTTAAGTTTATTATCCCCTTTCTGAAAAGGTAATAAAAATTGAAAAAGGGTCGGTGTGAACCATACAATAATTTTATGTTATTTTATGAACGGTACTTAATTATTATTATGGTATTTTTAACTATGGTTAAGTGGATTGTCACATATACATAGGTATGTGACTATGGCAATGCATGTGATTGGCATCTACATATACGAGGTTCGTCTGAAAAGCCCGTTTGCATACATAAATTTAAACTACTTAATTGCTTGGAATAAATCTTTTTTATTTTTCGACACAATCGCCTTTCGTCCATCGCTGTTCTAGTTTGCTTATCCCTTCCGAATAATAGGTTTTGCCGAAGTCTAAAAAGCCATTCGTTTCTGCGATCACCTCCTCGTTTAAAAACAAATATTTTTTCCGCTAGCCACATCATTAAATTGAAGAACCAATAGTAGTCCGAGGGATCTGTTCCAGCCAAATCTGGAGTATAGGAGTGAGTTAAACGAGTTGGATTATAAAAGAATAATTTTGCGACCAGAACTGCTGAGGCGTGAGTTAGTGCAATTCATTCGACTTTCTCGATTCAATCGAATGCTGAACACAAAGACTTATACCAGCCTGTCTGAAACATGTTGTTTGTTCTTCCACTAGATGCTACTAACTGAACATAACCTTGATGCGCTTGATGCGCGCCAGTAGTGCCATCTCTCTGACTTTGCACGGACTTTTCAAGTGACCCCCGAGTTCTTTTATTTTATAATTCATAGTATTTTTGTTTGTAATTGTAGACAAGTTATGCCTTTTTCAGGTTTTAGAAAGATGAATATACTAATATCGTTCGCCTGCCATATAATTTAATTCATACGAAAAAGGTTAGTTTTATAACACTTGAGCTCCACTTCTGAACCTACACTGAAGTAACCAATAAAATAAATATAGAGGAAAGTCTTAACGAAAAAAAAAGTTTCTATTTCATTTCGTCACGGCCGCTAGTCACGCATTACCTGTAAAGTTACAAATATGAAATCCATGTTAGAAGAATGTAAATATAGATATACGCAGAATTAGAGTTTTTGCAGCCATTTTGAGACAGTCGACTCACAAGGCAACGGTGATCCTTTGGTGTGTAAATATCAGAATGAAAGATGCGAAAGTCAAAGCAAAGGGGAATGGGCGAACCAGTTTTCATTTCTTTGGGTTTGAATTTGCTCTGAAATAAATATTAGATTTTCCAAAGGGCATCACGGATTTATTATTGCTTTCACTGTATATCAAAATAGAAACTATAAGTGAATGGAGGAAGTACGCAAGAAATTAATCAACAACAGTTTGCATGTAAGATTTGCTTAGCTATGCCATTCACTATATTCACATTATTATTAAATTAAACTTAATTTTACGCATGGTTCGTAATGTCTTAGCGTTGCATTTGTAGGGACAGGAAAAGAAAATTTTTAATTATGAAAGAACATGGAGACGGGATTGAGGAAGAGAACAATATACATGCTGTACATCTGCGAAAAATGATATTGCTTACATTAGAGTAAAAATATTCTGCAGACAAAATTACGTTGCCTCATGGAATTATTAGATCTGTGCTGCGTATACAGCACATGGCATTCGCAAATACGAGTAGAAGAATCGGTGCTTGACATCTGCTTTAGAGCAGAAATTTACTGACTTCCACTTTTTAAAAAGCGGTTCATAAAATTTGCCCTACGAAAAAACGCGAAGTTGATATTTGAAGGGAAATGAGCGCGCACTGGCACTTCCCACAATAGGTTATTTGCGCTCTAACCTAGACTGCGTATCTTTATTTGTAGTTTCAAGTAAGTTCTAATGTTAGTGCCACTGTTTGGTGCGGTATGTGTTCTACGAACGTTATGGGGCCTTTCTTTTTCGGGAACGACGAAGGTCGTGCCGTAACTGTCAATGGTAATCGATATCGCTGCATGATGAAAGATTTTTTTCAGCCGTTTATCCAGGCTGTTGGAGGATTATTAAACTATTACATACTTATATATATATATATATACATATACCTATATATATATATTACCCCAGTCTCCGACTATCACTCATAGCGAGCGGTTCATTCTTTCGTTTTGTGTGTTTTCTGACTTTTTCGCCATCTGCATAGCCCACGCGGCTTTCGATTTGGACTTTCTTTTTTCCATCAATTGATTTCGTTCATTTACATACAGTGCCAATATCTAATTAAACTACACCTTTGGTTAAGGGCTAAAACTATGGCCGCCGGGCCACCGCTAATTGGCGCTAATCGGTTCACATTGATAGCCGATATCACAACAATAAAAAAAAGTGAAAAACAATAACAAAGAAACATCTCTGAATACCCCTTTCATTAGTTTCTCCGAGCTTCCATCTACCAATAAAGCAAATCCTAAATGTATAGTCTTGGAATCTGTTGACAAAAATAAGAATTATCTCATTACTCTTGCTTTGCGGTTCATAAATCTATTCGTGCTGTGAGTAAAGAATTCCAAACAGTCTCAGAACAGTAAAGGAACAGTATATGCACCATTCCTAATCAATGTACCAGATGAAGAAATTGTGAGTGAACTTAGCCCCCAAGGAGTGGCCGCTGTTTATAAATTCCAAAGAAAAGGTAGCAATGAAAAAATATTTCCTACTGGGGTTATATTACTTACATTCGACCTCTTCCCTACCCCCGAAAAGATGGAAATTGCTTGGTGTTATTTTCGTGTTAGGCAACACATTCCTAACCCCATGCACTGCAAGAGCTGTCAATTGCTCGGACATACGAGTACAGCCAAAGTCTGCAAACGTTCACCAGCATGTGAAAATTGTAACTTGCCCCCTCACTCGCCCGAAGCATGTAAGCGCACGCAATGTGTAAACTGCGCCTCTGATCACCCTGCTTCCTCCAACAAGTGCGTAAAGTTCACCCAAGCAAAAGAAATTTAAAAAATAAAGGTGACTCAAAAGTGCACCATGCGAGAAGCCATACACACAAAACAATCACTTCAAATCTCTCTGAAAATTCTCCTTCATTTGCTTCCATTGTTTCTAATCCAAATAATAATATTGAACTAAACAACACTCAACCACCAAATAAGACTATTGTCAGCGAACAATTAGACACTCCAACGCCACAAATGCAGGAGATCTGCATTCCAAGAATGATAGAAAGAAGATTGCGCCCAACAGAGAGTACGTGACGTCACGTTTGCTGAGCTGTGCAGTATTGCCAACCATTTGCTTTTCGCAATAAATTTAGTGCTTTTTTATACCGAAAATGGGAAAATTTTGAAGTTTCGTGTTTGCTTCTTTTTCTTTTAATTTAAAGCTACCGAAACTTTAGGTTAAAAAAAACTGTATTATTATACAAAAGAAGGTTAAAAAAGGCCATTCTGAGAAGATTTTAGTGCTAATGAAAATTAGTTGGTTTTTTATAAAATTTGATATTTTGAAAGTGTGAATTTAATTTTTTGCTCCTTTTAAGGTTATGCAAGAATATTAAATGTCCTTATCTCAACTCTTCTTAAGATTGAAAAGCTTTTTACATATTTTAAAAGGCGTTTGAATTTACTGAATGCGGATTAAAACCATACCGGTGTAATCGTTTCTTCCGGCCATCAATCCTTAGTGGGACATAGGGCATCAAGAGGTGTATTCATTATAAAAATAAGCAACAAAATACCAGAAAATACTAAAGAAACCATACTGACATTTTTACAAAAAGAGTACCTTATCTAGTTACATAACCTCAAATATAGCAAATAAATCGTTCCCTTAACAAAAGAGTCTGGCTTAACAAAAAAAAAAAACTCATAAATTAAATTGTACATAAGCATAACACATTTATTAAAAAAAAAAACGCACATTTTAAAGACAATTTGTCACGTATACAAAGTTCTTTAAGTGATTCAATAAAAATTTGTTATGTTATTTTCTTTCAATGGGAATTTTAGTGCGTTTTTATATCCAAAGGTAGGCAATACTGCAGTAGCGAGAGAGAGATTTGACTGCCGAAAGCAGAAGAACACCAACAACACCTACAATCGCGGGCAATGCCACCAGATGTTAAGAAATGTAAAGCTAAATAAAACTAAGTGAATTATTGAACTAATTATTAAAAAATGTATATTTTACAAAATTATAAACATGACATTTTAATTAGAACAGCTAGAAAAATGTCATGAAGAAAGAACTAAAACTCTTAGACTAAATAACAAAAAACAAAATGCTAAATCACGTTACGAAAATGGTAATCTGGCCATACTGGAGCTAAAATCACGTAACTCGTTGTCAAATTCGCTGAGAGCAAAGTAACGGGACCACGATAGGCGCCATCTCATTATTCTTTCCATCATGTCTGCATTCCACAATCCAATTCACAGCTTAATAAAAACACTCAATCTTTTATCCAATCTCTCACTTCACATTCGATACCCACCCAATCGCAAGTTCAATACAACAACCAAACTATTGATATTAATTTACAACATTCCTTTTTGAACACTAACACCAATATAGAAAATTATCTACATTTACCTTGAAACTACTCTCTTGACTTTTCTCATATCAGCAACCCAGATGAAATGAACGCTTACTCTCATATCAACTCTTTACCCCCTGCTGATGACTCCACAATGTTATCAGACAAAGAATAAAAATGCAAAGCATAAGATCTAAATTAACAATTATTGATCAACTAATTCACAAAGCAAAAACAAGACCTACAGATTAACTTTTTTGTTGTTTTCGTTCATACACTCTTTCTATCCATTCTCTCTTTGCCACATTGTGTTTATTTAATCATGACTAAAGTACTACAATGGAATATCAAAGGCTACTGGAATAATTACCATGAATTGCAACTCTTGTTAAATGAATATAATCCGGCAATTATTGCATTACAAGAAACCCATTTACATTATGGGAACTCTCCTACACCACCCAAATCATTTTGTGGATATTATCACAATTTACCCATTAACACTAGTAATAAACAAGGAATATGCGTGTTAATTAAACAGGATATCCCCCAGGCAAAATTAGATGTTACATCGAACATTTCAACAATTGCAAGAGAAATAAACATTGGGTTTAAACTTACCATAATTTCAAAGTCCTTTCTGTCTTTACGAGCATATCAACACCAATTTTGTTATTAGGGGATTTTAACAGTTGGAGCCCTCTCTGGGGCTCTGATACTATTAACCAAAGAGGAAAAGGTATTGAAGACGTACTTCTTGCCTCAAACCTAATCGTTCTGAATGACGGGTCTTCCACCCACTTCTCAACCCACAAAACTTTCACCAATATAGACATTTCTCTTTGTAGCCCTAATTTAGCTGCGAAATGTTCCTGGAAAATTTTAAATAATCCCTATGGAAGTGATCGCTTTCCAATTATTATAACAATAGAATCTAACCACAACAACGACAGAATAAGGAAACCACCTAGGTTCATTACCGACAAGGCCAACTGGTCAAAGTTCCAAAAGACCTGCGATGATCTATGTTTAAAAATTCCTACTTCCGACAACATTAATAAAGAAGCAGGAAATATTAAAAAGATCCTACGTGCTGCATCCCACCTCCATATACCTCAAACAAAAAATAGACTACTCAAACCATGGGTTCCGTGGTGGAATAACGAGTTAGCAAACTTAAGGCATAATAAACAAAACGCCTGGGCTAAATATAAAAAGCAACAAAATGAATATAATTTAATAGCCTATAAAAAGGCAAATGCTACCTTCAGATACAACTCCAAATTGGCTAAAAGAAAGTACTTTGCAAACCTAACTGATTCAATCAACCCCAGCACTAACCCAAAAGATGTCTGGCACAGTATTAGGCTGATTTCCGGTTCCCACAAACAAAACAAAGTTTCAATTATAAATACAGATATGGGCACCATTACTGAAAGTAAAGAAATTGCCAATCACTTCTCCTCAGTTTGGTCTGCATTTTCTAGTGACACCAACTTTGATCAAGAATTTATATCCGAAAAAAACATGGCCCTTAGTGGATCTGATTATCTCCCCCATTCTATTTCCAAAGAAGCTGTTCTCTTAGAAAAACCGATTACTTTTGTAGAACTGAAGCAAGCCCTACGGTCTGCTAAAGGAAAAACCCCTGGACATGATAGAATATGTTACACTACATTGAAAAACGCTTCATTTGATCAAATAAGCAGACTGCTCAGGCTTTATAATAATATTTTCGTCCATGGGATATTTCAACAAAACTGGAAAAACGCCGACATTATGCCAGTTTTAAAGCCTAATAAACCAAAAGCTGACGTCAATAGCTACCGACCAATTTCTCTTCACTCTTGCCTCAGTAAAACCTTAGAAAAAATTGTTGCAAAACGCATCATGTGGCTTGCGCTAAGGAAAAATACATTATCTCCTAATCAAGTAGCATTTAAATCTGGGCAAAGTACGTCAGATGTACTCTTATCATCTGTCAACCGCTAATTCCAGCCGAAACCATGTCACTGTACTGGGTCTCGACTTTGAAAAAGCGTTCGATAGAATAGGCATACATGTTGTATTGAAACAACTTAAAAAATGAGGCATTGGCCAAAAGATATTCAACTTCGTAAAAAGCTTTTTAACAAACCGCACTTTTCGAACTAAAGTTAACTATAAATACTCTGATAGAGTACCTCTGTACAATGGAATAGCACAGGGTTCTCCCCTATCACTGATATTTTTTATTATTGCATTTGATGAAATAAGTAACATTATTGAAAAATACGACGTCAAACACTCTATTTATGCTGATGATGTGTTAATAAGAGAACAACTTAAACGAAATAAATAACATATTCCATAATTTACTTGGGGCACTTACTTCTGGAGCTAGCCTATCATATAATAAGTGCAAAACTCTGCATATATGTAAGAAAAAACCCTATTGTAATTTTAGCTTGACCTACAATAATCAGACAATAGAAAATGTTACTAACCTGAAAATATTAGGCATAATTTTTGATAAAAATCTTAGCTTTAAGGAACATTGTAAATACAGCTTTTCCAACCTCCCCGACAAAAAATATTTTAGCCGAAGCTGGACTCCCCGAAATGAGTGATAGAGTAAGGTATAATACACTTCGTTTAATTCCAAGGATATAGTGTTCCAGTAACCCAATTTTAAACAATGACTTGAAAAATGTCATCAGAAGAACCACAAAATTGAAGCGTGAATCAGCTATATACAGAGCGGTGGATGAAACCGCGAAATTCGACGTTTCAATAAAGCCCATGTTAACTTTTCAATCGAGATTCCCACCCTGGGAACTTCCTCCATCCATTTTCATCACCAGCCTACTGATGTATTCAAAACAAAACACCTCTAAACTTGTTTATCAAATGCTATTATTTCAAATCAAGAACTATTGGGATGCCAAAGGCTGGAAATTTATTTACACTGACGGCTCTAAAGAAACCGACTCAACTGCATTTGCTGTGGTATCTGATAAGGGAAGCATACTTAGGACTGGTCTTCTCTTCCCACACAACTCGATATTTACTACCGAGACGATTGCTATAAACTTCGCCATTGACTACGCCTCCTCAACTAAAGGAAAATATATAATCTGTACAGACAGTAAATCTGCCATCGCAGCTCTGTCGAGCGCAAACAACAGAGAACCTTTAATTGACAATATTCGAAATAAATTGTCCCAGCAAAAGGCAAAAATAAAAGTTATGTGGATCCCTGGACACAGCGGAATTCTTGGCAACGAAAACGCTGATAAAGCAGCGAAAAATGTCAGCAATATCCCTACATTCTGTATCGAAACCTTCGTTAAATCCGACATTCTCAGGATAATCGATAGTATCTATCACTCAACCGTAAGGGAGAAATGGCTTACATACCAACACAGCTACAAATCCATAAATCCAGAACGACTAAAAGCAATTATTCCAACTGGAGCGACACTGCAGCAGACAAAAATCTTTACCCGACTCCGGCTAGGACACACAAATATTACTCTCCAACACCTTCTAAAAGGAATGCCTGCCCCTATTTGCTCATCATGTAACTGTCCACTGTCCATTATTCATATAATAGACTACTGCACCAAGTATAACAATGGCAGAAACAATATCTTTAACGGCAGGAAACCTGCCGATTTACTGAAAGAGATTTCTCTAGAAAATATGTCGAATATTTATGATTTTATATATCAAATTGGACTAGTTTATCTTTTCTAATTTTGTTTATTAATTCCCCACACATAATAATTTGTATTCTAATATTTTTTTTTATAAATAAGTAAAAACTCTATTAGTATTATTTTAGGCCGATAGTCCTAGCTACTAGTGTCTTTCGTAATGTAATATAGTGATTTATAATTATATTTCTAATAAATAAATAAATAAATAAAAAATATATATTACCCATTCCAAAAAATATTGCCTTAAAATTATCCAGCAGCAAATATCTGTGTTTATAGGTAAAAATATCACTGTAAAATCGTATTGTAGCAAAAGTCGTATCAATTCAACTACCTTCCCAGGATTATTTGAGCAGATAACCTCTAACTCATATATTTACTTACCTCGTAGACCATTGCACTCAACCTGATTTCGCTCAACTTGTTTCTGCTCTTGGTTCTACAATTGGCCCCTACTTATAACTCGTTACATTTATTTAAATAATAAGTCAGTGTGAATCTTTGTATCGCTTGTCTGAGGGTTTTAAAAAATTAGAGTTTCTTAAATTTGAAAGTTTTCAAAACTGCAACCTTGAGCTTGAAGGAAAAAGGTGTCAACAAAAAAGGGCAATTCTACAGCTACACGCCAGCCCTCAAAAACGAGTACGTGTACCAATGCAACAGAAAGCGAGAAGTAAAAATAATTCGTGCGTATGTGTAATATTTGGTGAAAGCAAAAAGGGTAGAACTTGTGATTTATTTTCCGTTTAGTTTTTTTGCATTGGCTTACGTAAATACCACAGGCAGATAACAACAAATAGCACTAAACAACATTCACATATACATACGCAGCTCTAGTGACCGAAGAAATTTGAGTTTCTAGGGAGTTCGCTTAAGTGTAAGGCTCTGACTGCTTTATGTAGTCCTTACCTAATTACTTATAATAAGCAAGCAGATTGGGTTTTCAATAATCGGTTTCCTGTTACTCACGTGTCCCCGTTTTGTTGGCAAAGTCTTGCCAATATCTCTCATATATTCTGGAAACTATTTTTTTTTATTGAAAGTTTGAAAGTCATGTCGATGTTCAGGGAAGTGTTAGATGCTGATAACTCGGAACAAATATATTTCTGATATTTCTAATTTATTTCTTACCTTATTTTATTCAAATTGATTTGAGAAAATTTTCTTTCCACGTTTACTGTGGCGACTAAAGTTAATTTTAGACGCACACAAATTGATGTTGCAGCTCGTGCTAATCTTCTTCAACTGCCTGGAATTCTTCATTCCCGATTACATTTGTTAATCTACTATGAATGAGAGATATTTAAATTTATTTGTTCAAACCTGAATTTCGAAAAAATTGTAACCTATACCGTTATATACTATCTATATTCTATATATAATTGTTTTATCACAAATTAAGTTGACTTCGAACGACAGATCGGTTTTTATGAGGAACTTTTTCATGGTAGAGGTGGAGGATTGCCATTGCCGAGGTTTTGCCGAGGGGTGACCGCTGTTAGAAAAAACGTCTTCCCGTTTCCGCGTAATCACACACCATTCAGCTACGGCTGCCGGCGTATTAGATAATTTAAAA
This sequence comes from Anastrepha obliqua, assembly GCF_027943255.1. Classification (NCBI taxonomy): domain Eukaryota; kingdom Metazoa; phylum Arthropoda; class Insecta; order Diptera; family Tephritidae; genus Anastrepha; species Anastrepha obliqua. Next base: position 434,705 of record NC_072894.1, read on the forward strand.
GAACTGCAAACTTGTCTAAAAAATTATAATTTACATTTAAAACTGTGAGTTTGGCAACATTGGCTTTAATCATTTTATATACCCAAATTTAGTCGATTATCAAGTAAGAATGTACCTAAATTTGACTACCTGCGTATGTGTTCGTGAGTGCTTGTAATAAGCTTAAATTAAATATTGAGGCACTTGCTCAGATTCGTTTATGTAAGTATATATAGGCCTGTTCATGTAAACATTATCCAGTAACTTGCTAGTAACTTAATTTCCGATAATTCGCTCTCAAAGAGAAAAATATCAAAAACAGCAGTCCAGTAACAATTTGCAACTTTTATGAACGGCTAATTAAATTTTTGGCGGAAATACCACAAAAATTAAAAAAAAGTTCCGTTGAGCTACCTTAAATTAAAGAAGAAAAAAAAAAAAGTTAAATGCAAAATAACCAGCTTAGCATCACGTGATTTTATTTTGCCTACATTCCATTAGCAAGTTTTACTCATATTTTCCTTGCCTCCGTCTATGCATGTATTGCCAAATTAGTTAATAACCAAGGAGTAAAAGCATAAAACACAAAAGATACCTTCAATGCTTTCGACTTGTATTTTGGAAACAGCAGCAAAGGTGGCTAAATATATTTACTTTCATTCTCCATTTTAATCACTTTTATTTAAATTTAAATTTATTTAAATTTAGAACTTTGATTCAATTCGTAAATTTTAATTTGTATCAGCTCTCAGTAAAAACTCGCATATTCCCCTCAAAATGAAATGTCATTTTGCCTTCACACTTTCTCCTATCTTGCAAATTTTTAGGGTATATGAACACCAAAGCTTGATAGTCTGTAACAATTTTTACAAATTATTTGCTACATGAACAGAGAATTTACGCTACAATGGGAAAAATAAAGGAATTTGACTCTCAAAGTGATTATATCTTTGAATTCGTTACCAAACTGTCTAATTACTTTTAGTCTCAAACTTCGCAGTTATATCTGTACTGTAGTCATATTGAAACTCATTAGGTACACGGAGCTTCAGGTAGTACTAGAGTAAACCAATAAAGAAGACATTCGTGAAGCATCTCCCAATGGCATCTGTGAAGGATAGTGCTTTCCTGCATCCTACATCAAGGGGAATATCTGTATGTATGAGGTAAAATTGTTAGAATTAACAAAACAAACCACAACACTCGGCAGTATGATCGAATAAACGGACGGCAATCGTAAACAATTAACATTTTGCTTCACTCGAGTCAATGAAAATTATTGCAATTGCAATGGCATTTCCCTGGGGGCTCTGAGTTTTCCACCAGATGTAATTCTTTACATGTGGTGCTGGTGGTATAAACAATATTAGAAATATTGTGGATTTTAAGATGCAGGGCAAAAATTGTCGTTAGAAACGCCCAGAACAAAGCTGAGGTGTACTTTACGATACGTTGCGCGTCATAAAAGTGAAACTCAAGGTCAAAATTGACACGCCGAAGGATGTACGAAGTGTAAAAGCAACATTTTGGATGCCATAGGCGAAGTTGCAAAGCCAACGAGTGATGAGATTTAGAGAATGCAAGGCTATGAGTAAAATGAATGGTATGAGCAATAAGAGAAGGAGAAAAATAGAGAGAGAGAGAGAGTATACTAGTTTGCTGTGCGCTAAAGAGCGCTCCCGTGCGCAAAGAGTCATACGATGAGCTTTCGCTCGTTTAACTCCTTTTTAGTGATACCCGTTGATAAAAGCCAACGTTGGTGGGTCAACGATAAAAATGGTTTAAAGCACGTGCAAGTGAGTGTCTTGTGATTCCACACGGTTCATGAGGAAGCAACAACACCAAAAGCATGCTGCTTCTATTAATTCTGGTAATAGCAGTAAAATTCATATTATGATGGAGAGTATGCCAATGTTTTTCGCTTTGCTTTTCATTTCAAGTTTTATACTAATTTATTGAAAATTTTCAAATAATTGAATAATTACTGCTAAAGGAATCCGTTTAAATGCTTAGATAATTAGCTTATATTTAATTTTCACTTGGAAAGAGCTTTAGAATATTATAACTTTATTACTTTTTGCATTAGGTTACTGTAGTTTTTCACAATAAACTTTCGAAGTGTTTTTTTATAAAATTTTTCTGTTTAAAGTTTTGGTCGTCTTATGGGATCTTAAGTTCATAACAGGCATTTTATTTTCCTAATTGATAACTGCAGAAGAGCAGAGAGAAAATCGATGACGGGAGTTACTGATATAGTACAAAGGCTCTTGCAGGTTTCATTTTTGTTTCCTTACTAAGATTCTGAAGTAATATGGTGATTGCTGCGAATTGATAAATTAATCTTTACTCTAATAGAAGAAAACGATTTAGTATCTCGTGAATTTCACTCTTTTATTTGCCAGTAAAACTGTTTGAATTTTTAAAGCTATCAATGTATATATACTCGTATACTCGTATATATACATATATAAATATATTCCTTTAATTGTTTAAACGTGAATATTTCCTATTAATTTACATACATATATAACTGTGCGGAAGTATCATACATCTCGTCTAGCGAGAAAAATCTGTTAAAATCAAGTAAGAGCTTTTTTTGTTGCGCAGCTACTTACACTCGTCATGTTCTGATGTACGTATGTATGTACGTCATTCTTATTGCATTGTTTTCCAGCATTTTCTTATTTTTGCATTTTACGGCTGACAGCTGAAAGAGTTGCGGGTTTTTTCATTCTTTATTCTTATTTCATTTTTTCGCAATTAGAGATGGATGGTTGGATAAAGTCCGACTTTTTTTCGAATTTCAATTTTTTTCCTGAAACTCGAAACTTCCCGCAAAATTTTGTAACTGAAATTCTGTAGAAAAATCAAATTATTTAAAATAAATAATATGAACATGGGCTGAAAAGTCGTAGGCCTAACAAAGAAAACGTTTTTTTTTTGTTCAAAATTAAAGTTATTCATCAAATTTCCATCTAGAACAAGGCGATCATTCCAGCGCCGCTCTAGCGTTTCAATACCACTTTTGTAGAACGATTTATCATTTGCCAAATCTGGCGAATACGGTGGATGTGGGAGCAATTCGAAGTTCAATTCATGTAGTTTTGCCGTTGTTGTGACATCATCAACACATTCTTGTTTTTCGTTAACAGCGAGTAAAAGCGGCACCCACTTTGAACAGAGATTTCTCATAGTAAAAAGCCAACACGTTCTTTTGATATCTTTACGATGTCAGCTAACTCACGTAACTTCACTTTTCGATCATTCAAAACGATTTTGTGTTTTTTTTATGTTTTCTGGTGTTACCGCCTCATTTTGACGTCTACTGCTTTGTGCATCATCGGTGTTTCTGCGACCACGTTTGAAGTCAGTAAACCATCGTTTTATTGTTGCTGCTGATGGAGCGGAGTCCCCATAACACTTTTCAAGCCATTGCTTCGTTAAACGGTATTTTTCCCCGTCAAGAACCAGTGTAAAATTAAAGCACAAAATTCTTTTAATCCACTCTTTTGCAAATAACAAAAGTAGCGGAACTCTTAGCACAATAACTCACGAAACAATGAATAGAATATCATGGAATTCTAACAGCTGTCTTTTTAAGGTTAGTACTAACTGAAAAAGAGATGAATGCAATAAAACTAGTGCCGTCTATGTGTTAGGCCCGCGACTTTTTAGTCCATGTGTTACTTCCTTAAAAATGCATGTTCAGTATGGGTGCAAAAAGTAGTGATTTAGTTATACTTTACTGTTCTCCAGAGGTCTATGGTATATCCTTAGATATATATTCAGTGGAAAATTTCATGCGCCCGCTCTTGTTTTCAGACTAATAAAGGACTTCATTTGCGCAATTCGCACGTGAAAGAAATTTTTTTCAACACATTTCGAAATTCTTCATCGCAAACCGTTTTATTAGTATTTTCCTTAAATATTTTGTTAACTTCTAGAAGTGATACAAAGGGTTTTTAGCTCCAATTAAAGTCACACATTCTTACGATCATTAAGTTTCTTCTCTTAGTCTAGTTGGCTTTTGTTTGAAATGGAAGAGCAATTTTCGTGTCTTCAAATTGCTATATGTTTTGCGCTGTGGAATTAGTATTGATAATTAAATTACCAATTTCTTTGAAAGTTTATCCCTCTTCTTGCAATTTAACAATCAGCCGGCACTCCTGTTTAGTTGTCTGTTTTCCCTACAGAGCCACTGTGCAAGAACCATATTTATCATTGTGCGCACTTTAAACATAACTGGATCGTATCGCATCACGAAAGCTAAAAAATATTTTGTTGCGATGGTATCAACGATTGAATTTTGGTCAACAACTTTTCCAAAATTGCAGTTCAACTTCTGTTTGCAAAACTCAGAGAGACCAGCGGTTGGACAAATGGAAAGCAAAGACTGTTTCGGTCTGAGTGTAGCCGAAAAGTTAAACGAAACAGCTGTGGAATTTCTGCTTCTGCTATTTACCAAAGTTGTTGCAACTTTGCAGTACATCGTCGCTGATGTTGATGCAACTAACCATACAAGTTCAAGTGGACAAGAAGTGGAAATGCAAAATGCTCCCGCTGAAACAAAGTAAAACCTTTTTTGTTCAAAAGTTTGAACGCTTTGTAGGCGCATGATAATACATTTAAAAAACAGTGAATTTAATTTAAATGCCACACAAAGAGGCAAGTGCTTAATGGAAGAATAATAGCATAATAGGTAAAATGAAAAAGATTAAATTATACCAATGAATTTTTACTGAGCTCTTTAATTTTATGAACTCTGAACGCTTTTTAACTTCAAATGGCTCACTAGTAATATCCAATTTTTGGTAAGTTTCAATTTGAACTCTTTTTGCAAGCAAATAAGTGTAGATAAGTGTTGAATTTTTTCACTTATTTTATTTTATCTATTTTGAGCAACAATAGTAAAGAGGAGGTATAACAAAGATGCAGTTTTAGTACTTTTCTGAGAAGCATACAATTCTTATTCAGCCACCTGACTCCAAGGGACTCACCACTATTTTTAATGGAACGGAAACCTCAACGGACAAATGGATACTTCTGGAGAAAACAATTATGACAGACACAAGTCGTTCGTCCTACGATCCTTTTAATAAAGTCTATGTGGCAACAGGTCATGAAACAAAGCTCCATAATAGTAAGCATGCAGTGGAGAAGAAGCAAGGGCTACTGCAAAGAAGGCTGCAGCGTTGCCAATGTTTCAATACATCAAAAAAAGAGGTTAGGAAGACTAAGAGGTATTCGACATCCAAATTTTTAGAAGAATCAAATCTTGTACATTTAGGCAGGGTCCTCGACTGCAGATAATACATTAGATGTTACAGTATTTCTATGGCGAGAGAGACGGTTAACACCAAATCAATTCACCTGGATTCCTCTAGTGGGGCTGAAATCACTCCTAGACATTCCTCTTCTGAATATATACTTGAAAGGCTCTGAACTTAAGAGTGCCCTAATATTTCTGGTATTTAACAGACAAAGGCCGTACCTCTATCTAGCCAGAGATGGAGTGGAACTCAAAACTGTGACTATCAAATCAGTCCCAACTTCACGTCAGTCTCAACTTCACTTTTCGTTTACTTTTCCGATAGGAGCAAGTGGGAAACCAACGTCGTCTGCAACCATCTCGCGGCAGATCTCATTAAGAAAAGTTTACAGACTTTTTACAGACACTCAAGAGGCGAAATTGATATACATTCAAGGATTTCGAAGATCCCTCCAATCTTTTCGATAGCACATGGTCAATCTACACTGTACCCTGTGACACAGTAGTGGAAGAAAGGGTGAGAGACAAGACTTGGGGAATCGAGTCCACGCAAACCTTTCTTAGGCTTGAGAAGAAAGCTAGAGTAGCCCCTAACAACAGGTAGACTAATCTGGGCTTCGCAAGGGAATAATAATAGGGAAGAGAACTTCTACTGGACCGCTGGCTATATGGCCGTTTCTGTTGTAGAGATGACGAAATTGTATAATCTCTTTAGCTTTTTATGTTCGACAGAACTGCACTTCGAAAAATACGCGTCAGATATTTAAAGCAATTATTCTTTAAAGACCTGGACAGTTTAGGGGTAACTTCATTGAACGGGCGAATTGGATACACCAAAAACATATTTTTGGTTTATGTTGCCCTGAGCATCATAATGAGTCTCTGTGGCCACCGATTGAACTCCTGATTAAAGGGTAGACCGAATAAAGTAGCTTGCATCTAGCCTTCAATCTTTAACTTACAGAAAATATGCTGATATCGGTTCAAATCTTATTGATAGCTATCAGTTAAAGCTTATGGAGAGTGGATGCCGATTTTAAAGAAAAGAGAGGACATAATATGAGTGGTACCAAAAGTGAGTCTAAGGATTGTAAATAATACTAATTTTCTTATCTTCCTCTGCTACCGCCAGCTGGTATCGCATCAAACACTTTCAGGCGTTGTATCCATCCGGACAACTTGACCCTGTCAACGAAGCCACTGGATCTTTATCCGCTGCACTATCGGCTGTAATACCTCGCTAACGTGCAAAGGTCGAAAAATCTTCCGCAGAATCTTTCTCTCAAACACCTCAAGTGACGCCTCATCGAATGTTGTCATCTTCCAAGCTTCTGCGCTATACGATAAGACGGTTCGTCATGCCTTCTAGAGTGTTAGTTTTGTTCGTCGAGACAGGACTTCATTACTATATTGCCTACTTAGTCCAAAGTATCTCTTGATGGCAAAATTTATTTTCATTTACTCCTGATATTTTCCTGGCCAAACTATTATATTTGGATTAGAAAAACAATTAAATTAAAAATTAAAAAATCTGAAATTAATAGGACAGTATATCTGGATGTTATCCCAAGCTTTTCTGGGAATCAATCTGGGTAGTAGATTGATTCAAGAAAATTCTATAAAGTATCCTTTTTAGAACTATGATTTGTTTAGAACACATGTTTTTGCTTGAAGTCCGTGCAAGAACCAAAATTTCGTTTCAAAAACTGTATTGGTGAATCGAGCTGCCATCTAATGGCACTTCCCAATGTAGCTAAATGCAGTCAATTGGAATTTCAGCATCAATGATTTCTCCAACCATGAAGAATTCAACTATTAGTTGCTCGGACGTGCCATTATATACAATATTTATGTATACTCGTACGTTTCCATTCAGAACATTTTCTCTTCCATTGCCACTACTATTGTCATAGACCGTAGTATTTGTTCAATAGCTTTTTTGCTTTACAAATAAGTAGTCCTCCTGTCAAATAAATACAGCGGCCGCCTAGGGGTGAATTTTTTTAGACGTAGCTTCAATCGAGTAGTCCATGAGCATCGTGTATGTATTTCACATGGCTTAGACGGATTCAGTGTAATTTGCCAACATGGAAAACAGCAAAGGAGTGATTGTTGCTTGTGATTCAATTTAATGCAATGATGCCTGCAGCTATCGGGAATATCAAATTGTTGCTGGTAATAAAAGCTTGCAACTGGGAAATGGAATATCTTCTTAACTTGGCTGTTAATATGTCAAAAAGGGGACAGCCGATCAGCGTAAGTTTTATTTTAATATAAATGCGATTGCTAAGTTGAAGGGTAGACGAAAATGCATTTCGAATTAATGGTCTTGTGAGTTTTATTCTCATTTTTTCTTCTCTCATTCTTTTCATAGAAACCAGTAATGCTTTCTCAGACTCAGAATATTTAATGTATTATATTTTTTTATTTCCAGACGAAATACTTCCCTATGTCATATGATACATATCATTATGAAAAATCGTACCTTCGATGCCATGTCAATTTCGATAGAGAAGTATGATCGCAGACCATATTGGGCGGAAAATTAAGGAGTGTAAACGCTTAAAGATTTTAAACAACTGCAACTGCCACCCAAAGATAAAGTAAAGATCAGTAACTTACACAGATATCAACAAAACACAAGAACGGAAAGTGAAAAGCGTGGAAGAGAAAAAAAAGAGAAGGGAAAAACACGAAGAGGAAGAGAGGATTATAAAGAAAATATACTATATGTTGCATTATACCGTCCAAATCAATAAAACTGGAAGCAGCAGCGAGTGTGAGAAACATTAGACTACAGTTTACCCAACCTGAAAATAGCTTCAAGGAAAAAAGAAAATCAAACGTCTTTATTCGACTCCAACCAATTTATGTGCATTAGTAATTGAAAAGAAAACAGCTCTACAGCTTGAAGTTTTCTAGAGTGGAACGTATTTCAGCAGAAAATCAGCAAAGCTTTTAAACAAAAAGTACCTGGCTTACAACAGCTTGACTGGGCATTGCAATCACTTTAAATGTCGGCCATGGAGTTAAATGGATCCATATCTGTTATGGACTTTCATCAACGTCAGGTGAGTCTCCATATTTTTTAACAACGATAAATACACGTATTCCGTTAACTCAGGTAACTTTACTTTTTTTCGACAGAGAAAATTAGGTTTCCAGATATTTGAAAATTGTAACAAGTCGTTTAAAATCCAATCAAATTTCCAATTGAGAAGTAACGAATATTTTTACGGATTACTGCAGAAAACACCAATTGGAACACAAAAGTTTGTAGTTCTGGTGAGGAATAACTAAATTCCAGGGTGCTTCCCAGCCTTTTGTTTTTGCATACATCGCAGTAAATGAGTCCAAAACTTTTTTATTTTATTTTTTTTACCACATTATACTCGTAGCAGGACACGTGAAGCTTAAGCTACTAAAGTGCCGCTACATAACTTTTGAAATCGTATGTATGGATGCGTGTCATTATTCTGTATTACAAAATTCTGGGTGATAAAATTCTGTAAATGGCAAAAAAATTCTGCTTTTCAAAATTCTGCATGTTTAATGCGAAAAATTCTGCTTTATTCAAGTTTTGTGAGCAAGAAGTAACAAAATAAACATTTATTCCATAAATATACATATATGTTTAAGCGATAACAATATTTTAGTTTAGCCAATTACAATATTTTTTGCAATTCTTTTTAAATATGTAGTGTGACTTAATTCATTCCTTTTCTTAATAATTCTTCGCAGCTGTTTTTTTTTTATTATTTTCCTTTTTTTTTTCTCTTTCTCCATTTTCTTTTCTTGATATTTCGCTAAAATAAGTTCCTTTTGCAAACTTAGCAGAAGATGGTAAAATTGCGAGTTTCTTCTTCCAACAATAACTTTCAGCCGGCGATGCCACGCTTCAATATTGTTTTGTGTTGTAGGAAACGTTTCTGTTTGCGATGCATTATGGCTATGCACTGACCAAAACTCGGGAGAATATTTGGAATTATTATTATTTATATCAATACAGTTTTTATCAAACCAAACTAGTAAATTTTTTACACTTTCATCATCGCAGTTATTAAGTAATGTTTGAAAGTAATTCGGTATTTCGCTTGGCTGTACGAAAGCTAAGCTTTTAATCATTCGGACTTGCATTGCGAATTCCACCGAAGTCCCATATTTTTGAGCCAATCTATACATAAAAAGAACATATTATTACTTAGTATACATACACAACCATAAAATAGGCTTTAATTACCTCTCCTTCTGAACCTTTCGCCATATTAGTTGTCCAAAATGGAACAAACAGCCGCGTAAATCAGTATTTGGGAAACATTGCTTAATTGCTGATATGATACCCATTTCGAAATCGCAAATTATACGCTGAGGGCATATATTTAGTTCATGGTTACCTGCAATCGTCAGCAACTCGTTAAAAACAGCGACATATGACTTCAACGTTTTTTTGTTCATCAAGCAAAAAACGAGAGGCACGATTTCACCATGTACTCTGCCATGTATGGAAAAAAGTTGCCTCATAACGCGAGGAACAACATGGAAAGTTCCATCAACAGCCCAGCAGTCACTGCTACTCAGCATTTCCAATGAAGATTTTGTCCCAAATATTATAAAAAGTTCATCATCGACCCACTTTTCTGCTAAGACAAAAAGCTCGCCTTCAAGGACATATAAATTAAGTGGCATATCAATATCGTCTACAGTTTTTGGTTCTTTCATGTTCCATTTCTTTTTTCTAGTCCGCATTATTTTACTTTTTTGGGCCATTTTAGAAGGTAAAGCATCACGGCTATCGCTCGTAGTTAGCACAATGGTTTCTCGAATTATCTGGCTAGCCGGCAAGCATGTTTTTTTAGATAACTCTTTAAGCTTTATATTAGCATCGCGAACAAAACCTTCCACTGCCTCAGTGATATAGATATATAGTAGGTATAAGATTTATTTTTTGCTCTAGTCATTCATTCGATGGACAAATAGGCAGTGAGCGTTGCTTTTTGATTTGTTTTCAGATTGTTACATATTTTTTTAAAGTTTTCATTTAAATCTAATTTGAGCAAATTTTTAACAGCTCTTTAAATTTTTGAAAATTTCCGTTATTCGGAAAATAGCTGCGGTTATTGGCCTTTTCCGTCGTTTTCAAATACTACGACCGTCTTTGCTTAGTTTTATTCAGAATATCTACTCGAGTTATTCGTTTCGGACTGGAGTCTCACGCTCATTTTCCAAAAATGTTCACTTTGTTTTCTTACTTTGATGTCTTTCCTTATACCAGGTTCGCGCAATTTTTCTTTCATGCATAGCAATCGAGCTATCGTCATTGAACATTTTCGCTGTCATTTTGTTGTTATTTGTTCTATTGTTTGTATTATCTTCCTGAACATTTTGCACTCCTGTGTATATGGAGTTCAAAAACGCAAGCCACTGATTTCCTTCAAACTCTTTCAGATTATTGTTAGTGTTACTAGTTATAAATGTTAAACAGAATTTTTTGCTTTATTCGCTGCAAAGCCTCCTTTTCATCCTCTTCATTACTTGGCGCCTACTTAAATGAAAAGCGGTGATAAACTTTTCTCTAACCCACCAAAATACTACAAACTTGTTTAACTTTCGCATTATTATTATTTTTTTTTTCACCATGCAATTTAACCACAGAAATATTAAACTTTGTCCATGAAAAGTAAAGAAAATCAACACAAGCACAACTCAGCCGACGAGCGAACGGCTCTGACGATTCATTGAGCTAGAACGGACTATCGCGGAATCAGAATTAAACCAAAGCGCCAGTTTCCTGCGGTAAATTTGTGCAATCAGTAGGTAGGAGTCTTTACTAAGTAAATTAATATGAGATCAAAGAACGTAAATTTATAGAAGAGAATTGCAAGAAAAGAACGTTTACTACGTTCTCCAGATTTACGGTCTTTGCTTATAGTTTCTTACCACGCGCCTAACAGCCGCAAGGGAACTGGATGGCGCTAATACCAAACGCTTTTATGTAGTTTGCTTTTGGTTCCTTTTCCTTTCACTGGAACTCCATTAGCTTCCGTTTCTCCTTTCCGCTATACAGCCGCTTTGCAGCTACTACTGACCTCAGTTGCAACTTGACTGCGGCTCCAGCTAGGCGTTTAATGTTATTTGTTAAATTATTTTGTGTTGTGCATACCCCAAATTTTAGTTTTTATTTAAATTTCGATTTGTTTTATAAGTTTTCATAGATAGCAGCATAAGTTCATATTTGAGTTGTGTTGCTCTGTTCAGTGTTTTTGTGTAATTTGATTGCATCTTTTAAATTGAAATGTTCAGTGGCTTGGCCGATACTAACAGCAAATTGGCTGACCTCGGCTCTTTTTACCAACGCTTTCTCCTCAATCAACAGTTGAACGAAGAATGGGAGGAGCTCAACCAAGAAATTTGGGTGTGTATATAATGATATGAACACAATATTTAGTTTATTTCGAATTTTCAATTACAAATTTTCACTTGTATCGTTGCACCTGAAGATCCACAGCTGCTCTTGCTGTCAAAAGTTGTGCCTCACTCTTTGCCTCTGCCGCTTATTTAGAGCTTTTACAACATTTTTGGCGGTGAATGCTCAGCTGTTATATTTTGCGCACGTAAGCAACTGAGCTTTCTACATGATTAGTAGTGGAAAAAGCTTCAAAAATGTTAGTTCAAAGCTACAATTTTGTTATTGGTAAAGCTTTTGGGGAAAACCAAATACAATTACTACGTTTGTATCTACATATAAAAATTTATTCGCCTACAAATGAATTTTCTTTCCATGCACGAAGCCCATGAAAAGTATGGCCATAATATAAATAGTCTTTATTCCGTAGCGTAGTTGCAACTTTTGTCTATAAGTATAGTAGTTTAAGCTCCTTAGCTCATTAATTAGATAAAGATTTAAAATAGAATACATGCAAAAGCTAAGCTACTCAACCATTTTGTGTACGCTTTAATTCGCAAAAATCATTTTTGAAACCTTCATTTATCAATTTTTATTTCTTTTACTTACTTCATCAACCCGTTCAAAACTAGTGATTTCCGCTATTATGAACTGGTACGTATACTGCTGATGTAGGGGCTGATAATTAATATTCCGTACATGAACACGAACTATGTAGTATGTTTCACTACAGGGATGTCACATTGCACGGACGAAACGTGTTTGAATTGTCTGTAATAATTATTTTATTTAATAAATTTGTATTTTCTAAAAGAGTATCGTGATATTAATCGTTTTTCCATGATGTTCTTAAGTATGCAAATGTCTACTGTCGAAATGTGAGGCATGAAATTAATAGTATATCCAAAAGCGAAATCCCCTGACTTTCTTATTTTCCATTGAAGATTTATGTCGGCAATTTTGGTCAGACATTCAGAATATTAAACAATCTGATTTGTAAACTTTTCACTTAATCACATCACAGGTTAGCATCATGACACCATTTTCTGTCTTAATACCTGGCGCAGTATTTTTATCATTATCATTAGAGAAATAGAACAAAAACAAAGCCAAATGTATTAATCTAGAGATATGTATATATAAAAGAATTCAAGAAAACAAGAAATAATACAGCCTTGTATTTTCTATTTTTTTTTTTCAACAACTTTTATTGATGTGAATAGCCCACTGCTATATACGAGGGCGCTTCAATAAGTAGCCGTGTTTGATGACAGAGGGCGTTCCTGAGGGAAGTTGGTGTTCGGAGGAGATGAAAGCAAAGTTTGCCCGGCAGACGTGGTTTTCGACGAAAACATTCAAAAAGTCGACGTCACGATTCTCGCTAATCGACGAACGAAAGTGCGCGAAGTAACAGAGGCCATAGGAGTGTCGACTGGAATGGCAATTCATATTTTATATGATAAGTTGGCGATAAAAAAATTTAACTTCGAAGTAGTGTTTGGAGCAATTTAAGCGAGATCCGAAGGAACTTTTGTGTCCAGTTGATACACCTGGATTCATCATTACACACCAGAAACTAAGCAAGCACCGGTTAATCTGCTCTAAAGAAGGCAAAGACAGTCCCATCGGCCGGAAAAGTCATGGTCACGATTTTTGGGATGCGAACGGCCTTGTTCTCATGGATCACTGGACAACACTACAGTGAGTTATTGGACCGCTCTCACAAAAAATTCAAAGAGACATGGCCACATTTGACGAAAAAGAAGGTGCTGTTTCACCACGATTACACACCAGCACATCATCCGGAGTTGTCGCCGCCAAACTGCATGAGTTGCTGCCGCACCTCCCGTATTCACCTGTCTGACTCCCGGCGACTTTTTCTTGTTCCCTGAAATGAAGAAATGGCTCGCGGGATAAACATTTATTTCAAATGAGGAAGTCAGTGTCTAGACAGAGACGTATTTTGGTTATAAAAATGACCGGAGTGTTCAGAGAAGCGTATATTTCCAAAAGGGGACTATGTTGAAAAAAAAGTTTGGAAAAAATGGTGTCTTCATTTCCAACACGGGTACTTACTGAACCACCCTCATATTAAATATATTATATATTAAAAATGAAGTAACCCGGTATGAAATATATAATATAAATATTTACATGTTCAGTTAAAAAATATCTCAAATAACAAGTGAATATACAACAATTTACAGATAGTTTCACTTCTTCTTCTTGGCCGCCATGGCCTTCATTTGACAGAAACTATGCCCGTGTACAGGTGATGGACCTTTTCTCAACGCACCGTTTGAAATGCGCCAATTGTAACTTGAACTCCACGGGGTCAGGGGCAGAATATCACCTGGCAAAGACCAGATTACTTACGAATCCTACAAGTACGCCTCAGAGTCTTTTTAACTGAGTTGCGGACTTTATTTGATGTGTAACACCATTATCACGTGTCTCTTTAAGAAAGGTGATCCTGTCACGTCTTCACATTATCGCGGACTTGTATTGTTTGATACTAGTTTAAAAATGTTCTACTACATTCTGCATTTTGTTAAACCTTATAATGTTGCAAGTGAATTTCAAGCTGGTTTTCGTAAGAATTACTCTACTACTGATAAAAAAAGAAAACTTTTGCGTTTTCTGTAGTTTTTTCAGGCGCCTTTGACACAGTTCCACGTAATATGCTTTTTTATGAACCAGCACCACCAAGTTAACCACAAATAAACTGAAGATTTGGTGATAATGAAACCCTTATTTTAACTCCCACTACAAAAATTGTGGTGGGCAACTCTGATTGCGACACTACAAATCAAGTCCGCCTTAACGGAGCGCTTTTTGACCCTTTTCTCGTTAATTAAGGTGAAGGCAAGGTTTTTTGCTGAGCCCTACACTTATTTCCTTGTATCTTAATGCCCCAAGTGACAGTTTACAATGCGGTTTTAAGGTTGCTGATACTGCGGTTAAGGTACTGCTGTCCGCTGACGATATTGTTTTGCTTGCAGATTCTGCGATAGATCATCAATGATGGATGATTCTTACGCTTATTTTACGTAGCGGGGTCTGAACGTGAACCTGTTTAAATTTGAAGTTATGGTTTTCAAAGAATGTATAAGAACTCCTGCTGGCTGTCATTGGACGTACGGTAGTGTTCCCTTTGAAATTGTCAATGAATATAATTATCTTGGAATTAATAACTTATAAACTTAGTTACCTGAGACATTTAGATTAAAAGCTTTGCTACGCTGCGTCCAGGTCGATAATGTGTTACGATGCTCAGGTTTGGGGTGTATATGAGCCAGTAGAGAAACTCCTCCGATTCTTTCTAAAAAGGTTAATCTTTCTACCACTAAAGACGCCAAACTATATGCTCCACCTAGAAACAGGATTGTTACCGCAGTTTTTCGATGCCCTCTATACATTTATGACTTCTATTGTACGTTGCCTTAGTATACCGGCAAACAGACCCCGTCGCATCTTAGCTAACGAAGCAGTAATTCAGGGATTGCATTGGGTTGAGAAGTGGACTAAAATATACAATGGTGTAGATATGGATCCCCCCTGTCTATTAAGCCCTTCGTCTATTAAGATTAATTTGTCCTTATTAATAGGTAAATGGATTCAGAAGGAGCTGCTAGCTGTTGCTGAATGTGCAAGACATACAACATCAAATGACTATGATTTATTAAATAAATAAAAAAATAGCAATAGTGGTTTATAAATTTTAATGAAATTAAAATTGATTAAAAAAGCCAAAAAATTCGGCATTAACGTACCCAACTTTATTCTAAATTTAAGTATAAACCGGAAGGTAAGTGAAATAGCCTCGGTAATCTAGCGTAAGTGCACTAACCTGCCATCCCGTTGTGGATTCGAATCGCACGTAAAGCACGGTCCTCGCATTTTTCAAAACTTTCCTACTTTACTAAATACTATTCAAAAAAAAAAAATGCATTCCTTAACCCCAACAACCGTATCCTTCCAATCCTTACACCCGCACAAAAGTCAGCGCATACTTGCATTGTGGCTGCTAAACCAACCAAAACAAAAAAAAAAACAAAGAAAAAAGACACAGTTACACATTGCATCAGTGGTGCCAGCAAGAGGAAGCGGGCAATCCTCAGTCCTCAACCATCTGTGTGATCCTTCTGCCAGAAAAATGTGACACACAGATAGCGCTTAAAGCAGTAAGAAAACGTTGCTCCTAAGCAACGACAAGTGGGCATTCCCACTACTTAGGACTGGTAGCGGTAGGCTAATCACCTAACCTGAGAGAAAGCAAATACTATAGATTAATGAAACCAACGCAAGACTGAGTCTTATCGAGGACCTATGCTCCCGAGTAGAGTGAACAAGAAAACAAAAATTAAATAATAATTTTTTTAAACACGTAAAGAATGCATTTATTTTTATCATTTGGTAAGATGAGCTTCATATTTATAGATTACGATAACTCAAGAAGCAACTGCAAAAGAACTGACGAAGTTCTTTCGACTCCCGGCATTACCATATATGCGAGAAAAGTGTACGGCCGCCTGGACCATATGACAGATGCGTTACCAAAAGCATCGTTTATGTGTTGGGAATGGATGTGCCCAATTTGATCGAATGCTGTGCCAACGGGAGTAGAGTGAGAACATTATCTGTCATATTGTCTGTAAATTTAAAGTGTACCGAAACGGAAACAAAAATCGAACATTTACTTTTCACAGAAAAAGTCTCAATTCGACTCTTCTTTGTACAGTTTCCATTGCTTTCTTGCACTGAGATTTCTTGCAGATTAATGAGTGTCAGAAGTGTTGCAAGTTCAGAAGAGTTTGCAAACATTTCAAGCGATTTCCAATAAATACTGCATTGAAAACTGCGTCGTGCGTTATTTTTATTACGTCCTCTTGCTTCTATAAAACGACACCATATCCCTGTTGGTTTCGACGTTGAGTCGTAAATCATTCAATCATTCATCATTCATCAATCATAACGAATTCCTCGGTTTTAAATTTCAGTTTTTATAGTGCATTTGCATGACTACGGAACGCCATATTTCTCGGATATGGCCGGAATTGAAAGCCCCTTGTAAAATCGTCCAAAACCTTCGATGAAAAACCTCAAATGTTCAACCGCTACATATTCGTGGTTCTTCTAAAAAACTGTTCTCTAACTGAGACCTGTAAATGTGTCTTAATAAATCTCTTGAGTCACACATTTTCATTGATGATTGGAAACTTGCTTCCATTTCCCCATTTTTAAAAGTGGAGATAAAAGTGATGTAAGAGCCTACCGGCCAATTTTTAATTTTCTAAACTTTTTGAAAGCGTGACGAAATATAAACTTCGGTTAAATCTGAAGCATTGGTTTGCCGGAACCAGTATTGTTTCGTTTCGGGTCGATCTCTAAGTAATTTAGCCATTGGTAAATGCATGTAAATATGTAAGTCTTGCGAATGTTGCAAAAGTAATTCACATTTTATCAGGACTGCATTGGTTCATCTACTTACATATATCCATTTTACCTTCGTGTGTATATGTGAAAGCACAAAAGCTGTTTTGCTCAACTCGCTAGTCAAGGGCCTTGGCTAGCTCAAGGGCTGGTTAACACCATTGTTGTTTTCGTGTTTGTACATACATATATATATATACAGTACGCACACATATGCATGTACATATATATTTGCATATTTGAGTGTCAATATATATAGGTAAGAGTACTTAAACAATCCCCATGGCACGTGTGAGAATTACGCTCGAAAATAGTTTAACGTTTTTTAGAACTACAATTTCATTGAAAGGCCATGCTTTGTTCGGTGTGGCACATCGCTCTGTATTTCTTGTGCGGTCATAATCAAAAACCAAGGACAGTTGCCGCGGTAACACCCGCTCGCTGATAGTAATTGTTGATAGCCCCTCATATCTATTTGCCTTTCAAACTAAAAACAGGTGTTTCCAGTTACAAACATCCACTTTCATAATACATTTGCGACTTTCAGTGGGTGTCTCTTCAAAATGCAATGATGCGAGTGTTGAACTCTTTTCCGCACCAGCCTGACTGGATTGGTACGTGCGTTCTTACTCATTCACTCACTTAGTTTGCTGTGGAGGATTGCCTTCAATTGAAAGGCAGGAGCGAAAATTAGCAAAATCCCACAAATTATTTTCAAATTGTATGCAACACAAAAAGCTGCAGGTAACCCTGGCTAAATACACAGTGAATCCTGTTTCGAAGAGCAGTAAAAACTTTTACTCGCCAATGCAATTACCGTGCAAGGAAAGCCAATTACCAACTGACATTTGAATACTGATAAATGGGTGTGTGTGCACGCGTGAGCACAAGTGCGCGTTTCACAATTACTGGCAATACTCTGTTTCAAAGTTTTCATGGCTGCATATCTCTAAACGTCAGGATACTCTTTTCCAAAACAGCTAAACTGATTGATTATCATTTCCCTTAGACGCTCATCTCTCACCTCCTTCACTCGTTGCTCCCTTCCGTAAGCATGTCCACGAAAATCCAGCTGCTAGACTAAACGAAATAGAAGCACAAAACTTTTATATTTTCTCAAAATTCATTTTGTTGCAACTTTGTTGCCTCCCTTTAATTCTTGTCCGAACGGTGAGATTAGTATGAGAACGATGGTGTAACGAGAATAGAAAAGATACTCGAATTACGTTATCTCCATTGTAGGGCACTAATGCGGCCACTGTTATCGGTGGCTTTGTGCAATCAACAGCGGAGTCGGAGAGCATCCCAGTCACAATGTTGCATGTTGCAAGTTGCAAGTGGTGCACGGCAAATTAAACGGTAAATTCGCTTGGCACTGCCCTTTGATCACGCCTTCATTAACGACACATCAAATACATCCAACAACGACAAGCGCTGATTCGAAGCGAATGTGCAACACCATGTACGTCAGTATATTGCATGTGAAACGCGTTTTGTGGTCTTGCAGCGGATTCACGTCCAGATTCATGTTGGCGGTTTTCCTTTGAAGCTGCACAATTTTAATTTATGCGGTTGTAATTTTGATTAATTGGAGCGGAGCGACTTTCATTCGCGCATTCCTTATTTATTTATTTAATTCCTTATGCCACACATAGCAACCCCTTTCCATTGTGCTTCCTTCACTGCAATGCACCGCAAACAAGCGAGAATATTCGGGCAGCAGACAGCGGACAGTGGGCAGATAAGCTGGATAACACGCATATGCGCCAGCCTCGGCTTAAAATAATTATTTCATACGCACCGGCAACCAGTTGACGAGCTGAAATAATACGCCGTAGTTGTAGTGAGCGAATAAACAACAAAATATCTCGCCACCGTTGTCAACCCTTCGCTTCTCTCAAAATGCGCAGCAAGGATATCGTCTATATGTAATATATATGTGTGAAAATGTGTACTTTTGTTTGTGCATGGCACGTAAGCATGCAAACAATTTTATTTATTATGCCACGATTTAATGTGCTGCATTTTCTACTCGTGTATGTTGCACACTGAAGCGGCACAGCCTTTCGCTGCTGGCAGTTGCGTACATTTTTTACCAATCACTGCATTGAGAGCAACCTTTCACCCAAATAAAACCTTCCCTACACTTCTGATAAGCGACTGTCCTTGCCACACTTGAGACTCCCTACAAAATTCACACTCTTTTTTAATTTTTATTCCAGCTAAATAACACTTTTTATTTCTGCATTTTAAATGAGTTTCGCATTTACCTTTTATTTTTTCATTTGAAACGAATTTGGGTATACCTATGTGGATGTAAATGTGCCTAACTCAATAATACTCGTTTTCATTCATGTTTATTATGTACATATGTGTGAATGTATATATGTATGTATGTACATGTGTATATGAACGAGTGCAAATGCCAACTTTAAGGTCCAAGAATTTCTGCAAGTTTAGCAGATAGAAGTGTATTTGTAAAGTAATTGGAAGTTTGTAAAGTCAGCCGTCGTGAAGATGACAAACACAGGCGCATTATTTACAAGTAAAAGTACACAGTTGAAGTGAGCCCCTCATTGGGTTAAAGCCAACCTTTTTTAAACAAATAAGAAATAATTGATGTAATTTCAAGCCCATTTTTATTTAGACTAGCATAAAGTATCTATTATGTGTTTGATTTAAAAAATAGCATAAGCAATTGAACATTGAAACAGATACAGACAAAAAAGGTAAGTCAAATGACTTCACTTCCTGAAAAAATATCTCATCTGCAATGCAAATAGAGTTTGACACATTTTCGGACACCATATTGCCTGCATGCAAATAAATCACAGAGGAGAGTTGAGAGCAGAAAGGAGTTGAGAGAAATATCATAAAAGCAAAAGGTATGAAAAATATGAGTATGCAAATGTCACATTAAAAATACAGCGGTTGGGCTACCCTGACGTGTTCATAAAAATTTGCATAAAAATACGACAAGTGAGAGACATTCTTTATGTGGCAAGAAAATTTTAATATCAAACATGAAATAACAAATAATTACATGTACTTTTACGTAAAAAGTAAAGTTTTGTGAGATCTTGTCCTAGGGGAAAATGAAGAATGTTTTAACGCAGGCTTAACTTCCGAACGTTGCTTCAACTATAAAGCTAAGGTCAAAACAAAAAATCCAATAAATCTACAGTAGGAATTTAAGGCAAATGTTTTTCATAACAAAACCCTCGTGGTTAATTTAAATATGTGATCTCCCATATTTTACAATAGGACCACCTCAGAAAGACAAGGCTCATAATGACATATATGCCCATATTCTTACCCTTAGAGCAGTGACCGCGATAAATATGGATAAATTTAGTACAGATATCAAAAGTCGATTTCCAGTTGAAACTTTGTGATGTAATATTAATGCGCGTTTATTAATAAATAATAATCCCTGGTTCAAAAGGTGCTCAGTAAGCAACTTTATTGTTCATTCTTGACAAAGCGGTTAGCCAATAATTTGTTCAGCCAATAATTTGTGTCCTTCCAATGTACGAGGTTTGTTCAAAACATAAGGTGAATTTTCAAATTTCGCAAGCTACGTACATTCGCCTTTCGTCTCGAAGTTATACGAGGTGTGTCAATATGTTGGTACTCATGCCGACGAGTTCGCCCATTTTGAATGTTCAGTTAATTGTTTAGAGCTGCTTTGCTCGGCTCGTCTTCGATTTTTACCTATTCAAAAAGGTGGATCAAAGAACCTGTATCAAATTTTGGAAAACGAAATTAAGTGCGCGGATGCATTCTGAATGATGACTGTGTCATACGGAGAAGCTACTTTGGGCCAACGTTCATCGGGAGTACAAAATGTTCTCAGAAGGCCGAGAAGATGTGAACGATGAAAATCGTGCCGGACGCCCAAATACTTCAACAACAGACGAAAAAATTGATGAAGTAAAAAAAATGGTATTGGCTAATCGTCGAATCATCGTTAAAGAAGTTGCTGAAGACGTAGACATGCCGATTGGCTCGTGCCATTCGATTTTTTTCAATGATTCGTACCAAAAATACTCGATTTCGACCAAAAGCAGCATCGCATGAACATTGCTAACGAGATGTTGGACTCTGTCCGCGACGACCGAAATTTGCTCCAGAGGGTCATAACTGGTGACGAATCGTGGTTTCTTGGTTATGACGTGGAAACCGAAGCTCAATCATCTTAATGGAAGCTGCCGCACGAACCAAGACCGAAAAAAGCGCGCCAAGTTCGGTCGAATGTAAAAGTTTTGTTTACCGTTTTCTTCGATTGCAGGGGCGTTGTGCATCATGAGTTCTTGCCACAGGGTAAAACTGGCTATTAACCGGAATATTACCTGCAAGTTATGCGCAATTTGCGCGAAGCAATCCGCCAGAAGCGCCCGGATTTGTGGAAGAACAAAAATTTGCTCTTGCATCACGATAACGCCCCTGCTCACACATCGTTGTTTGTGCGCAACGTTTTCCCCAGATCTGACCCCCTGTGACTTTTTCTGGTTCCTGAAACTGAAGAGGCTCATGAAGGACGACGCTACGCTACGATGAAAATGTTGAGAAAGTGAAGAAAATTATTATAGAAAATCATCGAAGCACAATTAGAGAAGTTGCTTAAGATGTCGGCATATCGGCATAGCGGTTGTGCGAAGTTCGTTCCAAAATTGCTGAATTTTAACCAAAAACAACATCGCATGAGCATGGCTCAGGAATTGTTGAATAACGTCAACGATGATCCAGATTTTCGTAAAGCGGTCATAACTGGTGACGAATCATGAGTAAGCCCAATCGGCCCAATGGAAGAGTCCAGGAGAGCCAAGTCCAAAAAAAGCATGCCCGGAATTGTGGGAGCAATTGCATGGCTATTGCATCATGATAATGCACCTACACTCATCTTTGCTTGTGAGAGATTATTTGACCAAAAACAACACCGTTATCATGCCTCAGCCTACGTATACACCACATTTAGCTCCCTGAATCAACAAACCTGCATAAACCCGCTGGTTACATTCAGTGAAGGCCCTTCATAACTTTTCTTTGCTTCTTCCCTAGCCAAAAAATTATGATAACTCTCCTTAAAGAGATTTTACGTAGGCCCATGAACCCCCGCCCTAAAAAGTGAACGCAATAGAGACTTCTGCCTTGGCGCTTTCTTGAATGCCTAATTTTCGTTTGAAAAATAGAAAACAAAGCAAAAAAGTCAAAACACAAAACTCAAAGTGAGCGAAATGTGGTTGAACCACCAAAAGTCCCTACACGACACGTACGTTTTGCCACGCAGCATTTGGAATCCCTTGCCACACGTTCCACTCTTCACTCCCAGCAAAAAGTAAACAAGAATCCACTCCAAACAGCAGCAACGCCCCAGTTCATTCATTTGTTGGACAGAATAAAAATGTAGCTGTCAGTAAGAGTGCATTATCCGACCAACCAACATGAGGGGCTGCAGAAACGTGGAAGGAAATGGAGTAGCCGGCACTTGGATGATGCGACAAGTGCACAACTGCAAGGCCACTTCTCGATGCTATTTCAAAGCGGTAGTTGTTCGCTTGTGTTTCGCTTTTTTCGGTCACTGCAATTGTTGGCACTTTTTTATACTTTCGTCCTAGTACTTAGTGCCAGCCGACAGACGAAAGGTGCGGTGATGGTGCAGCTGGTGAGAAGAGTCAGCAGTGAGGCAGGCAGTTCAACATTGGAATGTAATCAAAAACCAAGTATATGCATTTGCTTCATATCCACACACACAAACGCACATATCCTGATGCTCACTTTTCGTTTAATGTAGAATACAAGCTTATACACGTGCGACATCTTGCTGGCGGGCGGGTCCGGAAATTTGGCTCCATTAGTGCTGCCATGTCTTGTTGTTGTGGCAGACAAAAAGGTGGCTGTGGCGTATATGTAAAATGAAACTGAAGTCGAAGTATTTTCGCCGAGATTTTCGACACACGCTCTTAACCCGCTCCTCCTTTTTCTCATCGCATATTTTCCTTTTTCCTCATATTTTACATTATTTTCTTTCAAGTTTTCAGACTCGTCATTTTACTCCTCAGCGCTTGCAGTTGCCATCGCAAGGTTGCCAAGCCCAAAGTTTTGCGGTTGCACGAAGCGCACCCAGATTTACACGCTGCAACCCCAAACTGTGGTTATACACCTATGTGTAAGGTCGGGCCGAATTGAGGGACGAGGCAACTGCGACTCACGGGGATAACCGTGCTTAGTTGCTTACAATACAATTTTCGCGAGTGTTTTTCACCGTTATCTGCACTTTTCGCAGTACTTCTGTTTTATTTAGCGGCGCGGCGCCCACAAGTCGATAATGAATACAAGCAACTCATCATCCTTCGCCCAGTCAACTATCAGCAACGATAGTGTGTCGTTGATGCAATAATAACAACTACATACAAAAAACAATCTACTTTCTTTGGAAGGTGGCTAAATAAGTTTTCAAAAGCCAAGTTAGTGATTTCGCAAAAAGTATCCGAGAACGGTTGACGTAGTAACTGGCGTCAATATTCTTCAGACTGCTTCATGAACCGAAAATAAATATAAAAAAATAAAAAATTATAAACAGACAACACTTTTTGTAACAATTTCAAACTTCTTTATTCATTTGTGACTAGTTCTTCGTTGAGGTTGGACTTTGCAGGAGGAGCAGAAGCTAAACGTTTAATGGGCTGAGTGCCAAGATGTCATTCCGCTGCATCTTTTACGTGTATGCACTTTTAATGTCGCTTGTGCATAGTCACTTTGTTGTGCATCAACTTTTGCTTTCACACAAAGTGTTTGCACCTATGGTATGTATGCTGGTTAACGGTAAAAAAAGCAATATTATTAATAAAAACATAATTGCCTACCGAGGCATAAATAACTCACAACTCACACATTATTTTGCGCTGCGCCTCAGGAGCTCGAGATGTTAACAGAATTTGTATTACGATAGAACTTGATCATAAAAGTCCTTGAAAAATAGTCAACAAAAGAAACGAAAGTTCAGAAGTAAACGAAAAATAAAGTAAACATCTCAGGTTGCATTAATCTCATAGAATAGTATCGATTTGGTTATGCGTTCGTCAATTGCCATGAATCTCTAATGGACTCTATAAGACCCTACAGACATGTGCAAGATCACAATGTGGATTCTAGTCGTGGATAGAAAATATATGCGACTTGATTTTGACATAGCGCAAAAACTGCTTTCTAGCATCTCTCTACCTATGCATCAAGCTCCATGCTTCTAGAGACACCTTGTATATACATATGTTCAAGCACATACTGCGGGGTGTTGCTTATAACTTTGACTGCAGTTTTGCTTGAATACGAAATTTCACTACAGCAGCAGTTCCAGTGACAAAAAAATGTAAATAAATTGAAGCAAAGCCTCGACTTACTTCTATCCCCGGTCTGTCTTCTATTTTAAATGGATTCAAACATTCAACTTCCAGCGTCAAATAAAAAGAGAGCGAACAAAAAGCACTTTAAATGAAAGTTTCTTATGTTAACACCTGGGCTATTAATGTGCGAAGCGCCAGCCCCTCATCCTGCTTGCTCTTCACGAAACACTCACTGTGCACGAATATTTATGAGCCTTTCCGCATATACACAGGTCTTTTCATATGTGTATGCAAAGGATATAAAAGTGCTACCTGTGATTCCAAGGCAAACGCTTCAGTTGCACAACAAAGTTGAAGATAAGCCGAAATGTTTTTAAGTTTACTACCGAGATTTTTTACTCGTTTGCTACCCACCGATCTGATGGGATGTACATGAGGGCCATACATACGTACATATATATGAATGTGAGCTAGTATCCTTATGTTTTCCTTTATTCCATTTGTTTTACCTAACAACACCAACGACTCTTAATTTTTTGGCCACCTTTTTTCTTTATGCCCAAGCTTGCAAATATCCATACACTGGTCCAAATTTCAGTCAAGCTTGAGGGTGCACACAAACAACAAACGCCCCAGTCGAGTTTTATTTTGTTGCAAACCCACAGGCCATCGTTGTTTCAACACCCACTTTGTTGCCACAATTCGCTGACAGCAGCTTAGTTGCCGACAAGGAGCGCTGATATCGCCAGCAGGTGCTTTTAAATGATTCTACTTCCGGTGCGATTTTGCCACATATGAGTAGATCTGTGGAATTTAGGATGCATGAAGCATCTATAGGGGCATGCAAGCAATGAAACACGTATAGCTGTTTGTATGTGTGTGTAGGTGAGTGTAGGTTGCGCAGACCACTTGAACTGTTCAAGCTACGAAAAATGTTACATTTTTCAGTAGCAGAGTTTCAGCATTACATAAAAGCTCATAATGAAAGGCTCAGGCTGAGAGACATTCCTATTGAAAACTAGAAAAGAAAAAGGCCAAAAAGTATGAGGCCATAAACAACGGTAACTGCTTAATGAACGAGTTTTATGTGCTATTTTCAATGCTTGGCATTAATGGGCCTTTTCGCCCCTATGTGTTAAATAAATAAATTTCTCCATTGTGCAAGATGATAAGTGGTGTATGTTTGTAGTATAAATATGTGCATACGATTACGTAATAAATACTTTCCGTATTGAGCAAGATTTTCGAGGCAGACATACATATGTACACATGCAAACATATGTAGAGATGAAAACAAAAGGTTTCAAGCAATAAAGTTATAAGGAATATCAAAATCAAAAATCTAATAAACAAGTACCGTTAACCACCGTACACAAATGTGTGCATAAAGTCCATGTCATCTAACTCAGGCTGTTCTTCGCTACTGATGAACCATACACCGAACACCCGTAAATTAGCGTTGACCGCAAATAAATTATCTGTTTATTAACTTTAATTTCGAGGACTACTTCTCTTTATTCCCTGTTTACAAATGAAGCACAACAAATCTAATCGAAATTTTGTTTTATTTCATCATGTTGTAGTCTATGGCATTTAAGTATGGCGGACTGTATCCGTTAAATGCACACCATGACTCCTTTGGCAAATCAAGAGTCGCATATGGAAATTTTGGCATAGTTTGTGCTGTATATCATTTATAAGGCGTCTGATTTCATTCTTCACTCTTTTATGCGCAGTGTATGAAGTGGCGCCTTTCTCTTAAATGTTTATGTCATCTATCTCAGGTCATGAAAAGTTTGTTATCATACCCCGATAAGGTTCATCTTGCAACATAACAGCAACAGTGTCCGCATTCATTTTCGAAGACGTACGGCCCGATAACACCGCCAGCCCAAAAACAACACCAAACAGTTACTAGTTGCACGTGCATAGTTTTTTCTTGAATGGCATGTGGATTTTCAGTGCGCCAAATGCGACAGCTTTGCCTGTTCAAGTATTCGCTTAGGTGAGAATGTACCTCACATTTAGATCACTTTTATGCGTTGCCCAATTGAGTATCGTTCCAAAGGTAACAATAATATGCAGATTTTATTGTTTTACCAGATTATTTGGAAATCCCTACTAATATTATAAATGTGAATGTAAGTTTGTTTGTTACGCTTTCACGCCAAAACTACTTAACCGATTATTATGAAACTTTGTACACATGTTATTGGAGGTGTTAGAAGTAACATAGGATACTTCTTATTAAAAAAAAGGTCTCGAGATATAGGTCAAAACGTGGACCCGGGTAACCTTCGGATGTGTATGTACAATATGGGTATCAAATGGAAGCTGTTGGTGAATGCTGTAGTTCAGAGTGTTTTTCATGCCGCTCCGTGACTAGGGTCTCGAGATAGAGACCAAAACGTGGACCCTAGAATGTGTTTGTACAATATGGATATCAACTGGAAGCTGTTGGTGAATGCTTTAGTACAGAGTATTTTTCATGCCGCTCCGTGACTGGGGCCTCGAGATATAGGTCAAAACGTGGACGCGGGTAACCTTTGGTTGTGTATGTACAATATGGGTATCAAATGGAAGCTGTTGGTGACTGCTGTAGTTCAGAGTATTTGTCATGCCGCTCCGTGACTAGGGTCTCGAGATAGAGACCAAAACGTGGACCCTAGAATGTGTTTGTACAATATGAATATCAAATTGAAGCTGTTGGTGAATGCTTTAGTAAAGAGTATTTTTCATGCCGCTCCGTGACTGGGGTCTCGAGATATAGGTCAAAACGTGGACGCGGGTAACCTTTGGTTGTGTATGTACAATATGGGTATCAAATGGAAGCTGTTGGTGAATGCTGTAGTTCAGAGTATTTTTCATGCCGCTCTGTGACTAAGGTCTCGAGATAGAGACCAAAACGTGGACCCTAGAATGTGTTCGTACAATATGGGTATCAAATGGAAGCTGTTGGTGAATGCTTTAGTACAGAGTATTTTTCATGCCGCTCCGTGACTGGGGCCTCGAGATATAGGTCAAAACGTGGACACGGGTAACCTTTGGTTGTATATGTACAATATGGGTATCAAATGAAAGCTGTTGATAAGTGCTTTAATACGGGGTAATTTTCATGCCTATTGATGACTAGTAATCTATAAACGAAATTTCTTTCGCATCCCAAAAAAACGGATGCCAACAACTTCTTGGCCGATTTCTGGTTTGATTTAGGATCGTGGTGATAGACCCAAGTCAGAAAGAAAGTCAGACAAAAAGTCCAAAGTTTTTTCCATTGCTAGCGAATGCGGCACCCAGTGTTCTCACAGCTTTCTGAAACCCAATACTTCAGTCTAAATATTGCTTACACTGCCCAATGAGATGCCTAGGTCTTCTACTAAATCTCTTTCAGTCGCTTGACGGACCACGCTTGACGGACGTGCATTTAACGTCGCTTGACGGACGGCTTGTAGGACCACGTTTAAATTCAGCAACCCAATTTTCTACTTTCAATATTCGTTCATAATTTTTCCGTTGCTTTTAAACCGTACGATACTTTATTCTTCACTTTGCCACGTCGATACTAAATAAATGGCTTGTAATCAAATAATGAGTTGGCAGTTTGAAATGAAACTTCATATACGTTCATATGAAGAGTGTACCTACATAACAAAAACAATTGAAGCTAGTAGCAATGCCCTCTCTGAACCTCAAAACTTACTGAACAACCTAGCACACAGCTATTTCTGCATAAGTTTAGTTTCTTAAATTAAGTTCAGTTTTAACACGTTTTATATAACAGTTTGACGAAAACTTCAAATTGTAGTAGTATTCAAAAAGTTTATTCAAAACGAAAAATTGACTTGACACTGAGATGAAAAGGAAACGACAAAAACGCGCCTAACATGAAATGGAATTGTGCTTTTTAATTAAATTAATCTAAATTATTAACTTGCGACCAAAAGTTAAGGATATACAAATCCTTGATCCATCCCGTTCTTACCTATGGTTGCAACCTAAGGACGCTAAAAACGACTGATATTAATCAGCTAATGGTATTTGAAATAAAAATATTTCGAAAAATATATGGACCTGTAAGACTGTAAGACGGTACCTATCGAATGAGAGCTGGAACTATTAGCAAACAACAAAACTGTGATACAATTTATAAAATCTCAGATGATAAGATGGCTCGGACACGTGTTTAGAATGCCCAGGAGAGAACAACTCGGAAGACAGTTGAATTACGCCCTATTAAAGGCCGAAGAGGAGGACGCCCAGAAAGAGCGCATGTTTTACCACATTTTCATTTGGGCTCGCTGTTAATTTATGGAATCAAACTCATAGGCAATGAGAGTTATAGCTTGTAACATCAGACAGACGGACGAAGAAAATCGATTCTGGATAAGTATGAGTTTAACGTAGTGCAATATACAGATTGAAATTGTGCCAGAGTTACGAGGGTCTCACCAGTCTGCAATAGGTCCTCGGCATTTAGGGTCAGGAGTTTAGGAAGGTGGTGATCTACTGTCCAGTTCGGAAGTTGCAGTTGTGTTTTTCCATTGATTGGGAGCATGAAAGTCTCGTAGTGAAGGTTTGCAGGGGCGGACAGGATGCATCCCGTGGCTGCCCTGATAGCAGTGTTTTGAGAGGTCTGGAGCTTTGTCCACTGCGAATCACTAGTGCCAGGCCACCACACGGGCGCATCATAATTCAGTTGGGGTTGTTAACGGTCGGTATTGGTGTGTCTAAGTCCATGGCGACCCTCTTCACCTCGAAGGAGGTCAAACTGCAGCTGAATGTGAACTGCGTCAGGGCAGCCACGGGACGCATCCTGTCCGCCCCTGCAACACCTACACTACGAGGCTTCCATACTCCCAATCAATGGCACAGCAAGACGAGATCCGACGAGTTCACATTCAGCTGCAGTTTGACCTCCTTCGAGGTGAAGAGGGTCGTCATGGCCTTAGAGAGAGAGAGAAAGCTGAAGATTCCTCGCTGTGAAAAATCGATAAAGGCTGGCAAGATAAACGTTCGCTTTGGTACACAAGCCATCGGTGCCATTGCCTGATTGCGTGTTTGTCAACAAGCATGGTTTATGTAAAAAAATTTAAAACGAAACTACCTTCTAAAAATTATTATATCACGCACGAAACTATCTATAATTATCTTCGGCTCATCTTAAAAAAATCGATTCTCGAATCTGTTTCAAAGCATCGCTCAACTCTTATAGGATTTTGAATTCAAAATTTTGTCAACCACTGACCTAAATGGCAACTTCCAGTTAAGTGCAGTGAATATCATTTTTAATGAACTGAAGTCGCGCCAATCCACACATTAAAGTATTCCTCTTCTTGCACAGGCATTTTATATTCGTTCACATTCATTGCTCGCATCATCAGAGCGAGCGGCTGTCCTAGATTCGTTTCGAACATAATTTCAAAATGGAACATTCAAGCAACCTATCTGCCAGCATCGTTTTTTATTCGGTTGAGTATTCCGCATACATATCCACATGTGCTTCAAGCGCTCACCCATGTATGCGACACAAATGCACCAACTACTATTGCCATTTTATCCCTGCAGAGGAAAATACTAGTCGTGAATTAGAATACTCAACTCCATCTTGAGCTCTTGTTCCATCTTTTTCCCATGCTAGCGAGTGGTATTTTCATCACGGAGATACCCCTGTACGAAATGTCAATTGCCCGGACATGCATTAGCATAGTATCAGTTAAAATACCAATTCAATACTTCTAAGATAACCAGTTTCAGACCAGACCCATTCGATTCTAAGGTCGTCAAAATATTATATTTCGTATTAAACGTATACACAGAATTTATTTTCCTTTTTGGTTGAAGGTTTGTTTAATGCAGATAATGCAACATCTAAATGGGAAAACTCCCCCAGCTACATAAATTTCACAACTTAGAGGTGAGCGAGATTAAAATCATAAATAAATCCATGAACGAAAAGAAATATATTACTTTAATTTTATCTCGGCAAAAATTATACTGAGCGCTTTTCATATAATAGGTCCAATCCTTCTGGATATTCGTAATGCATCTCTGCAGTATGGAGAGTTTCACAGTCCCATGAGTTTGTCGATGGTAAGATCAGTAGAAAAAGTACAAAACAAGGAAAATTCAGAAGAATTTCGTCTCATAAATATGCTAATAACAGAAAGTAAAATAGTAAAGTTCTGGACGATATTCAGAATCCTACGTTGAGAGTAATCAGCTCACGTCTGAAAACGTATCAACGTCATTGATGTGAGTCGGTACTAAATCTAGTAATTTTACACTGGAAATCAGAAACGAACAGAGGAAAATGATAGGAGTCCCATTAGAAAATATGAAACGTTTTGGAATCGAGGGGGTTTAAAGTCAGTAATTGAAGAGTTACTTAGCTAAAAGTATTAATTTGAGGAATAAGGTCGTAGCGTTTTTACCGAAGACTTTCATTTAAACAAAAAACAATAATTATATCAATAAGTTAATCAATTATATATTTGCCGTTACTGTTTACAACTTCTTCAGACCTCTCGACCAATTTGTTGATGCCGTTCCGCAGCGAGTTTTTAAGGTCCTCTTTGTCATCGAAGGTAACGCCCTTGTTATGGTTTGACCGGGAGCGGAAAAGATAGTAATCGGATGCTGAAGGAACTCCCATTCGAGCTCTTAGAGTGCATTTTTGACGACTTGGGTAACATGGGGCCTGGCGTTGTCATAAAGGAATATGGTTTGACCATGTCCATCAGGTCTTTTCATTTGAACAACTTCATTCACGCGGAGTATCTGTGCAATGTAGAGCTCCTTGTTGACCGTGGCATTCTTTTCGAGCATTTCCACCATGCCCTCCCAGTCTCACCAAACACTTATCATGATCTTCTTCGGATGAAAATCCGGCTTGACTCTTGGCTTTGACGTATCTCCTGGAGCCCCCCACTCCTTTCTTTGCTTTATTTGATGTATAGACACCATTTCTCATCTCTCGTGACGATTCGGTACAAAAAGCGTTGTTTATGACCGCATGTTGCTCGATGGCGGGCGAAATGTTGAGGAGCAATTTGAAGACAACTTTCTTAGTTATTTCGTTGAGCTCGTGAGGCACCCAGGCCCCCAATTTTTCAGTAAATCCCATTGAATGAAGGTGATTGAGAATCGTTTTATGATCGCAGATAATTTTTTCCGCCAATTCCCGAGTGGTTTGGCGACCGTTCTCCTTCAAGAGTTCTTCATCGAATTCAGAAGGTCTTTCGCTGTGGGACGTGTCATCGCCGTCAAAGTCGCCATTTTCGAACTTTGCAAACCATTTCCGTGCTGTAGACTCGCCTATGACACCTTCTCCATACACGTCGCAAATGTCCCAGGCTGCTTCGACAGCTTTTTGATCTCAAAATTTAAGTCCAAAACACATTTATATGTAGAACCAAGTAGAATCAAGAATGCCTAAAGAAGTGTCTATAAATAATGTCGTAAGGATACGGAGTGCCATGATTAAACCACATTTCGAGTATTGTTCGACTATACTCGTACTGCTCTTGGGATCCATTGAAATCAAAAAGGGAATGCAAAATTTGCAAAACAGAATGAGTTGCGTTTTATTATGTAATACCATGAAACATACACATTAAAATTTGTGTTTTGAACGGGATTTCGTGTGCCGAATCATTGAAAATGTTACAGAAAGTATATGGCGAGTGTGCTTTATCAAAAACATGGACTTACGAGTGGTATAAGGATTTTGCAGAGGGCCGAGAAGTAGGGAAGATTTGCCCCGATTTGGTCGCCCTTCAACGCCTTCAACGGATGAATACGTCGATAAAGTCAAGGAACTGAAAAACCATCATTTAAGTTTGAGGGAGGTAGCTCGTGACCTCAGCGTTTCTCACGAATCAATTTGCAACATTTTACACCATTCATTGGGCATGAGACGCATGGCTGCTCGACTCATTCTAAGAGAGTTGAATTTCTTTCAAAAAATTCATCGTAAGAAGCTTGCTGAAGACATGTTTGAGAAAGGAAATCCAGACCCAACGGTTATCCAGCGCATCATAACAGGTGACAGTTTGATATGCAAAGCAGTTAACAGGCGGCTGAATGGCGCTATCCACATTCGCCGAAACCCAAAAAACCACGTCAAAGTCGGTCATCCTACTCATTTTCTTTGATTAGGGTGTTGTGCACTCGGAATTCATTCCAAGGGGTTCTACAGTAAATAAATAATATTACTTTGAAGTTATGCGACGTTTGAGAGAGAATAGCCCAATTTGTGGAAAGAAAACTCATGCACCTTGCACCATGATAACGCACCGTCTCATAAGGCTCATATTGTCAACACTTTTTTGACCAAAACTCGACAAATATCGTATTCACCGGATTTAGCCCCCTGTGACTTTTTTCTTTTCACTTAATAAATGCGTTAAAAGTTTAAATAGCAAAAGATAATTAAAGAAACCTAATAATAAAATAATAATAATTAATAATAAAGTGCGAGTGCGAGTTAATTATACCGACGGTATAATTTTAACGGTACTGGTAGTTTGAAAGCTGAGTGTAAACTATCTCTTCGCTGCGACCCCGAACAAAATTACGAAAAATAATATTTTTTTCATCTCGTAAAATGTGCCATAATGCTTTATAAACAAATGCAAAATAATAGTTAAATCATAACATTTCTCTAAACAACAGTTTCTTTACCTAATACAGCTATAAGCAATTAAAACATGAAATAAAAAAATTTGGTGCAGCTTTACTCGGCAGAATACGTCAAATTAACTATAAATCACTTCAAACATCTGCGCAAGTGTTTCCTCCCAGACACGTCAAACGACCGAATGACCAGTTAAAGTCGAAGATGTCGGTTCAGTAGATGGCACTTTGAACAATCTGCGATTGACCTGATACAATGTTTTTGGCTTTTTAAAAGCTCCTTTTAAGGAATAACTAAATTTCCATCACGTTCCATTGAAATGAAAAGTCGTAAAAATGACGACGGCGTCGGTCAAGTGGCAATGATTGTAGAGATCCAAAGTTAATGATTTTCTCTGGAAGTCCACGCCTCTGAGCCGCGATTCAATGCACACAGACTCTCTTCCTTAAATCTTTGGATAACCTACGAATATCTTGGACAGCTCTACGTCAGTTAACACAAACTGCGATTATTTCATTTTATTTAAATAATTCGCCTCTCCAAACCAGTGGTCGCATATGGAGGAACAGAGCTGTTGCTTCATGGGACTTCGCATGAGACGCATGCAAACTTGCAATGGCCTTCGTTTCTTTTTGTTTGCTTCACCATGAATGTTTGTCGCATTGTACTATGCTGCGTGTGTATTGCGTCTCTTCCAGCAACGAACCATTCAAATGATTTGTGTACATGCCGCATACATTTTTATTTAATTTATTTGCGACGACTCACCTCTGTGCGCTTTTTTCCAAAACGTCAATGTGTAAGTTGTCATTCACGTTGAATCGCCTAAATAATTACTGTACTTGGCCCTCTCGCTCACATCACTTTCGCCCTCATTGATACTAAGCGGCAATGCCACTACAAACATAGTAGAGCCACAATAACCCCGCGTTCTATTACCTCCTGCCAAGAGTTACGATGGTGAGTCAATGGCTTAACTGCTTCATTTGCTTTTCTCTTTATGGAGCTTTTCTTGTTGTTTGCTGTGATTATTCTTAGTTTGTGTTTGCCGATATTGAATATTGCAGGTGTTTAACGTCATCTCCGATCATCTCCGATGCAGGCTTATGTATGTATGTATGTATGTATGTATGTATGTACTATATATATGTATGTATATTCTATTATGCTAAATTGTCATTGGACTAATTTCAAAGCGTGAGGTTGCGTAACGTTTTTATAAAATTCATCAGATTTTCCTGCATCTCCTCATTTAAAAGTCTCCACTTGAACCCTTATAAGCATAAAGTGCCATTAAATAATGTCCTTTCCTCCAGAGAAAAGTAATGTTATTTCGTTATGAATTCCCAGCGGAAGATAAACCAAAACTTATAAAACTCGCGAATATTCAACAGGATTAAAAGTTGCCAACTTAACATTTCCGACGCAAACCCATACATACATGTGTCCGAAATAGAGCCAGGGCCCACGGTATGTGGCGCTAGCTAACGCAGCTGCAGTTGCCAACCCATTTCGAAGAAGAGTAACTTAACGACATGAAAACCGGAATGATGGGTGAAGGTAGGAGGGATTAACCCTCACCAGCGCTAACAGAAATTCTACCGAATCCTGTTGGTTATCATTTTAGTTTGTTGACGCGATTGGCGAATGTATTGGCATGCAAAGGTGCCCGGCCAGATACTTGGGCCAACTTTCATAACAATGTACCGAAGTCCAACCGCTGGGTACAACAGACTAACACTTACTTGTGCAAGAAAACAAAAGTACAGCAATAGGGGGCATAATTAATAAAAATAAATAAATAAATGATTGACGCGTACACTTGTGTTAGGTGTCTGGCCGATCTCCTCCTCCTATTTTTGGTGTGCGTCCTGATGTTATTCCACAAATGCAGGTACCTACAACCGACTCCGAAAGGCGAATGGGTTTTTAAGAGGAGCATTTTCATGGCAGAAATACACTCGGAGGTTTGCTATTGTCTGCCGTCAATATTTATTATTTGATGTTCATGCACGGAGACTCGAACCTACACACTCCCCAACGGTAGTCACGCACCAACCATTCAGCTATGGCGGCCGCCAGGGGATAAAATTGCATACTAGAATAAGCAAGCTGGTGTATTTAGTGGCATATGTTCTGTCCAAAAACTTGAAATAAAGTTTATAAAGACACACAACAAATTAAATGGGTTTTGTTCTAAGCTGAGCAATGTTGGCAGACCCTCAAGGCAATGCATTCACCCAAGTGCCAATGGTTTTATTATATTACGATTTGGTTATAAACTTTCTTAATTACCTGGAAGTCTAGTAAGGCCAGAGATAATACCCACATTGCTGTTTTCAAACAACTTACCATGATTGATTTTTGATATCAGTATAAATTAAACGGCGGCCGCCATGGCCGAATGGGTTGGTGCGTGACTACCATTCGGAATTCAGAGAGAGAATGTATTTCTGTCATGAAAAAGCTCCTCATAAAAAATATCTGCCGTTCGGAGTCGGCTTGAAACTGTAGGTGCCTCCATTTGTGAAGCAACATCAGGAGGCACACCACAAATAGGAGGAGGAACTCGGCCAAACACCCAGAAAGGGTGTACGCGCCAATTATACATACATATATATATACAGGGTTGGCCATATTAAACTGACCCATTGAGTAACCCTATAACTTTTTACTGTAATTTGAAATCTAAGGTTTACGTCAACAAGCCAAAGACACTAGGCGCACTTAAGGCCAATATCCGACGGGAAATAGCCGCCATATCGGCCGAGACGCTGGCCAAAACTATGGAAAACGCCGAAAAACGGGCACATTACGCTATACGAGCTAAGGGCGACCACTTGCGCGATATCATATTCAAAAAGTGATGTAAACGAATCTCCTTGAACTAAATTAAATGTTTTTCACAATGAAACACAAAAAAATATTTCTTTTTCCATATTTTTTTAATAATCACATGGGTCAGTTTAAGATGGCCAACCCTGTACATATCCAAATACGTGCTAAGGGCGACCACTTGCGCGATATCATATTCAAAAATTGATGTAAACGAATCTCCTTGAACTAAATTAAATGTTTTTCACAATGAAACACAAAAAAATGTTTCTTTTTCCATATTTTTTTAATAACCACATGGGTCAGTTTAATATGGCCAACCCTGTATATATAAATTAATATATTAGTTGTTAGTCACAATAAACTATAATACTAACAACCCACACACTCACACGCAACTTTCCTCACGCATAGAAGCTATGACAGTTTTCAAATAAATACAAAAAAAAATATTTTCATTATATTCAATTTTTGTAATGAACAAAAAGATGGAATAAAAGAAGAATTCGAAAATTATGAAAAGCAATTTAATTTAATAACTTAAAAATCAAGTCGCAAACACATGGACATTAAGGATTCGACTTGACATATTTTATTAAAATTTTGTCGAATTTTGGTTTTTGATCTCAAACCAGCACATAGACTTGTAACATTAAATGGACGGATGGAAACTTATTCTTCACATACATAAAGTGAGCATCTCAATAATATTTACATAAGTCGAATCTAAATGAGGCGGGGAGCACCACGTGTGCCAAGGTTGTGTGAGGTTAATTGAGTCGTTATCGAGATACACGCATCTACTCAAAAATAAGTGTGACACCGCCCGATGGGCTTCAATTTTACTTGAGTCGTAATTATCAGTTGAAAAGCACAACAAAATATGTATGTACATATGTATGTACGAGTGCATATAATATATTCTTATTTCAAACACGCATGCATTCAAATGGGCAAACAACAATTTCGATGAAACATTGCACTGCTAATAAATCATTTCAGAATTAATTAGCCTCATCGCTCAATAGATTGGCAATATGCTAAGCAGGGGAAAGGTAGAGGCACCAACCAGGTCGGGTAGCATAACGGGAAAATACATCCCGGTGGTTTACTTCATTAATGTGGAGCATATTTGTAGACGGCCTCTTGATGGAGTTAGATATCTCATTTCACGGCTATGCTAACGACAAAGTCATAATATGTAGAGCGAGATTCGAAAAGACTCTTTGTAATAGAATTAAATTAAGATTAAAACTAACCAATAGGTGGGACTGATCATAAATCCAACAAAATCGACCATCTAATAATTCATAAATAACTACTCAAAAAGCTCAGACCCATTTGCTTAGATGGAATTGAGATACAAATACAACGGGAAGCAAAATTCTTGGGTATAATATTTGACCAAAAATTATTATAAAAGGCACATATAGAAGCGATGTCCCAAACTTGGGTCAGGCGTGTTACCAATAGTTCTGCTTGCTCCTTTGCGTGGTTTGTGCTAGCTGGATGAGCGCTGAACATAAGCCTAAAAATGTCTTCGTCCATGGTTTCGCTCTTCCAACCTTTTGTCTGCGCTTTTTTAAGACAGCGTTCTACCCTTGGCTTTGTTTCTGATGTTTTATATCTATC
Organism: Anastrepha obliqua; assembly: GCF_027943255.1. Lineage (NCBI taxonomy): Eukaryota > Metazoa > Arthropoda > Insecta > Diptera > Tephritidae > Anastrepha > Anastrepha obliqua. The sequence continues at coordinate 472,234 of NC_072894.1, forward strand.
ATTATGGCCAAGTGGTCACTGTGCATGCCAAAAATCTTTAATCCGTCCCTGCAACTAGAGATCTGCCAGTAAAAGAAGAATGTCTTGAAAGACTTATACGATATAGTAAACTCCTCGTAAAAACGAAATCTAAAATTATGCAATATGCATGTGGTGGCCGCTGTAGCTAATGGCTTTATGGGAGACTAATATTCCGTCAGCTCTGTGGAGCCCACGAACATCACCAAAACCGATTCGTTTCACGATTGTTGAAATCTAGTGTCTAAAATATTTACTATTATATGACCTGTGAATATGAATGTAGCACCATTTTGCCAAACTTTTCCTTAATTTTCGTGTTTCCCGCACAAAGATTTGAACTTACGTATTCCGAACGGTAGTTACGCACCAACCCATTCAGTTACGGTGGCGCCCAAAAATACCAAGTTACCTTTACTACTATAAATCGCTGCTCGCGAGTTCACATCGCGCTCAAATCGATCCTTCATCATATTATTCATTAGCTGGGTATGTTGCCTCACATGACGGGGTTGTTTATTCATGTCTCCCTGCACTGCTTCCCAATGACTACCTTCGTCCATTGCAGGGGTGATACCTCTTCCGCACGCTAAATCATTCGGAAAACTTAAATCGCTTCCAAAGATGGCCCTTGCGGGCAATTGACCGGAAGTTTCATCTACAGCTAAAGGACTGACCAACAAGAATATTTGAATATGGTTGTCCTAAGTTTGTTAAAACTCTCCCACTACCTTTCGCAAGTGCTACTCCAGAGTTGAGTTAAATCTTTTGACCATTCCATCTAACTGCGGATGCAAGGGTGTTGTAGGGTGCAAGGGTGTTGTTAATCCCCATCAAGCAACACATCATTTTAAATATTGCGGGCTCGAAGCTTCTTCTTTGGTCTGAATGTAACTCCACAAACCTAGCCACCCAGATATGCACAAAAACCTCAGCAATGGTTTTGGCCTCTCGATTTGGTAGAGCGTATATTTCTGGCCACTGACGGAAGTGGTCCATAACAACGATCACATATTTGTTGCCGGATTCACTAGTTGGAAACGGCCCGCCAAATCGATGGAGACTCGCTGAGATGGTGAATCCGCGTTGTATTTCTGTCATCCTCAACGACTTCCCTTCTTTCGAACGCTGCTTAATCTTATTCAACTCCGCCATTTGTGGGATTCTTCTAGCATGGGTATATGGATTCTGGATTTAGGAAATATAATCAGATTACAGAACGATTTCCATCTTCGCGTTCCCACACGCGATGCAGAATTCTATCATCACCATATGCATCTCCTGTGTCTGTTCGAAGTTTCATAGTCTCCGTCGAATATGTAAAATTACTTTCCTAACAGATTCTGAGCTTTCGTTCTCTGAAGACTTCTTACTTCATGCAACCAAGCCCCCATGAAGTCGGGAGTTTTTCTTATAGCTTTGGTCCCGTGTTGAAGTATGTTGCAGCTTACTATGGCTTCAACACCCCGCAAATTTTCCTATCACAGCTACTTTATACAGATTTACTGGTGACTTCAAATCGTTTTGCACCCTTACTTACCCATGTATCTTTCCCCGTTTTTACAAGTGTTCTTCCCACGATTATACATATGTATGTGTATGCCGCCTCTTCAGCAACTTCTATCAGCCACACTTCACCTGTTCCACAGCCTCCTTCCACATTAGCCCATATAACTGTTTTATATTCTTGCAGTACTTCACTGATTTGTTGTCGCTGTTGTTTCGGACTGGAGCTTAAAGATTGGAAATGGTACAGTGTCACCGAAAGCTTAAGCTTTTACTTTGGGACCACTGGTTAACAAATTGGGTCGATTCAGTCGCTCTGTTTTTATCTGAGCCGACAGCTCCGTTGACATTTAGGAAATCTGCGATGACATTTGTGCTATTGCAGTTATCATCACTCTCACATGTGCCATATACCTCAGCTTCCTTAGGTTCTTCAGCTTCCAGCTGGAACACATATTGGTCTACACTGACTCCTCTGCCTCCATAGCCTCACGCAGCAGTACTTGCACGTCTGCTTTGCTTCCTGAAGTTGATAAGCCACGCTGTTCTAACTTCTTCTTAATCTTAAGTTCACTCAACTTTGCCACTTGTAGGGCCGTTTTGTATGGGACTTTATTCCCATATCCCACTTCTGCTACCAATCGTTCCTTTTTTCTGAAATAAAACGTGGCTCTATAATTGCTCTGAGTTCGTTCACTGGATTGCTAAAGAAAATTCACGACCCATGGCAACACAACTTGCTTGCTTTATTTAATTTTTATACTTATTTATTTTGTATCACTTTAAACGTTTACGTGATCTCAGGTTCAACTTGAACCAGAAAGATTGAGTACTTTGTGAACATGCACATCTCCTTAACATATACAGCAACTCGTAACTTGAAGAAGAGGGGTGCCGAGCAACGTAGAGGCCCTCTACAAACGACACGGACAACACCAAATAAAATTTGAAAATTTAAAGCAACAGTGTGTTTCTCTGTATGAACAAAGACAGTGTCAGGTATTCGTATTTTGTTCTAGTTCCCCATTCGTTTGGTATTATTGCCAGACGTTTCGCGAGTGATCACAATTCGTCGCCATATTATTATTATAAAAGGTCTTTCAAAGAAAGTATTGAATAATTCAAAGAAATACATAATAACGAACAACATTTAGGAGTGTCTTTTGCTCCCACCCGATGGTAAAGGTTCAGAAAAGTTTAAAGATCGGAACGCAAAACGGAGAAAAACTTTCCGAACTCTCTCAATCCGGTTAAAGAGACCTATTTGGTACGGTCTCCAAGTAACGGCGCCATACTCTAATCTCGAACTAACAAAAGCACCATACACTTGTTTGTTTTGATCTCAATCCTTTATAACTTGAGAACGGTTCAACCAATCTTTAAAAGGCAAAAGCCAATATAAAGTATTCAACTCAATGTTTTATTCTAAAATACGAAAATAATATAATATTTAAATTATTTGGAAGTTTTCCAGTAAACAAAGCAATAACTTAATTCCACGACTCAAACATAAAGTGGGACAGTAGTGTAAATATGGAAATAAAGGAAAATTTATGAACTAATATTTTGTGCAGTGACCCTTTGCACTAATTACTGTTTGCAGACGTCATTGCTCGGAGTCTGCTAGAGCCGTCTAATCTGCTGTTCCCGCAATTATTTGCCAATGTGGGCGCACAAATGCTCAATAGGAATGGAATATGGGCTCTGTGGAGGATGGGTCAATACTTTATTTACATGGCAAACAATTCTCTTACAATCAGCGCGGTATGCTTTGGGTCGTTGTCGTGAATGAAGATGGACGGTGCTGGTAGCTGTAATTTTCCGACAGTTTAGGGAATGCGCTCTTTCAATATTTCGAAACAATTTATTGTAGTCATAGTGCCTTCAATAAAACAAAACAAGCCCACTCAATTTGCTGTCATTGCTCCCCAAATCATAACATGTCTGCCACCATTACACAGTACCAACCACATGAGACTCGTTGGTGAAAATAACGTTGCTCCAAAATTCATCTCGATTGCTAACGTATTCTTTACTTTACTCACATTAATCCTTAAAAGAGGGGGACTTTTTAAGGATTGTACGCATGCGTTACTGTGCAGAAAATTTCTGAGAGTTTGTGGGTGTACGTCCGTAATTGACGAATTTTTAAGTTATTTGGGAATATAAACTGCAGAATTTTTCGGGTTCTCGTTTATTAAATGTATACTCTTTCTCTTTGTCACGTGTAAGTTAACTTTGGAAACTCTTCCAGCACCACTCTTTATAAGAAAATAATGGTTTTCATTATTTTTTTTAATATTTTAATTATGCCATAAGTTCTTTTAAATCAATCGATGTTTGCTTAGTCATCTTCACTTTTTTTCACAAATGATTTCTTAAATATCTGTAAATAATTTCTTTATTTATGTATATATATAAATTTGAATTTTTTGAATATTGGTGCCCCAGTTTCTTTTTGTTTCACTGTATATATTTTAGAAAACTTGGCTCATGTAACAGGCAGGAAAAGTTGCTTAGGTTTTGCCCAGTACTGTATGTAGGAAATTTTTCGAGAGGGATGCAATTATTGCTTCTGTGTCGCAGAATCCTTTAATTAAGGTAAGCATATTCGGACATGCGCCGCTGTTGTGTTTCTCTAGGAGAACAAAAAGTTGTTAAGAAGAGCTGTGAGCAGAGTAGAGATAACAGCTATTGGGGTGGAAAACCATTTTACCAAATAAGATGAACAAGCACTGTGACAGAGTTGCATGGCTACCTGGCTTTATATTATTGATATTATGCAGTTAAAATACATTGAATACATTGTTCACATATACGAGAATGAAAAGATGATACCCTATGCCGATATTAATTGCTTTGAGTATATTGCTTTGATTAATTATTCACTTGTCGGTATTTTGATACTTATTTTAAATTGTGTAGTAAATTTCTTTCAACTGGAGGCTCTACGATTTAAATCTGCTCCCAATTTGACTCTACTACGTTACTATCATATAAACGCTGATAAAAATAACCACATCATCGAACACAACCCAATAAATAATATATTTATTTCTTTTTGGCACACCGAATCTCTTTTCCAAGAGTGGAAGGGAGATAACTGGTGATCCGACGAAGGCAAAACCAAAATAAATACAAAGAGAGCGCAGCACCCTAGCCGCCGCCAGAGAACGTTTACGTTATTGCTATAAGATAAATATATAGGGTATCTTAGGTTTCTTTAATTTTTATTTTATTTATTTATGTAGCAAAACTTTAATGCAATTACAAAATCCATATTTTATTCCCTATACTAAAATATGGCTAAATAAAATTTCCTTTTTGGAAGAAACTAGAAATAGATACATATGTACACACAAATGCCTTGCAAAATGCTGTCAGCCATGAGCCATTAGCCAATTTGATTTCTTACAGAAGAAAAGACTGTGTAGCGTCAATATACTTAGTGAGATTACACTGCACTCATCACTGTTAACTCACCGCTCTCAATCGTACCCGCGGGCCGACTTCATTTTTGACAATTCACGGTATTCGTAGCCGATGAGACTTCTCAATACATTAACGTTCTCTGGTACTCTGGCTATACAATAGGAGAATCAAGCAAAAAGCGTTGTATACATTAACGTTCTCTGGCGTTGTGTTAAACGAAGTGAACCATAAAAGAATGGGCGATGAATATGCGTAGAATGGCAGAGGCAGACGAGGCAAACTAGCTACAGCTAGCTGGTTGAGCGAAGACGCGAAATCATTCGAGTCAGTTGTATTTTTGTCGCAGTGCTAATAGATTTAAAATAAACTAAAATCGCTTCGCTCTGTTCCGTATCATCTTGTTCGCATGTGTGTTGTCGCCGCCGTCGCAGTCACTGTGTATTTTTGAAAGGCGCTTCTTTCCACCGTCTTCTATCCTATAAACCATAGGCGTTGTGGCCATCAATACGGCAGTGATTTTATACTGATTGTTGTTTTCATTCTTATTTTGTATAATAAGAAATTCCAAAGTGTGTGAAAAACAGGAAAGAAAATAATTTTGCAATGTGAGTTGGTAGATAAAATTTTATTGTGAAAATTTGAAGGAATAAGGAATTGATTGTGAAAACAGTGAAGCAGAAGGGAACAAGTGACGGGTGAAATAAAAGAGAATAAAAGGAGTAGGCCCCTGTTGTGAATGTGGTCGAGATGCCCATGACGCACTGGTGTGCAAATGTGTGCATAAACGCGAGACGCGCCATTAAAAAAAAAAGATTTGGAATTTATTAGCACAGAAAAATAATTATTGTTGCGTAAAAAATATTACAAAACTTATTTCAACAACAAATTCGCCACTCATAAATGAAAATAAGAGTAGGGAAAAGTGCGCGGAAGGAATTAATATTTTAAAACATATGTATACCCTGAAAAATTGCATAAATGCTAATCCTATTCAGCATCCAAAGGCCGAAAAAAAGACGGACTCTATATAGCCCCATCACCTCTCCGTTAATCTCAGAAATACTAAAAATAAGTATTTAGTTTGTGTGTCAAACATCCGCCGGGGAAGGAGTTAATGCCTTCAGAATTGTAGGCAAGCATTGTGCTTTTAGATGTCGACCATTGTAACGGGAATCGGGGATATAATCGCGTTTTTTCACTGTTTTGGCAAGATATGTATGTGTATTTTTTTGTGCCAGACGTCTGTTCATCCACGAACTATTTCATATTCCTTGCAGCACCATTTATCTCATCGCCTTCCATCCACAAATTTACGCATCACAGTTTGGTCTTTGCTGTATACATTTATCAGTGCTCCTTTTTCAGTTTCTTTATCCTTCTCTGCTGTATACGCTCATTTATGATTCATGCGCCATTGTTTTTGTGATGCTGTGTAGACTGATTCGATTTTTCCCAGCTAAACAGCCTCAGCCGTTAACCGGCAGCATGCAAAGCATCCCTAAAAAAACACTCTCACGGCAGAGAACGTTGCTCTGTGCGGATTTTTGTACCCGAGGAAGTTAAATTTAGCCAAGAATACGAGCGAAGCACAGCACTGATAATTCCGTTGTCATTGACGCAATTTTTCGAACGTCGCCTGCGTGCGCTGTTTAAAACATTTCTACAACCAATTTTTCCTATATTTTCAACTAGTTCAAAGATTTGAAAAAGTTCAAAGTGGTTCTACGCTGTTGACACGAGTGATAATCAGTTCCAAATAGAGATTGGTGGACTGATAAATTCGCGGGTTAGTGATGCAGGAATTCTGGCATCGTCGTAGTTCACGCAATCCCTAATTATTAAAGGTCGCAGTGACCATAGTAGGTTGCACGCTGAACTGTACCTCGAAGCATTGTGAGTTTAAAAGATTCGTTGAAGATTGAAATCAGAAACAATTCGAATCAACAAACACAATTGTTTGCAATCTAGAAATGAACGCCAATCGGCAACGAGATAACCCCGGGTGCTAGTTCAATTTATGGCACAGCATGGATTTATCACGAAGCGTTTACCAAAAATAACCGACAATGAACAAATAAAGAAATACATATTACAATCGCATTTTTGGCAGGAGTATTTTCTTATATATTTTGTTTTTATTATTATATTTTTTATAAACAGACCTGTTTGGCATTTCTATTGCGAAAAACGATAGTCTCGTGCTAATCGAATTTCTGTGATTAAATTTTTTCCATTGCCTTCGATAATCTTGAGAATCCTATAAGAAGTGTTCAAAATTAAAATGCAATAAATTACTGAAATGACTTGTGTTCTGCTGTGCGGGAGCAATGAATTAAGCAACAAACATACATACTATATGTACATAAACATCCACGTGTCTTCGCGAGCCGTGACGCTTAAAATAGCCGACAACTACATATTTGTTAAAAACGCTTCACAAATTCATAAAAAACGTTTTAAAGTACAAACTTAAAGGAAAAGAGAAATTCACTTTATGTGTCTGCCCATCTAGAACTTGAGCTAAAGATATCCCGATTTGTTTATTTTTTATTTTTAACCTTGTTTCTCTCGCTTATTTAGTGAATTATGTAAAAGCTTTTAAATAATGAAGGAATCGTTTTTCTCATAAGAATATAAGTGAAAAGCAAAATTAAAAAAAAAAAAAAACTCAAATATAAATATAAAAAAACTCAAATACAAAAGTGCCAAAAATACTGTGCAAATTAAAAAAGAATCTGTAGAATACAAATAATAAAGAAATACATATTTAAAAAACACAAATTCTCAAATACACCCATTGAAATAAAAATACTCATTTAAAAAAATTAAGTACATGTAATATATTGTCTATGTAGTCTAAAAGTAAAGTGTTTAGCAAGCAAAAGCTCAAAAAAATAATAATAACAGTGCTCAACAGTAAGTGTTGACTTTAAAAGCAGCCAAAAGGTATTCGCTAGACGCACCCCTCAACTATAAAAAGCCGTCAAACTGTGGGGCTCCGGAGCATTTTTTCTTCCTCCGCAAGGAATGTATTACCCGGTAAGTTTATTGTTACGTTTTTGGAAAATAATAAGAAGAATTTAATAAAACTGTTGCTGAGGTTATTAATGTGAGCAGCGGTAAAATATGGGCTAATCGGCTGCAGCTTACGACCTTGCTACAAATATAAATACAGAGTTACAAAAATACGTTATTTGTACACATGTGTGCATGTGTGTGTTTACTACATATGAACATACAAGATTTACGATAAGGAGAGGGCGATCGGTCAAAGTTTACTATATATACTTACACACATGAATAGTTCAATCTTGTGTTTCTGGTTTTCAGTCACCATAGTTTAGTAGCTCAATAATTTAGATAACGGAAAAATATAAAAGTATTTCAAATTTTTTATCGATTTAAACTACTCAGCTCTGAGTGAAATATAATAGGAATCTACTAGTATCGTCCGTGATCGGAAATTCGACCAACAACAATTCTCACTCTAAGTGGTATTCTCAATTGAGACATAGAACGTGGCTATGTAGTCATCGTAATAATTATTTTGACAAATGCACCCCATTGGGTGTCACTTCGTTGCCGTCTGAACAACTACAGATTTGACGAGTGTGTGAATATGTGTGAAATTATCGTACAGACTTCGGCTGGCGAATACTCCCGTGACGTAGCGGCCGAGTTCCCCCTCAAAGTTTATCTTTCCTCCATAGTTATGGGCCAAACCTAGTAATCTATCATCTTTGACTTACATGTATCTAGAATTGACACGCTCGTATAAAGGTGAAGGCCCGATACTAACTCGTCGAAACAGCATGCTTCCTGGGCCTACCGTTAGATGAGATAGACGACACCAACTGGTGACTACGCTGTACTACCACGGCTTGATTAATTGCTACCACACCAATAGCAAAAAAATATAAAAAACGCTCTCCTGTAAAATTGGGGTTTTGGCACATTTGATAACTTTACGCAAAATGGTCGATATAATTGACAGTCGCTATGGTTGAGCATCTTGCATTTTAAGAATACAATTTTTGGCACGTTTACATAAACTCGCTTTCTTGTCTATCCGAAATCTGCAACATCTTTTTGAGCAACGTGTTCATGAGACACGTTAACTAGATACTAAAAACTTTGATTGTAGCTTAAAACGCAATTGCAACTCAATATTTAGCAGTTCAAGTTTCATCGAGTTTTATAAAATATAGGTATTGACGATTTCAGTTCCACACTTAGTTAAATCAATAGATATGCGGTGATTAGTGTGGGATAGGGTGGTCAAACGTTTAGCAGTACAGGGTGATTTGATGCAAAAAAAATTCGCAACCCCTTGATAATTTCTCTTAAATATTACTGCGTTCGAAATATGTAGAAAATACTTGATTTTGAGCATTTTAATACATTTCTTTAAATGAAATTATTTGCTGCTCATATATTTTTTGAGAATTTGTGAAGTGAATATGTAAATATTTCTATTCTTGTAAAACAAGAGTAAGTATTTAAACAAGACTAAAAGTTGAAAATAAAAATAAATAAAATAACTATGATAAATTTTTTATATACCCCGTTTCGAAGTTATTCAAATTTCTGGGAGCTCTAGATATACGTTCATATATCAGTTTTCATATGAATTTACGTCTATAACATGCGTTTTTCATTGTAAATAATATAGCTCAAAATTATTTTCTACTTGGACAAAAATCTCAAAATTTTTTATTTGATTTTTTTTTTCAATTCTTTTACGGTCTCTTATTTCTTCGTTTCTTCAGAGCATTGGAATCCATCACAAATTTTGAACTGAGTAATCAAATAATTAATTGCTCTATAATCTTTATAAAAATGACCACGAATACGTTTACTTAGGGAGCATGTCATTATTCTGTATTACAAAATTCTGGGTGACAAAATTCTGTAAATTGCAAAAAAATTCTGCTTTTTTAAAATTCTGCTTTTTAAAATTCTGCTTTCTAAAATTAAGCTTTTTCAAAATTCTGCATGTTTAATGCGAAAAATTCTGCTTTATTCAAGTTTTGTGATTTTCGTCATACAAGAAGAGCGTCAAAGTTCTCATCTCCAGGTAATATTTGATTGCAAACATATGTACATACCAATGTATAACTGTTATCAACTATAATTAATGTACATATGTACGAGGGGATTCTGCTGTTTCCGTGGCGCCGCAATCTTATGGCGGATTCTTATAGAACTCGGCAAAAGAAAACGAAATAAAAGAGTATCATTTTTTTATATCTATATATTAGTTTTAATATTTGATTGCAAACATATGTACATACCAATGTATAACTGTTATCAACTATAATTAATGTACATATGTACGAGGGGATTCTGCTGTTTCCGTGGCGCCGCAATCTTATGGCGGATTCTTATAGAACTCGGCAAAAGAAAACGAAATAAAAGAGTATCATTTTTTTATATCTATATATTAGTTTTCGAGATATTGAATAAAAAAAAGGCTGGAAGGCCTCAATGGTTTTAACACGGAAAGGAGTTCTACGCAAAAATACTGTGGATTCTTTCGAAACTGAAGAAAAAATTATTATTATTATTATTATTTTTTTTTTTATTTAATATCTCGAATAACAATAAAAAATAATAATAATAATAAATTAAATAATTACATTACCTCTTTAACATTGTTAACATTATATTTTAATACAGAATTTTAGAAAGCAGAATTAAAAAAAAAGCAGAATTTCAAAAAAGCAGAATTTTAAAAACCAGAATTTTGTTTTTAGAATTTTGTACATACAGAATTTCGACACCAACCCGTTTACTTATTAGCCTTTTCCATATGAGGTGCAATTGTTTAGTGTACATATTTACATATGAAGGGTTTTCCAGTAACAGGTGTTATTTTGAATAGCCAGCTATTTCGGTAGATGTAACTTTTGAAGCTGCCAGTTTTTGATATTTGACAAGTAGAAGCTACGCCATTAATAAAAATGGAACGATACAACCTTCATCGTGAAGCACCTTGTCGGACCGCTATACAGAAATTGGTGAAAAAATTCGCCACACAAGCAACGAAACCATTGATCAATTTTAGTTTCTCTAAAGAATTAGAAGCGCATTTCAGCCTTCAAGAAAAAATTGAGGTATGGAAAAAATAGTGCAAAATTTACAACCACGTCAAAAGTTAAAAAAAAATTAGTAATATTTTGTTTGTGTGTATGTTCATGTATGCATGTGCATATTTTTTTTTAATAAGTCTCTGTTTGTATTACTTAAAAATACATTTTCAATTACAAAAAATCGTTTATACAATATGCGTATGTAGGTATGTACATATCGAGAAATAACAAACAAATGTTATTTCTAATTACAAAGTGTTAAGAGAAATCAATTACAACTTCCTTCGAAGTAAATTTCAAAACGCTTATCTCATAGATGGATGAAGCTTAGACAACCAGTTAGTTAAACGGCAAAAATATATTAATTAAAAGCGCTCACGATTAATTCTAATCAATTAGTTGGATTATTGCGATGTTCGTTGAAATGTTCAGCGCAGCATTTGATTCGACAAGGAGGAAGAACATCATTTTAAAGTCAAACTTACTTGAGTATTTGTACGTAAGCCGCTCACACATGTACATTCATGTATGTGCATATGCTCTGTTGATTGCATCGACTAATTTCCACCAGCCAAGTTTTGCTGCAGCAAGAGAACGGTTATGATATGTTGTACGAGAACCACAAGATGGCAGCATACACCTATAGTGCGTATCTTATTGCCATTTCAACCGCCCGAGCAACTTCCAGCAACAAACGTGAAAAACAACAAATAAACCGTAATGCTGTCGATACAAAGCTAACAATTTTTCGCTTGTCGCTATCGAATATCCACACGAAATGTAAATTAAAATAGTATAGGTACATCGTACATATGAATGTATAGTAAACATCCAAAAATCTGGTCGTAAGGTAGCAGCCTACAACAATGGAATCTAATAAAGCGAAAAGTGCGTAACAACCAATGAGACGTTGTTTATGCGTACCTGTCTGTCCGTCCATCTGTTAATCTGCGTAGCTGATGGATGTGCAAAAGTGAAGTGTCCGTCCGCCTATGAGAGCGCCGCACAGTGGGAGATTTCATAGATCTAGCTGAAATTAATCTCATTTTGTAGGTTGTGATATCGATGAATGATTTTTTTTATAGAAATGATAAACTGAAATGACTGATTCTAACGATAACCAAAATTCTGTTTTCTGACCACATCGCTCTTACTTAAGATATTTAAAACAAATAACAAAATGTATAAAAACTTGTTTGGCAGTTTTAGTATACTATTGTTTCATGATATTAAGGGTCAGCTTATCAATTTATCTTTAAACCAATAAAGTAAAGATATATGTTACATATTTACTTGTTCAATCCGGACCTACAGTAGCTCAATAAAGAACTCGGGCATACATAGCATGCAGATTCAAATTCAAAAGTTGTTTAAGAAATGCAAGTTAATTTTGTATCTATACTAATATTATAAAGAGGAAAACTTTGTTTGTTTGTTTGTTTGTTTGTTTGTTTGTTTGTTTGTTTGTTTGTTTGTTTGTAACGAATAGGCTCAAAAACTACTGGACCGATTTTAAAAATTCTTTCACCATTCGAAAACTACATTATCCACGAGTAACATGGATTACATTTTATTTTGGAAAAAATAGGGTTCCGTAAGATATTTGGATTTTTCGGACACAAACTGAAAAAAATCTTATATATAAAATAAAGTCAACTTTTTGTGTGTGTTCGCTAACCGGCCGTGTCTGCACCGAATTAAACCAAACTTACACACATTGTTAAGAAGGTATTGAAGATGGTTTCCGTATAGTTTGGATACCTATTGGTGGATAGGGCTCGAGATATAGGTCAAAACGTGGACCCGGGTAACCTTCGGATGTGTATGTACAATATGGGTACCGAATTGAAGCTGTTGGTGAATGCTTTAGTACAGAGTATTTTTCATGCCGCTCCGTGACTGAGGTCTCCAGATATAGGTCAAAACGTGGACCCGGGTAACCTCAGTTAAGCATGGGTAATGCTGGTACTAGAAATTTGTGCTTCATTAAGGGGGTAGTATGGTTAATTCGGTGTAAAACAAGCATATTTTTCGAAATTTTTTTTGTCGACACAGTTGATTTATTCAAAATTTTAAAATTACTTCATTATAAAGTCATATTTAAAGAATATTGTGTAAAATTTTCATTGATTTTTATGAAGAAATGAGTTGGTGGCAGCGAATCTTCGCGGACGTCTCATAAAAAAGTTTTATTGCGGTGTCCCTCAGAACTCATTACTGGATCAACTAAAATCAAAAAACCAAATTGATTTCATCAGCTAATAAAGTTTCGCAGGTAACAACGTCGATTTTTTTTTTTTTTTTTTTTTTTTTTAATTTTTTAAAGCGCTTTGAAGTCAAAACACCGATAATTCATAAAAAAAACTTGAAAACTTTGTTGTTTTAAAATATGACAAAATTAAAAAAAAAAAACTCGACGTCATTACCTCGTGAATAAAGTAAAGAAACAAAAAAACCAAATTTGAAAAGAATCGGTGCAGTAGATATGAATCTACAGTGGACACCGACCGTAAAAAAGGCAAGTGTGAGAAAAACGCGTTTAAAGATTTGTGAAGATTGTGAAATCCGGTTGGAGAGGTAGATACTTAATCCTTTGTGTCTTTGTCAATTTTACTCTAATGCACTTCAAACTTTCACACAATAATCTTAAGATGTTATAGAATAATTTAAAAAAAAAAAAAAATACCATACTACCCCCTTAAGGGGGGACCCTCATTTATCGGGTCAAAAAAATCGATTTTTTGGAAATAATTTTAATCTATTCTACAACTATTTAAGAATATACTTTCAAAATTTCAAGTCGATATCTGTATTTTTGAAGGAGTGACAAAATTTTTAACAGGACGCGACGGGTGGCCTGATCGCCTGTATCCAAAACTTTAAACGCGTTTTTCTCGAAACATCATTTTTCGATTTTGTGTACACAATTGAGAACGCTGTATTGAACCAATCAGGCTTTACAATAGCTCATTTTAAAGATAATTAAATTGTTTTCAATGTGACATTAAGTGTTTTTTTAAAAAAAAAGATTTTCATATTTTTTTGTAATTTTAAAGTCAATTTTTATGCATGAAAAATCACTTTTAACATAAAACTGGGTAAAAAATATCAATTTCGACATTTTTTTTTTAAATCAAAATGTCACATCGAAGGTATTATCCTAAAGTTTTAAAAAAAATTTGGTTTTTTTATTTCAGAAAAAAATTCAGAGCGCTAGAATGTACACAGATAGAATGAGGTGCCATGGACGAGGTGTATATTTCCATACTTAAAATGTTTTTTTTCTTCTCCGAAAATTTTTGTAGACAGTCAAGACATTTATTAAAGTACTTTATGAATTACAAAACGTTTCAAGTTATTTTACCTGAGAAAAAAATTCCCAAAAATGATGCATTTTTCGACCGTCTAAATGAGGGTCCCCCCTTAACGGCAAACAATACATAACAATTATGAAAAAAAATTTGCTCCAAAGGGCTGAAAAGCTGGGAATTAAGGACAATTTCTAATACTATCAAGACAACGATCCCAAGCATAAGGCAGCAGATGTCTGTGCAACTACCCTAAAGAGCTTGAAACACCTCCATAATATCCAGCCATCAATGTAATTGAACATCTGTGGGCTCATTTGGAAAACAAACTGAAAAAGCTCCTTTAACATGCAAAAAGCTGGTCTAATCCATGCCAAGAAGACTGAATGCTGTGAGAAAAAATAAAGACTTCCGACTAAATATTAATTATATTGTTTTTTCTTAAATATTATTTGCCTAATTCCACTTTATATGTATAAATGTCCGAGTTTTTTTTAATGTATTTTGCTAAGCTTTTATGTTTGTGATTTCTATGTTCGAATTTTGTTTATGTTTTTTGTAGCTTTGCGTATTCTATACTTTGTGTTCTCGGAAATAAATGGCGAGCTTACTGTCAGATTTAGTGTTACCATATTTTAAGAACTCTACCCCGTGAATTCGAACTAACATAAATGTGCAAGATTTTATATAATTCGCTTTCCAAACTGCAGAGAAACTTGTGGAATTGTGTCCGTGGTTTTACACGCCGAGTTCAATTCACAAATATTTAATTCAGGAGACCGATATTGTTCGAATCTTATCTGAAGAAGCTTTGGAAACACGAAACAAAAACATCAGAAATCTCAGGGAAGATCACACAGATTGGGGGGAAAGCGAAAAACAAACTTTAAAAACTTTCAAAAGGAAATAATAACATTGTTACCTTATTTTGTAAATATCAATGAAGCAATTCCTTTTTTTGGCACCAGATTCAGCTGAATTGAACAGCTTGTTGAGAGTGATTAAAACTAATAAGCTTTAAATTTGGTAAAGATACGCTAAAATACACAAAAAAAGTCTGAAAAAGGTTTGGCCTTTCGAAAATTGGCTCTATGATTATATGAAATATATTCCAAGGATTTTATTCAAATTCATTTTGGTGATGAAAATCTCATCATTTGAAAATTTTTTAAGTTAACTCCAGCTATATCTGTGAAATTTCCCACTGTGCGTCCGCCTGTATGCGAACTGGACGTACAATGTGAACTCGCGTTCAGGAGGTTTGTATTGGCGTGATTTTTACATTTCGTGTTTTTTGTTTCGTTTTATTGAAGTTTTTTGACTTTACTATTGTATTATACTTCGTGTTTCTTCACTATATGAATTTGCTTAAGTTAATTTTCAACCTTAGGTTGTTTAATAATTTGCCGCTTTGTTGACTGTGATATATGTTTGTTTGATTATTTGTTCACTTCAAGGTTGCCACTATTTTATTCGTATTTATTATTTGCTCAGTGGTTGTGACCGCTCGGTTCGTAATGGGCGGTTTCGTAGTTGCGTAGTTGGCAGGATTTTCACTTACTTTGCAAAATTTTTTTAAATTTGGTTGCTGTGTAGAGAGCACTAATAGTCAACCATACAAATATGTATATATTAGATATAAATATCCCGCACGACACAAGCCGCCTATTCCCATGCCCCTTAAACGCACTCATTGAGAACTCCTCTGGCTTTGGACCAACCCCCAAATACTTTGGCCAGTATTTTTGAAATTTGTGAAATAGTTAAACCCGTACATGTACGGGGAATGTTGCTGGAGTGACGGTGCTTGACTAGATATAAATCCGGGTCGTCCCGGTAACACAGAATTATATTAGAAGCTCTAAAGTCTCTTTCTATTTGATGAAAAACATATAAATATTCATATACCGCTCTTGCCCCCTTGCTTGCCCTTTAATAATACTTTTAAAGTTTCCGCTTAGAAGTGAATTTTGTATATAAGTATATATAATATTATATGAATCCAATTATACTTGTTCGTTCGCATGTCCAAAAATACGATGGTTATGCTGCTATGTCGTTCAAAGCTTTACAATATTTGCTTGTGAGGCCCTGATGGACCATTTAGGCGTAAGTGGTGACTTCCCGTTTCCAATGATCTTGGTACAACTGATATGCTCATACATATGACCGTATATATTCACATTTATGTGTATAAGTATGTACTCGTGTAGTGGCTACTGCTCGGCCAGCCTTTCCCTGGAAATCATCAAATTAAAATATACATTCATCCAATTGAAACTCGGACCTCATTCCCATTCTCGCGTTTTACTTGCGCTATTCAAATCGTGGATTGAATGTTCCTCCATTCAACTGTGCTGTCAATTTACGAGCACATCACACTGACCCCTCGCGCTCTTCCTGCCGACCTATCGCCACGTAATGGCATTGTTGAGTGCGGTAAAGCTTGTTGCTAAATGAAATCGTCCCACTTTTTTGTGAATACTTCTTCATTTATGTAATTCCCGCCTCCTGCACAACCCCTGGCCAACTTATTGTTGGCAACAATTTTTTCATCTGTTGCTTAATAATGCTGACAATTGCCTTCACAATTTATACGTTCGGTTGGCGCTGATTCTGGATTCTCGTATCTCAGTGCTTGTTCTTGCTATGCCCCGTAATACAGCGCACGGCTGCCTCTGTCTCGTGAATATGAGTAAATAAGCACAATTCTGTTGATGAAATGAAATGAAAATTTATTTCAATTAAAGTTCATTTGAATGCGACGGTCAGTTAGGCGAGCATCAGAGTGAGCTACTGCAACAGGCAATAATGGAAAGTTGTGCTCGGAATTAAAGTGCTGTTCTCTCAATAGGCATATAGGAGGAGGGTGGAAAATTTTGAGAAGAGGATAGGAGCTATCGTGTGTCACTTGTGGACGAGAATTACACAAAGTGCTTATGAGTTATATGTTTGATCTCAATTGTTGTAAGCATATTTTTTAATAGAAACATCCCCGACAAGCCCGCAAGCAAAACTAATAAAGAAGTTGCAAAGTTCGAAACGGCTGAACAGCCGCGTTGAAAATGTTAAGCTTACTGCGCTTTCGACAATCATTACTATTATTATTATCTCACGCCACTGTCCCCCCGCATACCGCGCGATGCGGCAGCTTCGGGCTGCAAGTCGTGTTGGCACTTTAAGAATCATCGATTTTGGGTTTATGTGATGAATATTAGGGTATAGGTATTTCTAAATGTTTCAGATTGGGCATAAATGCTTTGTGTAATATACCATTGGCTGATATTATAAACGGAATTGTTCGAACACATTTTTGTTTCCATATGCAATTTATTTCATGTGTAAGTTCAACGTACTTCTCTATTTTTTCTGTATATTTCCTGTGTATGTTTGTATCACGTGGGGTGCTAAATTATTATTATTATTATTAGTTAAAAGTAGGAATAATAATGATAATAATTCCAATAACAATAAATCTTGTCCCACAATGGCTGTGACTTATGACGCCAAATATATTGGCTGCTTGAGGATACAATGGCGTATTATGAACATGTTTTTTCAGTAAGAGTAGTTTCCTCCTTTGGTTCTCTTCTTAACGAATTCGAGAAGCGAGAGGCAAAGTGAGTGGATTGAAAAACAATGGCATAAGTACTGTGACATTTACTCAACAGAGCTGGTTGCTTCTTTTGTTTAATTAGAGGTGTAAATGTCATAATTTTTGATTGCGACCCGAGGCAGTACCTATAACCACTTCAGACTCACACTTTTAGTTTTATTATTGTTCGCGCTGTTTATCAAATCGTTGCAATAAAAAAAGAAAGATTATGCACATAAAGATCCATATTGTTTGATTTGGCTAAGAAGGTGATTCAGACGTGCGGCGTCGGTGGTGCATGAACTGGTGAACTTGTGTGTACTGCCGCCTCAGTCAATGAACTATTCTGCAACCGGCTGGGTGGTGACAGTAAACCAGTTGTATCGGCTATCGTCAGTACTACAGTAGCGCGGCTTGTTGAACTGGTTTCGATTAGCAATAATAAAACAGTAAACAATAACGAACTCTGTACCTTGCCCGGCGACCGGCAATTGGCGTTTTGCGTTCACGTCACTTTTTGCGAATTGGGCATTGCGAATTGCTACGTGTAGTAGTCAAACTGCGAAGTGACGCAGTCGATATCAACACAAGATACGTTACCGCCACATAAAATGAACGCCCACTTGCCATACTGCAGGTTTATGGCCACTTGTCTGTTTTCAAATATAAACAAAATATATTTCATTCGCAACAAAGTTTACTTACTTCTTATATGATTGGCAACTGATTAACGATGAAACGTTACAGGTCCACTACCAAATATTATATTTAATTAGTCCAATCAAGATAAGAAGGAAATGATATAGGAAACCCTTAAAGAACTTGAAATATGTTTGCTCTGCCTTCGAAGCCTGTTTTTATTCTGCTTATATCACAATTTCGTTTGGATTGTGCATATGATACTGGTGGTGTGCATATACACTTGCAAGAAAAAGTATCCGTACACAAAGAAATGAAGGCAACATATTAAAAAATTAATTGCAAAGAACTAAAACATTTTAAACTTTTATGAGAAATGTTTAGCGGGTAATTTTTCTACAATTTCTATGCATTCTTTCCTAAGTACTTCTTTAAAAATTAAATTTCTAGTTGCCTAGAAATCGGAGGTCAGTTGTTGTAGCAGCTTGCTGAACCCTGTCAGTGCGGTGTAGTCACCGGTCGTCTTCGTCTAACTCATCTAACAGTCGACTCAGGAAACAAGCAGTTTCGAAGGGTTGGGTCCAGAGAAGGAGGGCCGAACCTAGGAGACGCGGTTTTTCAGCCGAAGGAGCACTTCTTTGTAAAATGCCGCGTTTACAGTGCTTCCTGGAGGTACAAACTGCTTGTCGACGATGCCTCGAGAGTCGGAAAAAGTTGATCAGCATGGTTTTGACCTTGGATTTCGACATGCGCGCCTTCTTGGGTCGTGGCGACTGGCTCCGTTGGCACCGTTTTACCTGGGCACTGGACAGAGATTGGTCCCTGTAAGCCTCCTTGAGTAGCCCAATGGTTTCGGTACTCGTTTTGTTTAGCTTTATGCAAAATTTGATCGAGTAACGTTGCTCCAACGATCGCTGCATTTCCGCCACTGCAAAATCCTAACACACTTTTAAAACAACAACAACAAAACAACGCCTTCTTGGGTCGTGGCGACTGGCTCCGTTGGCACCGTTTTACCTGGGCACTGGACAGAGATAGGTCCCTGTAAGCCTCCTTGAGTAGCCCAATGGTTTCGGTACTCGTTTTGTTTAGCTTTATGCAAAATTTGATCGAGTAACGTTGCTCCAACGATCGCTGCATTTTCGCCACTGCAAAATCCTAACACACTTTTAAAACAACTTTCACGCGCGGAGCGATGTTGACTGCACCGCTGTTTCCAGCGAACTGGGACCGGTTTCTAGTGGAAAGGGAAGGTCCAACGATCATTTTCCCCCACCAGCCGATTCGGTTGATCGCTTGGCAGACGCTCCGCGCGGGAAGGCTCATTACTTTTCAATCAAACCCTGTACTGTCCGGTCCAGTTGTTGTAATTATGATTGTGTTCGAACGCCAGTTCTTCATGCTTGTTGCCCGTCCTTGGCACAAAAAATTATAACAATTTAAAGCATCCTGCGTTTTAGAGGTGAACTACTACATTACTTTGCCAGGTAAATTGTTAACGTGTATTCTTCTTTTTCCCATTCTCTCTTCTCTATGGTTCATATCTTAAAAATTTCAACATTCTGCATATCCTAATATCTCACTGAGTCCCTCCACGAACTACACCTTTAACGTTAAATGCCTGTTTATTCGATCCCATATTATTATTATTAAGTTCAGGCAGTTATCCAGTCACTTCATTAACTTCGTTGAATGCTTAGATAGACAGAGCATAGATATTTTTACAGCGGGGTCGCTGCACTAAGCGAAATATAAACATTTCTAACGAAGTTGTAAATCCGCATATAAGTAATGTTGCTGTTGCTCGTCATATGATTGATGTGACGACTTTGGTCGCCGCTATTAATGACTAGCCACCTCATGGCCCACTACGCAACCTCTTGGTTGGGGTTTAGTAATTAAATGCACCTGTGTATGTATGTATGGTGCCTCACGCCTCGTTATCGACTGCTTATCCAAATACCCCGCGTCCCTTCTGTAAGCAGGTAAGGTATCGGAATGTCGCGTGAGAACAATCATAAGTACAGATGGCCGCTGGTTATAGAAATCGTTAGTTGCAAGGCGCAGACATTCAATTATTCAGTCATTTATCGCATCACTCTCGTGCAGCTGATATCAATAAAAATAAATGATGATATCACACTTTGATGGACGTCCACAACACTCTAGCTAAGCAGGCGCTTTTTGCATAGACGGATTTGTTTTGCCTCTGCTCCCGCTTGGCTCGTGCGGCTGTATCCCCTCTAAGACTGCTTGGTAAGCGATAAAATATGATTGACGGAGCGCTAGGTGTTCAATAACATATGGCTGCTGCATATTTGCTATCTCCCTATGTATGTACACATACAACACATACATATGCAAAATATACGACAAATAAAAAATGCAACAAAAGCTTGCATTATTGGCGAATAAGTGAGTGTCACAGCACCTGCATCAATGCCTGATTATTGCTTAGCTGGCTCACACAAATAACTTGCCGGTGAAGATGTGAGATACTCGAATTCGTTTTGCACTTTGTTTTTCCTGCTTGCTTATTTGGAATTCACCTTGGAGTCGCTTTGTAATGTCGTCGCGCCAATTGTTTATAAACACATTGATGGCTTTCGGCATTTTTTCTTATAATTCATTGTTTTCTAGGCATTGATGTATTAAGCATTGAAATTAATATTTGCTTCTTTATTTTTAATATCATTGCCATGTTCAGTTGTTTGTTGTTTGTGAGTGGAGGTTGAGAAGAGACGTCCATATGGAAATTTGCATTGATTTACATTGAACTGAGCGTCGACTTCGAGGATCTGTGCTGCTGTTTATCTTTCCCCCGTAACTTTAGTATGTTAGTGTATTTTTGTTGTAGTGCAATTTATTTATTTATTGAAGTAAAAATTAGAATTGGTTTCAAGCAAATAGAAAGATGAAAGTTTAATTCCCATGGCAGCCGGTTCTACGTTACCGAAATGACTCGGGTTTCTCCCGATCAAGGGCTGCCGCCTCCGCAAATTAGCCCTGTTTAGTGTATCGTGTAAAAGTCGTCGCCACGACAGTGGATGATTCAGAAATAGAAAATTTGATCTTCCATACCCTAAAAGCCTAAGATCCAGACCATAAAGTTTATTCAAACTGGAGAAAGGTGCTGAAAGGCAGTCAGATTTATTGGAAAATTGGAATGATCGAATGGACCATGTAATTCGTAGCTGCGGCGGACATTGCCGGATATCCTATTAAAAAAATAAATATAGTACCATGAACTTTTCTACCAGATTGTAATAAACAAACTTCATTCCAACAATATTTCTATTTCGCATAATCGCTCAAGTTCAAGCTCTTAAAAAAACGCCCGATACATCTGCGCCACATCTGTTTCCAGTTGACTCAATTTTTACTTTTTTTTAACAAGGTTTCTTCTTTTATCGGTGCAGCCCTTGTGCCCACCAGGAAATGCGTTAATCCACACTTCGCGTCGCATTGTCAAGTTGCTTTTCGCTGGCACGCAGACAGTGCCCAATTGTCGACGGAAGCGAGTTCTGCTTTCCATTCCATATCGCAGTAACTCAAATACGTATGAGTCCATATACGCACATTAATATGCTGAACACACATACATACGTATAAGTATATAATATTTGTTGGGAGAAATGCGTCTTCCTGCTGCAGCAATAACTCACACATCATTAACGTCGTCGCGTCACGTCTCGTCCCGAAGGCAATGAGAATTCAAAGTTGGCAACATCGCGACAAATGAAACATTTTGTTACTCGCCATTACTGTTGCAACAGCTACTGCAGCAACGAACAAATTCATTTAGTAACAACAAATTCCAAAGGGGTAAAGCGAGAGAACGACGTGGCAGGCATCTGGCTTGTGGTTACGATAGATGGATGCATCGAATACTGCACAGTAAGGGGTAGCAGAAAATCTGTACTAAAGACGACAAGTGAGCGGTGCGGGTGTAAATCAAGTGAAAGGCCGTTGTACCCTTGACATACGGGAGCTCTTTGTTTGCTGACACACACTTACGAAGACGCTACACATAAAAACTCCAGAAGGGAAATAATGGGAAAATACGAAGAGAATGACAGAAACTGCAAAAAACGCCGAACTAAACTAACAACAATCTCGTATTATCCGAAGTAAATAGAGAAAGTAAATCGAAGGGTAAAACCACGCGCACAAGGGGGCAGTCGGGACGGGTTTCAACGAACGGCTGCGTGAATTCATTTACCATTCGCGTCAACTCGCATACAATATTTTGATGGAGGAATAGTAGAAAAAACAAAAAATAGGGGAAAATAAATGTGTGGGATGCAGAAGGAAAGGGTGGCGCAGTGGCGCAGGGCAAGTTGAACATTTTCAAGAAATTAAACAAATAAATTTGTTCGGCGCACATGTGCCAAGACCGCAGCAGAGGTCTGTTAAACAAAACAACAAGAACAATTATAATAAAAACTAACAAAGCAATATTTGCAGAGCAACAAGAATTCAATTCAAATGAATCCAAAAACACAAAGCATTTGCACAGGCTATGTAGAACTAAGGAAATGGAGCGGGACGGCAACGGAAAGGATGTTATTAGGACTGCACGTCCCAATAAGCAACCTCTTTTACTATTACAGCTGTTTGACAGAGAAATGAAGGGCGTTTCGACATCGTATAAAGCCACGTTCTCATGTACGCATACATACGCACATGTGCGCATGTCGCTCACCCAGAAACGGAATTCGAGTCGCATTGAATCAAATAAATAATAAATTCACTTGTATTTTTCCTCAGAATCATGATCGTGATGTAGACGCTGTTAACTCACAAGGACCAAAACTATTTTCGTTTGAAAACTTTATAATTCTCACGTTGATATTTAACTTGAGGCTCCAAAAATGATACTTTCAACCATGAACATATACGAGTACACTAACCACCTTTTCATATGCCCCACTAAACCCACTTATCTAACACCCCTCTCCCTCTGGACCCAACGAAGACGACCGATTATATACACTACACTGATAGCTACAACAACAACAACGAGTACAGTGGTGTTTCAATCCTATCTGCAGGAGCTGTCAAGCGGAAGGTGCGAAGGAAAGTCTTTTCCACTACAGCTGTAAATGTCCAGGGCTAGCTAGGGCACGACTCCGCTCCTTTGGTAAGCCTTTCTTGCAGCAAATTAATGAGTTCTCAGACATCGAGATAAAGAATTTGCTGCTATACTTGGACCTCACTAAATGGATTTGACTTGAACAACAAAAAAAAAACGTCATTATACGAGGACGGTGGTAGTAAAACAGTGGCGGTCACTAACTAGGATTATTTCAGTGGAAATACTCAACCACTTCAACAACAACAACAGTGGTGTTCCTTCGACAGTTGGTTGTACGTTATCGGAACGATCCGAATTTATTTATATGCAGCCAAGGACTGCCACACCAGCACCCTGTTAATCCCCGTAGTAAAAAAATCGTGGTTTTCAATTATTTCTTTAATTTACTCAATTTAATTGCAAATAAAAAAGCTATATTTGCATTCAACATTTTTAAACTGCGAAATAAAAATGAATTCATGCCAACAGTTCTTACATAATGGAGCATATGTTGAAACTTTAAAAGAAATCGGCAATTTAATGAACAAAACACATTCTACAGTCCAAGCCGTAATTAGAAGATACGAAAGTTGCTCTCGATTTGTTGCTCGATTGCAAATAAAAGCCGCCTATAACAAGAGAAGAAACTTAGTTAATGATCACCAAGAATGCATGACTTTAAACGAAGCTAAAAAATCTCTTTCCATCACCCGTAGAATTTAATCAAATGTCTCAAGAAAATACTAATAAATCGGTTTGTGATGAAACAGCTGAAATGTGTTGAAAGAACTGCAAGTCTGCAAGGGCGAATTGCATAAAAGAAACCCTTTGTTAGTGAAATTTAACACTGAATATATAACTGAGGATATATACCTGTATGTACCTCTAGAGAACAGTATAAATCACTAATTTGGGTCGAATGAAAAGTGTTACATCTGGAAAAAGTCCAATACTGATATTGAGCAGAATAATACAACGGCTACTGTGAAGCATGGATGTGGTTATGTGATGGTGCGGGGATGTGTTTCACGCCCACGTGACGGAAATATTCATTTTGTAGAAGACAATATGAATAAATTTCAACTAATGTTAAGCACTTAAATGACAAATTATTTTTTCCGAAAATGAATTAGTTTACCGTTCTGAAATTCTGTTATAATTTTGAACAGTGAGAATGTACGATTAGGCGTTTGCGCCACTGTGTGTATATATTTTCGAGGTGCATCAGTCGACACACCAAATATAACTTTTCATTTAGTCCACGCTTGCACTCTACCTGCGGCCGATTCGCACTCAGTGAAACAACAGTCGCACTCCAGCAGAATAATTTAAAATCAATATTTTTGTTTTGCGCTCAGCTTCTGAGCATCTCTGGAGAATTTCCAAAAACGGTCACCATATTTCGGAAACGAGAGTAAAAATATGTGCATAGTGCTCAACACTAGAGGAAGAGATGGCGGGATGAAACTGGTTATGCTAAAATTGTCTTGATTGTTTGTAAATATTTCGCTGAGAAGAGAAAAAATGCGGATGATGAATGTTGGTAAAGTCGAGCAGAAAAAAGCAATTCAATTTTACTGCCGGAGGAAGTGGGGTGAAAAAGTGAATTATTTTGTTGTTAGTTTAAAATACTAAGCCGACCGTTATGCTCAGATTGAATAAACAAATAAATCAAATCAATATGTGACTTTCCATTGGTTACTCATTTTTGTTCTATTAATATTTGACTGATTTATAAAGAATGTTGCCAATAATTATTGTTAAAAATTTATTTTGACGGCGCTAGTAATCATTTGACCTAATCATAACTATTTTTTAAATGCTACCTCTAACCCATAAGTACGTCAGCAGGTATCCTCATAAACAATGTAATAAAAATATATTTCTCTCCTTCAACACTTTCTTGCTTCATTTACAATGACCGCCAAAAGTCTACATACACCCCCCATTTCCACAGGATTGAAAGTTCAAAAACTTTACTGAAAAATGTGTTTACACAGTTTTATTTGAAAGCTTTTTGTAATCATTATAAACTTAAAAAAATCCATACATTAAAATAAAATAGCAAAGCTATGGCAAAAAAACCCAAAACCAACGTTGACAAAAGTCTACATACTGTACACAAATATCTTACTCCAGTGTGAAAAACTTCACTTAACTCTAAGTAATATTGCTTCTTAGTATTTAGTTGGTCCACCATTAGTATCAATTACAGCTTGAAGCCGTCGTGGCGTCGAGGGGACTAAATTTGTTAACTCTGCAGAAGTTACATTGTTCCAAGCTTCTTTAGTACTTCTTCTTTGAGTACTGAAGCGCTTGAAATCGGATTGTTTCTAATTTTTCGATTTAAAATTTCCCAGACATGTTCAATAATATTCAAATCTGGGCTTTGCGATGGGGTACTTAATTGTCTTGGAGCATGGTAAAGCTGCCAATCCTTCACAATGTGTGCTATGTGCTTTGGATCGTTATCCTCTTGAAATACGCAACCTGGACCAAGCTCCAAATCATCCACCGAAGATTTCAGATTGACTTCCAATAGTGATTGGTATTTATAACGATCCATATTACCTTCAATAAATACTAATCCTCCAACTCCAGATGCAGCAACAGCTCCCCAAACCATTACATTGTCGCCACCATGCTTCACTGTTAATACCAATTCTTTTTTTTCCTGCACACTTTTGCTCTTCCCTCGCTACCGAATATATTAAACTTCGACTCATCTGTAAACAAAACTTTTTGCCAAAAATCCACCCCTTTTTCCCTGTGCGCTTTGGCGAACTCCCGGCGAAGTTTACGGTTTTTTTTTCAGAAATAAGCGGCTTTTTCCGTGGTGTTCTACTATTAAAGCCGTTCTTGTTCAGAGCTCTTTGAATTGTTCTTGGATGAATACACTTGTTGAATGAGCTTGCTATATCCTCGGCTAATTTCGGAGCAAAAACTTTTGGATTTTTGTCCACTTCTTTTAGAATCAAGCTGACGTCTCTGTAAGATAGTTTGCACGGGCGGCCACTACGCGGCTTATTTTCGGTGGAAACACTCTTATTAAAGTTTTTTACAATGGTCTGGACTGTTGCACGACTTAAGTTTAAGATTTTTGAAATTTCGTCATATGATTAATTTCTTTCCTGTGCTAAATAACTAAATTTCTAACGTCAACTGATATTTCTTTTCGAGGAGCCATTCTAGATGCTTAAGTATTCAAATTGCAACTAAAATCAATATTAGCAAAGCAACAAACATAAGGAAAGGAAAGAAATACACAAACGGTATTTTACCGTTATCACAACATAGGATATCAGAGTACAAGTTAGGAAACCGGTTCTGTATGTACACTTTGCCAACGCCTTTTTTTGCGTTTTTTTAGCATAACTGTGTTGTTTTATGTTAAAGAATGGATTTGTTTTAGTTAAGTCGATTAGAAAAAGATTTCAAATGAAATTGCATAAACACATTTTTAAGCAAAGTGTTTGTACTTTGTAAACAACGAAAGGGAGGAGTGTATGTAGACTTCTGTCGGCCACGGTATATTACATTTAGCTGTTGTTTATAAAGCATTAATTTTTGTCACTTCTAATAGGGTCTCCAACAACGGAATTTTTATACTGCGTCAATGCTGAATTTGGCGTTTTTCGCTGCCCACTGCGGCTAAGTTTTTGCTAAGAGTGGTCGCTCCTTGGCAGGTCATATCAAACTAGCTTCTCTCAAAAGCCCACCGCCGCTCGGATGGCCAACACCCAAGAAACATTTATGTACATACATATGTATTTCGTATACAAATATTGAATTCACAAGTGTATGAGAGGAAATGCCGCGCTTTGAAAGCACCAGCGTTAGCGCAGCCATTCATCAGTCATTCAAATATTCAATTCACTTGATCAATTGAATACTTGCGAGCACAGCTAAATGACGCTCACCAGTGCCTAATCCATACAAGTCCAGTAAATTCACAAAACGTTTTAATAACCAAAGAATTTTTAGTTGATTTGCATGAAAATGAATTTCCGTCAAATTATTATAGAAGCGAGACAATAATTGATTTGCGTTGCTTTTTGGAAGACTTGTTGAAACATGTCGAATACATAAACAATCGCATTGTGTGACGGGGGGAGAATGCGCGGCGCGCTGCCTGATGCCGTTTGGATTTCCTGCGTGTAAGGTAGCGAATGTCGGTTGCGGGAATTTTAATCAAGCCAAATCCGTTGTTGACAATTTGTTTATTTGTGCTAAAATAATTTCGAAATTAGCGCATAACAACAACTGCTTGATGTTATACGAAAGTTGTTGGAATGGAGAGGGTTTTTGCATTTGAAAAATGTGCCATAGATCGCTGAACTGCTATCTGTAATTTCGGTTATTACATAAGTTCCAAAAAATATCGCGATTTAAACATAATTGCTCTTCAAGACTAGATTTTAACTCCTGATCCTATTGTCGTCGCTGTATTACTGGTATCTGTTCTTGTTGTTGTTCTAACAGTATAAACTTTCCCCATAAATGTACGGCGAATGTTGCCGAAGTGGCCGGTCTCACAAATAAAGAGACCTACATCTTTGAGCCGACTCCGAACGACAAATGGTATTTATGGAAACTTTTTCATGGCAAAACTACACTCGGAGGCTTGCCATTGCCTGCCAAGGGGCGACACTATTAGAAAAAACTTGGCGTTGCTCATTTTGTTCATGCACGGAGATTCGAACTTATGCACTTCTTAATGGTAGTCACGCAGCAACCCATTCGATTACGGCGACCTCCAAAGCTGCGATTGCGTCATAGTTAAAAAATATGATAATGATGTGTTTAACATACAATTAGGAGAATCTTTACATGTACCCTGATATTTTTTTTACCTTAGCATGCATTTTTAACAACATTTCAATAAAATGTTACATTTTAGTATGCAAATGTTTTATGTATTTGTTTCAAGAAGTCAATAAAACATGATTTTGAACTGACTACTAAAACTAAAGAATCGCGGCGAAAAATCTCCACCTTTCCCCACTAAATCCACGGTGATCCTCTATCACCTGGACGACGGAGTTGTCGAAGTCGATGACACACCAATACCGATCGTCAATAACCCTAAAATATTGGGTGCCCCCTTCGGAAAGACAAAGAAATGTTGTTGGCTAGGGTGCTACCGCAGGAATCATGCCTGCAGACATTTGCTAGAGCCTGAGCCGCCCCACAGGCGAGTCAGCAGACATCTCTTCGAATACACCGACGAGATCCAGAACCACACAAGAGAACAGTGTATAGACACAGACCTTAAACAACATTCATCGAGAGTCTTTCAGCACCTTTCTAAACTCCCGACCTCCAAATGCTGTTATCAGAGGCTAACCACCGCCATTGCAGATGAAGAGCCTCAGCTGCCTCGCGAGAACCGCATAACTTTGGCCCAATTGCGTTCTGAATATTGTAGTAGGTTAAACTCCTACTAATCTAGAATCGACCCCGACATACCCAATATATGTCCGTCATGTGAAGGTACACTGCACGATACTAACCTATTCAGACGCCCTCTTAAACTCACTCACCTAACACCCCTCCCTCGGTCGACCCAACCTGTCGAAACAGCATGTTTCCGGGGCCTACCGTTAGATGAATTAGGCGACAACGACCGGTTACTACACCGTACTGTCTGGCAGGGTCTAGTGAACTGCTATCACAACAACAACCTTAGGGTTGTATGCTTCTGTATGCACCGCAAAGTGGTATTTTGCTGGTAACAAATAAATTTTTCGAATTGAATTTAAAAAATCAATCATCCGGTTGCAAAAAGAAATTTCGGTCTAAGTACAATCCACAGCTTTTGTAGAGCGAAAATAGATGCAATGGTTCGGGTTCAGTGTAATGCCGCATGAGAAATTTTAGGCCAAATATAATGATTTTTTAAATGAAACTTGGTGGAGATTTTAGGAAGTGGTTGCTGAGCAATCTTTATAACTTGCAACATTCCGGAAATAATAGTTTTGCAATTAATTGCCTTCATATTGCCCTCAGCAACTTCTTTATAGTTTGGGCGCCAGACTATTATTAGAGAAATAAAAAATCTTTCTCAGAAAGAGTTTTGTATACGAATATAGGCAGCACAGAATTGTTTTGCTAAAAATTCCTCACGTATTTTCTGTAAGTTTATAGATTCAAATAACTTACAATAACCTACGAGAAATAAAGTGAGCTGAATCGGTTAGACCTCTATTTCACTTTTTTGTTCTTAATGTTAATAAATATTATACAATAGTTGCTCCTTTTTAAAATGGAATATGTACAAATGCGTGTGCTATGGTCAACAAAAGAAGAAAAGGTATTCCAAGAATGATGGAAAAAGCTGAAAAAGGACAGTTGTGTGGTCAACACATAAAGTGCCAAATGGTACAGAAAATAGTTCCTACACGTGATAGATATGTATGTGTTTGTGGAACGCCTATTGCTTTAATATTAATTAATTGAGCAATACGGCATCAAGACGCACACCACGAATAATAGGAGGATCTCGGCCAAATACGCAAAAAGGGCGTAAGCGCCAATTATATATATATAAATACTATTAAAATCATAATTATATTCTTGCTTTATTTTAATATGAAACTCAAGGTAAAACTGTAAATACATGGTTCACTTGCGTTTTTGCGAATGATGACAGGTTATGGTCAATCGGGCCGTCGCGAAAAATGGCAAAGTACGGTACGCCGACGCGAAAGAGTTAAACAAGTTTGCTCGCTCGTTTTACTATTGTACAAATGTGAAAAATTTCACGGATCGCTAACAAACTTATATATTTCCTGAAGGAGGTCACGGAAATATTAGGTACTGCGCAGTTTTATTAAAATATGCTGCATACAACAACAACAGCAAAAGGAAGAACGTAGTCATTTGAATCACAGTTCTATAGGTACTTCGGAAAGCCAATCCCATCGAATTCAGTCACTTTCTCTTTTCTAATTACTGAAATATCACATTTTTAAGATTTTCAAAAACACTTCTATATGCTCCAAGGAAGGTTCCCCTGAAAAGTGACCGATTTCAACCATTTTTGAATGTTTCACACCGAGTTTAAACCAAGCATTTCATTATCCTAGGAGCACTCCTATTTTTCTAAAAGGGGGATATAAGACTTTTAGACAAAAAATTGACTTATCTGTAAAATATGATTCAAAATTATAATGCGGCCACACTTTGGCTGAGTATGTCGGAGCATGAACAAACAAAGACAAACCCCCATATGGCAATCGGAGGTGACATAAAACTGAAAGCAGCTTCATTCGTGTGGGATTATTAAGACACATGTCGCAACAGATTTCCAAAAGTAATTTTGTTTAAATTCAAATTATACGCATTCGTCCACACGTCAGTGAGTGTATTTTTGTAAGTTATATGTATACAATAAGTATATAAGTATTCCTTCATTCATTGACGCTTTTGGGACGGATGTTAAGCACTTGGGCACTGATGTATTCATTCCATCGTTTGCATTTGCTTTATATTTTCTTAAATTCTTCAATTCGATGCGATGTTTTCATCTCCGTGAATTGAAATGCGTAGCACGGCGCATTTGCAGATTTATTCGAATATCTCTATTTGAAAACCATAACGAACGAAACGTTCAGTTTTTCTTTACGCTCATTTCCCTCAATTTAAAATGCCTTTTGGCTCTAATCGAGCGTCGCCCAGCGTTGCCTAGATGACCAGCCATGTTGGCCTTGTTGCAATTGCAGTTTGTTATAGTCATTTTCTTGTTGCTTTCGATGCATACTTCACAGCAGCTGTGGACTTGGTTAAATATTTGCCAAATCATCAATTTGCATTAATAAACAAATTCAAACAAGAGTGCAACACTCCCGCCAATCGGCCGCCCTCGCATCAATAGGCCGGCATGGGTTACCAATCAACCGCGAACCTAATTTATCAGGAACGCATTTTTGCTAGCTGGCTCAAAATGCCTGGCAAATATTTGGCCGATTCTGACGCGCCCATTGGCGATGACGTTAAATCTGACGGCCAGCGGCTAATTGCCGATGGGTGCGGTTGCCAATCCTGCCTCTGATAAGCCGGAATAATGTTTGTGCAGTTGCGATGTTTTCGCCCACTGTGTCGTTCGAAGCAACTGCTCGTCGCCACCATTTCTATTTGGAACGATGGAGGTGCGAGTAACGCCTAAACCGTCTTCGGTCGCATCTGTCACTAGCTCATCCGAAAATTGGGCTGTCAATTGCGGCATTTGCGGTTCCTGAATTGCCAAGCACCGCTGGCTTGTATCGTCGTTGAGCGCGTGGCATCAAAATATTCGAAAATTAATATCCGCCTTAATTGTTGCTGTTAATGAATTGATCTGACATTTGCGTTTGAGCATCACAAATTATGTGTGTGTGTGTATATACACATGCAAGTGTTTGCCTTAAATGTGTTTGAGTTTGATCTCCCAACATACTGCGAATTTCGTTCCACGTGCATATACAGCTATGGACAGGGAAATAGCCACTTCCCCACAATAACATATAATATAATCATGATTATTTTTACTGGGCGATCTGGTAAAACAGTTAATTTTGCACAAGTCCATTCGTTTATTTCAGCATTATCAAAAACAATTCAATATCTACAATTATAAGGAGTTCGAATGAATAACCAGTTTAGTGGCATAAACTCTAAGTAAAATGTCTTAATCGTATTTTTGAGAATATCAAAGTAGGCAAACTTAATGCATTGTACCATTTTACGCAAACAACTTATTATTTCTGCAATTTTTGTTTGTTTTGTACCATTTTCGGAAAGGCCCCCAATAACGATTTCGAGCGAAACAATTACATTTGCAAATAAAAAAACTTGAATATACTAAAAAAATTAGTTTTAATAAGTTTAACTAGTGATTGAAATAGAACTGCGTTATTTCGTTGTCCAATGCAATAATATGCATTTCGAGTAAAACATGGCAAAAAGTAGCATTCAAAAGTTCACGAGACTTATTGTTCGATATTAGAGAGAAGGGGTTCACAGCATAACATTGGCCTAAAAATATGTACGAATGTCAGTTAATCTTCTAAAGAGTAATAATTCGTATAGAAGGCACTATTTCTCTGTCCATATCTGTTTATTCCCCGATCGTACTTTTGTCCTTTTCCGTAGAGGCCTCCAGCCATTGCCTTGTAACAGGCCTACTACTATCCCAGCCATTTGGTAAGATATTTAAATGTGCCCCAATTGTATGAATCTCTGTCTAAGTGTTCGGGGGTGTGTCGTTTGTCGTACTCAACTGATGCTTGCCCACGGCGCGAGGTGTGATGAGCCGTCACAAATTTGAGATAAGATAAGAGTAGATAAGCCCATCAAGCAGCCAACCAATTACAGGGCGTCGATAACGCAGTTACAACCGTATACGTGTGTGTATGTGTGTATAATGTGTGCTAGTGCAAACACGAGGAATCTTTAGTTATCATACTATTGTACTGGTGGTATTGTTAGCGTTTAGAGTTGTTGTTTGTGTGTTTTATTGCCATCTCTTTCCTTAAAAAAATATATATATCCCCTCTTCAATTGTTGTTTATTTTATATTGGGTTGTTTATTGCATACTAACGCTTCGCTTTTGGCAAGTAAAGTAGCTAGCGTCCCCCGTTTGTTGTTGCTAATTCTTATGCGATCTTGATTGTTAGTGCCTGCCTTCGCTCCCTCCACCGTGGTTATTTCGAATAAGGTAATCTTCTATGTTGTTATCTTATTTGATGCCACAATGCTTTCGAGCTTTTAATTTCATTAGATGCCAATCAAAAGCCATTAACAAAACATTGAAAAGAATAGTTTAATGGCAAACCAGCCCAAAGATGAAGGTGGCCACGCGCTGACATATAAACATATCCAAATAAAACTGGTTAAAAAATGAGTAAGGCTGGGAATATACATACAATAGAGGGATTCTCTACGTCAAGCTTAATTGTACAATAGCATCAAATGCCAAAAAACTCGACTGTTATTTTATTGTAGCTTTACAGTACGAAACGGCATTGTAGCCTTAATGTATGAAAGTACTAAATTTCACGCCGTAAAGCTACAATAAAATAATAAAATGAATAACTGGCAAGGAGCCGCATTTGCCATGCTGCAATTCACAGCCTGAATCGCTGTTGCATACTTTGGATATGGTATTTCAAATATCTTCTTGGTTGCAGGGGATAAAAATTGGGAACACCTTAGATATACCACATGAAATGACAAAGCAGTAATTCCTCAGATAATAAACATGAAATGAAACGAAAAGGT
The DNA here is from genome assembly GCF_027943255.1 of Anastrepha obliqua. NCBI lineage: Eukaryota > Metazoa > Arthropoda > Insecta > Diptera > Tephritidae > Anastrepha > Anastrepha obliqua. The sequence continues at coordinate 506,162 of NC_072894.1, forward strand.
TGTTAAAAAAAAAAATTTTGTGTTCTTTGAAACTAGTTCCACATAAATAACCGGATATTTAACTCACAGCCAAGAGATATATTTGCAATTTACCATTATTCGGACAAAAACGAAAAATCTTAATAGGAGTAATGTCAAATGAGAGGAAATGAAATTGAGTTTCGACAATCAATCAATGTTGCCCAACATTATCGAAAAGAAGTCAAAACGTTCTTTTCTGAGGAAGCGCATTTTCGCCTCGGCGGCTATTTTAACAAGCAAAACTGACACATCTGGGAATCGGAAAAACCGTCACCAATGTCTTAGAAAACTGGGTTAACAGGATGCGCTACTGCTACCCGAGGCAGTCAGAAACATGAAAGAAATTCTATTTCATAAATACTGGGAATGTTTGCTCTTTCAGATGAGCTAAAAAAATTGATTTTTGTAATTTTTTTTAATTAGAAAAACTACTACTTTCACATTTGTACTGAGCTAACCAAAGTCTCACGTGAAATTAAAGGCCGGTAAACTTCGTGCAATACAAAAATTAAGACATTTATAAAGATAGATTAAAAATATACCAAACTTTCACTTTGCATATTCTTGGAGGAAACTATAAGTATATAGTTTAATTTTTGTGTTTTTAGTATTGCTCCAAATTACATGCAAAATTCGCTGGCCATTACTTTTAATAAATAAAAGTATCAACACGGTATTTTATTTCTTCATCTGTCCACATCAATACTGTAAGCTCTTTAGGAAAATTTTAAAATTTGTTTATTGATCAAATCAATTTGCCATTTTTAGTAAACGAATTTTACAATTTCTCAACCCCAAATATTCGAGGAAAAACTTCCCTTCTCGAAAAATTTCAATGTGGAAAAGCTACGCTTAATGTTTACAATTGGAGAAATGTGTAAAATCTATAATCCAACAATAATATTGTAGTAATGAAGCTACTTTCTTTTCTACTTTTTATGGAAAATTTATTTATGCTATACATTATTTATTTGTTAAAGACTTAACTAGTTAATTAAATAACAAAAATAAACTCATTTTAAACTATACAATTTTGTTTTTGAATAACTTTTCCACTAACAAAAAATGCTTTTTAAGAGTTTTCATTCACTACCAACGCAGGCGTAAGGCAAGGTTGTCCCCTGTCGCCCCTCCTCTTCGCCATCGTCCTTGATGACGTCGTGAGCCAACTGACCCTGCACAAAAAAGGCCTGGATGGAGGACCTGGACTTCACCGATGACATCTGCCTCCTCTCTCACAAACTCTCTGACACGCAAGCAAAGGCGGACAAACTAGTCGCGCTGGCACGCACTGACGGACTGGAGATCAACATCGCCAAGACCAAGGTTATGATAGTTAACCACAATAACGCAAGGCAGATATTGGTTGACGGATGCCCGGTGGAATTCTTTGAAAGCTTCTGCTACCTCGACTGCATCATCACGGCAGATGGTGGAGCAGATGAAGATGCCAACTGCAGGGGGAGCTCGCAAATCTCCAGGCGCGCTAAACTCCGAATATTCGGTTCATGTATAAAGTCAGTATTGTTATACGGAAGCGAAACATGGCTGGTCTCTAACACCATCACACAGAGGCTACAATCTTTCGTCAACAAATGCCTCCGCATCATCTGCAGAATATTCTGGCCAAACACCAGCATTGAGAAAACCACCAGATAGCATCAAGAGAGAATGGCACTGGACTGGAACCCGCAAGGGAGCAGAGGTCACGGTCGACCAAAACACACTTGGAGAAGGTCGATGCTGCACGAACTAGCAGATGCCGACAGTGCAAAAATACCTGCACAGAACCGTGTACGATGGAAGAGTCTGGTCGCGAGGGCTTATGCTCCCGAGAGGAGTGAACAAGGAAAAAAAATTGGTTACAACTTAAAACGTAGCATACCAGGGAGCCCGGGGTCATTTTGACCTCATCATTTCATGCCGACTGATTTTAATACTGAAGGCAGACGCCATCCAATGGATGAGGAAACCAACCGTCAGCTGGTCCAGTAGCGGTGGGTACGTGCGTACCCTTTAATACCGGCTGAAATTTTTTTGTGTATTGTTGACATTTAGTAGAATAAAAAAAATAGTCAGCTGCGCCGTAGAGGGGGGAAAATATGTCAGCTGAACAGGCGAACTTGTGAAATAAATTAAAAAGTAAAACTACTTTATGCCGATTGAAATTTTTTTACATAATTTTGGACACATATGAAAATATAATAATGATGGTCAGCTGTGTTTATAGCGGTGGGAAGACCGTCAGCCGAAGCAATAATGTATCATTGAGTACATACATCTCGGCGGCGCGCGGAATTTTCAATTTTAGTTCTTGTTACTCATATGGGATTGAAGTCCACGGAAAGGGTGATAATCACTAGGTGCAATATCCGGAGAGCTCCCATCCGAGCTCGTTCAGCTTGCCTAATGTTTGCCTTGCGGTATGAGGTCTTGCGTTGGCGTCGTGAAACAAAACTTTGCGTCTATCCACTAAAGACGGTCGATTTTAGTTAAGTGCCTCATTCAGGTTTGATATCTGATGGGAATAATAATCAGCAGTTATCGTCTGGTTTGGTTCCAGAAGTTCTTAATAAACAATACCGGCCATATCCCACCAAATAGACAGGAGAATCTTCTTGGGGTGAAGGCCATCTCTAGGGGTCGGTTCTGCTCTTTGCGAACTGGATTGTTGTAAAGGTCCCATTTTTCATTACTTGTAACGATACGGTTAAAAAACCTTTCATTTTCAAGCCGCTGGAGCAGCTGAGAACACACATTCACTCTCTGCTGAAGGTTAGCGACGGAAAGTCTATGCGGAACCCACTTTCCCAACTTTGAAACCTTTCCCAACTGAACCAGGTGCCTGTGAACTGTTCCATGCGATGAATTTAACCTCTGAGCTATCATATCGACTGTCAAATTTGGCCCAGCTTCCACGAGTTCGAGCAAGGCGTCGGAGTTAAAGACTTCACTACGACCAGGGCACGGGGTATCCTCCACGTCACAGTTACCACCTCGGAATTTTGAAAACCACTTTTGCGCAGTCTTTATACTCACGGTATCCTCGCCGTGAACAGTGTTTACTTCTGCAGCAGCAGTTGTTGCATTTTAACCCCTTTAATAAAAAAAAATACAAAATATGCCTATTATACGCGTTCGAAGATTCCATTTTATTTTTTAACAACACGTGCTTCTATCCGCGATTAAAGTCACTTGTTGAATACACAATATATCAAAGAAAATATAAATAGTTCCGTTATATTCCGCGAATAATTTTTTGTATGCAAAAATCATACAAAAGTGAAATTATGGGTAAAATACGCACGAACTTATGGACTGACCTGATACTTAACCTAAATTGGCTCAGATATTGGCAGCGAAAAAGATGCTGACGAACAACGATTGTTACAAGGGGGAACTGATTTATTTCAAATCAATCGACACTGTCGTGAATGAACACGGTAAATTATCCAACCGAATTTTGAAATTCAATTGATGCACCTGGAAAAACACCACACAAATGTTCTGTAAGCCAAGAACAAAATGTTTTTCTTAAGTAGAATGTATACTTTAAATGTTACAGATTGTTGTATAAAACTTTATAAACGTTTCTGTGGGGAGGCCCTGATGCACCTGGAAAAACACCACACAAGCCAAGAACAAAATGTTTTTCTTAAGTAGAATTTATACTTTAAATGTTACAGATTGTTGTATAAAACTTTATAAACGTTTCTGTGGGGAGGCCCACTACTTTTCACCACCGAGCTCGGCTTTTTCTTGGCTACTTTTGTTCTAAACGAGGGCATGTATGCTGCGTAAATCATTGAAAGCCTCGGTATCAAAGTGAATTTAAGCGTTAACAATGTCAACTGAATGCCTTTGTGTTATAAATATAAATGGTGCATGGAGGTTCAAGCTACACGGACTGCCTTGGCGTTGACTAAAACACATTTGCCGCACAGAAAACCCTGATCAATACACACAGGAAAAGGGACCAAATAACATGCAACACATTAACTAATGGCTGACTTCTCGCAATCTCTTTGTCGTGAATTCTTCATGAAAGACTGGCAAAGTAAATATGAGAATGCTGTGTGAAATGCATATATTAAATGTACATTTTGAAGGCAGTGCAGAGCAGATAGAGTAATAAATATGATATCAGCAGATACCAGATGTATCTATGTACACTTGTGCTTACATCGTGAAGTCATTTTATCTTTTTATAACATTTGTATTGTGGTATTTTAAATTCAATTTTTTTTCTTTTAAATTTAAAAACTGGAATATGGTTCATCGTATAACAAATACTTTACAAATTGAAGTTTCAAACTTTGTACAAAATTCCCAAAAAATTGAACAAATTTTAAAATGTTGCCTTCGAAATTATTTTTAATCAGAATCTATGTATAGAAAACTTCTGGGTATGCCTTTTCAAAGCTCATTAAAAAAATGTGTGCAAACGACCTTTATTTTTTTAATAAATATTTAATGGGCTATAAGACTGCGACCTTCATTTTTTTAAATCTAATTAAACTTTTAAAATTTATGATGACAATTTGTCGAATTTTTCTTGCACAAAGTTTGAAGCCTGGGTTATTATGGTCTGTGGTATAGAAGGAACTATATTTTTTATAAACGAAATAATTGAAATTAGAAAATAAATAAGAAAACAGTCAAAACCTTTCAATATGCGGCGCGGCGTCCATATAATAATTTCGGGAGTAATGACGCTTAAATTCATATTAATTACACGCGCCGGAGAAGGAAAAAGTGTGAGAGGAAAAGAAGAAACGACATCAGGATGTATGAATATGTGGGACGTCACGTTGGAGCAAGGGCGATGAGGGGGACGGGTGGAAATATGCAGCAGTTAAACGTTCTATGTTGTCGATTCAATGAATGCGTGAGAATGGCCCTGACTGGTTTAGACCAGACTGGCGTCGATGAAGGCGAAAACAGTGCGAACAATGCGAAGATTATAAAAGAGGAACAATAAAAAAAGAAGGCGAAATATTAAAATCTAATTAAATAGCGCTTAATAAAATTACACAGAAAGAAGTTAAAAAAGGTGAGCAAATTAAAATATGACAACCAAAGTAGATGGTAAAAAATCTTAGCAGATGTTGTAACTTTAAACGAGTACAAACGAAGCGTTCGTCATCAAACATCGAAATTTAAATAATTTACTCATTCATGCTTTCCATATCAAGTGGCGAAATGGAAATAACTTTGACTTGGTGGTGAATCCACAGGTTTTATTGAAAATTTTGAATATTATTTTAAATTCATAAGATTGTTGGAATCGAATTGGCAAATCGTTTCTAAGTAATCGCGGTTACGCTTCTATCAGACAGACTGCATATGCCAATACTTTTTATATTCAATGAAAACCATGAATTATTGTCTATTTATCACAATAAATTAAGATGTTGCAACAATTTTGCATCGAACACGATGATTCGCAAATTCCCACATTCATTGAGACTCGAACAAGCCCAAGTTATTTGTTTTATTGGACAGCGGCTGCATTGGACTAAAACAACTAATTAAAACACTGAATTATTTTTAAGTGTTCAAAACCTTTACTAAAAAGGGAACACCAACTTAAAAAAATTAATTTAGTATGGGTAAAATCATCTTCAAAAGAAACGACCAATCCTACCTATACCTCATAAAACTGGTATAACTCGTTGTTTTCAATTCTGTCAACGCTCTTTCACAATTTCGCGCTGGACCGCGTTCATACAGAGGGACTTTAGTTGCTTCAACTTTGCGAATCCTCGTTTGGTGTTGACCGTCGTGTTTACGCATGGCAGATCTGTTGCTTGCCAAGGCGAATGAAGTATTGATGGTGGCGCCTTCCCAAAACAGTTACTAAATTTTTTGCGACGTTGACAAGTCTGACGCCAACGATTTAAACTAAGCAAACTAATGAAAACGAGGTGTCACGTTTTAAATTGTGAACACACAAATTAATACAATGGATCCAAATGCAGTTTTTGCGTTTTATGCGGGAGACGCCGTAAAGCTTCTTGTGTTTGGTGGTTTCTATTGCTTTTGGCTACTTTTCCTCTCCACAAAGAAGTAATTCCCATTCCTTCCATTTGTTTATTCATGGGTTCTGACGACACAGCGAATTCGGAAGACGCAACCTGGTATTCTATCATCCTTGATTGCTTGCAATTATTTAGTTTTTGGTCTGCAGTCAACACCGCCATTGAGATGAACGAGAATGCCAATGGTGTTGTTGACAGAGCATCACAAGTAACGAGTTGAAGCAAGAAATGTTCCCTGTATGAACGCGTTCTTACTAATACTTATTAAGCGCTTCCAGTACAAATGCTAATCAAGGCACAAATATGTACTGAATGCGAAATATTTGTGAAATAGTTTTAAATATTTATTTTAGGACTTGTTGTTTCGCCAGGCGTTAACAAGTAGCGAATAGGTGAAGCAACTGGTATAAATAAACATATCTGGGCACCGCTGGAATAGAGCTGCCTAAAGTTACATGAGTTTGTAAAATGGTGAGTTATACCACTCTTATGAAGTGGCGAATCGAAGGTGTTTTCTGTCTCGTATCTCCATAAAAATATAGAGTTATGCTAATTAGGGCAGACAGGACTAGTTTTTCAATATTTGTAGGTACTCTTATTGAAAATTAGAAAAATTAACGAAGTTTGAGACGGAAATATTCTTTAAAAAACGTATAAGAAAAAGGAAAATTAATATGGTAAAGCTGATGGTACAGCTAAATTGATAAATTAAACTATCGTTAGCTTTGTAATTATATGGTGAAATACGGTAAGAATAAATATGAGATTTCTAAGATTAAGGAAATTGGCTCCAGTATTGAAAGCCTATTTCCTATTTTCTCCTGACTCAAATAAGGGTACTGCCAGTAGCTTTGCTGGCGTTGTTGTCGTCTTTGCAGTTTATTTTTATTTTAACATTTGCATTTGGCCCTCATGACAATGGCTTGTCGAGCAACCACGAAACTAAATTGCACAATAATTAGTACATACATGAGCCTCTTACGCACACTCAACATAAAGTTGATAGCTGATAGATGAAGCGGCTTAATAACACCCACACTGCTTTCTTCTGCCACCCCGCGCCCACTGCGGTATTCCACAGTATTCCGACGGCACACAATATCACTTGAAACTCATGTAAGTGCGCGGCACTGGGCTTGTATTTGCTGTTTTTTTTTCCACTCTGCATTGTTGGTAAACAGTGTTTTTTTTCTTTTTGTAATATTGTTGCAAGTGGCTGTAAGCGTTGTAATGCCATTGTTAAAAATTTAATTAATTGAAAATATTAATTTAAAAATAATATAGTGATTAATGTGCGGCATCGCAACTCACCGGACAGAATTTGGACGAGTCCGTTTGTATAATACAATGAGATTTTAATTCAATATGAAATTAATTTTACACTATTTATGAGTAAACAATAGCTTCAGATAGCCTTTGTTCAAACATTAAAGCCATGCCATTTAAATAAAAATGTTTTTGAAACAAAATAGAAATTACAGAAAAAACACTAACAGAATTAATGCGTCGCAAAATGTAATATGTACACATTATTGCTCTGAGCGATCGTTTCGCTGCCTTTCCACTCGAGAAATATGTATGTATAATGTATAATATTTTGGGCAATGTAAAGAGTTTTCAACTTTTTTCGGCTTCATTTCGGCGATTAAATTAAGATACATATTTTTAATTGTTTTAATGGATATGGCTTTAAACTGTGCCGGTTCGACACCCTATTTTCCGTGATTTCCATGATATCAATATTTTTGACGAAACGATAAGCCTACCGAAACGGGTTTGCTGGGATCACCGTTTTGATCCGTTTCGGCCGCTTACTTCAACTTTTCACTTAAGTCGTATTAGTACTGAATAAAGTAGAATGAATGGAATTTTCTCTTTTTTTACCTTTATTTTGGAACGCAAACACAAAACTCTCGGGTTTTTTTAAGCGTAACGTCACCTTAAATCGCCATATCATATGAGCCGCTTTAATGTACATACAGAACATTTTACTCCACCCAATATTTACTACCTGGAAGAAAAATGGTTTTGAGTAATCAAGTGCTCAACGTAGAAATAGAGGAGCTGAGTTCGGGGATGTGATTGTGAAACGCCGCAAGTACACACGTCCATCCCAACATTCACATGATTCATGGCAAATGAGCAGCAATTAATAAACGTAGTTAATAATGCGATTTATTACGTAATTCCTCGTATATATGTACATACACACTCTCACGAAGAATGTGATTTTTTGTTTCAACATTGATATCAAATTCTCATCGCTCAGATGGCCAGAAAGCGGGCAACAGCAGCAGTTGCTGTGACTGTGTGTGTGTTCTTCTGTTGCAGAGAAATGTCAAAAAGTGCTATAATAAATCATTAAATTCGGTGTCGAAAATTGTTTATCGCAGTCTTCAGTAACCATTCCATAGAGAAGATGTTCACTTGAGAGGGCGAGCAGTAACCTCAATGTGGCGCAGAGCAGCTAGCAAGCCGATGTGTTAATTGAGAATTCATGCGATGAAGTCTGAAAAGTACGCCCCTATCGGAGAGCACACAAAAGACGCGACTGGGGATAAGAATTCTTTAGTATTAATTACAGTGTATTAACTACAGTATTTAAAATATAATTGAAACCAAAAATTTATAAAGTCGTGAGATAATGAATGAAATGACATAAGAAAACAAATATCAATAATTTTCTCAAGGAAATGTGATCAGAATTAAAAAATAATAATAATAATTGGCGGGTACACTTCTGCTCGCTATTTGGCCGAGCTCCTTTTATTCATTTTGGTATTTGATGGAAATTGTACTTCGAATGGTAGTCACGCATCAACCCATTCGGCTACGGTGTCCGCAAGGAGAAATTATTATATGATCTTGCTTAAAATTTCTTCTTAAATGTCCTTAACGGCTTAAACGTAAAAGGATTGTATAGTTTTTATTGGATCAGTGACATCAGAGATATGTTTTAAAATTCGTATCAGTACATTTTTGGTTTCATCCCACTGTGCAGTATCTCTGTCTCTTTGCTATGGTTTCGTTTAGTTATAAAACTTTGGATTTTTTATGAATATAGTAGCTGTGTTACGCGTTTCATAGCCAGGTTGTGTGCGTAAACTTCACGCTCTTGAGCAGTTGAGCTGTATTTAGATGACGTTGCAAGAAATCCCGCTAGCATTTAGCGCTTGAAAATGAAGTAATTGGAGGGTTTTTCTTCTCGTTCGACAATACCGAAATCGAAAACACCAGCTGCCGCCTCTGATCTAACGCCATTTGCCTCTCACTTTTTGCTTGTTAGTGGGGCTTAAGATATATTTTCTGATTCCCTGTACCCCCGCGCACGCGTTGTTAAATTGACGCTCTTGGATTTGGCCTTGAAAAGGCTTTGCCATCAAGTCAGACTGTGTGAAGTGATTGTGAATTGACGCTACACTTGTTCTACACTTTAACCACAGCAGTGCAGAAGTATGTAGGTTTGGGTCAAACGCTTCGCTGCTCAGATCAGTGCAGCGGAACTCTATCGATTAACTGCGGCATTTTTTGTAAAAAGTATAGATTTTATATTTTTCACCACATTTAATTAATTGGTAAATTTTGTATATGAATTATTGCTAATGATTTTTTTCCTCAAAAATTAGAGAGATAATTATTGTTTTTCGCAACTGTTACTATTATACTAAATAATATCGCAACCTGAAAAAGTGGTTTTCTTTTCGCACACCGCCACTGAAGTCCAATAATTGGTAATATTATGTTATACTAAACTTCGTTATTAATCAATGAAAGTTTGCCCTTATTGTGTTTGTAGTGATTTTTTAGCTGTAGCTGTTCATCAAGCCTTGCCGGCGCGGTGTAGTCATCGTCTAACTCATCTACCGGTGGGGCCGAGAACCAGCTGTTTCAGCGGGTTGGATCCAAGGTAGAGGTGTGTTAGGTGAGTGGGTTGGTGTCGTGCGGCGTACCTTCACATGCTGGACATATGTTGAGTATGTCGGCGTCAGTTCTAGATAGGTAGCTCGAGTTGGGCTTGGCCAGAGCCTTTCTCTTCATCGAGGAATGTCTGCTTTAAAACAAATGCGTAGACACACACACATACGTACATAAATTGCAACAGAAGGACGCATGGTGACGGTAATGTCTGCTTACACAAATTTATATCTAAAAGCTCTCGATGCAGATCTACGTAGGCGCGGAAGCAGCCTCTGGTAGTTCGAGGGAAGGAAAATTTCGCCAATGTCGCAGTTGGCAAAAAATATGTAAATCCATTAACAAATTTAGCTGGCAGTCTAGACGACAAAAGGAACTTTTTACGATTTTCAAGTATTGCGTGCGGAACGCCTTACAGACGTCTCTGATAAATTAACATACCTCGTTTGAAGTTCTGCAGCAATTATGTGCCACAAAGCCCTTTTGGTATGTCCCACCTCCGTTCTCATATCTTACGGGTTTGTGTTTATTGTGGTGTCCAGTATCTAATGCTTAAAGTTTTGTTGGCTGCACACATCCATAAAAGTTACGAGACCGCTTAGAGCCTTCACGGAAAGATTTAGGTAAATTGGGTATTGGAGGTCGTTTAAAAATTGTATCCCTTCGGTTAAAATTACTGCCATAAGCAATGTTACAATTCTACCTCCTTGTCTCTACCGCGCATGTGATCACGTAATACATACAAGTTCAAGTTCCTGCTCGTATGTGAGTGTTTAAATGAGAAGTATTTTCGTCATTTGTTGTTGACGTAAAATTCCAACTCACTTTATCCGGTCAAGCTTGGCCGCACAAAAGAGGCCGACGTAATTTTAAGCAAAATCCATTTCTTTCTACTATGTATTGTATTGTGGTTGAAGGCAGCGAAAATGCACTAGCACACAACACGTTTCATTCCGTTTTATTTTGTCTTCAATTGTCGTGACCTTAGTAAGTGGCTGACTGGCCGATGAGCTTAACGGATCCACTCCGGGTGTATTTTTTTGATACTTGTACAAACAGCAACAACAAAAAATTGAAAATTCGTCAGCCCCAACAACCATTCAAAATCAGACTCGAGCTTAGTTTGAATAGAACGTCCCGTCCTTCCGCATTTTGACGTGATTTAGTTGATTGTTCCACTCAGCTCACTCCCTTAATAAGCCGTCCACTTTCTACTTTTCCAATTACCTAAATCAGCCCGCTGTGCACTTGTTTGTCTGCTTTTGGCGGAGTCAGAGGCGATAGCAGCACTCACAAACTTATGCTGGAGCCATTATCGCTCCGTTTTCTTTAAGAAACACAATCCTTTATGCCATCTAGCTGTCTCTGTTGGTGCATGCGTTATTGCTAACATACGTCCCCCGTCCGACATCGATAGTACATACAAATTTCGTCGTCGCTACGATTGGAGTTGTTTACATTTTTCCAATGCTCTTGACGGCGGCTTCCTCCAGCAGCCGGTTATAAAGTATTTCGGTGTCGTTGCTGACAGTGCGCAGCTGTATTTAGCATGTCGTCGTTTTCTGTTTTATTACCGCTATTCCACGGCGTACGCTCTCTTCAGACTTGGTCAATCGCACCACTTTCCCTGCCGCTTTAATTTACGTCCAGTCATGTTGCATAAACTTAGAAGTACAGGTATGGCAAGATGTTAAAGTTTCCATTTCCGTCTTCAAAGGTATTTTGCTCTTTTTTGCTTATTTGCAATCATTCAGCGATTGAAAGAGGGAGAGAGTCAGCAAGTCGGTGAGGTGAGAAGGGAGTGCGTGAGTCATTTGTTAATTTCAGGGCTGCTTCAAATAAAATTGTGCTGCTAATTTTTATGCTACGTGCTGCAAAAAAGAAGACTCGGCTTTTATTGAAAAATATTTATTTAATCAGTAATACCCATTTTGTTTTACCTTTAAAGGAGTTCAAAACTTCAAATTTTTGGGAGTGTTAATAAAAAATGACAAAAGTAGTCACGACGCAAGACAGAATATTGATAGCAAACAAAGCATATCACGCCCACACAAAATTGCTGAAGTCAATAATACTGCCGGTGCTATCATACGAGGACAATGGCAAGCAAAGACGAAAGGAGCTAAAGAATGTTCGAGCGAAAAGTGCTCCAAAGAGTGTTTGGCAACGCTACAACGATGGACGTCCAAGGTCAACCTGGCTTGACCAAGTCATAGTCGACCTGGAAAAGCTACAAGTTAGGAGCTGGAAGTCTATTGCAATAAACCGTGAAGATTCAGAAGAGGATTGTGGACGAAGCTAATGCTCAGCCTGAGCTGTAATCGCTACATGATGATGATGATGGTGATGATGAATACCCATTTTGTCCCATTCAAAGTATTGTATTGAGCCTCAACCGTCAAATCGCCATCCTTTTATGGGATTTTATAGTTTTGTTAAAAGGGACCCAAGTCCACTGAAGATGATAGCTGGATCATGTCCTGTGTTGGTTTTGACCAAAAACTACCGCTCCTTTGATCCAAAATCGACAACCTCACCAAAGTAGGTCTAACCCTTAAAACTGTTAAAGGTAAACGGAAAATGCAAAATTGCTGATAACAGTGGATACATTTGTAATAACATAACAAATCAAATATAATATTATATATGTACATATGTACAGGTAGGGGCTTCATTATTGGTAACACGCATTACGAAATGCCAGAGAGCGGCTATACAGATGGAAATCGCCACAAAATAGCGTGAGAAGCATAAAGCGCAATCCAATTGACTACATCGTGATTTACCAAAAGAATTAAATCATCTATGGTACAGGCGAAAACACTTCCAGGTGCAGACATTCCGTCCGATCATAACCTATTAACGGCTACGCTGCTATGAACAGGTGATCCATTACTATGTCTGACATAAAAAATCCGATAAAACATCAAAATCTTGAATCAAATCAAAAAGTGTTTAACTACATAAAACTGCGAATTATCCAAGCTCATGGTTGAAACCTACTTTTATTCTTATACCAAAAAGGACCAGTCCAAAACAATGCTAATAATAATAAGTCTAAAAAGATGTGTCTAAAAGTCATTCATAACAGAATATATAAGAAATGCGAGGCCGCTACGGGAACGACATAATTTGGTTTCAAAAAACGGACGAGAAGCATTTGAAATGTGAAAATGAAAATAAGCTGGACTGACAAAAAAATATCAAATGACATAGTGCCAAATAGGATGCAAACTTCAAGGCACATTCTTACGGCATGAAAATGAGAAAAATCGATCATTTCGAAAATATAACAAAAGGTAACAAATTAGATATTTTGCAACTGCTGAGCGAGGAAAAATTGGGGGACGAAGAGGAATTGGCAGAAAAATTAAATGAATTGACTTGACAACATCGAACAATTGGTGAACAAACAGAGGCAGTGAGAAACGGACACAAATTTAACGGCATCGTTAATAATATGACCTGTCCGTATGCTAAGAATAAAATAACGTTTATTTGCAATCGCGAATATCCAGCATGGATGCGCCGATCAAGAAGAAGAAGAAAGTTTTTGCAAGTCATCATAAAGCGTTTAACGCCAGAACAACACTTCCAATTTCTGGACATCTACTTAGAATAAAATAAATATTTTCGCGAAGTTCACAGAGTACTGGCTTCTCATTTCTTTCGAAGAGAGAAAGAAGCTGCCCTAACGGTGAATGGCGAGCGTTATAGAGCCGTGCTGACTGAATTGTTGTTTCCAAAAATAATCAGCTACACAGCGATGACTTTTGGTTCCAACAATACGACGCAACTTGCCATACTGCACTTAACAATCGATTTATTGCAATATTCAAGCCACCATTGGCGCTATACGGCCAGATTTATTCGAAAGATTTGTTATAAAAAAACATCCATGTATAATAAAAATTTGTCTTTTTTCTGGTTATTTTCATACCAGCAGCATCTTGTCACATGAAAGAAAGAGTGTGTCTCGAAAATTCATTTTATACTCTATTGAAATGCAGCTTTGTAGCCTTAAACTTAAACTTGACACTCTGGTTGCCGCATAAAGCTGCTAAGCAGCTGGCCCAATTGAGACAATGGCAATGAAGATACTAAAAGTAAAATGAATTAAATGGATTCAGGTCATGGGGAGTGAGCACGTCTACACCGAAACTCATTGTGTTTGGGTGAGTGAAGCATGCAAGCGAGGAAGCACAAATAAAAACTGTACACTCAACTACCGCGGGACCACTATCCTTTCGTCTAAAGTTGCCTATGCTGTCTGCTATCATTCGCTAAGAGAAGTGCATTGGCAGAGATGATTTTAAAGTGGTTTTGACACAGACACTCTGCTCCGAGCACCTAGAAATTTTAATCGAAGCCGTACAAAGAGACTAAAGGTGTAAAAATTCTTACTTCTCCAATTGATTGCAGTCTCGGTTGTCATGGCTTAGCCCTTCTCACTGTTTATCCACTGCAGTCGTGGCAGCTGCCAGTTTTGAATTAAATTTTTTATTATTTTTGCATATCGTGATTTATATTATTAACGAAATATTTTTTTTCTCTCTATCATTCTAGGTAAGTTTTCCGAACGTATCATTAACATTGGCTGCTTCCGGTAAGTTTATTTTGTTTTGTATAGTTTTTAAAATTTGAGACGAGCCTAATTGGGAGCCACCAAAATTCATTTACTACTCATGCACTGACTTCAGGTCGTCATTAGTTTGCCGTTGACAGAAGGCTTTTAGACCTTTTTGCTATTATGCAGATGGATATCTTGCAGTTACTCTGGTGTCGTTTAATACAACTTTCAACCTATAACCAATAACATAAACATATATATGCACATAGAAATGTATTGTTACTTTTGCCAACCGGAATGCCCCATTAGCCGCTTTCAGTAAATTTAAATCATAACATTTTTGTCTAACAGTTGGTTTTTATTGTTGCACTACGCAGACACGTCCGCTTGTCTCATCGGCTGCACTATTTAATCTCCAAGTCTGCTCAAAATCGTCTTCCAGCAATGAAACTTCTACATCGGTGCAATAAATTATGTAGTCTTGGGTCGACAGTCTGAGGCTGGAGCGTTGAATTTTAAGCAGGTTAGCTGCGCAGCAAATTCTTTCCCAGTGGTTCGAGCGGCCGAATGTAGCAATTAGTTCTGTGGAACTTTATGAGTTACACAAAGTCGGCGGCCGTTTGTGTAGATAAAATCCTCGTAAGAGTACTTGTTCGAAGAGTTTTCACAACACTTCGCGCATTGTCTAGTCATGTCACTTGGCCTGACAGCATTAAGTACCCTCTTCCGTCCAGCTGGCATTAAACTTGGTCTGTAGCTTATTTCACTTTCCCGCCGTTCTTTATTTCTTTTGCTTTTTCTCAATTGTTTATAACCTTTTAATGCATTCTCCCTGTGGTCACTGTAAAAGCCAAAAGAGCGAAATCGCAACCGGGCACAAAAACTTGAAAAGTTAAAACAAAATGTGGCATTTAATTGCCTGAGTGTGGCGAACGCTATTCAAAGTGTTCCATTCCGTTAAGGCGTGAAATTTCCAGCTTAACGGCTGGTGCACTCTTTATTGCCATGTTATTTCATTTTTAATTAGCTGCTTGCAAATGTTACTTATATTTCGTAATGATTTCGTGTACCATTTTGGCCATATGCGAGTTTGTTTCTTCCAGGTATTTTGGCTATTACCACAAGAGTTGTTGGATTGGTTCGGTCACGAAACATAAGTACATTTCTGCCACGAGTGGAATATGAGTATAAATCAGTGGAGTACGTACATACATATATATAAATGGTACGTACACCCTTTTTGGGTGTTTGGCCGAGCTCCTCCTCCTATTTGTGGTGTGCGTCTTGATGTTGTGCCACAAATGTATGGACCTACAGTTTCAAGCCGACTCCGAATGGCAGATATTTTTTATGTGGAGCTTTTTCATGGCAGAAATATACTCGGAGGTTTGCCATTGACCGCCGAGGGGCGGCCGCTATTAGAAAAAACTTGTTCTTCATTTTAGGTTCGAGATTCGAACCTACGCTCTCACTGAATTCCGAAGAGTAGTCACGCACCAACCCATTCGGCTACGGCGGCCGCCATATATACACATATATTTTCATTTGATTGTTTAAAGAAGTTAATAGTGCCTAATATAAAAGATTACGCCACATATATTACATTTGTGTATTATTACCCTTAAGTGACTGTCACAAGAATCGGATTCGTTGTGCTTCGCATTGAAAGCAAAATAAGCAGACAAAAATACGATTTCATATCTGCTCATCGCTTTTGTTCCTTTATGCAAATATGAAAAGGCTAGGCGAGTAAATGCAGTAAACAACTCAGTCAGGAACTAGACATGCAAAACTACAAAAAAAAAACAGTGAGCAAAGCCATTTGCCGAGGCGGCACATAAATCGAATTAGATATCAATGAAAATAATTTGCCGTGAGTACTAAAAGGATTTTCAGAATGAGGAACAGAAGCTCCTTTACATAGAATCAACGAGGGCTTACCTACAGTATGTCTCCGGAAGTTAAGAAGTTGCTTGTCGGTGTTTGGTTTGCCAAATAATTCGTCGACTACTTAGTGAAATGCACTTATTCGTTACAATACTCTCTGTTCGTTCAAACTATTGAGAAAAATAAATTTAAACTATAATGGCTAAATTTAATCATGGCAATAAAACAAACTACAAGCGATTTATCAGTGATTCTCTAGCATATCTGAGGATGACCTTGACAATTTCTAAGGCGTATGAGCACGCCATGACCGCATGTTGTAATAAGGTAGCGCAAGCAGGGAGCGGTAAGGGCAGAAAAAGCTAAGAAATCGCACTTGCACACATTCAAGGACAGAGCGATGGGCAAGCGCGAAAGGGCGGGAAGTGGCTTTGAGGGTCGCTCTGATTGCTGCACTTGAGTGCCGTTGCCAAATGGACGCCGTAGTGCACCGCCAAACTCGAACGCCCGATCAGCTCATCAATCGACAGTGAAAATAAGCGACGTGTCTGTTTAACCGTACAACACATGTAAATATATTTGTACAACAAGTAGCCACTTCCCGTGGCTCTTTAGCATATAGTCTTTTATTTCAATTCTGCTGACTTTCCCCGTAAATGATGTGAAGAAAGCGAAGGACCTGAAGCCGTATACTTATGTAGTTTGGTGTGCCAGCCTTCAGGTGTCTGACTCAGGGTCCATAGCTCCGTAGCATTTGCTTGGCTAGGCTGACCTTAGAAGCGATTCGGCACGCAAGGCCAGCAGTGGGCAGCGCCGCAGACCAATTTGTAATAAAAACAATAATTGCATCTCTTTGGTAACACATTCAGTTAAAAAACAGAAAACTTAAAGGGGAATGGGCTGTGTGCCAGAGCAAAATGTGTTGTTGGATGAGTGAAATTCAAATCACACGGCAAACAACCTGTTGCCAACCGAAGTTTGCTCACATGTTCTGCTTGCGCCCCTAACTTGCTTCTTTGTTTGCTTCTTCGAGTTCTTTCCTTTCCCTTTCGGTGATTTGGCGAGCGAATCAGGCTACGCGTGCATAATAGACTATAAATTACCTGAGCAATCAACATGAGCCAAAAACAAAAATTGATTGAATATAGAGGCGTATTTTGAGAATGGGAGATGGAGAGGGGGCGAGGCGTGTCTTGTTGAACTGCGTTAGAACGCATTAGTGAACATGAATAGCAACAACAGCAGAAAAACAAAGCCTGTGGCAAGTTGTACGTGAAAGTAACATAAATTACAGCAACAACTTACCAAGCAAGAATGTTCGTAGTCGACAAGGTAAAACAAATTGGCTGTTCCTATCTGTGTTTTCGATCATCGATTAGTAGTGGAATGGAAGGGAGTTCGGAACAGCAGGCCCACTGGCTTTTTATTGAATTTGGGAAAATATTCCATAGACACGCAAGGGAACAATTTCAAATCCGTATCTTACACCAAGCCATATACACACACACATGCAAGAAATTTACCATATATACGTTTTAACTGCCGATTCAAAGGCCACACACCATGGAGAGAGTGTGCTACCAAACGCGCTTTCTGGCAGGAGAGTCGGAATAAAATAGAAGCAACAAATTGCGTGAACGCAATGTGTAAAATGCAGGTGTAAAACACGTTATTGATGTTTTCGCACAAAGTTTACAGATGCACCCACAAACAAACTCTCACTCACCGCCGGGTACAGGGTTACCAGGAAAGTCGTCCTAGATAGTTAGGAGACCTATTTCTCGTACAAATTCTCATTTTTTGCCAGGTGGTGAACCGGCGGTGGCTGGAATCGATGTTTCGTTATATTGGACTACCTGTTGACTCGATTTAATATTTTAATTTTTTTTTTAATATTCTTTAAAGTCGAACATCTCGTAAACGATTAAGTTGATGCTAATATAATGTCCAATGTCACATACCGCAATAATACAACCTAAGTAAAAGTATCGAGGACGACTTACCCGGCAATTCTGTTTAAACACAGGCACATCTGCAACTCGCGCTTAGATTGACCGATGTGAAGGCATTTGTGGGTGATCCCAATTAGAGATAATGTGAAATTCGTTATAGCGGAGAATTGACTGAATATTAGTGTTGTTGCAACATAAAGTGTTCCCGGTTAAGGAGTATAGTAAGATACTCAGTAAGCAATGATGGGTTGCTGAGAACTACCCCTGCATGCATATGCTGAACTCTGAGCCACCTCTCAGGTTAGTCAAGAGGCGTCTCTTTAAGTACGCTGACGAAATTCAGGACCGAAAACAACTACTGGACCAAACAGTATATAGAAAGGCATGGAACGTAGTTCATCGAGAGTATCTTACCACCCTACTAAGCACCCGTCCCGAATGCCGTCATCGGAGTCTAATCACCACCCATCGCAGACGAGCCCCAGCAAAAGACATCTCTTCGACTACAATGACGAGATCCAAGGTGAGACAAGACTGTAACTACTGGATCGAACAGTATAAGACATCCCGATCCTCGAGCCCACCACCACAGCAGTCAAATAGCTTCAGCTCGTTCCGACCACAGTCCGTTCTACGTTACCGGCACGATTCGGAGATATGTCCGGCTAAAGACTGTCAATTCAGCAGCATCCCCATACATGTGTGGGAGAGAGTGTTGTCTTGTCTAATATATATTCACTTTACACTGGCCTTCGTCTTAAGTCCAAGTATAACAATGTTGCTCACTTTAATGCATTTTACACATTCTTTATGTATTGCAATTAGATTGCTGGTAACAACAAATAAGGTTAGAGGGAATAATAACGTTTTGCTTCGAGCCAAAAAGGTACATACACTTCACGACCTCATTGGGGTAGCACACGCACAAATTAATATGAATTCGCTACAGGAATGTATACATGCAAAAAGCACCTTGTTGTAAGAGTGGCTCTTCACGACATGCCGACGCGGCGTAAAGGTACAGTCGTTGTTTGCTGGATTCCGACAAGAGCACTTTTGTAGGAAGAGTCGCAAAAGGAAGGCACAAAAACGGAGAAAAAGTTGAATGCGAAAAATGTTAACATCCTAAGTACCATGCAGCCGGTTATTTTCCAAGGCTCCTGACCGGACACAAAATACTTTCCCTTGCACAACTATTCAACCAAAACCTATTTGGAAGAATTCAAAGAGAATCTCATTATTGCTATTTGCTGTCAGCATCCACATTCAGCAGTTTGCAAATTTGTCATTATGTGAGTGGCTGGGGCTCACAACTTTTGTTAATGGACAAAAAGCGCAAATCGCATTTCAATTCATAATCTCACTGCTTTATTGGATTAGTTTGCATTTACTTTGTACGAAGCATAAAATAAATTAAAGAAGCGAAACTAACGAGTGAACGAAAAATTACATTCATACAAAGAGCGATGAATTGGAAAAAAAATGGAGTGCAATGAAATTTTTTTTTGACAAGACATTATGTATTTGTATTTTACATTCACAACTGAAAAGAAACGTAATATTTTGACCTTCGGCTTTCACCGCCAATGAAAATGGGTGCAAATTCGATTGCATATAAAAGCAGGACTTTTTAGACGCCGCAAACGGGATGGAAGACTAAGAGATGTAGTGACACCGCAAAACATGGCTGATTCGCTGAGAGATACACGATATATGCAGATTTGACAGTATCTATCCTACAGCAATCAAATATTCGGTATAAAAATTAAGCTATGAAAGGATAAAAAATACGGAGGAGCAACCACGGTCACTGGCACTGTTGGAGCAAATTCAAAGTACTACGAGAAATTAGAAAAAAGAAAATATGAAAAAACTTTTCACAGTTATTTACTTTACTGAAACGTTGCAGAGTTTACAGATTTCAATAATCATGAACGGTCTGTATTGTATTGCAAATGCTCTATGATTATAAGCATTGACATTTCGAATAAAAAAATGCTGATGCGAAAGCCCATTTAGAAACAACTTTTCATCATATGATATATATCAAAGTGATCCGAACCTCATGGTTTTTAGAAATAACTGAAGCTATATTAAAAATCTTTCCAGTACAATATTTTAGCAGAATAACCCCAAAATTGAGGCAGATAGCTACAAGAAGTTTAAAATTTAACCAAATTTACTTAAAAACAGACGCATGCACTTACATATTTTGTAATTTTTGAATTGCATTGATTTAGCAGGTCTCTCAATTAAGTAAAATGAACTATCAAAACCAAACAAACATTTATGTATGTAAATTTCGTTGTCAGTTTTCAACTATATACTGAGGTTATATCTCTCTCTTTTACTTCTATTTTGGCCTACCCAAAGCAGTAAGTGCTCACCTTTTGTGAAGCGCCGAGCAAATTGTGTATTACTGGTCGATTAGATTTAACAACATGTTTCCTAAATCTATGCTCCATTATTATATATGTAAGTACTATACAGTGACGGTCAGAAATCATTTCAAAATTAAGCAGAAACGCATAGCTATTTTGGGACATTACATACTAATCAACATAAAATACACATATTTAATATTCTATAACACAAGCAGTGTTTTAAATGAGACAAGCAATGCATAGAAAGATGGGATCTATAAGGTTGTAATGATTTCTGACCCACTTCATATAGTTATTCATCAAACATGGAATTACTGAGTCTGCAGCTCCCACTCTGCAGGAAACACCAGGAGTGTACCCTGCACCGGCACACAGATGGTTCGAAAGCACCAGAAGGCATAGGGGCTGGAATATATGATCCCAGAACCATATATGCCGAATATTGCTGAATGTACTCAAATGATTGATCATTATTTCAATCAATTCCAATTAATCCCTATCCATATATGCCGAATATTGCTGAATGTACTCAAATGATTGATCATTATTTCAATCAATTCCAATTAATCCCTATTCCTACTACTACTATTTTCTCCAACTTCAACCACTCGCTATAATTTTAATTTTATTAAAAATTAAAAATCATTGTAAAACTAACCCATGGTTGTATGTTTTACTTCAACTAATAAATAAAATAAATAAAAAAACCAAGCCTTCTGTGCCGATGTGTAGTTTTCCAAGCATCTTCCAAGCGGAGATGCATCACACCTAACTATGTGCAGAGATGAACTCAGGCAGAAATTTCCGGGATGAGCGGATTGCAATTCTGAGCGACAGTCGGCCGGAACTCAAGGCTCTGGCATCCAGTGAGATTATTGAGTGTATCGAGAAGCTGAATCTACTAAGAGCGCTCAATCACAGAACACAGGGCTATAACTGGGAACGAAATAGCGGACGCATTAGCGAGAGAGACTGCGACCTCGCCATTAATAGGACCCTAGCTCTTCGTTGCTATGGGGCAACACACCCTCAAGGGGAAGCTTAGGAGTGAAGAGCTAAGGCTAAGGAGGTTAACAGGCACCAAACTATAAGGCTATTCCAGGCAAAATCCTTGCTGGGAGAGTACAACCAAAAGAGATTTAAAAAACTCTTAACACTCCCCAAGGATAAACTGAGAATGCTCCATTCGGTTCCGTAGAACCGACTGTCGTGGAAACGAGGGACTTTGTTTATTTTTATTTGCAATATATTTTGCCCGGCACTGTATCATAAATGGTACTTCCCTGCATAAACTTCTCCGAGTGGCAATTGTTTGTTCGATTTGATTTGGCTCACACGCTCGGTGCTCCTCCAACGAGATTGTACAGAACACGAGCACGCATACATTTGTGACCTATTTTTAGAGAAATCCAGCAAGGCTTTCGTGCCGAACACACATAAATTCCAGTTTAACACACACGTCCGAAACTGACAAACGAGACATTGTGTGCTATAATGTTGAATAAATCAACTACAAATGTCTGCAACTCCATCGCCAGCATTGCCAAAGCGTTGTACTCGTTTCAGCAAGGTATGTTTTCTGAGCTACCCACCTAGCGGAGAGCAGTGATTCAGTTCACACTCCCTTCTTTGTTCAAAGTTTCTTTACCTTCGCCATTTCTCAACTGCTATATTTGCATGTATTTAGTTTGTTTCACTTTGTTCGCTGCTCTCCAAGAACTATTCATATATTACCCGTTGTCAAGTTGAAGCAATTAAAAATCGATTAAAAGTGCTTCGGTAATATTAAACATTAATAGTAATAAAAATTAAATAAAATTTTATTGCTTTCAGTTAATTCAACTGGTCTAAAAATTTGGACGTGCTCGTAGTTGAGAAATGTAAGCGACGACATTTGTCCCACACCACTTCACTTTTTCCTACTAGATTGGACAACTTTTCTAATCTTAAGTGCTTATTTTCAGATTTCATTGAATTAAAATGGAATATTTTCTATGATGCGCCTTATAAAAGAACTTTTGCTGCATAAATCAAAGTTTCTGATGTTCACCAGAAATTTGCATAATTTTATAAAACTATTTCTGTTAATATATGTATGTACATGTGCGTATAATAGATATTTTGTAGTAGTTATTTGGCCATGGAGGACCTGAATTTTATAATGACTCATCACCTTTGCTTGTTATAGTTTTAGCAGTTGCAGTAGCAGTGAACTGTTACAACATTTCTATGCTCATGTTGCTTGCTATATCACATTGAGTGTTAAGAATGGGTTGGTGCGTAACTACCATTCGGTAGTGCACGGCCACGAAACTCCAATTCTTAGAACAAATTTTTCTAATGCCGGACGCTCCTCTGCAGACAATGGCAAACCTCCGAGTGTATTTCTGCCATGTAAAAGCTACTCATTAAAAAATTTGCCGTTTGCCGTACGGAGTGAACTTAAAACGTAGGTCTCTTCATTTGTGGAAAAACACGAAGACACGCACCACAAATAGGAGCAGCCAAAACCCCAAAAAGGGTTGTAAGCTTCAATTTTATGTGAGTATGTATATATACATAAATTTAAAACTTGCATACGAGTATATTGCATTAATCAAAATTCCACACATATTAAGAACCATGTCTCCGTTTTCGAGGAAATCTATGTGCATGCCGGTACGTATATTTTTAATTTGTGCCTGTATGAGTTCAGTAACATAATTGGGTCAGCTTTGTGCAACAAATGGCATTTATAATATGATTAACTGTTAAATTTGTTGCCGAGTGTATTTATTGCTACATAATAGGATTTTCTATTATCTGTACTCATTAGCAGCATGCAACACTCCATAAGCAACGGCAAACGAGGAGCACGCATCAGCCGTGAAAACATGAAGTAAACACTGTGGTGGCAACAATAACTTACAGAGTGCCCAAGCGCAAAAATTGAATTACCTTATATGAGAATGTGCGCCTGTCCTTGTACTTTTGTAATTGTCTGTATATTTGAATTTGTTTACATGGGTACTGTTGTTTGACTGCAATAATGTTGTTGTATTAACTTGATTATGGAAGTCATGCAGACGCACACATCAATTAGGCTGGTTATATAAGTAACTTACGTAGCTGTTCAGAAAAGCGAGCAAGCACATGCACGTAAATATATTGAAATCCCACGTTGAAGACTCTTCCCGAATAGAACGAAAGATTGCGTTATCGAGCCATTTGAATTTGAGTGGGTCTGTAAGTAGACTTCAGTGAACTCGCAAACACCACAATCAATACCTTCAAGGGAAAAAACTTATTAAAAAAAGTTATTAAGTAAATATTTGGACCAAAATCTCAGAAATATTGGTACAGTTTTTTGATGACGTAAACAAGTTTTGAAATATACCTCAAGTCACACTTCGACCAAAAAGTGAACTGACGGTAGAATACTTTACACGTTTCACACACTTAAAAGTGAGCGTGCCACCCAAACAGTTATTGGTAAATACTTTTAGATGTCTTTAAAACCATCAGCTGATTTCAGCCTTCCATATTCACACATTAACCAGTTGCCCTGTTAACGCTGTTCTAGAGATTGTCCTAGTGACTGGATCATATGGAATATTTCACTTCACGTTGACATTCGTCTTCATCCCCCGGTCACTTGCTGAGCCAATTTGCTTTGAGTACTCAAGTGAATTATTTGTGAGTAAGAATTTGTGCCCGCATTTGCTTAAAGAAATTGTGCCCGTGTGTGATTGAGCACTTTGCTAGTCATTAAACTTGATACACATTTTGGAAGAGCGCCAGAACTAACTGTGAAGCTTTACAAAGAAAATATCTGTAGGATGCTGGTACATGGGGCAAAAGAGAAACTGTGAAAACACGAATTTCGTTTCGTTTTGAAGCTCGGTATAAACTGTTTGCTTTTTTACCAAACCAATCCCCTTCGAATTGCTTCTCATCATGATGATGACACTTCGAGGGGTGCAAGCGTATCAGAAGGTAAACATGCAATGTGAATATATGTATATGCAAATCACTTAATATATTTCAGTAGTTGTGTTTGCTTCTCCTCTTTTACTTTTCATTATTGTAATAAAACCAACATTATGATATACTGTTGATCCTTTTATGGATTGCAATAATTTGCTCTACATTGCCTGCTCGGCGGCTCGGCCTCTCAGTGTCCATCACTTAAGCGTCTCATAAAAGTGTCAACTTTTCATGTCTTGCTCGTCCTTTATCGTGCTTTGTTATGTTTATCGTCCGTCCATTTGTCCGCCTTTTCGTCTTTTGTTATCCGGCTTCTACCGCCAGTGGAGTAGTTTAGTTGCATATTGTCCAGCCAGCACTCCGGTCCCGTTTACTTGGGAGTCTTTCTCTCTATGTTATTTGGCTAATACTGAGCTCTCTACCCCACAATGCCGCTTACTGTTCTGGCCCTACGGACCGTTTACTTTTCATCAGCAAATTGCCAGGTTCTTAACATATCCGCTTAACTTTTTTCTGCATGTCTTTTATTGCGCTTTGAATGGCGCTATTGTTCCTGCTACTAGCATTTGGTGACATTATCGTTGGCTTTATACTCGTATCAGGCAAATACAATTGTTTGCGCACATTGGCCAAATGTGGCCGGTCACTTGAAGTTCAAGTAGTCATTGTTGCTAAGTTGTGTGTTAGCGCAAGGAAGGGATATTAAATCCAAAAGCGTATAGAAAAATATAGAAAAAAAGAAATCAAAATGTTAGCACCTTTTTTTAAATAGAGTTCGAACTGCACTCGATGCTCTTCTTAAGCTTGTAAAATACTTAGTCTTCGAATTTCTTACCAACCTTCAATCGTCTGACGTTTAGAAATGTCCTTGAATATGTTTTTCATAAATGAGTCACTATAAAGCGAATAAGTCCGCGAAAACACCACAGCTATTTCCACCCAAAATATATGGTATGAATATTCGCTTGGAGCGTAACCGGAAAATGTTCAACAAAGATATTTTCCCCGATGTTCGGTGGAAAAGAAATGTTGCATGATTTACCCAATTTCTAAACAAAAACTAAACTAGAATTTATGGGAGAGAAATGCAATTTGCGCTTTCAAAAAATAATTTACATGTGACGTTTCCGTTTACAATAAAAGTTTATTTGTTCGTTACATACTTTTACCACACACGATTTTTCATACCGCCCGCATCCCTATATTTTGTACAACAACTCGTCCCGCTTAAGAGGATAGCAAGACAAAGTCTATCGACAAAGATACCAAAACACTGCCGGAAACGGAACTGTTGTGCTGGTTAAAGCTTATATATTTTGACATTAATGCATTTATAGGGTGTTCTTTTTAGCTGTGTTGTTAAGGGGGGGTAGGGTCACAAAATCGAAATTTTTTTTCTTCACTCATCTTATAGTAAATCATTTCAAGAATGTTGTGTCAAAATTTTAAGTGGATCGGAGCAGAACTCTCAAAGTTATAGCCTTTGTAGGCACTCTACCTCGAATGCGGAGCATCGATAATTTCTCAGAGTCATTTTTTCAAACGCGTTTTTCCCGAAACGACTTCTTAAAAGTCGGTGCCAATCACAACTCCGAAACTATTCAACCGATTCTTTTCAAATTTGGCACACGTTTTCTAAATCAAAAATACCTCCCCCCTACACTGCTTTTTTTATTTTTTTTTTTTAAGGTGGTTTTTCACTTACAAATATGGCGAAATTTTTCGCCAAAAATGCTCGTTTTACGTTTTTTTGCCACCAAAACTACAAAAATGAAAAAAAAAAAATTTTATTAATGTAGGGGGGAGCATTACGTCATACTTTAACTGAAAAATTCGACTTTTTTAGTTTCAGATGATTCTACGACGAATGCCGATTGGCACCGCAGAGCACCTCTCGAAAAACATATCTCCAAAAAAACTCTGTCATGGGCTTATTTGTCAATATTTTATTATTAATATTTTTTAAAAACTTATTGAAAAGATGTACAATAACATGTAACTGATTTTATTAAAGTATCTTAAGCCATATTTCTGTAAAAAATTCACAAAAAAAGTGTTTTTTTTTTAGCGCTAAACCCTATCTCCCCCTTAACTGTGTAGGAAGTCATCACGAATAGTTCCACGCAAGAACATCGCTACCAAATTGTGAAAATTTACTTTAAAGAAAATAATAAATAAATTTGTTCTCGAAATTCATAGAACACTGGCGGCATCATCGGTCCCTATTTCTTTTGGAATAAGAAAGAAGCTGCCGTTATGGTGAAATGCGAGCGCTATCGAGCCATGATAGCTGAATTACCAAATATCGGCGATATTAGAGTTGCAAAGTAGCGGATTATCCTATAGTACTACTTCACCACAATTAAACGTTAAAAAAAAATGGTTTTTAATACTTCGAAATATTTTTCTGAGTATAATACGAATACGCAGAAAACCCTTCCAGAAAAGAGAAAGCTCGAAAGACCAATAGCCAGGTTCATAGGATGATCGCTAGATTGTCAAAATAGGATCCTAGGAAAAGTGCTGCTAACATCAATCGAGAAATTTTTATTCGCTTGCGCTTCGATTGGCAGATGGGGCTTGGCGGTCGACTAGCACGGGAAAAGCCATTAGTAACAGCGTCGGAACGACAACCCCGAATCGAGTTTGCTCGAGAGCGCATATCCCAGACTCAAAATCAGTGGCGTTATATTGCATTCAGCGACGATACGGAAATAAATAAATTTGGTTCAGATAGTTGACAGTACGTGCGGTGGCGAAAACGTGCAGCATTCCACTCTTAGTTCATCTCAGCAATCATAGAAGGCGTGGGAGGTTCAATAATGGTGTGAGGGTGCTTTTCTGGGGAACGGTGTCGGGCCAATTCATGGTATTGCAACCTCATGCGGAAGATAATTTGCCAGTGATTTGGAAATTTCTATAAGACAATGATCCGAAGCGTTATTTTCGTGTTGCAAAAAAGTGTTTCGAAGACAATGCGATCAATTGGGCATCTCCGAGTGCCGACTTAAATCCAATAGAACATTTTTGGAATGACTTAAAAAATGCAGTCAGCACGGAGAATATCACAAATTAGATCAGTTTTTTGAAGAGGCCAAGACGGCTTGGAAGTCCATTCTTGTTGAACGTTTTAGAGGTTTAATAATGGCAATGCAAAGGCAGGCGCTATGCAGCAGTAATAAAGTAAAAAGGATTAAAAAAAATATTAATTAAATATTATTTCAACAAATATTATGTATTTTGAAGAACTGCGCCTTATGCTGGGCACACACAGAAAAGAAATCCAAAGAATCGGTTGAAATTTGCAGATTAATGCGTGTGTGGCGCAGTTGGCAGACCGATCGAAAATTGACAAAAAATTGTTTCAACTCTCAACCGGTTGTGTGTGTGTGGCGAAGTTAACGATTTTCCATTTGGGTTTTGCAATCGGTTGCGTATATGTGACCCGAAGTTCATGATTTTTCTCATTTGTTTTGAAATTTTGAAGTGTGCACATGAGCGGACAAATGACAGTATTAAGCAACACATTTATTGAGGTAGGCCCATAGTCTTATCTGCTAGTGCCTTTCGTAATGCAATATTAGGTGCGCAACTAAGTTCTCGCTGTTTTTTTTATGGAAATACAACTTTATTCTGAAAAAATGGTTACAAGTGAATCATTGAAAGTATTGCCCATTGCTGGCTTTTCCCCATCTTACTGGTAGATCTCGTATACCGTCGCGGTTCATCTTTTGAGGCTATCCACGGATCAAGCCATTTTCTGATGTCTTCATATGAATAGAACTGCTGGTCAGCTAGACCATGTGCCGTCGATCGGGGCAGGTGATAATCGGACGGTGCAATATCTGGAGAATATGGCGGGTGGTGTAGGATTTCCCATTTCAGTGTTTCCGGGTAGGTTTTAACGGGTTTGGCAACGTGAGACTGAGCGTTATCATGCTGTAGAATCACTTTTTCATGCCTCTCCGCCTATTGCGGCCGCTTCTCGCGCAATTCTCGGCTCCATCGCATCAATTGAAGTCGATACCGATCCCCAGTGATTGTTTCGCTTCCGCCGCCGTTTTTTTTTTTTTCGAATGAAAGGAAAATCAAAATCCCGCAAATGACGATTATTCGGCACAAAATCAGACATTTTCACTAAACCAAAAGTATATGATACCAATGATACCAAGAAAATCACTAATGTGTCGAAGCAGTTTTTTTACCATATGTCTAAGCTTGGTTTATGACGTTTAGGTTATGGTAGAATCGCCTAGCACACACTGCTGGCGGCATCCATTCACAAACAGCGGGAACTTAGTTGCACACCTAATTTAATTATACGGAGATATAATTATATGACTGTAACAATTATGTAAAAATAATTATTTATAATTATGAATAATTATACTTCTAATAAATAAATAATTTTTTGATCAAAGATTTGTTCAAAAGCCAGCCATCGGTGTGGAAAAATAAGAGCATTAAATATAAAGACAGAAATATAAATTTAAAATGATAGCAAATTTTATCAGAAAAATAGCCGTAGCACATACAGAAATCTGTAAAAATACGAAAGAGAAGAGTGAAGCTTTAATAAGGCATTACAATAACACCGAAATTTATGTAGGTACACATGGTTTCTCTCATAGGATCATTAGAGTCGTTTACGTGGCTTCTAAATTTATGTGTATTAAGGACATCTGGCATTTCCAAGTTTTGGGTCAAAGCTTTGCACCTTGAAGAGAATAAAATAACGTCTGCTTCGCCCCTTAAAATACTCTTTATGTTTGCATAATTTAAATTAAATTGTAATTCATAGACGTAAAAGATAGCAGCTTTGACTTTCGTTGTTCTTGTATGCAAAATATGCCATAATTGCAGCCACAACAACGCAATGGGCACTGTTGTTGTTCTTCTCCCGGCCTGCAATAATGTTGGCATAAATTTAAATTATCATTACAAAAAGCGAAATCGTGTCCCCTCCCCACTCGTAATTCGACATAAATTTAAAATACCTACTACTCCGTCCAAAAGCGGGGATGACAACAAAAAATAAATGCACACATTCTTCATTGACGAGACTCGCATATTCGCTGACTGCAGCACTGAAGTAAAATCTCAAGCCTCATTGAAATTCGCCCGCTTCCGCTCGATTCGCCGCAGCTTCAGTAACTCACCGAACCGCCCGTCCCATACGACTCAGGTGTTCGCTCCTATAACTCATTCGATCGGTTGTTTGTTCGCTAGGTCGCTTGCGCGTTTTCAAGTTTTTATTTTCCGCAATGCAATTATTTTAATTCTCCTTTTCAACGTAATGTGCTGCCTTCGTCGTAGTAACGATACTTTTTGTATTTATCATGCCGTCATTCTCGTACGTTCGCCGTGCGCCTTCAACCTGCCAGCGTCATTTACTTTCCACCCTCGCTCTCATCACAACTTCACAAAAAATTTTTTACATACTTTCTTTTATTGAAACAGGAAAACAAACACAACGGGTAGATGAAAGGGCAAAATGGTGGGCGGCTAAAAGCAAAAGGCAAGGGAGAAGTTTGAATTAAAGAGGAATCAACAAATACCTCCTGCTTCCGGCATACTTTATATAACGTTTGGCAAGGCATACTTTGGGGCGAGAAATATTATATGAAATTTTGACAAACGCTCGGCGCTGCTCCCTCCGATTTGTCGATACCGCAGCCACAGTTAGCCACTTGGTGCGGTTTACCCAACACGGTCCACATTTTATAGGTGTTTCACGTGCTTCGTATTCCGTTAACCCGACGGAGCAAGACATTTCCTACTTTCCTGATTTAGCCGTATTCATTTAGTATTGCATTTGGGTTTTTGTAGGTATTTGTTTGCGAATTATTATTCAGATGCGCTTTTTCTACAGATTTTCATTTCGCAGTTCTCTTTTTAACGTTTTCTACTTTTCAGTTCCTTTTGCTTATCTTCCTTCCTTAAATGATGAAATGTACTTGTTTCATTCACGGTCTTCCTCAGCCGCATGACTCTTATTAACTTTTTACTATACATAAATTCTCTTCTTTTCTTCCTTTATTTCTGAAAGTAAG
Organism: Anastrepha obliqua; assembly: GCF_027943255.1. NCBI lineage: Eukaryota > Metazoa > Arthropoda > Insecta > Diptera > Tephritidae > Anastrepha > Anastrepha obliqua. Next base: position 536,951 of record NC_072894.1, read on the forward strand.
GGTAATGATGTCCATTATAATTGCATTCGCTTCAAGTTTTTGCTTCCTTAATTTTTTGCCTTGCGTACGTGGAGCACAGCTTATTTCGTGTGCTCATTTATTTCAAAGAAAATGTAAGGCATTTTTTATTTAAGTTACATTTTCAAAAAACTTCAATATACCTGCATTCAAAGATACAAATGTATGAATAAGTTACTTATGAAGACCAAGAAATACATTCAAAACTATTTTAGTTTAAGAAGAATATTGACAACAAAAAGAAAAAAAACAAATACAGCTTAAACGTCTTCACAACTAATTTCGTGTTTTTTTATGTAAACCTCAAAATTTTTAAGAAGATTTTTAGTGAATAATTGTAGATTTGTAGGGACTGCATAAAGTCGAGACGTTTGGTGGCATTTTCGGGTTTTATTTCCTCCCAGTCCTCTTGTAACGCCGTATGTAAGTCCTGCCGATTGCTCATGTGGAGTTTTTTATATTTGCCCCAAGAATACTCCATAAGTTCTCAGTTGCAATGAGATCGGACGATTGCGCTAGATAAGCCATGGTTAATTAATCTTCTTCTTTATTTGCAAATTCTTAATACAGAAACCTTCACCGTGCTTCGCAGGCTCAAGAGGAAACTCTCATGAGGGCTGCTATACCGGCACAGCAACATACACGAATTGTAGCCTCGCAACTACACCTACCTACTAAACAGCTCTCAAAATCTACGATTGGCACCGGATTAATGACGTTCATCGCAACCAAAAAGAATGGGCGAATTGCCATTCTGAATGACAGTCAGGCGGAACTCATGGCCCTATCGTCCTGTGGGATTAAATCCTCACTGGTACTTGAGTGTATCGAGAAACTTAATCTACTAAGAGTTCACAATTGTATCCGACTAATTTGGGTCCCAGGACACAGGGGTATAACTAGGAACGAAATAGTGGACGAATTGGCGAGAGAGGCTGCGGTCTCGCCCTTAATAAGACTCGAGCACTTCCTTGCCATGGGACAACTCCCCATCAAGGAGAAGTTCAGAAGTGAACTCATAAACCTCCCCAAGAATAGTCTGGGAATGCTCACGGGCATCGTCACAGGCCACTGCAGACTGCGAAGTCATTTTCAGGAGTGAAGAACTGGGGCTAAAGGAGGTTTGCTGGCACCAAACTATGGATGTACGTCAGGCGAAATCCTTACTGGGAGAGTACTACCAGAAGAGGTTTAAAAAACTCATAACCCTCCCCAAGGATAGTGTGAGAATGCTCGCGGGCATCCACATATGCACATCATCGACATTTGGTCTACAGACTCTTGCCGTTTCTGCGACCGATCCCAATCCAACCCAGCTCTAACCTGAGTTTAATAAGGGAACTGGGCTTGGATGAGGTACTGTGATGAGTAGAGGGCACAAACAACCAAACTGCGCTTTGGACTTCATATTTTGCGCCTAACAAATGGTTTATTTCGAACTGTTCTTTCACAAAAATCGGCATTAGGGAGAGTTCTTCTCATTATTTTGGATCCCGACTATTAGTTGAACTTCTTCCAACCGAGGATCACCGTAAGGTTAGATCAGAAATACTGAAAGCATCTTTGTGAGCACTGTGACCACTTTGGCCTGTGTGTAGAGAAGTTTATTTGATCCTCGTCAAAACAATATCGTTTGGAGGCTCCTCACAATAAAAGTTTTTGATATGCAAGCAAACGAAATGTTATCAATTAATTTGAAATATTTGAAGCACTCCATTGTTATCCTGCTTGTGTTTTTTTATTATTATTGTTGCTGTCGTTGCAGCCGAATTGTTTATGCCATTTCTGTTGATTGTGCTGTTGTGTATGCAAATATGTGCATATGTATGTAAATGAGTTCGTCTGTGTGTGTACGTGTTTCGTTATGCGTTGCAACATTTGCATTTCATCAAAGTTGATTGCTGTCGTCGTTATTTTCGTTTTGTTGTTGTGCGCCATGTTACTCCTGTTCACTTTTTGTGCCTCTTCCCAAATTTTTCTCCGCTCGTTCAATTATGCATCATATTTTGTAGTTTGTTGGAGTTTTCAATTCAAAAAGTTTTCAATTTTATTCAAAACTACCACTCGTAAAACAAAGTCAATTTCGTGAAGTTTGATAAAAACAATTAGGCGAGTTAAGATGATCACTCTGATAAGTGCGGTCGAACCCATAATGTGGCGTTTTCCCGTTAAGGTTTGAAGGGCTTCCAGATACGCGTGTAGAAATGTGGAATGCCAGATTTACCTTGCCTTCATGCCCCGTTCTGTTCTGTGGCATGAAATGAGCGAATGTATGCCACCCGTTTTCGATTTTTAGTTGCATTTCCCAATTTTTAAAATTTTTCTCTTTCAGTTATCTTGAAGAAACAATTTTTTTTCTAATTACGATTACTACTGCCCCCTTTACATTAGTGGAAAAATTCTATCCTGGAGTGCTCCTATTTCCGCCTCGAATGTTGCACAGGCCTTTTAGCGCAGTTTTTTAGCTCTCTGCTAAATGTGGCTGCGAAAAAATCGCGAATTGTATTGTAGCTTCATTTTTGAGTGCGGCTACTTTCCATTGTGACTCCAAACTACTGCTGTTGCTGCTGATGTGTCTCGGTATTTGCTCGAATTTTGTGGACTTTACTAACGAAAAGTCTTTAAGTCACTCTTGCGGTCACGTTTAGTCACAAGCAGCCATTTCAGAAATATATTTTTTTGTGTTGATGCTGCCTCCCCATGCAACGCACTGTGTTCACTTGCTGCGCTTCGAATCGAATCTTGGAGCTTATAAATCAATCCTTTTCAGCTTTGCGCCAACACCATCCCGGGCGTTTATGGTAACCACGTTGACTTAATAGGAAAGTACAAGATAGTCTTTGTGGTCTGCGTGGCGCTTGTTTGTATTTAACATTATTTTCGGTATGTTGTTGGTTTATGAAAAAGAGCGAACGTTCCCATTATTTGTGAAACAGAATTTCATTGATGTGGCTGGAGTAGCGCCAGTTTCTGAGACCAGGGACAGAAAAGGGTTTTAATGTGTGAGTGGTTTGAGTGGTTTGCGCGATATTCGCCTTAAGGGCATGAATCATTAATGGATTGCCCGCAAATCATCGGCACTTCACGGTGCCCCAATGAAAAAAAATCAATTGTGGTATGGCGCGCTATTCTGCTGAAAAAGTTTAAGTTCAAGTACATGTCTTCAATTTGTGGCCCCAAAAAATCGTTTATCATGTCTCTGTATCGCTCACCGTTTACCGAAATGACATTTCCAGCAGAAGTTCCAATAATGCCACCGTTCCAAACAATTACTCTCTGAGAACACAATGGTTCCTCGACGATCTCGTGCAGATTTTGCGATCACCAGATGTGTCAATTTTGCTTGTTAACAGAGCCGCCGAGATGCAAATACGCTTCCTTAGACAATATGACTTTGGTTTCTTTTCTTTGGGCCACACAACATTGACTTCGGAAATAAGTTTCCAATATTTCCCAACGTCGTTCAGTCTTAAAGCGATTTATTTCGCTCCGCCGCGATATGATGCTGACTTTCTGTCAAGATTTCCAGTTTAAAAAAAAAAAAAATACTCTGTGGGCCACTTTGCATGCTCTTTTTTTATTTTTGTTGTATTTGTTCTGCAGATAGTAATCCTACTACGAAATTAGAGCAATATTTTTCAGATTCCTGTGCGTCTTGAAGTAGCCTTTTTTGGCGTTTTTGTTTGTTTTTGGCTCCATTCTTGTAATTGCGCGCGAAACAAAGTGGCTTTCATCCAAGTTGTTCTTCATAAAATGTATCTGCCAGCGTATTCGGCACTTCTTATTTGTTTTTCATCTCGCATTTTCTATCGCTTTTATAAACTTTTGCTGTGAGATTGCAGCTCTGCGTGGTTTTATTTTCTCTACTTGACTTTGAATTCGGTTCTAAAAACGCCAGTATGCATCTGTTTTTCGCCTGTTTGTCTTAGCCTCACCCTCTTCCCAGGTACATGCCACTTATGTTGGACAGTATTTTTGGTGGTGCTCCATTTTTCCTTTACATTAAAGTTTTGCAATTGGTGAAGAAGCTTTTAATATGAGATGTATCATCTGTTACGTTGAGCGTCAGTTCTTGCTATGCTTATAACTTTTTATACCAGTTTTCGCCACTCTACAAATATATATTTTTGTCATATAATGTAGCATTCTGACTTTAGCCAAGGAGACGCTTGTATATTTGATATTAGAATAAGTTGAATTGGTTGGGTTGCAGTCACGCATAGACCGGTTCGGTTCATTAGTTATGTGTTCGTGTTTTTTGAAATAGCGGGTGGACTGCTGCTGCTTCTATTGAAAACTTAAGGAGACATTCCAACTCACTTCTGAGATATACATCCAATACATCAAACTGTGGTAGCCCCAGATTAAGCGTGTTCTGAATATGCCGGACATCTGCAAAGTAGATTCTCTACAGTTTCCTTTAATCCCTGTTTCCTACATTTCCTGCATTACTCGCTGTCCGATTTCTTATAAGCATACGCTGCTACTGGGCTATGTTCCGTCAGCGCACCTATCATAGTTTAACAATCTCTTTGTGTTAGTGATAGTACAAAGCGAGTACGACTGTGATCGTCAAGTTTACACATGACCTTAGCATTTCGTCTAGTTCGTTGTATAATATAATATAATAATATTCGTATTGACTTTGTTTGGATTGAGAAAGAGAGAAAGTTTTTCGCTATACCGCCTACATATCGTTCCCTTCAATGCCCTTATGGTCTTATGTATGTTAGCTTACAATTCGCTGCCAACTTTTCGACTGCTTCCCTACTCTGGAGAACGATCTTGAACGTTATACTAAGCTATACGTGATATTAGTTTTAGAAGTTTTTCGTTATTACGCTGTTACCAGATTTTCAGAGTTTGTCAGACTTGTGGCTCCGTCGTTTTTCTTAGTTTTCGTTTTGTACTTTAAAATCCAATGTGTTGGATGTGATGCTTTAACCATAGACCAGATCTTAATCACTCACCCTGAAAAGTTAAATATAATATTATCACATTAAAGTAAAGCTCGTCATAAATTTTAGACCATAAATTACCATTAATATTATGGTTGAAAACATTAATGGTAATTCCATTCAATCATGGAAGTCTGTTCATTACGTCCGACATTCCACCTGACTCACCTCTCACCCATGGATCCGTGATTAATTTGGTTACCGAAATGGCTAGAGCTTTTCCAGTTTTCATATACCTATATCACATTTACCTTCGTCAAAGGTCTGTAGCTATGTACGGTATGTACACCCCGCTAGCAGCAGGTCAGAAATATCAACGAAAAGGATTTTTAATTGTTTTAAGGGTTTGAGATGGCAGTTTTATCTTCAATAGTTATTTTTTGTACTTGATTTGCATCTGTGAACACGCAAGGAAATCCACCAAACGCAGAAGTGCAAATTAGGGGATGAGACGTAAATAAAACGGGACACAGTTGTGAAGTAGGGGGTCAACGAAAGTGTCATTTCCGGTGGCCATTACAATGTGCTCGCGCCCAGAGGGCATTCTAAAGATAAAAAGATTTCGTGGCAGCAAGAGTCCTCACTCCTTTCTCAGATGTGGCTAGGGAAGCATGCACGATTTGAAAGCGAAGCAAACATTGGGGCGACAATACACTAAACTGAAAAGGAGAGAAACACGTAGTGTTACATTATTTTGTATTCTAAATTTTGTTTTTGTCTCTTTACAATGTCAGTGGCGAGAGGCGGCGAAGCATATCAACGCACTGGAAGGGATGCGGTCCTCTTCATGTGTGTGGGTGTGCGATTTTGTGTATTTATGCCACAACCTGAGGCAATTAATCACCTTCTGCTTCGCTTGGCCTGTTCACACTCCAAAAAGCAGGTCGTGTCAGCGTGTTGACGGTGTGGGCTTCGTACGCCTTTCATTTTAAGTTCCCTTCATATAAAATCTCCTAGTCTGGCATGGCGCTCGCAATCACTCTTCAGTCGCACTGACATTTAGTTTGGTCCCATATTTAGATGAGATTGAATTTTATTGTTGCAGCGGTGTGGAGGGTGCTCGGGTAAAAGTTCCTATTTATTTTTCTTTTATTTCTTTATTTAATTGAGTGTCGCTATAATAAGCACTAAATCAGGCCGAGGTGGGTGCAAAGCACTCTATTTAAGCTTATCACATTGCAGTTTTGAGAACTTTTAGAGCCCTTCACCAGAGTACGTAAAAATATTTATAATTAATCGCTAAATAATTGGCCCGAAACTATTTATTTCGTCCGAATCAGCAACTGAATTGTGAGCCAACTTTTCCTAGTACCACGAAAACCACAGCACCCCAGCCGTTAAGCAGAAGTATGGTACTAAGTTTCGTAGAGTTTATTCTTTGTCATTTGTAGGCAATGGTGAATAAGTTAGCTAGGTATGTACATGTGTAGGTGCGTGTTCTAATTATTGTATACCGGAGCGTATACGTAACTTGTAATTTAGTTACAGCCCTGCGACAGGCTAATGTTACATGCAAAATTAATCAATGCTCATGTCATGAATGACTGTGACGTACAACCAGCGGGTGTATTTGCATAATCGCCTTATAAAGCAGTTCAGCATTGCCAAAAAAGAAACAGAAAAAAACAAACAAGAAATCAGGAAATCGCAGGGACCAAACAATACAACTAACACAAATCTGTGTCAACTTTAATTTCCCATTTCGCTTGCATCGCGAGAAGGCGAGTGCAGCGGAGAGACGCGAGGTAGACAGCTGACAGTGTGATTTGGGTGTTGCGTCCGGCATCGAAGGATTATGACCATGTCGGGAATAGACTGCTTTGTATTTGTCTGCATGTGTTTCAGTTAGATTACCTTGTATATGTTTGACACTACAATTTCGTATTAGGTTAATGGCATTTAGATGTTGTATTAATGACGCATTTCTGCTTAATTATTCATTAAATTGCGTTCGTGTGCTCTGTCGGATGACTCCGCTATCTCTTCACGCCATTGAAGGCGCAATACAACTAACTTATCTTCCCAGAATATTTGGTACGTTTGATTACGCGTTCGAGTAAGTAATTGTAATTATATTATGCCACTGCTCGTCGCCCGCCGTTCACTCACCAACACTATTCGATAATAGTTTGGGCAACAATTCCAACAAGGAACGAGAAACAGAAAATGGTCGCTAAAATACGTGGATGCCTAATTGATTTGCGGCGATGAATACACGTCCTTCGCGAGGTCATGTGAATTGGTTGCAATCCTTCCGAATGCTGTTCCCTTTTGGCTGTTGAAAATGGCAAATATAGCAATTTGTTCCTCTAAATTACTAAACCGTGGAACAACGGCATAAAGTGTTTATCTGCCTCCGAGGCTGGTGCAAACCAGTGAGAATGCAACGGCTGTAGCCAGGGCGATCAAATCCCGACTTATAAGAAAAGTCGTTCGTCATTTTGAAAATCTTTAGCACGGTATTGTGCGAGAGTAAGCTTGAAATTAAAATTTCGTGCAGCGAGCAAAATGCCACACTGGCATTTTGAATGCACACTTCTGCGTTTAAGGTGCCACGTCGTTAAAAGCTGCACAAACAAAATGGTAGCCGCATATAATATTTCATCATCAGTGGGTGCGACTAAGAGGTTGACAATCTGTTTTAGGCTTATTTCTGAGTATTGCAAAGCGCCCCGCCTGCAGAAGATATCCATTTCACATTTCAACGGGGCTAAAGCAGGATGAGCAGGGTGAGGATGGCTGGTTGTATGACTGTAAATTACAATTTCTGTCGGCGTTACATCGTTGCACTGTCATGTGGTTAGCGCACACCTATACTTATATACATACATATATGCATATGTGGCCACAAAGCATACAAAACGCGGCAGTGCGCTACGAAAAACTCGCGCCCGAAGGAGAAAAAATCCACATAAATATTCGTTCTGTGCTGCGAAGAGACAATGCTGGTGGGCAGAATAAGTGGGCGAATAGTTAATGAAAAGTGGGCAGCAAGGATGCTGATACATTCGAAATTCGCCTTGTTGCTGCAATGCAACCGAAAGTGTACCAGAAATGTGGCCGCGGTGGTCGTGACGCAATTTTATTACATTTTCGCTTGAAAATTAAATCTGCACGAATGCGACGTACAATCTCAGCGCAAGTGTGGTAGTGTGCATAGGTGTGGTTTGTGTGTGCAAAGGTAGCTAAATGTGTAGACGTGTAGGGTGGCGACGATGTGTTCGCAGCCGATGCATCCGCCAACATTGTTGCTATTAACGACGACGATGCTCCACATAAACGTGAAATAAATTCACCGTTATTAAAAATTAAGACAAATGTTGCAAGTGCATCTCGAGCGCGGAATAAGATAAGTGATGAGTGTTGAGCAGGCAACAATCGGCTAGAAAATTGCCGCGGTAAAGCGGAAGAGCTTCATATGAAATTAGTGACAATGCAGCAAGAGACAGTCGCCCGTACTAAACGTATACTGATCCGAGCTTTTCGCTAAAGCCGTATAAAAGAAAAATATTCACATTGAAAAAGATATTCGAGAAATGAAGGTAAAATTTTCATTTCAATTGCATTAATGCACCATTCAAAGTCTACTATGTTGGTCGACATGTCCTTTCAGTTCGTTAAATACACTCGAAGCTATGGAGAATTTGAAGAGCTATAGGAATCATCAACAAATACCACTCGGAGGCAACCTACTGTAGTAAAAACAACTGCAATGGGAATAATTAAAATTAACACTTGGATGTCGGGTGAGGCAGGGCAACATTTGTGCCGCTTTCATCCTTCTCACCCTTAGAAACGTCTACTACAGCTCACTCGTGTTAGCCTGTGTATGTGTGCTCGTTCGCTCGTTCCAAAGTTAGTTCCATTTGATTGCGAGTGGCTTAGAGAGCCACTGAAGAGTGTAAATACTTTTCAAATTGCAAAATCGTTAGAGAAGTCGGCAGCCAAAGGCACAAATTGCAGCTTACCATAGTTGCAACGACCCAAAGAGGGCTGGACGTTTTGCAGCACTAATACACGACGCCCGTCGAGGAGTTCGTTGAATCGAGTCGGTAGCATTTTAATTAAAACAGCAAAAATCGAATTTGCATCATATGCACTCTGGTGATTCAATTCAGCAATTGTAAATGCCTGCGTGCTGATGCCTTGATGTGGAATGAACGCAGGAAAATGTTGAAATATTTGACTTTTTGGCAGGCAATACCCAAAGAGAGATTTTTTTTATAATCCTTTGACAAAAGCAATCAAATGCAATTGGGACTGGAGGCGCCTGATTCCAAAATCTGGAGCTGTCATATTTATTAAGACTTCGATGGATGCTGCTAGATATATTATATTTCACAGCCCCATTTGACAAGAAGCGCGAGTAAATTTATGTTTTAGGGGCAACAAACCGACTTTTAATGAAAACATTTTTTAAGGTAATGAAAAAGTCGCTGCCTTGTAATTGTGGAGAAGTATCGACATTAAAAACCACAAAAGAGCTCTGCTGACATCAAGCAGTGCGAAGTACTATGGATTAATACGTAATTAAAGAGACAGTAGTATACACTTCGTTCAGGTCGGTGTATCCGTGAATGGGTCCCACATTGCACTGCCGAAGCCAACCAATAATGAGCACAAGTATTCAAATAAAACAGCTCCATATCCGAACGCTGTGAAAGTAAGTTCTTTGCAAATAACTTGGAATAATTGGAACGCAGGAGTGTTTTTTAAACAATTTATTTATGAATTAGTGGCCACTTGGTACGTTTATGTAACTTACATCATGATTCTTAGTCGGATCTGATTGCAAAAAAATGTATTCGTTCGGAATTTTTGGGATATGTCAAATGAAAATAAATTTAGTGAAGTTCATTCCATGGCAAGATGAATTATTAACGTACAATTGATAACCTGAAGGACGTAGCGATATGGAATCCCACAAATGATGATTCTGAAAGTGAACGGGGCATACTTGCAGGGGTTGTAGGCTAACTCATTAGAATAAGGTCAAAATATAAAACACCAAATTAGTAATTCACTCTTAACTGATATTTTAATTTAAAACTTTTCAAGATTTTCACGCTGGTTTTCGTGATTTTCCTTAAAAACTATAGATATATGTATAAAAAAATTTAATATAATATTTACCAGTTTGATTTCCGTTTGATTAGCCGTTTCAATAGTTAGTACGCCATTGATTTACAAGTAATTTATCAACCACATTTAGTAAAAGTTGACACATTCGCATCCACACAGCTTTTGCTGATACTCGCTTTCAAGTAGCAGGACACAAATAGCACCTTTGGCCTGATTTTACATCTGTGAGTGTATTAGAAATATTCCCATCGATCTAGCAAAAATTCTGATGGTTATTCACTATTTAATCTTCGCCAGTATTGCTTACACGTTTTGATAGTAAATTCTGTATTTCGTAGTAGATGAGACAGAGAGTGTTTCTACATTTTGTCTCAAATGTTTCAAATTTTCCGTTTGCTTCCAAAATCTTAATTTATTGTTAAAAAAAAAAACTGGTTTTCGGTACTTAGTCGTCAAAGCCGCACTCCAAGAGCTCGGATGGGAGGTTCTTCAGCATACGCTGTAGTCTCCGGACCTTGCACCGACCGATTATCATCTTTTCCGCTCCCTCTCAAACCATATGAAGGGCCTTCGCCCTAGAAACTGGTTGTACCCAGCAACGGCGAATATATAATTGATTAACTTATTTATATAATTATTGTTTTTTGTTTAAATAGAAGCCTTCGGTAAAAACGCACCCCAACCTAATGTAATTGGTTGTTATAGGTTTCAAAAATTCATATTATATTTCTTAGGGCAATTTCCAAGAGGTCTCTTGATTCCTGATACCTTCGAGCCTTAGAGAGGCTTCGCAGTTGAACCTTTAATGGCAACGGGTGTTCAAGTTTTCTTAACTATTCGCTTAATTTGTATTGCTTTTCCTAATTTAACTTGCAACTTTTCCCGTGAATCAAAAAACCTATTTGCGTCGCTCTATCTCCCTCACACATTTTAACAGACAAAGAAATGCTTATTCCTAACGCAACGAAAGTTTCCCCAATTTTTGGAATGAATAAAAATACGTAGTTTTGTGGGTGTGTGGTTGTGGCATGCAGGAACATGGATAGACATTCATGGGGTGTTGAGGTATTGCTGTGGGTGAGGACGAGTGGCATTTGGTCCCTTCCAACCGACCACTTGTACACTTGTGTTCTTGCAGCATCCAGTTCTGCTTGAATTGAATCAACTTCTCTTCGATACAACAACAGCTCAACCAGCATCAAGTGCCACAAAGACAGCTCGCTAGCTAGCGCGCCACACCCGTCCACCCCCGCTGCTTGGCTGCACCTTACTTAAGTGGTAAGTGATTTAGTTTGCTACTTGATTGTGCGAAGTGACAATGGGGGTTGCTGGATGCGAGGGTTGAGTTAGTCGACAACAATGTGGAGAGCGCTATGTTATTGGAAGCGCGCAGTTAAGTGACATTTACAGCGTGCAACATTGTTTTGTTTGCAGGGTGCAATTTCAGATGCATCCACTTCCCTCGCTTCAACCAGATCGCACTCTAGATCTGCAGTTTGCTTGTACGCAAGCGAAAGTTGTGCGTGCACCTCGTGTTCCTCAAAATAGTTTCCCATGAAACCACAAAAGTTAATTACGAAAGTTTCGCAGCAGCGTCAGGTAGCATCTCCGAGCACGTCGACGCTTATCCAGATTGTGTGGAAAATGTGCTTGAATTCGTTTGTGTGAGTGTGAGCGTGCCAGTAAATTGGAAACCAACTGTTTTAGCCGCTTTTCTGCATGCGAAATTAATGAGTTAGTAATTACACTCACCTGTAAAGTGTACATCGCACTTAGTTGTATTTCTGTGGGTAGCGTGAAACAGAAACGATCTACGTGACAGTATTTAAACACTAAGTGGCTCAATTGTCCTTACTTCTCTCGCTTTCGATCACTCACATTGAGGACCTCTTTGCGAGGTTTCTAGATATTTAAAGGGTCTATAAATGTGAATTTTATTTTAATTATAACGGAATGCTAAATTAGATCGCTTAGATTTTTTTTTTTTTTGGAAAATATAATACAGTGGCATATTAAACTAAATTGCAAACGTAGGCGGTTATTAAACGTCCGGAAAATTTTGTGATTAGCCCAATATTAGAAAATTATAAATACAACAATAAGCTTAGCTTGCTTTCTCTCGACTCAGTTTACAACTGCAATTATTCCTGTACGTAATTATATGCCATATTCTTTGGAAATCCTTGGCGCTGGTGTTGAGGAAGCATATTGTTGACACCAATCCATATTCAAGAGCACAACAGCTTCAAATCAGCGCATTTACGGCCTTCAGTGTTTTTGTTTCCCCCTCTTCGCTATGCCAGCTGGTTTTAATTACAACTTATCGCTATGTTTGTTTTTTACTCAACCGGCCACTCGGTCAATGGGACGCATGAAGAAGAAACCGACAAAAGCTATGATCAATGCGTTATGGTCCACAACTCAAGGTGGGCTGCTCGCGTGAGGTCAGCGCATTGTGATTTGAGCTGATTTACGTTTCTGCTACTGCCATCTTACGTAACACAAAATGATAGCTTTTGAGTTGAGACCAACATTTAGCGAGAATAAAAACAACATTAGCGCTCTGTGATGTTGTCGCCGCCCAAAGTTAAGCGAAGCTCGATTATTAATCTTGATTTTGTCCGTGCGTTTCAAATAGTTTTTGTGGCGGCAATGAAAAACTCATTTATTGTTAAATCTATGCTTGGGTTTTACTTATTCCACTAGCTTAACAGATATGCATTTGTGAATACGGCCAGTGTCTCCACTAAAAAACATTTTCCTACTATTCTTACCAAAATAGATGAAGAGCTGCAAAAGTGGAGAAAAATCGTTAGTTAATTTGCACTCATTACCGCCAGCTTTTCTTTTATGTCATCTAAAAAATTTATGGCGGTAGCTCTTAAAAATGTTTATTTATTATTCTCATTATCTTTTTTTGAAAACTTACTTCTCCATAACTCTCTAGGCGATGCAGGTGACGCTGTAAACTAACCCTGTCTAGTGAACCGTATCTCACGCACTTTATTTGGTGGTCACAATGGGTATACCAGCAATAATAATAAATACCTACATGCATTTTCCATACCTATTTTGTAATAATCATCCAGCTGTAATAAAGGGTTTTCCAATAACAGGTGTTACAGGTGAATGGATTGCGCTATCGAGAGATGATTAACGATTTTTTATGGCCGGAATTGATCTGGACAACGTTTATTTTCAACAAGACGACGCTACGTGCCACACAAGCAACGAAACCATTGATCTCTTACGGGAAAAGTTTCCGGACCGTGTTACATCTCGAAGAGGTGATCACAATTGGTCAGCGAGATCTTGTGATTTAACACCTTGTGACTTTTTTCTTTGTGGCCACGTGAAAGAGAAGGTCTACACCAACAGCCCAGAGTCGATTCAAGACCTCAGAGATGTCAAAGATGGAATTCGTGAGGCTATCGAGGACATAGGGCAGCTACTTTGAAATTCCATGAAAAGCATATTGTCCTGTAAGCGTGGTCGGGGTGGTCATTTGCCTGATGTTATTTTCCTCTTTTAACGGCATACCTTCCTCTTTATAATGAAATAAACATCCGATCATTTATTTTAAAAAATATCATTTTTCTTTGAATATCAAAATAACACCTCTTATTGGAAAACCCTTAAGTTGAGAAAAAATTAGCTTGTATTGAATAATTTGTACCATGCCATATGATAATTCATGGAAAACTAACGATTTTTTTAATCCCTCTTTGCAGGTACGTACGCAACTCCTTGGAAGTCGAGAAAACGGGTTCAACAAAGGCCCCATGCAGAGTTAACAGATATCAGTTGCCATTTGGTTTCTGAGGCTAAGGGACTTCATTCTATTTTTAAAAACTTTTATTTAACAAAAAAAATATTTTCATATAATCATTTTGTTTTTATTATATTTTAGTTTTGGGGTGTTCGGCTGTGGCACCAGCTTTGCACATATATTTTCCGTACAGTAAATTTAAAATGCCACAATATAAATAAAAGATTTTTGGAATGGGCTTAAAAATATCTTCGTATATATATCAATTCTTAGTTTGAGCAAAATCGAAAAAGTACTGTAGTGTCTTGGAAGTTTATAGCGACAAATCGGATCACAAATTTAACAGAGCTGCAACAACAAAATAGTATTTAAATACAAAGTACAAGAATCGTTAAATTATGTCGATAAAAATATAATATCGAGTGTTTTTAAAGAGCTTGACAACATAAAATTATAATATTGTACAAAACATAAATATGGTTGGAAAGAATATTTTTCATTATAATCTGTTTATAAAATGCATTCAAAACATAATATTTTCTAAAATTACAGGCGACGCCATGCAACATTTTACTAGCATTTCCAGCATGAAAATGTTTATTCTACCCAATAATTTGGTTAAAAAGCAATAAAGCTGCACATGTTCGCCTAAATCGTGTTAAAATTAAAAAATCAAAATGTGAGTTACGCCGACCAACGCCTACTAGCTGCTTATCTCGCTCTAATCGCACAGTAGGGTGGGGGTGAGTAAAGAGGCATGCAGCGGGCATTTCGTGTGCCAAGTGCCTATTCAGCTCGTACATCTGCCACTCGTCCTATTCGCCTCCAGATCACGCAAAGCCTTAACTTTACACGCTCGTTGACTGTGCCAAATATTTGATATTTGCTTTACTCGAACAAAAAAACAAAAACAAAAAAAGGTTGTGTGATTATGGTTTTCCATTACTGTACATAAAAAGTAAATTTGGTGCTTGTTAAGCGAAAGGATTGTTGCCAATTTTTCGCATCCATTTTTTTTGTTGTTTTTTCGTTTTTGATATTCTTAACCTTTTCTTTAGCAGCGCCCTCCCTTGCCATTTCGCTGCGATGGATATCGTCAATCTAGTTGGGAAGGAAACTCATGCGGAAAATTGGCTTTTGGAAGTTTGTACGAACAATGGGGACCTGTGTTAGGTGGAAGCATGGAGAAAGTGGGGGTTGTGTGGTAACTATGTATGTTTTTATAAAAAATCTGGTAAATTTTACTTTAATTCTTTATCTAACTGGAACGGCCGAAATTAATGAACCGGCAATCTAGTCCAAATCAGGTTCATAGTTTAAGAAGCCGGTACCTCATATGCCAGGACTTTTCTCACACTCCTTTCGTTCACATGTTTTAGTACCAAATGTGTCACATTCATCATTGTTTGTATGGCGGCCATTCGCTCCACCCAACATCAGCTTCACATCATCGGTTCTGAAAACAAATAGCACATCACATTTGTCCTTTTCCAGCCGTGGGGAAGCTGGGTTAGTTGTTATAATTGCAACGCCTGTCTACGCGGTCTGTCCGTCAGGCATATTATCACGAACGACATGAGACAATTGTGTGCTTGTCATGAACCGACAACACCCACTCAACTTGTTGGTGTCAAACTGCATTTACATTTATTCGTCCGAGCCACTCGAATCCTCGCGTTGTCGTCGAATCGTCTAAAATCCTCTTTTACTGACTGCTAATAAGGTTTTCGATTTTTGTGAGGCTCCCGCTAAAATGAGTGACGTTGCACGCAAATGCAAGTAACCCAACGCATTCACTTTTTGATTAGTTCGTGAAATTAGTGAGCAAGTTGCTGCCTTTGATGCTGCTGTGACAATTCTTGTTGATGTTGATGTTAATGTTTGCACTAATGCGATTTCGTTTACCGATGAAGCGAAATTGTGTTGTTAGCTATTCGTTAGACGCACTCGGGGGCAGTGAGTATTGTAACATTGGATTTGTGTTGCGGCCAAACGCCGGTTTTGCATAATATCCTTGAAATTAGGTGTTGACATAATCATTGCCAAAGGAGAATTCAGATATTTCCACGAACAAATTATAATAGCGCAGAGATTTCTTAAAAAAATATACAGCAGTATTTTGCCAGCGCGTCAGAGGTGCAGGGATCCGTGTTATTCAACAATTAACAAAGGGCGCTCGGGCGCTACATAAATCGATAGCAAAACTTTAAATGCGTTTTTCTCAAAGCTATGTTTTTTAAACTGAGATCACTGTAACTTAAAAACCGCTTGGTAGATTTCAATAAAATTTATACTGTTTTTGAAAAATATAAAAAACTAGTGACGGATCAAAGGGCTGTTTTTTCAAAAATTTCGATTTTTTTTAATCAATTAATTGTCGGTTTTTTCCCCAAAAATCTAAAAAATATTTCCTGAGGCCGTAAATTGTTAATTTTGAAAAAAAAGCTTGAATTTCCAAGGACTTGTTTGTGATGATCACCGCAAGGGATTTCTGGAGAAACGGGTTCCACACAAACAGCGATAACTTTTACAATTATTATTATTATTGTTTTTTTTTTATTATTTTTGCTAAAGTCAAGTCGAAACATGATGTATTAATGCAATGTTTTTATTTTTGTAAAATAAAGCAATTGACTAGCAAAAAAAATTATTGAAAATCATCATTTTTTCGGGTCTCTGACCCCTTAAATAAAACACAAAAAATCAATTCAGATGTAACAGCGTCAGAGTAACAGTGTAAGCAATTCGAGTTCAACAATGCCCGCCAGTTGTTATACCTCGACACAATCGAAGCCGAATCCATTTGATTCCAGCAAATAGTGTTTATAAAAAATTCCCATCATATGAATGTCTCAACTGCTTCTTATGAAAACCATTTGGTGTGCAATTTTGTACCACCTTTTCCTAATTTTTCGCTAAATGACTTCTAAACCATCAATCCTAGATTGTTTATCTTCTACATATGGACCCCAACAAAGTAGTCTAAGGGAGTCGAAAGGATTGTAATTTGCCAGAGTGCATTGGTAAGAAATGTCGAAAGCGATGAGAGCATCGAGAGATATCTAAAGAGAGATGTATCTGATATATGCAGCGGTTGTATTACAGAAGAGGTACGAAAAATCATCGTTTCTTATAACTTATTTTTCTCTCTGTACTTACAATACATTTAAATTTCCCACTAGAAACATTGTCGTTGATGCTTCTGCAACCTCTTGCACGCCTTAATTGATGGCAACAGAGAATTATGCCGCAATGGGATTTCATTCACCAGGAGTGAAGCGCCTCCTTTTCGGTTGATGGGCAGAATTGTGCCGCCAGCAGGGCTTCAGGCTACAATGCTAGTGGCATTAACACTGACTCCGTTGGATCCAGTTTGTCACTTCACACTGTTTGCGGTTTGCCGCCTCGTACATGTGAGAGGTGGTCGTATATGTGTATGTATATGTACATAAGTGTTGCGCAAATATACGGGCTTTTGGTCACGGGAATCTCGATACTGCAAGGCACTGATGTGGAACTAAAGTCGCAATTTGTCCCTATTGAAAGCCGATCTACTTTGCCGCAGTTTTATAAAAATTTCTGTTATTTTTTCCATTCCTTCAACCTTTGTGACTTTTACCACTATGTTACTATGTTTCCTAAAGAGTTGTTTCTGTTTTAAAGTTTCTCAAAATAAAATAAAATTTTTGTAGATAACATTTAGATCGACTCCAACTCTTTCATTATTTTTGTGATGAAATTATTATCAAGCTAATAAAAGAGAAAGATATTATATTTTATATTTTATTCCTTAAATATGTTCTTTCAACTTGCTTACGCAATTCTTTATTTTGTGATTATTATTATTTTTGTATTTCAGCACATTGAATAATTTAGTTTCGACGGTTGCCTTACATTTTGCGCCAAATAATGAAATCGAGGTAAAATAATAATGAAAATTACTTCATCCTTTTTGAAAATGTTCGCCCTGGAAATCAACACATTTCTGCATTTGCATGAACCAATTTAGAAAAGCACTTTGCCACTCAGAAGTGTATTCCTCCAAAAAGAGCTGTTGAAAGGCTTTAACAGCTTCCTCAGGCGTTGAAAAATGTTGAGCTCGCATTTTGTTTTGATATTCCGAGACAAAAGCAAACCATTGGGTGCCAAATCAGGGCTGTAAACTGTATGGCCCATTAATTCGATCTTTTGAGTGCTCAAAAACTCTTATGTGAGTCGATACGTAAGAGCTCGCATTGTTTTGGTGAAGGATGATTCGTCTTCGGTCGAAAACTTCTGTCACACAAATGGTGGTGTACCACTCGGAATTGCATATTTTAGGTTATCAATCGACATACAGCATCGGTTGCTTAACCGTTTCGGACGGCCTTCACGATATTCATCCTGCAATAATCGACGACCACGCTGGTCGTCGTCACACAGTGGCTAAGTGTGGTGCTTCAACACCAAAAGTCGAAGTAAGTTGATCAATGCACTCCCGTCTTGATGATCCAGTCAAAAATCGCCGCACAAAACTTTCACGCGGTAGTTTCATGTTTTAGGCGAGATGAATTTTGCAACTCACTGAAGAAAGAATAAATAAAGGTCGTAAGTGAAAACGTTACATGTAAGTTTATTCAAAAAAATACCAAACTTTTCAATAAAAATATCGAATTACAGCCGTGAAAAGGGCAACCCTATGACCCTGTGACAATGCAACCCTCGTTTAGTGTCATCAAACATCAAGTTTACGGAAGTAAATATTTTTTGCCAGCAGTGTCGTTTCATATATGGTTTATGTCGCCTGTATGTGACGTGAGCTTAGGAGTGACAAGAAAATGCCATTACTATGCCCGTTGATGGACTTGACCAAACAGCGTGGGCGATTTGCGGTGCTTGTATATCATATGCGTATGTGTGTACTGATTCAATGTTCGCTCGTTCTGAGACTACGAAGGATTTGTGCCTGTTTGCGAAATTCCTCTTGTAGTATTTGCGGCAACACGCACAATGAAACCATCACCGCCACCTCCTCATTTGTAATATTTTGCTCTACAACCACTGAATAAGTATTGTGTAGACCACATTGACTGCCTGCCTACCTGTTTCATCGTTTCTTCTCTATATCGTATCGCGCGTCGGCTGCGTCGTACCGTTGAACTGCACAAATATTTGCATGACTCGATTGCGAATCATATTTTTGGTAGTCAAGTGCGACGACCTCAACTCAGTCGATTTGAAGTCCACTGATTGGAAGAGCTCCGAATAATCCGCACGTTTGTCTACAGCAGCAATCAACAGAAATTGCAAAGTTTGTAAAAACTCGAGCAAATTTTTCTACAGACAACCGAGCTCGGCTGGGAATAAAACTGGGAGCTAAGTAGAAAATCATGTTGCATACAATCGAAGCAGAAAGTTGCAAAAAGGGAAGAATATCATTTTAATGGCAGCGCTCCACCTTGCGTTTCTACAAACCCAACTACTTCTCTGCCCGCTGTAAGCGTGGAAAAGCCAATGGCAATCAATAATGGCTCATAAAAAAGGATAACCGACACTTAAAGTTAATCATCTAACATACACATGTGTAGGTATACTCGTACATACCGGCAAGGTATTTATGTGCAAGTGTATTAGTGTATAAGTTTTTTATGGACGGACATATTTAACAGTTGCCACCGGAATTGTAAGAAGGCAGCACTGACTTGAATGACTGCAGTGACTATGGCAAATAAAACAAATCGAACGTATGAAATTGGGAACTTTTTTTCGCAGGTACGTTTTAACTCCCATAGATTAATTTTCGGTCTCTTGTTGTTGTTCGTGATTTGCTGTTATTTTTTGTTCTACAACCATCCAAATTATATTAAAGTTAATACAGTTCAAGCACGCAAGTCCCTTCCGAAATACTTGCACATAGGAGAAAAAGGTCGTGGCCTAAGCTGGTGGAGCGGTCGGCAGTCCGCAGTCGGCAGATGAAACGTTTTGCCAACACATATGAGAAAAAGTTAATGAATGTTAATTTGTGCGCTCTACAGCACGCAACGGGCACATGAATTCGTTGTACAGGTACTGTTTTATATTTTGATATTTGACTCTTTACCCAACAAAAATGCTGCTATAGGGCATCTGTGAGTCTAAAATGCCTCCAAAATGCATTTTAATTCCGCCATTGCATGTCGATTCCAAATCAGTATAAAATGTGAGCAATTTTTAAATTATGGAAACGATTTTCGTCAGAAATGTTATTATATAGGTAAGATTGCAAATTTTTAATCGTAGAAGTGCAATTTATGAAAATTTTCAGCTTTCTTTAGTCGAGAAATGGCAAATTGAATAAAATGGTGTCTTTGAATAGTGAATGAGTTTACGCTAAATTTAACTTATAACGGAGCGAGAAAAATCAAATTTAAAGTCGAATAAAACAATTAGAATTAGGCTCCGCATCTACATTAAACAGCTGGACATGAGTTTGTCTTGGGCGAAAATGTCAATAGTTGGCATTTTTGTTTATTCATTTTAATTCGCCAGTTCCCCAGCCGCTCCTCTACCAGCGTAAGGCTTTTGATGGTTTGTTGAGCATTTGCTTCGTTTAATAACTGCGGTATTATCCGCAAGCACTTAAGTTACTGCCTTTCTACTTAAAGGAATATTAGATGTGTACAAAAGGTATAACATTGGAGCAAGGACGCTTCTCTGGGGCACATCAACCGATATCGGAAATTCTTCTCTAATGCAATCGTTTACTCTTACCGTGAGCCGTCTGTCAAAGAGGAACAGCTTGCAGATGCTATGGAAGCTTGAAGTTAGTAATTTGCTAATTTTATGTGAAAACATGAACCTTTGCAATTCGTTTTCTTCCCCTATCAGCCAGTTTGGCTTTAATATTCGTCTATGTCACAGGTATTTAAACCTTCGTGTTGATCTTTACTATCTGACTCAGGGGCGTTTCTTCATTTTTTTGCAATGCTCCGACCAATATGTCCAAACACTTTTGCTTTTATCCCTCGAGTTTTAAAACTTTACATTAATTTTACTAAAAGATCTGTCAAAATATGCGCCTAAATCTTGTAAATGGCGTTCAAAATTAATGTCCACCTTGCGCACGTCTACATACAGGCAAAATCCGCCAAACAGTCGAGTCATGAATGCTAAGTGTGGAGAACGTCGAGATATAGATGTAGAAGGTTGTTCAGCAAATCTTTGCGCTACAGCAGCAATATTCTCAACAGAACGTCCAGTTTTTGGCTATTTCGGCCTTCTTTCTTAAAGATCGCCCATTTCCATAATAAATTTCAATAATTTTAACGCGTTGTTCTATCGTGTAACAAATGTCAAAGTTGATATAAAAAGGTTTCGTCTAGTAATTATTCACTACTGTCTTCTAGGCGTCAATTTCGAAAGCATTTTCGAATTTTTTATTTGAAAATACTTCTTATATTCTTCACTAGAACTAGTCCTATTGCACCATTTCGCTTGAAGAGTATCTTAACTGCATAAACGCATACCAGTGCAAAAGCTTACAAGTCCATATGCAATGGTCGCCACACTCGCAATCAAAAGACCACTGCTGTTAAAAAGTGAAAACTGCCAAAGAACGGATATATTTTTTCAGATGAATAAAGTGGTTCTTCTTCAACAAAAAGTATGCACATGAAAGCCTCTCCGGCCACAGACCACACACAAAACAGACTCTAACATTCAGTCTTTGAAAGTGTATCCAAATATATTAACTTGTTTTTAAATATTAATATCTGATTGCCGAGCTCTGCGCCTGCCGAGTATTGATGCCCGTGCAGAAGCAGTAAATCTCCTTTTGAAAGCATTTATTTAGTAAATATCTATATATGTATATATAATATATAAATATAATTGACGCGTACACCCCCTATTTGTGGCATGCGTCTTGTTGTTGCCCACAAATGGGGGACCTACAGTTTCAAGCCGACTCGAACGTCAGATGTTTTATATGAGGAGCTTTTTCATGGCAGAAATACACTCGGAGGTTTGCCATTGCCTGCCAAGGGGCGACCGCTATTAGAAACAACTTTTTCTTAATTTTGGTGTTCTCACCGAGATTCGAACCTACCTTCTCTCTGAATTCCGAATAGTAGTCACGCACCAACCCATTCGACTACGGGGCCCCCTATATACAATATAATATTAGTAAATTTACACAAATACAAATTTAAATGTCTGAGATTAATTTTTTTATTACTATGATCCTAATTGATCCCGGTAAATGGAAAGAAAGGCTGAAACGAAAAAAACCGCACCAACTCACGCAGTAGCCCACTTCTTTGCAAGTCTTGGGCAGAGCATTATTAAATTTAGTTGTACAAAATTAAATCCAAATTATTCGTTAGTTTATAATTTATTAACTGTTACAATGTAAATAATAAAAAAAAAACAAAAAAAAGAACCTATGATACTGCGATATTTTTATGTGTATTTAAAATAATTTTTATAAAAGCTATTTGTGTCTCGAACTACATATCTGAATTTGTTGCTAGGATTCCTGATTTCTGCATTGCTTTTTCATAATTGTTTCATTTTGGTCTGGTGGCACTGGTGTTTTTTGCAACTGCTGCAGAAAACAGTCATTAACATGTGCCACATTCAAATTTACCAATTTAACTTTCTGGTCATTTCATAAATCCAAATTTTTACTTTCTTATCTAAAACGAGCTCTCTGCCTGCCAAAAATTGCTTCCTCATCATTTGCTGCTCTTTGCTATGAGGCAAAATTATTACAAAGGAATGAATTTATTTGGAAAAATGGAAAACTGCCATCGACGTTTTAGTTGAGCCATATATTTATTTAAAAATAAAATGCAGTACAATCGAAATACCACAATCACTACAAATAAGTACATGCACACAAATACTCACGCACGAGCTTAACAAATATGTACTTACATATACAGTTATGTAATTGCTCTAAAACGCAAAATGCACAACGTGCAGCATGACTTGTCACATAACCGAGCGCCTCTGGTTGCATTTCACTTACCGTTACTTAACTGTATTCCGGCAGCAATTTTAGAAATTTCGAAAAAATATAAATAATTGTTTCAAAGCTTCGCAATTTCTATTCCCATTGTGGCCAGGCGGCTGCTGGGCGAAAATCTACAAATACGATTGTTCTGTTGCACTCGAAAAGCAATTGAATTGATTGCAATGAAAGTCGGGCTTTCACAGTGCGTGCCCTTGTTGTTGGTGTGGCAGCAACTCGGAGAGTAGCTAGTATCTGCAGATTGTGGCTTATTTACGTGTTGCATGGGCATCCTGCTCAAGTGTTGAGAGTAAATTGGCGTACAAGTATTGTATTGTATTTTGTTGTGCCATATTACTTTTGCTGTTGTTGTTCGATTTATTTGTGTGTATATGAACGGGTTTTGTTCCAATTTTGTAAATGCAATTAAAACGAATCTTATTTGTACAGGAACTTAGCCACGCGCACCGAGTGGCAAGTGCAGTTATGCCCCGCTCTACACCCATACGCATACAATTCTTGGGCATTCAGGTGCTTTTGGTTGCTGGGACAAGTGGATTGACTCAAGACCCATAGATTAGCCCATTTTGCGCTTTACTCTTGGTACTTTATTGAGCGATGACATTGGCATGCAGTTTCGAAGCGGTCGGAACTAAGCATTCACTGTCCATTAACTATTGCTTTACCACTTTTCATCTGTTTTCTAGCAAACTTTTATGGGGAATGGTTAAACTGCTTGTACTCTTATGAGCTCCTGCCCCTTTCATTAGTCTTTCGATGATGGAGGCCTCGTGAATTGCCCAGCCTTTTTGGTGTATGTCTTCATTTCCCAAATCACTGATTTCGAGCGATTGATCGGTAAGAGCAAAGAAAATCGATTGGGAATTGGTCTATGCTATTTAAAATTGAATCCATTGCTTTTCTTTGTGCATATGTATATATTAAAGTATGTTCAGATACAGAAAAATATTCGTATTCACTTTTCTTTGGCATTTGTCCATTCCAAATCATTCCTCAAAATTCTTCGCCAGTTTCCGTCATCCTTCATGCACCTCGTTTTCTCCTCCTACTTCGTCCAAATGCTACCTTTTGTTCTCTTCTCTCACATTGTATGCTATTACTGGTGAGTTTTAGCCGCTGTTGCCGTTCGACGTAAGGTGGGGGAGATACGCAGGCGGGCAACGTAGCTGCCATATTTTGACAGTGAGAAATTGTCTGCTTGCGATGCGTGTCACGCGCATCCTGGCGTTGGCGATGAAGTTAAGTTCTGCTGCCGCTGCTAATTTTACTTCTACACAATTCCATTCCATTCCGCTCTACTCTATTCTGGGTACCTACGCCATCGCCTTCGGTCCCACCCATTCCATTTGCGATTATTTACTTTGGCTGACTATGTAAGTATATATGTTCATATAAGTATGTATTTATAGTTGACGATGACTTGAGCGACCATATGCGTTCGTGTCCGTGTATGTATATGTATGTGTGTGCGAGCGCTTGTGTGCTCCGAGTGCGTTGCGCTAGCGACAAGCATAAAATACTAATTTATTTGTTTTCTGAATTTGTTGGAAAGGTTGTACGCTTATTCTAAGCCGTCTCACCTCTTTTTCAGCCGCTTTGAAAGGAAAGTGATTTTATGTTGTTTTCTAAGTTTTTTGTCGACGGCGAATCTACTTTACAGAAATATAATCAAAAGCAACAATTATATTTACAAATACATAGATGTACAAGTATATACGATTCGCGCTGACACCCTTCGTTGGTTATTTGGCCGAGCTCCTCCTCCTATTTGTAGTTTGAGTCTTGATGTTGTTCAAATGACAAATGAAGGGGCATCCGAATGGTAGACGGTTTTTTATGAGAAGCTTTTTTGTGGCAGAAATACACTCGGAGGTTTGCCATTGAGTGGCGACCGCTAGAAAGGTTTTCTATGATATGGCTGTCCATGCCCACAGTGGGTTTCAAACCCGGACTCTAACGAATGGTAATCACGCGCAAACATTCGTACCATTCGCCCTTCATATTTATCCATAAGCAAAAAAAAAAATAATAATTTTACAGCAAATTGCAGACTACTTCATAATGTTCCCCGACGGTGTCTAAATTCATTAAGCAGTACAAGATAAACAACAACAACAAATAATTCAGTGAAATATTATAAATTTATACAAACTATTCACTCGCAACGCTGTTAGTCTTCATTTCTCAATTTATTTGCCACAAAAAAGCTTTTAGCTAAATTAACAAAATCAAGCAGTTCTCAATTAGCAACATAAATTGCAGCAGCTGCACTCACTAACAGACCAGTTAAATCAATAGCAGACAAATTAAAAAATGTTTACAAAATATTAGATATTTTAGATATTTTAGGTATTAAAAAAATATAAATTTCTGTAACAACTTCGCCTAAAACGCCTACTACAACAAAAACTATTACACACACCCCCGCACGTGCCTGCCCGCAAAAAGTTTAGCTGAAGCGAAACGAAGTGCAAACTACACAAAAAATTCTGGATTTTGTATTCATTCGTTTTTGTGTGCTTGTGTTTGTTTGTTGCATGACAAATTGTTCAATTAACATCAATTTCAGCAACAATAATCTGCCGAAATATGCCTGGATGCATGCAACACACAATGGTTGCCAGTTAAATACAAAAAAGTGTGAAAAATTTGGTTTGCTGACTGACAGGCTGACACAGCAGGGAAAGCAAAAATCAGCGTGGCCGAGGCAACCTTAAAAAGGGCGATGCCAAATGACGCTATTTGAACGTTAAAAAAGCAATGAGCATTTTATTTTAATTGGATGCAGTTCCGACGATCACAAAAGAACCATCACTGCCAACACACGTGCATATCAACGGACATATTTGTATGTGGAATGTGCAAGTGCTTGTAGTATACACATTTGCGATTACGCTTTCGTCCAATTGGCGTTTAAAGAAGTAGGGAAGTATTTTATTCGGCTGGGCTTCACTTTTATTCCCGTCTAAAATCAAATGCAAACTGTATCTGTTGTTTATTATTGTATTATATTTACATGCAGGAGCTTAATCAAGCATACATTAATTTAGATATGTTTTTTAGGTTGCTTTAATTAATAAATAAAAACAAAACGTCTTTTGCAACATTTTCGAGGTAAAATAGGTTTTAATTTACAACTAACATTTTTTTTTTGACAACTTTGCAAAGAAATTTGACACAAAATTCAAAGGAAAATATTTGGTCTTAGTTAAGTGTATCTATCGACGATGGAAAGAGTTATAAAAACGTTTACTGAAAAAATTATGTATAATTTTAATGTAAATAAATGTATTTATTTTTTCCATTGTGGTTTAGATTTAATTTGCTTTCTTTAAGAAAATGTTTTTTTGTTTGTTTTAGTATTCATTTTTATTTAGAATATTGAGAGAATTTTATGTAAAATCCCTGGCTGGCTGCTACGTGAAACGTAAAACTTATCATCTACGCCTCAATAAGTGCTCACGTCATTACTCTTGCGTCGAGAAACTAATATCAGTGAACAATTATAATATGTAGGTATGTAGGATACATACATATATACTTGTACCTCCACCCACATGCCTCTCCCGCGCTGCCATTTGAGCCAGCTACCAGCTCTATCAACTTTTTCGCTGATGCAAATTCTGGACGTTCGTCCAGTCCAACTCATTTTAATCAGTTTAAATTGACACTGGAGGTCAAATTAATTTAATGGATTTTTTTCATCTCTCATCGTTGTTATACTCTTCTTTGTATTGCTGTTGCATAGGGAGCAGTGCTATCATCTCTGCACATACATACATACAATTGAAGCGAAAATAACGTTTTCCACATCACCACCCCTCTCTACCAAGCGACAAAGCTTTCCAAAAAACAATTGCAATGAAAGATAATTCCTTGAAAAATTGAAATGAACAACAAGAAGCAACAAAAATTATATTGTAATATTAGGAAATATTGGAAAAATGTTATCGAATATATTTTCACGTTCAAATGGCATCTGCAAGCTTATTGCAAAGAGAAACAAAATAATAATTATTGCTGGCTACCCGGCATCTCATAGTGGGTTGAACAGAAGCGCTCCAAGCGCCTACCGCCCTCCACCAATACTCTTGCGCAACAATAAAGGCATAATGGTGGTGATGGCGCTGTGTTCGTTGAGTGGGTCACATAATTCTCCACCACTGCAGAACGGGAGTTACTTAAAACGTAAAAAACGCATAATGGCTTTGGAATTTTTCAATGTACTTTCCTTTGATTTGTGCCTACAACCCGAGCCCCAGCTATCTTTTTATCGTGTGGCGCATATATTTGTTCAATTTATTTTATTGCTTTTTAAGTTACGCTGCTTCCTTCCTACTATGTATGTCTCTTCCCTTTCCGTTACTTTTGCAGCTATGTTTTCACCGTTCTTTACATTTGTTGCCATAAAATTTTAAAGAGAAAAACACTTGCGGAAGCGAAATTTTTTTGTGACTGTACTCGATAGCAATTGGGCGGCTCAATTCTGTTGAAATCAGGTCGCACGCACCGTTGTCGTCTTTGCTGCTGATGCCTTCCATTGCCACTTGAAAATTCAATATTTATTCTTATAGGATTGCACTTGTAAATTAATGACTGCTGGTAAAAAAAGCCACCTATTATGAAAGAGCTGTTTTTTGAGGCATTTTTGTTTGGAGATTTAGTTGTTTTATTCTCTGATAAGGGGAACAAAGAGAGCTTCGAATTTACTAATCCGAAATTTTGTAAAAATTCAAGGTCATAAACAGTGTAATCAAATAATTTTCCAAAAGCCAATAGGAAAGAACTAAAAACTATAATAATATCTTTGAATCTCAAAGTTTCTCTTGTGAAATGCTGGATATAATAAGCCTTCGGTAATGCAATGCGTCTTAAGTATTAAGTCTTAAATAAATAAGCATTGCTGGCGCCGTTTGGGACTAACGAATCTCTCAATTACATATTGCCCCTTCATGTGGCGATGTCAGTAGTTGTAGTAATTCACTGTTTTAACAAGCATTTCCCACAAATTTGTACATTCAAAAATCGGGAAGTTTCATCAAACGCCTGAATCAGATTTTTTAAAGTTTTTGTCAGTATTAAGTTTTGAAGATCGTGCAAATGATTCAATGATGATTTCAAAACAACCCCATTTCGTTATGATTTGATTCGGCAACTGGCGGCATCGAAACAGCTTCCTTTATAGTCATATACATGCATATGCGCACATGTATGCATTTGTTCTGAAAAACTCTGTGTCCTTACTTTTCGGTTTCGAATCCGTATAGAGCCAGACAGGCAGTTGATTTGCCGGCACGAGGTATGTGCGTATGCATTAATTGAACATAAACGTCCAAACATACTTACATTAGCAAGTGTGTATTTCATAAAAGCGGTCTCCTGCTATTTGCTGAGCCTTCTTTCCCTTCTCGGCTATTTTGATAGCTAACGCTTGCTTGCCGGATCAACGTTTATACTTTATTGATTATACCCGGCTGCAAGCATTCAAAGTAAACGAACATACCTACAAATATATCCAAGCCAAATCTGAGCTGTAGTGACGGGCATGAGGACATCCTTTAATTATAATGAATCAATTTGCATAACAACGCATGGTTTCAGTGCACACATGTAATTCAAATATTTGCCCAAGCGTCCTGTGCCGCTGTGAAAGTATGGTTATATTCGGGCTTTGGTGCATTAGGTGCGGAATTTATTACAGGGTAGCTCATCTAACGTTTGAAAGTTGAAATAACTTGAAGTAAGAATCGAAGGGTTTGCTTTGTTTCAATGTGGAATTTTTTATTCGAAAGTACAGAGAACTCAGTTTGTTATCATTTTTTTTTTGACTGAATGGAGCCGTATTTCATCGATGGCTGCATCAATTTGGCGTATAATTTATCTTTAAAGGCTCCCCAAAAATTATAATATCGACCTTAGAACATAATTTTCGTTATACACAATTTTTCAGGTACCTTTTTAATATTTCCCAACTTTTTCAAACGTAAATCGCAGATGTTGGCCTAATTTTCTGTATTAATTCCAAAATATATTAGTTGATACATTGAAAACAATAATTAGCTGAAATTGTATATGTTATATGGGCCACCCTGTATAAGCATAGAGATATACAGACACACATACACGTGTACAGCTCCGGTCAATATATTCGTAACGTATCTGTATAGGAATTTGTGTCAATAATAATTCCACATTTTCCCACTAATTTATTTTAATCACTCCTTTCTACAAACTATACAATAAAATATGATTTTCTTTGGGGGAAATACAGCTCTTTCACAGAGATCCTTTGGAATCCCTTTGAAATCCATTTTCTTTTTTTTTACTTCATAATTTTGAACTCTGGTTAGCGTTTTTCTTCTTACAAATTTTACGCAATTAAGTTATGTGTCGTTAATTGTAGCAGAATTTTTAGCAAAAATTAGCGGTATTTTATAGTAAATAATAACCCAACTGGGCGTCGTTAAGTACGTGGTCGCCTATTAACTAGATTTTTTCTGAATTAACGGAAATTGTTTAACCTCTCAAGAGAGAACATCTT
This sequence comes from Anastrepha obliqua, assembly GCF_027943255.1. Classification (NCBI taxonomy): domain Eukaryota; kingdom Metazoa; phylum Arthropoda; class Insecta; order Diptera; family Tephritidae; genus Anastrepha; species Anastrepha obliqua. The sequence goes on from NC_072894.1 coordinate 566,311, forward strand.
GAAGGTCGCGTCTTGTGTCACCGGTCATTGGCTGTCAGGCAGGAACTCTTCTAGACTAGGAATGTTTTCGCATGAATACTGCAGAAGTTGTAGAGACGAGGAAAAGAAGAAGCAGTGCAACACTTCCTCTGTAATTGTCCAGCCTTAGCTAGGAGTAGAGCAAGGTTGTTAAATGGTGGTAAATGTCATTTTGTGTTTCTCACGGAACTATCCGGTGTTGGGATAAACCTATCCTATGCTTCATTAGAGAGTCTAACTGATTCCATGAAAAATAAACAGTAAGGTTCCCGTGTTACACAGTGGTACCACAACGGACTTTCATGGTCTGAGGTGGCTACTTAAGCCGACTGCCACAAAAATCTAACCTAACGCTAAATAAGGCGGGCTCTGGAAATGAGTAACCTTGTTTGTTAGTACGATAGGTCGTTCCGGGCTAGAATCCCACTATGTATATGAAACCGTATTTCGGACATACAACTGCCTTTGGCATAGTTAATTAGTTGGCAGTAGCTGTAAATATTTCCTAGCACGAATAATTGCATGTATACGTAAAAATATGTAACAGTGACATCCCGTCTGACAACTTGACAGCTCTACAGCACAGCTCTACGCGTAAATTGTCCACATACGCACAGGGCATCCAAAACTAACAATCGCATGAATAATAACGTTGTAATGTCAACTGCAATTACATCTAAATGCCGACAGTCTGCAGTGGCTTTGATGACACCAATCCATGTGCAAAACCTTATTAATAACTTCTACTCAAGGGATATGCTAAGTGGGATCATCATTATCCGACGATGGGAAAGGAGTTTGTGGCTGCAACTTGTGAATTTCGTTGCCGTCAACGATGCAGGCGAGATGCCTCTGTCTTTGTGGAAAACCATTGGTGGAGTGTTGTGGCCAGCTTAGATGGAGAGTTGAGGGGAAATAGCCGTTCCGCTGAAGGCCGATAGTATCGAAATGATGATGGGAGATGGGGTGGCACGGTTAGCGTTCTTCTGAGGATGGATATTGTGATTTGAAATTTCTGAAATCCACCACCACGTTATTGTGCAAATCTAACTCAACTGGACTTACATGCACAACATTAACTGTTTTGAGGCTGTGAACAAACGCTGGTGCTCCGTTGTACTAAACCATTCATAATTTATTTTTTAGAAGCCTTTGATTTTGGATCCCATTTTTAAGCAGCGATTATTTACTTGGCACTAGTGGGGAAAGCCTATATGTATATTTCTGGTTATTCCAACATTTTTATTACAAGTATATCTACATAAGTATCAAATTCGCCACTGCGATACTATAGTCATGGATAACTTATTCAGTTTTTTCAGCTTGAGATTTTAAAACAGTGGAATGAAGGAAATGCGAACAAAGGAAACAAAGCCATTACATTTGGAAATCAGTTAAGAATATAAGAAATGGCTGTTTAAGAAAGAAAAATTAGGAGTAGACAACTCGAGAGCCTAATTAAAGCTTTCAATTGTGGCTGCGAATGGAGAGGAAAAAATGGAAGAAAGGAATTGCACAAATTGCAACTTTAGTCACTTTAAACAAAGGAAAACAGAAGAGCACAAAAAGAAAAAAATAGAGCTGAAACAGACAAACATGCCACATCAGCGATAGTGTTTGTATGTGTACCCATTTGTGCTTTTGTATAGAATGAATCGCAGCATGGTCCTTCTAATAATATAAAAGAGGAAGCAGACACAAAATAAAGCAGAAATAAAATCAAGTGCAAGTAGGAGGGCGAATCGTAGCAAGAGCTCCCGAAAAGAAGTAGCATTCGAGTTGCAGACAAATATTTTGCTTGCAGCAAGACTTGCTCCGCATTGCAGGCGTTTGGCTGTCACTCTTACTTTCCTCCTTCTGCAAGTACATACAAATAAGCCTTTTATCGCTTTATTTATAATTTCTCAGTCGCCTGCTCCTTCCAACTACTTTGCGTTTAAATTTGTCTGCTGCTGTTGGAGACGTGACTCGCACATGTTCAGCACAGCACACAATGATACTCGAATATGTAGCAGCGAATAACCGACGGCAATAGATGTTGACTATAATGGCGGTTGCGGTGCCTATTTGCGTTTCACTCATGAAATGGTTTTCTTTTCTCCGCCAGAACTGAAAATAAGCAGAGCACTCGCGGGTCGCATGTTGCATATGGTTGCTGCAATTGGTTTTGCTGAGTTGTATCGTTGTTGTCAATTACTCTTTAGTGGTATATCTTTTTGTTTTTGTTTTTGCGTGGCCGCTGACGCCTATAGTAAGAATAAAAAGCATTAGACTGCTGCACTTGGGGTTACTCGTATTTGCATGCAAACATTCGAATCTATTTTAAAATTGTCGGAACTGTGACCCAAGACGTATGCACTCGTTTTGTTCTGTGAATTTTTTCTACTCTTTGTCTTATGTTTTAATGCATATTTTTTCTTATTCCCGTTTGTTTTCCATAACAAATACGAAAAATGCTCGTATCCATTAATTTAAAAATTGTAGCAGTTGAGACATCAGAATGAGAAGAATCCATTGGATTTAAAAATTAATTTCAGACAGTTTTTGCCATGCAACTACTGAAAGGAATGAAGAATCGGACCAAGTCTCATTTGGCCGGAACATAAAAGATTTGACTTTGTTAAATCCTTCAGAAATTGCATAATTAGTCTTTGAAGTACTGCAGCATCCAGATTGAACAACAAACGCACTCGAGAAGAAAGGCTGGTACTAAAACGCGTGTCTGTTAAAATAACCGTTTTCAATTAAATGTCACATCCGACATATACAAACGTTACAAATATTACATGATTGCGTTTTTGAATAAATGTTTCTCGGGGTAACGGATAACACTACTTAAGATTTTGCCTCAGCCATCTTTAAGTCGCTGGGACGATGACTGGGCAACATATGTGGCGCAGCTGTGTGGTGGAATTATTTCTTTTCGTTTACTGCGGGCACATTTTTTGACTTATTAGCTAGCAATGCAATGGCCGTTCGAAAAGTCGTATATGTCTGAATTGACTGTAATTCTGTATGTATTCCTTTGTTACACGCCTTCGTGTGAAGTGATTTTCAACTTTTCAATTAATTAATATATCAGAACTTTTAGAGCAAAAATTATACAAATGCATAAGTACGTTGTTTTGCATATCCACCGATTCACACTAAATACGCCTTAAATGCCAAATTAGCGTTCAGTGTACACGCACAACAACAACAACTGAATTATATACCGGAGAAAGCTCAGAAAAATCTCCCGCAAACGAGGTGCTCACGCTTGCGAAACGCCAATAATCATTAACGTCTGCCCAGCTGTCCATCTGATCTCCATTAGCATTCCATGCTAATGAGGCACGTCTATCACGCCATTTCCCCTCACTCGTACTTCCACTAGTTATGGTAATTGTTTCATCGTTGATGAGTGTGACGGTGTGTTTGTGGCGCCAAATAATATTCTCATTCCTATTCTGTGAATTTAAAATATTTTTATGCATTGTATAAATTGTTCCTTGTTTGATTTGCGTAGAAATGACTTAGGAACCGGACTAACCACGTCTTCGTCAGTATAATTTATTGAAAACATTTTGATCAGATTACGCAGTTTTTGTATCTCGAACATTTTATTCATATTTGCATGTATGTATTTGCATATATTAATTTATGTATCTGTTAATATAAACAAGAATAATTTTTATTACTTTAGATATGAATTATAATTTACTGTTGTCCGCCTGAGAGTGATTGTGAATAAAACAATGCAGTTCTCCTTTTTGTTCTTGAAAGTTGCTCTCTGCCAACTGGCATACCACCTTGTGGAAACAGCCGTTACCAACTAATACGCTGCGTGAAATATTCGCCTAACCTAAATCTAGGCACTTCCGGCATCGTTGGAGAGAAGTGAGTTTGTTCTAATTAAATTCTTTTAGAATACACAAAGCAGAATTACATACAAAAATACCACAATGCTGGTACGTAATTGGGAGTGGTACGCTCAGAGGGAGTGAGAGAACAGAGAGCAGTGGCAGTGTAATTGAGCGTCTGAGTGAGCTTATTTATTTGAGCTTGATAGCTCGAAGGGCTCTTGAAAAGAATCGCTATTTTGGTATGGAATGCGTTATTTGAGTTTCGGTATGATCTTTTGAAGGAATGCATTTACTTGAACTTCATGGCTTATAAGGCTTGTTTGCGGCTAAACACCTTTTGATAAATTTATTGAGAGTCGCTCTCACTAGGAAGAGCTTGCTGAAGCGATGAAACGCATGACAGTAGTGTGTATGTACTATATGTGGTAGTAATAGTGTACAGGAAAATTCTTGAAGATGAGACGGAGTTCATAGCTATACAAGGCAGTGCGACGTAGCTAACAGCAACAAAAAAATCAATTAATTGTAAACTGAAAAAATATTTTCGCAATATTCTTCAGTAATTTGGCTGTCAACCTCGCCCGCTTTAACATTTTTGGACTAGTTCCTTTGCGCCTACCCAAATGTAAAGTTTATGTGAATAACCCAATATAGAATCCTATTTATAAATTATGGGCCCTGTATGAAAATAAACAGACAATGAATGTCCATTCAAAATATATATTTAATTTAATATACGAATTGAAAAGATACTCAAACTTTGAGGCCCCTGTAAATCTACAGGTATCACCTCTTTCCAACGTAGTTGTTAGTACTAACAACCATTTAACCGACTCCACCCACTCATTCGTTCATCCATGCTGGTGAATGTCCAGCAGCCTGTCGGAAAAGCGGATGTGCTATTTACTCGATTTGTGCGGATTGTTCATAAATTAGAAGTTATTCCAACCACAAACGAATAATTAAATAGCAAAAGCGCAAGTGCAAGCCACTGTGGTAACGGCTATCAATGCAACATTGCCATGGTAGTAGGCTTTTAGTCTTCGATATGGCCCCGTATTTAGTGCAGTTTAGTACAACTATTACATCTAATTCATTTATTCGTTACATCTGTCATTCCATCCAGTGCCCTTTGTCACCTTTTAGAGTAAATAAAAGATAGTACATTACAAAAAAAATCGGAAAATGTACATAACAGGTACACTTGTTGCTCTCGGGAAAAGGTATGTAGGTGGTATTTAAATTAGAGGAACCCTTCCAGTATTACTTGCTACATAGCAGAATACGTGCTAGGGGTATATCGCCCTCTCTGCATTATATTTCGTCTCCCTGTGACAGCCCCGTTTTGTTTTTTACGACAGGAGGCAAATGGAGGCAAAAAAAAGAAAAATAACTTCACACCCAGCGAAAAGAAGCCTGACAGCTACCGCGATTTGTTTGTTCTTTCATGCACATTGTATTTCGAAATTTATTCTAACTGTATTACAGGCGAAAAAGGACTCAAAAGCATTACCTTTTGTTTTATTGTCGTGTGTTGTTCTTTGGGCATTTTTCAGTTCTTTTGTGGACACCGTGGATGTTGAAACATTCCAATAATAAAAATATATCTTGGAGCTGATTGATCAGCTGGACAATTAAGCGAAAATGTAAATAATAGATCTTTCTTCTTATAGCACCGGCAAAAGAAAGAGGCTTGCTGAAAGTATGTGTATAAAATAATAATAATAATAATAGATTATAACTTAAGTACGTTTATTTTGCATTCTTGATGGTTTACAGTTAATGCACCTCTGCATGTATTTAGCTATATGTGAAAAGACTGGCGAAAGGCGGAATGTGATGCAGAGGTGGCGATTGATCCCCTGCTGTTAAAACAACAACAACAATTGCTTCCCTGCATGTATAATTTATATATATATATATGTTATTTTCATCGTAATGCCACGGTGGCGATGGCCGAACTCGTCGGACGCGCAAATGTTCAATATACGCATTGAAAGCATTGCGAGTTGATTGGTTTGGACTACTGGTGTATACCAAAAGGGAAGCTCCCAGATGACGAAAATTTTTTAAATTTAAACAAAGGTCAAATATGGTATAAGCACGATGCCAAAGAAATGTTTAGAATAATTAAAAAACTGTGTAAACGCTGCACCGCCCACTTTCAAGGACAGATATTCCACTAAACAATCTCATATTCAGATACACATTTGGTCTGATCAAATTACATTGAGTTCATTATTGTTATTATTATGAGGGCATTTAGCATTGCGACCTGAAATATCTATTCCGCTATTATTCTTATTTTATGCCATATAATCTTTAAATCGGTTCACGTTAAAGCTTCCTGATTTGGGTTTCGATAAACTCGGTAGTTTGTTTCAGTATGATCTTCTTTGTGTTCCCTCTACTTCCTGAACAAGAGGGGAGAAGTTACCTTTGTCTAGATCACAAAAGGGATCTGTGCCTACAAAGGGAGAAATCGCCCGTTTTTAGTTTTGGATATTATCCTTCTATGACTTTGACAAGTGGCATGACTTTCGGAACATAAACTTAAGATTTCGAACTATGCCTCGCACAGCCGCACTTCGTAACTGTGGCTACTTCAATATGTTTCCTTTAATTATATCCAAATAATATTTAAAATTTCATACTCATACTCGTGCCCATTGAAGAGCTTTGCTGATGAGGTCGGTTACCGTTCATTTCCGTTGCAGCTGAAAAATTCTATCGTGTAAGTCCTCAGAATCTGTTTCTCAACGTAATAAAACGTCCATTGTCGAACGCATGCAGTTGTCAGCAAAGTCACCAAGAACAAAAGCACAAATAGCTCAAAGAGTGACATCGAAAATTAGTTTTATCAAATAAAGATTAAACTGTGTGTATGTAAAGTCTTACACGTAGATGGTAACCTCTCTTGAAGGATACCTTATTAGACGGGCAGTCTTGTCACTTGGGCGAACATTTTTCTTATAAGGAGTCTTGGGAATGGAAGCAAATCGCCCTCACCTGGGCGGGCAAAAGCTGACCGACGTTGAGTGTCCACCTAAGGCAAGAATTGTGATTTCAAGAAGTGTGGTAATAAAATTTACCGATCACAAAATTTCGGCTAACGTGCAATATATGCGGTTGGTTCCAGTCTGGTCTGGTCACAAATTTTTGTTTTCAATATATGTTAAAAGAAAAAACTTAGAATGAATTAAAGTCATCCGGTTGTCATCAAATGGTAGAGTTATATAATAAATTTGTTTCTATTTGTTCCGTTTATTAGTACAATGGAACTCTTTCTGAACGAAAATATATGAAATATACAGAATTTCAATATCTCTTTGTGTGTTTACAGTCGGTTCTTATTGCTAAAATATTTGAATGTATTCTGGAATATGACAGAAACTGTTGGTAAATTTTCCGTCTAACATATAGAGAAATGTGGAGAGTAAAGGTGCGGTAATCAAGTATCATATGACCGCCTGATTAAAAGTGCCCAAACGGAGTTTCGTTTCAAGTCCCGGCAAACTGCACACAAGTTTAGTACTGTGACGCCGTATGTGTGGTTATTACATTTATTGTTTCGAGCGACAATTAAAAATATCTGGCTAAAATTGCAGTAACTGTTTTTATTTGTTTATTTATTATTGTTGGCCTCCGATCCCTCCTTTTGCGCTGTCTTCGTCTTCGTTTGCGCTAACGCACGTTTTGTGCAGGTTTCCCCAACTACGATTGTACATACCACAATTTTCCGGTTTATGGACATTGACGACGACAACAAACCTGCAACAGCAAATGCGACAACAACAAGTGCACCAATTGTGAAGCAACACTGACTGTGTAGAGTGTTGCAACTACATTTTAGCCACGGCCGATGGTCATCGGTCCATCTACATATCGGTGCCGATTGCAGACTACTGCGGCATGTTAACGCTCTGCGACTCCAACATTGTCGGCTGGTTTATTATAAGCACAAAAACCAAAGCAAGCACAACACTAGCAGACTAACAGACTCTTCGACGACGGTACTTCCTACAAAGTCCAGACATGGTTTATGGTGAAGAGGAGTAGCTCATTAATGATAGACTAGCGGCGTGCAAGTGCCATTTGAGATGATAATTATCACAAAGGTGATTAAACGCTTGCCAGTGACTAAAATGTTGCGTATTAAACGCTTTACATATTCTTGGCGATAAGAAAACATGCACCATAGATTTTGATTTTGACAGTGTAGTAGAATGTGGCGTTACCTGGCCTGCTTTGCTACGGAATTGCACGTAATTCTTAAACAAGACATTTCACATGAAAGTGAACTTAAAACTTGCTTCCTCAGTTACTGGCCACTGCATGCACTTAATATTGGGCGGCATCAATTGCCAAGACGCTAGGGCATTTGCTCGTTAATGGTGTCAGGCTCAGGCTTAACACCATATGAACTAAGGCACAACGGAGCATATATTGCTTCAGGAAGTTACTTTTAGCAGTCATATGTTTATTTGTGTGTGCGCAATAGTTCCTGCTGTGGTAGAGTCAATGTTGCCTCCACCTCACTGGTTCCGTTTTTATTTTATTTCCTTGCATTTAACTTAAATACGAGTGTTGCACTCGCTCCGCGCATCCGAACCCGAACCTGAGACAGCCTTGCTTACCAGCTCATCACTGCACTCACAATTACACTTTGCTCGAGTACATATAATCTTGTTAAGTCTATTAGTGGTCTTCACCCCAACCTCTGCTCCCTTATCTTATTCATTGATGCAGTGGGCCGGGGGATCGGCATTCGGTTTGGTGCGCTGGAATGTTGAGTTGTGGTGTGTGTGCATTTGTTGGAGTAATAGCGTAAGTCAGCTTAAGTGCCACTTTAAACTGTTGTAAATATGCTGAAGTGCACTTGGCCAACAATTTAAAGCGCCAACTCAATGTGTCCCTTCCGCCTCCGTCCTTCCGTGCGCGTTGTGAATTTGTATATACATATTTACTTGCATTTTGTGGTTTTATGTGGATCTGATATTGGTCATGAGTGGATTTCAACGAATTTTGAGTGTTGTGGCTAGAGATGAATTCAGAAATCATTAAAGATTTCAATTGTTGCTCATATGGCTTTCTAATCAAAATTGAAATTGCGCTACAGAGCTCTTGGTGAGATATTCTGAGCATTTTAAACTCTTGTTGTGGAAATGAATTTAACCTACCCCTGGCAGCTAAATTAATTTAGAGTGAGCTATTTCATAAATTGCAGTTTTATTAGTTAGCGCCATCAGTAAAAAAACTACAGATCCACAGGAAAGCCGGTTACAGACGAAAGAAGTCATTGATTTCAAGTGTATCCTTTCAACGCCAACAAATCACAAACTTAAACAGCAATGAACCGGAAAAGATTTAGCTGTAATCCAGTAAATAAATAATAACACTGTGCAACAAACGTTCCCACGGCAGTCGGTTCTACGTTGCCGGAAAGGCAAATAGTTGAAAAATGTTTTTGGTAATATTTCAATAGTTTGTATAAGCTATCGTACACTTTATTCTAGTGTGTAGCTTGAATTTGGAACCTTGTTCGCGCATTTTAGCCCGTTATATCTCTCTGTTATAAGTATTTGTTTGCCTGTTTTCACAAAAGATGTGTGCAAAGGGGTGAAAACTTGAACTCTCTTTCCCTAAAATATAATTCAGCTGTAAACTTTCAAAGCTCCGATATACGTAAATTTTTTTGTCCAACGAGAATCCATATTTGGGAATTTTGTAATTTTCTTTTTTCCGTTGGTGCGCGATTCCGTGTCTCAAGAGATCCAAGTATTCTTCTAAAAATTTGTTTATTTGTAGGTTAAAGTATAATAAGAAGTGAACTGATTTTTTTTTAATTAATAATTTCGAGATTTATTCAGGTTGAAAGTTTTGAAAGATTTTTTAGGTTTAATTTTTAGAAGAAAGATTTTATGTGATGGTTTTTTCTAGAATAAGAAAACAAAAATAAATACTTACTAAATCTTTGGAACAAAAAAATATAATGTTTTGGCAAACACAGAATGTGACTTGACATGGAACCGCTCCGGTGTTAAAAAATCTTTTAATTACCTGGAGCTTATATTTTTTCTAAGCACAGCAATTGAGCTATTGAAAATTCCCCTTGGCACCTTTCGTGGCACAAAGCCATTTCACACTGATTAAGTTCATTCTTTCACGTCATTTCTTTCTCTTTTGTTTTTGCTTGCTTTCCCACACTTCGAATGGTTTCCGTAATTTGCGCGTATTTCCCACGCTTCTATGGTTTCTTCGCACTAAACTATGTAGGTGCTTTTAAGTTACTGTTGCCCCACTGAACGTTGCTCATTGCAAAACTAATTAAAAGGAAAGGTTGACATGAAGCCAACGAAAGTAAAGAAGGCAGCAGGCAACAGGCAAGCGTTGACAGAAACCAAATCGACGAAACATAAGACGTTTAATGGCTGCGGTGTTAAGGCCGCTAACGGTTATGACAAGCCGCTTAGCCACTATTGAGCCGTGTTATATGCATTTAATCAGTAAACGAGCAGTTACAGTGAGCAATGAAAGCAGAAGCCAATGGCCATATTGCTGACATGGCGTTTAGCGCAAACGCAAGCGCTCAGACGGAATGCGATATTGAAATTGTTCTACACACGCAACTATTTCGGCTCTTCACCTCAGTGGTTGCGTCGGTCATAGTGCACCCAAAAAAATGTCGTAGTTTGAAAATAGAAAGACCACTTGTGGCTTGCAACTTGCTGCTTCAGTCCTTAACCTGCTCTTTCTCAGTATTTCGTTTGGTCTAAACAAACTCTACACGCGACCTGTGTACATATATGTATAGATATGTAAATATATACCACAGGAATATAATTGGCGAAGGCATTCTTTATTAGGGGTTCGGTTGAGCTTTTGCCGTCATTTGTGGTGTGCGTTTTTATGTTGACCTACAAATAGAGAGACAAATTTTAGTTTGTTTATGCCAATCAGCAGACGGGTTTATGGGCATCAGGCAATTGCAATTTGGCCGCTATCAAAACAAAACAGAAAATTGTTTACTTCTACAGTAGGCATCGGACCCACACCACAGAATAGCATTCAAACAGCGGCCTGTGTATAAGGTTTTTCGATAACAACGTTTCACTGGATTCTGCTTAATGATTATGACTCGAAAGTGGTAGCACTACTATGCGACGTTTTATACCTCCATGGGCTATTGCCGCAATCGGTTTTTGCTTTGACTCTGTGGGTCACTCGTTTGTAATTATTTCCGCTTATTTATGCGGTATTTAGTCATTTAGCACATTCAAATACATTTGAGCGGCCACATGTTCGCACTTGGCGTCGTTCACATGTACAAGGCAACTCGCTCAAGATGGATCCGCGCCTCCTTATGTCCCGGCTATAATCACGCATACATGCCTTCTTGCCTAGACCGACCTTTAGTAGCCGTCTCGAATTTTCGCCCCGTTTCGGGTGATTGATGAAGTTGTAAACCAGAAATGGCCTTTTATTTTAAGCCGCCATATCCTTCCGTTTCACGCAGTTGGCTCACGAGCGTTGGATCGATATCCTAGCTGTGGGCATACCACAGGGCATGCAGTGCGTGTTGAGCCAAAACCGGAAAGCAAAAGTGGAAAGGTAAAATGCCCACATTTCTAGGAAAAAGATATTGTCCCACAGTCAAAGCCACTGCATCTGGGTTTTAAGCATTTTGCACAGCATGGAAGGGCAATAAGCCAATGAAGTGTTGTAACACAATTTTCAATTTTCACAATTAATATGCACTTTTGTCGCTTAACATTTTACAACAGCAACAAAAACATTTCAATTAGCATTCCCATTATTTGCTTTGTTATCTCACAACACACAGTTTCCATCAGCGAAATCTCGAAATGTTGCCTTTGACGTTTCGTTGTTATTCCGCTGCATGAAATTAATTTGCATTATATTTTTGGCAACGGCAACGGCCGCTGTTCTACTTTCGTTTGTTGTTTTTAACCGTGCCAGAGGTCCTTACGGCATCACGGAGCGAGTGCCAACATTTTGCCACACATTCATTGTGCCAACGTAAATAACCGAAAATTGAAATTATTTACTGCAAAACTTATGAACTTGTGGACCGTGTGCATTCGAGCAAATATACTCGTACTGGTGATGACGTTTACAGAAATCTGTTGCATAACGCATCAAACAGTGCTGGCACTCTTTATTTTGGAGGCATTATTTCGTTTCCAAAATGGTGAATGAATGCTGGCCTAGCTGACCAAATCGTAATCACAGTAGCGAGTATACCCGTTTAAACCTACTCGAACACAATCCCGTTTCTAAATGTGGAATTTTGTTTGCAGTTAAGTCAATATTTATTGCACAAGATTAGGGAACTTATACAAAAGCAGAATTAAATTTAGCTTACATTTATGCTCAACTGAGACTAATTCTCCATATACGAGTATGGTATGTCTGTATATACGTACATTTGTAAAGCGGGGTAGCGCACTTTTGTTCATGACCCATTTCAGCCAAATGTCATTTTGGAGCATCAATTGCAGCTGAATTTTCGCGTTGTAGAAACAACAACAGTCCAACAGTAATTGCAATTGAAGCTTAGAGCAGAATTTCGATAACGATGATTCGCCACCTTTGCCACCACGACTATGGCTGTTATGTTATGTCAGTCGATAACGAGAAGAATATAAAACAAGGTTTGGCCATACTGGCTTCATCATTGCCACGGAGGTATTTGTGATGAAAATGGCGCACCTTGTGCCACCACCTTAGCTAAAGATTAAACTTCGTTGAATGGGTGGAATTTCGAATAGCCTGAGTGATAGTGACATAGTGAATAATTTGTTTCAGTTAATAAAAATCGATGTATTTTAAACTCTTATTTACCTCCAAACTCTAATAAAATATATTTGATTTTAAACTAATTATACGTCGAAAATGTTTCTTTTTAAATGTAATTTTGGAGGTATTTTAAAGATTTTTTGTATATATAACTCTTGTCACTCCTTAAAATTCAAAAAAAAAAGTGATGAGCCCTCGCAACTCTACGGTGGTAGCTAGTATCCGAAAACCTACACTTATTTTTATTTATTCATTTTTTCTTTAACCCCAATGATTATGCAACGGCCGACCATTTTCATGAGAAAGTTGAGCACAAGAAGGTGCAGTAGCATAGAGGTTGAATGTGGCACAGAATAATATGTTCGCTACATGTGGATGTTTGTGTAGATGCTGGAGGCTGCGAAGAGCTAGAGGAGCAGCTAGTACGTGGCTCATCTTTGGTGAAGCTTTGCAGAGATGCTTGTTATGTTGCGTTGTGGCATTTGAGGTCAGTGGAAGCCTCCGAATGAGCCGCAAAAAGTGGCCAAGCCATAATTGCGAATTACACGCCACAATAATATAGTTGGCGACTGTTGTTCTTCATGCAACAAAATGTGACTCTAGGTGAGGCTATCGATTGGATGTTGGCTCACAAGTAAATTGCATAAACTCCAGTTTGCCTTTTCAATTGTGCAAAACCATATATTCGCATGTATAGTATAGGTTTGTTTATATATATTTAGTATGGCGCAGTGTAAATTCAAACACTCTGAAACAAAATCCTTCAGAAGACATGTAGCCAGTTTTAAAAACCTTATCCTCGTAAACCAAATCGTAGACTGTATGTAGTACGAAACTTCGCCGACGGGTTTATGCAGGCGAACAAAAGTTGAAAAATCGTGGGATCGTAAATAAAAGCTGCTTAATCGGGTCGCGAAATACGTCGATTGGAACCTGTAACTGTGTGAAATCATGGAAATTTCAGAATCATATTGGCAGCTTTGATATGATGGATTCAGTGAAAAGGCTACATAATACGCCTCTTTTCTCGTTCTTCTATCTTTATTCTTTATATGTGGCGTTGTTGTTGCTGGCTTAAGTTATTCTCATGGACGATGGTGGCGCGTTCAATAAACAGTCCATCAATTTTTTAAACGATGCTCTCAGTTTTAGCTGCGGGATCATATTTCCTATTTATCATTCACAAGCCCACCAACAACAACAAAATGGAAAATATTAAAGAAAAAGCTGCGCAGAAAACAACAAAACAATTCAATTTGGAATTGTCTTGATGTACCGCCAACAATGGAAAATGAATGGACATGGGGGGTGGGGCTGATGAAGACAAGAGCGAAATGAGAGTAGAAGAATTGCTGCACGAACTAACGGACATATCACATTCGTCAAACGACAGCATTGCCACAGAAATTTGTCATTTTGACAGGTGCCATTTCCGGTGGTCAGTCATTCTCTCAAAGCGTCCTACACTAGTCATCCGGCTCGCCTTGTATGTGCTGATTTCTAGCAAATACCAACACAACCGCAACGAGAACGTTTCTATTGGGAACTTTCGAATTTTCACATTTTTCCAATTTGTTCTTTTTGCAGCTGTTGCTGTTGACTTCGGATAGATAGGTTCAAGCGTTAGTGTCAGAGGATCGGACATCTCATTGACCATGCTATTGCTGACGCTATTGGCGCTGGCGATGTGCAGCACATGCCTGTTTGTGTGTAGATTCGTACACCCAATATGTATATCGTGAATGGGTATATGTCCACCCGGGCATCATTATTACTTCGTTGCCTTGCACTTGTTTGCAATTTTTGATCAACGATTTAGAAACAATTTTGCAAAAATCCAATTGAAATCAAATGGTTCAATAGAAGAGAATTGAATTCGCGTTATCAGCGAACAGCGTTGAGATGACTGTGGGGAGGGGGCAGCCAAGGTGAACAATGTGGCGAATGAAGCGTTTCGTCGTCATTGCCCAAGTCTGTCTGAATGGCTTTGGGAAGGGTAATTTGATATTTTTAGCTCGATTGCATTCAGTGCGTAACGAACACAAGTATACAAACAGACATACGACGCATGGACAATCGCCAATTGACTGCCTTGTCTTCATACATAGATGAACGTTCGCCTAGGAGGAGGCGGTGTTGCTGCAACGGTCAAGGCGTGCCCAAAACAGACGGAGCAAGTTGGAAAAAATGAGTTTTACATCACAGCTCATTTTGATTTGTACATATGCATATGTACGTGTTTGTATTTTGTATTGCAACATGAAAATTCACATTGTTGGCAATTCAATTTCGATTGCTACTGCTTTTCCAACATTTTACGATTTCGTTGATGAAATACGTTAATGACAATCAATTAGCGCATCTTTTTGATTTTCCTACCGAAAATATTTATATTAAGGTTTCACTTGCATCTTTGACAGTCACAGAAGAATTATGATTGTATGACAACATTGAATGAATGACTGACTGATGTGCCAAATGATTGACTGATTGCCAGTTTGTTTGCATACATCAAAATACACAAAACCAAATTTTACGCAATTGTCAGTGCAGATATACAAGGTGGCGCAAGTAGATGCGCAAAAATGCTGTTGCGTTACCTAGCAATTGTCTCTTCCGATTGTTAGCAAAGAAGAACAATGCCGATAACGAGTCTGTAAGTCAAGAAAACGAAAAGAGAATAGCATCTAGTCGAGTAGTGGAATAGAAAATTGTATGTATGTGCATATGTCATTAGAACAAACAAAATATATAACACACATACATTAATAGGAACGGCAATAGCCAAGGCGTATTCATAGAAGGTGACTTCGCAGGAGCAACAACATTTATATGTATTTTGTTTTAAAGTCCGGAAGTTGGATCGCCAAAATTTCAAACAAACAAATAAGGCAACAACCAAGAAGCGGGGCACTTTGACATTCCAGCCAGCAACTGTCAAGATAAAAACAAATCAGCTGCTATAACGGAACTCGCCTTATTCGGATTCGCCTTGGAAATAGCATCACTATTAGTACCTATTCGGTAAAGAACATAACGATTTTCCTTCTCCCCTTAAATACAAATAATGTCCAACCTTATGCAAATACTGCCTGGGTGCCTGATCTGATCCGCTTAGTCACCATTGCTAAATCAAAAAGGATGCAGAGTGCGGATGCACAAATCGAAAATGGTAGCAAATATTATTTTTGCAAAAATCTTCACTATTAATTCGTTTGTCTGTCTCTTTGTCTCTCTGCTTTGTTTTTTTGTACAAGGCTTGCTTGACATTTTGGCAGTCGCAATGAAAAATAACAACAAACACAAAATACGAAACAACAATAGCAAAACCAAAACGCAAGGTCTCCATTCCCCTGTAACGCAGACCGAGAACTAATAGTGAATAGCTAATTTTTTTGACTTCAGTGCAAAAACCACCTACAAATGTACATAGATGCCTTTCGAGCATTGAGCCCCTTTGCCAATATAAAGATATCTATCGTTAAAGCTTGTAATTAAACGCAAATATAACCCAAACAAGAAATAGAGAATCGGTATAAAAATACGCATTCCCAAAAAAAATTTAACAAAATTTATTTTTAATTTTTAGAGCACTGGTTCTGTGCTTTAAAAAAATGAATAGTATGGACTACTACAGGGATAACCAGAAAATAGAAACTTCTAATTTTACCTAGTACACTTGATGCAAAAAAGATAAACCTTTAGAACAGAAAAATATGTGACGGATCTGAAAATAATTTATAGCTAACTGCAAAGGTTAATTTTTCGTCAACATACAAGTTTTGTGATATAATACTTTTTTTGATAAACAGCAAACAGCAGCGATTTAGCCAAAATAACCAATTGCATCAATAAAACTTAAAACTTGTTTATTTTCTTCATATAATAGTAAAAAAAGGAACAAGTTAACATCTTGAATCAAATACTTGCTGAGTATGATTCAGTGTGACGCCTTTCATACAACTACAATAGACACAACATGAGCATATATGTCTGTACATATGTATGTGCGTATGAACACATAGTGATGCTTAATGATATAGTTGAAATTTGAAATATTTTCCACAAAAATAAATATTCCTTTTCGATTTTGCTTCTGAGTATCTTTGCTGAAAATTCGGAACTGGATAAAGGCATGAATTTTGTTGCTGAAAATTGAATATTTCCGTCCTTGGTTGAAGCAAAAGAATATTAAAAACTTGTGACCAAACTATGACGGGCACATGCTTGGCACGTTTTGCGTGCGTGTTGGCCCATATAGTATTACCTATTGGGGTCTGTTTTGCTATTAATGTTTGAAATATTTTTCGAATGTTTCAGTAGTTGTTGGCGTAAGAGGATTTCTGACCCGAACGTGCTCGCTGATGAGTTATTTATAGCGCGGCTGTCTGTCAAATGTGTCCGCCGCTTGTCTTCATCAACCTCGACGCTCACACTTTTCTACTAAAAGCGTCAGTGCGCCGCCCCACAAATTAATAGCATTGTACCCGTTTTCGCCACTCAGCTCGCGCGTCAAGTATTCAGACCCTCATATTTTTCCTAATACCATCAGGGCATTAACCCCATCGCCTCTTAAATGGCGGAGGAGGATTTTTAATCCAAGGAGTTTGGTGGTTTTTTGCATTTATTTACAAGTTAGACGTCGCCGAATTTGAGAATCCGCTTAGAAACAGGTGCTCACTTGTTTGTGAGTTTGGTTACCGCCAAAAATCTATCTGAAACTATTCGAAAACAAATCGAACATATTTGCCACAAGCAAGGAAGTCTAAATTCGGTCTGAACCGAACTTTACATATCCGCGCACATTTGAGTAAAATGTAGTTTGTGCTGGCTGTTAATTTTTGGAATCCAATCCACTCATAGACAATGAGAGTGGCAGGTTGTAACATCAGATGGGCGGACAGAAATTGAGTTTTAAAGGATGGAAAGTGGGATTGGTTTTTATCCTATCTCGGATTTCAGTGACGCCGGGGGTAATACATGCACCAAGTTAGGGCGAGTTTTATTAAGCCGTTTGCAAGATATGCCCAAAAGTGGGCGTGGCGCCACCTATTTTTCACATTTTACTTATGTCGTATTCTTTTTACCAAGTTTTAATAATTTTGCTTCATTTAAAGTAGAGATGCGACCTTGTTTTGTTTTACTTACCGTTATATAGGAGGTAGGCGTGGCTAATTACCGTTTTCACCCACTTTCAATGCCAGTGCTCGAGTTGTCGAGCGCACGGACGGGCGGACAAACATAGTTAAATGCACTCATTTTATTTTTTTATTCTGACCATTTTGGTGTAAATATATGTCTATGAGTAAACAAAATGGTTCCGCCGGGAAACTCGTTTGATATGTTGAAACGTGTCCTCTTAATATATTTTTATTTTAAATGTCGCTTGTACCTTAAAAGTCCCTTTGCTGGTGATGAGAAAAACTGCCGTAACTTAATTACACTGTGGTACAAAAAAAAAAGTTGCAAAAAAACTTTGGATCGGACATGATGAGGGTTGTAGCTTATGAAAAACTGAAAATAATGGTATAGTTGAAATTTCCAATACACCCCCAAAATCTCATTTTATGGCCATAAAACCGTTTTTCAGTAGGTTGATATGAACAATCACTCCTAACTTCGCCAATTTCCATCCGATTTCGAATTTGCTTTTTTAGTTCGAAAGAACAAAAACAAGCCTTTTTGACAGTGTGTTAACATTTTTTCTGAAATGACAACTGACGAGACTGTAGACGGAAGTATTTGGAATTTTTTTATTTTTTCTCTATTTTTTCGACTTTGACATAATTTTTACGATATTATCCGATATTGAGGATTTTTTTTAGTACACTACTGTTATAGTAAATTTAATTTTGCGTCAAATGAGCTATATTTGACTGTAATTGAATTAAAATTAGTAGAGTTGTGCGAGTTGTGCGAGTTTTAAGATTTTTTGTTTTTTTTTTTACTAATTTGGAATGTTGGTATAGCTTACGCTAAATGGGAATAAGGACGTGTTTTGATGCATTATTATAGATACGTAATATTTATTGGAGTATATATGAATACATAAGAGTACACTGTACTGCATACAACAGAACTGGTTAGAACTTACGAAAATATCTGACATATTATAGCACATTTTTTTCAATAGAAATATGGAAAAGCTCCCAAGTGTGCCAAAGTTCACACTGTACATTGGTTAACAAAAGAAGTTTGTTATTATAATTTAACCTTATTAAAACGTTAAAGTTTTATTGTTTGTTTCATTGAAATTCAAAAGATATAAATCAAAACGTTGCCAGAAAAGTCAAATTTCTCAATATTCTCCGATGATACGGCATCATCAGCCTTATCATAAACCAGATGATTGTTATTTTTGTAAAACGGACGTAAACGGTCATCATTATAAAACTCGAAAGCACATAAAGTATGCTGATGTTGCAACTGTTAAGAACCCCGTAGTCTTGGACGATATGATTGACTCAACTGCAGGTCATGAACTGAAGGAAGTTCAACTCATTGCTGATGATGATCAAACTGATAACAATAAACCTGATGATGAAGAGTACTTTCCGTCTGGTTCTAAGTTTTCAGAACGAGACATTGTATCGAATTCAGATTTTCAGGATCTTTCTCGTGATTTACATACTTCTATCGGGAAGACAATCTGAAACGCTCGGTTCTCGATTTAAACAATGGAATTTAGTTGACGACGACTTCAGATGAATGATGATGATCGAATTTCTTACAGAGAAGTATTCAAAACTGATGAAGAAATGACAAATGTACCGTACCATACTAAACTCCAAAGAGCCGTTTCCAATGCATTTTTAAGTTTGGAACCAGTGCCGTTGTGTACTGCACCGTACCATACCGTACAGTGCTGCACTGCACAATACTCCAATAAATATTATGCGTTTAAATTGACACTTGTTATTATTTTCATGCTTCGAAACGCATACCAAATCTCGTAGTAAAAAAAGAAAAAATCTTAAAACCCACACAACTCTATTAATTTTAATTCAATTACAGTCAAATATAGCTCATTCGACGCAAAATTAAATTTACTATAACAGTAGTGTACTAAAAAAAATCCTCAATATCGGATAATATCGTAAAAATTATGTCAAAGTTGAAAAAATAGAGAAAAAATAAAAAAATTCCAAATACTTCCGTCTACAGTCTCGTCAGTTGTCATTTCAGAAAAAATGTTAACACACTGTCAAAAAGGCTTGTTTTTGTTCTTTCGAACTAAAAAAGCAAATTCGAAATCGGATGGAAATTGGCGAAGTTAGGAGTGATTGTTCATATCAACCTACTGAAAAACGGTTTTATGGCCATAAAATGAGATTTTGGGGGTGTATTGGAAATTTCAACTATACCATTATTTTCAGTTTTTCATAAGCTACAACCCTCACCATGTCCGATCCAAAGTTTTTTTGCAACTTTTTTTTTTGTACCACAGTGTTATTTTTTTACTGCTTCTCTTAGTCGCTTTTTGTGTAAAAACTCAGTTACCCTATCGAATATTTCTTGTGTTTTTGTCTTGCCGCCCCTCTCTATGTTTCACCCAGTCAGTTGGCAATCGGTTGACGAGCTCAAAAACCTATTTAAAAATACATTTCCGTTTGCCAGATGAATGCGCCAACACATGCGAATATTTGTAGTTGATGTTGTATAAATTTGTGGATGTGTACATTTGTGCGCATATGAGATTTCCAATTTCAATTTTGCAACTGTCAGATGCTTCATTGCGCCATCTGATTTTCTTTGGTTTTTTACATCAGCATCATTCTAATTTTTTCCTTATGTACATAAATAATATGGATACCTATGTACCACACATACATGCATATTTGTGTTTTGATATATTCACATTAGGGCGGTTTTAGTGAATGGCGGTAGATTTTTTCTTTAGATTTGTATATGCTCACTTTTAGAAGTGTGCCATTGAATGTAAAAATAAATTGTAAAAAATTTAGCCCAATCGAACTTTGCATTGTCGAAAGAACCCTGCAGTTAGAAAATTAAATTTTTTAGTAACTTCTTCAAAAATGTTCGGTTTGGAAGACACGTGAAGGCAAATTTATATTGAGATAAGATTTTTAAGGAGCGATCACTTTCAAAAGTCGAAATCGAATTTATAAAACCACCCTGATGTACATACGCCACTTGAATTTGTTGTTTATAAATTTACAATTTCTGTTTGGCTGATAGGGGCTTCAGCTTTACGGGTGAGAAAGCAAAGCTGACAACAGCGGGGCCTTAAAGACTCCCGTTCTGAATTTATGCATTTGCTTTTTCTGCGTTCAATGTCTGGAGGATGTCTGTAAGTCTGAAGTGATGTCATCGATGTGATAGTGTTGTCCATACACTTACAGTTAGTTTCTTCTTCTAGGCTAAATCCGAAAATATTTTCGCAGGAGCCAAATACTAAATGCCAAATTCGTGAGATTTGCGAAAGAGTACTCTGTTAGTGGCTGTACAAAACAGTAAGAATTTTTACAAAAACTTAACTGAAGGCCGTCAATGTTGATTCGTTTCAATATTTCCATTTTTAATCAAACCCTCTGGGTCGGCTTGAACCAGAAACAAACAAATCTCCATCATTTGGAAGAACATCAACTCAAATTATAAAAAAAAATTGATTAGTTTTAATTTGGATAAAAAGTTCTTTATTCTGTATTTCCCAATTTCAATTATTTTGGGGTAGGTAAAATTTGATTTTCCCTGTAACAACTTTCCCAACATTTTCTTTTAATCCTCGTATTCCGTTTGCGAATAGTTTCTAAATTAAATTTCTTTCGTTTGCCACCTGTTTTCCAAATATAGTTTTTAAAATTGTTACCATTCATGGCAACATGAGTTCAAAAAAAATAAAAAGAGAGTTTACAAAACTACAAAATATAGTTCTAAAGCTTTAAATTACTCAATAATTCGATCAATCATTTATTCTGAGCAAGTCTTCTTAGCAACAGTCAATATTTTGTGCGGCTCAGTCTGACCATAGGCTGGAAAATTTTTAAAATCGTTTGTTCTTTGGGCACTGTGTGAAAGGAGAATATAAATATTTCATGATATAGAAGGAGGCTGCTTTAGCAGCACTGCGACTTATGAAATAGTTGCTTGATCCGCATCGGTGCTTCCGATGCAATCTGCTTTATCGGCCGTAAATATTAAACTAAATGTACGTTGATATCGCGCAACACACTTTTAGAATTCTGAAGGCAATTGAGATATATGTATCAATACACATTTTTTATTAATTAAAAACTTTTCTTACCGCTTGAATTTTTCAGCACGAAATTTACTTCAATAAATATTGATTTGATATTTTTTGAATAGTGTTGCCAAATGTTTTTAGACGTTATAGACAATTGGCGATGCTCGTTTTTTTTTTTGTAGATGCAGTTACATGTGTGTGTAGAAACACGGCTAATATATCTGAAACTTCGGAAAATTCACAGGTCATAAAAAAATTGCAAAAAGCAATCCTGTTTATGTATGATTTCTAGGAATTTCGAGTAACTAGTTTAGATCGGTCACTCTGGGAGTGAACCTGACTCGGAAATGTGGTACACAGATGGTTTGAAGCTTGCAGATGGTAGGTCTGTTGAGGGTGTCGTTTTGCCAAAATTTAAAATACCAATACCCGTGGAAGTTTATCCCACAGTCTTTGACGCAGAAATCTCTGATATTAAAAGCTGTTTCTGCTTTCGAATCGCCTCTGCAATTTGTCAGACTGTGAGGCAATCTTATGTGAACTTCAATTTCACAGAATGAGATTTTGAAAGACCCTATCATCAAAGGTCTACAAGTACAATGAAATCTGCACAAATTTATTTACGAGTAGTAAAAAGAAAAGTAAAAAACTTTAGCGGTCAAAAATGAACTTATAAATGTAATTCGGGAAGAATCGAAAGAATTAATTTTTCCAAACATTTTACCAAATATCGATAATAATAGAAACAAATTACCTTTTAATCGATTGGAAAATTTTGCACTACGTTTAGTAAAGTGACCGACATCCCTGGTGTTATACTCTGGCTTGGCATATTTACAAACCTGATCATAATTCGGTCATTCGAATGTGCGGCACGTCGCCGTCGATTTCATATGGAAACAACTGCTTTTGCTCTACCCCATTTGGATAACTTGTTGCGTGCTGCAACAGCTCGCACAGCAGTACAAGGGGCACTATTTGTATTGTGAGCCTAATAATAAAATACTTAAGGATTCATTCAACTATTCTACGGATGTCTTTTGAAGCATCTTGACTAATATTTGTTCAAAATTTTTGTAGACCAACAGACTCACCATCTCGAGGTCGCTTCAGTCTCTCAAGACGTTACCTGATTTTGACTATTCTTTTCAAATTTAAAACCAATACCACAGAGCAAATTGTGGGTCTGGATGGGCCAATAGAAAAATGTATGCAGATCAAGGCAAACATGATTATATTTCATAAGTTTGGCAAATAAAAAACTGAATGCATAATTTTTATTATTATAATAAAAAGTTGTTTTGACAATTTTTATAAATAATTGCATAAAAACTGTGTTATTTACATGTGGAATTTCTACATTTATACAAACTGCTGAGTGTTTGCTAAATACTCGAATTTTGTATGCATTTTTGCCAAGCGCGATGCAGAGTTTTTGGTTGCCTTGGTTTGGGATAGTCGGGGATTGTCCGATTTATGAGAAATTACCAACATAGCAACCAATTCCAACAAGAAAAGCTTGCGTTTAAAATATTTGTTCACGTTCCATTCAGGATTTACCTCAGTCCAGTCCATATACAGAAGCATTATCTCCTGAAACATCGATCACGTTAGGAAATAGGTTAGTTGGACAACGTTGTTTAGCGTTCACATCTGTACAATGCTACTAGTTGGTCCAGTATGTCAGCATCTGCTTTAGTAATATTATAATGATTTTTTATAATTTTCATGTTTCATGTTTATTTATCATCTCTCACTTTGGCGGAATGGTCTAAAGAACTCATCACAATAAAAAATGGATGCTTGTATCGAATTAATTATTTAAAATTTATTACTCAAAATTTATTTTGAAATAGGATTTAATTTGTTTGTATTATTTTTATTTGTAATGTACAATATAATACATACATATATCCCCCACCTATAGCCCCTACAACCAGTTGCCTTAATTATATTTCATGTAAACAACTATGATAAATAAATATAAAATCTTTTGCCGAAGCGCGGTTGAACGATTCCGGGGAACTTTCTTTCATAATTGGGTGCTGAAGTGTTAATAACACCAAACAACAATTGAATTTAGAAGACCTTCACGTAATTTGTACTTGTGTTAAGGACGTTCCCGATTATTGCCGATCGATTTCAATTGATAATGGATGGGGCTCATCACGGGGCAAGAAAATAAGTCTATCGATGCTCTTTCATCTGGGTAGTCTCCAGCGAATATCGTAATACCTATATTGCACGAAACATGTCGAGAGTTTATTTCATTTTCATTTGATCCACAGTTTTCAATTGTGAACAACAGAAATCGCTTTCAAATGGACGAAAGATTCTGAGTGTGAGGTAAAGTGAAATATTTTAAATATCAAAATGTCATCTGGTGGCTAACAATAGTAGTGCCCCTCGTATCAGCGGCGGTGGTGCTATGACCATTAAGTAAATGGCAAAAATGGGCAAGAAACGCAACAACCGACATAGACCCAAATATTTGTGGAACGCACATGGTGGCGGACGGGGAAAGAAGTTATTGGAGCATTGGTCTTCGACTACTGTGCTGGTCTATTTGGTTGTTACCGAATGCGCGTATGTTTGTATTCGTACAATCACATGTACGCAATTACGGCAATTGATGTTCACATCGATTGGATTTGCTTTGCCGAATAAGCAGCTCCATCACCAATCATTGACAAGTGTACATCCGTTCAACTACTCAATCAAATAATCGGCCATTGCAATAACAATGCAAATTGCGTAAATTGCTGCACTTTATCTTCTTCTGCAATCAGATTTGTGTGTCTATGTGCATGCGTACATATATAAAGTGCAAAACTTCTTTATCTCTAACGAACTTGTCAAAGTGCAATTTATTACCAGATATTCAGTTTATTATTTGAGTTGACAAGTTGCAGTTTAAGACGTGCTTGTTAAATATTTGAAAATTTTGCATCGGACATATGGATGTACATATGTATGTGTGTAAATGAGTAGAACATTGCATGTCATGCTTAGCCAGACTCGATTTTGGGTCCTTCGGAGGGAAGTAAGATCATTCCATGCTGCACAAATCTCGATTCTCTACGAACAGGGAAAATTTCTCTTTTATGTTAAAGGGAGATATTCTTCGCTTCTTAAAAAAATAATTTTAGTAAAAAAACTAAGCTGAGTAATTTATTCTCTTAAGCCAATGATAAACGAAATAAAAGGAATAATGTAATAAAAGTTAAAAGCGAAGTTTACTTTTCGAGATTATTGCAAATTAAGTTAACATTTTTCGCTATTTATTCGTGCACCGATCAACAACCGACAACGAAAGAAAATTATGTGATACGCCAATCGTATAAGCCGAATCGCAGTCAAATCAACGAATGCAAACGGATCGTAACTTATTTTCAATTCACAATAGTTTTCTAGTTCCACAATGCTTTGGATCGTATTTTTAGGTCAAAATGACGTGCAACTGTCAAAACTGTAGTCAAATTCAATAAATACAACAAAAATATTACGATGAATCCGACTTTGTTTTTATATACGAGTTCTAGTGAAAGTGATGGAGATGAGAAAATAGTGTGGAGGCAGCTAAGGGAAAAGAGCAATCCCTTGGCACTCCCAAGCACAGCGTTAATATGTAAATAGTTAGTTATTCTGGCTCATTTATAAACTTTTCAGGAGTCTGCAAACCGCCAAACAATAAAATTATTCTCGAAATTGAAAATATACACCTCCATGTGCAAACTTTTAAATAGTTTTTAAAGTATTTTTTAAGTGAAATGGAAAGCCTTTGTGTCATATTTAAGATAAAATAAAAAGATAATATTTATGCACATTCATTGTTTTTTTTTATCACATACTTCATTAATGGTAAAAAATTGCAGGTACTTATTGCCCTAAGTTGTCCCGTAGGTCTTCTAATTGCAGTCTTTGTTGGCCATATACTCCACCATGACATCTTTTTGGATGGGGTTGAGTTTATTAAAATTCGTCCTATAATATACAACATCCATGTTTAATTACATATTTTTAGAATTTTATTACATCTTTGGTTAAATTTGATCGTTTACGGGCGGCTGTCGGTGTTCGAATGACAGTTCGATCAAACGAGTATGTTCAGCACTCGTTCACATATGTCATAGTACGAAATATTCATATTTCAGTTACGAGTAGTACGTTCACTGGTGTGATGATTCGAAAGGTTAGAAGTAGCAACAAATGTATTTTTTCTTTTTTAATGTTTTTTGTGAGCTCTTCTACATCAAAAAATTGCTTTAAGTTAATCTCGTCATGATTTTTTGTTGCAAAATTTATAAAGTTGCCTGCTGGAAACAGAGGTTTCAAATGCAAATGATTTGATTTGGGCATGACTATAAATAACACTTCCTCCATTCTGCTTGTTGAAAGGAGGTTTTTGTGTGTCCCAGACGTTAACCAAAATTCAAACATGTGTGAGTAAATATTTACGTATTTATTGTTGTCATAATATTACTCAATTTCTGTTATATTACGCGTATACCATGTATTGTAAATGCTAGAGATTTTTCGGTAAACCTAAATATTATTTTCCTTAATTCAGGAATACTACTGAAAAATAATGGAAATTCTATTATGCTTTGAAAATTTGTAGTCGCATAAAAGGAAATTATTTTAATTATGCTGCTGCACAAAATATGCAAATGTTTGTGGGTTAATTTTTTTTTTATTTGATTTTGTAGTTCTCAATGCCGCATGTCTGTGTAATTACCAATAAATCATGAAATAAAGTTTCGAAATAATCGCCGCCTGCGGAAGCGCATCTAATCAATTCGTGCAAGTGTATGTATTTGTGTTTAGTTTGTCATATTATTTTGAAAAAGTGAAATTATTCAAATAGATAAACTAAATGCACCGAATAACCGGGAATTTTGTTTTTGCGTAATTACCACTACCACAGTTGTTTTATCAGCGTTCGCCTTCAACTCCCGGCAAAATAATTGGAGTGATTTCACACATTCCAATACAAGCACAGCATTTTTGAACTTACGGCAGATATTTTTTATGAGGAACTTTTCCATGGCAGAAATATGCTCGGAGGTTTACCATTGACTGGCGAGGGGCGACCGCTATAGGAAAAATGTTTTTCTTAATTTTAGTGTTTTCACCGAGATTCGAACCTACGTTCTCTCTGTGAAATCCGAATGGTAGTCATGCACCAACCCATTCGGCTAAGGCGGCCGCTTTTTACTATTTCAGACAAATTAAAGGTGCATATTTTTACAAGAACCCTTCTTTCTGTTAAAAACTGTGGAAAAATGTAATGCCTCACCCTTAATAGCGAAGGCAGCGAGGTTATAAATAGAAATAACATGATTTACTTTGTCGAAGGCTTGGGAAAAATCTGTATAAGTAACATCAAGTTGGGCTCGTTCTTCGAAAGCGTTAATTAAAGTATCGCTATTAACGTGAGATTGGTGCAAGTAGATTTTAGAGGCAAAAAACACTGCTGGCTTTGGAGTAATCTCAAAAATAGAGTTTAGATAGAAACTTTGGAATATAATATGTGGCCTGAGCTTGCCGGAGAAAATCAACATAGGTAAGGGTACGCGCAGGGGACATTTGCAAAATCGTTTATCATTCAAAAAACATAGGCGTTCTATTAGATATGACAATAAATATATAATGAATTCCGATTCCAATGTTTGATATTATTTGAATTTGAAAATAAAACTAAACACACATTTTTTAATTATGAGTTGGTGAGGTATAACTTGTAGAGGGCGGTACAAATGTATTTTGGCAGTCAGAACATTTTCCTGGCCTGTGTTATGCAAACCGTACTAAGCTTAGGACGGTAAGAATTTTCCTGTTGAAACGATTTGAGCCAGGCTGACGATGGAGGAATTCTCGAAAGAAAATGTAAGTCGCCTATATATTTTTTGAGTCGTTCTTTTTTCCGAAAAATACAACTTTCATCGAGCAACAAAAATCGATAATTTATTTTCGCAAAGCAGCTCAAAGTACTCATAGTAGCAAGGGGTGATATGCAAAAGGGAGTGGAGTGGCGAGAATAGCAGCGAAAAAGCTTTCCCGTTAACATCATTTGCACTTAAGCTACTTTTTTACGATGATGTTTCCTTAAGTATCGGAAGCATGTGTGCGTAAATGGGATGAACAGTTGTAATGGCGGGTACGTTTTTGCCTGTGCTGCGCAACTGCTTTCTTCTTCAACCATTTTAGCGGGTGTAAGCGCGCCACATCTGCAAGTTGGCAAGTATGGCAACTTTTGTTGCAGTGTTGTAAGCGGCAGCAGCCATCAACAGGCAACAAAAGTTTTTACTTTACCTCTGAATTATAATTAATAAATGTGATGCAATACTTTCTGTACGAGCCTTTTCTATGTTGTTTTTTTTTTTTTTGTGGTAGTTTTAGTTTTTAGTTGTTGCTTTTTCTACGTTTTTTCATTGCAAAAGTTTAAATTGAAATGAGGAGATTGCGCTGAAGCAAATACAAGAGAAAAAACAAAGAAGCACACAAATGAAAACTATCTGCGCCAGTCGGGAGTTAAAAAAGGAATGCTCCACCCGCGGAAATCCGGATTTCAAGCACATAAAAGTGGTGTATAGCCTAATTAAAAAATCCGGTTTGAAATCGTCTTCGTCATAGGACGTTTATAGTGTTCAACGGACGGGGTCAAAAATTTGTTTGTGTTCTAACTTCCGCCGTTAGCGAAAAATTCTCCACCGTCCTATAGACGATGAGCAGCGGGATGCCGATCAGTACTTTTTGACGCCCATTTTCCGATAATCGAACCCGCGTAAGAGCAGCTGGGCGAGCCACGTAAGAAGCCTGCCTGAAATGTACGCTTCGCCTAGCATGGCCACTCAACCCTCTGTAGCTCTTCAAGACGCCTGACGGCATAACACCTAGGCAACTCCGGAAACCAAATCGGTGGAGGACTATGAAACTAACCTTCATACCAGACGAGCATGGTACACAAAATGAATAAGGTGCAGCCAATATCAGACCATTAGCCAGCGCTCAGCGAATTTGAAATAATCAGCTGATTGGCTGACATACCAAAAAAATCAACAGAGTCGCGCCCATGTTGCTTCGTTATCGTTTGAACTACGACTGATGGGAATTTTTGGGGACTTTTGTCGTACCTTCATCGTGATTGTAGAGGTAATCGGTGAGAAATGCTAGCTAAACTCAAGGTTGAACACGATTTTACCTGGTTTACCCATAAATTGATCAGCATAATGATTTTTAATGAATTTATCCAATGAAACAAATTTTTAAATCATGTCTCATGTACGTTAAAGGGTTAAAATTACATCGATGTTTGCAACCTCATGTTTGACGCAGTTGAAGATAGATTGCGGATGGGATGGCAATAAAGCGTGATGCCGCCATCAACGCGATTCCATCCGACAATAATTAATGGAAACCCCTGAGCTAAACGTGAATTATTTTCGACAATTAAAACAGTCATAAATAGCAGCATCCTAAATAGTTGGCAATTGTTTATTGGCGATTCGCGCCCCAACCGTCCATTAGCAAATCTCAAATGGCAGCCAACTGGGTGGCGAAAAGGAAAAATATGTGAAACTTATTAATTATGTTGCCGGCTAGTTGGCAATGGTAAGAGTATTTGAACCCCACAACAGTTGCATCTTCATCGATTCACACGTTCACAATAAATTTCCATTGGCTGCCAAGTTGACAGTTTTGGGCGGCAGCCGCAAAGTATGGGCTCTTCGGACGCAGCTGTTCGCGCTTTGGTGGCTCGGCGCGGCAACTAGTTTTCTTAGATTTGTGTTGTTGCACATTTTTGGCAGGACGTGCATGAGTACATCGCCCACCCTTACTACAATTTTCGCGTTGCTTTTCAGCAGCGCTTTTTTAATATATACAGATTATGGTCGCGCGGCAGAGGATGTGATGGCGATGATGTTACACATTGGCAGCGCGCGGTCGTCGGTGAGAGCTGACGGCTGCGATTAACCAGGCGACAAAACTTGCCACGTCTGCAACGCTTGCCAAGTGGCAAGTTGTGATCACAAGTGGCGAACGGTTGAGTTGAATAATTGCAACATGCCAGCTGCCACATACACTTGTTCTTCTACATGTCGACTACATTTACACTTCCAAACAAACATATATTCTGTCCCATTGTTGTTGCTGTTAGCTCACGCGATAATAAACTAGCTGACAACTAGATCGCGGCAGAACGTTAAAGCCCAGCTAAGGAGTGTAGATGCAAGCACGCATTCATACGTATGGTGTGTGTGTGTGTGGTTTGTTTGTTTGTGTGTTAATGGAATGCGCGGTATGCAACTAGCAAGTGCAATGCTTGTCAGAAAGAATCGTTGCTTGTCTTCAATTCAAATTCATATTCCCGCTACCACCTTCTACCCTCTAAGAATGCAATTTAAAAGTCGCAGCCAGCATAACGAAATGTGGCAAATGTTCGTGATTAGATTAGTTCGTTGTCACTCGCCTGACAGTTCCCACTTTTTCGATGTTAACTAATATTCAAAAAGTCATTCTGATATGCGACTGTAGTTCTTTCAGTTGCCTCGTAATGGTTCATGCGCACGAGTGAGCTGTTTAAAAAAGCGATTAATCTTTGAATACCCCAGCAATAATCCATCCCAAATCAATGATAAGAAAAGTTCGGCGTATTAAGCCGGGCTTAGCGAGTGATATTTTTGAGGAGTTTTTCCTGAGGTCAACGAGGTGCAACCTCCATTGGAAAGGAATATTTTTAGCATTCGGTTTTAAACCCCGGACCAGCATGTATAAGCACATTCAACTGTGGCAGCTCTTGAATTTCGTGACTCGTGAAAATTTCACTGCCTTACGTAAGGTATGAAAACCCATCGGCAACACATTCCACTTGTCGATTAAAATCAGTTGCAACTACAAGTACTTTTCGCGGCCAACGCGGTTAAAAGCATGACAGATTTACAAATGTAATTAAGTAATTCGATTTGATCGCTCAGCACGAGTCTGTTTTTGTTTTCGGTGCGTCAGATACCATTGCAGACGACAACAACGACCATCGTCAACAATAGCAATACCAGCAGTACCTGAAGCAATGAACATTTCTGATCAACGCCGTCCAATAAAATCAATGTGTCGCACTGAGTGACACACTTAAGTTACTAGTCATTACTTGCCACGACTCATAAACAAACGCGCCCATAACTGATTTATTTATGCCAAAAAAAACGAAAGCAGAGGAAATTTAAGCAATAATTTCATAATTCATATAACAGAGATTTCCTCACACATCTCTGATCGCTATTTCTGGATGCAAGTGGGAATCTATGGCACTGATTGCTTCGAGGCGATAGTCAGCTTTTGAGTGGCTCCACGGCTCCTTTCACAACACCTTTTTCATTTATGGGTTTAGAAAGTGGCCCACTGTGCACCCCGAATGCAAAATTGCCAGTACTAGTGAACTTCAAATTTATCCAACAATCGCTAAAGATTAAATAATTACTTAACGCTACTGCGTGTTGACAAACGGCAAAGCAAAAAAGTAAAATATATAAATAAATGAATCAACAAACTCGTGATGCGCCTGCCTAATGAGCAGTCAACGTCAATCGAAAACGAGTTGGCCGCGTGGAAATGCGAAATAGATATTTTACGCCTCAGCACTCAACACCCATTTCGGAACGCGTACATATTATGAGTTGGCTTGCACGTGGAGGCGCACAGCGCTCACTTGGCATCGCTGCTGCCGCCACTGATGGTCTTTCGTTGCCGCGCTCTAGGTTCGTACGAAATTTTGTAATTCCATTTGCAGCCAAAATAAATTCAATTAATTCGGTTTCGGTGCGCGTTCAATTGCAATTAAACATTGTTTATATTGTTCAGACGTACTTTTTGGTTGAGAATTTAGGTTGCAATTGCTATGCTTTGCGAACTGTGCTGCGAAAACTAGTTTCGTAGGAAATTGAAAGTGACACCGAAATTGCTCCAAATTACATAACAGAATAGGGTTATCTGAAAATTCATTTGGCAAATCCTCCGTTAGTGAGGCAAGGAACTCTTGCGAAATGCTTACACCTACCTACGTACATAAATATGTAGGTATTTAAATACTTAATTATTGTTTCCTTTTCCAAATTTTCTAACTATGCCGTTTGTTGGAGAGGTTTATCTCTAACTCTTTCTCATTCAACTGCACAACTTACGCAAATTATGTAAGTGAGCTGCTTCCAAGGAAACAAATATTGTCATAGTCTGGAGCCACTGGATTACAATAGGTGGTGATAAGAGTTTTCCTATTTTTTTTTCCAATTTAAAAAAAAGTATGTCATTGCTAAATACTGGTCCAAGTATTGGTTTTTACTTCGTCTGTAATACAAATCAACAGAGCCACTACGTGTAACAAACATTCAACATAGGTACATATTTTTTAATCATAAATCTAAGACCTCTGGTTTTCATCAAAACGCTCAAGCCTGCTCTGATATGTGTAAGTTAAACTCTGCTGGTTACCCGCTGAGAAATATCTACTTAAGAGAAGAGCAAAATTCTGAAAATGTCAAAACTGAAGAAGATTTCGAAGCGACCATCTTAAAATTGAATGGGATCTTGGGATGTGGAATACACAGCTTAAAGTATTTCAATTGCAGACCACAACGAAAACGGCTAATGCAGCAACAACTAAGTTAATTTAAAAGCCAGTTATTTGTGTAAGGCATCATGATTTTAAGTCTTACGCTTGAATCTGTGTTTTCTATTTGGATATGGGGATATATGTGTATATCGATCCCAGCGCTATCTAAATACAGCTTCATACACTTCCCACACTAACATATAATAATGACTACTTTTACGGGATGATCTAGTAAAACAGTTATTTTTCCACAATTTTTTTCTTTTATCTCAGTATTATCACAACAAAAAATCAAAAACAAAAACAAAAAGCCACAATATATAACAATTCAATATCTAAAATTATAAGGAGTTCGAAAAAACGGAATTTATCACACTTTGAACTGGGCCCTGAAATAACGCATTTTTATAGTATAGTATAGTATGATTAGTATTTTCTTGAGTACCCATAATTTCCGCTTCACACCTATGAGGTAAACTTTCTATTAACTTTTGGCATCTCCAAAGGAATAAAGTTCGCGTCCTGTATTCCTTGCCATAGTCTTAACATCGTACCACAGATTTTCGTTGCTTTGTGAACTACAAGTTTTTCTTTGGAAAACCAATTTTTCACCACTTTTGCTGTATGCTTGGAGTCGTTATCATCTATGAATAACCAGTTTGCTGGCATAGACTCGAAGGAGGCGTCTTCGCACATGTCTACTTGATATATTCCGGCTATATTCACTTAAAAGGATCACGCTTACTTTTCTTAACGAAACTTTGTCCTGCTGAAGTGCAGGCTATCGCGCAGGCGTCTCTCAAACTTTCTTTCTTTCGAACTTTTTTGTCTGTACTAATACTTTTGAGGATATTGTGTACCGTTTTAGGTAAAGAACTCATTATTTTGCAGTTTTTATATGTTTTGTACCATTTCCAAATAATGTTTTTTTTTAAGTGAGCGTCTTCCCATTTTGTGCCCAACAACAAATTTAAAAGAATAAGTTTAATTTTCAATTATAAAAAACCAGAACACCCGAAAAAATGATCTTTAATAATTTTAACCAGTGATTGAAATAGAACTGCGCTATTGGTAAGCAAGTAATTCGCAGTATTACATTGGCATGAAATATTTGTCCTATCAGTTAATCTTCTAAGAAATAACAATTCATATAGGAGGCACTATAAGTGCACTATTTCTCTGTCCATAGCTGCATTATTCACGATGTCTTGCTGTTGTTTCTCAGTGGCCTTCGAACCTAGGCTTACAGAAGTTTAGTCACGCACCACTTACTTGACTATGAGGGCGCTTTTGTTTACTGTTTTTTTTACTGAGATACTGAGACGGAATATTCCATAATACGTGTTGTTCTACAAGTCCAGCTATTATTGCTTTATTGTATTTGCTGTTTTGGCGAGTCAGTTTATTTTAATAAGTTGCTTAAATAACTCCGCTGAACTGGTTAATACCCCTCAAGAGAAGAAGAGTTGGGAGCATTTAAAAGAAAGAGCGATTTATGAAGTTCCAGATGATTTGAAAGATCGACTCTCGCAGATATGAATACAACATGCGTTCATATATTCATTGGTTATGCTCATCCGCTCAATGATATTTTCCCAGGTCGTCTGGCCCTGACGCTTTCTTTAGGACTGTCTCGCGCGTGAAGGGCTTCTATTTTAGTTAAATATTGCCGAGATGTGGGTAGCAAATAAACGAAAGTAAGTGGAAAGACAACAGTGATAGAATACGTCGTGGTAGAAAGCACAGGTGGTTTGCCGATGTAGTAGCATTTGCAGAGTCTACATCGTGGGCTCTGGCGTTGCTGTCACTATTTAAAGATAAAGAATAAGAGTTGAGCATTTTCGAGTAAATATTTATGGCAAATATAGGAATACTAGCGTACGAATACTTTGCTGAAAGAGAATAAAATTAATACGAAACAAAGCAAATTCTTTGATACAATTTCATTCGAACTTTATTGTAACACTTTTTGGTAGACAACGTTTTTGGTTTTTTCATCTTTCGCGTGAATAATGACGATGGTTTGCCAACTCGTGAGCAAGCTACATACAATTGTCCATGAGAAAAAATTGGGTATTTTAAATTAATACCGCACATTTGTAGAGACTGTCCTTGCGCCTTATTAATTCTCATAGCGAAGGCAAGGCGAATAGGGAACTGCAAACGTTTGAAATCGAATGGTAAATCCGCCAGAATCAGTGGAATTCAGGGTATCAAAATGTCTTCTCCTTTGTACTTCCCTTTCAAAATTGTTGCTTCGATAACGTTATCCATTAACTTCTTCACAGCGAGTCTGGTACCGTTGCAAAGTCGTTGCACATTACTATTGCGCAGCATATTAATCGGTGCTCCAATTTTTAATCGTAACTTATGAGGTGGTAAGCCTGGCAAATCGAGAGAGTTTAAGAATTCAGTTGGATAATTTACGACCTCATCTTGATCAGTAATAGTGTCCATTGACTTATACGCAACTATGTCACCAGGTATTTGATCTAAAATAGCTGAATTTATATCATTGACGTCCTTATTTTTCCCAGCTAAAATTGCTCTTTCGCTGAGTCAATCATGGTTTTTGTAATGTTGAACTATGTTTGGAAATACACTCTGTATCAATGCCTCTTTAGACTGTGCAAAAGTGCAGAAATTGTTAGGCAATGTTATCATTCCTGTTGTTTTTGAAAAAAGGTTTATTTTTTTTGGTTAAGAAGTGTTTTTTGAAGTTTTGAAAAACACTTCGCTCTAACAAATTTCTTCTCAGTTAATTGCTGAAAATTAAATATTTTGAAAAAACTATTTTTTTTTTTAATTTAACGTTTTTGAGAAAATTTTGTTCTTGAAAAAATTTCATACTTTTGTAAAAGTTTAAAAATATTTGTTAAAAAAGATTTTTTTCCGCTTTGAAAACACCCCCTCGAAAAAATGTATTCTCTATTAATAGTGGAATATGAAATGCTTTGAAACCACCATTTTTTTTTTAAATTTTTTTTGGTTTTCAGAAAATTTTGTTTTGAAAAAATTTCATACCCTTGAAAAAGTTTTATTTTATTTTATTTGTTTAAAATTTTTGAAATTTTTTTTTTTTTTTTGTAATTTTAGAAAAACACCTCTTCGAAGAAATTTCTTTTATCTTTTTGAGGAAAATTTGGTTTTGAAAAAATTTCATGCTTTAGAAATTTTTTTATTTTACTTTATTTCTTCAAAACTTTTGAAAATAATTTTTTTTATCATTTTCGAAAAACACCCCTTTGAAAAAATGTTTTCTATGTGTCATAGTGGTATTCCATTAACTTTTAGGATTATAGTCAAATACTTACAAATATCTACGCTTTCACAAATAGCAACAATAAACAAATTTCCTCAAAACCAAAAAATTTTCTTTTTTTCTAAAAAAATTCTAAACAAACAACGTAATAAATTTAGAATTTTGTGTTCACGAAAAAACAGTATTGTTTTTATTGTATTAACTGGAAACCAAAATGTTGCAAAAAATCAAAACAAAACTAAATTATTTTTTTGTGTTCATTTGGTCCATATGTTCCATAAAAAGTTGATATGGTAAATAATATGCAGGGTCTGATACACGCAAATTTCCATTGACCATTATAGTGACAAAATTATCGATCACCAATTCCAACAGGATTTCAAAATCAGAGTTGGAATGAGTTGTTGTGTGGTGTACTTCTGAAAAAATGAGAAATAAACAAAATAAATCTAAAAATTCGAATTCTCACTTTATCTTGTGTATGTTCTTATTACCTTTGAATTTTTCCAATGAAGCACCATTCATTTTAAATTTTCTAAAAATTTTTTTTATCATTTCGCGTTTCTTTCCTTTTTCATTCGATTCCAACATTTGTTCATAGCCGAAAACATCGTTTGCAAACGCATTCATTTCCATATAGAATTGGTCAAAGAAAGCATTGCTCAATTGAATTGAAACATTATTTTCATAAATACTTAGGACCTTAACTAATGCACCTTGGTGCTACATACCTAACGCAGATATTCATCGCGACCTTGACATCGATACTATTGATGAAACAATACAAAGCGCTAGCAGAAGACACATAAATAGACTATTAGCGCATACAAATCCTATGATGAGAAGACTACCAAATAAAGAAAAATCTACCCAAAGTCGGCTTAACCGTCAAACACCAACAGATCTTGCAAAATCCTTGTAGTCAATTGTCAACTAATCGTATACATATGTCATTGTTTGTTAACCACTTGTTTTTAAATAATATGTATATATTTCTTGTAAATGAGCTCGGGGTCATTGGCCCTTCAATATCACTCTCAATCCATCTTTTTGTAAATCAAATTACTTATTGTCTAACGACAGGTGTAATATTTTATGGAAGAAATAAAAAAAAAAAAAAAAATTTTCATTCGAATCATTTGAAATTTCTGTATACAATAACGAAAAATTCCAAAAAAGTTGTACACATAAAATGAATGTCGATTCGAAACTTACTTTAATCTAAGAATCGAGCAAGTTTTGTTTTGTACAATATTTTGATTTTTTCTTTTTTTTTATATGAAGAAAATATTTAAAAGAAATTTTTTTTTGCTAAAAACCTTCCCCTAGTGGATCCCTATAATATAAAAAAAGAACGAATAAAATTGACCTCGTATCGGCCCAAAAAAATGCGTACAAACGAACATCATTTCATTTTTATATATATAGATATTGATGTAAAAATGAATGATTAGTTATTTTCTGAAAAGCTCACATAAGAACTTATACTATTTTAATAAAATCGTTGGCGTCTCGCCTCGCCTGGAAAAAAGAATGAATTCAATGGAGAAAAAATGAATTAGCAAGCTACTATTCCCTCTTCGCTGCTGCTGATGCCGAACTATGTCGCATGAGGGCACGCAATTATGACTGAAAATTTTATTTTAATGCAATGAAAATGTTTAGTAGTTTAGGAAACGTATATTTGTATGTACTTATATGTAAAGGTGAACCGGATTAGGCTGTGGGTTGAAAAAGCATATTGATCGCGGTTGCCAAACATTAAGTACGATTTTGTTCTGCACAGACGGATATCGCTGGGCCAAAGGAAGACATGAACGATGGCTTTCTTTTAATTTGATGTCCGATTTTATATATTTTTGAATAAAACTGCATTTAAAGCTAAAGTATCGTTTTTCATTTTTAGTAGATATTGAGGTCCGGCCACCTGTGTACAAAATATTATATCGGAATTAGTAAATGAAGACGGCAACTTAAATTTCGTGCCCGATGCGATTTTATGCATTTACCATATTCAATTTATTTTTATCGTCAAATGATTTGCAATATAACTAACGATCCCCTTTCTCTATCTTCATGTTTCTTGCAGCACGTGGTACAGGCCGGTGTTGGGCCATTTCCCGGTGCTCCGGCTGGCTATCCGCCGGCCGGGGCACAAGTTGGTGCCGCCAATCCGGACAGCCTCTCCATGGCAGTGGCCGCCATTAAAACTGAGCCCGTCTCTCAAATGAAGCTCGAAGGTGGAACGCAGGTCTCGGGTGCCGCAAACGCAGTCACATCGGCCGCTGCCGTGCAATTGTACATGCAACAAAAGAAGGTAAGCGTATAGCGGCCTGGCCAGTATAGATGTGTGAATGTGGGCCAAAGCGCTCTTGAGTGAGTTGAACAATTGCGCGCCTGTAAATATGCACCAATTTACTTACTGTACTCATTCACTCCCGTACACGTGTCACTACGTGTTACAACACCAGCAATAACGCAGTGCTATGCGTTTTTATTATTGTAATTTTGCATGCCCTTAATTTCAAACTAACGTCTACTGCTTCTGCTCGTCTAGCACTCACACATATTTATATATATTTTTGCCGAACAAAAATAGGGGTGAATGGTGTGATTGTTTGTATATATAAAATCGCCTATGTTTATGTTAAAACATGAATAGATATGAATAAAGTTGGGCAGAAGAAAAATATTTCGTTTTGTATGCTTGTTTAAATATAATATTGCAAGTCTCCTCCGGAAGCAACTTGAATTTACTTCCCGGAGATTGATGTCAAAGAAGAGATAAACAATGAACTCTTCATTATGTTTGCGTATGCAATGGAATTCGTTCTATGAGGCATATCGGAAACCTAAACTATTTACTTTCGAAATTTCTTGTCCAGCTTTTTAAATTATTCAGACTTTATGACTGCGTAGAATTAAACGAAAGTATATTTATAAATTACGTATATATTTCTCATATTATCTGATAATAAAAAGTCCACCTCTTTACGTATTTTTCCCTTCTAAAATTTAGTTACTTACGGTTTAATACTCAAAACATTGTACACATACCATCATACCTGTGCGCACTTACAAGTGCACAGGTGGATATCACCATAATTGTTACATATCTATCGTCAAAGTGCTTTAAAAGTTTGCATGCGTTTAACGAAAACTTGTATTCATCAAAATTATTTGTACCGTTATTGCATTTTTCCTATTCAAAGTATATTCTACAAAAAGAAAACTGTACTTCATAATAAGTTTTGTTAACAACTAGCAAAATGCATCAAGCTGTTTGAGACAAGTATAAATATGTACATAATTGGGAACTCTCACTCGAATATCTTTGATTACATGTGATGAAGGAAAAACTCATTGCTTCAAGAATTTTTATATTTGTAATTAGTTTGAAGTGATGCTCATCTTTGCAAGATTTTATTAGCCAACTAGCAGTGGAAACGTCCTCAGGCATACCAAGCTAACTGCTTTCGATAACCGATATCTAATTTACAGTTCTAAAAAATTAAGAACGAAGATACAAAATAAAAACAAATCGGAAATAAGTTAAAATTAATCTTTTATTGCTTTTCCGTTCTATCGCCTTTTTCTAACTCTATAAATGGAATTCAGTGGTAAATTCATTCTGCTTTGCTCAGCTTGCCCAGTTACGAGTGGAATACATTTAGTTCTTATGGAACCAGCCCAAGCCAAAGCACGAGTCAGCTAACCGCGCGTTAAAATCTACACAAATACTTTTTTTCCTAAAATATTAGTTCCCATATTAGTGCGAATGAATTTGAAGTTCATAACGGGGTAAAATTGTATTTCTGCAGGCTCAATGATGAGAGCTTAAAACCTACGAGACCCGTTCCAAGGCAACACTGCTAAGCATCCTTGCTAATAAATACAAAGGCTTCTGGCAAATTCCACGCACTGATTGCAACAGTTCATTAGAATGAAAAGTCCTCAAATATATTACACTATTCGAACCCCCCGTCCTACGACGTTGAAAGTCCATATAATATTTAATTCACGGCAGGGAAAATATTCACAGTCAAATGCGGTAGGCGTATACTTTCAGGTGGGACGCTTTGAAAAGCAAATGATTTAATTAACAGTTTGAGCGATGCGTGTTGAGCGCCCTGCTGAGATATTTTCGGGTATTTCAAATAAAACTTTATGTATTGCATTATATTATAAAATAAATTTTTTGCAATGAAACTGGCTAAAAACGAGTCTGTTAGTTTGGTGTTTTCTAAATCAACTTGCCACCAACCAGTTATTTCAGTATTCCCGCGTATTTGCATTCCAAGTTTGAATGCCACAAGGCGGCGTTGTACTCTACACTTTTCGTTTATCTCCCAATGCGTTTCGGATCAGGCACGCGTGATAACCTTAGCAATTGCAAATTACAATGGCGTTGCTGATAAGCTGGGCAAGCTGCATTCCACCGCATTGCTTTCCACTGCTGTTGGCCGATGCTGAATGGATTAGTTGCTTAGTGGGTCCTCTCAGTTTAGCGATAAGCAAAACGCCACGCATGTCACACCCATCAGAACATTTACAGTTGTATAAGTATAATTGTACAGTCGAAGAAAAATATGTATGTAACTTTGGTATAACGAATTGTGTTGGTGTTGGTTTAGCTTGAAGAAACTTTTAAACTTGAATTTTTTATTCTAATAATGTAAAATAAAGAAGTAGGTAAAATATTAAAATAGTAGTAAAATGTTTAAAACTGTAATAAACGCATAATAATTGAAAATGAATAAATGTTCAAACCCAATTCTCTCGCAGACAAATCTGCCAACGGCAACGTCGCAGTTCAACGGCTGCAACGCTTTGATCACAGCAGCCACAACAGCAACAACGGCGACAACGCCCATCGTGAATTCCTCTTTGCTAAGTGGCGTTCAAGCTCAGCAGCACAATGGCGGCCTTGGGATCACGCTCAGCAACGGGCTATCAGCCACCATTAACGGTCTCGAACACAAA
This sequence comes from Anastrepha obliqua, assembly GCF_027943255.1. NCBI lineage: Eukaryota > Metazoa > Arthropoda > Insecta > Diptera > Tephritidae > Anastrepha > Anastrepha obliqua. Next base: position 607,053 of record NC_072894.1, read on the forward strand.
CATCAGCATCATCATCAACAACAGCAGCTGCAATTATTGCAGCACCACCGATCTCATCCCCACCACAACCACCAAATGCACCTGCAGCAAACACAACAAACAGCACAATCCCAGCCCCTTTCACAGCCACAGCCACCGACGCCAACATTAACGTCAACGTCGTCGCAGCCGCAACCACAAAGTATTGTTCTAGTGAGTGTTGTTGCTATGTTAGCAAAGAATTGCACAAGGCATTGCTGGGCGTGCGTTGGCCAAGTGTCTGCCACTTGCCGCATGCCATATGCCACACCTGTCACCTATCACATAACCACGTACAGTACCTAGTACGCAAATTCTCTTTGCATCCACGCTCGTGCTCATGTAAATTATTCGTATTCGTACTTAGCTACTACTACATATACATACCAAATCCAGTTGAATTTAAATTGAATTGATTGAATTAAATGGAATGAAATGGAATGGAATTACTCATGTTGTGTCCTTTTTACTAGCGCCTGAAATGCTGCTGCGGCTATATATTTATGCCACTGCAACAACAACAACTGCATCCCCGCATAAATTTTTCATTACTCGTATTCGTAACTGTAATTGTATTATAACTGTATAACGCATATGAAATTGTACCCGCATAAAGCATAGCCTACTTTAAGGGTGACTGTCATGCATCTACTTTGATTTTGGGTTTTGGTTTTTAAATTTTCGATTTGGAGCGGATTTTGTGAATTGAGTTTTAGTGTTTTCGAATAAAAAATATATTATATAATAACAATAAGGATAACAATAATCAAATTACTACAGTAGTCACACAAAATTGTAAATTACGATATATTTAAGTTATAATGAAAAGATGTTGCACTCATTTGTTGTGCCCGAATTATTTGTAGCTTTGCTTTTCCATTTATTTTCATCATTTTACGAATATTCATATGCTAAGTTTCAGCAATTTTAAGGTTTTGTTTTCGAAATCGATGTTTCGCCTGGTCACATACATACATAATGACATGCAGCAAAGCAGTTTACATGTACAGACACAATTTTTTATGAAGTCGTGCAATATATTTTAGTTGTAAGTAAATGGTGCAGGATTTTTGTTGTAAAAACATACATACATATATTTATAACTATATCCATGCCTAGCTGCATATGAATAGTACTTATTTGTTGCCAATAGCTAAGTTTTTTTGTTTTGCATGAACGCATTGACTCGAAAACGGACAATTGAAAAAAGACTCGAAAAATCCTTGCTTCTAGTGGTGGTCTGTGTGGGTTGAAAATGAATGGCTTTTTTTCATAGTCAATTTAAATGTGCCATAGCTTTAAACAACTTTTCAGTGGCATTTCATTTATTCAACATTATTCAAAAGTCTAGGCCATTTGCAGCACTTCTCGAGGAGCTTTACCAGCTGTACGCATAGCTGCCCGTTTCTCTACTGTCAACGTTGTCGTAAATAAGTACAATACAAGGGGTATAATGATTAGGAAAGCAGCTCTTGAAGCAGTTTTCCGCAAAAACACCTTCCATTTAAGAGTGGTTTTCTGTTAAACTTTATATCGTGATTTTCTGAGAACTAAGCTTCCACTAAAGTGTGTTTTAGTTTCCAGATGCCTTCAGATGATCACTTCCGTCGTAAAATTATGAATAGAAATTATGCAAAGTTTAATAGAAAGTTAAGATAAAACCAACTTCTAGAATAATTTAATGGCCGTCCCATCGTGCGAATGGCTTCCTAAAAAAGCCTCAATACGTGACATTTCTCTTTTCACTGCTCTCTGGGTAGAATACCGGGCGAGTATTCTGCGATTTCAAATTAATTTCATTTAGAGTTCGGTTTTAAACATTTGTTACTTTTGTTAGACAAAATCCATTTATGAGTTTCTCTAGATTAGGAATAACCATTTCACAAGATTGCAAAATTATAAGCAAACCCTATTTTTTTTTTATAAAAATATAGTTCACACCGTGATAAAGACATAGTAAAGTAGAATCGTTTTTTGTTGTTTGAAGTTTGCCAGCAGAGTATGCAAACGTCATGTAAAACCAAACATTTAAGTTTTTACTTGAGATAGATTTTGAAACTATGTATGTATGCCCTTTCCGAAAACATTGAATTATGAAAATATTATTGATTTCTAAGTAAAACCAAAACACAGTGGAAATGGGAGTGTGAGACTAAATAGTTCGCTAACGTCAAAAATGGTGAAAGTGTCTCTCAGCGGTTTTATTTTACTGTACTAATTTTTATCACGGTGCGTACTACAACAAAGGCCAAATAACGCAAACTTTCAGTATTATTTTCCAGAATTTTACGTCTTTGCTCTACGCGCATTTGCAAAATACAAACGTGCGTTAATATTTTTTTTCAACAGTAGCGAATTCTTTCTGCTGACACTCCCTTATTTTCATTGAGGCGACTTCGCACATGTCTACTTGATATATTCCGGCTATATTCCTCATTTATTTCCAGCGCTATCGCCCGAGAGGACTTAAAAGGGTGACGCTTACTTTTCTTAACGAAGCCTTGTCCTGCTGAAGTGCAGGCTATCGCGCAGGCGTCTGTCAAATTTTCTTTCTTTCGAACTTTTTTGCCGTTTTAGGTAAACAACTCATTATTTTGCAATTTTTATACGCTTGGACCATTTTCGGAAGGGTTCCGAATAATGTTTTTTTTAAGTGAGCAGCAGGCTCTCTTCCCATTTTGTGCCCAATAACGATTTATAAAAAAACAGTTATAGATAATTTCAATTATCAAATACAGAATTTACCCGAAAAATTAGTTTTAAAAATCTTAACCAGTGGTTGAAATAGAGCTGCGCTATTTCGTTGTCCAATGCAATAATATGTATTTCGAGTAAGGCATGGCAAAAAGTAGCATTAAAATTTTCACGAAACTTATTGTCCGATGTTAGAGAAAAGTATTTCGCAGCATTACATAGTCATTAAATAAGGACAAATATCAGCTAATCTCCTAAGAAATAAGTAGTCGTATAGAGGGCACTATAAGGGCACTATTTCTCTGTCTATAGCTGTATACATTAGGCATTTTACTTCATTCTCCTTCACTCAATCATTTATTTTATCTTCAATTAGTGCGTTCAGGGCCAGTGTTCGACTGCCTGTCGTTCAAACAACGGAATAAGCTACTACGTTGCCCTACCGTGTGTCTTCTTGCGTATTTTATGTGAATCATTTACCTTTTCTATTTCAATTTGCGGGCACAAAAGCCACTTCCGTAGTATTTCCATAAGCTTTGAGTTTTTTGAGTTTTATATTTTCTAACTTTTCGCCTGCTGCCACTCGCTTTGTATTTCCTTTGACTTTGGGAAACAATAGATTCAACTGGAGCACTTATTGTTGGACCATAAAGCGACATTTTACTTATTATTTTCTACATGTTTGTTTGGAAACTTTCGTAAACACAAGCACATACACGCACACTCTAAGAAACGGGGGATACAGATGGGGATTCTCGTATGCAAAGGTAATAACTGAGAAATACGTATGAAGGATTGGTTTTTTTGTTTAATTACTCATTTTTTACTGTGCTTTTTTGCTTTTCTCGGCTGTCTCTCCCAAATAATGCCACCGTTTTAGTTACATTTGAAGCAATAAATGTTTATGGTCAGAGGCTGCGCGGCTAGGTCAGTACAATAAGTTATTATTCACAACAGGGGACCACGAACAAATGGAAATATTATTCATATTCTAGTCGAGATTCTGCCTCGACCCTTAAATTAGATTTCACAAAAAATATGCTCAGACTGTTGCAGACATTTATGTTTTGATAAGTCAACGAATTTCTCAAATTAAAATTAAAATCAGAACTCAAAGCATGCAGGCTTTTCGGCTTACATTAAACTTTTTACTATGTACATTTCTCTTATCAGAATCGCCCGGAGCCAACAGTCAGCACATTTAGTGTATCTCGTCGACCTCTGGGCGCACATTCCCCAGGATGTCAATGAAGTTAATAAAGTTACATTAGTCTCAGCATTATTGCATGCCATTGGCAAAACGACAGCAGCCACAAAATAACGCCAACAAACGGCAAATATACCATGGATATGCGTATTTATGTGAATATGTACATATCTGTATGTATTGCAGGAATATTATTGGCAGCAGCCGCAATATCCATGGCAATAAAATACGTGTGAGAGGCTGTGCGCAATCCATAATTGCAATTAATGAGTATAAACAAACTAATTAGATATAGTATCATCAAGTGTCTTTGTATAAGTTTGTGTGCTCATTGGAGAGCTCACTCCAAGCAACTCTGTTTGAAGTATTAAAATTTCAAATTAAAGGCCTGGCACACACTAGCAAAGGTGCATATGCGAGTGTGTGTAGAGGGTGGATAGTAAGCTGTACTACCAAAGTCATACAAATGCAGACAAATAAATGAGTGAAAGATTAGCGCTCTTCTTCTCAATTTGCGAATAGAGCGTACCGGGAATGGCGTTCCATTGGCGTGCAGAACTACACTGAAACGCGGTTAAAGAGAATGCAGGCAACAAAAAATGTATTTAAATTTGGATTAAGTAGCGACGCGTTTGTAATGGTTTCAGTATTTCGCACACCTTCATCACTCATACACTTACCCGTTTACATACATACATCAAACTTTTCTCTTCCCCACACTGTAACGGACTACTGCTAATTCGTTAATACTGCTCGCTTTTATTGCTTAATTAAGTTAAGTCTACGCGTTTATGGAAATCGGCAACTGCAGCATTTTTGTTGTTTGCTCTTATTCGTTAAGAACATTTCCATTTCCTCTCATTATTTCATTAGCCACTTAGTCAATTGGTCTCTAGCGACTTAGCTAAATTTATCATTTCGGAGAAATATATAGAGGATTTTTCTCTGGATTCATGAAGTGCCAGCAGAGGCATCCATCGGGTAATAAAGAATATTTAATAATATTAATTTTGCATACTACGCCATTACCTTTGAATTTATATTTTTATCTATACGCGTACAGAGAATGTCAGTGTCAATTTAAATATTTAATATGTTAATTGTGCTGTTGATTAGCCTTTGAGTAGCGTGCTGAGTATTTAATTACCATTCGCTAGTATACAGCCAAAAAATAACCATCCAATTCCTACATAAAATTGGTCGCTGCTGGGTTTAAATTAAAGAAAAGTAGCTCATAAGGAATTCTAATATCTGGAGAATCAGTTAACCGACAAAGCAAGTAAAACAGTTGAATTTTCAAAATGCAACGCCTTTGTGGAGATAATAAATATCGAAAATCAACTTTTTTATTGCTTTTTTAAAGTGGTTAAAATTCCTGATCATTTAAAAATCACACATAGTAGCCTTGTATTTTAACGAACTTCTTTGTTCAGATCACGGCGTGATTCGCAGTGTCTTGTCGTGGGTTCTGAGTTATTATTTCAGATGTTGAGATAGTGGAGAACACTGAGAAAATATATGACATAGGCAGGTAAGTGAAATGGTTCAAGTACCGCACTGGCATTCCGCAATTAGCATTCAAGTGCCGTTTTGTTACGATTATGAGACATCCAACAGCCGCCAGAGCTGTTGATGTAATGGAGAAGATTGATGGGATTTAGATTGGCGAACTGCCCCAGGCTGTCGAAGAAAGGAGCACCTAATGACCTAAATCGTTTACCTGCCAAATCCAGACATTTACAGAGAAAGTGTTGGCATTTCTATTTAGTAAGGTTTGACAAGTCATAATGAATGGATTAGCCAACATCAACGACATTTAGTTACAACAAGACGGCGCAACTTGCCAGACAGCGCGCTTAACAATCGATTTATTGCAATATTCAAGCCACCATTGACGCCATTGGAAAATTTATTTGAAAATTGGACTGATCGAATGGTACTCGTAGCAATATTCCTTGAAAATTCCAAATCCAAATAAATTTTACCAATTCATTGATAGCAATAAATTGAGCCCTAAAATTGGGTACACTCGCGTCAATAGATTTGCTTCAAGTGGGGCGGCTCTCTAGATCAGGGGTAACCTGCCAGTAGCTCAAGCGGATCACAACATCTGTTTGTCTCGCCTTAACTCACTTACTACAAACGCCGCTTTTTTGGAAGAACAACGCGAAACACGATCACAGTAAACGTTGACTGTACTGGCACTGCTAGGCTCAAGATTGGTTCGGTCAAAACCAAAAAGACAAAAATCGAGCCATTCATTCAATCCTCGCTCGCAATTGCTGGACTGTCCATAGTATACCCCTTTGCTTTTGTTTACTTAACTGCTTTACGAGTAATAGTGAGCTTTCTGTGCACTGGAAAAAATATATTTCTTACTAGTTGGTTTTTTACAGAATGGAATACCGATTTATCCCGCTATACAAATGACTTGCAACTTCTAGCTTCGGTTGAAGCAGGTTTAACATTTGGATGAATGCTCCTTCTGATAAATACCGCGGTGATAAAATTACTCTCAATGTTTAATTTTTATATTCTTTACCTTTTTCTTACCGAAGTAAGCTCACGCAAAACAATTTTCTGAATTTGTCAAGAATTGCGCTTACCTCAGAATTGGTCGATTTCGATTTATTGCTCAGTAATGCTACGTAATACTTTTTTACTCAGCGTCTACAACTAAAAGCTGAAATAACTGAACACCTTTTATTTCTAAAACTTGTATTTTGCATTTAATTTTTCAGAACTTTTGTATCTTTCCCATTATTAAAAAATAAAATATTTTTATTCCATTGTAATTTGCTTATCTAAACTTTTGCGCTTTCTCTTTCTCCGTCCTTTGAAGTAAAGGGCGCTAATTAATGGTAGGGAGCAGACAAGCGTGAAAACGGGTAAGTTTGCAACACCTGTTACAGGTCCGTTAAAAACGCGTGCCCATTTTCGGTACGGCAGATATAAAAAATTAGTAGCAAGCACAAAACCGTAATCGATAAGCAACTTTTTGGAGGTGAATGAAATGAAAATCTGTGCATATGAATGTATGTGGAAATGTTCCGCACCATAAATCCACGGCAACGATAACAGTAACTGCCACGCACTATTGCCACAATAACTATGTAATTTGTAACTTCAATGTAGATAAAATTCAAAGCCCAGTTGCTACGTAGGCAATCCAAGTGAAGAGTCTTTGTACGTGTGCGATTATGCCCTGGACTTTATGGCTGTTGCTTTGTCTCTTTGACAGTCCGCAATTATCGTAAACAAAAATTAAACAACGTGTGGAAATTAGTATTTATGTTTGTCGGAGTGGAAATCTAAGCAAAAATTTACACATATTTGAAATTCTGAAACATAGCTAGCTGAGCAACTAATTGGATTCGTAAAAATGGCAATGCTATAACAAAGCAACCATGAAAGCTATTATAATATACCGCAAGATCCTCCAAAGGGTTCACACTGTAGCGATGTATATACATATGTAAGTAAGCGGGTGCTTAAAGGTGGAAAAATAACAGTATAAAAAGACGGTATCCGATTACGACTAACAACTCTGATTTTGGAGTATTAACATCTAAGGTATAAAAAAGCGATAAACGAAAGCCCTTTTATAATTTCAAATCGAACAACTTTTCCAAGGCAGCGTTTCCTCATTTTCTGGCGCGGCTATACGAGGTTTGTTAAAAAAATAAGGTGAATTTTCAAATTTCGCGTGCTACGTACATTGGGCTTTCGATTATTATTATTTTTTTGTGTTGGTACACTCGTCTCCAAGATGTGTTCACGGTTTTAGCAATACTTATAGCTTGTTTAGTTGGTTTGTGAGAGGCAAAAATAAGACAAGTGCTTTGTGTGTTCGGCAATTTTCTGCTATCTACTCTTGGCTCTCCTGGACTCTTTCATGGGGACGATTGGGCTTTGGTTTCGAAGTTATAACCATATGCCCATTATTTGTCACCAGTTATGACTCTTTGAAGCAAATCTGAATCCTCATTGACGTCATTCAACAATTCCTGAGCAATGCTCATTCGACGTTGTTTTTGCTATTCAGGAATTTTGGAACGACCTTCGCTGCCACCTGTTCCATGCCCAAAATTTCCAAAAATATTGCTTGGCATGAGCCAACCGATATGCCGTCATCCTCAGCAACTTCTCTAATTGTGATTCGATGATTCTCCACAACAATTTTCTTCACTTTCCTAACATTTTCATCGGTTGTTGATGTGCTGGGGCATCCAGAGTGAGCATCGTTGTATCACTTGTAAACATTTTTTTTGACTCAGTATGCCGCTGTCAACATTTCAAGTGTTTTTGAGTACTTAATTTCATTTTTTACACAAATTTGATGCAACTTCTTTGATCCATTTTTTCGATAGCAGAAAATCGCCGAACACTTGTCTTGATATTGCTAAAATCGTTAACAAATCTTCGAGACGAGTGTACCAACGTAAAAAAACAATAATAATCGAAAGTCGAATGTACGTAGCCCGCGAAATTTGAAAATTCACCTTATTTTTTGAACACACCTTGTATTGCTTACACTGACCAATGAGATGCCTAGGGCTTCTACTAAATCCTGTATTTTTTCTACGGTTTCTGGTGTTGTTATTGTTTTTTGACGTCCTTGACGTGGATCGTCTTCGAGGCTTGTAGAACCACATTTAAATTGAGCAACCCATCTTTCAACATTCGTTCAAAAATTTCCTTTGCTTTTAAACCTTCCAAAAATGAAAATGCAATCACAGCACGATTCTTGATTTCTTCCATGGCAAAAGATTCTGTGACACTTCGATACTAAATGAAATTAATTTGAAGGGTGTACCAACATAACAAAAAAATGTAGGCCAGTAGCAACGCCCTCTCTTCTCGAGCTGCTAAACTTATTGAACAACCTAGCATAATCTCAGTAGATGTTATTGAAAAGTTCGAACGTATAAATAAATATGTACGTATGTATGTACACAAATTGTATAAATTTGCGTTGTTTTTATTTCATTCTTGTCCGAAAAGGGAAAAAGCCTAAAAAATTAGTACCTTTTTGAAGTATTTATTTTTCTCCATTTCGTGGCGTAACTGCCGTAACTGCTAGCAGATGCGCATGGTCAATCGCCGCAGCACTCGCCACACTAATCCGCTGTTCGCATTTGCAGCTAATGAACGCCACAAGGTGCCAGTATATTACACAAATTAGTCAATGTGATTACTCGCAGCTCGATCAAATAATCGCAATTACAATCGAGCTAATAGAAATTACACTGCGAGGACTTGCTCTAAACCGTCCTCGTCCTCTAGGACAACTCGCAATTCAATAATTGCATATTGTAAATGTGTGTGCTTGTATTTTCGCGCCAATTAGACGTAATTGAATTTAGTTGCTGCCGGTAATCAATTAGCTTTGTAATGAATGGAAGCGCACAGGGAGCTCGCCATTTAAATTTTCCTCATTACTTTAAAATATTCAAAGATTGAGTAATTGAAAAAACTGACAAACTCCCAACAAAAACTCTAATTTATTGTATGTATATATTAATTCTATTATCCTAGGAAAATAAAAAGGAGATTCGAATTTTTGTAGCAAAGCTTTCGCATAAATATGTTTATGAGCAGAGCATGAAATGTGGCTTCTTGTGGCAAACTAATCCTGCCTTAAGACTTTATGCATCAACTTTGTTTTCCAACAGGGTGAAAAGAACACTTGTGCGATGAGCAAACATACTGATATGAAATACAAATATGCATCTTTAAATTTAAAAATATGAAAGTAGTTATAAATATTCAATGTCGATTTCTGTTCGCCGGCTCCTTTTTTACTATTTTGGTTATGAAATCTGAGGATGCCAAAATTTAAAACTCTGTTGAAAGTTGTAATTTTTGGCCAGTGGAGCTTTCATTTATTTGCCAATATTCATCGAAAAGATAGTAGGAAAAATAAAAAATCAATGCCGCGCTCCATTTCGGCTTTTATACCGTTAGTCAGCGAAGAGAAGTGGCAGATCATTTACTTTGCTCCGGTGAGAAAAATTGTAAATGCTTACAGAATTATGAAAAGTGCCTTTGTTTTTTCAGTTGCTTTCTAAAGTTCTAGCTTTTAGTAAAATTTCTAAAAACAGTTATAATTTTTTGAATCAAAAGCTCTTCTCGCTTTCATTGGATGGGATGAGAAACTACCTTATTTGATAGTATTGTCCTATTATCTCAAGGAACTTTAACAATCTCCAGGTACTAGCAATGAATTCATACGGTTCGCCTTCTGCTTTTACTCCTTTTCAAAGGCATACGAGATTTGCATAGACATGCGTATGTATGTATGTGCGTACCGGTTTTTTGCGACATACAACAATTCCGTTTTATGAAAACGCCTTTACTTGTCTTCCTGCCACTCGGTGGAACAAGCATTGGTTGTGAGCCAATTACCCATTGTCAACGTTGAAAACACAAAATCTGTGTATGGAGTTCTGAGTGTAGGAGCTCAAATGTAGCCTGCACTTAATTTATGCGACCTGGGCAGGCTCGTATATCTCATACTTGTGATTGTAGGAGGGAAAACACATTTGCATCATTGTTATGCTGTAGTTTGTATTCCTGCTTATTTGCCTTTCGATTAGTGTTTGTTTTATGAATGTGCGTGTCTGTAGAATGTTAGACATGAATGTATGTAAGACTTCAAATAACTAAGGTGCATCATCACCACCCCGCCGCCTGACGATTCAACTATTGCATAACCTTTGGAAAAATAGCATCTCCCTTATTTCTCTCTCGCCTTAACTAAGAATTTTGCAGCTTTTTATCGAACTCAATTATTTTCCTTACGAAGACACTATCCACAGCCAGTCAGTCGATTGGTTTATCTGCCGGTGTCCCTGTCGCCGAATACAATACTTTTATATTTCTTATATGTTTTCCATTCATCTCACGTAGTTGACCGTTTTTATTCTGTGGTCCTTCGTCGTTTCCTCCCTCCTGGTCCAATATACATATATGTTTTCCATTTAGCCGTGCTGTTGGTATTGTGAGTATTATTTCCATTAGGATGTTTTGCTATTTACACGAGTTTTGTTAGGGTCGAGGAAGCTAGCACCGCCACAACGTCAAAATCAAAAACTTTTTGTGCCCAATTTATGGGCTATTTATGGGCTAATTTTGGGCCGCAACAAAAATTTGTGGGCTCTTCTCAATCTAGAATCATTGACACTTCAAAGTGGCGGTGCCAGCTGTAAAATAGCCAGCACCGCCACAATGATAACTCGAGAACGGTTGGTCGTAGAAAAATCTCAAGGATATCAAAATTTTGGGCTATTTATGGGCTTTCAAATCCATATAAACAAAACAAAAAAAAACCACCCCCTCTGTGTACACTAACACCCACACTCAATTTTCGCGTAAATAATAATGAAAATGGCAAACTAAATAATTTTTACAGCAGTATCATTACAGTTACATGCTTCTTAATAGTATTCAGCTGCAAAATAATTTTTAATAAATTTTTTTAATTTTTTATAAATGAAGGTTGAGTGAACGATCAACCGTTCTCGAGTTATCGCTGTACCAATGTTGGCTATTTCACAGCTGATATGCAAAACTGAAAATTAATCGAAAACTATACAAGTCCAAAAAATTTTGTTGCAGCGCATAAAGTAGACAATATTGTATGGAGAAGTAATTTTTTTAGTGTCCTATTTAATAGAGTTAATATTTGATGATTGAACCTTTTTTGTAGGCAAACTAACAGGTCATATAGTGATAAGAAAAAAATCGCAATCACACGAAAATATATAGTTTTTTTTATTGATTTTGAGATCGAAAAAAAAATTAAATATCTTTAATTAAACTATATTATCATATAGGTTTTATAATTTCATACAGTAAATATAAAAACAAACTATTCATTAAAATAAATATTTATTTTTTAAGCTTATAGATGGCTACATGTGGCTGAAGCCACGTACAGTCTTTTATTTTTTTTGGCTTTTGTTGGGGATTAAAATCATCAAACTCTATCCATGAGTTATCTCCACACAAAACAAGACCCGTGTAATGGCCATTTACCGGAACTGAAAAAGAATCATAATTTTTAATACTTTCATGGCAATTTTTGGTGTTAGCGATTCATTACCTTCGTTTTTTGAAAGAATATTTTCTTTATTCTCAATGGCGGTTTTTAATTTTTTCATTTCTTGATTTCTTGTATTTTTTCGAGAAATAAATTCTCTAAATTTGACGACACCAAGTAGCTGCAGTTTATTTTTATTCTTAAATTCAATACATTTTTGAATATCCTTCAGTTGTATATTGCAGTTATTATCGTCTACAGGGTATATCTCGACTATTGCAAAGGGCCCTAAAATAAAATTTTTTTAATTAAATAAAGTAAAATATTACAAATATAAGAAAATAAATTTATAAATTGATACACACCAATTCGAAAATCAATATTTGTTGTTATTTTGCAGTTTCGACATGGCTTTGCATGTCTAATAAATACAGATTCCTCCAAATACTGAAGAATTTGTTTTATTTCGTTGAGTGGCACTAAAACTGTTGGCCAATCCTTTTCTATGGGAGCGCAGCCAGTACTACAAGTTTTGATCGTTGTAAAGCTGGGAATTTTTGAAAACAGTTTTGCGCATAATTCTCCAGCGTTAATTTGGCATTTCACTGCGTCGATTTCCTCTCCTTCTTGAAATGGCATCAACGATTTTAATAATTTTGCTCGCGTAATGTACATGCCGTAATTCAGTTGGTGGGTACTCATGCTTGCAATAAGATCGAAGAAAATCAGTTTTGATTTTTTGCAGCACTCCATAAAATCGGCATCGTCAAAACATGCAACCGTGAAGATCTGAAATAAAATGTAACGATTGCATAACAATACAATAACAAAATTATCATATTAATTGTTTTTATTGGAAACTTCGCTATGATGCGTGTATATATTACCTGAGCAATGGAATCAAATGCACAAGTGTTTGATAAAACTGTGGCTTTTCCATCGACTGGTACAGGTGCAGTGCAACTATTTCCATTTTTTAATACTGGAAAGCGTTTAAGTGATTGATGCAGTAAAAGCTGATTTTCGGTAAAATTCGGCTGCAAGTATAGTGATTGTGTTTCAACTTTTCGTTTTTTTTCTACGGCTATTTTCTTTTTTTCCTCTTTTGCCACTAGCCCGTACCAATTTTCATAAGTTCTGGAGGCCAGAATGTTCTCAATTTCCTCTTTTGACATCCGCAGACACAATTGACACAGATGCTTGTCCAGTGGCTCATCTTCAGGAATCGTTGCAGCAAACGAGGACGTGCAAATTTTGCAAGTAACTGAGGAATCACGATGAAGTGGTTCCTTGCAGAACGATCGTGGAGAATTCACATCTGTTGGCGATTGTTGTGAAGACATCGTCGGTGTCGTATCTATTCCACTCATATGCATTTTCCCATCAATGATGTCTGTATGCTTTACAATAAAATCATCCACACGAATTGGAAATGTCATGTTTCCAAAATATCGGTTTCTGATGTTATTGAACATTGACTCACTGCAGCTGCTCGTCGCCGGAACTCTGCCATAATTGAAAGTATCACGACAAACACACGACCATAACGGAAATGTTTTAGATTTCCTTAAAATATGATTAGTGATGTCCGGGCAATAATGGGCATTATCTGAATCTGTATTGTCTTAGTCATTGGTGATGCACCGTGGAACAATTTCATCGTGGATGGTTTGGGCAAACATCAAACATTTACTTTGTTTTCCGGAATCGTTGATGTCGACATCGTCACCTCGACGTGTTTCGTTCCATATATCATCTGAAATGCACAATTACGAATTATATCATTTATATGTACGTGTATGTAAATGTCTATTACTCACCAGTTTCCTCGGTTAACGCCTCTTCAGAAAGCAAATCGCCTGGAATTTTGGTGATCATCTGAATCAATTTGTTTTTATAAAATTTGCACATAGTCGGCTGATTCGATGACGTAACATTACCGTCTTTCTCACACATACTGACAATCATCATAGATCGCAAGATTTCACGAAAGTCTTCAAGACTGCGACTCATAATGAGAAGGCCAAATACTGCCATGTAAAATTTTTTTACGTTTGGCAATAAGCGCATTTTTGAATTTGCGAGTATATCCCTCCAATTTTTTATAACATGGGCGACATCCATCCTTATGTAGCATGTTGGAGGATGTAAATTCCCTCGTGTACTCGTTAGGCATATGTCAGCATACTCGTTAACATTTTGATATGAAGTAAAACTTCGAATCGCCGCATTGAGTAATGCCAATCCGCCATCAGTGACTATCTCTTTTGGCAACGGAACGCCATAGCTTTTAAATTCCAAAAGCCAATAATGAATAATGTTGGTGTTATGAGTCGCTGAGAACATTTGATTTACTTCAAATGCGCTACCATCGGATCTCCGGGCAACCATCTGGTAGAGGAATACTGGGCCTGATTGATTCCCATTTGGAAATTTGATGCGTGGTACATATTTTCCACTGCCATCAAAAGATATTTGTGGGTGAGCTTCATGCATTGCAAAGACTTTATACCTTTGGATTTGATAGGACGTCGAGTAATGCACGAAAAATGGCTCTATCGAGAGAAATTTAATAGTCCCCCTCAATTTCTCAGCCTGCAAGATGTTAAGTGCAGTGATTACATCTTTATGAACATAGAGTTTTTGAGTTTTTTCACTTTTTATTCTTCTCAATACCGATGCACTGTAAAGAGTGCCCGGTTCAGGATCACTGCATTTTACCATTTTTCCTTCGCACGGAGAGCTCGAAATGTTGACGGAGCAATATTTTTTGCATGTAACTCATTCCCAATATCTAGAAACGAAACATAAAAAGTTAGCGATCACCTGCGACCTTTTGATTTTCATTTTTTATTTTGAAATTATACTTTATGATTCGATCAACTCAGTCATTTGACGTCTTATGGTTTTTCGTAATTGTTTTAAAAATGATTTCAAATCTCTCAAAGATCTTTATTATTCATCAATTCTTGGTGAAATAGTGTGTCAACTACTTTGACTAGAATTGATACAATAAAGGGTTTATGCTTCAAAAATTCATTGAAATAGTTTTTATTCGTCTATTTTAATTTGTTAAAAAAAAAATTTAACATCAAGTGTCAGATAACAGGTCGAATCTTAAAAAAAATTTAAATGATATTTACCTTCTCGCTCAGGGGCGCGACAATATCGTTTGCCACATTTACCAGTACCCCGCGTTATCAGACAGCTCACATTAACTGTACTTTTTCCGATATCACTTATTATTCCCTCGATTTCACTGCCACACTTACAATACCCCGAGAACGAGCCGGCTCCTCGTTCTGATGACAGGTGGTGTTTCCTGAAGTGAAATCCACATGAAATTTTGTACATCGCATACAGGCGATCATTCACTGCAACCTCCCATACACCGGGTTTGAAGTGCAGCACTTCTCGCTTCTTGTTGCGTCGTCTTGCGTCTTTTGAAGAATATGTATTTCTCTCCGTCATTTGGTTAAATTCATCCGGTCCGAAGCAAATTAATAAATTGTTGCTTCTATCAGGGCAAGATGAATTAACCGAGTCAATTGTATCGTCAATAGGGTGGTCGTCCTCATGTTTTTCGTCTGATAATCCGAAGAGTTCGTCTCGGATGCCATACCGATTACAGATCACTCGGCTATAAAGGGCCGATGCGGATAACCCTGTTTGAGCGGATAATGTTTGCCACACATTGTTCGATTTAGATGCAACTGAATCACCGCAAACTATATCATCCTTAAATGATAATATACATGTGTTAATTTTTTGACATTTGTCAAGATCACGAGGCCTACCGCGTTTGACACTCATTGTCTATAAAAATTACGTCCACGTGAAAAATTGTCAAAAATTTTATGTGTCTACGTATAATATTATATTATGATATATATACACACTTAAATAATATATATACACACTAAAATAATATATATACACTTTAATAACATATACACACACGATGAAAAATGGATTGTTACTTTAGTTAGAAACAATGCAAGATGTATCGAAGGAGCCTAGAACATTGATACTTTCGCTGACAATTTCTCTAACTCAACTGACTTTCAAATTGTGTGTACGTCTTTCTGTTATTAAAGAACGATATGATTGGTTATCCGACACGCCGTATTGTCTGTGTTTACAGCGTTTACTGTGTTTACTTTCGTGTTATATTATCCATGTAATCTCTGGGCGTTGACGTCATAACAACAACGAAAAAAATTTTTTTCTAGTATTCTCGGAACAATCGTTCAAACAACAAAAAAAATGAATGCGTTACTGAATAATACAGTTAGTATACTTTGGTCGAGAAGTATAAGAAAATTTCGTAAAAATACTGTTTTATACAAAAAACAATTTCACAATTTGCTTGATAAAATTAACAAATTGCAAGTTCAAAAATAATTTGAGACTGACACCTAATAATCATGAATGCTTGTGACAATGGAAACATGGTCGTTGAACACCCCTGGCGCCTTGCGCTTACACAATGTGTATGAGAGAGAGGGAGAGAGAGAGAGAGAGAGAGAGAGAGAGAGTGAGAGAAAGATAATATTGCTATCTCTTTCGCTCTCTCAATCTTTCCTTGCCACTCTCTAAATTCTCAAAAAAATGTAAGAAAAAATTTTTATATCGTTCGATTCAGCATGCAAAAATCTGTGAATGATGAAAGGTTATGCCAGAGCAAAATCGAAGTATGGCCTTTTGACTGAATTATGTATATATCATTTAGTTTAGCCATAAAAAAATTTTATGTTTAAATATTTGATACATTAAAGGTATTGAAGAAATTATCGTATTTATTCAATATTGTCTGCATTATAGGCTGATGATGGGATACAACAAAATTTTTTAGACTCGTTTAGCTCTCAAGTAATTGCCAGTTTTGCAAATCAGCTGTAAAACAACCAGCACCGCCACAATGATAACTCGAGAACGATTGGTCGTAGAAAAATCTCAAGCATATCAAAATTTTGGGCTTTTTATGGGCTTTCAAATGCATACAAACAAAACAAAAAAAAACCACCCTTTCTGTGTACACTAACACCCCCCTCCTCAACTTGCGTGAATAAAAATGACAAAAAAATATAAAATTTTTTTTTTTGCAACTGAATAGTGTTGAGTAGCAAGTAACTTTGATAACAGTGCTGTGAAAAAATTTTAGTTTGTCGTTTTCATTATTATTTACAGGACATATGCATGTGGGGGTGTCAGTTTATGCAGAGAGGGTGACTTTTTAAAAATTTGTTTATATGGATTTGAAAGCCCATAAATAGCCCAAAATTCTGATATCCTTGAGATTTTTCTACGACCAACCGTTCTCGAGTTATCATTGTGGCGGTGCTGGCTATTTTACAGCTGGCACCGCCACTTTGAAGTGTCAATGATTCTAGATTGAGAAGAGCCCAAAAATTTTTGTTGCGGCCCAAAATTAGCCCATAAATAGCCCATAAATTGGGCACAAAAAGTTTTTGATTTTGACGTTGTGGCGGTGCTAGCTTCCTCGACCCGTTTTGTTAGCAGCCAAGCAACTCATTTATTATCTGATGCTGCCGTTACTGCTGGCTTAGAGCCCTAGTAAGGTTTAAGTTGCTGATGCTGCCATTATTATTATATAGTAGTTGGTTTTTGCGCGTCATCAGTTTTGCTGAAGCGAATTCTCTGTTTGGATATCGAAATTGCTTCTATATCGAATTACCTAAAAATTCCTCAAACAAATGTAAATGTGTTTATACTCACATGCTGTGTTGATTTTGTCTCATTCTGCAGTAGTGTATTTGTTTTCGCTTCTGTGGGTACCAACATGTGTGCCACATGTAACATTCTTCCTTCACACAACGCTGCTTTGAATGTTTTAACCAGCACCAAACTTCAGGCCACAGCATTTCTTGTGCACCATTAAGCAATCGAGCCTCACCGTTAGGAGAACAGCAATAAAAATCAACCCAGTGCACTAAAAGCAACACTTACATCAGATTAGAGAGAAATGAGACCTGCTTTGCTGTGGAACGTTTTTAAAAGCAACAATAAACCTTGGGTATTGAAGGAGTTTTTCATTTCTCTTTCAATAAACGCATCGAAGGGAAGTAACACCTTGCTGGTGGGGGGCTGTCTAGAGTAGTGTGCATGTGTTTGGTTAGTTATTTCTGCATTCACACCTTTGCACTAACATACACCCACATACAAATAAATGGTTGGTGTTTATTTCCCTATGTGTTTGATTCCCCTTAGCTTTTGAAATCTCCCTTCCGCTAGAGCGCAATCTTTTCGCCACCGAAGGCTGAGGTCAAGGACGCTGACAATCGGTAGGTCCGCATTCGGCCGCCGTTTTTGGCAAGTAATTTAACCAATGTGTAAACTGCACTCTCGTTTGTAGCGACATTTCTGTACAACAAGTCAATTTGCATTTTCGGCATTCAAACGTTTTTACATATACAACATTTCTAGTCAAAATAGCAAGTTTCAAATTCGTATCCTTTTGTGTGTATGTATGTGTGTGGAACTTTTGAAGACGTTGTATTTTAAAAGAGTGCTCGAAAGTGATGCCAATATTGGTTTAATTTGATATATTGATTGTTGAAATACACCTATTTATCGCTTTTTTTTATTTTGTATTGTAAAAAGTGACTTAGTCGCTTTTTCGTGATTTCATTTATGAAAACTAGGTTTCACCAAATTTTGTTTCTCCAAACAGTCTGAAAACCAGTTCCGAAAAAGCAAACAACTCGATTAATTTCTTATAACAACAGCCGACAACAGCAACAATAATCTACGTTCAAGATATGAGCCTCAACATTGGGGGAACTTATCGCTGACTCTTCAATTAGTGAAAAAAGTCTGAGTCTAATTTTTACTCTTGGGCATAGTCTCCATTCAAAGCTATGGGCTCAACCCAGCAGACTCCCAACATTTTGACACCTGTTAGCAGAAAATATTTGTCAAACTTTTGATGTGAACTTTTTGCCTTGGAGGAATCTCTCCATGTTTGGAAATTAATAATAGCTATTATATAGCTATAGACTATAGTCACTGGGAGCCAAATCTTAAGCACAATAAAAACGGTCATCCAATTTGGGGGCTGTCCTTTCATCGACGAATGTACCAGTGCGTTTTTGCCATATGTGGCCGTGTTTTATTCACCATTCCCGTAACGCAGCTGTTACCAGCACGATTTTTCCTTTCTCCGATTAATTGTTTCAAATTATTCCGTGCGCATCCCCAAAAATGCTTGTGGACGGCTGCAACACACTATTCAGCAGACCCATGCTTCTACTACAGAAAGTATTAGTAGATTTATGCTTCATCCACAGTCTCAAATTGACGCAAAAAGTCCTGTAGATTTGCGAAACAAGGCCACGCAATTTTAATTTACGTTCTTTTAAGAAGGACGACATTTATATTCGAGACCCAGGGATCTTCTTTCCTTCTAGTAAAACGGTATATGCAGCTACCAAAGATGCTCACTTGTGGCATTGAAAATCCAGCTCCTGTTCTTAAATCTGCAAACCGAACAACTTTGTACAAAATACCAAACAATAAAACAAAAATCTCCACTTTCCCTTTAATGTATCCGTGAGCAAGAGGATATTTCTCTCCCACGTTTGAAACAGCTTGTAGACGATGTTGAGTCAACCGAGCAGCGGAGTTGAATGCAGCAGTTGAAACGTCCAAAGTACCAAACTAAGTTGTCTAACAAAGCGAAAATATGAAATGAGCAATAAAGTACACTGAGGGAAGTAGCATGCAGAAACCAAGTGAAAAAGTAAATAACTTTTGCTAAGCAGCAGTCATAGCAACAACAATGGCAGAAGCGAATTGCAGCTCTATAATTTTGCTCAGGTCAAAAAGTGTGCAACTGGAATGTTGCGCAACAATATGTACTGTTGTTATTTCTCTAGTCCAGTTAGTCAAGATATTCTGGTAACTCCCAATTTGAGTTGAATACATTTTTATTGCTTGTTCCCGGGAAACGCCCCCTCCTAAATGTGGCTGACTATGGACGATTGTTACTACTGCTGCTGCGACAGTTCTGTACAATGTGTTGCTCGCTTTATTTGTAAAAGACAATTATGTTGCTGCTTATTTCAAATGTATGGATTAAAAGCGGATGAAAGGACTAGGAACGAATAAACGAAGGAGTGGGAGGGGATAGAGATGCTGACGAAGCATGTCAGGGTAGAGCAGAAGAGTAATAGCAATGAATGAATGGCAAATGGCATTCAAAGTGACGTGACTAGACTCACCACTGTTCAGACACTGAAAGGATAGAGGACGCTTAGCAAAATAAACCGTTGGCATATGTTTTCAACTGAGCCGAGCTCTTCAAAATACAAAAAAGTGCCTTTCAGTCTTTGCAAAATCTTTGCGAGTTCAAAAGAGGGACCAAAAGTAACGTACCCGTGTAGATGTGGAAAATGTGGCTTTTAAATTCTAGCAACTGAAGTGAACTTTGCAACACATTGTTGCATTTTAACTAGCGAATTGTAAATGAATACAATGGTCTTACGATAATCATATCTTCTCAGTCAACGATTCACTACTTCACCGTATCAAAAGACTTACCATTTGCGTACTCGTATTGCAGCCGCTTGCAGTTTTACATTCGTCATTTATTTTGAACTGCGGCGCCATTGAGCTGGTTGCGTGGCATATTGACAATGGTTAATTGGGAAAAATTGTAATTATGAAAAATAAGAGGAACAATTTGACTTCCTTGGCTTGGCGAGCGTTTGCCTCATTCGGTTCTGCTGTTCCGCTCTGGATGGCACACAGGATTGCATTTTAATTACGAAATTGCACAAAGGCGATTCGGTAAATCTTCAGTTCGCGGAAAAGCTGCTGGCGGCCAAAAATATGAATTATAATTAAAACTTTGCAACATTCATAATTTTTCTTATTTATCTGGTGTTCTCATAGTTCGTTAACTTAATTCTTTTGGCGCTCTTTTTTAATATTCTAAACCAAATAAACGTTTGAGTTTGGTTTCTGAGGCTTGAAAGACCTTTTGATGCATGAAATTAAAGCAGCCACGCAAAAGGGAGTTCCAATTTGGATGGAGTTGGGGGTTATGCGGAGTGTACCTTTAGGGCGAATAGTCGTTGAGAATACACCAAATTCAAGCATCTGCCACGTTACAAAATATTTTCAGGTCTCTAAAGAGTGGCTTTATAATCGACAAAGATGTGATGTCTTAATTCTTTTTTCTAGATGATATATTATATTTACCGAATCTTATCAGAATACAATTAGCTTTTAAAGGTAATCCTAAGCATTTGACCCAAAATACTGTACAGAATCTTATAAAGGGTGTTTTTTTAGAGGTTAGGTTTTCAAGTTGGCACTACTTTTTTCGTAGATGGTCTTTTTGACAGCTGTCACTTGATTTATGCTCAGTTTGGTTTGCCATTTCATAATGAATAGACTTACACCCGAACAACGTTTGCAAATCGTGCAAATTTATTACGAAAATAATGGCTCGGTTCGCGCGACGCATCGAAGAAAATTTTGTTCAGCGATGAAGCTCACTTTTGGTTGAATGGGTATGTCAATAAGCAAAATTGTCGCATTTGGAGTGAACATAATCCACAAGCCATTGCTGAGACGCCGTTACATCCTCAAAAAGTCACTGTTTGGGGTGCTCTATGGGCAGAGGGAATCATTGGTCCATATTTCTTTAAAAATTAAGCCGGCCATAATGTTACAGTCAATGGAGAGCGCTATAGAGCCATGATTAATGACTTTTTCGTGCCTAAATTGGACGATGTTGATGTGGGCGACCTTTGGTTCCAACAAGACGGCGCTACATGCCATACAGCCAACGCAACAATCGATTTATTGAAGGAAACTTTTGGTGAGCGCATTATCTCGCGCCGTGGACCTGTGGCGTGGCCTCCAAGATCGTGCGATATAACACCGCTGGACTATTTCTTGTGGGGCTATGTGAAGTCGCTTGTCTACGCAGATAAGCCCGAGACGATTGACGTCTTGGAAGAGAATATTCGGCGCGTTATTGCTGACATACGGCCCCAATTGCTGCAAAAAGTGGTCGAAAATTGGGCCTCTCGGCTGGAATTTATTCGAGCCAGCCGCGGCGGCCACTTGCCCGAAATCATTTTTAAAACATAATGGCAAACCCTTATCTTTATAATAAAGCTAAATTCTTGGCCATAACATTAAATTATATACGTTTTATTTCATCTTGAAAACCTAACCTCTAAAAAAACACCCTTTACCATGCGATTCGCGTTGCGCCTGATCGTAACGTGGCTATGTATGCAGCACATTTTTTCTACGGCCTCGTTATAGCAGTTGTTTTTTAAACTCGCCACAATTCGGTTGCTCTGCGGTTAAATTCTCTGCTCTTGAAATTATCAATAACTTCCGGAAGAAAGATTTCAGCAGGTTTTATATGGGCATGGCTTCATTACCCTTGGAACACCAACTGAAGCATATTTGTTAACTTAGGCAGCCTTGAATCGTTTCCCTTTGAACTGCGTCCACTTTTAGCTTCCACAATCGCCCACAAATGCTTATGGAGCGGAGCTGCGAACAATTAATTGGATCCATACAGGGTTTGATTGAAAAGCAATGAGCCTTCCCGCGCGGAGCATCTGCCAAGTGATCAACCGAATCCGCTGGTGGGGGAAAATGATCATTGGACCTTCACCTTCCACTAGAAACCGGTCCCAGTTCGCTGGCAACAGCGGTGCAGTCAACATCGCTTCGCGCGTGAAAGCTGTTTGAAAAGTGTGTTAGGATTTTGCAGTGGCGAAAATGCAGCGATCGTTGGAGCAACGTTACTCGATCAAAATTTGCGTAAAGCTAAACAGTTGTACCTCCAGGAAGCACTGTAAACGCGGCATTTTACAAAGAAGTGATCCTTCAGTTGAAAAACCGCGTCGCCCGGGTTCGGCACGACCTCGTCAACAATTGGACCCTTCCCTTTTAGGGGCTTATCACTGTTAACAAATTTGAGCAATTTTTCTTCATTTACAATAGAGATATTACGTTTGTGTTTTGGGAATTACCGTTATGTGGGAGGTGAGCGTGGTTATTAACCGATTTTGCACATTTTCAATGCCAACCGACCTTAGGCAAAAATAATATGTACAGGGTGTCAGATGGCAGAATTGGTGATTAAAAGCTTAATTAAAAAATAAAGACGAATGATAAAAGTTTTTTTCAATGACTATTGCAAAGCAAACAAGTGCGGATTTTTTTTAAGTCGGATGAGCTATTGGAATCTGGTCTTCGAACTCCGTGCCGCTCGCTGAAGACGTGATGGCGAAATGCCATTAACCCCGTGAGCGCGATTTTCTTTTAGTGCTGAGTTGCTCCCTGGGTTTGTTGCGTAGTCTTTACTCTTAAGCTAATTTGTTCACCCTTCCTCTATGATATCGTGACTAATAACCGGCACGAACAACTTTAATTTAAAACCTAATTCAGCCACCGGAAACCCTATATGTTTCGTTTTGGTGCATATACTTATATGTCTATATCCACTATTTCGATTCCTTCCTCCTGGTTGTGTGAACAAAATTATAATTCTCTTGTGCACAAGTGCGCGCTGGTATAAAAACAAAAAATATCTCAGACTTAAATTACAGAAGTGTTGGAAAGCTGGCTCATCCCCAAGTCCCTAGCAAAGTGCTGCACAGCAAATTCCAAGCAGAGGCGAGAAGTCTAGAGACAACAAAAACATTGAAAGCTACGAAAAGAGCTGGCGGGGAATACAAAATAAAATTAGTTGCTGCATGAGCCTGTCAGCCTGCCGGCTGTGGTATAATGGTGTTTGTGTGCGTATGTGTGTATTTTTTTTAATATTTCAGTGCTCATTGTTGTTGCACGCGCTCATGTGGCACATGCACATAGACAATAATTCCATTTCTTCCATTGCGCTGCGGAAAGTGCTCTTCTTGTATTTTCTTGCTAACAACGCCGAACTGCTTACTCTGTACCGTCAATTCTCCTCCTGGTTGCCTTGTCAACTATTGTTTGTTTTCCATTTGACGCCTTTGGCTTTTGCCTACTTGCCTTGTCAGGATGCCCTGTTTGCGTTCCCCATCGTTTTAATGGATTTTCTTACTTGTCAACCTCAAAATGGCAACGAAAAATTGAATGTGCACAACAGCCACAAAAACAGAAACAACAGCTTCAACTGAAATGATAAATTCGACAAGTGTTAAACAACATTAACATCAGCGGTATTGGGAGTGTCATTGCAACAAGGCGCTATGGGAAGGGATCCTACGCTGAGTGAGCGAGCGTTGCTTGGTGGGCGTAATGCCAGACGTTTAGCAGGAAAAATATGCTACATATGTATGTATCAAACGCATGTATGTACGTGCCCTGGGGTAAGCTGTCGTCGTTGCTGATGCGAAGTTTCATGATGTTTATTATTTTGCCACTTCGCACACAAATTCTCATTGGCCGACGACGAGCATGACGAGCATGACAAATGTAAATGTAAAGGTTGCAAATTGACAATAATATGGCAACTGGCTGTTGCTTCGTATTCTCATATCAGTTGGCGAAAATCTCACGAAAATATTATATAATTCGTTTCGATATCAGGGCTTTTCGGAACGCCTTGGCGTATAAGTAACCCAATCATGCGAGGGACCTGGTTACAAAGAACATCTCAATCATTGCCCTAACATCTCTGTCGATGTGTCACATTATTTAGTCAAGTGAAACACCAGACACCACTCTTAGGATAAAACAAAAATTCCAAAGCATGTGCCGTTTGATTTCTGAATGACGCACAACTGTCATTCAAATATTGCTGATATGCAACTTTTGCTTCAATTTATGCTGCAATTCCTTCGGCGCAACTATGTAGTTAAACCAACTTTACCAGTGCAGTGGCGACCGCCGTTGCCGAATCGCTTATGCGTATCTAGCATTTGTTAGGTCTCGGGTTCCAAACCGCTCTGTAAAATTATTGAATAGTGCTGCAATAAGTTCTGTTACATTATTTTCAAAGCAGTAAGTTTTTAGGTTTCAAATTGAATGGAAAAAATATTTAATCCCGAATTCAATTTAGTTTAGTTTAAAATTTCACTTGATTAACATGGAGTAAGGTGACAAGTAAAATCGTATCAAGGTTGCTAAAAAATTTGTCATGCTTGCCAGAATGCCGTAGAATTGTCTAATGTGAAGGACGGGATGAAAACGTCAGACGTCAGACGAGTAGAGCCTTAAAGTTGTGCGGAAGTGAATTCAAGGAAAATCCTTGAGGAAGCAGAAAATCATGGTTGAGGAACTGGGTACGTTTTCCAGATCCGTGTCTCGATTAATCTATGATGATCTTCACATAAAAGCCTTTCGCAGGCGAACTCTCCATCTGTTTACTCCGCTATTAAAACATATATGATTATAAAGGTGCAAGAAGCTTTAGCAGTGGGACGTCAGCAGCACCTACGAAAATTTTATTTTTACGATGGCAGAAGTTTTAACAAATAACGTGCAAAAGTTTGCGTAAGAACATCGCAAGAAGAGAAATATGCTCTACCAAGGGTTCAGAGCGGTCGTCATCTAGTATACATCATGGTTTGGTTGGGACTATCCATACAGTCGTCACTTCTTCGGATATTTGCGAAACGGGTATAAAAGCTCAGCGGTGAATTTAACAAAAAACATCTTTAATGAGAGCGCTGTATTTATGATATTGTTTTAAATTTCATCTAAAAAATATATGTCAACCCATTTAATAATAGCCCCTGAAAAGAATTGTATGAAAACGTCGATATCTTCTCAACCAAGCCTCACGAAAAAGAGTATTTCCTCAAGGAAATAGTGGACGGGGTGTGAAATTTAAAGACAGGGCCTGGTAGGGGTTCGAAGTTGAACGGAAAGGTTGGGGAAGGAGTTTTTGCGAGGATCGCCCCATCAAGATGAAATTCAAAGTCGCCAGATTCTTTGGCCACGGCTCTATCGGGGGCGCCCGAGAGAACCTCTAAAACTAGCAAGCCACAGTTCTCGAATTTCGCGGGCATTATTTCTGGACATTTTCCTATAGGTATCCATGCTATGAGACTTAGTATTAGTGAGTCCTTGCTGTAGCAACTAGAGAATGAGTAGGAATCATGTCAGCACTTTCTCTTCAACTGCCCTGCTCTCTCCGACTGAGTTTCAGATATGCGGGCTTTCACTTTTTATATATTATAATATTTGCAGCAGGTTTAGTATCACATACCTAGAGAATTTCGTCCGTAGTATGAAGCGAGGTAACATAACCGTAGGTAGTCAGCATTCGGGTTTCTTCTCCATAACATCCAAGCATAACACCCTCTCGTCTATCCTTTCGTCCTGTCTTTCTCTCTTTTATTCTCGCAATGGTATCACAACGGACGAAATTTTGCACATTCGTCCAAATGGGTCTTCGCATGGGCAACCATGGGAAGTAAACAACACATATTGTAATTCATATAACAACAAAAATAGGTCCTGCGTACCTAAATAGCATTTAATAGTATTTGGAATTTATGTATACTTGTATTATTTGTAAACATGTATGTATGTATTTTACTTGTGAAAGCAACTCAACCATTAAATCTGCATAATTACGATATGGCGCACTAAATATACTTCATTTTATTAGGTTATCTTAAATGTTTGTGCAAAACGCATGCAAATTAGAAAGAAACATATTTCGATGCTCGTAGATAGTTTATTGTATTCCAACACGCCGCCGACATTTCAATTTACGCTTTGTAAAACCGTTGCTTTAAATTATTTATAAATTGTTCGTTTCTCTTCCGTTTCCCCCCCTAGTCCTCAGTATTGATTAAGAGTGAGTCAGAGGTCAATGCCGCCCAACAACAGCAGCAGCAACAGCAACAACAGCAGCAGCAACAAAGTATTTCCAATAGCTCTGGCGGTGGCTCGGGAGGTGGTGGCAGCGCCATCACATCAATGACAGCAACCTGCGGCTCAGGCGCCCCAGTAGCCGTAGCCACAACTAACACCAACACTAGCAGCTGTATAACTAGTCAAAGTCAATCTGTAAACGGAAGCGGCGCAACTGCTGCAGTCTCGTCGGTCGACAGTAATACTGCCACCGCAAACGGCGTTACCGCCATCACAACCACCGTCACACCCGGCAACGGAGGAGATTTGCTCGCCACCTCACATCAACAACAAGTTATTGCTGGCTTAGGAGGTGATCAAGCAACGGTCGGCGCTGTCGCCACCTCCGTTACCGCCACTTCAGCTGCGACTGACACCCTGGCCGCGACTAGCACTGCAACTAGCGTCCCTAGCACTGGCTTGTTACCAACAATTATGTCCACATCGCAGTCAGTGGCTGGCTCAGTTGACTCAGGATCAATTGTGGCACCGTTGGTAAGTGGCGCAAGCACTTCACAGGTCATAGCCTGCCTCAACGCTGCCGGCGTCAGTGCCGGTGGTGGCATCATGACCTCTGCCGTGCCATCCACACCCGTAGCCACTAGTCTCACCTCGGCTCTAGTCCCACTACATCAACAGCAGCAACAGCAAGCTATCATCGATGCCAAAAATCAACCAAAGCGCTTGCACGTTTCAAATATACCATTTCGATTCCGTGATCCCGACCTTCGCGCCATGTTTGGGGTGAGTTGAGTCAGCAAATGATGACCAACCGTATCAACTACTTATATGGTTTAATAAATTATGTTTCTACCCTATTGTGAATAATGATTTTTACTTTAAATAATTCTTTGCTCCTTCCTTCATATTTTGACGATATATTCGCAATACCCCGATTTTTCTGGATGAACGGTTACTTTGTCTCCAACAGCAATTTGGCACCATCTTGGATGTAGAAATCATTTTCAATGAGCGCGGCAGCAAGGTAAGTAAAGGTTTTCATTTTAGTTCCTTGAAATATGTAAGAGTGTATGTGTATATTATAAGCCTACAAAATTGCATTCCTCGCCCATTCCTTGCATTCCTCTCTCAAAAATAAAATGGCAATGTGTGTATGCAAAGAGTTTTTCATTGTAATATATTAAAGTACCCTCACGAGGCAAATGCAAAATAAGCTTTTGCAGTAAAATCGCTAAATTCATGAAATATACCGTTTGAAATTTATTTAGCTCCTTCCAATCAAAGCTCGGGTACACTAAAAAAATAATTATATATGTACATATCTGTTCTTATTGAGCAGTTTAGTGCCAACTTCTTTTACTGTAGGTATTTTTCTGTTTGACTGTCTTTTGACTTAGATTAGCAAAAAGCATCACAACCGCACTGCGATAAATAAAATCCTCTCATAAAGTATTTCTTGTTCATGAAATAGAATTACCAGTTGCATTGTATGTGAAATGATCGGCTCAACTTTCTAACTTCTTTGCCACAACGCTCTTGCACCTGTCTTTTCAGCTGCTGCTGTTCACGTGGACGCTGGCTGCAAAAGGATGTCACACCATGCAGCATGCAGCAGTCACCACAGTTGAACACAATATGTTTTGTGGTTCACAACCTAACAACCGACAAACTTTTGCACCGATACTCGTACTTCTTAACACATACATACACACATGGGATCTCATGCATTGAAAGCAAAGAAACCAAAATCAAAAAATTCACATCCGAACACAAATACAAACTGCTCTTTGAAAAACCGCTGTGAAGTCACGGTGATTTTGAGACATTTGTGGAATTCTACAGGCGATATCCCCTGATGTGTCTAAAGCTGCAACATGTAAATGGAAACTTATTTCCTTGCACTACTGGCGCTTAGTCGCCTTGTAATGTTTCTGGCGGTTTTTCTTTTAACCGAAAGCATTTACATAGATTTACTGCTGACTTGAAACCTTTTTTTGTTACGTTTGGTCGCTGGGGTATTCTATTTACAGTCAAAAGTGAAGAAGATAGGCACCAAACTTTCAGGTATCTGATTAAGGATCTTCTTCTTCTTCTAGTTGAGTTAACCGTTTCTTTAAGTAACAGACTTATTTAAAAGTTTCCATTGTCCCAATTTATTTTCATTATTATAAAATGCATCTTTGTTTGTATTATAAGAGAGTCAAAATCTTTCATGACAAATGCAGTTAAATATAGTGGCTCTCAGTTTCAACATCTCCACTCAAGAATTTGAATTTGAACTTATCGCACCAATTTCAGCGCTAGTACGCTTTAGACTGGGGTTAGTCATCAGCGCGCGCTTCACCAATGTCTCGAAAAAAGTATTGGCTTTTTTCCATTAAATCCGAACGATATCCAATCCTATTTCATTTGAGGAGGACCACAACATGAACGCTTCTTACCATAATTTATTAGAAATATTCTTGGCCAGTATTCAATGTGTCGAAAGCTCACCTCCCTCCGTTGGTAGAAGCAGTGAACCGCTGAGTTGAGTTCAAGTTTTAGTTCTTTTACACTTAGGAGAAATGTTTTTCCTTTGTTGGCTTGAAACTTTTCTATAACATTTTCATTAAATTTTTAAAACTCTTTGCATTTCGTGTACTCCTGACAATCTAAAACTAAACAAAAAGTGCCAATAATTTAATTTCTGCATAAAAGGAAAATAACTGGCATTTATGGAACAGTTTTTACAAATCTTCAGGCAGTTAATATAAAATCCTCTTGTGTCATCTTGCCTAGGCCTATTTTTGTTTTTCTGTTAGGACGAGTTGGAAAATGTTTACACCATCTAAGCATTTCATTTATAGCCGCGTATTTTTGCAAACCGGGTGAATAGTTGATACACAACATAAAAGTAAACGAATAACAGGACGGAAAACGTGTACTCTGTAAATAGATTTATATCCTTATTTATTTTTATCTTCCCCACCGTTTCCGTTTCTTCTAGTTTTTTTACAATACAACGAATACAGAAAAAATAAGACCAGACTTGGTGTGTGTTATTGTCGAAATTGAAAATAGTTGAAGAAAACACGAAATTTATATTTAGTCACTTAGTATAGTCTGTAAGAGGGAATCCGAAATTATGAAAAACATGTTAAAGTAGTCAGTAGAAGAAAAATGAATATTTATGAATGATCCTTATTGCTGCATGCCTTATCCCACCCCCTCATAGTTGTACGTTAACTATTAACTATTAATAAATATTTAATTAATGGTTTTATGGAATTCGTTCTTATTACCCTTAATCCATTTGAATGATCGCAATTCTGAATATATTATTTTTCTTTTTTTATGTATATTTCTTGTCCGATTGCATGCGATTGCGATTACGATTTGCTGGTGATGTGTTGATAATGCGATGCTGTAAAATACCCAATGCGCACAATGGCCTTTTGCCTGCAATGTGACATGTGTGGTGTTCCATGTGTCATCTTGCAGGGCTTTGGCTTTGTAACGTTCGCAAATAGCAACGACGCTGAACGGGCACGCGAACGTCTTCACGGCACTGTGGTTGAGGGACGCAAAATCGAGGTGGGTGCATGTTGTACGATTATCTTGACTATTCATTAACAATCAATTGAATACGTAGTATTTTATTCGTACTATATTTACTTCATATGTATGTACTTGTATACTAGATTTGCATTTATACCGATTTATTGCATTTTCGTATGTACTTTTATAAATACCATGTATGCTTATTTTATCAGTATGAAAACACAGTATTATGGATCATATTCACAAATAGAATTTAATAATGGAATGCAAATCGAAAAATAATAATAATTTGCTTACTTTGAGGTGGCATTCTGTGCAATTCATTAGAATCAACTGTATTTTGTAGAAATCCTCTACTTTGGTATAAAAAAGCTCTAACATTTGGTATGCTCATACGATTTGAGACTATACCACCATAATTGAAGTGCTAAATATGACACCCATAAAATACCTATAAAACATGTAAGCATGGCGTTTCTTAATGTTTTCGTAATGGATGTGTCAAAGCTTCTGGTATGGAATGTCAGGAAAGTTTAACGCATCAGAAATCATATACATCCAACTCACAAAAAATAAGGAAAAATGCCAATTTTTTCAGAGAATACGAGTAATCGTAATGCTATATCGGAACTTATTGTACTTTTACCATTGAGATGAAGTTAGTCATATTAGGAAAGATGTAGAGAAGTCGTAGAATTGTCCAAGCTACACAATTCTAGATTATTATACATGGAGATGATAAAGAAGATGCTAACATACTAACATTTGAATTATATGGCTTAAAATCAAATAAGCGGTTATTTTTGTTTATTTTAACCAGTCCTAGAGTTTGAACCGGTCCCCAGGCACACCGTGCACACAAAAGTAAATGTTGCACGTTCAGAGACTAAAAACACATTACTTGTTATACTACATTATGTCAAACAGTACCAGGAATTGTACAATAAAACGCAAAATAATTGTTTAATCATCAAAATTTATTTTGTCGCCTTCAAAATAGGCTCCATTCGAAGCAATAAACATATGCCATACACTAGATTAGTCCAGTCATCAAAACACCTTTAAACGCGTTTGAAGAGATCTTCTTCAGCTCCTTCAGCGAATTCTCCTTAATGGCCTCTATCGACTCAAAGCGACGTCCACGGAGTAGCAATTTAAGTTTTGGTGAAAAGGAAAAAAACAGGGGGCTAAATCCGCGAATACGGTGGTTCGATGATATTTGTCGAGTTATTGGTGAAAACAGTGTTCACAATATGAGCCTTGTGAGACGGTGCGTTATCATGGTGCGAGATCCGTGAGTTTTCTTTCCACAAATTGGACCGTTTCCTATGCACAGCGTCGCATAACTTCCAAGTAATATTCTTTATTTACTGTAGAACCATTTGGAACGAATTCCGAGTGCACAATACCATGATAATCAAAGAAAACGAGTAGTATGACTTTCACTTTCAGCCGCCTGTTGATTGGTTTGCATATCAAACTCATATACCCACGGCTCATCACCGTTGAGTCCGAATTCACTTGCTCTAGCATGTCTTCAGCCACCTTCTTCCGATGAATTTTTTGAATTTCGTTTTCAACTCTCTTGGAACAAGTCGAGCAACCACGCGTCTCATGCCCAATTGATGATGTAAAATGTTGGGAATTGATTCGTGAGTCACGTTAAGGTTACGAGCTGCCTCCCCTCATGGTTTTCCAGCACCATTTCCTTGACTTTGTCGACGTTTTCATCCGGTGAAGACGTTGATGGGTGACCAGACTGGGTCAAATCTTCCACGACTTCTCGGCCCTCTTCAAAAGTCTTTTACCACTCGTAGACCCGTGTTTTTGATAAAGCACGCTCGCCATAGGCTTTCTGCAACATTTTCCACGATTCGGCACACGAAATCCCGTTCAAAACGCAAAATTTAAGACGAATTCTTTGTTCGATATTTTTATCCATAGCCAAAAATAAGCTAATCGGTAGATCACGCTCAAACTCTGCGACACTATAGAGGACAGTTGTACCAACATTCTAGCAAACAAATGGATTTGTAGTACTCAGAATTGACTGTTTTAAGTTTTTCTAGTGGTACAATTGCGGCATGAACAGATTTTCTGAAGAAACAGACGAGCAGCTTTGGGCTGCGTGTTCCGCACATAACTTTTGTTGGATTAAGCTCGCTTTGCTACACCCATACTGTCGATAGCTGTTTTGCTTCCAGCTCGTATGCATAGATCCAGGATTCGTCATTTATTACGACGTTGGAACTCTTTGTACCAGCGTTTCATAGTGGCTAAGCGTGGTGCTTCAACATCCAAAGTCGAAGTAGGTTGATCAATGCACCTCCGTCTCGATAATCCACGTCGAAAATCGTAACAAATCATCGCACAAAAAGTTTACGAGTTAATTCCATCTTTTCAGCGAGATTTATTTTTCAGATCACTGAGAAAAGAACTAATAAAGGTCGTAAGTGAAAACGTTACATGTAAGTTTATGCAAAAAATACCAAACTCCTCCATATAAATATCGAATTGCACCATCACACGTTTTGTTGCAAAGGTGGAAAATATAAACGGCCACCTGGGTATAAACCTGGCAACCTTTTTCGTTGATAATTCTAATTAAAATTACCATAAAGCGCTTAGTTTTTCCTGCTTCCCTGTATCCTTTGATGCATAAATTCAAATCTGTGCAACGAATACAAGCTTTGCAGATTTCATTTCAAGACAAAACACAAGTCGTAGAATTCTATTGCTGCAAAAGCTCTAAAGCAATATTGCGTATATCATCCAGAACTTGCAAGTGACGCGAATATTCGCACAAAGATGGAACATCAGTAAAAGCAAAAACAAGCCGCCGACAGCATCAGCGACTGGTGAGGATAGAGTGTGCGGCCATTCCAATGCTATCGCCTTTCATTAATGTTTCCGTTACCAGTTCGCTGCTATATTCCTCTGCGCCGCCACTTGTGCTTTGGCAGATCCCTACGATTTCAAAACGCTGTCAATTTACTCGCTCAACAGCATAAACGAATCCTTTTGAAATCCCACCCAAACTGACAAGTTGCCCTTGGAGGCTCAAAGTGGTAACTGGAAAGCGAAAGACGAAAATAAACAGTCTAGCTGCGGGGCTATGACAAAAAATGTGTACATACGATCATACATACATACGAGTGCGTACATACATACATAAGCATATGGAACAGTATTAATATTTTCAAATTCTTGGCTCGTTAAACATTCTTATTTATGGTGATGAACCTAATTTGTACAAATTCTCCGGTTGGTTTCGAGCTTCCACAATTGTGTGCATACGAATATGTCGGTGGGCATTGGCGTGTATGGCTGATTTTGCGACTTCGATAAAATTAAACAACTGAAATGAGAAGTCCACACAAATTCGCCAAACTTAAAAATAGCCGCATGCTGTAAAATATAATATTTCAAGGAGTTTGAATGTTAAATTAAAATTGAACTCTTTATCAAAAGTCCCAAATGTACACGAATTGAAAAACCGCAATGCAATGTCGACTTGTTTCTAGGCAAAATCAAAACTAGCAATTATTTATGCATTATAACAAATACAGTTTATGTTTTTATTGTTTTATTGCTTCCTGTAGCACCTGATGTATCTAAGGTATTTTTTCTTTCGGTAGTAAATTTGTGTTCCTTTTTTTGAAAAAAGTAGTAATAATAAAAATAAACTTAATATTGAATATTGAATGAATATTAAAGTCAAAATCTCGGTTTTAATTACATCCAATGTAATGAAAGGTATGCCTGCCTGCCGAAAAAGCTTTTCACATTTTTTCATTACCTGTTCGTCTGGCTGTGTTTTGATGAATGTAAGTACTCGTATTTACTTATATAGGGTTTTTCAGTAAGAGCGCTTTTGAACTTTTTTGAATAAAACACAAACGGTTTGACTTTTTTAACTAATTTTTTTTTTATTATCGAGTTTGAACATATACATTTAAGTATGAAATTCAATTTCTTTTGCATGACCACCGCGTGCACGTTTTACGAAGTCCAATCGTTGAACCCAATTTTCGACCACTCTTTTGCATAAATCGGCCGAAATTCCAGCAATTTCGCCTTCAATATTGGCTCTGAGCTCACAAATCGTCGCCGGCTTGTTACTGTAGACCAATGACTTCACATAACCCCAAAACGGGACGGCTTGTTAAATGGACCGTAAAATGGCCGTAATGCTCTTAAAGTATGGTAGCAGCAACAGAACGATTATTTTCATAAAAAATTTGCACGATTTCCAATCGTTGCTCAAGTGTGTAGCGTTCCATGATGAAATGTATACTAATGAAGTTTACAAATGACAAGCGAAAAATAAAAAATATTGCGTCGTTCGCCCTCCCTATCGGAAAAAAGTTGAAGCGCACCTATTGAATAACCCTATACCATAAATATACGTATATACATATGCATTTTGTATGTTTTTATTTGCACAAATTGCAATTATGCGGAAGTCATTGTCAATCGCAGGTGAAAATTGTGACATTTCAATTAAACAGAATCAATTCCGCGCAATCCGACAGAATTCCATCTGAGTATGAAAAAAGTATAAAGTAAAAAAAGTATAGTCCTATTTTCGCTGTGTAAATACTTTTACTTAACCATGTATGCATTTATAAATCATAATTAGGGTCTGCAGCAACAGCAGCTGTTCATTCACATTGGATATATGATACTTATACATATGCATATACTTATTCTACTTTTACTATTGAATTATTTTCTGAATTTCACTTAACTGAGCTATGCAAAGCTAGTGGGGAACCATATTTTTGGTTTTCTTTTTTGTATTTATTCAACAATTATACAATAATTTTTTGTAATTCTATTACTTGCCCCTATTTGATGAAAAAATGCTTGGCTATTCCCAAATTATCATTTTTATTACTGAAAACGTCATAATATGTACGAAAAAATTTATAAAATATAAAATCAAAAAATTAAGGAAATGTAATTTTGTATTTGTAGCAATTATAAATGTGAAGTTAAAGAGAAATTCATGAAAATGCCTGCCAGTGTCGCTATGCTGGCAACTATTACATTCTTAAACATCGCTTTATAATATAATGGCATTAAGGATAAAATAATTAATAATTACTATAAAACAAATTCACTGAAAATATTTCTTTAAAGTTATATTAGAATAATGTTGATATTTTTTCACAAATATGCGTTATATTTTAATTTTTTCGGCGCACTTGTAAAGTTATAATAATTATTTTTTAAATATACTTTATGCACAACTAAATTCTAAATTAAATCGTAAATATTAATTATATGCAGCTGAAAATGATTTTTGAAGAGATTTTGAGTCACTTTTCTTCTATACTGTAGTATTTTGCCTTGCTTTTAATATTATTTTTTTGTTAGGTATTAGGTGGCAATCTTATTCAAAACTAGTAAAGGGTTAAGCTGCAATTAGTGGTGCCGTAGCCATAACCTAACATAGTAGCAACATTACAGCATTTGTCGATTAGTCATGCCGTAAGCATAAACAGCTGATATTGAAGTAGAATTAATGACAACATTTGCATTTCGTCATAAAAATACGGATAATTTTCTACCAAGCCAATAAATTTTTCGTCGTTCATTTATAATATTCAAATTTTTATCGCAAAGACTCGTATTAAAATAAATGTAAAGTACGGTTACGGAGGAAAACCAAATTTCAATAGATACATATGGCTACGGTTATGGTTACGGCTTTGTGGAGTAGCACCTATAACCGTTTACAGAGATGCTCATATGTTTGATCAGAACAGCAGGCTGCTATTGTTACGGTTATGGCTAAGATACGGCTCCACAAATTGCAGCTTTAGCTTAATCTTAACTTTATATGTTCCTATGTAGTTATATACCTGGCCCTTGCTCATGATGTTTTTAAGAACCGCTAACCTACGCCAACTTTCAGAAGTTCTTCCTCATTTTTTGTTAAAATCTATATATATAAAAAGAAGTTACATTTCCTTGGTAATCTTATAACTCAAGAACCGACGAACCGATTGACACAAAAATTTTAGAGTTCTTTTCTATCTTTGAGGAGGTGGTTTGTGTGAAGTTTGATTGAAATTGGTGCAGCCGTTTCTGAGTTATGACATTTTATGTGAGTAATAGCTTCTTCTCATACGAAATGCCTGTATGGGAAAAACAACAACAAATACACAGCCGCTTATGAGCGATTCTGTTGTACTGTTGTGGTTGTAAGTGTATTATGTTAATATTAATTTTGGACGAAAATATAAAAAAAACTGGAGCATTCAAGGAACTGGAAAAACATTTTTAACTTTATTTATTTTAGCATAATTTATTTAGCGTAAAAAATTGAAATGGAAATTAAAGAATCAAAGTTTAATTACAAGTTTTTATCGGCTCTTTCACCTTACCTGTATATAGGTGACCACCACAATCAAATTTTAAAAAAGTACAGAAAAGGCTATTGTGACATCTTTAGAAAGCATGTTGAATGAAAAAAATCAACTAATTCAACTGTTTAAACATTTTACGAGTTCTATAAAGAAAACTTAGTATGAAAAATTTCTTGCGATATAAAAAAAATTTTATGTATGGTGGTGCGAAGCCCACTGGGAAATGCTAGTATAATATAAATAAAAATGGACGGTGGGCGTCATTTCTGCCTGAAATTAAAAACATTCTTCCTTTGGAAGTTACTACCCATCGTGTATAATAAATTTTGCACGCGGGTTCTAGTCTAGACTATGTAAAACGTGTCCTAAACCAAATTTGGGAAGATGAGTGGAAAAGAGTAATTTTTTAATGCTAAACGGGAGAAAACGCTCCGGCTTTGAAAGTATTCAATGCGGTACCAGCTGGTGGTAGCAGAGGAAGAGGAAGGCCTCCTCTGCGTTGGAAAGATCAGGTGGAGAAGGACTTGGCTTCACTTGGTGTGTCCAATTGGCGCCGGTTAGCACGAGAAAGAAACGACTGGCGCGCTTTGTTAATCTCGGCCAAAATCGCGTAAGCGGTTATCGCGCCAATTAAGAAGAAGAAGAAACGGGAGAAAAAGGAGGAGAGAATGGCTATTTGGTATGGAATGGTAATTTCGATTTTTACCTATTCAAAATATGCATCAAAGAACCTCTATCAAAATTTTGTGTCAAAAACGAAATTAAGTGCGCGGATGCATTCCGAATGTTGACAGTGTCATACGGAGAAGCTACTTTAGACCGCAGCAACGTTTATCAGCAAAGCAAAATATTATCAGAAGGCCGCGAAGATGTGAACGACGAAAAGCGTGCCGGACGACCGAGCACTTCAACAAGAGACGAAAAAATTGATGAAAATGGTATGGCCAATCGTCGAATCATCGTTAAAGAAGTTGCTGAGGACCTAGACATGTCGAGTGGCTCGTGCCATTCGATTTTTTTCAGTGATTTGGGCATGAGATGGGTCGCCCCAACATTCTTACCAAAACTGCTCAATTTCGACCAAAAGCAGTATCGCATGAACATTGGTAATGAGATGTTGGACTCTGTCCGCGACGACCCAAATTTTCTCCAGAGGGTCATAACTGGTGACGAATCGTGGGTTTATGGTTATGACGTGGAAACCAAAGCTCAATCGTCTCAATGGAAGCTGCCGCACGAACCAAGGCCAAAAAAAGCGCGCCAAGTTCGGTCGAATGTAAAAGTTTTGTTTACCGTTTTCTTCGATTGCAGGGGCGTTGTGCATAATGAGTTCTTGCCACAGGGTAAAACGGTCTATTGACCGGAATATTACCTGCAAGTTATGCGCGATTTGCGCGAAGCAATCTGCCAGAAACGTGCGGATTTGTGGAAGAACAAAAATTGGATCTTGCATCACGATACCGCCCCTGCTCACACAGCGTTGGTTGTGCGCGACTTTTTGGCAAAAAAACACTCTAATGATGCCACAGCCCCCGTATTCCCCAGATATGGCCCCCTGTGACTTTTTCTTGTTCCCGAAACTGAAGAGGCCTATGAAAGGACGGCGCTAAGCTACGATTGACGAGATAAAGACGGCATCGAAGGAGGAGCTGAACAAGATAAAAATACTGATTTTTTGAAGTGCTTCGAAGATTAAAAAAACGTTGGCACAAGTGTATAATATCTCGTGGGGATTGCTTTGATGGGGACAAAATAAGTAGATATTAATGAATAAATAAATAATAGTTCAAAACACACAAAATTCGCGATACTTTGAACACACCACGTATGTTTCATATCCACAAAAATGAATAATGTCAAGTATATAGAGCTTCTAAACAAAGTATCTTTTACTTTTTTCTGACGAAAGGATTTTCGAGCATGACTACGACGCAGCCGTTCATGCTTCCAAAGCACCAACGAAGTTTTCGGCAGTGGAAAAAACCAAAAGAGCCTGTCAATACTTTCTCCATCGGCTAAATGCAAGACAGAAAGAAATGCAAATACTATCGAGGTGTCAAAAACAAACAGAAATTACCAAACTCCAAATTATTAATGTCCCAGAAAAAGATACCACGTGGACAAATCGAACTTTACATAAATGAATGTCCCTACACCAAAATCCATGCCTTCCGGCTTCTTGACTTTCAGGTGCGACAGATATGTTCACTTATTTCATATGGATGTCAAAAGAAAACACCAATAAAAAATATGCCTATATTTCCATCGCCTTCTTTGTCACACTTTTGGTTTCTCTATTTGACAAGTACCGAGAATCTGTCAATAAAACACAAATAAATTGCATATGTATGCGCTTACACCCTTTTTGGGAGTTTTGCCGAGGTCCTCCTCTCATTTTTCTACACTGACTAGCAGTTTGCTAGTCCTCCAGTTATAACTAAATTCTTGGAACTTAATTTGCATACCTCGTATGCATGCTAAAAACTTCCCCTGCGTATTTAATCTGTCTTAATATGCTTTTTAGCCTTACTAAATTCCTTGGAAATATAGTTGTAATGAAAGAATTTGAAATACTTTCGCCATGAAAGTGTAATCATTTGCAGAATTGTATTTATGATGTGTTGGAAGGAAAACTAGAGTGAGTGAGGAGGAGAGGGGCGCTGTTGTAAATAGAATTTGACTTTAATTGAAAATTTTCTGTTGTTAGCAGTGCGGCCTCTGTTGCTGCCGCCATCTACAATGAAGAATAGAAATAAAAATAGCAGCAATACAGCAATAACAATGGCAAAGAAACGGCCTCGCAGCTAACAACAGTGACATAACCTACATTGGTGTGAAGTGTGCTTGTAAAAGACAAGCATGCTTTTTGGCGCACTAGCACTCAAAACCCGAAACACAAACGCACGCATAAGCGGTGCTAGGCGAATGCAAGTGTGAGTCCAGTGGCGCGACGACGTTGGATACTAACCAAAACAAAATGTGTGAAAATGAAAATAGAAACATCATCAGCGGTTGCGATAATAAGACAGCGGATGCTGTTGACACTCAACCAGTGGAATTAGCTAGTAGGTCGTAGCACACAAGGTATGCCCAGAATGAATGAAGTATGGAGAAAAGGCTTACCGAAGCCATTGCTGAGTTTTGTAAAATATCATCACTATGTCATCAACAGAGAACTTGCGCCATGCGATGTCATTTTCATGCAACTCTGTTTAAATAAAGCCCAGCAGGGGCTGCAAATTTTAAGAGTGAAATGGGTTGAATTGCAAGGTGCTGGTGGGCATAGTGGAATGGATGTACAAACATGTTCGTTTGACCCCTATTTGACCAAAACGATCAATTTCACAGAAGCTTTGTCCATAGTCGAATGATTTAAGATGCACGAATCCTAATATTTTTACACACATTTACTCATACGTAAAGGTACAAAAAAACCCATAAGTAGGAATGCGCGCTTAAAAACGCAATTGTACGGATAGACTGGCATTTTGGTAATGACAAACCTCAGAGAGTATTTCTGCTGCTACATCTAGCAGCATTGTTGCTTAATGACTGCGATTTCTTCATCAAGGCGTTGGCTTTGTTTTAACTAGCTTGAGTTTAATGTGTTGGGAAATATTAAAAGTAGCGAGTTTTGTTTAGTTTAAAGCCAAAAAATTTCTCATTTCTAGCAACATTTAAAATAAGAGGAGAAAAAGTATCCAAGTCGCATGGAAAATAAGACAAGGCAATAGCTTGCGTTTGGGCATATTGAAATTGAGTGTATTTGTGTCTGACCATAGAGAAATTGGTATTTGATTGTTCTAAAAATTAAATCCTCAACAAGGCCTAGGGTGCCGAAAGGTATATTTGCTCATAGAGATGAATAGATACATTTCTACAGCATTCTGTGGTATAACAGATATTATTGGCTTTAATCGAGATCAATTAGTCTTAGAAACAACCCTCCGTTGTCTATTTGTTCTGAAATAATTCTAAACATGAACCCAGTTTTTTGATAAGAAAGCTTTAAAAAATCTAAAAGTGTTAATGCAAATCGCCTTTATCAGAGGCTTTGACTGTGAGCATAGCTGTAGAACAGCTATGCCCACGACGGTATTCGTATTTATATTCTGTAATGAGACCTTTGTGTGTCAAGTACTTAACCATTCGATTCAATAATAGATTTTGAAAAACTTCTGATAAGGATTACAGAATACTAATTAACCGAAAGTCGACAGGCAGCACTGAATTAATTTTTAAGGCAGGTAGCGAAGTCAATGAAAAATTTCAATTGTAAGGCAATATGATTAAAAATTTCAAATCTTCAGTAAGTCTCAAATTATTCCATAACACTTTTGACGGATGATTGGTGTTTAGCTGTCTTTGGAAATAACTCTTTTTTAGCAAAAGTTGGACGCTTTCCAAAATAACGTCACTACTGTTTTCTCTTACTGATGTATCCATTATTTTACACTGCATAGTCTTCTTGTAATAAATCGCCTCATCTTTTGTGGTGAAGCCTATCATTCCCAGAAAAGTCACATAAATTGTAAGAACTATCATTATAATAATTTTGAAACAAAGTTTCTGTCCACAAAGAGCATCAATCATCTCAAAAATATAATTTACATAGTAAAGTTTGCTGAAACATAGGCTCAAACAAAGTTTGCCCATTACAATGGCAGATTTGAAAACCAGTTTTCTAATTTAAATCGTTAGAGCTGGAGATTAGATTAAAAACAGTTATATATACAAATTGGCAATAGGAAGATAAATAAAAGAGAAAAGATATGAATAAGGAATGCAGGCAAACAAATATAGTAAAAGGTAGGAGAGTATAGGAAATAAGATAACAGATAAAACAAATCAAGGCTAACTTAAGTTCTAAACTAAGTTTTAAAAAACCTGTAAGAGGAGTAAAACGAATGCGCATCGTTGCTTTGACCTACATATCTCATTATTTATTTATTGGTAATGCTTATAAAAGTCTCTGGTATGCACCAATTTAGGCTCTTCATTGGGCTTCATTCGCACATAAACTTTACCACGGATTGAGAAGGCTGTCGCCAATAGCTTCTTTCGCTTGAGCTCAGAAGCATGTGGCATGACTTAACGGAATACCTAGGGCAAGCTCTCACGTAAATAAATCTTCCCATAACCAGGCTGATCAATCCATTGTGAAAAGAATTCAGCAGTTGTGGCCAACATCACACCGTTAACAGGCTCTCAGCTATTGTCGAAGCAATCAGGTGATGCGGGGGCGATGTGTTTAGGATAAAACTGAGACTGCGTTGCTGAGATACGAAAACAATTAACGCAGTATACGCTCTTGCTACTTTATTGCCGTGACAATATTTAAGTAATTTAAGATTTAATATCAAACATAAATATTAAAACTCAGGAGCTAATCAAAACATGTCCCACTCGGAGATACCGCTACAGATACGGATACATCTTAGACGCGTATACCCTTTATTGCGTGTTTGGGCAAGCTGCTCCTCCTGTTTGTGGTGTGCGTCCTTATGTTGATCCACAAATGGATGGGCCTTCAGTTTTATGCGCCTCCAAGCGGCAGATGGTTTTTTATGGAGAGCTTTTCCGTAGCAGAAATACTCTCCCACTCCCATTTATGGAACTCCCAACTCGTATGTATGTACGTATTGTAACTATTATATGATGTTCATCATTAAAATAATTGGTGCGTACACTTCTGTTAGGTGTTTGGCCGAGCTCCTCCTCCTATTTGTGGTGTGCGTCTTGATGTTGTTCCACAAATGGAGGGACCTACAGTTTCAAGCCGACTCCGAACGGCAGATATTTTTATGAGGAGCTTTTTCATGGCAGAAATACACTCGGAGGTTTGCCATTACCGAGGGGCCACCGCTTTTAGAAAAAACGTTCTATTATTTTTGTTTTTCATGCGCCGAGATTCGAACCTACGCATTCTCGAATGGTAGTCATGAACCAGCCTATTCGGCTACGGTGGCCTATTCTTACCAAGTTAGATTTGTCAACTACTTTGGTTCAAATTAAAAAAAATCTTAAGCAAACGTTAAATTTACATCTTACGGATCCAATCACATCTAGAAATTTGATTTATCCATTGTAATTAATTTAGAAGAGAATGTTGTTTCTATATGTACATATACGAAAACTTTATTAATTGAATTACAGTATGGAAAGGCACGTTCTGTGGTATGTTATTAAGTACAACCAACCGACCCGTGGTGTTGTGGTGCGTGGTCATTGGTGTCAGGTATGGTTTATTGTTGGGTTATCTATGTATAGGCAAGGATTTGCCGAATTTGTTGCTTTTACGTTTAAATTGTAGCTAAATTTGGCATACGGCGTTCCCTTGGCCAGGGTGCGTGAGCGCAACGATTTTGAAATTAAATCATTTTATTTTATTGCTTTGCATGTTTCTGCTTCTGATGGTGTTACCAACTAAAGATAAATCGATTATAGCAGAATTTCATTTCCTATACTGTAGCTGGGTTTGAATGAGACCGAATGAGACACAGGCATGGGATATTTGCTGTTAATACTGTGTTTATTTTTTGTTTTTGCTTTGTCCAGTTCTCCTGCTCAATTATTTGTGTGTGCACGTCTATTTTAGCCACGTACGCGTTTACATCAGATATCAACGTGTTTGAGCGCATGTGTATATAAACTTGTTAGCTGCAGCATAATAATATTGGAACGTTTATCAAAATAGGTTTTTTGTGCATAATTGCTCCGCAAATTGTAATAGTGTGTACTTTTGATTGTGTGTGCGTGTGTGTGAGTGTGACTGCCGTTGTTTTTCATTAAATAATTGAATATTTGCCTGCAGAGGCCTCTCTTGCCCACTGAAAAACGAACGAAACAAAAACAATGTTTTGAAAATAAATACAAAATTTCAGCTATGCCCGGGAAAAATAACTATTGAGTATACTGTATGCA
Organism: Anastrepha obliqua; assembly: GCF_027943255.1. NCBI lineage: Eukaryota > Metazoa > Arthropoda > Insecta > Diptera > Tephritidae > Anastrepha > Anastrepha obliqua. The sequence continues at coordinate 650,668 of NC_072894.1, forward strand.
CTGTCGAATACTGGACGCCACCAACTGGGCTGTGTACATTTTGTTAAACATTGAAACGTTCCTCAGAGTAAGCAAATTTTAATTTAAAGTACCGTATTCGTTTGCTATTCATAAATAACAACGTCAGTAAAGTATTCATACTTGGTATTGAAGTAAAATAAGTAAAAAATAAAAATATTATTTTATGCAGTTTAAAGTATTACAATTACAATATACAGACAACGTTTTCATGTTTATAAGCCAAGGCAATACATTAATTATATTAATATTTTATTTATCGATTTCCACACATCCAACTTATTTTTCTACAAACTTATGTGGGAACCCTTTACCGATGAATTGAAATTCAACATCAAAGGTCAACAACGCCACAGCTCGTGTGCAAACCAAAAAAGTAACAGCTGTTCCAAATGGTAAGTTGATTATGAAATTTTTGTTTTCCATTTGCGAACCATTAATGATAGTAAAAAAAGAAAAAAATAAAAGAAAAAGCCAAAATTAAAATGCTTACATTGGTTTATGTTCTATTACCATATACAGAATAGACTTTTATTCATTATAATCTGGTAGATAATTTTATAGCATTTTTTTTTAACCCTTAGCCACCTAACGTGTATTCCAGTAACACATCCACCTAACGTCGGTCATGGTGACCGCTTGGGTTTAAGTACTATTAACAAGGTTAAAAAGTCATAAATTGGCAAAAAATTAAACCACATTAAGTTCTTTAGTTGTTTTTATTTCAAATTGTTTTAATAAATTCTTAAAATTAACATTTTTTTCTTTTTATTATTATTAATCAAAGTTCACTTACAAATATTTCAGCAAATTATAGGTTCTTTATTAAACTGAGAGCTAAGCAATAACAATCAATGAGATCAATATTTTTTTAATTATTTTAGTAACTTAAGTATATAACCTCTTATATAAAACTATCATTGGCACAATCAAATCACAATCATTACAAAATTACAGCCCCCTAACATTTACAATTTGTCGCGGCAGCTTATACACATTTTTTGAGAACATTCAACGCAAATTGGATTTTTGCACTGAAAACACAAATGGAATGTTTTACGTTTTTTTTTTGGGTCACACGTTGAGCAAGTTTTGCGTGTTTCTAATTTATCAGAGCTGCCTGCCGAAAATGATCTTGGTTCTTCATCTATTTTGAGAACCCGGCGAATAGCATTCTGAAGATCCCTCTGCAATCCAAACTGGTTCACTCGGCGTCTCAAATGAGGTTCGATAAGTTCTTTAGCCAGTTGTTTCATGAAATTCAGTCTGGGCACCTTTCTCTGAGCTTGATTCATGTTGCTGATGATGTATGAATTTGCCGCAGATACATCCAGCATTCTGTAGAACACTGCCATTGGCCAGCGCTGTGTGCGTCGAGAAGTTGAATAAATGGCACATTTCTGATCTAATGTATCGACGCCTCCTTTGGTGCTATTATAGAAAGTGATCATTTCTGGCTTTTGTTTTTGTGGATCAATGGTTGGCATGTGATGCATGCTGGAGAGAACAAGCACGGATTTATTTTGCTTTGGTACATAAGACACCAATGTTGCATCTGACGTAAATCCAAAAATCGAAGAGCCAACGTCTCGGTGACGGCTAGGTAGAAATTGGGGAGGTACTTCCCTTTTATTTTTTTTAAGGGTCCCTACAAGTGTCAGCTGTTTTTGCTTCAGGATTTTCATTAGCTCTACTGAAGTAAACCAGTTATCAGTCGTAACATTTCTGTGGGTTCCTTCAATCGATGCAATCAGTCGCAAAACTGATTGCGTGGGTTTGTTCAGTCGTTGGTATTCATCGGGCAAGCCTTGGCTATCTGAGTCTTTTCCCAAGTATATGTAGCCATCAACAAGATATCCATTTCTGGCGTCAGTCATGCACATAATTTTTAATCCATATTTGTTGGGTTTTTTCGGCATGTACATTTTGAAGCCGCATCTCCCACGGAAAACCACCAACATCTCGTCAATACAAGCGTAACTGCCAATTGAACAAACTTCTTTGCAGTTTTGTATCAGCTTACCAAACAGCTGAGATATAGGTGCAGCTTTGTCAGTGCTACGGCGTTCATCTCTGGTGCTCGCATCATCAAATCGAAGGCAATTCAGCAGTATTTCAAACCTGTTCTTGCTCATTATACAACGATAAATCTCTCTTCCTGTGCCATCTGTGCTGTACCAACATGTGTAATGTGTGTGGTTTTCTTTGAAAATTGCGGTATAGTACAACATACCGATCAAAGCTTTTAGCTCCATTACGTCGAGGTCATGAACACATGTCTGATTTTGATAGTTTGGTCTTATCTTGATAATTTTTTCGTTTGTATACTTAACAATTTCTTCTAACATATCATCAATGAAAAATAACTGCCAAATATCGGATGGTTTTGTATTTCTGTTCAAAACATCTCTGAAGTTCCTTTTCAATCCTGGAGGTTGATGAATGATGTTGTGTTGCAAAGTCCTCGATCGCGAAACTGGAGGTTGGCTCGACCAACGGAACCGATTTTTTCCGAAATAGTTCCGGTATCTTGCCAATGGAACATCGTCATCTGAAGATTGATCATCAACTGGCACATCACCATCATCATTATTTTCACATAACTCGTCAACATCAATTTCAGAGTCTGATTGACACTCACTTTCAATCACGTGGTCTAAAGGTACATCTTCTACGTCACTGCAGTCTTCATTTGGCAATTCCGGCTCGTCCCTTTGATCCTCAGCATCTGAGTCACTCTCTTCTAACCATCTACAGATATTTCGATCACGTTGAGACATGCTGAACCTAAAAAACGATAAGAAAATGTTAACACTAAAAGAAACGTAACAACCTAACGTCGGTCACCAGGACCGCATAAGATATATATTTACCTGATTCTTTTCACTGCGCGCATGTGTTGCTTGGCCGAGCGCAGAGCGCAAACTGAAGAGGGAGGAGAAAAGGTACACAGAGTCACAGGCGTGGGGCCCGCGTAGTAACGGAAATATTTGAAAAAATAGATCGCTCAGAGTCACCGTGACCGACGCTAGGTGGTTAAGGGTTAATATGATATACGGCACATGTCCGCCGCGAGTACGAGTTATATGATTACTATTCCCAATAAATAAAAGGCGGCCGCCTTAGCCGAACGGATTGGTGCGCGTTACTACCATTCGGAAGAGCGTAGGCTCGAATCTCCGAGCATGAAACAGCAAAATTATAGAAAAATGTTTTTCTAATAGCGGTGGCCCCTCGGCAGGCAATGGCAACCCTCCCCGTGTATTTCTGTCATGAAAAAGCTCTCCATAAAAAACTATTTGCCGTTCACAGTCGTCTTAAAACGGTAGGTCCCTCCATTTGTGGAACAACATCAAGGCGCACACCACAAATAGGACGTGAAACACGTAGCAGAAGTGTACGCGCCAATTATTTATTTATTTATTTTTTTTTTTTCGATAAATCTAAATGAGCAAACGATGGTCATTTGGTTTTAAAAAGTTGAGAACGACGAGGAATCGACATTTGGAAGTGTTGTTCTGTCTTTAAATGATTCATGATGACTTGCCAGACCTTAGTGAACAGAAATGTCAACACAGTTTTCAACTGTCAAACAATAGTTATCGATAACAATAGTTCTCATTCAGCTAAAAAACACCCCATGCATATAACACCCAAGTACAGTAATATTACAGATAAGAATATTGTAGATATCGGTTAAGGTGACAGTACAGCTAGCCACACTTTGTAATACTTTATACTTATTTGTCCAAAAAATTTAGCTTCTGATCGAATCGAAACTCATTTACCTTATTAATTTTAAATCAGAAGGTGATACTATTGAAAAATATTCAAATATAATTAGTCCTGAATTCTGAAACGGGTTTGGCAAATTTAGACCTAACCGAAGCTTTCATCCCAATAGGCAGAACTACTTTTTAACAACAACAGCAATAATGGTTAAAATATACAATGAAAGAGGGTACCGCTGGTAGAGAAATCCGATTGAAGATTAGTTGCGGGTGTATTCAGCATACATAGGGGCATACGGGTAACTAGGAGTATATAAGTATAGAAATGCATCGCATCCGCTGAAGAGACTGTGCTGCCATTTGTGAATGCAGGGAGCAATACTTTACGTATTACGTGTTATCAAAAACAAACGCACCTACATACATATATAATCGAATAATTGATAGGAAAAATCATGTTTTGCAGATTTTATGTTTTTTTATAATCTTTTAGTTTATTTATTATCGATAAGTTAATCAAAAATTAATGGCTGTATATGCTTGTGTACTAACTTATTTATAGTTACATACAATTTTGAGCTGAAATGAATTTTATATTTAATATTCTTGTTTCTGAATCATACACAGTTGTACTGACAAAAGACGGTGCTATACCGGCTCCAGCTCTAGGTGAGCAGAATTTTTTTACTGAGTTAACTAATATACGGAATGTTTTGTGGTTAACTTAAAATAACGAAATTTCTTGCACAAGTAAAGAAAAAAGTAAAGGAAAACTCTAATAAACAAGTAACACTTGAATGTATGTGTGTAGTAAGACTACCTTGTTGGGGATTTTTTGCATTTGGCATGTTGCATGTTGCATATTGCGTGTTGCATGTTAAACGTTGCTATTCCGAAATGAAGAAAAAATATCAGTAAGAATGCAGTTGGTAAAACAAAATGTATTTATGTAAATTTTTCCTAAATAGTTTGCATTTCTTATTATAGGGTGTACGCTGATCCCTTAGTAAGCCTTAAATGAAGCAAGTGAACAATTATTTACTACAAGAATGTGTTTCAGTCTACAAAAGTGTTATTTCTTTCAACGCTAAACGTATTCGTTCTACTTAATCATAACAGAGCATGACTATTAATTCAAATAGCCTTCCCGGTGCCAACATTCGAAATATTTGTAGTTTAAATAATTTCGCAACTACAATTAATTATTTTCACTAAACAAGAAATATAAGTATACAAATAGAATATATATGCATTTGCAGATATGTGCTTGGGAATTTTTTCCGCTAAATACATACTTACGCCTTGCAATTCCAGCTATAAATTTGTAATATTCCTTTATCTTAAGTATTATGTTCGCAATTTTCGTCCCATTTTTGGATGGACACGAAAATGGACGCCAAATCGAAATTTGTAATGATTCGCTTCCGGCTGTGACTGAATTGGTAAAAATCTAGCCTCTAATTCAGATACGCTCCACAACGTCGTAATATCCAGCATTGTTCAATAGCAGCCTGTCAAGTAAGGTTCCGATTGCATCCACATTTTACCAAAGGCCATAAGTGCGTATTGTTCCCACCCTTAGTATTCTACTCTTCTGTCCTATTTTACTTTTGAGCCATAAGCATTGAGTTGATTTTGTGTTGGTTTTCAAGTTTTTCATTCGATATTGTTTTTACTGCTCCATGCATTTTAAAAATATAATTTGTTGCGTTACAGTGGCTGCAACTCCACTACTTGCGACCGCAGTTTCGGCTTCCATTTGTACACTCTGTTTATCTTCCCATAAAGGCCTTCTCATTCCACCTAACCTTTATAAATGCGTGCAATATATTGATAACAGTTGGGGCTTTATCGCGTAACTGTGCGCTCTAGGGAAGGTGTATATGTGTGTTGATGGCGGCTGTATGAGCACCGCAAACTTTTCATATTCGCCACAAGGTGGTAGAAATCACTGACAACAAATAAGAACCCAAGCCACACCACCACAGAGAGTGGCTCTAACTTGCGCATAAATAATGTTATTATTTTCAAAGCTATAGAAGAAAAAAAAATTGTGTTATGAAAATTCTAGTAAGAGGAATTCGAAAGGACTTTATTAATATGTATTAATTTGAATGAAATCGAAAAATAATTTTCTGGGATTTATTTTATCAGAACACCGATAAGCTCGAGTTTCATAATGTCTGTGAAAGAGATTTTGTTCTGTAGGTACAGTTGGGTGACTTGTGCGTTCATCGGCTACGAGTGGCAATATTCTGGTCGAATACTTCGAAAGTAGACTTTTGCTTCAGCTGTATATTAGCTACGTTTTATTTCATTTCGCCACATTCCTGCACCAATCGACAAGCCCCGTTCATGAAGTCCTTCCAATGGTGAATTCTGAACAATTTTTGACCGCAAATCAATTTGTGTGGAACTTTATGGTAGCCCCACTGCATAATTCCAATTAAACGAGCTTCAACGAATATTTTGGCTGATCTTTGATGAGTTCTCGCACAGCAAAAGTTTGAGCAAAGGGTTACTTAATATTGCTGCATCTGATAAAGGAATTGACGATTATGTGATTTGCCCGAGCAAGAACGCCTCGCATTATGCAGGAGCTACGTTGGAGCACCTTGTCCCCTAAAACATCAACTTTTTGCTCAAACACAGAATCCCGCTAACTATCACAATGCCGGCCAATTCAGTCATCTTACAAGACTGGCAGAAAGGCGCTAAAATGCTTTTAGGAACTGCCACGAAACTACAACGAGATGCCGACAAAGGAGCACATTTCGAAAATGTAATTAAACGGAAGAATATATGTACATCTGATAAAAGGTAGCAATACATGTAATATGTGTTGAAATTTTCAATTGGTGCGGATTTTTAGTTACACTCGTAAGCCGTTACCTCATGAGTGGCCGCGATATAAAAATCCATCGTCACAAACTTTATTCGGCAACAGCTTCGTTTCGCTAAGAGTTTAGTTGTTCTATAGAAATTTTTCAAATGATAAAACGAACAACCCCGTCAAGTCCAAATTAATTTGTGTAAATAGGCAAACGAACGTAAATGAACTTAAGTGTAGATCCAAGACATACCTATTGGAATTTCTATTGTACACTTGACTATTGTTCGCATGACTATATTGCTGAATATTCTAAAGTCTTGTATTAACATTAGAAATTATTTATAGTTTAGTGTTGAAATGCACAATGGTGTTTGCATATAATGAATTAACCTTCCACGCTTGCTTCTTGTTGGTATGCCACCACCTGGGAATTGCTATCCTAAAAAGAATAGTGAATCAAAATCTAATAACAGTAAAACAAAAGATCTGTTGTTTAATGGTATGCTCATATGCCTATCTATATGATAAGTTTGTGTACATACTTGTAAACATATTTCTGTAATAGACTGATTTATTACTCCAGATTGAAAAGACGAAATTTACCTTGTAGGCATACTTACATTCATACACATACTTGCATACGTATTCGTACATGAGACGAACTTAAACTTTGGTTTATACATATAAATCCTTTATTTGAAAATATCTTTCTTTCTTTCTTCCTTCCATGTGGTGCTACACACTCTCTGCTCATCGACGCGCTCCTGATTACTAAAAATCATCGACTGCAACTGCATATTCTATCACTTATCTCGTTGACTTGCCTCACCTAATTTGGCAGTATGTGTGCAATGGCCAGAAGGTAAGTAAACGCTGTTTTCCGTTTGTTTGGAAATCTTATCAATTTATACGCTAGGGCAGTGGCTGATTCGCCACTGAGGGAATAATGCTAAATAAAAAAACCCATACGAGTTTTGAAAATATTGGCACACTTCGATGAGATAATTCGATATTTAAAACAATTGAATTTAAAGAACTTTACATGAGTTATTAATGTTTGGTGGGCTTGAAATTGATTTAGGTATATAACGTTTGGAGATCAAAAATCGGTAAGTTATTGGATTGAGGTAGTAAAACTAGGTTTGATTTCAACTAAATCGTCAGAAACTGTTATCAACGTTTCTACAACTGTTTTAAATCGTTCAAAGAAGACATCTAAAAGAGCGAACCTCATCAAGAGGTGGCCAAGATTAATGGCCAAATAATTTTGCCCACATTAATTGTGATGGCCACTCAATGTTTAAAACCAAGTACACTTCAGTATGCTGCTGCATAAGTACAAACTCATATACGAGTATGCCCTCTATTGATAGCAAAGGCGAACGTCGGAGCAGATGTGTTACGTTTGAGCTACTTCGATGTTCATATTTTTAATTACTCATAATTTTCATTTTTTAAAGGCATTTAGTGAAAGATACTTTTATACTTAATCCAAATCAAAAATTACTACATTTTCTAATATTGAAAAACATCTATGCAATTGAACGCGAGATGTTGATTATCCTACGAAGCGCGATAAAATTGAACTAGAGGTAAAACAAACAGATGTCTGTTACAATGATTCACTTTTCATTTTTGGTTTTGAAAATTGTTTCTTCTGTCTTTCGAATAAAAAAAATTCGAGTCGAGGATGCGATATAGAGCCCATTCCATGACATGCGTTCAATAGGAAGTGCCTGATTTCATCTAAGCTAGCTTACTTATTTTTATGCTAACATATTCAATAGAAATAATTGAGAATTTATTGATGAAGAATTTTTTAAGAATTTAATTATTTTTCGAAAGGTTTCAGAAAAATTATTAGTGATTCATTAGTTTTCTATTTCGTTGTTATACTTACATGCATACATACAAACTTATTTAATTTTAAAAGTAGTATAATTAACATTTAAATATACATATATCTACACACAAGTCAATAGTTCGTTTCAGAACCTCTGCTACTCGTCCGATCTACTTATAGTTTTTGTTCAATGTTTCCGTTGTGCATTTTAGTTCTTTGTCATTTTGTCAATTGCCCAGTCAATTAATAATTACAAACATACTTATACATATATTTATATATATTTACTGTTAATTTATTGGTGAAATAGTTTCGGTACTGCCTTGAAGGATTTAATTACGGAAGCAATTATAATTCACATACACACATTCATACTTACAACAATACATAGATATGTATTTGTATATATCCATAAATAATATATTAGATTTACAAAGCATTTATTGGAATTTAAAAAATTTAAAAACTTTGTACTCAGCGCAAGTCAAAACGTTTGCAGTAAAACATTTTTGGTTTTTTGTGCATCCAAGTAAATACTTTATTTTTACTCAGCTGATAATGGTTACAATTCTGCACATGAGATGCAATCGCTTTCAAACATCCACTCAGCAGCATTGCAAGTAGATACATACATAAATAGTAATTTCTGCCCATGCAGTAGAATACACAAAGAAACATCAACAGCGAGAGAAAATGAAAAAAAGCGAGTAGTGTAGTGTATACCATTATAATATTCTGTATCGAGCAGTTTTGGGAAGTGAGGGGCTAGTTGTAGGGAGCCGAGATGAGGAGTTAGCGTTAAATGTGCATAAGAATGAATTTTACGAGTTTATTTACTGAGCGCTAAGGGTTCGAAACTTGTTTATTTTAGCTTGATAGCTCAGGTAAGGCTCCGCCGGGAGTAGTCTACGATCAGCTCCGCATTGTTTCAAAACCAGCGGATTGCCGAACAGGGCGTCTCGATGAGCTCATATGCTTTGTTAGCACCCTTATGGTGCAACTAACTACCAGTGATTCAGAAGATGTTCTTACCTCTTGCGGCCTAAAAACTCTACATATTACATGCGCATGATTGTAATATGCAAGAGTGCGAGTTTTCAATTAACTAATTCATAAACTGATTGAGTGGGGCAAGTTGCGTCTTTACAGGCAAACGAAATAATAAGCACAACTCGCTTAAATATCTACTCTCGATAACCTACTTTAACGAGAATGATAACGCCCGAGCTTCTGTTGCAATTTATTATAAATTAGAATTATTAGTAGTTTTCTAGTCATTTTTAAGTAAGGGTTAACAGCTAACTCAGCTTTTTTAAAATGTCTAATACTACACAACAATAAAAATGTACAATAATAAAAAGGCAACATTTTATCTGAATATGGACTTTTTCCGATACTAACTATAGAAAAGTGAATAAGCGTACTCGCAAGCTCACTGAGTGTACTGTGAATTTATTTATTAAATTACGAGTGAAGGAGAGTCCTAAAATAGAGCATTTTTGGCAGTCAATTTTATTATTATAATTTTTTAACGGATGGTACTAATAATTGCACCTGTATCTATTGAAAATTGATTGCTGATTTTTTAAGTTTACAATTTATTTACACATTGATATATTTAAACGAGTATATGTATTCATAAGTACTTTTTGATCACTGCTGGCAGAAATGGAATTAAAAAAATAATAACTGGAACTGATTTGTTATTAACTCAACTTGCTTGTTAGTTAAAAGTAATAATTTCCATGATATGGCATTGAAGCATAAGCGAAGAATTAATTAACACTTTATAAAGTTTACCTACATACATACATACACGCATACTTTTCTTTGCTTACTGTGAGTTGTGCATAACACATTCATACATACGTATCTATCTACTCTTAGTAGTCCTGTATAATATGAATATTTTGCACGCAGCTCTTTAAGTTCAACTACGCCCCTTGGAGTTACTGCGAAGGAATCTTTAAAATTAAGAATAATGGAAAATAAAGGGAATATATTTTATTTAAGGCTAACAAAATTCAAGTTCTTCTGCGGACATATGTTTTTGTATAAGTAGAATTGGAGAACGTCAAAATGATAAAAGTCTTGCTTGTTCCGTGGCATACATATGCAAGTGCTTACCCGAAACGTATATACACCTGTATGTATGTATGTGCATATGTATATTATTTTGATACTCTACTTTTTTATTTCCCTTGCAACATACATATTTATCGTTGTTTCTGTGCATTGCTAGGCCCGACATTAATGCATTTATTTTGAATTTATTATCAGTAATACTTTTTGTACCTTTCTATTTGTGATGTTAATCGAGTGATAAGTTTCTCGAAAAATACTAAAAAAAACCAACTTTAATTTTACCACACTAATGAGTGCTATGACTCGCAGCTCCATTATTTTGTATATTTCATTTGCCTAGTTGTGTGTCTTAATGCAAACACCCACAGATACATTATATGTTAAAAGGCAATCCACTACATACATAACATAAGGGCATTTTTGACAAAGTTCCACAAAATATTTGTAAATAGTGCTTAGGTATACATATTATGTACGACATTTGCACCGAGTCTTAACTAAAGTTAATGCTTAACTACAGTTCTATATCAAATTTAAATGGGTAAATTGCTGTCAAGTTGTTATTGTGTGAAATCCCGTGAACTCAAAACGGAGATAACTCAAGTTTACTAGTTAACATTTTTTACAAGATACCAACTGTAGCCGTTATTTTATATTTCTGAAACTCCAGAGTGCTCTTAGCTACAGTGAAGTTCTCAGTGGAATGGTCTCAGCCAGAGACCGAGAATAAAAATTATTTCATGGTTGAGATTTACAAAATCGCCGGAATTTCCGAAAAAGTTTAAAATAATAATATTTTTTTGTTTACAATGGATAATTTTACTTGTCTTACATTCGCTAATATATTGAACACCGCCATAAAAGAAAAATTAACACACAAAATGTTTAGTTTACGGCCCACTTATTTTTAAAAATTAAATTTAGTATAACCTCTCACGAGACTCACTCTAACCACTAGAATTCGGCATTCTAAACTAACGGTATCTAACAAAACAAGGTCAATCGTGTAGATTTGTAATTTCAAATTTTTGTATTTTCAGATTCAAAATAAAAGCTTTTGAAGACTTGTAGAAATAGACTAGAAGAAAATGTATCTCGCTGATAGTTATTATGCAAAGACTTGTATAATTTCTGTCTCAAAATAGTAGTTAACGGTGAATTAAATTTTTTTGTGTCATACTTTAATAATTAGTGATTGCCTTTTATTCTTTACTCTTATAATAATTAGTTCTAAACTACATAAACTACATAAGTAGAACAACAACATTTCAGGAATCATAAAATTTGCTACAAAATATCACTTGAATCTTTAAAATGTTATCTTTTCAAAATTAATGCCCACAGAATGCACACATCAAAGGAAGTAAATAACCTTTGCTATTAGTTTTTAAATTTATAAAAATTATGGTAAATTTATGCAATTCCCTTTCTGCACGAAGTGAGGTCCAACGATATTTTGTCGTCATTAGCAAAGAGTTTTTAGATCGAAAAATGCTTAACTTATACATTTATTTATATGCAATCCAAAACTTAGATATTTATGCATTTATGTAAGTTCATTAATAAATTATGAAAAGTTGCATTGATCTAAGAAATTATCAAAACAAAAACGAAATGTATTAACTGTATTAAAAGGATACCGGTTACCAGTCACTTGGCCTTTTCTGGGTGCACCCTTGGGAGCGTCGCCGGTTGCACCGATACCCGCCGGAGCTACACCCGCGGCCACACCCATTGCGCCTGCCGCAACGCCTATTGTACTCACACCACGACCATCAGCACAAAGAAGAAGGTACTACACGCAGTAGTTATCACAAAAACGATGACTTTGGTGATGATGAAGTTTGGCCTCGCCACTTAAAAGCAGAATTCAATAACAGATACATTAATTTTATACTTGTTGCGTATCATTAACAGCAGCCTCTTTGTTCTACGATAGTTAATTTGACTCTTTAAATGCGGTTTTTTGCTTACTTTTTCCTTTGATAGTCGATGTTTGTTTTCATGTGCCCGAAAAGAAAATAATATAGTAATGTGAACCTCGGCTGTAATGTGTCCCATCTTATTATTTCACTAAAATCAGTATTGATTTGATTAATTTTGTCTGTTGTGTCTTATAAATACATATCAATTTTTAAATTTTTTCATATTGGTTTTTGTGCATTTTTCATATTTTATTACTGAATGTCTTTCTATCCGATGGGAGTTAAGAGTGTAAAAATAGCAAAAGAACAAATTCAGAAACGGAAATGAAGCGATTGCGGACTATAATACAATAACTGTGATTGTGTTGCCATTGTCGTTTGTATGAATGGTTTTCCTTTTTCTTTTATTGAAGTGTTGGTGTGTGTTTGCGTGCGTATCCTATAAATCATATGTAAATATACCTAGTTTGTAGTTAAGTTGAATTCCAGTTTCATTTAGTTCTGCACGTACTATATGCACTGCTTTTGACTATGTGCCGTCCTAGCGTCCAATGCGATGTTACCGTAAGCATCAACATGCCTAGTAAAACATAATACACATAAATTAGGTATCAAAGACCAGTTGACACAATTATAGATTATTCAATTAGATTTTCCTGACACACAAACAGCAACTAGTTGCATTACTGTCCAGTAGAAAATGCTTTGCCCGAAAAGAGCCGATTGTGCGCACTTCGTGTACGTATTTGCGCAAAGTAATATTCTTACTCGTAGTCATACACACATATACATATGCTCGTCCAGAGCTCCCAACTGACATTATAAAATCCTTACAAATTATACCTACATATGTAGATACAATAAATTAATACTTGATGGTATACAGTACCTTGCGATCTTCACTAATTTGCATATAGCTGTATTAAGTTATCTTTCCGAGCCAATCGAATTTTTATGCTTTGAAATCAGAACAATATCTTTGCATGTAAGTTTCTCCAGTATAAGATGTTAATTGGTTCACTTAAGCTTTAAAGGAAGCCACATAATTTAAGTATAATATTTCTTTATTTAAGTAGATACTATTTGCTTTACTATTTTCTCAATGTTCTTCATCACTCAGTTATTTATAAAATATCCAATATGGTGTCAAATATCAGTTTCTTCAATTTTTTTTTTAATTTTTTCTTAGAACATGAAACTAATATTCTCACACATAAATATTTGTCTATGTGTGGAGGTGTTTCGTTTATAATTTTTATATCTGTCCATTTGCGAACTGAAATTGGCAACATTTACTAAAAAATGTGAAAACTTTCTCAGAGATAGTTCCACGAAAACAACTTTGAGTGGCGAAGACCATCTTCATCTATCTAGAGCTGACAATTAGTAACTCTGTCGCTTTGATGGCCCAAGAGAAATTGCTGACTAATTTTAGCAAGATAAAAATACAAATAACGACTTTGTGTGGTGTTAGAAAAAAATATATAAAAGTTACTGATGAATCATTTAATTAAATTAACAATTCAATTGGTAATTTTGTGAATAATACTACCAAATGGTTACGAAACTATAAGTAGTTACTAAATTCTCTGTTCAGGTACTGGAATTTTTACTGAGTTTTTTGAGTTTGAGTTTTCACTGCCTGTTGCTCCATTTTGCTGTCCGCTGGTTTCTTTAAGCAAACGCGGAAGCTATGGCTTTGGCTATTTCCCTCATCAAGCATTGAAAGCGCAAACTGTCTGCAAAAATTTTAAGTTTTGCAATGAATATTCGTTTTCTTATTCACAAGTGGAATTAGTTTAATTGTCGTTGTCGATTAATAGTGATTAAAGTCCTGTTCGCATACATAGTAAATATTATACATATATAAATACAAGAGTTTATCAATACATATCACAGTTCTTGTTACATTAACCGAATTAAAACCGTTAAATATCGTTGTTGGCCGCTTGCTTCTTCGTGTGCCGTACTCGTACTCGTAGAAGTCGTTGCAAGTTTAACAGTAAACATCGCAACGTGAAATGTTTTATTATCCAAGACTTTATTATTGGTTGTGTGGGCAATGTGAGTCTGTTAATGTAGTGGTTAATCAATTAATTATTGCAACATGTAACTACAACTTTTATAAAATTACAAGTGTATGTACGTATATCCAATCTTTTAATACCTATTTGTAAAATATTCATAACATGTTGCTACTTACATACTTATACATAAATTCTTAAATTTAATCGTACAATTCAGTACTTATACAGTTTTGAACAGTGTGTTTGTGCGTCATTTGAATCCGCTATTTTTTGTATGGTTAAATGTATGTATTGTATATTCTAATATATATCTTCCGATTACTTAGATTCACACAATTTGATTTAATTAAAATTTCCAAATCAGAGATATTCAACACTTATGTACATATGTATATGAGAAGCAAGAAAACAGTGATAAGCGAAACTAACCGCATGCGTTTTTTGTTCTTTTCTTTTCCTTTTTCTTCTTTTTGCAAATCATACACAAATGAAACAACAAATCATCGAACAAAAAAACGACAACAAATATATTCGAAAACACACACGTACGAACATTAAACGAAACCTGTCGCCACAAATACTGCGTTTACGACAAACTTAATGAAAACGTACGTACTGTAACACCCATGCACACACACTCGCACTCACAATTATTCACAAACTGTTTGATTGTTGTATTCAATCGCTATTTGATATTGATTTCGAATACGGGGCATGCAACAACGAACTAAACACACGAAACACGCGCTGGACTGTCCGTCGCATCTCCTGGATCTGCGGTCCCAACGTCTGCGCCGCCATTTCCTCAGCTACCGTAGCTGCCGCTGCCGCCATGCGTGGCGTCGCCATACAACGCGGGCACATGGGGGTTGTAGGTGCGCCATTCAATCCTGCTCTGGCGGCTGTCGCTGTAGCCGCCCAGCAGCAGCAACATCACCACCACCACCAGGCACACCACCATCCGCATCATGCCCAGCAATCGGCACACCATCAATTGGGGTTGCAGCAAGCGCTGCAAGTGCAGTCAGCTAACGCCACAAATCAGGCCCACGCCGCTGCAGCCGCAGCCGCGATACAGACGAGCGCCGCCCAACATCAACTCCACTCACTGGCCCAATCAGCGGCAGCCGCTGCAGCAAGTACACCGCAGGCGGCCAATGCGGCTGCAGCTGCGTATGCAGCACGTTTGAGCGCCACCGGAGCGGCGGCTCCATCGCCATCCGCCGCTGCTGCTGCATCCATAGCCGCAGCGGCTAATGCTGCAGCGGCAGCCAATGCAGCCGGCACCGCATTGCACGGATTCACACCGTAAGTAACAGTGATTTTCTTCTTTTTCCGCTCACTTTTATACGATTGTATGTGTATGCCTTATTATTGTACGTACGTAAGCATAGCAGTAATTTAAGGAAGACCTCTTAACCACAACATTTTGTTTCTAAATACTTTTAGGATATTCTTATGTGAATAGAGCTTTAGATATTTGTTTCTCGTTGGATCTGTTATCGTGGTAGATGTAGTTATATAGTAAAAAAATTAGTCTAAAACTATGCTTTTATGTTATGTAAGCAAAGCTATTAGTATATATTTGTTGGACAGATATGATTTTTTTGTCAGTTTTTATAGAGTATACGGCAAGCAGTGCATGCATTTTTCGCCTGATCCCACTCAAGCATGATTTCATCCCTTTCCTATAATGAACTTTCTGTGTTTGTAACCTTCTATTGTATGAGTATTGTACGTACGTATGTATATTCATATGTATGTATGTATTTATGTCAATGTTTTTTGTAGCATTGCAGCTCGGTAGTGTAAAAATGTTGAGCCTTTTTAATTTTTTACATATTGAATGAGGTGTGAGCGTCTGGAGCTGAAAGATTGTATTTTTCATTTGATCTATTTTTCCTAAGTCGGTAAATATTTTTAAATCGGTATATAAATAAGAGATATTGTCCTAACATAACACGAATGCCCTAATGATTTAAGAAAGCACGTACTAAAATCCTAGCTTGCCTGCTTGTCGGTCGGCAAATGCCTTCCCTCACCGTTCTCAAAGAATATATGGCAACACAATTCTGAACACAGGAGCGATAAGTTTTCTGTATAGAAAATCAGCTTATGTCACTTTTTATCAAACTGTTAATGCTTTTATATCATAACTGCATGTTCTTCAGTTTGCATTTGTACTTCTTTACATGCATTTAGCTCAGGATATGTCCGCCGTTTGCTCAATTTAAACTTAGCCGCATGCCAAAACTTTAGCAAAATATTTTGAAAATCATTTAGTTATTCCACCTGTTGATAATTTATTCAAGCATCGAAAAATAGGAATAGCATAGAAGAACAATGAATGTAAATTTATAATTCAGAAAGAATGCACAATTATTTCCTGTTCATCCGAGGATCTTTTTGTTTTTCATAGATACTAAGGGAGATAGGATGAACCTAGATCTTCTTTTCTATTCAGTAGGACTCCGTTTTGAAAGTCCCTGATATTGAAACGCTCTGAATCAGTAATCGAATATTCGATTTTTTTATAAATGCCCTAAAAACAAGACCTTCATGTACAAGTACACACCATTCGAAATTTGTGTTACCTAAATTATTTAGTAATGAAAAACTGTGAATAAGTATGACACTGGTATGAATCTTGCGCTATAAGTACAAATGCGCACCAAACTGAATGAACAAAGTCGAAAAGTCTCCTACGGAAAAAATAATGCATATTAAATCGAAAAAACCAGTGGAATTATTGAATTTTGCTTTTAAGTATCCCTTCTCATTATCAAATTCAGAACACTAACCACATACTTACTTTTGAATAATAACGTAATATTTTATTATATATTTCCTACAGCGTTTACTATGATCCCTTCTTAGCAGCCGCTGCAGCCTCTGCTGATCCGAATTTGAGATTCCAGGTAAATTTCCAAATGTGCAAAATTAATATTTTAATATGGAAAATATGTGAGTCCTTAGGATTTGCAGCTATTGGGAGGAGTATCTTTAATTTTAGAATAAAGAACTATTTACATATTATTGTATGTATTTATTCCGTTAGTCATACCTTCTACTCAAATATGAACGAGACGGTATCAATAAAACGGTCCGCGGATGACATATGGCAAAAATAGATTTTTTGTTTTTTGGCAGGACTGTTATAAGCTTACATGGCAAATTTCAGCGTGATATGTCACATAGTTTGTTTTTTGTGCTACTGTAAACAAGTCAAGCTCGAGTGTGTTTTTCGAATTTAACGATGGAAATTCAAGTTGAACAAAGAATTTGTTTGAAATTTTGTTATTCCAACAAAATTTCGGCTTAAGACGCCTTAAAAATGTTGCAGACAACCTATGGGGACTCTGCTCTATCGCGTGCACGTGTTTTCGAGTGGTACAAATCGTTCAAAGAGGGCCGTACATCAACCCAAAAAACCACGCCAAAGTCGCTCAAATATTAAGGTTATGCTGACTGTTTTTTTTCGATTACGAAGGTGTGGTGCACTCGGAGTTCCTTCCGCAAGGCCGATCGGTTAACGCTGAATATTATTTAGTCGTTTTAAAGCGTTTGCGCGAGAACATTCGTCTTAAAAGGAAGGAATTGTGGGACAACAAGTCATGGTTCTTGCATCACGATAATGCACCAGCTCACACATCACGTCTTGTTCGCGATTATTTGAACAAAAATAATGTTAATATCGTTCCGCAAGCACCGCACTCCATGTGACTTTTTCCTGTTTCCCAAGCTCAAGTTGCCGCTCCGTGGAAAACATTTTGAGACAATTGAAGTCATAAAAGAGAATTCGAAGAACACACTCGAGCTTGACTTGTTTACAGTAGCACAGAAAACAAACTATGTGACATATCACGCTGAAATTTGCCATGTAAGCTTATAACAGTCCTACCAAAAAACAAAAAATTTATTTTTGCCATATGTCATCCGCGGACCGTTTTATTGATACCGTCTCGTTCATATTTGAGCAGAAGATACATGTATATGTATGTAAATACGGACTTTTTAAATAATTGGAGCGTTATCTAAAGTGCGTGTGTAACTTAACTATTTGACATCATAATACGAATTTTACAGGCAGCCAAACCGGTCGCAGAAGTTCCAGCCGCACAGCCAGCAGCCATTCTAAATGTAATTTCCCAATTCTTGATTGCTTCAGTACTAATAGTTCTATTTGTCAATATTTATCTCACGTTTCGTAAAACCCAGTTCTGCTTCCAATTCCATTTTAGTTTTTTCTCCTAATTTGTAATTTTCAAATACTTAAATCATAGTTTTCAATATTTACATATATCTAACTTTAAGCTAACTGTATTATTGATTTGTTCTATGCTACTAATTCGGTATTAATACACATTTATCAGTGTACGTATAAACATACTACATATTTATGTATGTGCATTAGGTCGGGCCTAATTTTATTCTACTTTGTTTCGGCAACAGAAGTTTTTACGGACTTTGCTATTTTTCGAATGTATCATTAAATAGATGATAGAAAGGCAGCTCATGTGGAAGGCAACAATCAGTGCAATGGTCTTTTCAACTGAACGACACAAAAAAAGACAAGGTTCTGACAATGGCTAGTAGATGGTAGCGGGGGTAAAAACAAATGTACGCGCATCGACGAGTTGAGTTAGAGTTGACATCCGAATTTTATTTTAGGGAGAGTAAAAATGTATACCCTTCGGCATATGTTAGACGGATAAATTTTTTTTAAATATTTCACAGCAAGAGTTTTTTACGATCAAATTGTCTTATAATCGCAATAAATGGTTTTCTTATTTAAAAGTAGGGAATATTGGTTTTCGTCCTTTAGAAATAGTCAAAAATAAAAAATTTAATTTATTATACCCAAAAACCACATAGAATAAAATTCCTCCTTACGAACAGTCTCTACAATCGGAGAAAGTCACAAAGGTTTTTCATTCACTTTTCCAAACAAATATCGTCCCAATAACCGGAAACTCTAATGACCAGACACGGGTGCTACATTCAAACCATTTTGTTCAAAAAGTCGTCAGCAAGCAAGAAAAATTAAATCCCAAAAACGAAAAATTGTTTTATTTTAGGATAATGCAGCAGCTCGTCTAAGGGAATTAAACTTAACTAAAATTAATGCCATATTTTGGTTTGAAATACAACGGCTTGATCAAGGTATAGTCTAAAACTTTAAAACACTTGCTACTTAAAATAGGCACTACGCGCTCAGCCTCCGGGCTGTCGAAATCTAATAATATGATTGAAGCTATGTGTTTCACCTGTTGTTCCATTTGTGGAACAACGACAGGACGCACACCACAAATGGGAGGAAGAGCTCGGCCAAACGACTGTAAGTGCCAATTATATATGTATTTCATCGAAACATCTTGGGGCCGCCGTTTCCGAATGGGTTTGTGCGTGAGTACCATTCGGAATTCAGAGAGAAAACGTAGGTTCGAATCCCGGTGAAACACGAAAATTAAGAAAAACATTTTTCTAATAGCGGTCGCCCCTCGGCAGGCAATGGCAAACCTCCGAGTGTATTTCTACTATGAAAAAGCTCCTCATAAAAATATCTGCCGTTCGGAGTCGGCTTGAAACTGTAGGTCCCTCCATTTGTGGAACAACATCAAGACGCACACCACAAATAGGAGGAGGAGCTCGGCCAAACACCCAAAAAGGGTGTACGCGCCAATTATTTATTTATTTTTATCTTGGGATAAAGTAGAAGCAACAACAATCCAAAACTGCTTCCGTAGAACAGGATTTTTCCGAATTTTTGGCAAACGAATTAGGGGACCCGCATTTATCGGGTCAAAAAAATCGATTTTTTGGAAATAATTTTAATCTATTCTACAACTATTTAAGAATATACTTTCAAAATTTCAAGTCGATATCTGTATTTTTGAAGGAGTGACAAAATTTTTAACAGGACGCGACGGGTGGCCTGATCGCCTGTATCCAAAACTTTAAACGCGTTTTTCTCGAAACATCATTTTTCGATTTTGTGTACACAATTGAGAACGCTGTATTGAACCAATCAGGCTTTACAATAGCTCATTTTAAAGATAATTAAATTGTTTTCAATGTGGCATTAAGTGTTTTTTTAAAAAAAAAGATTTTCATATTTTTTTGTAATTTTAAAGTCAATTTTTATGCATGAAAAATCAGTTTTAACATAAAACTGGGTAAAAAATATCAATTTCGACATTTTTTTTTAAATCAAAATGTCACATCGAAGGTATTATCCTAAAGTTTTAAAAAAAAATTTGGTTTTTTTATTTCAGAAAAAAATTCAGAGCGCTAGAATGTACACAGATAGAATGAGGTGCCATGGACGAGGTGTATATTTCCATACTTAAAATGTTTTTTTTCTTCTCCGAAAATTTTTGTAGACAGTCAAGACATTTATTAAAGTACTTTATGAATTACAAAACGTTTGAAGTTATTTTACCTGAGAAAAAAATTCCAAAAAATGATGCATTTTTCGACCGTCTAAATGAGGGTCCCCCCTTAATAAATTTCCAGTGGAATGTCAGAAAATACTCGATTTTCTCGAAATGGATCAAAATGTCTGCACTGAAGATGACAATATAGATATCCATTTTGAAAAGTAAAGCGATATTGTAGACATAAGTGATTCAGAAGAAGAATGTAATGAAGAAATCATAAGCGGGCGACTTAACCGGAGAAAAACACTGCTTTTATGAAGACTTCCACTGTACATACATTTAAAAGCTATGCCCCCATGGACTTTTTTGTTCAGTATTGCCAGTAGAAAACTTCAGTTGCAGAAACAAAGTCGACTAAATTTTCTAAGAATAAATATACTCGCCCTAATGCACATGATAAGTCCTTTATAAAATCGGCACGATGAAATGTATCATATTTACTATTTTTGTATACGTATATTTAGAATTTCCTAAAATCCAGTTTCTAGAGATGTTCAGACCACTATACATGTACATATATTCGCACTCAAATTTTCGTGTTAGAAGCCGGCTTCCGCCTCAAAAGTTTAGTTGGGCTGCGGGCACAAATGGTGAACATTCCCTTATTAATATGTACAAACTTAATTTTTCTGGAATACGTGCGTCGAAGCCAATGTTTTCTATTAAAAAAGTGCCCTTAAAACACCTATCCGCTCCGCCGACGAGTGTGGCTAGTAGTAATTGTTCAATGCGGCAACGGAGCTCTATACCAGATAAAGTTTGCCGCTTTCTCGGTAAAAATGTGTATAAATTATTGTTTTTACTTGCAGTATAAAATTATTCAGTTTTGAGGATTAAATAATTGCACTTCATCAAGAGAAAACTAAATAGTTTTAGTAGATTTTCGTTTCCGTTTCAGAAATTTATACTCATCGCAATTAAAAGATATTTTGTTTAAAAAAACACAATTTCGCCAATATTCGCTATTGTGCCGTGCTGTTATTTTCGCCCTATCATTTAATTATAATTTGCTCAAAAGTGCTATGAAAGCGCGAAATGTCAACATAAAGCAGTAAAGGTGCAAGGAAATGAGCCAGCCGCTGTGGCTAAAACTTCCAAAAGCGTCCATGGAAGTCTTAAAGAATGTACCTGTTACTATTATCAGCTCGATAAATAGTAACAGCTTTACTTCATTGGTACATTTTTGTTTTCGTATTCATTTCTTCTCGTTACTGAGTAAAATTTTGGCAAAAATCTGGCACGAATTCGAGTTCACTCCCTATGTGTAATAATAAATATATAGTTTGTAATAATGTGTTTGCTTGTTTTAAAAACAAAAAATTATCAGATAAATGAATCGTGGCTACTCAATCAATTATTAAACTGGTACCTCATAGGTACGACCGAACTGGGTTAGAAAGTTGAAAATAATAATTTTTATTTTATGTTAATATGTATGTGCGATTCGCATTCCAAGATAATATTCCTAGCACATTTCATGCATAACTTACTTGCATTATAGTTGCGCCTAGAAATATAATCCACTTCAGGATATTGAACATCGGTGGTTTGAACTTCCCCATGATATGTTTGCAGTTATTGTGATTATGGTATATCTTGGGAGTGCGCAAATAGCAAATGACGTTTTAGCTGAATCTATTTTTTTTCTTTTTTTGAGTGTTTTAAATTTTATTTAATACTTAGTTATAACTGCATTTATGCACTTACGATATATGTACGAGTATGTTTTTGTTACCAGCTAATAGCTATGCATTGCTTTACAGGCATAACGCATTGGTGCTTTTATGTTTTTGTACATATTGGTATTGACTTTTATATTACTAATCGCTTAGGCCGTTATCTACTAGCATATCCATTTCTTGGCCTAATTTTAATGTTGTTCCTTTATGTATTGTAATACAATCAGTTATACTGAGTTACCGTAATACAACAAAAACAATCATATAATCTACTTGAAAACTTACAGCGCCGCACTGTGACAACGCTAAACAGTACCCCACATACGATCAACCGCATTCCGGTACCACAAAACGTTTTGGTAAACGAAAAATGCAAAATTTGTTCAAAAACCCTACAAGTTGCATATTGTTTTTATTGTTAACTATTGAATTCGGTTCGAAGAGTTCTTATGTGTTGAATGAAGTTTTGTTGTTTGCATCTGCTGTTAGTAATCTTTTAACGTTTTACCAGAAATGTATGAAACTTTATTTTTTTTAACTATGATGCCTTATTTTCGATTACTAATTTTATGTATTTTATATCATTGAATATGTGCACACACATTTATATTTTTAGTGTATTTGTTATTGCAGGCATGTCTATCTTTTGGTTGGTACTTATTTTCTACTATGCTTTCCAGGTTATACTGTTTTCACTGTGCTTTTCATTTCTCTTTACCTCGCTTCAATTCAGAACCTTTTATTCATAAGTAAATAGTTGTATATTGGTTAATGGTTGGCTTGGCTTGACTTTCCAGGTGTTGCTGTATGGGACAAATCCAAACTTTACCGCACATTATTATACCCAAATTCTTTATTATTAAGTTGATAAGCTAAGCATGTACATTGGACTATTTTATTACTATAATTATAAGTACATATTAATAATAATTATTTCCTTTTTTAATAGATATAACCCTATCTCTGTAATATCCATTTCCTCATTGTACCAATACTGAGGTATTGCAGAGCTCCCGCTAACCATCCCAACCTATCCCCACCAAACAATTTAGTAGACTTTTTACTAAAATTTATAAATATGTGTACTCATTCTTCTAGTTCTTACTGCACCCTTAATTAATTTATACCTTTAGTCACATGCAGATGCTCACTCATAGTCCGTTCGTTTGTTCGTAACGTATATCATACCTCATCGCCTCCTTTGATCCTTTGTCAGTCTTCGATTGACATTTCCGTTATAATTAAGTACTACTTTAACCTATCTTTATATCCGACCATTGCAGGCCACAGCTCCGCTGCTAAAGACTCCGCTGTCACAAGCACAGCAGGCGTACGCAACGGCCGCCACCACCTACACAGCGGTGGCTGCTAGAGCGGCATATGGCGCAGCTGCCGCCGCTGCGCAGCCAACACTGGCCGGTTACGCTACTGTCGCGGGGTAAGTGCCTTTGGGACTGTTCATATTCTATATATACGCACATACTCACATCTTCCCCTACTAATCCACTAATAACATCTTCACTAACAAGTATACTCGGCCCGCGTCTGTATGAGTAAAATTTAAATTTCTTGCGAAAGTCGTAAACGAAATTAGTTAAGTTGAGCTTTTGAGTTTCTATGCAGTAGGATTTCAATAATTCCTTCTTGGCGTTTTAATTTCTTTATAATTGGTAGGATTCGATTCATTGAAGCAAATTCAATCGAATCCGACCTTTTGGTTCCGTAATATTTGGTTCCCTCGAAAACCTCGAAAACCTCGTAGGTTAATATTTAATTTTCTACAGCTCGTAATTAACAATTCATCAGATGTCGATGATAGTATTTTCGACGACATTTTTAACTAGAAAACTTTGTTTATACTTTGTGTGAAACAAAAGCCGCATTAAAGTGCATAATTAACTCTTTTATAAATGAAATTGCGCAATTACAGTACAAAAAATCTCTAAAAGTCGGATATTTCATTTAGCCTCCCATAATAATTTGTAATATCTATAATTCGTATTTTTTATTTTCCTCGATCACAATCTCTCTAAGTGAAAAACGCGATAACTCGTAATTTGTTGTTGGTCCCGTGAACCACAAGATGCAGAGTCTCCACTGTATTTGTTCGCTCGGGTTTTCCACTTATTATAAAGGAAAGAACTCAAACATTTTCCCTTTCCGTTGATTGAACGCTTTTCAATGCTGAAACATTGTCATTGCCACCAAGATGTCGAAGTAATTAAAACTAGCTGCCGCATAGATGGTCGCAATTTTAAGTCGTTTAAGTTGGCCGTAATAACATAAACGTTCCAAGAGATATGTTGGCTATGCACTATTACATGAATGGTTCTGTTCTGGTGAATTTTGCGTAAAGGTCTTGGCTTCCACCATTACTAGTAAATTTAGTTAGTTTTAAGTCTGAAAGAATCTCTGGGATCTGCAAAAACTTTACCATGCCCCTAGAGAAATCGTATACATTAAAACTTTGTATGCGAATTGCGCTATAAAGTCAATATGATTCCAACTTTTAATTGAATATTTGCTTAATTTTTACAAATCTCTTAACCAATCAGTATTTATTTTTTCGCATTGATTTTTGATTTTTCTTTTTGTAGCAAAGTAAAGAGAAGAAACCTCGAAAACTCAACTAATTTAGAATTTACCCTAATTAATGTGTGCAAAGTGTTAACAAAACTAAATAATTTTTGCTAACGTCAAATAAAGCCACTGATTCTGCAAGCCAATCTCGCTTCTACAATCCATCAATCATTCGGTGAACATATTAACCAGTGAAATATAAATATAATATAGCAAAGAACTTTTTTGAATCATTAACATTTCCATCTACAATCAACTAATCATTAATAGTCTATAACAGTTAAGTGTTTTTAATATCCATAATTTGCGTTCATTCTGTTTTACAATCTTGCTGCCGCTGCTGTTCTGATTTTCTAAAAACACAGTTACGCTGCAAGGGAGTACGGAGATCCCTATTTGGGACATGGTATCGGACCAGTACCCGGCTATGGGGTGAGCATTTTTAAATAACAGAAGTTATTTAGGGTTTGCTTTTGTATCAGAATATTCGTATATTTTTCATCATACGATTTTGTGAACTTGAACTTTCTGCCAAGAAAGACATGTTGAAAGTATTTGGAATTTACATTCATCGTGGCAAAATGGTCAGTTGTCCTTTTCAGGCTAGCGCCCTACTATAAATGTAATGAAAAACTTTATTGATGCAAAAACAAACTATAACTGATGATTTGTGTTCACGAATATGTGCCTAGAATTGATTTTCTAATACGTACTTATTTTCTTTTATTTGTTCCTAGGCAACAATGTATCGAGGTGGATTCAATCGATTCGCGCCATATTAATTTAAGATACCCGAATAAAGCATGGAGCACCAGGCTTTTGCTGTCCAGAGACCATTATATCTCCACGCAGCTGTGCTCAACACTTGCGAACGCGCTCACACAATGTTTTACACATCACATGGAACCAAATTAAAATTTATTATATAAGGATAAAGATGTAATGTTAAGCTAAGAGAAACATGAAATCCTTGAAATGCTCAAATGCTCAAGAAACAATGCAATTTTTAATGAAGCAACCAAAAAATACTCAAGCCAAGCGTAAATACGATGAGATTAAAATCAAATATTCAAAGTATAGCAAAGCAAAGATTACAAAATAAAACATAAGTTGAAGTTTATCTAACACATATACATACAAACATACTTGCATAAAAGGAAAATGCAATGAAAAAAGAAGAAAAAAAAAAACAAAACAAAATAAAAACATAAGAAACTTAATCAATGAAAAAATTTAACAGAACAAATCCGTAGTTGTTAAATTAAATGTCGTCCAACCAATATTTCAAATTATGATAAATACGTACATATATTTATTAGTATAATAGAATAGAAGATATAAACCAAAAACAAGGAGATGAGTCCAAATGCAGACGAATCTCTGTAAGCGGTTAAAGTAAAGCCGCAGATCCAATTAAAAATTTTAGCTGATTACCATCGCAGTCATTTACTGGTGAATAATGAACTTCCAATCGAAATTTTGTCATTGAAATCAACATCACCTCCTGTATTATCTTTAATGGATAATTTGTATATGAGCAGAAGCTGTGTCATTTTAATCTTTTATCTTCAATTGGTTTTCGTTCTGGTTACTCATCAAATATTTTATGCATAAAGCGAATACTCAAATATAAAGATAAAGTGTATGTGCACAATAAAGCACTGTACACCGAGAAAACGACTACACAAATACGAGTATGTGGTTTCGCGGCACTTTACTTGTGAAGAAAAGGTTTGTAAAAAGTATAAACCAAGCAAGTTTCCCAATAAATCTCTCAAATTGCCGCATCATAGGTGCAGTCCGCGAAAAAACGATGGCCCCTCGACATTTTAATCAGTTTTAACAATTTCTCTTTTGTTTTTTGTTCATTATTTTTTATAAAAGTGTAGCTCATTGTCTAACAAAAACCGTATAAACCCAAATTAGAATTGTATGCGAAAACTTGTGAAATTCCACAAATTTTTAATCCCTTTAAATTCCCTGGTTTTTAATTAGAATTTCTAGAAAAATGTTTGGTACGCAATTTTACAGATTACAAAATTTTTAATTATAATAAGGTGCAAGCTTAAACCTACTAAGCAATCCCCTTGTTTTTTATAATTTGTTTAGCTGACAATGTTACGCACTTCCTCCGATATAAAAAAATGTTCAAAATATTACATAAATATAATATATTACATGGCTTTGT
Source organism: Anastrepha obliqua (assembly GCF_027943255.1). NCBI lineage: Eukaryota > Metazoa > Arthropoda > Insecta > Diptera > Tephritidae > Anastrepha > Anastrepha obliqua. The sequence goes on from NC_072894.1 coordinate 678,017, forward strand.
TAAACAAAAAGCTATACTTTTATAAAAAAATACTAATAATGAACATTAAAAAAAATAGTTAAAATTGGTTAAAATGTTGAGGTGCTATCGTCTTTTTGCGGACTGTATGCTCGAATTTAAAAATCAAAATAATCATCATTCATAAACTAAAAATTCTTAAGAGGAATACTCATTCAATTTATACTTCGTTAACTGTGAGTCATTATAATATAATATAATATTTTTTTAATATTTTAGACAAACTTTTACTTCAAAGAGCATAATGTTTGACATAATTTTATGGTTTTTAAATCCCCATTCGCATTTTAAAAGTTACTTAATCGCTTATTTAGTTGAACGATATAGAAGATAGACTTCTTACTTGTTTCCATTGGCAGCTTATAAGCATTTCAATAAATTGCTTTATTCAAAAGAAAAAAGGCTATTTTACATGAATTAATCAGTAATGAAGAAACTATACTTAATGCGATAAGAAATTGACACGTAGACATATCCCTAAAAGAAGAAAATAATAACTATACTCTTTTATTGTCAAATTAATTTTTTTCTTTTCTAGATCGTATTCAAAGTTGTTAAACATTGATGAAAAGGAAACGGTTTTGTATTTAAATATGAAGTAAATACAAAAGAGTTACAAGTGAAAAAAACGCTTCCAATATACCCCGAATTTAAGGAGAATTCAGTTTTCCAAATATCCGCACTCCGAAATGCAATCAGAGTCTTTCTTGTTTCGTACCCTCATTTAAATAATTAGGAGATGTGTTATAGTATCTTATAGCCGCTTAAAAATAAATAATAAAAACTCAACGGAGCAGTTTGAAGACCACAAAAAGGGTGTTTTAAACAATTCTCCAAGTATTTACGAATGCAGCTAAAATAACTCAAATTGTGAGTAATCAATAATTAACTTTTTGTTTTTAATATAAAAAGTAGAGTTTTGTAAAACAAATTCGATGGCGCAAAACAATTGTATTTTACAGTGCGGCGTATTAGCTTTGCTCTCGCACTATATAAGAAATAACGAAAACTTCCTGTACGTCACTCAAGGGGGCACTAAAAGTGAAATGAATTTTGCTCAAATTATGTCATATAAAGAATATTTAAATTTATCATGTAGTAGTATCCTTCAAATATGACTTACGATGTTGTAAGATGTGTATGTAAAAGTAGAGTCTATACGATCTGTTCTATGAAAATCAAATTTTTTATGAATTTTTGCATACGGTAGTGTTCGAGTATGAATCTGTCGCGCTGCAACTAAAATTGCTGATAAATGACACAAACTATACGTACACACAAACATATTTTAAACAAAACCGAAGCCTACAAAACAAAACACACGCGAACAAATTAGAAGCACAAGTAGCAAGAAAATATACGCATAATAGATTATAAAAACTTCCATAAAATATTTGTTTTACTTATGATGTGAAAGTATACATGAATCAATATGTAATAGAAATTAGGAATTTGTACAAGTATATTTTTAAGAGTTGAGCAATTTATAAAAACCAAATATGAAACAAAAACAATGTACAAGTGTCAGAAAAATACCACTTGAAGTATTTATGAATCACTTAAAACTCGCGAACATTATTATACAGATTATTACAGTTAAGTGTGGAGTAAAATGACATTTATATATGTGGATAAATCCAAATGCCATCAAATAAACTAATCACACCAAATCGGCTTTTTTAGCTCTTTTAGAAGTCGATTAGCTCCAAACTCATTAATATATTATATAATATTATTCTGTGTTTATAAATTACTTTACTCGAAGCCAAAGTTTAATGTCTTAATGAGAAAATATGCTCTAATTTTAGTTTGTAGTACGTTTACTTTAGTATTTACTTTTTAAAATTTTACAATTAAATAATCAACTGTCTAAATACTGTCGAATGTGAAAGAGTTCGCAAAATTTTCGTTTCAATTGATTTGTGCATTAAGTAGATTAGAGATAAAAGAAAAAACAAAAGTTAATTAAAAAAGCGAGTAGTATTTTATGACTACGTAGGAGTGAAAAGTGTAATCAAATCCATCAATTGCCAAATTACTTGTAGCTTTTAATTGAATAAGAAATAAAGAAAAATGTTAAAAAAATTATTAAAAAATAAAAGGGAAGTGTGTTAGTGGTAATATAAAGATACATATACAGAAACTTAAAAAAATAATAACATGTGAAAGCAGAATGTTTTCAATTTTAGACTCGTGTGCACATCAGTAACTATACCATGTCAGGTTCGCGATGAATTCGACTCCCCACTCAGCACCTTGGAAGCATAAATGAGTGCTGTCCCCTCACTTCATCTATTAGAACACATGGTTTTTTATGGCTGCTGCAGAGATTTTTCACAATCCAATTTCTTCACTTCTTTTATTTATACCCCTGTAAGCCCAAAAAATACGCTAAAAACAATTAGAGCTTAAAAAGCAATTCATCTCTCTCAACAAAGCCCCCAGCTCTAAAAAATTTGGCTCACTTTCAAGAGCTCCATGTCAAACCCAAAGATCTTAATAACAAGAAAGCAAGCAGTTTCCGAACCTCCTCTTCTACTCACCGCAATTATGCAAGCAGCAAAATGCCTAAAAATCTCAACTTAAATTACGTAGGTTACAAAAAGTTTTAAAACACAATAAAAATAAAAAACATTACAAGTAGTAAAAATAATATATAACAAGAACTCAATTCAATGACCAAGAAAAAGAATACAAAGGAATAGGAATATAATACTCGTAAACTTACCAATAGAATTAAAACCCGAAAATATTGATCAAAAAAATTTAAACAACATGAATGGAAATATTTTTTAGTGAAAATGTGCAAATTTTGCTGGCAAATTAAATACATAATCAGAAAAAGTCTAAATGAAAAAGGTAAAAGAAAAGGTAAACAAATAAATTATTTAAAATATCATAGATTTGTGAAAATTACGTAAACATTTAAAAATGTTAGCACAAAAAAGATGCAGAAGCAAAAATATTTGCTCAAATTTTAATAAGATAATGCAAACATATGAAAAACATGAATTTAAAAATAAATACATTTTAGAGCGTAAAGTGTGCCAAATTGTAAAACTTTTCAATTCACATTTATATGTAATACTCGTTTCTTACCGTCCCGCTCCTTCTTTCTTTGCCCTAATTTTCTAAAAATGAAAATTTTAATATTTTTTTATTTTTTATTATTAAATAGTTGGGTATTTTTTATGGGAATTTATGTTCTGAAAAGTACTTCAGAAAAGTCGTATTTCGTTTGCTTACATTTTTCGTTCAACTCCTCACTTTTCCTTATTTGCGCTTATTTAAAACAAAAAGGAAGCACAAATCTACATAATATATAAATATTTGGATAAATATTGCTGAATTATAAGCTCCTATTAGGGGAGAGGAAAATTAAAGACATACATATGTATGTATATCAAAGTCAGTAGCAACTATTAAGGAATCGATTGATCGAAGTATGCAAAGCTCGAAATTCATGAAACTGAATTGCAACCCGGACATAATTCTCGAGTCAGACTTCCATTGAGAACGAACGTTTGCATATAATGAATAAAACATAAAACAATAAATAATTTTATTCCCACTTGTTGTTGTTGGTCTTATATCATCCATCAATTTTCAATTTGTAAGGTTGTGAACTGTGAAATTTTGAAAGCAAACACACACACAAATAAATAAAATAATATGGAAAAAATTAATAAAGCAGAAATGAGTTATGTATATACATATATGCAATCAAATTGATATCTTTTTTGACTTTTTAAACCACTGAAAACTGATTTCGTCAACAAAGGATATACGAGGCAACAAAAGGAATCGACTTGCGATTATTATTTTTTTATGTTGGTACACTCGTCTCGAAGATATGTTCACGGTTTTAGCGATTTTCTGCTATCGACTCTTGGCTCTCCTAGACTCTTCCATTGTGACGATTTGGCTTTGGTTTCGATGTCATAACCATATACCCATTATTCGTCACTAGTTATGAGCCTTTTAAGCACATCTGGACCACCGTTGACGTGGGATGTGGGACGTGGTTTTTGGTCAAAATTCAGCAATTTTGGAACGAACTTTGCTGCCACACGATGTCCAAAATTTCCAAAATTTTCAAAACTATTGCATGGCATGAACCAACCGATATGCCGATATCCCCAGCAACTTCTCTAATAGTGATTCGACGATTCTCCATAACAATTTTTCCCCCTTTCTTAACATATTCATCGGTTGTTGATGTGTTTGGGCGTCCAGAGCGAGCGTCGTCATACACATCTTCTCGAACTTCTGTGAAGAGCTTGTAAACAATTTTTTGACTCAGAGTACTCTGACATTTCACTTTTGTATGTTAAAGCCAAAACAATTCATAAATAATCAAACTGCTGTGTTTGGTCGTATTCGATTCTCAACTTCTATGTTCGCCATATTTGGGCTCTGCCCGCTTGACGAAAAATTTGTATGTGAAAGCAACAACAATGTTATCGAGCAGGATTCGTCACTAGCGAGTGTGGTTATATGTACTTAATAAAACTGGTATAATTTTTTTTTTTTTTTTGGTAAGTAGGTTGAAATCAAAATGTCAGAAAAATTATCAAAGGTGACGTCATACCAATGGTATGTGGAGCTTGCTCCCACTAACACTATAATATTCCTCCTCCTCGGCTGATTTCCACCCTGGAACCGCGTTAGCATTTCTTCAACGTGGAGCCGCGTTTATGTCTATTGACACATCAGGTTACTGCGTTCACGTTCCGCTCCTGTGGGTGCATGGAGGCTTTACGCCAACGATAGTATCCACTACTGGGCTGAAATTGGGCAAGCTCAGCCAATATTGTTGCATGACTCATAACTTTTGGGGGCGAATCGAAGACGGCTTTTATAGCCTTAGCTCACAAGCGACAAGTGTAAGTAGGAATATCTTTTTATTATATTTGTAAAGCAACAGAATTGAATAGCGGTTTCGGCGGCATGCGGTACGGATCAGGACGCTTGTATTCTGGTTATTGTATGGCGGAATCAAACCATTTTGCATACTTTCAGCCGGGACACTTTGAAAAGCAATACTACTGCGTACATAACAGCTTGTCAAAACGAAAATAATGCATTGCAACTAAATCATATACAACAAATTAGACCGACGTGACGTGTAAAATGTACCGTGGAGCCGCAATGGAAGTATTGCCGCATATAAACAAAAAAAAATCAAAAAAAAAAACAGATGTTCTTGTGAGCAAATATTATATTTCGTTGTGGGTAACCGATTTTTGTTCGTTGTGATATGTATTAGGTTGTTGTTGTTGTAACAGCATAAACATTCCCCATACATATACGGGGAGCGTTGCTAAAGTGACAGTCCTTGGCCGGATGTATAGTAAATCCCGGTCGTTTCGGTAACGTAGAACCGCGAAATAAGGATTCAAAAGAATTGATGGTAGTTGTAGATGGTGGTTTAAACCATAACTTCGAGATCGGGACGCACATTTATTTTTCAGAACAAAATGGATAAGCTTGGCCTTTTCTATACTCTTTCTAGCTTTTGTCGAAGAAATAAGTGTGCATTTGAATTGGCTCTATTAATTTAAATTTCAATTACTTTTGTGTATTTAATTTGACATAATAAAAAACACCGTCGAGAAATATTTGCGCTATACAAAATTGCTCTAATTTGCAAAATTTGCGAAGCGCGTCATCGTCGATTTATTGATTTTTTATCCGTTTTTTCAACTTTGAAATGAAACTTGTTTGTTGAGGATTGATTGAAGTTTCATTATAAATTTTAAGGTTTCTAACTGTTGCTGAATTCGCTGTATCGTCAGAGCCCATGAATAAACAAACAAACGTTCCCCTGACAGTTGGTTCTTAACTAACTCATTTTCTGTTTATGCTTGAAGAGTGCACATCGGCGGAGAAAATAAGGCTTCAGCCAGAAATAATTAATACAGTTAATTGAGTGCTAACATTATGGAAAGTAAAATATCAAAAAACCAGATGATGTGATAGGATTACATGCCTTTAGTTTAGAAATAATTCCTCAGTATTTTTCTACTACTATTTAGCAGAGGGGTTGCAGTGAAATATTTGCCAAGGATTTCAAGTCCTCGTAGCAGATAATCTCTCATTTGGCGCAATCGCGTTTTGCATTAATGTATATTTTTAATGATTGCAAGCGTTACCAATTCGAAAATGCATTTATAAGTAAAAAAATCTATATCAAACAATTCAAGACAATTTAATAGCATCCCATGTTATCTCTCTTCTTCTTCTATTAGCCAATTAATTACCCTTTCTTTTGTTTTTGCTCCATTTTCCTCTTTCTTTTTAAACAGGCATAAATAACAATCGCATCATCCACGTTTTCTTTCTTTCTACCCTTCTTTACGCTATAACCACAAAATCACAGGCGTGGCGCTCGCTATCAGTGGCAAGCACTGTGAGCTGTTGGTCGTCTATAGCCTCCTTTATTCTCCACTTTCTCCTTTCTTCCAACTATGTTTTGCTGATTTTTGACAATTCGCACTATTTTTCGTCGCTGCATAGTGAATGTTCTCTGGTTTTGTTTTTAATTATCTTGAATAAGACGAATACAACGAACTTATTCTGGTCTGTATTAAATATTATTATTACTTTGAGGAAGGATGAACAGAACGAGTTATAAAAAAAACCGTCCATTTGATTTTAAATTAATATCTCTGGTAGAACCACATCCAGTGCTCTATCATCGACATTGGGGTGGGCTTTCAACTTTTGAGTGCTTGAAGGAGAAAAATCGTATATGGAATCAAATTGCCACAGAAATGGAAGCCAGTCGTAAGTAGATAAATGTAGAGGAATTAGATTCCTTGACTTAAATTAATTTACAGCTAACTTCTGCCTCAGCCGTTGGAACAATTTGAGAAATCATTTTCAACGCGAACTTCGCCACTGTCACGAGCTATGTCCCAAAGAAGGTATTATTCGTGGATCAACATGGCCTTATCTAGAGAGATTGCGCTTTCTCGAGGGAACTATACGTTTCAACAAGCCTGATAAACCTTTCCGAACTAATAAACGCGAACAAAAATGTCTCCACTTGAAACATTTAGATGCAGATGAGGAAATAATGTGCGACGGGGTAACAAATGATAGCCTTCCGAATAATGAAGGCTTTGTTGAATTTGAAGAACTAGCAAATGAGATTTTCGAAAATGAGGAAAGTGCTGCATTGTCAGGTCCCGACGAATTGGTTCAAGAGCGTTTGACAAACTTCGAACAAATGGCGGAGTTATTAAACAACATTCGCAACGAAAGTAAAATAGAAATTGAACGTCGTATAATGGCTTACCTGTGCAAATGCCAATTAAGAGCACTAGTAGGTGAGGGGATTAATGACCTGACAATCTAAAAAACAATTTTCTCGGTCTAAAATTACTCTACCATATTTTTTGTGGTTTTACTTTAGTACCTAAAATTTTAATACTTATATATATGTCCAAAAAACTAGAAATAAAAATATGTTCATGTATTTTATGAAGTGTCTATAAATTTCTTATCACACAAGCACCTAAACCGTTATCTTGTCTAAGTTTGACCAAATTATTTTTGGTTTTTTTAGAAAGTTCTCGCGTTGTAGTTGGTCTAATAGAACTACTTGTTCTCGTACATACTTCACCAAACGTTCAATTTTTATAATGTCGTCACAATTCATAGCGAAGAAGCGGCGCCATAAGGCTCCCGCTAATACACGATCGTCGGACATAATTCCTTCATCGTATGCAATTAGTGCTGCCTGAAACTGCTCTGAAAGAATCTCAATTTGCTGCCGTGTTTTTGACGGATTATGAGTCTAGAAAGAAATTTCGTATATAAAAAGATATCTGAAAAATTTACGAGTCTTACTTCGAGCTTTTTGGCACGTGCATTTACGTCGCTCCACATCACCTCCACAATGCAGTTTCGAAGAAAGCGGCCGTTTTCACCAGATTCAGATCCCTCAGCCATAGCTCGAACCATTAGCATCCACACGTGTAGTTCAGTTACTAGGAACCAGGAGTTAAAAGTGTTCGGCATATCGAAAGCTTTAAAGAAACTTAAATAATTGATTTTGTCAGCCACGCTTTCATACAACATATGACTTGACACTCTCAGACGCTAAAAAGAATTTTTTATTATTTAAAATAGAGCTATTAAAGATTGAACTAACGGTTTTTGTATTCGGTGCAAATCCCACTTTATTAAGGACCCGTTTCAATATGTTGCCATCGGATCCCTCATGTTGGTTGTTGACCACATCTGCTCGAGTTGTACTATATTTATGCCCGCTCTGTGTCCAATTCTTCAAACCTATTGCTGGAGTAGCAGAGCCTGTGATCACTAAAGGATTGTTTTGCAGCAAAATCTATTAACGTATGTAAAATATATAGTATGTTATTAAGCATTCGATTTACTGACAAGAGGAAGATGGTAAAGCAAGTAGCCAGACAAACATCCGTTTATATAAGCTCTAATGCATATCGCAATTTTTCACTGAATCTTTGTCAGGCTAATTTTATGTAATTTACCTCTGTGAAACGACTTCTGCACCGATAAATTTGCGTTAAAAGAGGAAAACGCAACATATTTAAACTCAGGTATTTGCAAAATTGTTATAAGGAATTGTAAACACACTTAGAAGTAAGGCGAATTCATTAATAGATTCGCCTTGCCTACGATGCTCGGTCTTCCGAAGTACGTTCAGTGGAAGAGACCGAATGTACGGCGAAAAGTGCTGTCACAATCAGCTGATTTCATAAAGCGCGCAAATTTTCTGGGATAGGACAACGTTTAAACTGGCACATAAAAGACAATCCTATATTTTGATTTCACTGGAAAAATGCCTATTTTAGTAAAAACGTAAGCATCACAATTGTTGTACTTGTGTCGCGCTTAAATGTTCATAATTTCATACTTTATCTTTTATACAATCACAGTTAAAGCCTCCACGCAATTTCAAATTTTTTAAATAATTTATTTTAACCCACGGACGGTTTTATGAAAACATTTTTCGTGAGGCAAATAAACCCAGATGTTTTGCCGACGTTGGGCACCGAATCTACCGACTGTCGTGCGAACGATTGTAGATGGATGTTGTTGTAGCAGCATAAACATTCCCCATACTTACATACGGGGAATGCTGCTGAAGTGACAGTCTTTGGCCGGATATAAATTCGGCTCGTTCCAGTTACGTAAAACCGACTGTCGTGGGAAGGATTATATATATATGTATATATAATTGACGCGTACACCCTTTTTGGGTGTTTGGCCGAGCTCCTCCTCCTATTTGTGGCGTGCGTCTTGATGTTGTTCCACAAATGGTGGGACCTACAGTTTCAAGCCGACTCCGAACGGCAGATATTTTTACGAGGAGCCTTTTCATGGCAGAAATACACTCGGAAATTTGCCATTGCCTGCCGAGGCGCGACCCCTATTAAAAAAAAATTTTATTAATTTTGCTTTCACCGAGATTCGAACCAACGTTCTATCTGTGAACTCCAAATGGTAACCACGCACCAACCCATTCGGCTACGGCGGCCGCCGAAGGATTGTGGATGGATATTTTGTTCCAGTGCTATGTATTCTTGTCATTATTATAATTTTCTGTATACAAAGTAATAAATGAAAATGGTCACTTACCCAGAAACAGAAAAAGTATTAAAGGAAATATTCTTATCAAAAATTAAATTTAGTTACACATTAAACAAGTTTCATTTCGCTCTTTTTGGGACGTGCCTACCCAACATTGTTTTTGCATATTTTCCCCCAATTTTTTTTAATAATATCATTCCTCATATCCATATATAATTTTTCTGGGGGATTTTCCCTACGTTCCTAGGTAAAATTAAAAAGACACCTTGACGTTGTTCCACTTCATAAACTTTTGAAGTATCTTGAGCTTATTTGCAGCTTACGAAAAACATTTTTTTTTTGTCCCGACAACTATATGTATTCTATATGTATATCTTGTAGGCCTTCACCAACTGGCCTCGAGGAATATGCCATTGTAGAGCTTCAGGGTGATCTCGAAATACGATCTGGGGAGAACATACACGATCTCTTCATAGGCGATTTGTACTACAATAAATATGGCCAGCCGGTAAAACTTAGAAACCTAATATTAATAATTTTGAACTCTAATCTTACACGTTTTTCAGATACTTATAATTGGTCATCACATACTACAAGGACGTGAGCAAAAACTGGAAACTCCATTTGCGGTACTCGAGAAATCTAAAAGCAATGAACGAAGACCATTGTTGAGCGAAATGAGTGCAACATACGATTCCAATAGTACACTAAATAGGACCGCCGATTGCACTGTCCTCGATAGCACAGTTGCTTTAGAAAATAAATCCCGACAATGTACCGAGTATATAGTTCGCGCTGTATGCACCAAAAAACTTACCTTCAAATCGCGACCAAAACCAATCATTGCGAATGTGGCTGCTTCAGTATAAGAACATTGTATTTAAAAATATGTTTAATGATATTTCAAAAGATGAATACATATTTGTATTTTAAAATTAGACAATTTCCATTTCTCTTTCTATGCCCACGAACTTTAGCTGTTCTGTGGGTCCATATCTATAGTCAAAGAACAACTCTTCTCCAGGTTGAATCGCTCGCTTGGCAAATATTCCGATCCTATGATCGCCGGTTACCATCATTACTTTGGCGTAACAATTCGGATTTATAGAATGGTTAGCAAAGCGTATCTTATTACCCTTACGTGTTGCATCTACCACAAAATCGTTGTTGAGGTTGAACAGAAATGAACACATATACTTGTCATAAACTTTGCCTCGACGATCGGCTTCATCCTGTGAAATAATTTCGCCACAATACTCCGAGATAAACTCATTTTTCTGAGCTCCTTCTTTGAGAAATATACCCCAACCGGCTATATCGGAGGGTGCCATTAGTAAGTGTTTGTCTAAAATAAACGGATATAAGCAACAAACAATAAGTAAAAAGTTGAATCTGCTTACGCAATCCGCGCTGAACGCAAACATTTTTGCAAGTGATTTTCGTCAGCTTAAACTGATCGGCCCCACAGGCCTGGCATAAATCTGGGTCACACTCACGCACCGCCAAATAGCAAGGGCATTGTTTTGTGTTACATTGTGCCTTACAACGACACCCAGGAAAACGATTTTGACAGTCACTACTGCAGTTACAGAATTTTTCACAAAAGTTCTGTGTCTGTATGCAAGAGCAATTCATATCGCATGGGCCGGCATGATCGCACGGCGTGTAATTATACACATGATTCGACGACGAATCCTTTTTCAATTGTATTTTGCGGCAATGGAGCGACCACAATCGTTGCTTCTTCTTCTTCTTTCTTGGTGGTGTATAATCTTGACGCAACTCTTCAATACAAAATTCAGCCTCCTCTTTTTGAGCAAACTCGTACACCTTAGAAATGATTAAAGAAAGCTTGTCATAGGAAAAAGAAACCACTCAAATTTTTTACATACTTGTTGACATGTTTTCGTTAGCATAGTTTGAGCAATAGCGCAGTAGTTTTTCAAAAATACTTTGTGTAATGTCCGAAATAGAGACTGATCAGCGCCGGTCCAGTCACACTTTGTGTTTGTTGTATTCATCATCCCAGCTGAAATAAGCAATTCTACCTTAAACATCGTCAATTTCAAACAACGGTAATTTAATTTTTACCCATTATAGAACTTATTTCTGCGGAAACAGCACTGTTCACAGCAATGCTATTTTCTTTGCCATTCTCTGCATTGAAATCTTTATTGCTAAATTGGCTGTTACTATCATTGCTGTCTTCAGAGCTAGCTTCGTTGCACGAATCTATTGGAGGTGTTTTACTATCAGCAGCCAATTTTTCCTTCATGCCGTCCTACCAAAAAATACCATACTACTTGAAGTTATAAAAGTATAACTCAAGCTACTTACCAGCAACATATAGCAGGCATTGCTACAGGGATCCGTAAATGGTTTTAGCTCAGGAAAACGACGCTTTTGTAAATTCGGCCCAGCATGGCCGACCTGAAGACCTATCCCAAATCGAAAATTCATTAATTCAATCAATTAAATAATATTTCACATCATTAGTGAGCACATTTTAGCTTCACCGATTTTAATGCACTAACATTGAAGGTTAGACATCTGAAAATGCGGTGATGCGAAGAGTGGATGCATTGTGTAGTAAAATGGTAAATGAGGTTGATGAGAACATGTTCTTGTTAAATTCCAATAAAATGGGTGGTATAGTTGTTCGATTCATTTAAATTACTGTTTTCCTCAGCACTTATCCTAACAAGTTGGATACACACACAAACACACTTATTAATAGTTATATACATAAATACACATATGTATCTTCTATGAGGGTGACATGGAATCAACGCAAAAGATGACGGTGCCCACCGCTGCTCTATTTTGTTCTCATTCCCAACATTTTCTGGAATGCTTTTCATATTTCAAATTATGCACGTACTAATACATCGGGCACAAAAATAATACACTTAGGAACACAAGATACTCTTATATAATTTTTAATTAAAATCTATTAAGCCAATATATCATTTAGCAAATGGTAACTTACAACATCACTGTTTAATATTAAATTAAATAAACAGAATGCCTGGGTGATCGGTAGCATTATTGCAATATACATACATATATACTTGGTATACATATAGAGTTGCTGCCGAAGTTAGCAAATAGTTTTAGCTATGTAGTTTCCACTTCAAATATTTGAAAGAATTTAAAAAGTCTTAGGAAGAACGAATGAAACGATATTTTCGAGCTAGTAGTTATCTGCAGTGGTGGTGATGCTGATTGGTTATGTGAGAAATGGTTGACGATTCCGATTAATTTAAAATGACGCTTATAAATACATATGCACTATTAACTACAACTCACCGTTCGCTTGGTGACCTAAGTTGCAGTTCGATTTCAGTATCAAATTTTCGGTTTCAATTTGAAGTTTCATTAGCATTTTTAAAGGTTTCATTTGGGTAATAATGGGCAAACGTATGTTGCACGAAAAAGAAAAAGGAAAAAATATGGTTTAAACCAAAACTTATTCGTTCTGCTGAATACACCTTCTTCTTAATATTGGTATTAACAATTAAAATCAACATTATACTTGTTCCAAAATTCTAAATGAATGTTTCACTTTTGCTAAAGACATAAAGAATAATACTTACGGTGTAGAAAGCAGTCATATTTAAAACACCGTCGGCAGAATAATGTGTGAAATGAATGCATAGTCCGCTCTCGAGACACACTTTCGGCCTTTTCCCCATCAATATTAGGAGTACATTCTTGTGGTCTCTCTGGGTCCTGGTGTTCAGTGAGCTCAATATATCTGTTATGTTAAAACACATAAATATTGTAGTCTTAAATTGAGCAAAAGATAAACATACTTTTCCTTTAATTCCTGTGGCGTTCCTTTATCTGGGAAGTTGGAGCTAATGGCTTGAAAAATAATTGGAGCAGGAAACGGAAGCTTCTCCTTTACCTCCATATCTTCCTTCTTCTGGATATTAGTATCTTCCTCTGTTTTCACATTCTTCACATTGATAGTTGAATCCTTAAGTTTGTCTTTGTCTTTATCGTCTTTAGTAACCGTGTCCCCCTTTATTGTTTCCGATTTTATTTGCCCCCCTCCAGCAACACTGGACGATGTTTCTTCCTCTTTAGTGTAGTTCCGCATTAAAGCGTGCACCAGTTCAACAAAGATTGCGTCGTCCATAAAAGAAGGGTCCTTGTCTCCGTGCACTTTGCCATCATAATTTTTTATTAGCTCCTCAATGAATTTTCCATCCTTGTCCAGTACTTCATCCCCCATGTACGGAATATTGTGCAAAACTGTTTCATCTTCTACCATGAAATTTTGCTGAGTCGGAGCCCAGGTGTACATTGTGGGTATTGGTGTAACAGCATTTATTACACAAATTGGCACTCGCTGCGGACCAGCGCCGTTGTAGCCGGACACCTCGGCTCGTTTTATGCAATCTAAATGTGGCGGATCATAAGGCTGCGCATGCCACACTTTAGGCTCGCAATAGAGGTCTTGTACATTGTAGTTATGCTCTTCCCTAAATAACGAGTATTAAAAATAATTCAAGGAAAACAGTGTTCCTATAATACATACCAATTTTTAATCCAAGCTTCCTTAATTTCGTCGGCTCGCTTATAGCGCTTTTGTTGCCTAATTTTCATGTATTCCGTTTTAACACGTCGCTTCCATTCTAATGGAACTTTTGTTGAACTCATTTTTCATAAATAATCAATAATCAATAATAATATTTAAAAGACAATTCAGACAATTTTGCAGTATGAAGACATTAGAAAAATAAAATTAGTGGCGGCAAAAACAATCAACATCTGTCAACGAATAGCATATGGGTACATTCATGCAACCCTGATTTTGAGGTTTTCTTTTGGGTGATGTACTTATAGCATTATCTACGCTTATAGCGGCACAGCTGTGATTGTCAGAAAAAGGGAGAAAAAAAAGAACTTTGAGTAAGGGAGTGCAAAATCCATGTACATTTAAAGGTTTGGAAAATTGCAGCCAATAGAGATCTAAAAAAGTTTAAGTGAAAATGCACATCGCTTTGTAAAAAGTTCTGATTTTGAATATAAAAACAATTTTATACAATCAGACTGGGAATAGGGGAATAACATCGCATAGTCATCCTCGAAATCGCGATTATGGAACCGTCGGCCTGTGAAGGTATTTACGGTACTAAAAACTAAACTCTGAAAGAGATTTGAGTCTAATATTTAAAACGATTTACCGTAGCTTATTTTAAATTTGTCTATTTACTGTGCTTCTAAAATTATAGTTTAATTTTCAGATTTAAAAGCATTTGAACGGAGACTCACTGAAGTTGTATCATCGTATGGACCATCGACAATACGATGGCGAAGTAAGTAGATTGCAGAGATATAGAACTTGTATATGGTTATTGCAAAGCTCGTTATTAATATATTTGCAGTAGTTCTTGCCATTATTTCCATATGCACAGCCATAGGTGCCTATTACTGGCTTCGAGATCCTCGCACCTCTATAGTGCCTCTAATGGAGTCTTTGCTGTTGCACCCAATATTCACATTTGCCACGCTCACACTAGGTAAATACATATGGTCAAATATGTGTGGATTCAATTCGTTTATGCCAATTATTTTTTTTAATTTCAGTTATTCTATTTGTTTTGGGAATTCACAGATTGGTATTTGCACCAAAAATTATCGCTACTCGGATGCGCACCGTACTTAGTGATTTCAACATGAGTTGCGACGATACGGGGAAGCTTATTCTAAAACCTCGACCCAACAATAATTTGGACGGCAACGGACGTTAACCGAAGCACATACTGATGCAAGGTAAACATTTAATTGCGACACAGCTGAATGAGCATATAAGGCCACAACAACACTGCTTTACCGCTCTTATGTTATAGACAATTGTTAAGGAAAGCGTTCCTGCTTTTGGAATCCTCCGTTCAGGGAATCTGAAAAACCAATGTATCCAATTTACACCTGGAGGCGTGTGCTGTAACATTAAATGTCGCCTCGTTAATTTTAGATAGTGTTTATGAAGTACTATTACCTGTTAATTATAAGGAATATTCAGAGACGCTTGCTCGTACGTACTACCGTATATTTTGATATTTTTAAGTTAAGCTACATACATTATTTGACTGTGAGCTATGCAGTAATAAGGTCTATATTCACGTATTTCAAAATTAAGCTAAACACTCTATAACTCAAAACTTTGAAATGAAATATTTTTAATGAAATCGGATATATTAAATGCGTTTTTTTTATATAATTTTGAAATTATTTATTTATTATTCACATGCCGTATGAGTGAAACCAATAAACTTTGAAATTTACGCGATGATCTTACTATAACGTTGGAAGATACTTTTGTTTGCCTACAACATTATCTTTGACAGTTTCATCTTTTGTCGTAAATAATTTGTATCCCCACTTAAGAGGTTTCTTGGGGTTATATCTTTAGGCATGTTTCGCGCTTTTGTAGAGCACTCTTGCTCATCTACACAAAGTCTTATTTCAAATGGAACTTCGGCGTATGTTTCGATAAAGACATCCACGACTGGATGAATTTTGAAGATCCTTTCAGCGCAGGGGTGGCTGAGAGAAAGACTAATAATGTCTGTTGTTATTGAAACAGAAGCTCCAAAACGGTTGGTCAACCTGTTAGGCAGAATCAGATATTCGTCTGAAATGTCTGAACTAGACGGGGTCGGCTATGCCTCAGGGTTGGAATAGTGGTCGTCGTCGTTCAACAAGTCTACTAAACGATCCATATAAAATTCGACTCTTCATTAAACTCTCCAAAACACCGGTCAAACTCACTATCAACTAAACTATCGTCATCAAAATCGAGGACATCTCCACTTGCCGAATGTGCAGCCAATCTCGTCGGTGAGCCATCCTAAAACAAAATAACAAATTTGCATATTGGAGGTGGATGCAACATATTTCCCATTTTTCCATAAAGTAGCCTACAAGGCACAAGCTCTACCACCTCATACAAAAGTACCGAGAAAATATCAAAAAATACAATACATTTCAGATACTAATTATAACTGTTATTTAATTTTTCGAGATTAAAAAATTTTATTTTTTCCGTTTTTAAATAAGAGCTGCTCTCAAGAATATTTTTTTTCCTTGCCCATATTTTTGATTTTTTGTGTTACGTTGCCTAATATAATTTTCTTCTAAAGGAAAAAAATTCGTTGTCTTGTAATTTAGATTATAAGATTATAAGTTGTATTTTAAGCTTATCTTTGCAAGAAACATTTACAAAAAAGCTTTGTGAAATAAAATAAATCGTTTGGTATGAGAAGATTGTGGATTTTTATTATGCACCTCAATAAGTTATAAAGTATTTAGTTTCAATAGAAATATGGGAAATATGAGCCAATTTACGTGTAAATGGAAAAGTTTGTCGTTTTTGTTGCCAATATTGCAATAGACCGTCTTCTGGGTTCAGCCTCACAGTTATTAGTTCAAGGAAGAAAATTATATACGCAAAATATAAGAATTGCGTCTAAATATTTTTTAGATATTCCGTATAACATATACTTGATTCAAAGAACGAATTATAGGCGACACGCTATAAAAAATAATTAATAAGAGAATTAGTAAGTGCAACGGTGTGTTGCCTGTAGTCTGCCATACGTTAAAGAGGGTGGAACTCAATTTAAAGAATCCAAATATTTTTTATTTCAGTCATATAGGAGCAAGTATATAATTTATTATAAAAAATCAAAATTCAAAATACTTGGATTATCTAATAGAATATAAAATGGAGCACCTACGCCGCATAGTAACTTATTACGTACTGCAATCCTGTTAGCTTACGAAAGCCTTGAAACTCAGCTTTTATGAACGGAAATTTAATTTTTTTGTGTTATCACCACAACAAACAAAACAATAAATATTTCCAAGGTATGTATAATTCAGTAAAATAGTTTCAATTCACGTTTATATAGTATGTGATATGTTTAAGGCTATGGCGACACACTCATGCATTTGCTCTCCAGCAGCTAACTGCATTAAAAATTCTACGTAATCTTTAGGTCGCGTCCAGCTGGATAACAAGTATGTTGTAGCTTGTATAAGGTGGCGCAAAATTAAACATCCGATTTGATTTTTAATAATTTTTTGATTGAAAAAAGATATTTTGAGTCTGTTTGTTCACTGCAGTGTGTCTAGTGCACAAGTGTCAAATATGATAGGGTGATTAATTTTGCGCCACCTTGTATAAGCAACTCGAGAAAGCAAAAAGCAGTCGCTAATAACAGACTTTGTTACAACGAAAAAACCAACAGAAGCCGTCAATAATTTGAATAAAACCCGATAAAGGACGAGTATAGTTAGCATTTTTGGCCCCGTCCGCAATAAAGGTGCACGCCTGTAATAAAGTAGCGATGAATAGTTGCAAAACTGATTTTTGTTCCTAATTTCATTTTGAATTTCTATGTTTATGGATTGAATTTTCCATATGCACAATTTCTTTTTTTAATAAATTTGAATTCTTTTTGTCTTATAAATACTTATGTAATATGGATTTCATTATTACTTCTTTGCACGGTTTTTTGGAAAGACATTTAGAGTTTTCTCATCTTACACGATTTTTTAAAGTTGCCGTATGTCGCATGCATTCTTTTACTCTTTCATTATTTTTGTTTTGCACGCTTTTCTAAGGAACGTATCTACCGTGTAAAAGCAGATTTGGCTATATTTGTAAAAATATTTGAATATATGTACATACGAATTCTAACTTGTTGAACTGATCTATTAATTAATGAATTCAGGTTTATCAAAAGCAGTATGTTGGCATACGATTTTACATCAAAATTAATATAAAATAAGCTTTTTTTACTAATTGTGATTGCCCAGAAAGGGTTAAATGGACGGTTGAGATGGGCGTGATTATATCCATCTGAAATTTTGTCTTGTTCTTATGTATGAATTTATTTTTTAATGTGCGCGAGTTACAACTAAATAAATATATCAGGCAGATTTATGCCAAAGCACTGTCCGAGCACTGTGCAATGCAAGGAATAAATTCCAGAAAAGATTTGTGTTTTGTAAATACTTATGCGGCCGCTGTAGCCGAATGGGATGGCGCGTACTACCAATTGGGAGTGCGTAGGCTCGAATCTGTGTGCATGAACATCAAATAATAGAAAAAGTTGTTTCTAGTAGCGGTCGCCCCGAGTGTATTTCTGCCATGAAAAATTTACTCATAAAAACCATTTGTTGTTCGGAGTCGGCTTAAAACTGTAGGTCCCTCCATTTGTGAAAGAACATCAAGAAGCAAGAGCTCGGCCAAACAGAGACAGAAATGTTGGCAAGGCATAAAAACAATTTTATGGTTTAATTTTGCATCTTATTTCATTACACCTTCATATTTTTTCTATATAACAAATATTGTTTTTTGGTACAAATAGTATTGATTTTAGCTATCATAATTTAGTTACGTTTCATGTATTTTATAAAAATTAAAATATATATTAAATTTGGATATTCATATTATTTTCACACGGAGTATACATACATATGCACACGCGTATGTATGCAGGGACATTGAAGTGTTATCGCGTATTATGTAATACATACATATTTAGTTTTATGTACATTAAATTATAAATGCAGTTTATTAATTTGGTAGTTTATATGTGTATGAACTTGTTTCAATTCTATATCAGAAAACCACAAAAACATAATACAGTAGCCGTTCGCTTACATGAATTATTGCAAACATACCCTGATCACTTCAGTGAATTGCCCATATTATTAGTCGGAGGTTGACTTTATATGCGGTAAATATTATATAATTGTTAACTATTATTTTATCAGATATGTAAATGAAGTCCTGAAATTCATTATTGCAGTTGATTTACGGGGAAACGAAATAGGTAAAATTCACGCTAAAATAGTAAAACCAATGTCTTATGGAAAGTTTAATTAGATTGTTAATCTTTTTTTTTATTTTTTTTGTTTCATATTATATGATTTTTTCTATTTATTTTTGTAATGTGTCCTCTGCACTTGCGAATCACCGGCATATTATTTTTACAATATTTTTTTTACGCAGCCAAAAGTGTTTTTACCTCTGAATTTCACGTTTGATTCCTATGCCTTCATTGTTTACATCCTTCTCGCAAATTGCGCGACACTTTCATATTTTGTGCTCCAAATTTAAAATATTACGTTTAATTTTATTTACTGCCGAGGTAGAACAAACAAGCTAAATTAGAATATTATCAAGGCTGGTGTCATTATTGTAACGGCCTACAAAAAGTCTCCATGAATTTTTGGAGGTCGCGTTAACGATACGATAATGTAGACCCGACTGTCTTGCCTTGCAACGAAATTCCCTTTTTCATAATAATAATTACAACTGTGAACATGTTTAAGTCGAAAGAAACAACAGTAAAGCAGAACACCAACAAAAAACTACACAAAGATCAGAGTTGTAATGTAGTTGTGTTCGATGGCAAATTAGCCATCAATCCATATAGAGTGAAACCGAAATTTCTCTCCTAAAGGAAATAAAAAGGCAAAAATGAAGGAGCGGAAAATTACACATCACTTACGAAAACTGCTACATGAAGACACATTTTTACGTTATGAAAATAAATTACCATAAATATAAATACTTTAAATACTTAGGTTCTTCCATTTTGCTGGTTAAAATTTCTACAACACAAAATGAGCATCTCTCTTGCGTCGAACTGTCACTGCGAACTGTTATGGCGTTAAGTACCACCTACTTGCATTATATCTATCAATTACAAATTTCTGTGTTAACGAGCACAACTAATGTTCACCAATTTATAATGGATTTATTTCGTATATTTTTGCTGTTCGCTCTTTTAAGTTTTCATATATTTGAGTGTCTATACCACCGGGCGACTATTGTAAATTCATATATTTAAACTCTCAACCTGATCTGCAATATTCGCAAGACTATGCATAGGGCTGTACAACAATTGATGGCTAAAGAAACTAATGAAGGGTACAAGTTCTATACAAACTATTAAGGAATGTTTTTCTTTTAACTTTAAACTAACTGCCATTCCCAATTTGTAATTACTTGTAAAGATAAATAAATTTACAGGTTTTATGTGGTTTTCTTTGCTCTTGCACTTCATAATATTTGAACGACTACAGTAAAATGAAAAATACTTAAAGTTTATCTGATAAGCATTTAATAACTTATATCTAAATAATTAAATTAATTTCACAATACAATATTTTTCATTCATTAACTAACTTTCATCGCATTCATTTATGATACGTGTACAACTCAAGATTTTGCACCAAATATATGCGGTTCATTTATTGTTCCTTTGCAAAATAGATATGTTGTCTCTGCACCATCCCTACTCTTATACTATTACTGTTATAAAATATAAAACGTTAACAATAGGACTGACTATGAGCTCATCGCTTTTATCAGGATGTACAATGCAAATTTCCTACTCGAATCAAATTTATTAAAAATTGTGAAAGCATATCAAAAAAGCACACTAAAAGCCATAAGTTCATATTATAAATGTTAAAAACTGGGCTTTACCCCTTTTCTATAGCTACAGATATTCTTCTGTCCTAATCTTGTGTTTTTCTTGTGGCAATTCTACTTGTCTTCATTAACATTACAGAATTTTAGTTACTTAGAATAAGTTTGTATGTGAATATGTAAAAATGTAAAACCACGATTCCATGCATTTTTCGCTCAATTTGTTATTAAGATTATTGTTTTTCTTTTGCTAGTGATACACATATTCCATGACGGTAGTGACTGTGGTTGAGAAAAGATAATAGCAGTGTTGATGGCGGTTTGCTCCTGCGCTATCGGCGCCACTGCCTTCACTATTATGCTGCTAATAGATTGCGTATATTCTTCGGTGTGTTGTCCTCGTTTAGGTGTTTTGTCGTGTAACGCAACGCATTTAGCAACGGCTCCGCCTTGATGGCTGGTTGCGCCTGGAGCAAGCGTACACAACCTTTAACGTCGACATGTGAGCCACGTGCGAATGCTCCTACCGGATGTACATGATCGTACAAAATAACAAGGCCAACCATTACTCGTAGCACCAGCAGATGTGTTTCCTCTCGCTCGATCTGCTGAAGTAATTTACTATAAAGGACAAAATGGATAATGCAATGAATTGGTGTTGAAATACTTGTGTATGTACATACGGATTTTCAAGCATTCGCAAGCATACTTTGGCCATTGTGCCAAGTGTTTCTGTCGTGTTCTCCACATCGTCAGCATTGTCGTTGACAAATTTGGACGTCGCCTCGCTGAGCACCTTAAGCATGGGTGTAGCATGTGCGTAGAAGAGGGACATACGATTAGCCAATTCCGTGCTAACCAACATGCTATTGGTCTGGTCGATGCGCTGTCGACTAACTATGCGCCGATAGTAGCTGAAATCATTCTGTATCGCAGGTGTCTTCATCTGAAATTGAAGAATGAGGTGGAATATTTGTTTTCCCGTTTTTGTTCATCCATCATCAAAGGAATTCATATTCTTATGATATTAATATAATGAAGGAGGAAAGAGGTGATGAATCTTTTTAAAGAATAAACTCATAGTATGTTATAAACAAGGATCTTGATTTGGAGTCTCAATGGACACCAATAGGTATAAATCACGATGAAAAAAATCAGAAGGTGTCGCCAATATAAGACCGCTAACCGGCTCTCGGCCAATTGGAAAGAATCAGTTAATTGGCTGACGTAACCGGGGTTATTCCAGCGGTTTGCCTGACGGCAGCTCCCTTCGCAATACAAACTACACGAACAAACAAACAAATGGAGGAGAAAACATACATTTTTGTGAAAATTCAGTGAATGGCTTGGTGATATTGGAATTTGTGAGATTTAAACTAAACAAACTAATAACACGAAGTAGCTCGTGTTAAATTGTGAAATCATCAATTAATATAATGCCTTCAAGTGCAGTTTTTTGCGTTTTTATGCGGAAGAAGCCGTGGCGAGAGAGTGTGTGTATGTGTGCCTATATGTACTTTCTTGTGTTTGGTTGTTTCCATTGGCTTCGCCTACTCTCACTCTTTGTTTTTTTATTCAGCGAATTCGGAAGGCACCTCCTGGTATTCTATTATCCTTGGTCTACGATTATGTTGCTTCGTTGCCGCCTGAACACCGACTGATTGGACGAGTGGCTGCCGATGGCCCTGTGACGTGGCAGCCGAAGTTGCTCGCACAAATTTGTTTTTCACCACAGCTGAAGGCCAAACCTGGTAATCTATCATTCAAATTAATATTCCAAGTATATCTACAAAACATATGACCCAAAGGGGACCGAATGCGACATATGGATTTCTGCTGGAGGCAACTTCACTATATAAATTATACCCTCTTACCTCAATACATAGAGCCAATTTAAACGATGACTTTTCATCCTGGATTTTTTGCACATTCTCTTTTAATGAAGTCTTTGAAAATCTTCATACGTTTACACGAAGACTTTTGCGGCTTTGCTTGCATGTTTAGGCGGACAATTTTCTTCGGCCATTCGTTCGTTGAGCGCGAGCCCAAAGTGCACTTGAATAAAAATACGAAAATGTGAAAACGCTGAAAGCGAGTTGCCAAAAAACCCCCTGAATTTCGCTGACCAATTTCCATTTTTTTTGTGGCAAAGGTTTTGGTGGCACATTTCACTTAACTGGGCCCCTCCAAATTTGATGGCACTCTCCGTTTGGCCAGTTTGGCCCCAGTTTTAGATATAACGGTATTAGAAAATATCTGCTGAGCAGATTAGAGCTCTCATTGGCAAAATTTTAGCAGAATAGCTCTAAACTGACTGAGTTATTTATTTATTTCTTTAGTCAAGCAACCATAAGCTATTTTTACAATGTTTGGCTTTATATTTGTTAGCTCAAAGTAACAATTGAACTTTAAATTAATAAATAGCAATTAAGTATTAGAGAATAGAGATAAAAGTAGTGATAGAAGTAGGGATTAAGTAAAAGAGTAGAATAGACATAAGTGTACATTTGGTATGCATACACTAAGTGGCAAAAGGGAGGTACAAGGTGAAAAGTAGAGGATACAAAAATAATTATATCAGTGACGTCGGTATAAATACGTTTTAGTTAGAAGTAGTCGAATTTTCACTGGCGTAAAGTGCTGAGTAGTTTTAGAATTTACTATCTCTATGGTACGAATATCCTCATTTTTGACATACACAATTACCTTATATTCATCGAATTTTAAGACAAACTCCAGAATTTCGGCTAGTTGTTTGACCAGTGCTTGTTGCGTCTCCAGATGTTGTGTGGGATTCAGCTTGCCACCAACCAATTGACCCAGCAATTTCGGGACAATCTTTTCCAGTTCCAGAGAATGCTCGTAACATCGTTTCAGCTTCTTCACCAAAGGCAAAACTGCATCCCAAGCTTTTTCCTGACATTTTGGTGAAGGATCAGCAATGGCTTCACGAATCTCTTTACCAGCACCCTAAAAAAATACTTCAATTACTTATAGCAAAGGTACAATTCAACTTTGAAACATAAAATAGGCATTTGCTTTATAGTTTACAATCAAATAAAAAATATTTAGTTGCTGAAACAATACCAATCGCAGAAAGAACTTTTTCAATTCTTTTCTTTTTCTTCCTTCCGCATACAAGCTGGTGCCAATTAGTAACATCAAACGAACACTTTCATTACCTTGACATGAGTAACACACACTTTTGAGAAATATTGCTCTATATCCCATGGGAGTGTGGATGAGCTGTAAACGCAACGCGTAATTGTGGGCGTAGTTTGTTTGTTTTGAAAAAAGGTATTTTAAAATTACTGGACGGGCTGTTAGGGATGGGATAATTACGATAATTCTTTCGAATTGGCAAAATCTCTTGCTGACAAACAAACTAACTGCAGAGAAACAATGAGATCTAACAGAAAATAATTTCCAAACCAGTTAGAGATAAAAATTAAAAAAAGACAAAACAGTAGTAAGATATTGAAAGGGTGTTAAGGTAGGGAAGTTGAAAAAATAGACGTCTGTATATCTTAAATGAATATAAAAATGATATGGTGACAATTATAATCAGAAGAAATTATAATGGATCTGGATTTAAAACGCTGCCTATTATAAATTATAACAAGTATATATCTGCCATCTCGTCTGAAAGAAAAACGATCAGTTATCCCTCTACAATTTTTGTCCACATCATAAAGCTTATAATTATAAATTATATCAACATTTTAATACGTTTTCCAACAAACGTATCCTAATTTATGACTTTTTCTTGTCTGTTATAAAAGGTTTATTGCCTTTTAAGCCTACTTCCGGAAAGGCTATCGGGGAACATATTTTCAACATATTACGAAAAGAGAAGAAAGCATCTGCGTATGCGTTGCGTGCTCTGGAAATCCTGGTTACTGTTTACAGTGTGAAAAAAATTACCTATAATGAATAAATATCATTTGTTCTTTAATAGTTTCATTTAGTTTTTTTATAGACATGAGGATTTTTGTTTATCTGCTCACTTGTCGATTTAGTTGAATAAGCATTTTGCTCGTTTATCGTACCATTTCTGTAATTATTATTAGTTTTTCATTGGCTTTTTGCAGAATATTTATTTACATTTATTTTATTTTAATGTCTTCTTGTATTTTGTTCATTTTATTTCACCACGCGTTCATGCGTGGTACGACCATCGTCAATAAAACTCGTCATCAGAGTCGATCACGCCCTGACGCGTAACTTTAAAAAAATAAAAATGCATGCTTGTCTTACAAAATATTAAAATATACACTAAACACAAGTTTAAAAACGTTACTAAGAATATTTTTTTTTATTCCCTAGGCCGAGCTCCTCCTCCTATTTGTGGTGTGCGTCTTAATGTTTTCCACAAATGCAATGACCTACATTTTTACGCCGCCTCCGAACGGCAGGTGGTTTTTTATGAGGAGCTTTTTCATGGCAGAAATACATTCGGAAGTTTGGTATTGCCTGCCGAGGGGTGACCGCTATTAGAAAACGCTTTCTCTTTTAATTGGTGTTTCGTGCCCGATTTGAATTAAGATCTCTATTACGGCCTTTAAAACTTTTGTTTTTTTTTTTTGAGAACACGACAAAACACGAAAAAGGGATGTTTGATTTTGCAAATTGACTTTACAGAAAATTGCAGTTTTCACAAAATAAAATTCAATCCATTAAACTTTAACTATGAGCAAGTCCTACTGTGGAGCATAGCTCACTGAAATGATAAACTCGTGCACAATTATTAGCGACAAACTAACGAAGATAGTACAGGAAATAGTAAAAACGAATGGTATTTCAAAAATGTTGGTATTCACTGATGGATGTGTCAGCCAACTCAAAAGCAAATTCATCTGAAGAATTCTAGAGCATCACAAAAGATTGAATTCCAATATATAATATTTCCAAGGTTTCAGAGTTTAAAGAGTCGAAGTTTGCGCTCCTAAAGTTTGCGAAAGTTTTTTAAATACCGATTTCAAATAAAAAAAACAACTCTAGAGAAAACGATAGAGGCACCTGCTGCTCTCCGATCTACAGATTGGGAAGTGAGCTAATTTGAATAAAATTATTACTTAAAAGACGATCTAACTAATTTAGTTAAAAAGTTAATTCCGTTAGAGGCATTGACATTAGTTGGGGTAAGAAACCCATTATCAAGAAAATTAGACCAACCAAATTTATTGAGATTGAAATCGCCTAAGATGCGGAACTCACTGCTTTCGTTATTTTCATATAGCTTAATAATATTATTTATATGAGCAGTATATACAGTGAGTCACAGTCAAAGTGAGCCACACTTCCTAGTCATCAGATTTAGTAGAAATTTGTTTAAAAATACCACAGATTGGAAAAAAGGTTTATGTGTTTTTATTGTTTGAATATTAGCTTCAATAATTCATCGATTACATGAAGAACCTTCTTTGTTTATTATAAAAAAATGAACCAAAACAAAAATAATTCACAAATCTATCTCACAGTGAAAGTGAGCCACCTTAGCTGAAGTGAACTTAAATAATTCTTTGTTGGGCCACCTTTGGCGGAAATAACGGCTTTTAGACGTCGGGACATTTATTCTAATAACTTACAGGTATATGTGGTATGAATTGCACGCCACTCGTCTTGTAAGGCATCTAAAAGACTTTGTTTTGAAGAAATGCTATGTTTCCGCAGGTTTTGGTCAAGACGGAACCATAAGTTTTCAATTATATTTATATTTGGAGACTGCGGTGGTACTTCCAATACGTGGGGGCAGTTATATAATAGATATTCCCGCGCAACAAACGACTTGTGCGTAGGATCATTGTCCTGGTAAAAATAGAAGTCGCCTTCGATCCCTAGTTTTCGACACTTGGCTTAAGATTTTGCTTCAAAACGTCTATATAAACGTATTTATCCATTATGCCTGGAATATGTTGAAGATTTCCAGTTCCACCACCTGCCATGCAGCCCCAAACCATGACGGAGCCACCGCCGTGCTTCATACTGGGAGTTAGGTTTTTCGGCTGAAACTCAGTGTTTTTTTGTCGCCGTACCATCTTCTTACCGTCAGAGCCAAATAAGTTAAATTTACTTTCGTCTGTAAAGAGAACCTACAAAAATATTATTATAGCCTCTACGTTGCATTATACCGTTATGAACCTTTTGCTAGAAACTCATATCCTTGTAGACATATTTCAGCGCAAACTCCAACCTTTTTTTTTAGATTTTTGCTGCTAATAAATGGCTTGTTTCTGGCCGTACGACCATTATAACCATGCTTTCTGAGAACTCTTCTTACAGTTTCGGGGTTAACGTGGATATTTAGCTACTCCTCAACCATCTTCGTCAATTTTGGAGCACTAAAGCGATGTATGATGTGCTGGACAGTTCCTCGACTTTTATTCACATATTCCGCAATTTTTCTTTGGGATTTTCCTTTTTTAAAAAGATCAATTACTAACTGTCTAATTTCAACACTTGTTTGTCGACCCATCTTTATAACCCGCTTGATAATAAACAACTAAAACACTAAGAATAAGATGCAAACGAAAATTAATATCCAAAAATACATATCCCGTTATTTTAAAAGAAACAATGTTAGGTGGCTCACTTTGAGTGTGACGTTAGTTTGTACGTTTGTTTTTGTTCTTCATTATTACTCTTACTTCGGCCGCAAACAAACAGAAAAAATACAGTTAGATTACACAAGCATGCTCACTTCATAAAGTTGACAAAAAATAATGGGTGTTTGAAAGTATTTACAAAAGTTGTTCAAACAAATATCTCCAAGGAATTGGTGGCTCACTTTGACTGTGACTCGATATGTTGAGGTCACCGTTTCCAAAAGTGGCCTCTTCTCACTTTTTCGGCTGGACATAAGGACTGCTTTGGTCTTTTGTTACGCTAATTCTAACTTATTTTATGCTGGCTAAGATTGCAAGCTTAGGATCGCATGACGGGTGTTGCGGGTATCACTTAAATTTTTAGCCGTGGCCACTCCCGCAACGTCGTCGGCGAAGCCACCCGTTCTTTCGACCTTTTTTCGTCTCTTTGATGTACTGTACCATCGAATTCTCCTCAGGTATGTGGATACACCAATTTCGTTGTAGTGGGTCTAAAATTATTTCCCAGTTTGCAGAGTTAAATGCATTTCTGACGTCTAGGGTGATAACAATCAAGCAGTACTCTTTGGCCCCATTTAGCCAACGGTTACCGCTGATTGTATTCGTTGCAAGCAGGATTGCTGAAGAGACTTCATCTAACGTTGGCTTCCCCTTTCTAAATCTGAATTGATTTTCAGACAGGCCTCCGTTTGCTACGAGATGGAATATAAGTTGGGTGTATAAAATTTTTTTCAAAAACTCGGAATATACAGAGCCGAGTTGATGAAGTAGAGTTTTACATTTTATAAGATTATTATAATTAAAGAACGAAAGGTACTTTTAACAGCGGTACTGTGCTCAAAATGATTGAGCGAGATCGTCATTTCACATACCATGAGATTGAGGCATCCTTGATCAGTATGACGAGTATCAATGCGTTGTTGTAAAAAAGGTGTGTTCATTGTGGACCACACACAATTTGAAAAATTGCCTGGAAACGCAACTAGACAAAATGCTTCGAAAATCGGGTCAAACGAATGGAAAGGTGTAAGGCCCAAAATATACCTTGCAGCCCTGGTAGCACAAACAGGTATACATACATACAACCCTCTAAAATTAGTGAAAACCAAAACTATACATTGGCAAAGTGAAGGATGAATAAATTTAAATGCATAGTCAGTAAGCTGACCCCTGTATACTTCAAATTTTTCTAACTGTTTAAAAAGTTTAAAACTTTGATGAACACTTTTTTTACGAAACTTTAGTGCCTGGTTTCTCCAATTATTTTTGAGATTTCTTATTTTTTGAAGTTTTGCAATGTTAGGTTGGGGTGATGAGCTTTTTATTACTAAAATCAATTAAGAACAACTGAGGCATACACAAATTTCGGTTTATTTTTCTCCAACAGCTTGCCATAGTTTATATATTATACAATATATTTGCTTTCCACGAATGACAGAGAACGGCAAGAATGGTAAACATTTGTTTTTGATTGCCTTCAACCAATCAGAACCAAGCAAAAAGTCAAATGTCGCGTCATGGTAAAATAAAGGTCAAAGGAAATGCGTAATCGTTTATGCTTCTTTTCAAGGTTTCAAACTTTTAAAAAAAATTTAAAGTACACCCGGAAAATTTTTAAAAATCCTGACTAAAAAGTTTGAAATTTTTATATACATAGTTTTTATAAAATTTAAATAAATAGCCAAGAATTTGCAATAGGTCACTGCTCTTATTGTGAACACAGGTACATGTGCATACAATCTTTATTATTAAAAAAAGCTTTTGGGCTTCGAATCCGGGCCAGCCGAATGGTGCTTACGCACAAATCCAGTGGACTATGGCATCCGACTCCCTGTATATGGCCAATACACATCTCAAATATAATAATTGGCAAAAAGGAGTCCACATTATTTGCATCGATAATAACCTATCAGGGACTGACTACTAAGTGGCAAGCGACTTATGAATTTGGAGCATAGGGAATATATTCTAAGCTATGGTGAATCTTAATTTTTCCATTATAATAATTTATTTCTATTCCTAGTTTTCAATGAAGTTATACATTCAAAACTGGCAAAAACACTTAACATAATGACATATAGGTTCATATGTAAGTGTATCTTAAGACATGACATTTGAAAAAAATTGTCGACGCATGGCAAATTGTCGACCCCTCTCAATTTCTCTTACGCGTATTTTGAACTAAATGGGGACACATTTTTACTTGTTGCGACTTAGTATTTAATATACATATGTACGTATGCATGTAAACAGCAACCAAATTTTAAAATCATGATTGACTGAAATTACACAATGACCACCGGATGTGGTCATTCATATTAGGGAAAGGCACTCGAGCGAAGCAAGTGTCAATTGTAAACGGTACTCGTGCTCGATAGAATTGGAATTCATTTCACCATATTTACCGCACTAAATATTCGGAAACGACACGCAAACGAAAACTTGGACACAGCCGACACGGGCAAACAGAAAAGAAACAAGCAGCAAGTTGGAAAATCTGAAATACTGACCAAATTTAGATAAAAATTACTTATTTCTTGTGTGTCGCACAGTTTTTTATTTATTATTTCTGTATGCTGTTCATATACCTCATACATATGTACATATGTATGTATATATATATTTACTGTGGCTTGCAATACTGTTCACTTTTTTTACCTTTTAAAGGACGTGTCCAATTTTTTGGTTTTCGGCCGATGTCTTCTTATAACAATAATGATTTTAAGATGATCATTTCAAGTTCAGCGAATTTTCCATACCTTGTTTGCGTTTACAGCCGCGTTGCATTTCTAAAATCGCCGGTTTTTTAGGAGCTTGCTTCCTCCAGATAATTTCATGTCATTCACGCGAAAAGGAATTCTACGCAAAAATACGGTGGATTGCGTAGCCGGAGTCGGACTAATGAGGGTTATTTTTTTGAATATGACATCCGGAATATGTCCGCTGCGGCTAAGATTTACATAGTTCATTCGATCAGTCCAATTTTTGACTACTTTTTCCAATTAATCTGGCCTTGACCCCATTTAGACTGAATATTGTAATAAGTCGATTGTTGGAACCAAATGTCGTCGATGTTTAATTTTTAGAAACAAGAACTCAGTAAGCATAGCTCTATAGCGATCGCCCTTCGTCGTAAGGGCAGCTCCTTCCTCATTTCCAAAAAAAAAGACCGATCGTATGAACCAGTGCTTTATGAACTTCGCGAACAGATTTATTTTTTCCACAATTTGGAAGAGTTATTCCGGCGTTAAACGATTCATGAGACTTGCCAAACCTTACTGAACAGAAATGTCAACACAGTTTGCCATTCTCAGCTATCAAACCATAGTTCACGCGATATTTCCACTTTTTTTATAAGAAATTTTAATACCCCTTATTATAGATTTTAACTTATATACTAGAAAAAAATTCCTTTCTTAATATGCTGAATTTTCCTGGAACTGCACGTCTTCGATGGCACAAGCCTGCATTTGTGCCTGTTGTTGGATATTGGCAAGTAGTTTTTCATAGAATTGTTAGGTTAGAATTTTGAGAAAATGGGGAATGGAACTCTATAAATCAGGATTTTAGGGATTTTTGAAAATTCGACGGGCTGAAACTGATGAGCTGAGAACTTTTCGGAGTACTTAACTCAAAACTAACTGCAGTTTACCATTAGGAAGCATTATTTCAAACAACAAGTCAGATTAGCTGTCGGATTGAATTTTTGACAGACTGTGATTATAACGATAGTCAAAACTGATTACTTCTATGTCTCACTGTAAAAGCTTTTATTTGAATGTAAGTACGCGTATATAAAACAAAGCATGTGAAATAATTTAAAATCAAAATGCTCTCAACTTGTCTGGCACACGAGTTTTGCTAAAATAATACGGGGGTTAAGTTACAAGTTTTGAGATATACAAATAAAATATAATATTTTTACGAGTAATCGAAACTGGATTGCGGCCGGCGTAGCTGAATGGGTTGGAAGTGCACGGGTGCATGGAGCCCCGGCCACGAAATACCAATCGATAGAATATGTTTTTTTCTAATAACGGTCGCTCCTCGACAGATAATGGCAAGCCTTCGAGTGCATTCCTGCCATTAAAAAGCTCTTCATAAAAAAAAAACTCCGGTTCAGAGGCGGCATAAAACTTAACGGCTCTCCACGACCCATCACGTACCCATGCTATTTTTAATGTATAGCCAGTCAATCTCATGAATCATCAAATGACGCTCTTGCCATTTAAATTCACACGCAGCATCGATTATTATTATTTTTTGTTTAATACAACATTCTGTAGATAAATGAAACAACGATTGTAATCGGAAAACGACCGAAACACGGGGTTCGAGATGGTGCTTAATCACCAAAAATCGAAGTTGTTCGGTCACTGTTGTTGGATTTATCCATGTCGAAAGTCACCGCACGAAAGTGTTCGCGATTTAAATCCATTTTGTCTCGAGTACCTGTGAGCAACACAAACAACACTCGTATGACAAAACGTTCTGAGTACGATTGTATTCTACGCCAAAATTTTCATAGTTACATATTCGCGTACTTAAAATATTCACATTGCCATTTCTTAAAACTGAAATAGCAACTACGCATGACAAGCACACTACTGAAGTACTAAAATATTTAAGTGTTTGCCTTTTCTCTACGTTGGTATGTAAGTGAAAATTAACTCGCGATGTACACTGGTCTCCAATTTACAATTCTTCGAATTGATTTGCACAGCGTACAGGGTCGGACAAAACGAAAGCACGAGGTCTGCCTTGTAAACGATACTTAAAAAAATTTGCGCTTTTTAAATTGGTTTATTATATTAAAAAAATAACTTAAAATAAACATATATCAGCATTTTAATAAGACCGTAATTTACAAAAACTTGGGATAAGGTGTAAAGAAAACCTCGATTTTAATCACAGTTGCTATAGGAAACTGTAATTTTATTCCACAAACATAAGGAAAAATTTACAGCACAGAAGTATGCGACAATGCGACCAAAAATAAGGGGCTTTTAGAGGGCGTTGATTACGAATCTGGAGTTAGTTTTTCAAAATTCAAAAATAATCATCCGTTGGGGCAACGCATTTGACTGATGTGGGGTGTAAAACGTACCGTGATGCCACAAACAAAGTAAGCCCACATATAAACAAAAAAACAGATGTTTTTGCTTTACTGAAACCAAATATTATGCTTGGTCAAGTACAAAGAGATTGTCATGCTTATTGAACCGGAGGAGAGGTGGTCAAGTGGTAGTCGTAGATGGTGGGTGCGACTATAACTTCGGGATCGAGACACACATGAACTTTTCAGAACAAAATTTAGATTTACTGAAAAAAAATAGCAAATATATCAGAATATGTACAGAACCAAATTTTCGGTGAAAGAAAATGTTACCAAAAATTCAAATCGACCATCCATTCATAACGAATTTCGAACAGCTAGCCAAACTATAGTCATTTGGCCCATGGAGAGAGCAAACAGTTTTATTATTAACTGTTTAAAAGTGGGATTTTCACTACATATATTCCACTATAATAGTATCAGTTGGAGCACCTTACGAGGCGTAAGAAGGATGATGACGTATGGAAGGATGAATGCATGCTGGTTGATTAGTATTTAAGGGGACAGATACCTGTAAATGGCCATATTTTCCCTGATTTTTATTAAAACTATTTAAAATGAAGAAGTCAATATATTTTTTCCAAAATTGGCATACAGTTTAATTATACATTAAAGTAATATAAAATTTCTTTTTTTATTTTAATCATTTAAAATGGCGGATGTACACTCAATTCTTCCAGGAAGGTCGCAGAGGGGCTTCTCAACCGGCGGGCATTGTAGCATCAGCGTCAGTGACCTGAATACAAAAAACCAAACATTTTTTTGAATTAAAAACAAATGGAAAAAAAAATTCCCGGAATAAAACGCTTAAAAAAAGAAGTTTGGTTCGAATTTTATTTTTGGGGCGAAATTTATTTTTCGAAAAATTTTCGAAAACATAAATTCACATAGAAAGTAATATCATAAAAAAGATGTGTGCAAAATTTCAGGGAAATCGGTCAATAACTTTTCGAGTTATCGTGTACGCCAATTCGAAAAATATAGTTTTGAGAAAAACGCGTCTAAAATCGGCAACGCAACTATGTATACCTCTCCCAGCGCTCGAACGCAAAGAATAGAGACGTCACGGTTGACTATCTATAATATAAGAAATATAGTACTTAAATTTACGTTATAAAATTTTTTGCCATATTCTTGAATGATTATATTAACATTTTATGAAAAAAAAATTTTTTCGAAATTTTACAGGTATCTGTCCTCTTTAATGTGCTCTGCCCAATCCATAAGGGTTATTCTGCAATCTGTGCCAAGTACCAGAGAATTAGTCTTCTAAATATTGCATTTAAGGTTCTAACGAGCGTTGTTTGCGAAAGACTGAAGCCGACCAACAACCAACTGATTAGACCTTATCAGTGCGGCTATAGGCCTGAAAGATCCATGAAGACCCAAGGAGAATCGACACACACCGTCTTTTCGTCGATTTTATAGCCGCATTTGTCAGCACGCAAATGAGTTGCCTATATTTTGCGATGCCTGAATTTGGTTTCCCGCAAAACTGAATCGCTCAAGCACCATCTAAAGGGTTTTCCAATAACAGGTGTTATTTTTGATTTAATACCTTGTGACTTTTTTCTTTGGGGCCACGTGAAAGAGAAGGCCTACGCCAACAGCCCAGGGTCGATTCAAGACCTCAAAGATGGAATTCGTGAGGCTATCGAGGACATAGGGCAGCCACTTTGCAATTCGGTTATGGAAAATTTCATGGAAAGGATATTGCCCTGTAAGCGTGGTCGTGGTGGTCATTTGCCAGATATTATTTTCCACTATTAACGGCATACCTTCCTCTTTATAATGAAATAAACATCCGATCATTTATATTAAAATTATATTTCTATTAAAAAATAGCAAATTTCTTTGAATATCAAAATACCACCTCTTATTGGAAAACCTTTTATTATAAGGGCGTACAATTGCTGGTTTACACTGGTATTTACATCATGTGGAGAACGATTTGGCTTCACTTGGTGCGTCCAACTGGCGCCGGTTAGCATGACTTTAGAAATGACTGGCGCGCCTTGTAATGAAGGTAGTTTTATAGACTTTAAAGTGACTTAACATCAAAGAGCGGTTGGAACTAAATGCATAATATCAAAAATATAAATGCGCCATTAAGATTATATACGTGAATAAATGAAAATGAGGTTTGCATGGCGTAGCCTCCTAATTTGGTGCCAGCCCTCGTATCTTAGCCTTAGCTCTTCACTACGAAACTTTGCCTTGATGGTGTTTTATCCCATAGCAAGAAAGGGTTCGGGTCTTATTAAAAACGCGGCCGTAGCCTCTCCAGGTGATAAATCCACTACTTTGTTCCTAGTTATATCTAGCGGGACATAGGGCACCAACAACCCCTACGCGCCATCTCATCCGATTACTATTATTCGGCTATTCCTATCCAATAATGGGGGATAGATCCTCTGACAATACGCTTGGAGGCTGCTTCCAAAAATAATAGTTATCATTCGAAATATAAAAAAGCTTGAACATATTTATACACCAACAACAATCAAAAGCAAAATACTTTTGTGCGGAATTAATTCTGATTTCGTTGAATTATTTATGTAATATTAACCTTTCATTTTAATAACTTGTAAAATAATGTATAAATAAATTATAAGAAAGTAAAAAAAATAGATTTACTTAATCCCCTCGCATGCAAAATACTTATGTGACCCACTGTATGTATTCTGTACACCGTAGACTTTTAGGGTTAAATGCATAACTTGTTTGTATCCATTCTAGCTAGGGCAATCGACTGAGACTATCAATGCGTGCCAGCTGACGTCATTCGTTTACCGAAGACCATTATGTTGTTTAATTAAATATTTTCTGATTAATCGCTATTCTGCATGGAGCGAGAGAATTGATGACTCCGCTCAGCCTATATGTGCATACACAGTTGTATGTGTGTACATAAGAGTATATGACATACATGCATATGTATGTATTTCCAAACATAGGTTCTAAGCAAGGGATTATATTTACGAATAAATATTGAGTGTATACAAGTTTGCAAGCTTACCTTATACACTTGAATTTCCTCCAGTACGATCTCTGATTCCTTTAGAACACGCTCCACTTCGTCGAATATCTCACGCTCAGTATCTGTCGGCGCCGCGTTTTCAAAGTCTAAAAACACATCGTAGGATTTAGCTGCGCAACAGTTTGAATCATCGCGTGCCAATAAACTCAATAACTTTCCCATTTTTCGTTGAGAATTAACTGCTACGACTTTTTTCTGTATCGAAGCAGATACTTCTGTTACCGTTTTCCGTTTACCGTTTTTTTCTTTTGTTTTATTCTAATTCACTTATTTCTCTAATACTGCGTAATAAAATTTTATTTTATTCATTTATTTTTGGGTTTATCTGCTGAGGTTCCACTCCGCTGCATAAAATTGAATATTCACAAATTCAACGTTTAATCATTAGAAGAAATACATATATGTATGTATATATTATATGTAATTACTCGAATCATATACATTTAAGCAAACATAACTGTATGAAAGTATTTAATGGTTTGTGTAATCGTCGTTGAAAGTAGAAAATTTAGTACGAAATAATAGCAGGGGCACATAGTCGAAATTTCTATCGATGAAAAAATATCTCAGAACAAGATGTTTATTTGTTTTGTTTGTTAGTGTTTAAGTTTATAAGAAAAACAATTATCAACGAAAAATACAGTACTCCATATTTTATAGAAATTATCATGAGTGAAAAGAAACATTTTGATTTTGATTAAAAATTGCAGTAGGCGGCGAATTACTTCAAAAATAGATATTAAAACAATCAATTCATTTCACTATATAACACGAAATTAATCTTAAATAAATTATATTTCGTCAAATGACCCTTGTTGGCGAGTACTACTGCGCACCTACGATACATAGTCCATGAAACGCCTACACCTCTCGACGGGCATGACCGTTCACGCTTTTCTTATAGTCTCCCAGAGCTCTGCGATTCGCTTTGCAACTTCTTTGACAAGTGCCTAAAATTTTTATATGGGACTAAGGTCCGGTGCCTGACTCGGTTAGCTCATGACCTCAACCCCTTTAAAACGAACCAATTCCTTGCCAACTTGTTGGTATGCTTTGAGTCGTTGTCTTGCATATACACCTATTTCAGAGACATCTTTCACTCCCTATATTATTATCTCCTTTATCTCCAGGTACAACTTGGCATCCATAAACAATTCGGGCATAATTTAAAAAAT
Organism: Anastrepha obliqua; assembly: GCF_027943255.1. Taxonomy (NCBI): domain Eukaryota; kingdom Metazoa; phylum Arthropoda; class Insecta; order Diptera; family Tephritidae; genus Anastrepha; species Anastrepha obliqua. Next base: position 715,017 of record NC_072894.1, read on the forward strand.
CAACGGAATTTTGTAATCTCTTGAAACGTGCACTTTGTCATACTAAAATTCAATGGGTTATAAAACTGCATACCTAAAAAGATCCTTGTTAAAAAGCTGAAAGTTTTCATGAAATAAAAAAAAATTACAAAGTTTGGAACTTAGCGTTATATAGTTTTTGTTGTAGTGTGAACTATGTTTTTGTTATTTAAAAAAAAAATAGTTGAATAATTTTGCAACGGAGTGTAATTGAGAAGAAATCGTTTTCGTACAAATTAATATCAGTTAGGGAGAGTATTTGACTGGCATATGTATGTGAATCTAATACAATGGAATTAAAGCCGTACCTATTTAGCCAATGATAATAACTTGTATTATTTGGGTAAAGGTGTAGCTTATGCAAAAAATTACATCTACGGCATCTTCCAAGCATTGTTAGCGATGATCCCATAGGTGGTTATTCTTTCCACACTTTACCGTATGAGCATTTGCACATAAAATATCCTAATGTTTCCCGATTATTTTCTTGTTAGGCGGGATGTGCTCCTCTATACATACATAATGTATCTGCTGTATGAGCAAAGGCATAGGAGAAGAAAACAGAAAATACAACGAAACTGAATAAAAAGAAAATGGAATGAATTACGTGGGGGGCGCAATATCTTTTATATAGAATTATTACGAATGTACTGTCATGTCTTCATATATAGAATGCACATATATCTACCTATTTATGTAGGAAGACCCAGGCTTAAATGTGATGGCAAACAATTTTTATCTACTATCTTTTACGCCTCATGTTAAAAATGTATATTATTATAAATACACATAAGTCTACACATGTTAAGGGAATTGCGAGTTATAGCTGCCAGCTTGCTGTCATCCCGGAATGAATCACACACAACGAAACGTACAATACTATCAAGATAGAGACATACTGTAAGCCACTTCTTCCATCTGAATGTTTTGAATTAATTTATAGTCACCGTTTTTATTTTTAATTCAATAGTTCTCGTCAAGATATCGTCACTTAAGTATTTTCCCACTTCAATCCACTTTTATCTTTTGCACGTTTTTCGCTTTGATTTTTCCGTAGTTTATTCCCTATTTTCTTTTCCCTTGCTATTCCCCTACAGGAGGGAATGGACAACAAATAGAAATTCTGGTGATTAATATCGTTTCATTACTTAATTTCGCTTTCCAACTTGAATTTATAGCATTGCTGCAATTTTGCAATTTTTCCGTGGTATCACAAACAATTTCACTCCCTCTGGGTCTCTTTATCAATACATCACACCACTACTCTTTTCCCTTCTTTACATTCCCTTTGTTGCACATTGATTAAAACTCGTTATCTTGCACTGTGCCAATGATAGAATACATTCTCTACATAGTGGCATTGTGCATACTTATGTCATACACACATATTTTATATCCGCATTCACTTTTATATTTCTGTATATTTTTCAGAACAAATCATGCAAAAATCTAACCGCTCATAAAATAATATTCAATAAATCAACCCAGTCGGTTCGCCGCAAAAAATTAACTAATGAAATGCGCCGAATTCGAACATACGAAATTTACCAGGGTTGTATGCTAACTCGTATTTTTAATACGTTCGTTTCAAGGTGGATTTAATAAATTCGCCCTGGTTCGTTTCAACAGCGGACAGAAGAAGAAGATATCAGCTTTCGCCGCAGTTTTGACAATTGTCTTTAAAGGTTTCCTTTATTCCGCCTCTATTATCTTTGATTTTCGCATTTTACTATTTGCTGGAGGTCCTTCCAAATATACATATAATTGTATCGTTTCCACTTTTCGAAATCTAAAAGTTTATAAGAATTGATATTTGTGTCGAGAAGAAACGATGGAGCAAGAGAATAAAAATCAATTGGACGATGTGCAGCGGCAGATATTTGATAGAATCTCCAAAAACGATGTTGATGGTTTCCAGCAGCTGATAACCCAACTGAAGGGATGTGTGGATTTTGTGGATGGTGATGGAATGACTCCTCTTCAGCATGCTTGTTGCAAAGGTAATAAAGAGGCTGTACAGACACTATTAGATATGGTAAGTCCAATAGGTTACAAATGCAGCACGTGCTAACCTCTTTATGTTTTAGGGAGCTGATATAAATTTTAATAAACACGGCGCTGACTACACGCCACTACATTTCGCGGCTCTATCAGGCAACATGGAAGTATGCCGCCTTATTCTAGATGCTGGCATAAACCCAAGCAGTTTGAACAGCGTCTCACGAACGGCATCACAGATGGCAGCTTTTGTTGGCAATCATTCTTGCGTGGAGACTATCAACAATTATGTTCCACGCAAAACTCTAGAGTACTACACACGACCACAAGGCCAACATAAAGAACCGCTAATACCCCCTGGGCTGTTGGATGCATTTCATCATTTTGTTATAGAAATTAATTTACATCCAGTACGTATTGCACTTAATTTACAGTCATTAGGTCTGCTCAAAAGCTTGCCGGGATTAAAGAAAGCATTAGAATACATGTGCGAAAAGGAGATGAAGAAGCCCAATGATGTGAATGAACTAATGGCTTTTAAGTTTCACTATCTGCGTTGGATTGTGTCAGAATTAATGCGCTGTGACGAACAGTGTAAAGCACAACGTAAGGAAAAATCTTCTGAAGGTGATGCTGGAAAACACGACTTTGTGGAATTATTTATAAAACGAGTTCTAAAAGAGAATAAAATTGGACAATTGGACTACTTAGAGTTTACTCTACGCGAATGTGTGAGAGAATTTCCTTTCAGGGAATGTACTGTGTTTCGGCAAGTTGTTTCTCAACTGGCAGCCAAGGATCCTCAACCGGCATTACTGGTATTTCGCAATGCTATTAACGGCCATCGCGGCTTTGGGGTAATTCATATGATTAAAAAACACCATATTTACTATAGTAAAAGTAAATTTTTCCCTTATATGTCTAGGATGAGACATCATATTGCAGCTCGTGTGGAAATGAAAAACCCGACAAGAAATGCTCAAAGTGCAAACAAGTAAAATATTGCGATCGAGAGTGTCAGCGTTTACACTGGTTCATGCACAAAAAGACCTGCGCCAGACCTACCTCTAATGCGTCTGCTTCAACTAGCACTTCAGCCGCGAAGGAGGCAATCGATACAATTGAATTACAAGAGGAATTGTCAAAAATTACCAGCAGCTAAGGAGATCTGTCCATAAGCGACAAATGAAGATTTTTGGTACCTTCACCCGTTCGTATTCAGCCCATCAAAATAGAGCATATAGCTGTATAGATTTGACATACCAGACTATCTCTAAATTAAATAAGTGTCCAGTTTATAGAGTCAAATAAAAAAATTTAAATATAAAACAAGTAGAGTTTTGCATTGTCAAAAATTAATAGAAATGTATGAAAGTTGGACAAATTGGAGCTTGATCGCTCTTAATATGCTTCAAAGTTCTATTTGACAGCTAATTGCCGAACATTGGCATTTCAATTCTCGCGTTGTTATGAATGTTTTCACTTGTATTTGCCATTTCCAACAGTAATCGTAAATTTTAAGTAAACTAATTCATTAATATAATTTACTTACTCTTTAATTAGAGTTTGTCATTCATTTTACTGATAGCGTTCAAAGTCGCCATTCGGCCATAGAAGCTTTCAAAGTAAAGCAAAACAAAACCAGCAGAGCTATAGTGTATTAGACCAGTTCTTTCAGTTCCGTTTTGCATTTGCGGACTGACGGAAGACAACGTAGGGAAGACACAAAATAAGGCGTTTTCAAAAAATCAGAGCCCTGCACCCGGAAATTACAGAATAGGGGGCAAATTCAAACAAGGAAATACTGTGGCTACATGCCGAATACGCAGTTTTTTCACATTTCATTTAAATTAAAATATGTAACGCACGGAGACAATTAGAGCGCATCGTTATTTGTCACGCTTTTATTTAACACAATATCGATTTGCGCAAGTTTTGATTTGCATAAATATATTGAATAGCTTATCCGGCCCTTAATGGCCCAGACGACGTTCTGTACTAAAACTCGTGAACGACATCCCAGTATGGATATAACCTTTCAAAAATGATCCTCGAACAGGACGAAAAAAGGCCAGCCCCGGGTGCTTAACCGAAGGTTTTAAAAAAGGTGTCCAACGGAGGGTTAAGAGAGATAGAGGTGATAGAGAGAGCAACATGTGGCCACAAACAGTATGGTCGACTCCATATGTGACCTAAAGTCTGAACAGGTATTAAGATGGTACCACCCGACACACAGGTTGCCTCTATCAGAAGTCGAGTTGGGGTGGAGTCCTTTGTTAAAGGCAGCTGAAATAGGCTTCTGGTTCAGGGTTAAACTCTGCCAGCCCTGCCGCATGGAGTAGCTCCACCAACGATAGACAAAGAATGGTGTTCACCGAATTAAAATTAGTACTTAATTAGTACTTTAAATAAGAAAACAATATATTTTTAAAACCGAAACGGATTAAAGAAAAATCATTACAGCTATTCCTTTCTATGACATTCAATTCAATTACATAACGATCTAGTGATAGATTCATTGAAGGCACAATTGGGTTTAAAAGCGTCAACAGAAAATGTATAGTACCGGCGAAGGTTTTTTACAGGTGGATAAAATTGTATAAATTTCAACAATAGAGGGCAATCAATGTTACTAGTAAGAATACCATAGATAAATGTAGCCGACGACATTATTCTTCTACTTTGAAGAGTGCGCAATTTATAAGCTTACATCTTGAACTATGTAATAGGACTATGTTTAAGTTCGTGCGGTTTTTTTTCGAAATTTGAAACTTTATTGACGTAAAATGTTTACAAATTTAATATTCAAAGTATTGTCCATCGCTTACTACTACTTTTTCCCATCTTTCTGGCAATTCACGGATTCCCTTTGTGAAAAATTCGGTCGGTTTTGCCGCAATCCACGAATCGATCCATTTTTTGACTTCATCGTAATTACGGAAGTGCTGGTCAGCCAGGCCATGTTGCATCGATCGGAAGAGATAGTAATCGGATGGCGCAAGGTCTGGACTATACGGCGGGTGGGGTAGGACATCCCATTTGAGCGTTTCTAAGTATGTTTTGACCACTTGTGCAACATGTGGCCAACCATTGTCATGTTGCAAAATAACTTTGTCGTGTCTATCGGCGTATTGCGGCCGTTTTTCTCGCAGTGCTCGGCTCAAACGCATCAATTGTCGTCGGTAGACATCCCCCGTAATCGTTTCATTCGGTTTCAGTAGCTCATAATACACAACACCCAGCTGGTCCCACCAGATACACAGCATAACCTTCAGGCCATGAATATTCTGCGCCGACGTCGATGTTGAAGCATGGCCAGGGTATCCATACGTTGCCCGACGTTTTGGATTGTCGTAATGGACCCACTTTTCATCGTCAGTCACAATTCGATGCAAAAAACCCTTTTTTTTGTGCCGTTGAAGCAGTTGTTCGCATGCCATAAAACGGCGTTCAACGTCTCTTGGCTTCAATTCATACGGCACCCAATGGCCTACCTTTCGGATCATTCCCATGGCTTTTAAACGTTTGGAAATGGTTGATTGATCAACTCCCAAAGTTTTTGCAACCTCTTCTTGCGTTTGAGCCGGATCTTGATCGAGCAATTCCTCCAATTCGGTATCCATGAACTTTGGCGGCGCACCCTCGCGTTCTTCGTCTTCCAAGCCAAAATCACCACTTTTAAAGCGTGCAAACCACTTCTGGCACGTTCGCTCAGCTAGAGCATGCTCACCATAAACTTCCACCAAGATACGATGACTTTCGGCTGCTTTTTTCTTCATATTAAAATAATGAAGAAGAATTCCCCGCAAAAACACATTATTTGGCACGAAATTCGACATTTTCAAGTGTGGTAAAAATATTGTTGTTTACGCTTCAAATAAAAAACTTATACTGACGTTTGTGCCTTACGACAGTAGCTCTCCAATGAATGTTTGGAAATGTGGATCGATGGAATAATAATCAAGTTACGCCATCTGTTGTAAAACCGCACGAACTTATTCATAGTCCTATTATAAGTAAAAATTTCTGTCAGAAATGCAATTTTACCGTTCTCCTCTAACGATCCCACCGCAGGGGATACAAGTGACTATCATCTAAACTACTCGGATTACCTGAAAGGTATTCGACTGCGACCAGACTACCTTTCAGAACTTTAAGAGGTCAGTATGGACAAGAGTTTTCAGAGGTTGAACGCACACACAATTTTTTTGTAGAGTTCACGGTTAGTTTCGAACCCGGTAGCCGCGCAAAAACCGATTCGGTTACAGCGATCGCCCGCAGTGGTCATGAAAGACCAAATGATAGAAAAGTTTCTAATAGCCGTCGCTCCTCGGCAGACAGTGCCAGGGTTCCAACTATATTTTTGCACCGAAAAAGCTCCTCATAAAAACTATTACTATTCGGAGGCAGCATAAAATTAAAGGTCTCTCTATTTTTGGAAGATCAAGATGAACCCCACAAATCGGAGAACGAGCTAGGCCAAACACCCAACAAAGGAGGTATGACCCAATTATAAATGTATATATGTTAGTGGTCCATTGCCTCCTCTGAGGCAAAATCCAAACAAGTAACTGAAGATACTTACATTCCAGGAGCTGATGAAGGGACTCGACCTGAGGATGCTTGAACTCAACGGGAGAAGTGAAGCAACTTGCGATCACGCAATAGTGGCTTCGGTTGTTATACGCATCGGTTCGCCTCTGGGACCTTAGGAGGAATAACAACAAGCTAATGTGGCTTTGCTCGAAGGTGAAACCCAGAGCGTGCATAATCTAAGCACTAATAATATTAACTATTTCTGCTTTACAGAGTTTTTAAATCGGTTTTGTTCGGGCCCGGAAATTCTTTGATCGATACAATACTCCAAGACTGCGTTCACCCAGAGCTATTACGGAAGAGCTGTGAAATAATTTAGTCACATATTCTACGGTTAATGGGAGATAATTTTGCGTCAGCCTACATTCCAATAGTGCGGAAAAGGGCTCAGGTAGTTTTATATCCAAAAACTACTCCCTTGCAAAGTCCTCTAAACCAATTAGTCTAACATAAAGAAGGTAGTTGGCAATAAGATTCGATCAAACACCCTGCGTCTAGCGCTTCTCCGAGCTAATCAGCATGCATACAGGGAAGATTCACGTCTCACAGGTGCGTGGGGAGCACTAAAAGAACATACGAGGGGTGCCTTTTATATTTCGGGATTTGGCAACCCTGGTGTTGCAGTCTGGCAACTGACAGCTGTATCGCAAAGTTTGACATTTTTTGGCTTTTACGTACACAGAACGTTTTGAAATACCAGTGCTATTTGTGTTGTTTACAGTAACTTAAAAGATTCATCTAGGTCCAAAAATGGAATTAAATCGTGAACATTTTCGTGCAATTATTTTTTACAACTTTCGACGTGGATTAACTCAGCAACATTGCATGGATGAACTTAATTCATTTTTTGGCGATGAAGCTCCATCAAGGACCAGTGTTTATCGATGGTATGGTGAATTCAATCGTGGTCGTAGTTCACTCCAAGACGAATTTCGTGAAGGTCGTCCAAAATCAGTTGTTGTTCCGAAAACCATTGATGCTGTGCGCGAACTGACATTGCAAGATCGTCATGTGACCTATCGTGAGATTGAGACAATCTTAGGCATTAGTGGGATCAGCATACATTCAATATTGCATAAACATTTGACTGTTAAAAAAATTTGTTCGCGTTGGATCCCATACAATTTGTCAATTGCTCAAAAAAAGGCTCGTGTCGATTGATCGAAGGAAATGCTCAAAAAATACGATCGCGGGGCTTCGAAACACGTCTATGACACCGTGACAGGTGATGAATCAGTCGACTGTATGGGTGTTTCAAGATGAGTGAAATCCAACAAAAGTTGTTCACGCACGAAGCACTTCCAAGCAAATGGTCGCCTGTTTTTTCGGAAAAACTGGACATGTCGCAACCGTACCACTAGAACAACACAGAACAGTAAATTCTGAGTGGTACACAACCATTTGTTTGCCAGTTGTCTTCCAAGAAATTAGGAAAACCAATCGCCAAAGACGGATCACTCTTCACCAGGACAATGCGAGCTCTCACACATCGGCTCAAACAACTGCATTTTTGAGCACCCAAAACATCGAATTAATGGGTCATCCGCCGTATAGTCCTGACTTGGCACCGAATGACTTCTTTTTATTCCCGTATGTAAAAAACAAACTGAGAGGTCAACGTTTTTCGACACCTGAAGAAAAGGTTGCGGCATTCAGAATGCATGTTTTGGAGGTACCTCATTCAGAGTGACAAAAGTGCTTCGACAATTGGTTCAAACGCATGCAAAAGTGTATAGATCTTCATGGAGAATATTTTGAAAAACAATAAAGTGATTTTCGATGATTAAAATTTGTTTTTGTTCTCTAATCCCGACATATAAAAGGCACCCCTCGTACAACGACCTATCGGTTGTCGGATAGAATACCGCACTTCGTTAGCTGGAACCTAACTAGCGGACAGAGCGATTAAGAACAGAAAAAAAATTAGTCACAAGGGGCAATCCTATCACACCGAATGTGGAACTTATGGCGTCTGATTTTCTGGGAGTAATGTTGTATTCAGTAGCCCTGCGTAATACTCACAAATTTTCATGGTATCAGCATATTCATAAACAACATGAAAGAACAACATGCATCTGAAACTGGTGTACTCTGACTAGTCAAATATGCAGCATTTTCTACCCTGTACAAAAAGTGAGGGTGAGTGTTTTCCAGCTGATTTTAATATATCTGTGTTCAAAAGTTCGTCAAAACAGTTGTTCGGAAATTTGAATTGATGCAAAACAAAAGCAAGGAAGTACATCGTTTCTTGAGAGTAAATTGGAAGACATTAGAAGTCGTAGGATCCGGGATCTTGGGATAGAAAACTTTGGCTTTTAAAAGCGCCTTGCAAAGGTTTCTCACAAAAATCCATCTGCCTTTTAAACCAGAACTCAACTACATCGCCGAGGTTATCGCCTAAGGAATTCATTAATGTGGCCTTTTGTCAGTCCACAGAAAGGCTCAGGACCAGTAAGTTGCATATTTGCTCCTTGCTTTGGAAGGTCGTCAGCCATTTCATTTCCCTCATGTCCTTCATGTCCCGGAATCCAACATAGTGTTACTGTGTTGAGGTTTCCTAACGTGTTTAGGAGGTTTAGGCAATCGTTTACCAGTTTGGAGGTGATAGTTGTTGATAGAAGGGCTTTTAGAGCCGCTTGGCTATCTGAAAGTATGTAGATGTGAGTACCTCTCATTTTCCTTCTAAGGCATTCTCTCACACATATTTCGGTGGCATGTATTTCTGCCTGGAATATTGTTGGGTAGGATCCCATCGGAATCGATTTTTTGAATTTGGGCCCATTGATTCCTGCCCCTGTTCTACCATTTTCCAATTTGGACCCATCAGTAAATCATAGCTGGGAGCCAAGTTTGAAAGTGATAGAGTTAGTTCTCCAGTCTGTTCGTTCATTGATTATAACTTGGAAGTTCCTGAAGAGTATTGGTTTGGGTGATAGTATATCATCCCTATGAAGAATGGGACTATGTAGGAAGTCTTCTAAGATCTTTAAATGTCCTTTCATATCCCCACTTTTAAGTTCAGATATACCTTTTAGTCTTAAGGCACTCGAGCGAGCTTCCCAATGCATCCGTGGGACATGTTTCCATAGCCCCTGTAATACCAACACATACCAGGCGATGCAGTTTGCTTAATTCGTTTGCCGCCTTTCTTTGCTTGACCTTGGGCCACCATGCTAAGGATGGATAAGTGACTATGGGTTTTACAACTGTGGTGAATGTCCAGAAGGTCATTCTAGGGCTTAGTCCCCATGTCTTACCAAAAAGCCTTGTACAGGCAAAGAATGCCCTTGTGGCTTTTGAAGTAACTCTCTCAATATGGGAGTTCCACGTAAGCGTTTTGTCAAGACTAACGCCAAGATAGTTCGCTTCTGTCGAGAGTTCAAGTGTTGTTCCATTAAGGGTCGGACATTTGAGATTTGTGTTCCTTCTCCTAGTAAACGATACAAGTGTTGTTTTGGATGGGTTGATGGAGAGCCCTTTTTCCGTGCACCATTTGTTTATTATTGTAAGGGCTTGCTGCATGGGTTCCGAAATGGTTTCCTCATGCCAGCCTAATACATAGACTACTAGGTCATCAGCGTAACCCTGAGTGTGAAATCCTAGGTTATTCAGTTTGTGGAGAAGTTCATCTATGACTAGAGTCCACAGAAGAGGAGAAAGTACGCCACCTTGAGGGCAACCTCTTGTGGCTTTGATAGATTTGATTGTTCCTCCTAGTTCGGTGCTGATCGTCCTAGATTTCAGCATGAATATTATCCATCTAGTGATGGGTTCAGGTACCTCCTTTAGATATAGGGCATTATAGATTGCCTCATAGGACGTGTTATCAAAAGCTCCTGATATGTCAATAAATGCACGTAGAGCTATCTGTTTGGACTCAATAGCCTTTTCAATAACTGTTACCAGGCTGTGTATATATAATATACTGATCGACTATATTTTCCATTGTTTTGAGGAAAAATGAGCTGAGACTAATTGGTCTGTATGATTTAGGCAATTGTTCGGGTTTTTTCCCCTACCTTTGGAATAAATACGACCTTAACCTCAGCCCATTTTGTAGGCAAATATCCTAGCAGTAAACTTGCTTTGTATAGTCTGGTCAAATTAGGGATAATATGGTGTGCACCCTGCTGTAAAAGACAGGGGAATATCCCATCAGGACCAGGAGATTTGTATGGGCTGAAAGTTGGTATCGCCCATTGTACCCGCTTTTCATGGAATAGCTTGCTTGGTAGTTTTAAGTTCTCAGCACCCGCAGATGTAGTAGTTTCTGCCGGTACAGAGATCTCGTCTAGCACAAGTGATCCAGGGAAGTGAGTGTCCAGCAGGAGTTGACTGGTTTCCTCTGGATTCCTTGTGTAGCTTCCGTCTGGCTTTTTCAGGGTACTAATGCCGTTTGAGTGATCTTTTAGTAGGGCTTTTTGGATACGAATAGCATCCGGAAGACTACAAATCTTTTCGCAGTGATTCCTCCAAGTAGCCCTTTTAGATTTCCTCAATTCTTTATTGTAGTTGGTTAGGGCTGTTGAGTAGGAGGACCAGTCCCCCATTGCTTTAGCTCTATTCCATAGGGTTCTTGTTTCTTTACGCAGGTTGGAAAGTGTACTATTCCACCAAGGAACATTTCTTTGTGGCTTTTTCACTTTTACTGGGCAACTTTCGTGAAACGCAGATATTATGTTTGAATGTAGTTCGTTCGATTCGAACTCAAGCTCAGATATAAGCTGAATGAGACGCTTAGAGCAGTTAACACTTTGTTCTAAATAGAAGTGAAAGTAGTCCCGGTTAGTTTTTCTGGGGTTTCTGTAAATTGTCATTTGTGGTTTGGTTGCACCCATATCGAATCTAATATGTCTGTGATCCGACATAGATGTTTCCTCTGACACATGCCAATTTGAGACTTCGGACAAAACATTATGGCTAGAGAGAGTGATGTCAAGGACTTCACCTCTGATTGCATTAATGAATGTAGATTCGTTGTCTCGGTTTAGGATAGATATATTATACCTAAGTAGAAATTCAATAAGGTACTCACCTCTTGGATTGATGTTTGTGCTTCCCCACACTGTGTGGTGCGCATTTGCATCACAGCAGAGGATCCACCGGAGACGTTTTTGCTGACAATATTCCACCAGGGCTATAACTTCCCTTGTTGGAACAGTGACCTCATCTCCTGGAAGGTAGGCGGAGGCAAGTACTACCTCATGCTCACCTTTGCTCGTTGGCACTTTTATCCAAATCGCCACCAGGTCTTCTGTAATGAACTGTGATATTGGGATAAAGGTTAGTTGATTATTTATTATCAACGCCGCTCTGGGACGGTCTTTGTTGGCAGCATATATCAACTTACCGTTTGCGCTCTGGAGTCCCAGAATGACTCCTTTACGTACCCATGGTTCTTGAATGAAAGCTACATCCAAGAGTTCTTGGTTAAATGTCCTCGTAAGCACGTCCGAGGCTGCTTTTGCGTGATGGAGATTTATTTGAAGGCATCCGAGTTGCCTTCTGGTGTTGTAAAGTTTTCGCTTAGCCCAGGTCATCTAGTGATCCTTCGTTTGGCAATGGCTGCCTTTTTCTTGCCTTGGTTGCTTTTCAGCAGGACTGCTTCCTCAGCGGACATCTGATCCCCTCTTCGATCCTCGTTGTGGCTGTGCGCTTTTTTATCAGCCTGCAGCGGGGGTCGGGTGCTTATATACTTATTACGAATATTTACAAAAGTGCTTAGCGAACTACTAATTTTTGCTCTAGTCTCAGGAAAAACTGGTACTTTCCACTTGCTAACAATTGTTACAAATTATTTACTTCAGGAGCAGGCCTATACATTTGTATGTAATTCAGTGTCCTATAATTCGTTCAATAATGTAAAGCCTCTTCCGGTTTAAAATTGAGTGTGAAAATTGTAATGAATATGAGGCATTTGCCCATCCAATACAAATTAACAAATCAATTAAAATTTGACGTATGGCTCGATTGTATCAAAAACACTTTTTAAATGCATGTATTTGGGTGGCGATACTTAGTTAGCTTATGCCATTAACAATGTAACAGTACTTACAGCTACAAAGCGGCCACCGTAGCCGAATGAGTTGGTGCGTAACTATCATTCGGAGCTCACAGAGAGGACGTAGGTTCGAATCTCGGTGAAACACCAAAATTAAGAAAAACATTTTTCTAATAGCGGTCGCCCCTTTGCATTTCTGCCACGAAAAAGCTCCTCATAAAAATATCTACCGTTCGGAGTCGGCTTGAAACTGTAGGTCCCTCCATTTGCGGAACAAGATCAAGGCGCACACCACAAAGAGGAGGAGGAGCTCGGCCAATTATATATACATATATAGATATATATATATATACTTAAAGTTTTTGTATTTTCATGAAATTTTTCACAGCGGCTTCATTTTAAGCCGGTTTTACGCTATTGAAACGAGTTCTAGAACACTGAATTACATATGTACATCAAAAGCTAACAATTCAAATGTATTGGCATCGCATTAATATTTTTTGTAAACAACTTTATTCAACACAATAGATCTCTTCAGGCCGCAGTGCACAAACAGCCAGTCAATAATAATATTCAACACAAAATGTACATATGTATGTATGTCTGAAAGGAAAGCGTTTTTGATTTACTTCATAAAACTTACAGATGCAACCTCATTTCTTAAATAAATGAAACTTCAACTGATGACGAAAAACAAAACGAACTGAACGGTCCATAAATAGAGCCAGATCTTTGTAAGGATCACATCGCTGTTGTTTCATTTGCGCCAATTTTTTTCCGGATCCCTATCATTGCTCATTAGAGCACGGGGGCAACAAATATTTAAATTCTGCCTTTTGTATGATCTGACAGGGGAACGCGTTGCCACAACGGTTGCAACAGACTCATCCGGGCGATGGTAGTAGCCGTGTAGCCGTGGGTGTGTTCGTCTCCTCCATAATTACGTTGCAGAAATTATGTGACGTGATGCTATCTCATAAAAAGTAACACTGCCGCAATTATTCGAACGAATGATATCTGTCGAATACCCGAATAGGCATGATTATGGGGGTAAATTTATATTAAAAATTCTATACTTTTTATTCTCAGCCGATAGCGATTCTCCCGTTTTCGTTGACTTATAAGATGAAAATGGCGACTGAGAAGAAACTTTGGAAATGTGACACCCTCGGAACACCCTTGGATCTCATTCCCAATTAATACACACATATATTCATATATTAATATTAGATACTCGTATATATTTACATTTAATCATACAAGAAAGCGCATATTAATTACTAAACTGTAAACTTTAAGCTACTTAAGGAAGCAAAAGGAAAACTTACTTTCTACTTGTGTACATAAATACATATTTACATATAAATATAAATATAAACAGCACTTAAGGATAATTAATGGTATTACATTATATGTTAAGGAAAAATCACACGGTTGCGCTTCGATAACTGGGATAAGCCCACATTTATTCAGAAGGCCAAAATTGCTGAAATACTAAAATTATTGCGTTTCGCAGGCTTGGGTCCCGCTTCAGTTTCGTTGAGTGGTCTGGCGACTTCGGAAACAATTGCAGCTGAATCAACGACACTTTGCTCTTCAACGAAGGGCGGCAGAACAGCCTTAGGTGCCCCCGTTGTATTGGCTGGAGACGTGGTGGCTAGCTGACGATGCAGGTGCGGTGGCAATTGCGAAGGCGGCAAATGCCTTTGTGGAAGTCGATGCAGTGGTAGCTGCATCAGCAATGGTTGCATTCCACTTTCTGGTGATACGGGGGGACTAATATTCGCTGTGGTGGCAAAATATGTGGCCGCCGCTATATCTAATGGCGAAGGGCTTAAAAGCTGCGGTTGTAGGTGCTCGTGCTGGTACATTACCATGGCCGAGTACATAGGTTCATCATAGTACGGCGAGAGACTTCCACATATGCGAGAGCTAATCGAATGCATGTTACTTTCGTCATCACACGAGCCATTCGAGTGAACACGCTTTGCTGGTAGCGAATCCATTAGTCCACTTACTACGCTGATACGGTCATCTTCGTTGGATACAAGCGAGCTCTTACTAGGACTAGGAGGATTATCGAAGGTATCCTGCTCCTCGTCGTTCAATGGGCTTAACTTACGTTTGCAGCGCGATTGACCAGTTTCACGAAATCCCTTGGCAAAGGGGTTGTTGTCAATTTTCAGCTTTGTAATGCGGTCATTCTAGAAAGTAAAAAAGGTGATTTATCGGAATATGTAACCAATTCAGAACGTACATATGCGTGCAATCTTTAGAAATACAAAAATATGTTGTTGGCTAATAAGGGTCAATGTATGTGCGTATGTCTGGATGTATCAATAAATGCGAAAAACAATGAACAAGTGACAAGAAGTTCTGACATTGACAGAAATTTGAAGCCGACTGGCGCCATTGAGAGGTAGGCAAATTGTATCGCCCGCCTAACGCCAGGCTTGATGATAGCGTCTGACTACCGAAAATGCCTGTAACTTGTCCGCACATAGGCACATTCTCTAACTGAAGGTAAACCAATTTGTAAGCATTAAGATGGCGCCAAGTATGCCGGCTCAATACGCAGCTAGAGGTCTAATCAATCGTCAATGGCTTACCGCTTTCAAGTAGAGCCAGAGTCAGTAGTAAGATAGTACAGCACAATTATGTGAAACTGAAGAATATAGAGCCGTGAAGAATTAACATTTTCTGTTTCTTGCGTTAAAAAGTGTGAGGCTAGACATCTTAAGTGACTGCCGCATTTTAATGAGATCATTACTGTGCCTTCCCTCCTGTGCCTTTGTGTTTCGTATGATTTTGAATGAAACACTTTATAAAACAGATAATAAAATCGAATGTAGAAGAGACACGAACCTGGTAAGCGGTTACTGCCACGAATTCCGTTTCTGGAAAAACGAAAGCCTGCTGCGGGGCCCATGGTAGCTGTGTAAGGTCCGAAGTGCGAATGATGTGTAACCGGGACTGATACTTATGCATACTGGCGAGCACAATCTGTGTAGCAAAGGAAATAGAGTTAGGATGTGTTTGCTCCAATGTGGGAAGAAGTGTGGTAAATAACTTACATGTCCGTTATTGTCCAGTGTATTGTTGGTGAGTTTGACTTTGTTGAAAATGATAGCCTGCGACTGCCAATGAGCACCAGTGGCTGGACTATCTGGATGCAGAAACATTCGCTGGGGGCTCTGCGGTTCAGCTCCACCAGCGGGAATCCAATGAGAGCCAGAAAACTTGTACCGACAGTCGCCGATGGGAACCATCTCGAGCAAAACACAATAATTAGAATCATCCTCAAGCCCAGACACCGAAATGCGCATTGATGGGAACATTCGCCTGAAATGAATAATTTGAATAGAAGGATAATGAATTAGAGAAATTAGAAGAAACACTCGCAGAATTAAAAATCAACATACATCTACATACTTATACATACATACATATATATGAACATATCTCTAGCATGTGGAATTCATATGACAAGGACTCGTATTGAGTAAGGGGGAAAGCGATAAATCAAATTCAACTATCAGCACTCAAATAAGCCACAAAATGTAGGCGTAGCGTGTGTGATTTGTGGTTTTATACCCACACGACGACGTCGCATCTCCGCTAACTGCGGCGAGTGGTTCAGACAGGTTAACAAGTGTGTAATTATGACATGCCAGAAGACAGGCCGCCCGACAACAAAAACAAACCTTCCATGAAACAAAAGTTCTAAATTAGAATCAGCAAGCGGCAAGGGCACTGTGCAACATAACGTAGAACAGCAGGGAGTACAACAAATTGGCGCCGTGAAATTTCATTTAAATCGTACGTGCACCAAAGAAACGAGAGAGCAGCGCGTTGAGGTATGTGCATGTGTACATACACACATGCATACATATGCGCTTAGGATGCACGGCGACCAGCCACGATTACTGTGCGCGAGTGTGGAGCTGTTTGTTACCAAAACAAACAGCACATGATTAATTGATTTTGACTTGTTGCGACGGATGCGTTACGAGTGAATTAATGATTTTGCAATGAGGCCAATATTGGGTCAGCTCGTGGCGATCGCCTACGAGTAGAACCGCATGACCGCAGCATCCGAAGATGCTGTTGATCCAATTGGTTATTATTCTGTCGTTAGCACCCAATACGTCATACATATTCACGTACATCTCTAGGTGCATAGATATCGAAATGTATTTAAATATATGCAAATGGATTGGATGGGGCTTCCGAGAAATTAATGGCTGCCTTAAACTCTCCTCACACGACTGTGTTCTCTGCCTGCGCAGCCTTACTTTAAACGTCCACATGTGAGCCAGTGCATTTCCAATTTCCAGATAAAAATTTGTAATAAAAATTCATAATTACGTTAATATAACAAGGCACCCTGCGCAGATGTGGTGATTGCCGCTGGAGTTACAATTTCCGAAAGATATTGTTCACATAATCTATTGTTGTAAAGTGTGAAATCACAGGCAGGTAGGTAAGCGCACTTGTCAAAGGCCAGTAGAGCAGACAATACGGGAAAGAACAAGTGTAAATCAAACGAACAAAGGGTAAAGGGAATTGTAAGAAAGATTTGGGGAGATGCCGCTTCCATGACCGTTAGTGCTTTTGTCGCCGACAAAAATGTGTCGGCTGTGTGCACTTTTATGATCGCACTGGCGCCAGTACCTCCCCTGGCGCTGGTGTTCGCTTTGTGTCCTCTAGTATGAGTGCGCACGAGATTTGCTTAAGACAATGGTAAATTTTGATATCTTTCGACTTATGCTTCCACGTTTTGATCATCGGAGGCGCTAACGAAATAATGCAGTGTGAACGAGGATATTTAAACAAGCACATTTAATGCATAATTATGTATGCAACTATGTTTTATGTGATCCACAGTGGTGCTCAAAATATTCAAATTATCGGTTTTAATTTCCTAATCACATTTAGTCTTAATATTTTTAATTGAATTTCGAATTTTCATTCATATTTTTGTGGATGTGAAAGGTTGCAAAGAAAATGCAAGTCTATTTACAATTGTTCGTGTTTAAAATATGCATATACATATGTATGTACAACTACAATTCTACTAATCTACTCACCTTCCGCTCTTTGTAATGATCATTTCCGTGCCAATTTTGTGGAACTGTGTCCAGAGTTCGTTGTTTTCCAATTTGGCCTCCACACCGGGCAAAGTAGGGCGTTGAGGAACAATTATATGATGTGACATATGGAATGGCAGCATGGGAGGAAAGGGATCTGCAAAAGTATTACAAATCCCTAAATAATTTTCTGTTTACCCGTGGCGAAAAATGCCGACGGCAAAGTTTGCCCATCCACGTTGAATAGACTTACCGGGTATACGCTGCATAATCTGCTGCCGGTACAGATGTTGCTGGAATTGCAAATCAACCAGGTCGTTCATGCTCAACATAATTTATTAACACTTGTATATTTTAGAACGCAATTTTACTATTTAGAGTACTTTCTTATTATCTGGCAACACACACCACCACTCTGCAAAGTCTTTTAATTCAAATGTTTCAAATATTTAGCGGCCGCACTATGTTGTTTATACGATCACGTTCACTTCGAAACTGACTTCTCCATATACTTATTCTACCTTTATCGGCTTCAGTTTACCGATCCGATCTTCGGAGCAAGAATGCATGCTCACTTTCATGTTCACTTTCAAAATATTTTCGCACTAGCCACCAAAGGCTGAAACCTGTTTTTGTAGACTCCGTCGATCTACGATCATCTTCCTTTACTGCTCTGCATTTGTTATCTCTCTTTGTTTGCCTCCTCTCACATATTTTCGTGTTCTCCATAGCACGATACCTGATTGGTCTTCGGCTTCAAGAGCTATGTTACGACGCAACTTTGCTTCTATTTAGCTTCTGCCTTCTTGCTACCGAGGCTGGTCTCCATTTTGGAAAATCCGACAATAACTAATTGCCCATTGTTTACTCTGTTGACTTAACAACACTAGAATCTACAAGAAAAAAATATATGGGAGGAAGTGCACTGCGCTCTCATTGTTGTTAGCTCCTCCCACTTCACAGTGGTGAATGTTGCCTTCACAATTTACTGCTGTAATCGTTTTGTATGTTTATCACATACATATGCACATAGGTTTTTATTGGAATAGATCCAAAGTGAGATTTTCAACAGCGCAATGACTGTGTAATAAGGAAATTCTTAAATGCTCTTTTCCATTTGTCGAGTTATTGGTACATCTGCTTGTCTGCATTAGCACCGTCTCACGCCTCCCACCGGAGGTGACGCAGTGTACAAACATTTATGTATGTACGGACATTTGCTCCTATGCATACAATCTTTTTTATGTGTATAGTTAAATATATGTACGTATGTATGTATGCATTTGAGAACACTGCATAGACTTAGATTTCCTTTTTTATTTTGTTATTTATTAACTATTTCTTTAGATGGTGTCGCTGCATTTGTACTCCATACAAATACATATACATGTGTAGTCTATCCGCAAGTGTGCACCGTACATAAATATGTGTATATGCATGTGTGCATCTGTATGCAGGCAGCTGTTTGCCTTTTCATTACATGAATTATTTGTAGTCGCACGAAAACAAGCAGAATTCTTACGAATATTTTATCTGAAGCGCGTTAGCGTCTACAGTATGTAATTATTTGTTCACATACACACCATACATACCAAAGTTTGTTTTCCGTATAGATGCTTAAATGTTTCAAGGTGTTTAGAATGGCGGCTTGACTGGCTCGATTGAACGTCTGGAATGTTGCACAACGATTGCTGCTTATGACGACAGGTGAGCATACATTTTCCGCAGTTTATTTGTGTGCTGGTAAGGATTTTCATGCCTTTACCTGGTTATCGGCACTGTGCTCTTAACAAAGTCATCCAACACGAAAATTAACTTTTCCTGAAAATGCCTACTTAGCGCGATGCCCGTAAATGCACACACTGACTTATAATTTTGGATACGGAGAGCTTTTAAAACTAAAGTGCCTTTACTGCAAGAAATATCATAAATCATTAAATAACTTTTGTACATGCTATCAAAAATTGTGGGCCATGCACCTGATTGAACTCAAAAGTTCAGACAGTATTCTTCGAACTATAAGTATGCGAGTTATAAGTTTGAAATGGTGGCGCTATGTGTCACTGGGTCGAAATATCTACAAATATTTTTATTGCTCCAAGAAATGGCATTTGGCATGGAAACTTCTTTCTAATAAAACTTTGAAGCGGAAATCAAGCGCCATCGCGCCAATAGGTAGCCGCCAATTAAGTCGAAACCAAAAAATTGCGTTCGCTCCGATTACGCACTTCTGCTTTTTCTTGATTGGCACGGTAGATTTGGCAGAACTTAACTGATTGCATTATTCATTAATTCTTTGTGATAACCGTAATTTTCCACCTGATCTTTCCAACCCGAAGGAGGCTTTCCTCTACCTCTGCTACCAACAGCAAATAGGCATCGGATACTTGCAGAGCTGAACTGTTTGTAAAAGTTCGGACGACATGACCTAGCCAGCGAAGCTGCTGGATCTTTATTCACTGCAATATGTGCATGTCTTCGGAATGCTGACAAAGATTATTGATTCATTGTCTGCGAAATTCGCCAACATGGGAAGGTTCAAAAATA
Organism: Anastrepha obliqua; assembly: GCF_027943255.1. Lineage (NCBI taxonomy): Eukaryota > Metazoa > Arthropoda > Insecta > Diptera > Tephritidae > Anastrepha > Anastrepha obliqua. The sequence continues at coordinate 735,267 of NC_072894.1, forward strand.
TCGGCATAATCTTACTCTCAAGCACTCCGAGGACCGCCTCATCGGATGTTGTCATCGACCAAGCTTCTGCGCCATACAATAGGACAGGCAAGATGAGAGACTTATAAAATCTGAGTTTTGTTCGTCGAGAGAGGTATTAACTACTCAATCGTCTACTTAGTCCAAAATAACACTTGTTGGGAAGAGAAATTAACCGTTGAATCTCAAAACTGATATTACCATCGGTGTTAATACTCCTTCCCAAATAAACAAATTCCTTACTTCAAAACTATAACTGTAAGCAGCGAAGCGGTTGCCGGTACGCGAGTGCACTAACTGCTTCGTTGAGGAGAGGACATATGTATTTCATCTTGTATTCGTTCACCAAGAGGTCTCCTTCCTTCGCTTCATTGGAATTACAGAATTCACGGTTATTAAGGTGAAAGAATCCGTTACTTAATTTTTGGCGAATGTGACAATTGAATGACGTCAGTACGGAAAATAAACAATCCATTGTTTATAAGTTACTTGGTTGTCAATACTCAGTGAAAGCCTTGATGAATATTTTGATTTTAAGATTTAATATTTTTAAATAAAAAAATTATAAAAATGAAGTGCCGCGGTTTAAATGGTAAAGCAAGAATAATAACTAAACCTCCAAGTGCAGTTTTTTACTTTTCCTGCCGATGACGCCGTGGCAAGAAAGTGGGTAGAACCCTGACGACAGATACTCGATCGTAATTTACACGAAACACTTTACGGAAAGCTATTATCAAAACCTTGCCAGTACGACATAAGCATCTTTTACAATATGTAATTCAATAAAGTTTTATTTAAATACTTAAGCACTTGGCAAATATCGTTACTCAATAAGCAGCGCCTATAATTATATATAATATAATATAATATATTAATATATATAATGGTGTGTGTGAATGTGCATAATTTCGCTTATTCTTCCTATATTTGTATTTTTTTCTGTACTGACGTCACGGACCCAGGAAGGTGCAGTCTTGCTCGACTATTTTACCATTTTTGGATGATCTCAATATCATGTGCCGTTTACAGTAAGCCAGCAATTTCACGCACTTAGCAATTAAGTTCTGCCATTAAGATTAAACAGATTAAATAAGTTACACTATGGGGGCTCACTCTCTGCTTGATAAATGATTTTCCGTGTCGGAAGCTTCACCTAAATAAAACTAAATACATAAATAATTGAAGCGAACACTTCTGTTAGGTGTTTTTCCGAGCTCCTCTTCTTATTTTTGGCGTTCGTCTTGATGTTGTGCCACAAATGGAGGGATCTACAGTTTTAAGCCGACTCCGAACGGATAATGGGTTTTTTAAGAGGAGCTTTTTTGTGGCAGAAATACACTCGGAGGTTTGATATTGCCTGTCGAGAGACGACCACTATTAGAAAAACTGTTTCTATAATTTTTCTGTTTCATGCACGGAGATTCGAATCTACGCACTCCCGAATGGTAGTCGTGCACCAACCCATTCGGCTACGGCGGCCTTACTTATAAGGTCCAATCAATTGGGTGATGTTGGGTTTCAGCCCTTTGCGCAACACGCCTCATAGATTCTTGTATGCAATAAGGGCAGAACACACTTAAAATTTACATACACTAGTAGCTCGGGTCGGGCGAGCCGCATGACTTAATCGCTCAGCCTCAATTTTTTATAAGAGCGTACAATTGTTGGGGTATGCCGATCATATTGATATCCTCCTGTCATCAAACAAACAGTCGGCGCACTCGCGAATCGGCACCTATGTCACTGTTGACCGTTATGATTTCGTTTATTTAGGAACTAGCATTAACACCCATAACCATGTCAGCCTTGAAATCCAACGTAGAATCTCTCTTGCCAACAAGTGCTACTTTGGACTAAGTAGGCAACTGAGCAGTAAAGTCCTCTCTCGACAAACAAAACTAACACTCTTCAAGCCTCTCATCATGTCCGCCCTAACGTGTGTCGCCGAAGTTTGGACGATGACAAAATCCGATGAAGTGTGCCTTGGAGTGTTTGAGAAAAAGATTCTGGGGAAGATTTTTGGACCTTTGTACGTCGGTGACAACGTGTATTGCAGACGACGGAAGAATGAGCTGTATGAGCTTTCCGACGCCATAGACAAGCGCAGCGAATAAAGATCCAGCGACTTCGTTGGCTGGGCCATGCCGTCGAGATGGATACAAACGCTCCGGCTCTGGTGGTAGCATAGGAAGCATTCTTCTTCGTTGAAAACATCAAGTGGAGATGGACTTGATATCCCTTGGTGTGTCCAACTGGCGCGGGTCAGCACAAAACAGAAATGTTTGGCGTGTTTTGCCAAAATCGCGTAAGCGATTATTGCGCCAATAAAGAAGACGAACTTCAGCCCTGAAAACATCATTAATTGGATCCTAATTGGTCAACAAAATCTAGGGGAAGGTGTTTTCGGATTGTGCCATAGAATAATTAGACAACTATTTGCTTCTTCACATATTAATTTAATTGGAAGATGTGCCCTTTAAATAATCCAAACATCAGATCTACTGCAGCCATTTTAAATTGGTCATGGCTGCCAGATCCATCTACTCCCCGTTTACAAGCTAATTTACAATGTTTTAGTAGTTCTATATTGATAGCATTAATAGACTTGAGAAAGTCCATCTGATAAATTATAATTAGGCCACCACAAGTTTCAGAAATTGTCATTGCTTTTTTGTTTCCAACATTTTGAAATAAGATGCTGCTCTTCTAGAAATAAATCAAACTTTAGTACTGAGTCAAGTGGGCCCCGAATTTTCCATCAAATTCCCGATTTTAAAATCAAATGCATTTTTGGATAGAGAATTTGTCACAGAATAATTGCTGTGAATAGTTTTTTTTTATTTCGCTTTGTGTTATTAACAATTGAATTTTTTTGCATGATATTCTTGTAAAATCAATATCTCAGAAACTACAATTGATAATTTGATGAAACTTATTTCGGTTACCGAAAAATGTTTACTCTACCGATTTAACGTTCAAAGACTGTGTATTTGTTGTAACAATAATTTTTATGAAAAATCGCAATTATTTTTGCGTTCTTCACGCTCTAAATGGACAATGTTACAATCAGATTAAGCGCACAATGCTTACCTTTAATAATCTGTAAAACAAACTTTGTTCATCCAATCCGTTCTGAAGATATCGAATTTTTTGTCAAACTGTGTAAAGTTTTGATGCGCAGTATAGTCTGGTGCAACGCGACGCGCTTCGCAGTTGGCCTTGCATTGTCCCATGGGATCATACGCTAAAACGTATAGCACTTAAAAAAGACATTCAAAAGGATTAAGGATTTAAAATTTCTTGCAGTTCATCAATGATCGGGGCCACTCCAGGACATTTTTTACATTCCCCAAAATAACAAACTGACGTTGAATTTTTGCACACAGCACGCTTTATGTAATCGCCCATAGATTCTTTAAAGGCGATCTTACGTTTGCAAAGTTCTTGCTTGATTCCATATATTTTTAGAGCCACATTTTGATGCATTTTGCAAACACATACATTGTGCCTACCGTTTTGGTCTGCAAGAATACATTGATGGGGTCTGAGGTATCGAAATTTTGATAAACCAATCTGAATTTCAGGATACTCTATTTTAAAGTGTTCATATAAATCCACCAAATTGTAAAGTAACAATCTCTTCTGCCGTTTCAATTTCTATCCATTTTCATAAACAGTTACACAATCTTTCATTCCAGTTAACAATATGCTGCATTAGTCTGATAAGTAGAAAGCTTTAAATTTTTCAATAGTTGAGTTCGGAATACGTTTTCCGCGCTTCTTATCAGGCACAGATCCAAACCCCCTTTTCTTTTTCAATTGTTTGGCTTTTGATGCCATCCTTTTCAAAATACTAAATGTTTCACGCATTTGTTTCGACGTTACCTCATCTGGTACCGTTGTTAAAATTTGAATTTTATCATTTGTATTTTTTTTCTCACGTAAAGCAGACTTTATATTCTCCACAAATGCTGAATTCAAATTTTTTTTTGCTTGTTGAATACATATTTACTCTCGCTGGATTTTTTTTTTCGTTGATGATTTCTGCTATTATCTCTTTGACATTCATATCACTTATTGTAATTTTGAAAAACGTCGTTTTTTTATTGGCGGTTCACCAAATTCCTGTAAAATATTGTTCACCTTTTCTAATTTTAGGTCATTTTGAATTTCCTGGTTTTCAAAATTAGCTTCACTATCCGAACATTCTTCTGCATCAGAAGAAACTTCAGACTCATCGTTTTCTGCTCCTTGGTCAGCACTAGAAAAAATTAATCAAAATTTTCTGTCACAAATTTTGAGAACTAGTTGACTTTATTTGCCTAAATTATAACTACTCAATGCACAATATACTCGTATGTATATAAATGTCAAGATTATACCCACTGTGGACTTGGACGTATATACGCCGCACTTTCAGTAACACTTCCATCTCTATATATCTTCATACGACATGATTTGCAAACGTATTTACCGATATATTGTTTGAATTTTACATCCCAGTGAGCAGTTATTTGGAATAAATTATGACGTACGCAATTATGACCTTTTTTCCCCAACGGATTGCAACACTCATCAGGTCGAACCATCTTTATAACAAAACGTAATAATTTTTTTCTAACCTCAAAGCATAGACAACATAGGTACTAGGAATCACAGCTCACTGACACTAGAAGTTGCGGCGACTGTACGACTCTACAAAGCCATGTTCATGCAAGTTCGTTTTCGAGCGTAGTGCCTCGACTGACAAAAAATTCGATACCTTCAGAACGGATTGGATGAACAAAGTTTTTTTTACAGATTATTAAAGGTAAGCATTGTGCGCTTAATCTGACTGTAATATTGTCCATTTAGAGCGTGAAGAACGCAAAAATAATTGCGATTTTTCATAAAAATTATTGTTTCAACAAATACACAGTCTTTGAACGTTAAATCGGTAGAGTAAACATTTTTCGGTAACTGAAATAAGTTTCATCAAATTATCAATTGTAGTTTCTGAGATATTCATTTTACAAGAATATCATGCAAAAAAATTCAATTGTTAATAACACAAAGCGAAATAAAAAAAACTATTCACAGCAATTATTCTGTGACAAATTCTCTATCCAAAAATGCATTTGATTTTAAAATCGGGAATTTGATGGAAAATTCGGGGCCCACTTGACGTGGTTTGACTATACTGCCTTTGTGAGTACTGCATCATTTTCATCCACAGCAATAGGCTTCTTCATTTTAAAACAATCGCGATACTGCTGTGCGCATTGTGGGTTTTCTTTTGAAAAATATACTTTAATACTTTAAATACTTGTTGTTTGTCGTAGTTCTTAGGTATTTTTCTTTTTTAATAGTCACTTAATTCTTAAAGGATTTTTCTCGACGCCCACGTCCCGATCTTTGACTTCTTTTTGGCAATCTAAAGATTTATCGTCACCATCATCAAATTTTAAATCTAACTGAAGTCATCCAGCGTTTCGGGAATAAGAATTTTTGTACATTATTTGAAGCTTTAATATGTTTCTATTAAAGCTAACGACTTGCGCTTCCAAGTGGCTTCCTAAAATTTAATTTTCTATCGATTTTTGGATACAACCTTTTAAAAAGGATCCTCGAACCTGGAGCAGGACGAGAAAAAGGCCAGACCCAGGTGCTCAACCGAAGGTTTTAAAAAAGGTGTTCAACGGAGGGTCAGGATTTTTCATTAAGTATTATTTAAACTACTTTTAAACTTTAAAATCTTTATTAAATATTATTTAAATTAAATATTTCGGTGCCACATAGTGTAAATGACATACCGTTTTCTTTGAACTGTTTTTAGTAAAAATTCACTTGAATATTTCATTAAATATTAATCCATTGAACATATTAAATAACGAAATATAAAAAAACAACTAAAATGTTTGTTCATAAGAATATAAGCATTTTTCACACTTCCTTTCCTTTATTTAAACTTTACTGCTTTATAAGCAATTGCAATTAATTATTAAAAAGACCAATGAACCATTTTTCCCAAGAATTGTAAACTAAATTTCCAAAGAACCAATATATTGTAAAGCAATCAAATATTTATTGTAAACAAAATCAATTAAACAGAAATAAGAAAGTTTAAAGAAATAAAGTTTAGTTATCAGTTATGAACTCAACCAAACTAAAACCCAAGTGCCTTTTTTATTTAAACAATCAGGCGTTTTTATTAGGCGCACGCATTTTGATGCACAGAGGCGTGTGTGGAGCTTTGACTTCTCAGATCGCACGCACTTCTAAAACCCTGAAAGCGTGCGCGATCGCCGGTGTGAGCCCCAATATTTACAAAAAAGAAAATAATCCTGCTTTCGTCGCATTTTCATTGCCCAAATCTAAGTTCTGTTATTTTCACCTGTAAACGTAGTTCATACTGATTCACATAAAGCACACGTCTACATTTACTTGTACACTCAGAAAAAGCATTTGCTTGTGCATATGTATGAATGAATCTGACAAAAAACGGAAGCTGCTTAACAAATTACTTTGCATTAAACTTAAATTTATTCTTATCGCAATGGAACACATGTCACAGCTACTGTGCGAAGGTCCTCAGAAGGCAATGGTGGCTGCCACATGAAAGAGAGATCCGCAGCCAGAGATAAGAGGCAGACGAGCTATGGTTCGACTAAAATTTCACGGAGCGTGTTTGTAGATTCGCCACATCCATACATACATATGTAGCAGTATTTTACGAGTTTGTGGGCTGCCTCGCCTGCGCACAAGTGTGGCGCCACCGATGGACAAAGTATCGGCTGGTTAGACGACGACAACAATAGCAAACCAAATGTGGGCAGATCCATCGCAAGCATTCATACCACTTGAGGACACGTTGCATGCGAACAACTTGCTGCGCGCATTCCTATACTCGTACATTGCGCACTTGTAACGGCTGCTGCTTGTGCGCCGCTTGATCTTCGTCTCCAATTTTATTGCCAGTCTTTTAAATTATTACCTCACTTGGCGACACACATTTGGTCGAATACAAACCAGATGAAAATATCTGGATGTAGGCAAGTAGCTATGTTTGCATGTGTGTTTAGTCATTACAGGTAAGACCCAACTAATGCGATTCTCTAAGCAGATATTAAAAACACCGCCTTTTCAAAATTCACACTCTGTGACATTACCGCAATAAGCACTACAATGCACTAAACACTTACATAGCAGCGTATCTATGCACACACATATGTACATACACAAGTAGAATCTCAAACACTACTAAAGGGTCGAGGGATCACATCTTGTTGCTTGTCGTGTGTTCTTTGTCCTTTGCAGCAACGAGTGACGTAATATTTTATGCTTGGACAGCAACCTGCGAATATCACACATATAAGTACGTATGTATGTATGCAGTTCGTATTGTTCATCTATGACATATTCGAGCATAGTGAATGCGGTAAGTGCATATGTTCGCACATACATTTGAATTCTTGTACATGAATGTGTAATTGTATGCGAAAGTGTTACCCAGCAGCAAGTAGTCCAATCATATGAAGGTCACTACTGACCAAACGACGACACGATGCCATAAATTTTTCAGTTTTCATAGATTATGTCCGCCCCTGTCTCGGTCCATTTCCGAAAGGTAAAGCACGAAGCGTTACAATTTGTTCGCAGAGGTACAGAAGTACACTCGCTTGACGCTCGAGTGAGCATCGTCTTAGCTCTGCATGGCCATGGATTTAACTGTTTGAGAAAGCAAGTACGCGAGAAGTTTGTTGCTTTGAGTATTTCTGGGCGGAAATTTGAACGCCACATTTGCAGCAGTGGCGCCAGCAGACGCATGTCATTCCGCTTTAAGAGCAAATTGATATTTTAGTGAAACCATCGAGAATGGAGTCTTTACAGACCATTGATATCTATCTCAAGCCTGAAATTAAAATATGTACACAAATGTGGATTACTGAACCACACTGGAAGACATACCAATTGCGTACTGAGGGAATCACTTCTACAGGTTGAGAGTGATCAAACTTGGATTTCATTATCTGCGATAGCTTTTCGAGTAACATTCTAAAGTGAAGCTTACGTATCTTCATCATTTATTTATAATAAAGGGTTTTCCAATAAGAGGTGTTATTTTGATATTCAAAGAAAATGCTTTTTTTTTTAATATAAACGATCGGATGCTTATTTCATTATAAAGAGGAAGGTATGCCGTTAATAGTGGAAAATAATATCTGGCAAATGACCACCACGACCGCGCTTACAGGACAATATCCTTTTCATGAAATTTTCCATTACGGAATTGTAAAGTGGCTACCCTATATCCTCGATAGCCTCACGGATTCCATGTTTGAGGTCTTGAATCGATCCTGGGCTGTTGGCGTAGACCTTCTCTTTCACGTGGCCCCAAGAAAAAGTCACAAGATGTTAAATCACAAGATCTGGGTGGACAATTTTGATCACCTCTTCGAGAGATAACACGGTCCGGAAACTTTTCCCGTAAAATATCAATGGTTTCGTTGCGTGTGTGACACGTAGCGCCGTCTTGTTGAAAATAAACGTTGTCCAGATCAATACCATCCAATTCCGGCCATAAAAAATCGTTAATCATCTCTCCTGTTTAATACCTAACACCTGTTATTGTAAAACCCTTTATAATATTTGTTTCATACTTACATACATATACATATGTACTATATACGTACGGCGGGCCTGTGTCAATTGATGGAAGAGTACTCTGGATTGTAAATTTTTGAAAGCTATGAGGTGAACAAAAATCAATCCTTAAATAGAGTTAACAACTTAAAGCTGCTTTTACAGTCGAAGCGACAAAATGTCAAGTCGGCTTTCGGGTTAACTTCAAAGCGATACAGATTACATTTATGCGAAATTGGACGCTGGTACGTATCTATAAATTTCTTAAAAAATAAATACAGGTAATGAGGTCGGGTTTTTTAATGTCAATAATTTACTATGTATTAATCTTGCAATTCAATCTCGAAGGGCTGTACACTAAGACTAAGTAAGACTAAATATTTGTGATTTACTTGTGAAACCAGCAAACACCGTGATCGTCTTCAGTCACAACCAAATGAACTGGCCTCTAGTGGCGTGTCTTTTTAAGATTGATAAAGAAAACACCGATCCCGCTTATCTAAGAGCTACTTATAAAATGTTAAATTTGTTTACTAGAAAATATGTTTTTCAGGAAATATTCCTTTAATACTTAAATCAATGTTACTTTTTAAATGAATTCAAATACTTGTAAAAGGTCTTCTATGGATTATAAATATAGACAGAATACAAAATAAAGTTATAAACAAACATTGTGACTAATGTTTTTTGTTAATTGAGTTACTAAAAGCAACTTCTGCTTAGTTAGCAAATGGATATGTTTAACCGTTTTTGTTTTTGTTAATATAAAAACATATGTACATATATTTATGTATGTCTATATTAAATTGATTTAATTAATTTCTTATTTTAACATAAACGAATGTGTATAAAGTCTACTGCTTATTCCGCTTAAATTGCATGAAATTAAAAAACATATGAACTACAATGAATAACTACAAAATATTCGTTTACTTTTTAATTTTCTTTGCTTTTTTTTTTTGCATAGAACGTTTTTCGTTAAACCTTAAGCTACTCTATCAGATAAGTTCACGCTGAAATATTATCAAATGCGTTTGAATTTAGCTTCTGTCATATGCTTTGCTTCCAATGAAATAATTTTCACTTAAATAAAAATTATATTTAAAATCCATTCTTTATGAGTTATTATGTGGTGGGAGAGCTTATCAAACAAAACTGATTTTTTTCGAGCTAAATTGGGGCAAAATAAAGAATTTCTAAATCTTGGCACTAGATCCCAAAAATCTCGGGATCGCTAAAGTCGATAAAATGCGCAAACAAACGACAGGAGTATTGTTCTGATAACTTCCAGTTTATTTATTCAAAATAGACCTTTGGCCCTGATACACTGTTTTGCGCGATGTAAAAGCTTTTCGAAATGAGCATCGACTTGATTTTTGACTTCTTCAAATACGGTTTTTTGGGTGGTGGCTCGTCTGAGGGCACTTTGACGCTTAGTTTTAGGTTAATGTTGAAAACACCACGTTTAATTACCAGTTACAATATTGTAAAGGAAGTTGTCGCCTTTTCTCGCCTCTTTAATGAAGTCTTTCGAATGTTGAATTCTGAACAATTTTTGGTCCTCAGTTAACTTGTACGGAATGAAACGTGCACAGACCTATCGTAAGCCCAAATCATCAGTTAAAATGCGATAAATCGATGTTTTGGAGATATTCAACTCCGATTCCATGAATTCGAACGGTGATTTCGGTTCATTTTTGATAAATTTACGAACAATTTCCATGGAGTTTTCGGTGACACCTGATTTTGGACGGCCCGTATATTCATTGTCATTTATGTCCTCACAACCATCCCTGAAACGTGTAAACCACTCATAGACACTTACACGAGATACCTGTAGACAATCATCGCCATAAACTTTTTTCATCAATTCAAATGTTTCGGTAAACGTTTTACTGATTTGAAAACAAAATTTGTTATTAGCTCTTTGTTCGAAACTCATTTTTCTACCGATGACACAAACATACTGACACTTTAGACACAATAACTGCGCTTCTACTGAACCGAATATCACCAAGCTTTCAGTGGAAGTCAGCTGGGAATGTAACTTCCAACGAATTAACTCATTAAAAAGATGGCGCCATCAAAAACATTTTTATGACGCCAGTCTTGTTTATTTTGGACTTCTCATTCTATATATCGGGTTGGGGAATAAGTTCATAGCGTTTTTATATTTTCTTTTATTTTACGATTATGCTTGCTTTTTGGCCAAGGGTAAGTATTCATTCCATAGAACTCCTTCTGCTCTACAAAACTATGTTATTTGTATTTTTGAGTTATTTAATTTTGTATTAGTTTCGAGGCTTAGGAATGGAATACCCACAAGGCAAAAATCAAAATTTTCGACACCTGCTTTTTTTTGCTTTTCATCGAGGTCAAAAAGCTACCGAAGCAGGGACTTTTGCGGCGTATATGGAGAAGGTGTCATAAGCGAGTATATAGCACGGAAATGGTTTTCAAATTTCAAAAATAGCGACTTTGACGTCGATGGCACGTCCTGCAGCAGAAGGCATTCTAAATTGATGACGAACGTCTCAAATTACTTTTGAAGGAGAACGGTCCCCAAACCAATTGTGAATTGACGGAAAAAATGAACTGGGATCATAAAACGATTCTCAATATCCTTCATTCAATGGGATTTACAGAAAAATTGGGAGCCTGAGTGCCTCACGAGCTCAACGAAAAAAACAAAGAAAGTCGCCTTCGAGCAACACGCGGTCATAAACAGAACTTTTTGTACCGAATCGTCATGGGTGGTGCCTATACATCAATATGAAGCAAAGAATGAAGTGGTTGGCTGCAGGAGGTACACCAAAGGGGAAAGTCAAGCCGGATTTTCATCCAAAGAAGGTCATGGTATGTGTTTGATGGGATTGGGAGGGCATGGGGCGCTGGAAAATGCTCGAAAAAATGTCACGGTCAACAAGGATCTGTACTTTAACCTGCTCCACCGCGTGAATGAGACTATTCGACTGAAATGACCTGATCGGCATGGACAAACCATACCTACTTCTTCCCATGTTGCACAAATAGTCAAAGCCGCACTCCAAGAGCTCGAATGGGAGGTCCTTCCGCATCTCAGGAAAAACGCTACGAACTTATTCTCCATCCGAATAATTGCAAAACTTTTCAATTGCCTAACTCGCTCCTCTTCTTCTGCATCACAGCAACTCTTATGTAAAACAGAACAACAGATATGTAACATTTTCTCACTATAATGAAAGAGTATCCACCATGGAACTTTTCTACTGTTTGACACAGGCCTTATATGTAAAAATTGTATTGAATGGCTCTTTGAATTGAAATATTCTCAGGTTACAGCTTTTTGGCTAAATCGACTCCTCCGTAACTCTAAGCTTTTGGGGTGTTCGAACCGCACCTTTGTTTGTGTCATACTGATCAAACCTAGACCTTTTTATTATTATCTATTTTATATAATGCATTCTCGCGCTGTGACCTAATAGGATAAGTTGAGCTAACTCTTAATAAAAAACACTTCGCCTTAAGCTATTTAGAGGATGCCATTTTGCAAATTTTAGATGCAGTCGTTAGTCGCTCTTCACATTGGATGTATTCAGAGGTGTCCTACATCAGCCCACAAAATATACACTCTGCTTCTTCAGAAAGCCCTATTTTATCAGAATGGTATCTTAACTTGTAATTCTCTGCCGACTGACCGGTAAGAGCCCTTGGACACTTAAAAACATTTTGTTAATAGTTCTGCAGTGTATTCTTGAGATGGTTCTGAATAAAATCTCCTTACCATGCAGTTGCCGATTTGCTCCCGATTAGGGAATCAGTCAGTCCCTTTAATGCCTTCATCCCTACTTGCTTCGTTACCCTCCTTCGGGCTTTAAATTGGTGCAAACGAGTTTTTCAGTCGTTGACGGCATGTCCATGTTGTTTTCTCGGGTCAAAGGCGTTTCCGACATGATTAAATATCATGCCCACAAAGCTCCCTTATTATGCGAAAACATTCGTTAATGTAACTCCTGCATGGATTACTGTTGGATATGTACCTATTGCCAGACTATCCTGGAATTTTTCTCTCTCTTAGAGTATAGATTCATCAGTATACTAAACTTGTACTCTTTGTATCCTTTGCCGATCGTAAGTATTACAGTTCGCATGTTGTCCGAGAATTTAATAGCGGGACCTTATTGGGACCTACTTATTATCTCTAAATTATATCCATTGTTCAGCAAGACTTTGCGCCACTGCAGCAATATTCTCACAGAACGCCCAGTGTTGGTGACGCCTAAATGTCACAGATTGAACAACAGTCTAGCAATTGTGGAGAAATGGCAAAAATGATAATAAACCCTTTTACCTGGAACCAGTTTTCCATTTTCTTAAAATTTTTCCACCAACCTTTGAATTGTCAACTCATTCGAACGATTATTTCCACCAAAAATATTTCGAATTTTGCGATATGTTGTTCTTAAAGATCGGCTATTTTCATAATAAAAAAATAAATAAATAATTGGCGCGTACACTTCTGTTAGGTGTTTGGCCGAGCTCCTCCTCCTATTTGTGGTGTGCGTGTTGATGTTGTTCCACAAATGGAGGGACCTACAGTTTCAAGCCGACTCCGAACGGCAGATATTTTTATGAGGAGCTTTTTCATGGCAGAAATACACTCGGAGGTTTGCCATTGCCTGCCGAGGGGCGACCGTTATTAGAAAAATGTTTTTATTAATTTTGCTTTCACCGAGATTCGAACCAACGACCTCTCTGTGATTTCCGAATGGTAATCACGCACCAACCCATTCGGCTACGGCGGCCAAGGTAATAAGTTTCTATAATAAGTTTCTATAATTTTAACGCGTTGTTCTATCTTGCAAAATTGGAAATTATTTTTATTTCGGTCCATGAGAGACGAATGAGATCAAATTTAGACGAAAGCGAGAAGTAGACAACATTGGAAAGCATTTGTTTCGGCACTATGCGCCCAAAGACGACGCGATGGCAATTAATAATAATAATAGTTTATTTCATTTATTTATGTATATGAAATATAAGTACAAATAATTATATTAAGAGTAAGGCAATTAGCAGCTGGGGATATCGACCTGATTTAAGTCTAACATCAGGAAAATGCTTTTAATTAAAGATTCCTTGGTCTTCATATGTCTCTTCCGGGTTTGCAAAATAAAACCGATCGTAATTGATGAATACAGATATTAAAACGCTTTCATCGATTTCAACAAGATCATATCCAAAATAAATGATGGAATGAACTTAGACGCGCTAAGCGTTTTGAAATATTTCTATAACAGGAGGTATTTATGCTGAATCAGATTCTTTTTCATAGCCGGAATGGATCCCAAGACTTGCCATTATCTAGCGAAGAGCAGCGCCCCTCACATTTTCTTCCTTTTTATCATTCAAACTACTATCGCAACGCCACTTATAAACTTACATACGTGCCTTATGTCAATATTTGGGATCGTTTAAGCTATTTTTACGGCTTGCAAGTAATTTCGACAAATTTATGAATAAAAATGTCTTGTATTTTTTTACATTTACGATGCAAAATAACTCTTGTAACTTGAAAATATGTTGTCATCAAAATTATGGACAATTATTGTTTTATTTTCCTGAACTCTGCAAAAGTAAACATCTAACAGTTGTCACCTGCCACAGCAAATACTATTTAGGCATTCGTATGTCCGTACGTACGATTCTCTGCACCCTGCTAAGCCGAATCTCTAACACGATGGAATTACTAACAACTCATAATAAAATGCGCGGCATCACAGGCAACTTATCAAATCCAGCCACCTATCGCGCCATGTTTTTTATTATGTCAGGATAGACGAAAGCGGGGATAGAAGGACAAATACCAATATACACCTTGTAGGAAATACCACTCATTCAAGTGAGATAGAACTCACCAGAAGTAGTTCAAGTTCTTTCTCTTTTCAAAATAAGTTACAGGATTGTTAATTACAGAGGCGTAGAGGGACGAGGCGTGGCGCGTCCTATCCCAAATTAGTAGGGGCACATATCAACCACTCATCTCTCCCTCTTCCAGAACTTTTAAAATACTCTAAGACAAATAGGACTTTTGCGCTGGTTGTCGTCGGTTGACAATTAATTTATGTAGAGGAAGAGAAAAGGAGCAAACAAACATTTCTTGTTCTGGCTTTCTCAATTCCTTATAGCGCATAAAGAAGAAATATGAGTCCAGCTACGAGGAATATGTACTTCCGATCTACCTTTGTGTGTAAAAGTTCTTTTCAGTGAATGGCTTGGTTTTAGTTACTCGTTACGCAGTAGTTTTTAGCCGAGTATTTTGCTCTTGCGATACTTTCTTATTATTGCATATACAATTTATATCTGCCCGATCAGCATTAAATTTTTAATTTTTTTCGCTGTCAAAAGCATATCGCATTAGAGTTAGTTGTATGTACATATTTCAGTGACAGATGAAAAGAAAACAGGGAAACGCAAAAAATAATTATGAATCAGCTAAAAAGAACGTTCAAAATTATTTCATTTATTTATTTATTTAAGGCGTCAAGTTTTATTTATAGTTTTAAAAGTTAAAAGATATTGTCGTAGAACGTCAAAAAATTTACGTTCAGATATTCGGGATCAGAATTTCATATGCATTTCAACAGCACCAACTATTATATTATTTACCAAAACTGCTGAAATGAGTAGGTAACAAGGATTTTATTTACATAGAAGTGCGATGCACAACGAAATTTAACAGAACGAAACGATTTTTTTTCATATCATTAAAAAAAGGAATTTTGCGTTCAATGCTGCCAGATTCGCAGTTTTAACTATAAATTACAGTTTCTTTAAATTACAGTCTTTTGAAAATTGCATATGTCCGCGAATAAATTAAAATATCTTTCATTCCTTGTCGTTTAGCAAAGCTCATAAGCAATGAAGTATTGCAGGCACTTCATACCATGGCGCGGGTTATGCCACGTCAGTTTTGTTAGCCTCGAACTATCTTCTGGCACTGATATTGAGATGTTTGGGTAGTCAATTTATGAGACGAAAAGGTAGCGATGGAGGTGGAGTGTTTCTCCTTTTGAATAAAAAAATAGAAATAAATTAGAAGTGCTAGCACTCTCTCGAATTTTAAGAAGAAACGATTTTGTTCACGGCCCTCCTTAAGAATTCATAGTCGCCTCACCTGTATGTACTTCCAATTGTCGTTCCAATTATCGAATTCGCTTTCTCGGTTTCTCATCACCGCATTTGTTGTTGTCGTCGCTATTGTCTTCGTTGGAGTTCCCGATTATTTATATCAACTATCTGCGCACTTTCCTTTATGCATTTTTGGTGCCCAACAACTAACAAAATAAGCATAATTTTGTCGAGCTACTTTCGCTCATTGCAATTTTACTTGCTATTGCAGAAAATCACACAGTAGGGGACCTTAACATTGCAAAATGTCAAATAGCAAGACATTTCCATTAAATCATAAGCGTCTTATGCATATATTTTGAGAGCTTAATAAAGAACATCGTTTATTTTTAAGCAGGTGGTTTAGTATTTAAAGTTACTAAAAATCATGGAAATCACGATTCAGCAGATTTCTTAAAAAAATGCATCAGATTGTATTAAGTTTGAGGTGTGGAATCAAATGTACAAAATAAAAAATTTACAACGCAACTTACGAAAAATAATAAAACTGAATTTAATATGATTTACATTTTTTAGATTATTAAATGAATAAATAAATATTCCAGTTTATAAAGACAGTTTCTGTCATGACTGTTCAACATGACTGAAGAGCTGTTAATTTTTTTGTATTAAAGCTTTAATTTTCTAAATATTCTCTTCGTTTTAGAGGTTACAGGTTCTTGGGCGAAAACCAAATTTTTTTTAATCATCAGTTTTTGAAAAAAATCTGGCATCACTTATAAGCTACATTTTATATTGTTTTCATTAATTGTCAATAATTGTCAACCTTTCTTAAATTCTGCTACTGGAAGAAACTTCCACGCAGGTTCTTCAGTTCACGTACTCGTATATCATCTGTTTTGCTTCGCACGCATAGAAATATTTAGTTAAAATAAGTAGTACATGTTTTTGTGCTTTGAAATTTTATATCTTACAATATAGCACGTCAAATCCACCGCTATTTCAGTTAGAATAAACCGAGTTCTTATCGCAAGAGGGTTAAAGTAATACAAATCTTGTTGCTTTCGAACTCATTAAGATTTTCCTACAGGGTGCATTCGCAAGTAAGTTTCTTTCGCACAACGTATTGCATTTACATATGTACATGTGTTTGGGCATAAAGATTTCTTTCGATAACTTGGCTTGGGATGCAGGCGCCTCCGACTAAATGCTAAACGAGTTAAATTTATCGATAAAGATCTGGAGGCGGACAGAGGGATGCAACATAAGATGTGTGAGCGAGTGTTGGTTTGGCTGGAAGTAAAGTGCGCTTAAGATCATTAAATACCCAAAAAACCGTCATAAACCAAAATGAGCAGATGACGGGACTCATGATGCGCTTAACACTGGCATTACGGCTGTTGATTGTGACGCTGTTGTTGTTGTTGCTGCTGTTTGTTCACCTTGATACTGGAGAGCCTATTATCATTTTAGTTGCTGGTGGAGGAATGGAGTAAGCATCAAATATGACTGCAGTAACAACAACTCGTAAATGTGGCGTCGTGTCGCTTACGTTTTGGACGATGATTTAATTTTCTTGAATGCTTTCGCCTGATGCTCTTATGCATTTTTCTCTTGGTCAAAATGATCGATGATTTTCGGTCTTGGAAGTGACTACTATTATTGCAGCTACTATTTCTTTCGTAAAGAAGGTAAAGGCGGTATGAAGAATGCAAGAATGTATGTGTGAATGTGTGCACGTCTGTACACATAGACAGATTTTGATGATACGAGCGAAGGTTTTCGGAAGCTTAAAGATTCTTATTAGTATTTGAAGTGTGTTGCATCGTTTTTCATATTGTTATTGCCTGCTAGTGGCTGTCTGCTTTTGTGAGTAAATGTTGTTACGAATCAGACGTTTCGTGGGTTGGAGAGTGTTGATTTCTTGATTAGGTGCATAAAAAACATGTAATTTTAAGAATTGAATAATTTAATAGGAACACAAAAATCGGATACTAAGTCGTTACCTGTCATGACCATTATCAGAATTCTCCCAAGCATCATTTCATCAAGCACATCTATTAATATATGCACATAATATGGTTACATATACAAGCGTAAGAACATACCTACTAATTAAGTTTCTAGCTGTGCTAAGGAAAAAAACCTTTTTTCTTGTTGTTTTATTGTGGCACTGTCACTCCATAATAGGTTGAGTGTCCACTAAGAACGACTTATAACTTCTTCGAGAGGTTAAAGTGCTGCTGCTTCATGATTTCAACTTTGATTTACAGTTAATAGTAGAGAAGGACCGAACTACAATACGATTTTTAAGACCATTCAGTTCGGTCAAGGTTCAAGAGCCCAAGCATATTACAACTCGCGGAACACATGAAATTCCACTCAGAACTTCACTACATAAGGTGTTTCTATGCATTTGTCTCACACGCATGCGACCCCATTCACCAAAACGGAGTCTGCATTAAGACTGCGTATGAGAAACACAAGCAGTTTTGATTTTGTGTCAATTTATGTGGAGGCAATAAGCTAGCGGTTAGGGAATTAAAAAATTCAATAGGGGTATTATTGTGCTCGCACGAAACACCATGCATGAGTAGCATCAGCAAGTAATCCATAATGTCTTTTCCAAATTGACGAAAAATTGGCATATTTTCGTTACCAAGTGATTTAAGAAATTCTACGAATTCATTTTCATAAGAAAGAGCTCTAATGATGGAATGCGGAAAATTCAGATCAAGGTTTAGTATAATTTTCAATTAGGATGAGGCGGCAACTCAGAGGCGCTACTGGCAGAATTTGGCGACACTCGCCACACATTTAAACTGTCTTGCCTCATCCCCCGAATAGTATTTTTGTCTCATCCACAGCATTTGGAATAAGAAACAAATTTATTGGCGTGGTCTAATTCACAAGATAAGTCATGCATCAAATCACTACCACAACTTTTGTAAACAGTTGAATCAACGTCGTAGAAGTAACGTTCCGATTGAGCCGGCTCGGTGATAGGACGCGTCACGAATTTTGAAATGGTACACTCCACGTAAAACTGTCTCATCCTGGTTAGTTTCTAAACTCACCTTTGCTGGTTTTGATTGAGGTATTCGAAGAGGAAATACCATCAAACAGTTTTTTTAAAATAATTTTTTGTGGTAGCGAATTCACTTTGCCCTTATGGTAATATAATATGCCACGGGATGTAATTTCTGACGTGAATTGTTTGGCACCACAATACGAGAAGGCAATGTCAACGAACCACAACTGGCTAATTCAAATAGTGGCGGAACTAAGTTAACAGCAGGCTGAAATGAATCATATACATTTCTTATTTTATTTCTCGAAACTCTTTTCTGATTTTCTGACTTACGGAGCATTTTATTTTATTTACTTAACGAAGTTCACTAACTAAGTTTGCTAACTTGCAAGTGTAACTACACCCAATGAAACCAGACTCCGAAATGAAAAATAGCCTACTCGAATAAAGCACAAATATGAAAACTTTGAATCTAAAATCTCAAAAATAATAAAATAATAATAATTCAAATTGATTAGCTTGCAATAACAGCAACTATTTAATCAGAGGGAGGTTTTGGAAGGAAGTAAAAAGTAATTTGAAAGTGTAGGATTACGAGAACATCGAGCTGTTACGTGATATATAATATAATATAACCTAAGATTGAGTAAGAAAGGGATACAATAAAGTTAATGTTACTATTGAAGGAAAAATGGGAGTCAAAGGTCACACCTAGATCGATTTCACAGATTGAAGAAAATATTATCAATGCTATAAGATGGCTGGAAAACATTTTGAGTTTTTGCGAAAGTGGTATGAAAACATTTCAGAGTATTTAGAGAGATGCCAGAGTTACTGCACCAGCGAACGAGCGCATTAATTTCCGTTTGCAACATAGGAAAACATCCTCATTTTTTCTAATTGCAGAAAATATTTTCAAATCATCAGCATACAGAGGGAAGCTGACAAACAAAAAAAGGTACTAATATTATATCATTAATAAATGGAACGAAGAGGATACTTCCTAAAATACTGCCTTGTGGCACCCCTGAAGATGCGATGAAAGGTTCTGAGCATTCACCCTCAATCGTTACAACACATTGACTATCGGATAAATAAGACTTCAACCATCGAAAAAAAAAACAGAATGGAAACCAAGCGAGGCTAATTTACGAAATAGAATTGTGTGACAAACTCTATCAAATGCTTTAGAAAAGTCCGTGTAAACACGACTCGACAATCACCAAAAGCAGCTAGGTTGGAAACTGCAGACCTACCCGAGATAAATCCATGCTGCTTCGGCGAGATTAAGCTCTTAGTCGCAAAGTATATCTTTTATTTTACAATTCCTTCAAAAAGTTTAGATACATATATGTAATAGAAAACTTCGAGATCGGCCTATACTCGCACATACCATATCATTATTTTTGCCATTTTTGAAAATAAGGATGAAATAGTTGTTATTTTCCGCTACGCAGATTTGTCATTAAAACGAACCGCACAATTTGATAACCATGTTTGCTTTTTGTTTTGTATTCAACTAACCACACTTTGCACTTTTTGTTATGCATTTTGTTTTCATTTCCTTCGCCTCTCCCAAGTGACAGCCAAAGCCCCCTCACAATTTTTTTTCACCATAGCTATCAAGGAAGTCTTCATCTTTGAATACTTATGTCTGTATACACATAAGTGCATATATCCTAGAGTTGTATGAGAGATCTGTGAGATCCATTATTGATATTAATTCTATAAGCTATTTCGAGGGCTTTTCTCCCAATAATGTCGCATTCATTTCGCCCTGCACCAGAGCTATCAACCTATCATTTTCTTTTCTCTAGTTTAAAGAAATTTTGTCTTCAAATTATTTTTTCTCAAATACTTTTTCTTTCATTCTCACAGATTGTTGTGTGAAGAACTGCTGTAAAAAGTGATCAATTATTAATCGGACTTCATACTGCAATTTATTTTATTTATATCAAAGATTGAATTTTATCTAAACTTCCTCGAAATCTTCTTCTTCATCACTATAAAAAATTGAATTTTTTTCAAATTGGAATAGCATTGTTGTCAAGGCTGGAGGTATTATCGGGGAAAAGTGTTTAAAGGGGTATGTTTTTGTGTTTTAAAAATTTGTCTTTTAGATTGCGAATAAATTAGTCTAATGATCTCATACAGTGATATAAGATAATGAGCTTCAACTCTTAGTGCCTCAGAAATCGTAAGCCTGAGTTTTTTAAATAAAACCATTAATTTCAGTTTGCCTCTTGTCGTTGGTGTAAAACACAAAGGCAAACTACATAGTTTGCATGTTTTCGCTAGTACATTTTTTTATCTTTAAGAGTATATTAAAGTTTTTGGTCGTGCTATTGTAATTTATTGGTACCGAAATTTCGGGTGGGATTGAACCCCAAAACTCCTCCCTTGTTTGCGCGTGCTCGCTACAGAGCCAAGATAAATATCATACTAAAAGATTATGTGTGCATATAAAAGGTCGATGTAAATGTGAACCACACTTAAACCTCAAGTGTTTTTCTGCATTTCATTTGACATTTTTCAATTTCAGACTAACTCAATTTGAACCATGGACAGATACACAATCAAGCAAAGCGTTAAAGTTATTCAGGCTTATTATGAAATCAAAAGAAAATCATCTTCAGTGATGAGGCACATTTTCACCTCAGTGGATTCGTCAATAAGCAGAATTGCCGCATCCAAGAGTGATTGCCGAAAAACCAATGCACCCACAAAGAGGGACCGCACCAAACAGGTTTATGGGCCGGCGGCATCATTAGGCCGTATTTTTTCCAACATGAGTCCGGTCAGGCAGTTACTGTGAATAGTGTTCACTATTGTGAGATGCTAACGAGCTTTTTATGGCCCGAATTGGAAGATATGGATGTGGACGATATGTGGTTTCAACAGGACGGTGCCACTTGTCACACAGCTAACGAAACAATGGCTCTTTCGCGCGAAAAATTTGATGGCGGAATAATCTCACGTCGCGGCGATGTCAATTGGCCGCCAAGATCATATGATTTGACACCGTTGGACTTCTTTCTTTGGGGTTATTTGAAAGAAAAGGTGTACGTCGATAAGCCAGCAACAATTCAAGAGCTAAAGGATGAGGTAATTCGGTACATTAACGACAACGAAACTTTCTAGAAATTGAAGATAGTGATTATCTAAACTCGGATCACTCACCAATATTTTTGTCTCTCAGCGAGCATATCATTTTTAAAGGACATATGGACAAATTGAGTAACCGATTCACAGATTGGCATTACTTCAAGAAAATTCTACAAAATTGCAAAAATAATGCAGCACAAATAGTTAATGAGGAACAATTAGATAGTGAAGTTCAAAATTTTACGTCCAACTATTAAAAAAACCGCAGTCATTACTCAATACCCTAAGGACATCAGAGATCTTATTTCACTAAAGAGAAAACTTCGCAGTAAGTGGCGTCAAACACGAGCACCAATAGATAAAACTAGGCTAAACAAAATGACCAAAGACCTCAGTCGGAAAATAAAGAAGTTTAAAAACGATAGGTTTTCTCGTTACTTGCATTCATTGTCCAACGATCGATTGGATCGTGTGGATTACTCTTTATGGAAATGCACAAAGTACTTAAAAAGGCCACAAATGCACTGTCCTCCACTCAAGATAAAAGAAGGAAAATGGGCTAATAACAATTCCCAGAAAGCAGAACTATATGCGGATTATCTAGCTAATATTTTTACACCTCATGAGGCAACATCCGAAAACCTGTCTATATCCGTACTCCAAGAGTTTGAAGAAATTCCACGAGTCACGAGCGCCGAACTAAAAAGAGAAATTAAAATGCTAAAAAATAAAAAATCCCGTGGTTTCGATATAATCACTGCAGAAATACTCAAGCAGCTTCCCCCTAAAAGCATCCAAATTCTCACTAGCATAATGAATGCATCTTTTAAGTTTCATTACGTTCCTATTCTCTGGAAAACTGCGGAGGTTATTATGCTCCAAAAACCAGGCAAACCTGGACACGAAGTCTCATCGTATAGACCTATATCACTCCTACCAGTGATCTCAAAACTGTTTGAAAAGCTGTTGATTAAAAGACTCAATAAAATAATAGAACGAAAAAAAATAATTCCAACACATCAGTTTAGCTTTCGAAGTAAACATTCTACAATCGACCAGGTACACAGGATCACGCACGAAATAGAAAAAGCACTCGAAAATAAAAAAGTATGTTCTGGCGTATTCCTCGATGTGGCAAAGGCATTCGATAAAGTTTGTCACACAGGTTTGCTTTTTAAATTAAAATTAATACTTCCTAAGCAATACTACGAAATCTTGGAGTCGTACTTATCAGATCGCTATTTTCGAGTCAAGCAAGATGATGCTTATTCAAGTCTTCGACAAATAAATGCAGGAGTACCTCAAGGCAGCGTTCTTGGGCCTCTGCTGTACCTTATCTTTACACATGACCTACCGTCTGATCCTAATTACGTCACAGCAACGTTTGCAGATGACACCGCATTGATTGCAGTTGGTAAAACTGAAAACGAATCGACAGCCACATTGCAAACCGCGTTAAATAAGATCTGCCAGTGGACTAATACATGGAAAATTAAACTTAACCAAACAAAATCTGTACACGTAGTTTTCACAAACACTAAAATACAACATATACCCCTATACATAGATGATCAACAAGTCCCATACTCAAACTATGCCAAATACCTAGGTATGACACTTGACTGCAAACTTCGATGGAAAGAGCATGTCAAGAAAAAGAGGCAAGAATTGGACATCAAACTCAAAAACATGCAATGGCTCATGGGTAGCAGATCAGCTCTCACGATAGAAAACAAGCTGTTAATTTACAAGCAGATACTAAGGCCAGTATGGAGTTATGGTGCGCAGCTATGGGGGTGCGCCAGTCAAAGTACGAAAAACGAAATCCAACACTTCCAAAATAAGGTCCTTAGGTGCATTGTCAAAGCACCATGGTACTGCAGAAGTTCCGACATTGAGCGCGACCTTAAAATAAACTCCGTTAACACTGAAATCGCAAAGATTGCAGTTGCCCACAAAGAAAGACTATTAAACCACATCAATGAAGAAGCTCTTAATTTAATTGAAACCAACGGATTAATACGAAGGCTCAGACGCACTAAACCTAGCGATCTCATACCTCCATAGAAATGCTTTATGTCATGTAGAGTGTAAATTGTGTAATGTTATCATAATTAAGTTGCCTGTTAGTCATTTGTAAATATTTATGAACTAGTTGCAATAATAATAAAAAAAAAAAAAAAATTAACGGCATAGAACCTCAATTATGCCTCAGCGTCATCGAAAATTTGGACCATCGGATGGAGGTGTGCCGCCGAGGCCGCGACGGTCATTTGGCCGACATTTTGTTCTATACGTAATTTAGCCATACCAATATTATCATAATAAAGAGAAATGACAATGGTTTCCGTCTAGGAATTATTCACTACTGACATCCAGGCGTCTCTATTTCGAAATACCCTTTATATGCATACATCCTTAGCTAGGTGTTTTTTGCCATTTGTGGCTCTACAGAGCAGCAGATGGTTTTTATTGCTCTTTTGAGATGGGCCGATAAAATATTTTTACTTTAAATTCGCAATGTATTTAGAAACAATGTAAGCAATTTGAAACCTTACGTTCTCCAAGCATTATCTCTGATGACCTTTCACTTATTCACATTTGCAAGGTTTACGCTCACTTAAATATCGATTACTTAATTTCATTGTCTCTTCAGATCTTCAGATCAGCTTACGTGTTTTGCAATCGATACTAGCGGATATTTATAAATGGGATATATGCGTTGGGGTGCGGCATAGCTGAATGAAAATGTTTATATATTTTGTTGTCAAATCTAGCAAATCTTCCCTTAGCTCTACGTCGACGTACCAATCTACTCATTGAATGAAGGTCATTTATTAATATGCACGCCGAAATACACATGTTGGATATAGGTATGTACATATAATTATAAGCCTAGAAGTTGTAATATGTGCATTGATATTAGCCATAGCCGTTGTTGTTCTTGTTGCTGTATTGGTTGATTATTCTTGCTGAAATATTCGTAATTAGCGACTAGCGCCGTTTTACTACCACTGTTCTCGTGTGATGATGTCTTTTTTTCTTTTTTTAAGTCAGATCCATTTCGTTAGATTTAGGTACGAGTATAACAGCAAACTTTTTATCTTTATATCTGAGACTTCATTAATTTGCTGTAAGAACGGTTTGCCGAAGGAGCGAAGTCTTGCTCTAGCTAGACCTGGATATCCGCATAAATAGTGGAAGAGACCTTCTTTCTCCCCTTGTGCTTCACAGCTTCTGCAGATGGGATTGAAAGGGAGGCTAAGTCTGGCTGCGTGATCCCCTACTTTCCAGTGGCCTGTAAGGGTTGCAGTTATACGTGAAATGTTTGGCCGAGAGCATCCTAACAGGTAATTCGTCCTCTGGATGTTGTACGACGGCCATGTTTTTCTTGTAGTACTACACGTATTTATGTATTTGCCTTCATCTTCTTTCGGCTAAGGCATAGTAGTGCGAAGCAATGGGTGCTTTTATTGTGTTAAAAGGGGTAGCGATCACCACCGCCTCTGTATTGTCTAGTGCCGAACATTTTCTTACAAGCTCATCTGCCATCTCATTACCCTCTATGTTGGTATGACCGGGAACTCATATCAGAGTAATTTGAAGCCAATGACCAAGCAGCTATAGTTCCTTTCTGCACTGTAAAACTAACTTGGATGAAATGGAATTGGAATCTAAGGCCTTTATGGCTGCTTAACAGTCTGAAAAGATAGCTAGTCTTGCACCAATTTTTTTGTAGTATTTCAGTGACTTGCATGCTTCTCTGATTGCTAGTAGTTCTGCCGGGAACACGCTGGCATAGTCAAGAAGTGATTGATGTGGATATGTTGAGTGGCTCCAAACAGAGGCCAGCCCCAATACCACAGTTAATCTTAGAACCATTAGTGTAGATTTCAATGTACCAATAACTTTTATTTTCCCCTATACCGTTCTCGATGGAAAACGTACCATAAAGTCTTTCTTCAAGTTAAGGTCGGACTGTGTAGTCTTATTTGTTTTTGAGGGTCCCTGTAGGAGGATCTTGCTGTGGCCGTACGATCTTGTTGCTCAGCGCTGCAAGTAGCGACTGTTTTTATATGTAAGTCTAATGGTAATAGATGAAATGAATGATGAAATTGTTGTGTTTGTAATGTCGCTTACCAGCTTTGGGGATAAAAATCACCGAAACCCTCCTCCAGCTTTTTGGAAAATGCCATAGAATAAGACTATTTTTGGAAAAGACCCCCAGGCACGGAATCGTCGTTTCTCGATTATTCCACAGCATGGCAGTATTCTGGGGTGGCTGCTTTGTATGGTTCAAAGTTTTTCATCACCCATGAACTCTATCTTAGGATACGATGTGGTTGATTGTATTGGATGACAAGTTGGACGTTTGAACACTATTAATATTGTTCTTAATATATTCTGTGTTGCCTGGGAAATGTGTGTTTATGAGATGGTCTAATGTATCGGCCGCGGATTTTGTCCTTTCTCCGTTGTCTTTCCAAGACAGGAGTGTTCTTTGGATAAAAGCTTACTAAGTCTGGCCGTATCTTTGGTTGATTTTATGGAACTACAGAAATCTCTCCAAGCTTCTGTCTGAGCTTCTCTGATTGCTTTTTTGTATTCCCTAAGACAGTCTTTGAAAGGTTTAAAGTACTTATATTAATAGCAGATGTTGAAGATTTCTCTTGTCATTTTCCTAAGCTGACTTAAATCTTCATTCCATCAAGCTGGATAAGTGGAAGCTTCACATCTTTTCGTCCACGAAACTTCGAAAGCTAATACTTTCTCATCTAAGTCTCTTCTTGAAGTAATGGTTTTATTGATGTGTTGAAGCTTAGGCCTGGCTACTTTCTTGAATGTGTAACAGTTTTTTCTTCTTGGATTTCTATAAGGGGTCAGTTTCTCAAGCATGACATTGATATCAAAGATAATCCAATTGTGGTCCAAAAAGGTTTTCTTGTCGGATACCCTCCAATTTTTAAATATATGGGAGCTATTGTTTGCGCACGGAGTAATATTTAAGACCTCTTCCCAACCTGGGAAGTTTTCCGAACTCGGAAAATTTAAGGTTGGAGTGGTCCCTACGTTACATATGTTAAGGTTGGTGTTTAACATCGAACAGTGACACTTCTATCAATCGTCTCCGAAATGCCTCAAAGCTCATTTCTGGCATTTGCGTCGCTACCCAACAGTCTGTCTGTGTTGTTGAATGATGATAGCAACCTAGCCACTTCGTCTGGCGGCGCCGGTTTGTCATGTGGCAAGTACACTGACGCAAAGTATAGTGACGATTTCTGTAACTTCACTTAAGTTACGGATACTCTAGCATTCTTAAAAACGTTGAGTTCATCCCCATAGTGCTGAATCACTGTACACCCACGCTAGGTCCGAGCGGACCTTTTTCTACTCACATTCCCTCAAGGGATGAGTGGGCGGGGTGCAACATTTGGCGGCAAGGCATGGCAAACATGTTCACGGATGGCTCGAAATTGGACGGAAGGGGTTGGTGGGGGAGTATTCTGTAAGGAGCCTCCCATCAAACTTAAATTTAGGCTCCCGGACCACTGTGGCGTTTTCCAAGCGGAGGTATCCGCAATTAAGGAAGCGGTGGACTGGTTACTTACTTCGGTAATTACCGTTAAGGAAGTAAATATTTACTCCGATAGCCAATCGGCAATTAGGGCCTTGGACTCGCTGTTTGTGCTTTCGAGATTGGTCGGGGAATGTCTGGCTTCTCTCTCGATTGCATCCGAATACTTCGTCATCAGGCTCATTTTGGTTCCGGTCACAGCGGCATAGAGGGAAACTGCTGGACTGATGAGCTGGCTAGACAGGGAACTTTGGAGACGGTACACAAATGCGAGTACGAGGAGGGCAAGGTACGTATTTTGCCGGAATAAGCTTAAGCTTTAAGCCTTCCAGTATGTTGCTGATCTCAGCTACGCATTTTTCGAGGACGACCCTTGACCAATCGTCATCGCATTTGATCACAGTACAACCTCTAAGTATTTCTGCAAAATCAAAGGAAAATAGAGCACCGCCCTGTGCTCCAACTATGTGCTTGTCTAGCACGATCTTGGACAGTTTGGCCTCCACCTGCCCTCACTTCTGCAGGGCTAGTCTTCCGCTGTTGGTGATGTCATCGATCAGTGCAAACAGAAGATTATCCTTAACAACCTCGCTAAAAGGTCGTTGCTTCGTTGATTCATCGATGTTATGGGGCACCTTAGGTCTCTTCGGTGCCTGATCAATCCCTTCCTGTGATTTGTTTCTTTACGTCGAATTCTTCACATTCCTTTACCACCTGTTGATATTTAGCTTTGTCGGCCGCGTCGCACTCATCAGCTGCTTCAGCTAGTTCATTTTAGAATAAACCGAACCTTCATATAAGACCCACTGACTTGGATTTTTTCGCGGTCTGGCTCTCCTTCTGAGTGTCGTCTAATGGCTTATGTAATGTTCTTGATTGAGTTTGTTGTTGTTGTTGTTTGTTTGGTAAATAAGTGCTATGGCCGCACTGCCTTTACTCTTTACCGTCTCAGCCGTATCGTGGCTAGAAGCCAGCAGGCTATCCTCTTCAGAAGAGGGTATTATGTCGCAGTGCGTCACGAATTTACTTATTTTTTATTATTAGTTGACATCATCTGGTTCTTACGGTTGTTTTGTCTGACCTCCGTCAAGCTCCACAACCTACGATTATAAAGGGGAAATAATGGGGTCCTTCCCATACCGCAGTACGGCCACAGTTACTCCAAGCACACCTTGACTTGCGAATTGGTTGCATTTTAGTTTTCGGTGTCCCTATAAAGGCATATCCAACATGGTTGAACCTGAGATGGCTTAGCTCCTTGGCTCATTGACCCTACTTAAGCTCTTTCACCGCGGCAAGGTAGGCAACCGTTGAAAGGGCGCCGTAGTCATAACCGAAGAAGTTTTTTACATGACTACCATTCAGTAGTGCCTGGGTTGGAAACCCCAGAAGAAGTTTTTTCTAATAGCTGTCGCCCCACGGCAGGCAATGGACACCTCCTTTGTAAGAGCATCTCCTTTATAAGAGCATCTCCTATGTAAGAGCAGCAACGTTTGTTAAATCTGCACATTTCGCCATTGCCATAATGACTATTTACATATAGTAGAAATATTGCTGGTTTCATATCGCCCATTTGCGTTAAGTAAGCAGAAATGGTCGCCAGTTTTATGTCATTTGAAAATAATCAATTAAGGTTATCATAGGTTATAAAGAAGAAATCGTATGATGTATTCCATAAATTTAGTGCGACCATATGATTATTTTTCTATTCAACGGAAAAATATATTCTTATGAACCACTTATAAGTTTGTTCCCAGAATTTGTCATCTACTCAATAATTGGAAGCATCCATGGTAATCCCCCGGTGATAACCTGATCAGATCAACGGTTACTGCCTCCTTGACTGCCTGCATGTATCGTTCACTTGAAAAAAATTGCAGAGCCTATATCGGTGCTTTAAGTTACTAAATAAATTATTTTTCAAAAGCACAAGCCACACGTGCTAATGGCTTCAAACTTCGACGGGATTTACAAGAGCAGACCTTCTTTTCAAACTTTTGTTATAGCTAAGTAAGTTCCCAAAGCTTAATTGCTGAGTTTGTTGTTAAACTATCTCTTTGCTCTATAGCTGCTGATTCATTCACCATACCCCTACAACTCCTGCAAGCCCTTTTTTCGGTTGGATGCAAATGCGCTCTAACAGATACGTTAGAAAGCAGAATCCAAGGAATTTGGAATTTTTCATACAGTTTTGAGGCTTGATTAGAGAGATTAGGGTAAGTTATTTCACCTCATTTTGCTTAAATTTTTGGATGTTATGGTATAGGTAAAATTTTTTTTATTTTTATTTTTTGTTTTTAAGCTTTCATGTTGTGCATTTCCAACTTGAGGTACAAAACGGCAATACTTTTTTTGAAGTTTCACATGCAGGCTGACTTTGTTTGGCAGGCGCGCAATGCAGGCTGGCTTTGCTTGGCTTGTATGACCAAATGGGCGCTTTGCACACTGTCATATCAATAAGATGATTCGTAAAAGGAAAAAGCAAACAGAGATGTTAGCCATATCCAATAACACATAATGCATATTTAATCAAGATGTTAACTAGAAGCTGTGAAGACATACTGCGATTTTTTCATTTAATAGTGAAAATCTGCAAGATAAGGCGCCAATCACTCCAACGACGAAAGTTTTGGGTCCGCGAATTATATTTAGATTGACAAAAGCATGGGCACTTTCCGCTTTGCGCAAGCTTGCAAGATACGAGGACAATTCAAGAATGATATACTTGTACGAGTATACATACTTCTTGGCTTTTCAGTGGCGTTTGTTAAATTTTCTTTCTTGAAAAGTAAATGTAAATAAACAATCGCTCAGATCTGTTTAAAATTCACCACAATTAAAATAAATGAACGAGCCGGGTGTTCGAGCCGTAATGTTAAAAGCGCTGTCAAATGGAACATTGAGCTATTTGAAGCTTCGCAGTATTCCAAGCGCTTCAAGCAAAGCTGCCATTTGTTCCCGTTTCATATATTTTAGTGTTGTTCTATTCAATTCATTTCGTGCAATCGCATTCTATTGCTTGCATAGAATACACATCTTAGATGATGAATACGAGAAGAGTAACTGAAAAGATACTAAAAGCGGATAACAGCAGCAGGGGGCGCAATGGTGCCGACGATATTCACCCTTTTAATGCTTATTATTATTTACTACGTTCATCTTCCCATGAATACCTACATCTTAAAATAATAAGTAAATATATATGAATGCATCCCTGTACGTTTGGTAAACACATATACTACAATATACGAGTATGTATATAAACATGTATCAAAGGTCGAGATGGGCAAATAAAACCAAATATCAAATCAGAAGAATACTTGCCTCACCACTGTGGTGAGTTGCAAAAGTGCATTTTTGTATTTTGGAATTTTTCGTGGCATTTAATATGTATTAATTAGCTCGAATGCGCCTTATACTCATCGGTAATTAAGTGTAATTATATTTCTTTGCTATGCGGTGGCGACAGCATTGCCATATTAATTCAATAATACAATTATTGGCCACAACCGAGCGTCAGAGAATTAAGTTTGCCAAGTGTATAAAGAAACACGTAAAAAAACATTAGCAAATACGCATTTTTAAGAAATTTGTCAAAGCAGAGTTTTTTGGTGAGCATTTTAAGTATGCCACACATAAGCACATTGATAAACGGCCGAAAACACATACATACGCACATGCGATCATGCGCACGAAACACATTTTCGAACTTGAACATTGTGCCGCCTCAACGCGCTTTTTGCCTTGACTGTGGAAGAACGCGAAAAGACGTGAACGAATTGGTCAGCTCATTATTTATTATGAATTCTATAAATATTAATGGATCTTTAAATGCAATTATAACAGCTAATTAATAATGTGCATTTTTAATCGCAGCACTACAAGCTGGCCACTTCTCCGTCTGGCTACTGAACACCGACTGTTTGACAGAAGAGCGTACGAATGAATATGGGCTCGATGAGCACTAACTGAATATGGATTTAATTTTAACTGCACTGGGATTTTCTTATTATTGGTAATGTGCGGTCGGTGGTCTGTTGTCCCAGCTGACGCACTTGGGTGCATTTTTTCTCCGTATGTTGTTATGAAATTCGCATTTTTGGCAGCCCCTAAAAGTAAGCGCATTTAGAGAAGTGCATTCTTCCAGATGCCCCTGTTCTCATTAACCAGACGAGATGTGACTGAAATACTTCAATTGTACTCCTCCTTCAGACATGCAAAAAAAGTATATTCTATGTTGCTATGTACATTTTGTTTTGTATTTCTTGTTCAGCTTAATAAATTTGTAAGATGAATTGAATTTGAATTAAATTTGCACTGAATTAAATGAGCGGTTAATGGAGATGCCGAAAGCTTGTAGCTAATAACTTTTTACACAATCCAACCTTTAAAGATTTTTTAAATATGTTTTTTATCACTTATTTCCACTCACTCCGAGGACAAATTTTCTATCAAAATACGGATGTACTTTATGCTTTAGTATTTATAAAGAAGGGTTTGAAAAATGAATACAAGAAAAAATCGTAGGCGTGCGATTAATAGTGGTTAGAGCAAGTAGTTTGCTGATATTTTAATGAATGACCATAATTAGTGGCACCAAAGCATTTGCTGCTTTGGACCAGCGAGGTCTATTACAGCTGCTAGGTAAAGGAGTGCAAATTCGGTGTTGGATTTATAATAGGAGAGAGACTTCGTCGCCAAGTACTGTCGTTCACTTCGGTAGACGAGCGTCTCGCAATAATATGCATCAAAGCGAAATTTTTCAACATTTAACTCATTTGCGCCCACGCCGGATGGAAGAGAAGGACGATGCAACCGAAGATTGCTTCTATGAGTGCCTGGAAAATTCATATAAGTGCTGCCTCCACCACACCATAAAAATCGTTCTTGGCGACTTCAATGCCAGGGTGGGCAAGGAAGAGGTTTTTGGTGCCACAGTCAGCAGGCACAATGACACATCCGGTAACGAACAGAGGCTGATCGACTTCGCCGGGGCTCGAAACATGCTAGTCTGTAGCACCAAATTCCAGCATAAAAAAATTCACAAAGCTAAGTGGTAGTCTCTTGATTGAAAAACATGAAACCAGATCGATCATGTTGCGATAGATGGAAGACACGCTTTTAGTGTTTTAGATGTGGGTACGATCCGAGGAGCCAATGTCGATCTTATTGCAGCCAGAATTCGCACACGCCTCTGTGCAGCAAACAACGTACCTACTTCTAACTACACAAAGAATGTTCGACATTAGAAAACTGCAATCACAATATACAGCGAGAAGATTCGCCACTCGACTCTCAGAGAGTACTGCCCACAATCGGGCAGGTACGAACAATGGAACAAGATTTCTCGCCAAAGAAGAATTCTGATTTCGGGGAGCTAGAAAAATCAATTGGTATGGCGAAGAATGTCATGCTGCAGAGGAAAGAAAGAATGATGCCTATAGGACCACGCTGAGACCGGGCACAACGAGAGCCATGAGGGATCGCTATCGACAGCTGAAAAAGGAGGATAGACGTATTATCACAAGAAAGAAACGAGAGGCCTAAATACGTGAGTGCTAGGTAATTGAGATGCTGGCCAATAGAAAAAACCCTCGAAAACTCTGTCAGGAAGTTCTGCGGTTTGCAGAATGTTTCAAGACCGGGGCGCTAACCAGTAAGAACACAGACGGCTCTCTGGTGAATGACATCCTGGCGTGCTTAAATTATGGAAGGAACACTTCTCGAACTTATTAAACAGTGACAGCTGCGCATGGCACAGAGAATATGAAGATCCCGATACCCCAACCGTTGGCGACGGAAATGTCGTTCCGCTACCCGACCATGTCGAATGCAAAATATGGTCGGATGAAGACATGCCTGCCGATTGGAATTTAAGGGTGCTTTGTCCAATTCATAAGAAGGAGAATCCTGCAATCTATGTCAATTACCACGGGATAAGTCTTCTAAATATCGCCTATAAGGTTCTTGAGAGCGTATTGTATGAAAGGCTGAAGCCCACCACCAACCAACTGATTGGACCTTATCAATGGGGTTTTAGAACTGGGAAATCTACAATCGGCCAAATATTCACAACACGCCAAGTCGTGGAAAATACCCATGAAGGGAGAATCGACACACACCATCTTTTTATCGATATTAAAGCTGCATTAGACAGTACGAAAAAGAGTTGCCTATATGCTATACCCGCAAAATGAATACGGCTCTGCAATGTAACGTTGCTCAATCCCAACAGCGCCGTCAGAATAGGAACAACCTCTCCGACCCGTTTGATACCAAACGAGGTTTCAGGTCTAGTGGTGGACGAGGACAAAACTATCATCAAACAAAAAGTCGGCGCACTCTCGTATCGGCACCTACGTCACTGTTTACAGTTATGATTTCGAGGTGGTAAGAAACTTCGTTTATTTAGGTACCAGCATTAAAACCGACAAAAATGTCAAGCTTGAAATCCAACGGAGAATCTCTCTTGCCAACAAGTGCTACTTTGGACTAAGTAGGCGATTGAGTAATAAAGTCCTCTCTCGACGAACAAAACTAACACTTTATAAGGCTCTTATCACACCCTTCCTATTGTATGGCGCAGAAGCTTGGACGATGACAACATCCGATGAGGCGTCCCTTGGAGTGTTTGAGAGAAAGGTTCTGGGGAAGATTTTTGGACCTTTTGGTAGTAGAGGAAGAGGAAGGTCCCCTCCACGTTAAAAAGATTAGGTGGAGAAGGACTTGGCTTCCCCTAGTGTTTCGAACTGTCGCCAGTTAGCACGCCCGCTTTGCTCAACTTGGACAAAATCACGTAAGCTGTTGTCGGGCCAATCAAAAGGAAGAACGTATTTTATTTAGAAATTTACAAATTGCCAAATATTATTGACCTATGACGCCATTTGCAAATTATAAATATTTCGATAGGATCATTAATTTTGCGCCATCTTGTGTGTATTTATTCTGAATTGTTTACCTGTTCATTCTAGCAGCTGACCTCGACCGGAACGGTGACGCCGAGATGGTGTAAAATTTTTCACCCAACCACTCAAACTTTCCATAACTGCTCAAACTGAAAATACTATTAAAAATACGAAAGTGAACTAAAATAAAATGAAAACATAAATTATTATGTAAATTCATTTTAACACCTTGCTTGACATACAATGTATACCCATACCTAAATGTTTAACCAACTGCTTCATGTTGTTGCTTTTATTTTCGAGCTTTTTCCGTAGTACGAGTACACACTAATAAAAAGAAAACACAACTATGGAACTGCTGGTTTACTGAAACTACATAACATTTGACTGTTAGGCGATCGCCGGCAACTCCGAGACAGCAATTCGTGAGGCGTGAATTAATTCAATTGAATTGAGATGGAATTCCATGAAAACATTAAGAAAATTGTTGACACAACAAATGGTCACTGTCTATGGGCCTATTATGCGATCGCGTTAAGCTGTGAAATGCCATGAAATGATGAGCGTTAAATGCGCATGACTTATCGCCCTGCTCCGGTCTTTTGCCCATAGAGCCAAACAAAGCGATATTTTCCGGTTTTGCCTTTTCATTGCACGTCGCTAATCCTTATCAGCTCAAATAGTTTAGCTTTTATATCGTTTTCGTTGATACATATAATATAGAGCGTATTGCAAGTACGCGTCGTAAGTTCCAGTAGTTGCATTCGCAGCCATAAAGGAAGAACGAAGCAGTCCACGCATGGATCGCGACAAATTAGCATTGAATTTCACGGGCAATTGAATTGGTAATTTCTAGTGCCTACTGGCCGGCCATCGTAAACATATTCCCACTTTCAACACAATAACATATCATTATTAATAATGTTGCATCACTTAAACAACAACAAAAACACAAGCAAGCAAGCAAGAAAGAAAAATATTGTCTGGATAAATGGGCGGTGGTGACGATGTTGCAGCTTCCAGCGCGCTGTCTCGCCATCTCCGCTGAATACCGCTCGGACATGATATAAGGCTTTGGCCCTCACAGCCTCAAAACCTATGAATCAACCTGTCAAAAGGCTCGTTAGTGCCAACAGCATTTTTACGGTTGCAGCCTCAAATCGAAAACGATTGCTCCAAAACGTATGTGGTTTACGAAAGTCGAACAGCAACAATTTACCCGCATCGCCAAAGGGCTACTGTCTAAAAGGCAACTACAACACAACAATTGCAGGAACAGAAACATGTTCTCGAACACTAAAACAAATGTCGAAGAGGAAAAGAAATTTCATTAAGAGTGCGATAAAGTTGACCTGGCGCCAAATCATCCAGCCAAGTTGATTCTTCACCTTTTTATTGTTATTTCTCGCTGGTGGTAGGTATGTCCGACAAATGTATACACGTATGTATGTAAAAAGCGTACTTTCGTCGGAGCGCAAGCGCTGTTTGGCAAGCATGCCACACACAGGCGCCACCAGCGCAGTCTACAAATCAATGCGCATGCCCTTGTGCATATACATACATACATATGTATGGTTATTTATAATTATCTATGTATGTGCATGCTTGTACATACATACATATGTACACTATACGCGGTCGCTTTAAGAAAGGCATAACTCCAAACTTGGGAAATGAAGAGAATAAACAATTCAAAATTTTCCATACGAACCCACAATAATTTACGCATTGCTCTTACAGACTCGTATATGCATACATATAGTATGTACACATGTTTGTAAGATTTGCGGGAGACGAGTTGCATGTAGTATATAGTATGTAGATTAAGACCTCTCCTGCACGCACTGAATGCAGGGAAGAATCCTGTTTTTAGAAAACATTTGCAATTAATTCAACAGCGATTTTTAAATGTTTACCTATCAACCTAGAGAAATCGGATTATTTAGAACTATTGAAGTGAATTCGGAAAACCTAGATCGAATTTTCACAGAAATGGGGCTGTTTTAGCAATGTAAAGATATTTAAACATACTTATACATATACATACATATGTAAGTTTACTTCACTAGTAGACCGACACTACTAGACCCATGACATCATGTATATATTTATATATATATATATATATATATATAATTGGGCGTACACCCTCTTTGGGTGTTTGCCCGAACTCCTCCTCCTATTTGTGGTGTGCGTCTTGATGTTATTCCACAAATGGAGGGACCTACAGTTTCAAGACGACTCCGAACGGCAGATATTTTTATGAGGAGCTTTTTCATGACAGAAATACACTCGGAGGTTTGCCATTGTCTGCCGAGGGGCGACCGCTATTAGAAAAACGTTTTTCTTAATTTTGGTGTTTCTCCGAGACTCGAACCAACGTTCTCTCTGTGAATTCCGAATGGTAGTCGCGCACCAACCTATTCGGCTACGGCGGTAGGTAAGGTAGGAAAAATGTTAAGAAAAATATTATTGATTCAATATTCCAATATCTCGCAATCACATTATGTCGGCGTTGTTCCTTTCTGGCCATACACGCCTTATTTATGAAATTTTCAGCTCGAGCACTTATAAGTCGGTTCCTCCTATTCATCTAAAAGTTTCTATTTCTATATCGAACCGTAGACTCATTCCGATATTTCTGCTAGACACAAAAGGGTTTTTATTTCTGACCATTTCCGATATTTCTTAGGAGCAAGGTCAGAGGACTTCATCATGGGTCAAGTTAACGATATTTTGAAGTTGGAATGACAAACGAATATATTATTTGCAACTAATATGAAGGAGATAATTAAATTCACCAAAGTTTTAGCAACTGTATAAGTTTAAACAGATCAATCAGCTGAAGCAATTAAGCATCATTGGATATGGTGTTTTCACACATACAATTTAGCTTAACCAATTAGTATTGGGCGAGTAAAAATGTTCTGATTTTGTTTGCCTTCTTCAGAGTACGCTCGGTTGGCCCTTATATGCAATATTAAGAAGACCGATTCAGCAATAACGGGCAATTTTTGTAGGCTTTACCTTTATGTGGATTAAACAGAACACAGCGAATTTACTATATGTAGGTGTTTAGGCATGTAAGTGCTTCAGTATTCCAGCTGATAGTTTGCCGGCTACCGGTAATGTGGAAACGAAATGACGAGTACGTGGGTAACTATTGAAAGATCGACGTTTAATCTGTTCTGGGGTTAACGCTGCTGCCACCTTTCAGTAAGGCGAATATTCCCTCCTGAATTTAAGCATGCCATCGGCCTGCGTGTTTATTCTTACAAAACATCGCACCGGTCTTGAAATCTTGTCCGAACTTTCTGGTCGAAGTACAACGTGTGCTCCTATAGGCCAGCATCCCAAGCTCTGCGCACTTTTGATTTCGATCTGTCCTTTCTTCATTCGAATAATACAGTGAATTCTGAACTCCTGGTAACGTCCCAGCACACATAGCACTCGTTGCGTGGAGTCACAGCTTGGCGCTTCTCTTTCTGCGGCAGTATGGTATTCCTGGTCGAAGCATTGTTATTTGGGATCGCCCCAATTCTTTTTCAAGTTAGGCTTTCAGATCATCTTTATTATTAAAA
This sequence comes from Anastrepha obliqua, assembly GCF_027943255.1. Lineage (NCBI taxonomy): Eukaryota > Metazoa > Arthropoda > Insecta > Diptera > Tephritidae > Anastrepha > Anastrepha obliqua. The sequence continues at coordinate 773,214 of NC_072894.1, forward strand.
CATTTTTGTTTGGCTTCCTCCATCACAAAACGATATATCTGGTTTCGAGTTTTTCGATCAGAAGAAATCCACGAAATCCTCAAGCTCTTTGAGCTGGAACCTGCTGCTACAGACTACCTTGTATCGGGCCCCTGGGAAGAGGATTAACTTCTGTCAGTTAGTGGAGGCTCCATCGCGACCTCGCGACTCTAACGCGTCAAGAGCAGTGCTCTAAGTGGTCGTTTGTTTATTTTCATGGAAAGTCGTTTCTGTCCACACTCGGGTAAAATGCAGTCAAAAACTTTCCTGAAATTGCCGCATCGATTAAAGCCTCTGCTGCTAGTGCTGAGTTTGCTTGAGTTTACTTATAATTTTATTATCATGTAAGCTTTTAAAAATAAAAAATAAAAATAATTTTTATAAATACAGGCGCAACGTTTTCACAGCTTAAAACTATGTATGTACATACATACGTACATATGATAGAACAATGCAAACCTAAGTCAGGCAATTAATAGGTTTCATATATGTAATATACATACATACATACATGGTTTCAGAATTCATCGCTGTTCGACCGTTTGCTTTCGTACGTCAGCAAGTGGTGCATTTTTGTCGTAAATATCAATTTTATGCCAACTTTTAAGGGATGCAACTTTTAAGAGAGTGTACACAAGATTTATGTTTTTATAAAACGCGCCACACGTACAAACAATATAAAAACAGAAAAAGTTTCAAGCCGCGGTTGAGCACAAGACGAGCACTACTGGAAGTTCTAGAAGGAGGGGATATGCCGTATTCGAAGAAAGAATGGAACGAAAAGCTTAAAATGCTGGTCGAAAAGAAAACCACCGAAGACTCTTCCAAAACGAAGTTCAACAGATTTTCTGCAAGAATAAGAATAGCGGTCAGGTGGCTGACGTCTAGAGCGTACTGACATTGTAGTGGAAGTTATCATCTGAGTCGAAGTCTTATCACCGACCGTTGGCGAGTAAAAATAGCAATAGAGCAGCTAAAATTATAAAAGACTAAAACCCATCATCAGTGAACTGATTAAATGGTATCATTATTATTATTACTATTGTAAAAGAATAAGCGAATAAGACCATGAGCTTTTCAAATTAGATAAAATTTATTTAACATACCTATAACCGGATTTATCAATCCTCTAATAAAGTAATTGGTAAATTTTGATATTTGGATGGAATTTTCTAGGTCTGGAAACATAAAGAACAGATGCTGTTGTTGCGTGAATCATTTTCAAGGCTCATACGACCACGTTTAAATTCAGCAACCCATCTTTCTATTTTGATAATTGATGACGAAAGGTCCTTATTATACTTTAAACATTCGTTCATAAATTTTCCTTGCTTTTAAACCTTATAAAAATAAAAATTTAATCACTGCACGATACCTGATTTCCCCCCCTCTAATCGAACCGCAAACCTTATTGAACAATCTAATACATATGTGTGTATATACAATAGTTGCTAGTTTAGCAGCAGAGTCGGCATCCATAGAAGCTTAATTTTGCCCCTATTTTAGATAAAAACATCTCTGATGTGAAAAATTGTTGGACCCACAAAATTGACCACAGATCGATTTAAGTAAAGCCAAGGAATTACTGCATATTAAGGGTCTGAAATTATTTTGCTTTACTATCGTGAAGAATAGTTATTGATTCAACTGTGAATACTGAGGTACAATGGTTCGTGTTTGCGAGGTCTAGCCTTGAACTCCTGAAATGGCTTAGACTCTTCAAATGAAAGGAGGAACGCAGAGTGGGGAGGTTGGGTCCATAGTGATGGAGATGTCTTCTTGTTTTGCCATATCTAAGAACTACTACAAAATCGGGATTTGAAAAATGGAGTTCGTATGAAATGTGGCGTTAAAATTGGAAACAATGGTGCGAAGACCTTGGCAATGTTGGGAAACTGTTTCTGTAATGATACAAACAACCTTTTACGAATGCCATGAACACTTCAGATAAGGTCGAGAGTCCATCGAGGATGACGAATATAGTGGCAGGTCGTCGAATGATGAAAATAAAAACAAAGTGAAAGAGAAGTTGATTAAAGGTAGCAGAAGTCTTAAATATTCCTTATGGATCCATTCAGAACATTGAAGTTAATGATTTGGGTTTGCGCCGTGTTGGTGCAAAGTTGATCCCTGAATAGCATACAAAAAAAGGGCAGCGTTGATATCGCCAAAGACATTTATTCCAAGGCTGAATCCGACCCAACATTCATCAAACTCATCATTACTGGGTTTATGAGACATCACAAAATGTCGCTTACAAGAACGTGTCTCGTATTGTGCTAGTGAATTCAAGGGCCAAGAAAACAGCCTGAAATGAGTGCTTTCGAAGACCGACTGAAAATGAGCATGAAGATGAACATGAAACATATTGCCGAGAGCTATAAGTGCCTCTATTATAAAGAAATTAGAGCAGATATTGCCAATAAAAGTGAGCCCTACAGGTGCGAAAACGATAGCACAGCAATACATGCGCCACTATTTGGCTTTGTGGAGGACTCCCTTTCAAAGAGGAACATAGTGCCAGCCCAAGATTCGTGCGATCCAAAATTAATGGAATCAACTTCGTCGGTTGCTATGTAAACCCCAGTCTAACACTAGTGTAGAACGAGCAGCTTCTTCAAAACATTGTACTAGAGGTTAGTGGGAAATCGTCCTTAATCACAGCGGCTGACTTCCAGGCCTGGACAATGGAATAAGGCAGTCAATGTAGAAATAAAAGAAAAGCGCTCTACTCCATAGGACGGGATAACAAAAACATCAAACTACTGAGATCAAAATGCTTCCGCGCTAGACGTAGGACGAATCGCAGTACAGCGAAACCCGATTTGACTGAAAATGTCGTTAAAAGCAGCTATTAAAACTAGCAAGCAAGAAATTTTCAAGAAACCTTGTGAAGAAGCTGATATCAGCTCCTGACACTGCTTACCGGGTGGTATTATCCAAAGCGAAAATCGTGCAAACGTCCCCAATTATTTGCTCAGTAAGGTTGCTACTATTTTTCCTTTTCCTAAGAGGTGTGAAAACACTACCCATAAATTCTTCTTATTTACTGCTAAAATTAAACAATTTATATTACTTTGATTATCTAGTGAGCATGCACCTCTTCTTATATACGAGTATCTATGCTTAAAACTATCGCAATTTCTAGGTGTGGCAAATCGTATTTTCTGCCAACTTCTTTTTTGTCACCATGTTTTGTTCTAGCTTTTCATTAATTGGGTATTGTTGCCAGACGTTTCGTAAGTATTCATGATTCCATCCAATTGTGGGTCCAAGGGCGTTGTACATGTACAGGTACAGGTACTCCAAGCCAAGTAATGTAGAACGCGCACTTCTAGCCAACTACTGAAGTAGTCCATAACAATGGGTGCATATTTGTTGCCGGAGTAACTAGTTGAAAATGAATTCGAAACGTCCATGGCCACTCAATGAAAAGGTTGTATTGCTTCAATCTTCCATTACTTCTCTCCTTTAGACTTTTCGATATCATATACTGCGCGAAATTTTTAATCCATTCGGTGACTAATTCTCTGCAATTTATCCAGTAAAACAGCTACTTAATCTTACCCAAATGGCTTTCGCCATAGCACTAGGTTCCCCCTCATTATTGATATAAATATACGCAGTAGAAGATTTAAACTGTTCAGTAGTCAATTACTTACGGTGAACTTATTTGGTGCCTTCAGACCCCTCAATTAAATGTCAAATATTGAAACCGCTTTAGGTGAACTGGGTATACGTCAGAATTGGAAAGAACATTCCCGAACAGTTCGATTGCAAACATGTGCACAAGTTGCAGAACAAATAGTTGGCCCCTCGTGCTCTGCCAAAAGCTTTGTATTCGCATTCCTCTCAATGTTGTTGTTGACGGTGGACCAAAAATTAAATCATTGCATGCAACGGAGTTTTGTTGCACGAACACGGCAGCAACACCAAAAGAGCATTCGCAAAGTTGAAGCAACAACCCTGCATGAACGCGGGCTAATGAAACTCTCTACAAAGAGAGGGCAGCATTGCAAATAGTGAGTTATACCAGTTTTATGAGGCATAACCATTCTCGCTTAATCACTGATCGCAATCACACTGCATCAGAATTTAGGGTATTCCGGGAAAAGATTCATAGACTTTTGAATGTGACATAGCGACAAAAACGTGGTGTGACGAAATATGGTCCATATTTGGCTTTCTAATAGGTGTTAGGTAGCACGTGGAGAAGAAACGGCGGAAAAGCTTTGTAGCTATGGGAACACAAGAAGAGTATTAATCGTTTTCGACAATCTCTAAAGTATGTATATATTCGTGTATGTGTGTATATTTCACTAGAAAGTACATATTAAATATGTTGTGTGAATGTCCATATATAATACATATGTACATATTTGCATTGTCAACCAAATTAATTTTGGTCTGAGTGATCAGATGATTCATCAGTTCGCTGGCCGTGGCCAATTATTCAGTGACAGCAATCAAGAGCTGCGGCTGAAGAACAAAGTAGGGCACTTTATTAACTACTTGAGATTAGGCCCGATAAAAAGATAATCCTCCGTCGGCATTTTTCGACATTAAAGAGAAGTACTGATGCGCACCAATTTCGCCGGCGGTACTTCCTCTGTTCTCTTCAATTCTAAGTGATCTTTGCTACCAGTAAAGTCGGTAGCTGGCTAAATGTAATAGCCATAACAATGTCGTTGTCCGCCCAATTGACACACCGGCCAGCAAAGCCGAAGTGAAGTGTATCATCCTTACAACATACCTGCACATATACAAATACATACAAGTGATGAACAGGAGTATGAGTTTAACATAGCGTACAAACATACATGTGTAGATATATTCACAAGCATTAAGGGTCGAGTGTGTTTCATTGTTGGTGAAAATGGATCAGAGCGTACGTAGCGCAATATGAGGTGAGATCAATGACAGGCTTATCTCTATCATCTTTGTCGACGAGCCTTTCTTTTATCCGTCAAAACAGCCTGGCAGAAAGTGAAATAGATCATCACGAACTCACATAAGCTTCACCAGCCGATGCGCACATGCAACCACAGGCGTGTACTTTCTCCCCAAACGGCATTTTGCTGTATCGGACGGTTTTTTCGTCACTACTGGTGTTGGAAATGGCGGTTGCTGTTTCTGCTTTGATCATTGAAGCGAAATCTTAATCCCGATCGCGAGCCCTTTGCTACTTGCCGACAGTTTTTCTATCGAGGGATTCTCTCTGCATTATTAACAGCTTGACTTGAATCAACTGAATGAACGTTCAGCTCGGCTGGAATGTATGTAACTACAATATATATGATTGATTTAGTACAATGATAGACCGCCTCGACTCAATTGAAATGGAAAATTCGCAACTTGAGCTAAGAAGACACGAATGTAGGAAAGTAATTGTTTCAAACGTCAAATCGTGTATTCTGCTGTTAGATCTGTTAGACCAGCTAAAACACTGGTCAAATGCCATACAAATATCCTAACCCATTTAAACCCTTCTTTCTCAACGTGCTTGCATTAAATTTGCATGCATTTTAATATTGAATGGTGGCAATAGCGTTAATTTACACGATTTTTTCTCTTTTGTTACAGACGAGACAATTTGATAGGCAAGAATGAAGAAAAGAAGACAAACGAATTACAGTTAATCAAGATTTCCATCAAACACGCAATGGAAACAGTTGACAATTCTCTCAAACTCAAAACTTGTAAGCCATGGGTTTGTCTTTGATGTCAAGGTCGCAAATCTGTACTTGAAAAAGTTTAAAGATATTTCGTGGATTTTGCCATTATTTGACAGCATTTTCAAGAGGGGAAAGCAAGAAATTTTGATCATAAATATTCCACTGCAGAAATATCGTTGAAGTGCTGTCGTATTACACATTTATTTGTACCCTATAACACAGCTTTGAATTTTGAAAATTATAACCAGTGATCGGAATTTATCCTGGAATTAAAGAGAATTAAGCTGCAATTAGTGGTGCCGTAGCCATAACGCCATAGCCATAACCATAGCCGAAACATTGGAGCATTTGTGGATTAGTCATGCCGTAACCATAAGCAGCTAATATTGAAATGGAATTAATGACAACTTTTGCATTTTGCCACAAAAACACGGACAATTTTCCACCAAGTCAATTAATTTTTCGTTGTTCATTTCTAATATTAAAATTTGTATCGGAAATATCAAAACAAATGTAAAGTATATCACAGCTGCTTACGGTTACGGGGAAAAAATAGAATTCAATAGATACGTACGGCTACGGTTATGGTTACAGCGCTAAGGTGCCGCACCCTCGCGCACTCGCACCACTAATCGCAGCTGTAGTCGATTCGTGACTCATTTGACATTTCGTGTAATAGATATACATATATGTATGTATTCTAAATACATAATTATGTACAAGAATATCTTATATGTTTGTTTTGGTTATGTATGCTAGTTACTAAACTCGTATAGAGAGATGTAGATCGGTTTACTACGGGGTACATACATACCTACTATATGTGGTAATATCAACTAGTGCTGGACGGAATGAGGCAAAGTAAAACCGCAGATAACACTTTAGAAATATGCAAACAATGCAGCATAAATTAAGTGAAAAAAGAATACATTTGTATGTATGTATGTATGTCAGAATAACAAGCAGTAGCTTCTAAAGATGTGAAAAAGCTTAATTTTTAATACGAGACATTTAAATTCTTATCGCATGCATTATTTATTTGCTCATTTAATTTTTCAACTTTTCACTTGTGTGTTTGTGATTTTTTTGTGTTTTGTTTTTTTGGTAATCTAAACATGAATACAAAAACTGTTACCAACTCTTCCACCAAGGCATCTCTGCAATGCCTCTAATCATCGTTTGCCGGCTCGCTGAAGGTTTGCTTTTATTTATAGAATAAGTATTTGGACAGACTTGCACAAGTCCATAAGTGGCTGCCGCGCTTTATTTTCGGCCGCTAGTCTTCCCTACCGAATTTCTTGAAGCAAGCGCCACTCAGCACCACGTGAAGCACACTTATGCACATATGTATGTACATGCATGTGCATGTACATTTGTATGTGGATGTGGACGTTTGACAAAGCAGCATAATTAGCATTAGCAGTTTTTGCTTCGCAACAATAAATCGTTGTCTTTCTTTGAAATATTTAATATTGTTATGTATTATTAAGCTTTTGTTGAGATGCATAGATTTTTAAATCATAGCTTCGATGATCAAAATATCGAATTTTAACTTAAAATCAAGCAATTTAGTATTAAGCAGGCAGAAAGTGTAAATCTATGTGGTGAAGTATTTGTGTAAATGCATATATGTATGTAAATATATACACACATATAGTAAATGTAAATGAATATACATACATATGTATTTGTATACTTCAATATAAGTCGGAGTTTCGACTGGGCGGCAGACATCAAAGTCTCTGACCAAAAGCAGCATCGACAAGCCGACGAAGAAGCCGTCAAATTGTTACTCATAATGGATGTCTTATCGGAGAATTGCCTTCGACTACTGTATTCTTTTTCACATTCAATTTTAGCTCCACAATATTCGTCTGAGCTGAAGCATCACCGCTGCCGCGATGATTGTGTAATCAGGTAATTTTCTTTTGCCGCTGAGTATTTTATTGTTCGATAATGGATTGCATTAATTTCAACTGAATTTTTCTATTTCATGCCCAGCTTAGGATTGATGCATCGGAAAGCTTTTTAATGACATATATACATACATACGTACATGATACATGATATGTATGTGTGTATGTGCGTGTTAAGTAATTTTTTTTTGATAGTCTACTGCATGTTATTGGTGATGAATTCGTATGCGTGTGCATAATATCTAAATTTCTCAAAATATTGAACAAAGTGAGCTTAAAGTGACCAGATTTTCTGTTTTTTCAAGTACTGGTGGAATTTACAAACTACAAGTACTTAATTTATTTAAGGTAATTAGTTCCGTCCCCCACTAGGTTCGGCCGCCGTATCCGCATAGTTTGGTGCGTGACTACCATTCGGAATTCGGAGTTCGTTGGTCAAATCGCCGTGAAACACCAAAATGAAGAAAAAGTTGTTTCTAATAGCGGTCACCTCGCCGCAGGCAATGGCAAACCTCTGAAAGTATTTCTGCTTGAAAAAACTCCTCATAAAAAATATCTGCCGTTCGGAGTCGGCTTAAAAAACTGTAGGTCCCTAGGAGGAGGAGCTCGGCCAAACACCCTAAAAGGGTGTAAGCGCCTATACATATATTATATATACATATATATAATTAGATCCGTTCTTTATATAAGAAAAATTGAAAGTGGAAGTGATACATACGAGTATGTATTTAACATTGACGAAGTATAAGCAAATATCTTACAAGAGTCTACTTAATAGTAAATTCGAGTCGATATACAAAACATTCATTGCATCTGTGAAAACACTCACTACTCTCTTCCATTAGCCGTTTGTCACCCAGAGAGCCCAGACAAATTACCATTTGAGGTGAATGTCTACCTGTGAACTTCTCAAGCAGAGTTGTTATTCTCATAATTATCTGCTGATTCTACCACAAAGTGCTGAATGAGATTGTGTGGGCAATGTTCTTATACAGTAGCTGAGTAATCTGTTTGTACACTACTTAAGTAGGCTCATAATAGAAATTATGTACCACAGAAGCGCTATACGAGTACATACATACACACGTAGAAAATTCCGAAGTGCACTCGCTTACAAATTGTATGTAGTTATGGTATACAAGTACTCAAGAATGTTGGAGTTTGACAAATTGTGGGTAGGTACACATAATCGCACATTCAGTTGTGCACTAAAATAGCCCACTTGAAGTGCATAAAGAGCATGTGTACATCCTTTGGTGTTTGAAAGAAAAACTATTCTGGTTTAAATAGGATCTTAAAAGAATAAGTACTATGCACAGCGTTCAGAAATTGCTTTACCATTATGTGTTCTTTCTTTCTGCGCTATCGCAAAACAATTTGCTACTCTTGATTAATCGACACTTATCCTTATTTGCTTATTTTCTTAAGCAGTTTTGTCCTTATGTTTCCAACTGGATTCACACCAATAAAGGATTCAGGAAACTGTCAAATGAATTCTTTGCAATTTATATTTTCCTTCTGTCAGAGTGCTCGTATTGAAAATATTTTTTGAGTATGAGAATTGTTTTCCTTAATTTGTTTACCTTAGGACTTGTTTGCGAGTTGCGCCAAACTGGATTGTGGTCTACCATAAACAAATTCATTTTGGTGATCCATGGATATAACAACATCTGTTTAACATGAAACAAGGAAAACATAAAGTTTAATGCATGCATGCACATACATACACATATGTATGTATGCATATGTATGGGTGATCATGGGTTTTTAATTAGCTCAAAATGACATTATTGAGGTAAACGAAGGTCCATTCAGAGCAAAAATATTCGCTGCCAGAAAATTAACTGCATGTGTACATATATCTATGCTGCACAGATTTCGTAGGAACATGTATTCACATATGTAATTATGTACATACGTACATATAAAGCTATACATATGTACGTCGCAATATATGTAATAGACGTCTCTAATAGTTGTATGGGCCAAGTTTCTTCTCCAATTTGTGATGGACGTTTTGATATTGTTCCTCAAATGGAGAGTTCTGCAGCTTATGCTATGTTCCCACTACTACATATGTATGTATGAATGTTCGCTAAGTTTTTTTTTTTTGCCTCCTTTATTAATTACACCTGTCATATGACACTAAGTAATTCTTTCTACAGCTTGGATTTCATAACATTAATCATTATCAATATTACATTTTGGTTAAGTTTTTGTGTGAGTTTAAAAGTGTATGTACATAGCTTTAAATTATTCTAGTTATCAGCTGGGTTGGGGTTGGTCGTTTGAGCCGCCTGGAGTTTGCCCTTTCTGTTGATGGGAGTTGTCGCATGTCAGTATTTGTATGGTTCATTAAACGGGCAATATGATTTGTGCTGCGTTTGCGGATGGTTTCTGCTACTGTATCGATGCTGAGGTCGCGATGAATATCTTAGTTTGGGACGTACCAAGGTGCATTAGTTATAGTTCTGAGTATTTTTGATTGTAGTCGTTGAATAATGTTAATGTTAGTTTTACTTGCAGTTCCCCAGATTTCTATGCCGTATGCCCAGATTGGCATAGTTTTGTATACAAGGGTTTTATTCAGCAATGACAGTTTCGAGCGCCTTCCAAGTGGTCAGTATAGTTGTCGGAATCTTTTTTTACCTCATTTCTTTTCAATGTAACATGTTCTTTCCAGAGAAGTTTGGAGTCAATAGTCATTCCAAGGTATCTTGCTTTGGTGCCTATCGGGATTTGTGAATTGTTTATTGTCAGATTCTCGTGTCCTACTTTCTTGTTAGAATAAACTACATGAATTGTTTTGCCACTATTGATTTGTATACCCCAAGCATTAAACCATGTTAGTGTGTTGTTCAAAATCTGTTGTAACTTGTTTGTTGTGCTTCTAAGATTTTATAAGTTGCCAATAGGACGGTGTAATCTGCAAAAGTTGCTATCATGTCGATACTTGCAGGCAAGGGAATATCAGCTGTGTACAGCACATATGTATGTACAGTACAGGCCCTAGTACACCGGCTTCCATGAGTTGAATGTTGGAGTATTTGTCTCTATATTTCACATAAAAGTATCTGTTTGCTAAATAGCTTTTCATTAACAAATAGTAGTCGCGTGGAAGATACTGTTTAAGTTTAAATATTAAACCCTTGTGCCACACGCTGTCGAAAGCTTTCGCTACATCAAGATACACAGCAACGTTGTATTTCTTTTACCAATTTCTTACAATATTTTATTTGTTACTCTATGTACCTGTTCTATTGTTGAATGTTTTCTACGAAATCCGAATTGGTGTGAAGGAAATTAGTTTCGCGCCTGTAGTATGGGGTCAAGGCGGTCAAGTATAAGCTTCTCAAAAAGTTTAGATAATAATGGTAATATACTAATTGGTCTATATGAAGAAGCTTCAGAGGCGTCTTTATTAGGTTTGGGTATTGCGATGATTTCAGCAACGCTCGGTATTGCGATGATTTCAGCAACCTTCCAAGGCAGAGGAAAATACTTCATTCGTAATGCTGAGTTAAATATATTTCTTAAGTAGAGAGTGGCTTTGTTAGGTAACTCCTTTAGAATCCTTCCTGTGATTCCGTCATATTCTGGGGATTTATTTACGTCAATTTTTGTCTCAATTGCTATTTGTATTTCTTTCTCGATCAGCGAGTATTTTTGCTTTTTCTTTTGGTGTTTTCGCCCAAGTATTTGTACTTGTTCTTAGAGGGGGTTGGTGCATAACTGCGTTGTCGATTTTTTTGCAGGCCTTCCATATTGTATAGTTTGTAGCTCTACTAGCTCCCAGTGATGCGATATATTTTTTAAATTTTATTTCGCTAAGTAATTCGTGAATCCCCCTGTTTCACGGCGCATTCGTAATTCACTTTGGCAGCCCCCTTCTTGTTCTTGCTCTTTACGTTTTATTCTTATTATTTGTTGTGAATATCGGTGATGCAGAATGCAAATTACGATTTACCTTACTTTATATGTAATTCGCACAATTAATAAAAACATCTTCGGCCCACCCGAAAATAATTTTCAAATTAAAGTTCATCAGCGCATTGACAGTCTGCTTGCCGGAAGGATTGAGTTCGATAAATTATTTATAAAAAGATATTTTATATATGTATATATGTATGCATACATACAGTTAAGCTTGCGGCCGAGACTACCTCGATGCCAGCAGTCCGGAATCCTCAAAAAGCGGATTATCGCGATATGATGATCTTATTAAAGAGAAAACCCTCAATGTTCCAAAACTCCGGACAATAATTGTGAGTGGAGCCACAAACTCAGTGGGGCGAACAACATAATGTACTCAGAAAACCCTTCCTACACCAAGCACAACGGATCAAGACCCGCTAAGGGCTGAATCTATCGTATCCTAAATTCATAGTGTCATGTTACCGTGCAGTCAGGAGCGTCCAAATGTAGTCGAATAGCGCCTCCCGGACAATTGAGCCGTTTTCTTTGAAAGTGGTGTAAGTCCGTTTTGACAAAAAATTAGTTAATGATAAAAATTAATACAATTTACTATCAACTTTTTATATATAAACTTTTTCCAAAAAAATCTGTTAAAATTTTCATTGTTTTTCAAAGAAAACGGCTCACTTTTTTACTTTTTGCTGACAGTGGTGAAAGTGGTGTAAATCCTTCTGAAGACATTAAAAGTATAAATTTTTGTTAATCACACTTAACAAATGAATAAATTATAAATTTAAATCAATTTAATATTTAAAAAACATAAAATCAGTGCTTAACATATTCCAATATTTGTCAAACCATTCAAATGCAAACCCTTAAATATCTCCTTATAATATAAAATGGCCTTACACCACTTTCAAAGGAAACGGCTCAATTCATTCTCTTTTACTCTGCTTCTGACCTCCACAAGGTATTGCCTCGGTAGATAGCCAATGAACCAGATGATAACGAACCATAAAAAAGTATAATCCCTGGACAGATGAAGGCACCACGGCTGGATACTGCGAAAAACTTGTGTGCCAAACCCGGGTAGGGTAGGTAGGGTATGCAGTAGGTTCGCATTCGTATGCCCAGTACGGAATATCCAGTTCACAGCTGAGTACTTCACTGAATATAAACATCGAAGTCCTAATTTCGCTTACCCTTCAATGGCAACAGAATCAAATAACCTTGCATCTTACACTGAGAGTGCTGTATATAACAGCAATTCTCCAGCCATGAAGTAAAACTGCCCTGTTGTTACGACGAGCTCCTGTTACATTCAAAAATTTCAATACAAGTTTAGTTTGGTTGCGTCCGCCAACCTCATAATCCACCTGGCCAAAGGTGGACATCATATTGTCCTGATTCAAGAACCATGGGTATCATATGGACTTGTGTGCGGACTAAGGACTCAAAAATATAAACTGATGTATGCTCGCAACAAAGGTAGTCCTAGAGCGTACGTACTAATAAGAAAAGGGATATGGGGCAGACTGATACTAACGCTAGAGGTGAGTGTCTCTTTGATTATCTGATAGGTACTAAACTACTTTTGTCATTAGTAATAGACAGGAAGTGTTAGACGCTACTTTTGGTTTTGACTCCGTTAAAAACAGAATTAGGAACTGGAAAGTTTTGGAAGAACATTCCTTCTCTGACCATAGATATATCTCTTTCGAGGTTAGTAAAAATCTACCGAAACCTAAGCCTGGTAGAAATATCAGGAAAACAGACTGGGAAAAGTATGTAGATTGTATCGGGGTTACCCTAGGAACATGTCCATCAGTGGTACCGCAAAGCATAAAAGGACTAGAAAATTTGGTGCACAAAATTACCTACAACATGAATGCTGCCTTAGCGGAAGCCTGTCCCATAACTGAGGGGTAAACCCAAGCCTAAGTGGTGGACGGTTGAACTAAGCAAGCTTCAAAAAACAAGCAGAAGTGCTTTTAATGAGGCAAAGAAAACACGTCTCGCAGAAGATTGGAAAGATTGTAAAGATGCTCTGAAAATCTACAAAAAGGAAATCAGAAATGCCCAAAGGCAATCTTGGAAATCCTTTTGTGAAGAGGTTGAGGGGCCAACTGAGACCTCCAGACTTCGTAAGATTTTAGCGGGAAGTCCTCAAAATTGGGAACTGCTAAAGAAAAGTGATGGCACTTTCACTAGAATAGATGCTATATCTGAGGATCGGCTCCAGACTTCGTAAGATTTTAGCGGGAAGTCCTCAAAATTGGGAACTGCTACAGAAAAGTGATGGCACTTTCACTAGAATAGATGCTATATCTGAGGATCGGCTCTTATGGGCGATTGAAAGTTTCAAACCCTTTAAATCACCGGGTCCAGATGGTATTTACCCAGTGGAACTGCAAAAGACCGCCGGATATCTAGCACACTGGCTGCTAGCAATCTTCAAAGGTTGCTTTCTTTACGGTCATATACCTCTTAAATGGAAACAAGTCAAATTTGTTTTCATTCCAAAAGCTGGTAGAAACTGACATACACACCCAAAGACTTAAGACCGATATCTCTTTCTTCCTTCCTATTGAAAACTTTGGAGAGGTTGATAGAATTTCATTTAAGCCTAACTATAGATAGAAATCTTATCTCTACGTCACAATATGCCTACACGAAAGGGAAATCGATAGAGACAGCTCTACATAACCTTATTTACACGGCAGAGAGTTCACTGCACAAACAGGAATTTACTTTAGCCGCTTTCCTTGATATTGAAGGGGCCTTTGACAATGGTGAAGGGGGGGCAATTACTGCAGCACTCACTGATCTTGGGGTAGAACCGGGCTTGGTAGGCTTCAATGGCAAAAGGCTAAATAGCAGAATCATTGAAGCGGAACTAGGAGAATCGGTGCTCAGAAGATTGGTAAATAGAGGTACACCGCAAGGTGGAGTCCTCTCACCGTTTCTATGGAACGCAGTTGTAAATAAACTTCTGTTAATACTGGAATCGGTGGGCTGTAAGGTGATAGCTTACGCCGATGATGTTGTCATTGCTGTCTCTGGGAAATTTGTATCTACATTAAGAGACCTAATACAAAATGCTCTAGACATACTTTCTAGGTGGGCAGAAAAGTGCGGTCTAGGAGTCAACCCAGACAAAACACAACTCATATTGTTCACTAGGAAACACAAAATCCCTCAACTAAGTCCAATTATGCTCAAGGGAAAAGCTCTTGTGATATCGGAAGAAACCAAGTACTTGGGACTAATCATAGATAGAAAACTGACTTGGAAGTCAAACATCTTAGAAAGAGTCAGGAAAGCGAACCTAGCTTTTTATGCCTGTAAGAGAGCTTCAGGTAAGACCTGGAGAATTAAACCTAAGATTGCTCATTGGCTTTACACTGCTGTCGTCAGATCCATTCTTCTATATGGAAATGTTGTCTGGTGGTGTGCTATGCAGAAAAAAACCTATTCTAATTTATTGAATAAGGTGCATAGATCAGCGGAATTAGCAATATGTGGCGTCATGAAAACCACGCCATCCATGGCTTTGGATATCATACTACATCTGCCACCCCTAGATCTCTTCTGCAAATACTCAGCGGCCTGCTCCGCTTTAAGGCTCAAAGCGAGCTCACATTCAACCATCTTAGACTCCTACACGGATATACCCAGTGACTGTGATTATCACCCTCCCATTCTCTGCTTCGAAAGGAATTTCCTAATGAAAATCCCTTATAGACTGGAATGGTTTGAAGAAGATCCAACACCCAACACACCCGTTAAGATCTACACGGACGTGTCTAAAATGGACACCGGTGTAGGATCAGGGTTATTTTGCGAAGAGCTTTCTATTAGTGAATCCTTTAAACTACCGAATCACTGCAGTGTTTTTCAAGCGGAAATAAAGGCTATTCATGAAGCCTTAAAATGGCTGAAGGTAAACAGAATATCATCAACGGATATCTGCGTTCTATCAGACAGCCAAGCTGCCCTACGAGCCCTGGATGCATTCCAAACAACATCAAGTAGTGTCTTACGTTGTCGCCAATCTCTAAATGAGATGGCCAAACAATATCGTATAATCTTATGCTGGGTTCCAGGCCACAGAGATATACCAGGGAACTGTAGGGCAGACCAGCTTGCAAGAGAAGGTACCTGTTTGCCAGACATAAGTAATTTTATGGAGATACCTCTCGCAACTTATAAGCTTCTCATTAAGGACGCATTAATCAATTCTGCAAATCAAAGATGGATTAGCGTTAACACCTGTGAAATTGCTAGGCAAACATGGCCAAGGCTAAATTTACGTCTGTCCAAGAGTATTATAAAACTGAATAGACTTCAAATCAGGACCTTAGTAGGGGCCCTCACAGGACGTTGTCTCATAGGAAACCATGCAAAGAGATTAGGCGTTTACACGCATGATTTCTGTCGTAGCTGCAGAAATGAGGAGGAGTTGGAAACAATTCAACACCTTTTTTGCACATGCCCAGCTCTAGCCAGAAGCAGGAACCGATTTTTAAAATCCTACTTCTTAACGAATATAGATAATCTATACATTTTAGGTATCAACAACCTTTTACGCTTTATCAAAAGCTCAGGATGGTTTAATATGGAGAGGAAAATGTAGCTCAGCCCCCGCGGTTCACAACGGACCCATTTCGTGGTCTAAGTGGCATCGTTGTCTCTATGTGCGATGCGGCTGCCAAACCTAACCTAGTTAATAAATCACATAGATTCGTACTGATATCTTATAAATAGGACCATTAAACCCATAGTAGTTCTTCCATATTTATGCAAGCCGGAGTGGCTGAAAGAAGAACTACCGACCTTGCAGCTCTTCCGGCCAACGCGGTGAGGGAATCTGGAGGTCTGTGGAAACATACACATCAGTATATCCAGTCTCTACCTACATTTCCCGGCCCACCAGCCCCTTTGTATCTAACAGAGAACCAGATTCTCAGTTCAGAGCTAGAAGAAGGAGGCTTTGACTCAGCTCCTATCGAGGACATAGGGCAGCCACTTTGCAATACGGTTATGGAAAATTTCATGAAAAGGATATTGTCCTGTAAACGTGATCGTGGTGGTCATTTGCCTGTTATTTTCCACTGTTAACGGCATACCTTCCTCTTTATAATGGAATAAACATCCGATCACTTATATTACAAAATATCATTTTTATTTGAATATCAAAATAACACCTCTGTTAAGAAAACCCATAGATCGTGTAAATCTCAATTAATTAAAAAATAATAATGTTTGTAAACCTGCGAAAGCATTTTTTTATTATTTTTAATGCAATCAGCTGCAAGTTTGTTTTACTAGCAACTAACTAACCAACTCATCTACCAATAAACTTTAAAGAGATGTTGCACCTCTGTCGGTCTATGCACTTACTTACATACATATGTATTTCTATTTCTTTCCCTCGCCCCCTCTCTCTCCATGCCTAAGAATTGCCAATCCAATTCCAAGATTTCACACAAATTTTGTAAAGGCAAACATTTAAATACCAATAATATCGCATTCACACATCCACAGCTTGGCTCGAAAGTCGACGGTTTCAATTACCATCCCATTCTTGCTTTCTGGCGTCGTATGTACTTACGAGTACATGTATGCGAGTGTTTCTCACCATCTTTGTTAGCTGGCATCCCTGTAGGGAAAAATGTATGTAATATATAGAGCGAATATAAAATAAATCAGTGAATGTGTGTTTGACATCGTTTTTGATTTACCCTAAAAATCAATCTTAGCAAAACAAGTAATAAATGTTTTAATTTGTGCATTAGCTCCGCTTGCAGTTATTTCAATAGAAAATGCATGGACTTGCCTAACTAAACATGCTTTATTGTTTTCAAAAAGGATTAAACCAGCGGACTTCTTCTCTTCGAAGATATTGGCGTGGAAAATTTATTTAATTATTTACATATATGAATGAATAACAGTGAACAGGTTTCTTACTGATTACTGAAAGCGTAGTCAACAATAGATTAAAAAGCAGTAAGCAGCAAATTGAGAAAACACTCTTTATATAGTGAAAAAACAAGGAAGACGGAGATCGGAATTTCATTGAATTCCGCAAGTGCACACGCATTGTCTCTATCCAGATGTAATTACGGAGAGGAAACAGTGCGTTACGTAAACACTACTAGAAGGGAAAGAAGGAACAGGCTTGCGAACGTAACGATTTACTAAATGTAAGTTGCCTTCATTGCAAAGAGCTGCTTTCTATTTATTATCACTCATTCACTGGAATAGCTCCGGTCTGGCACCAGTAGTTTTCCTACAGGCATCATATCTATGCACATATACATGTATGTATGTACATAGGTTAGCGTCTTACAAACGTGCAACGTAAATGCGGCTGTTGGTATTTGTAATGGCTGCATTTTGATAATTTTTGGCGCCACCATACAATGTACTATTTGTTATTGTTGTTGGGCAATGTGATGCCGCGTCATTAAATAAAATCGCTTCGCTCGATCATTTTCATATGCGAACCATTTGACAGATTCTACCTACCTTTAGTTCCCGTGGCCGTCACGTAGTCAACATGACTGAACTTGAACATTTATTGGGCCAGTGTAGTTGTTTTGTATCTTGAGGATATCCATGCATACATACATATACATAATATAACATAACAATACATATACATACAATAACATCACTTTTAACAGATTTATCAATTCAATATTTTTTGTAATTATTTACCACATCAATGAATGGGTATTTTAGAAAATTGTTTCACTAACTTTTGGCCAAAACGGCTTTGGCTTCTAACGTGTTATTTTCTCATTGCACGCATACATAAATATGTATGTATGTAAGTACTACCAATGTATGTATGTACTTATATAAATATGTAAGTATGTACGCCCCAACGAAGAAGTATGTTTAAAACAATGCCGAACGAGATTTTTCAAGTACAGTAGATTCTGTTTTTATGCGGTTTTTAAAAAAATTAAAAAATTCATGTCGACCTATCGGGAATTGTATAAACAAGATTCTAAACCAGCTAAGCAAAAACTCATCACAGATTACATCAGAAATGCGAACCCTACAAGTATGGAACCGCCTGCATCACCATCTAGATCAGACGTGTACATTTCCTCAAGTGACGAAAGTGATTTTACGCCAAATCCTAAACGAACGCGCAACATGCGGATATTGTCTGATTCTATTTCTGACGATGTAAATTTATTTTTCGATTCTGGCGTTTCTTAAATAAAGATATAATTTTCAAAAATACAATTTTTTGTTTATGCGATTTTATTTAATTATTTCAGATTCATGCGGTCTATGGAACGTAGCTATAGTTATAATATGGGACTAGTACCCGTTTTTATGCGATTTTATTACATTATTTCAGATTTATGCGGTTCTTAGCACTTTTGAAACCTATGTATATATAGTTTTACTATAGAACTGGTAGCTTTTTTTTATGCTGTTTCTTGCGGAACGTATGTACCGCATAAAAACAGAATCCAATAGAGTTATTACAAATCCTAAATATTCAGATAGGGTTCTCTTTCTCAAGTTATGGATTAGCTTCGATATCGCGTAAGTAAGTATTGCATAAAACATTATAAGAATTATATCTTTTTCTAACTATCTTCGCATACAAGTAGCTGGGTATACATACATACATACATATATGCAAATTTATATGTATACATATGTATGTGCGAACTAGATTCTTTTGTGGTTTATTCAAAACAAAATCCGTTGCTGGATTGGCGAGGTTCACCTTCAACTCACGAGTAACTTGGAATCATTTTCAAAGAATTATTCAAAATTCAGCATCAATTCTCACAACTGGAAGTTGAGTAAGGCCGTGGTCACACATACATATATATATATATATATATATACATATGTATATATGTATAATATGTATACATATATATGTATGTATGCACATATTTGTTATTGTATATTTTCTACACATTCACAGAAAACAGAATAGGCTTGTCAACAAAACAAGGCACAAGTAACTATTTACAGGGAGGAGGTAAGCCTTTGCAACTTCTATTAAGTCAGACTGAGTCCATTGTTTACCATTCAGTCCGTCAATTGATCAGCGACGTTTCGACGAAGAAAAATGCTGACGAATTGCTTAAAGTGTGAAAATACATTTGCATAATCAATAATCATCAATTTTGAATTCATAATTCAATGCTAAACAGCAGTAATAACAACTGACAATGTTAGCAGCATCAGCATCAGCAACAGCAACACGGCGGCACGAATGTTTCCGACAATAATGACAGGGCAAGAACACTTATAAGGCTACGGGTATTGGTATTTATATTGGTACTGTTGGCGCAGATACAACAAAATTTACATAAAAAAATTGGTAGTCACGAAACCTCGTCTCAGCAACGCAAATATGTAAGTACACCGTTCCAAACAAGTACATTTTGTTCAACGCATATCAAAAATAAAAAGCCTACGCCTTTGGGCATCGCTCACATAACGACGCACCAGTATGTCACAGCCGCTCAAATTGGTATAGCAAATAAAGTGTCTCGCAGAAGCCACAAAATAACACCACCTTGGATAAACAAGTAGAAAGAAACGAAGCCACCGAAGCCACCGACCCGCAACCGCCAACTCGCGAACATCCCATGAATCCACCAATCTGACACTTACCGATACTCACATGTTGCGAAGTCATCGGCTCTGATGGAAAATCGAAACATGAGAAACACACGCATGTACTTGTGCATTCACAACGAGTAGATTGAGTGTAGTCGCACCTGTATAATTCATATAAATATAAAAGGAAGACATGTATTTATAAACAAAAATAAATAAGCCGTTGTTATTTTTGAAATTCGAACCAAATTTGCGTTGTTTATTGACGATTAATGGAAGATTTTTCTTTCGAGAAATTTTCCATGTCGACGATAAAATTTCAGGTTCTGTAAGTGGGTGTATTATACTCTTATTTGGGTTTCCGCCGCAATTCTTTGTAAACATATGGCAAATTAAATGGCGTATATTTACAAATTTGATTGATTCGTATTTACAAAGCATAATTCATATGCAAATAATTTTGAACACTCAATAAAAAGGAAACATTCAGCCCTTCACCAAATGCAATCGTATTTTCATAAGTTTGCAATCTTCTACATAAGTTCAACATTGCACTTTTACCGATAAACAGATATTTAGTTTACAGTTAGATATTAAAAAAAAATTGTTTTTCGCTTGAACAACAATAGATACATTTACGCTTTACAGCAATATTACACGTAGCATTTTTTAATTATATATATATATATGTAGGTATATATAATTGGCGCGTACACCCTTTTTGGGTGTTTGACCGAGCTCCTCCTCCTATTTGTGGTGTGCGTCTTGATGTTGTTCCACAAATGGAGGGACCTATAGTTTCAAGCCGATTCCGAACGGCAGATATTTTATGAGGAGCTTTTTTATGGCAGAAATACACTCGGAGGTTTGCCATTGCCTGCCGAGGGGCGACCGCTATTAGAAAAATGTTTTTCTTAATTTTGGTGTTTCAGCGCGATTCGAACCAACGTTCTCTCTGTGAGTTGCGAATGGCGGCCGCCGTAGCCGAATGGGTTGGTGCGTGATTACCACTCCCGCTCTCGGCGGCATTCTTTAATTGGCGAGGGTATTTACACGAGACAGTTTTTTCAGGGCACCACTTCAGCTGGCCATGATAACTCCCAATAGTTTTCAACCAATGGAGCTAAAAATTGGTACATATCTTCTTATATACATACATATGTACAAACATTCCGCACTGAGTGAGAGGTTTACTTAAATAAACTTTTTTTAGCAAAAAACAGATATCTCGAAACTACGGCATCCTGTAGAGAATTTAGCAAACATTAAAAAAGTTTTCATTTTCGTGTTTAGATGTTTATTTAAAAATAGTCTAATAGTTTCTTGAAAAAACAAAAAAAAAACCATTTGTAACCATCTAACTTTTCTGACGCAAAGTTATGTACATTCATGCGAGTGCGACTTATCCAGGCAAAGTAGGTTTTAATTTGCGACTACAATCTAGATAAGAGGATTTTTTTGGCAATCACGTATTTTAATTAAATAATTGGCAACATTTTTTTTTTTTTACCACTCTGAAAAGAAATTTGACGCGAAAGCAGAAACAAAATATTTTGCCTTAATCAAGTCTCCATCTCACTTGGGAAGTACGATGTCACAAGAGCGGTTGAATGGAGCAGCCAAAACAAAACTTCCCTGATTTGCATATTCGTTGACGGACTCTACTTGTAGAGCCTTTAAGAGTAAGCGTATTTAGCCTTACAGTCATCCACGTCTCTATAAGTACACAAGAATGATGGAATACAAGATTGCACTCATCAGAGAAATGTGGGGTCACACTGGTCACAAATGGGAACAGGAACAACTGCACAAGTATGACGTCACACACAGCGTTTCTGTCAAATTCACTGAGAACGCAGAGGTGGAACGCGATGGGCGTCACTTTTGTATTCTGTACATTGGAGTTGATTGAATTTGTAGGCCTCTCCATTTGTGGAGCAACATTAAAACGCACGACACAAATAGGGGGAGGAGCTCGACCAAAACCCCATATTGCATTGGTGGTAGACCAATATTGGTTCGGTAGATTATTTATGACGATTTTTTCCTTTTTTCCACAAGTGTGTTTTTGAGAATTTTATTACATTTGATGTTCCTGTTTGTGCCAATCAGTTAGGAGAGATATTTAGGTCGTTATTAGAAGAATTATCATGTCGGTGCTACACTCAATGAAAGCGCACTGCTCGACGGAGTCGGTAAGATTTTCCAATTCTTTTTAATTTGCTAACTCTTCAAAGTCTCGAAAAAATTTCAATTGTAGCATTTGATATTGGTCTCCGAGAAACTTCCACCAGTATGCAAACTAAATTTTTTATGCGGTCGAATGCAGAAAAAAATATTTCAGATTCAAATAAAATACACTTGATTTTCATTTATTCAACAAATTTACATACGCTCATAAAACTTATAATAAATACGAATTCAGTGTTTGTACCAAATGCTTTACAAAAAAAGTTTTTCTTTGACTAGAAATCATTTAAAATATATTTGATTAATTATTCCCAATACCCAATTTAAAATGCAATATATGATCGCCTATAGATTCAGTTTTTATTCGATTTCTTCTTCTGGTTTTTATGATTTTCGTAGCAGAAAACGACCGCTTCCTGGCTGCACCGCTATAAGACAAAACAGCCAGCACACCATATAACGACGTAAGTTACTAAATAAAAGTTCCTGAAACAAATTGTCCTCTATGCTAGACTGAAGGTGCTGCCAGGATTTTGTATTTTCAAATGTTGCTAAAAAGTTCAGAGCTTTGACAAAACTTTCCAGACAAAAATCCTAAAAATGCGTATTTGATCTAGAGTAAAATCGAATTATTAGTCGATCCAAGGCACATCTACAAGGTAGCAGCAGTAGAGCGGAAACATTAATTGCCAGTATTTTTTGTTGTTTGAATACCCTAAAATGTGGAAGTCAAAAAGCCGGAACTTGCGAAAATGTACTGAAAAAAGGCATTCGAAGGAAAATGTGTTCCATGTTTAATGGAATTAAACTAAATTTCAAACGAACGATTTACCTACCTGTATATTGCCTTATTTATAAAGTACACAACTAAATATTCATACATACATAGATTCGTAAGGGCATAATCCAAAACCAAAACAATTAACCACGAAAATGTAGCGTCTCGCCGAAGTAATGCACATTTTTAAAAACGGGCGCCACAGCAAATCGGAGGGCTAATTCTACAGCCGGCACTTTGCAATCGGATGTGGTTGGAAGCACTTGACTTGGAGTGCCAAGGATTTCATTATCTCCGCACATGAGCGGAGGGACAGACAACGGAAGCAAAGTGACGCTCCGTACAAATGGGTAATTAAGCACACTGAAAAGGGTGAAGAGGCGAGATGTTGGCGCGTCGATTTAGCATGTTGTCATACTGATGCTTACACACATGAATATGCACATATGTACATACATACATATATCCACGCATTTGTATGTATTTATACAATTATATGAATAATGGCAATGTTATGGGAAAGCGTTTGATGGACCATTTCATCAATTATCGCATTTGTTTTCTCTTTTTTTTTGCTATTTATATTTATAGCGCATACATGCACATACATACGTACTTATGTCTCAGTGCAAACAAGAAATTTAAAATAGCTAAGGAGATGATGCGATAGATTATCACTAGGTTTAAATGGTGGCGACGTTTTGCGTGAGTATTACTTCTAAAGAAGTGGGCGAATGCAGTGTGAGGTGAACGGGCGCATTCCATTCCATTGCTGCGTTTGTAGTATTCCATTTCCGTAAGCGTGAAGGGTGCAATACTCATATATGCGTGCATAAGTATGTGCTTCACAATGAGGCTGTCACGAGACAAGGCATATACATATGTACATGTATATGTATATGTCATATTATTTATATTTGAAAAGCACGTGCCCATGTTCAGAGGGTAAGGCGTGTTGAAGTAACAGCCAGTCACAGAATCTTTCACATACATAATTGTTTATACATATTAATTCATGCACATATATACGCTTCTATATGTATTATATGATATATATGTACATATATATATTTGTGTATAATTGGTACTTACACCCTTTTTAGGTGTTTGGCCGAGCTCCTCCCCCTAATTGTGGCGTGGGTGTTGACGTTGTACCACGAATGAAGGGGCATACAGTTTTAGCCGACTCCGAACGCCAGATATTTTTTATGAGGAACTTTTTCATGGCAGAAATATACTCAGAGGTCTGCCATTGCTTGCTATTGACCGCTATGAGAAAAACTTTTTTCTGCCATTTGGATGTTTCATGCACGGAGATTCGAACCTATGCACTTCTAAATGCTAAGCACGCATTAACCCATTCAGCTACGGCAGCCGAATATACATATATATATTTACATATACATATTTGTGTTTGCATATGTATTCAAATATGTCCCCTTCTACATACATATATATGTATATACCCCTACTACAATAATGCGATTTCAAACAACAAATGGGCCCATAGTTATGGTCGTAAGTTAAAAAATATTTTAATTAAATTCAAATTTTAACTTAAAAGCAAGTTTTATATTTATATTATATTAAAATTATATTACTTGTGTTTTAATAAATTCATTGTGGGTGTTTATGTTTCTTGGCTGCAGGAGAACTACCGATATTGATAACTATGGTTTGACAGCTGAGAATGGTCAGGTCATCATAAATCGTTTAACGCCAGAACAACTCCTTCAAATTGTGGAAACTTACTTCGGAAAAAATAAATATGTTCGCAAAGTTCATAGAGCACTTCGTCCATTCATACAACATAATCCCAATAGAAATTCGTGCAGTTACGGATCATTTTCACACTAATGTTACTCTTCTCGATTCAAAACCAGCAACAAAGCAAAGAAATGTGTATGCCGAAGAGAACTGTACTGCTGTAGCGCGAAGTGCTGAAGAAGACGCCGAAATGTTCGTTGGAGGCCAATATTACGATAAAACGTAGTTTTAAAGCCAATTTCATTATGAGTTGCTAAAATCTCCTTTTGGAAGATAATCCCTCAAGCTAAAGTGTTTTTTAAATATACTTTAAAGTTGAACTCTTTTCATAATATATCATCCATTGAATTGTAATAAAATGTCAATTCGAGTCAAAATAACTAAGTCGGCATTACTGAATTTGGCTAAATTGTACCAGCTGAAAACGATTTTTATCTCTTTTGAAAACATAGCATTTCGATGAATTAAGATTTCATAAGAAGGGCTGTAAGAAGGGTTTGCCGAAGGAGCGAAGTCTTGCTCTAGCTAGATCTGGACATTCGCATAAATAGTGGAAGAGACCTTCTTTCCCCCCTTGTGCTTCACAGCTTCTGCAGATGGGATTGAAAGGGAGGCTAAGTCTGGCTGCGTGATCTCCTACTTTCCAGTGGCCTGTAAGGGTTGCAGTTATACGTGAAATGTTTGGCCGAGAGCATCCTAACAGGTAATTCGTCCTCTGATGTTGTACGACGGCCATGTTTTTCTTGTAGTACTACACGTATTTATGTATTTGCCTTCATCTTCTTTCGGCTAAGGCATAGTAGTGCGAAGCAATGGGTGCTTTTATTGTATTAAAAGGGGTAGCGACCACCACCGCCTCTGTATTGTCTAGTGCCGAATACCATGCCAATACCACAGTTCATCTTAGAACCATCTGTGTCGATTTCAATGTCGAATGTGCCAATCACTTTTCCTTTCCTCCATTCGGTTCTCGGTGGAAAACGTACCATAAAGACTTTCTTGGAGTTAAGGTCGGAGATTGTGTTGCCTGATTTGTTTTTGAGCAGTGAGGGTCCCTGTGAGAGGATCTTGTGAGGATCTTGTGACCGTATGATCCTGTAGTCCAGCTTCCTATATCTCTGAGTCTCACCGCACCGCAAGTAGCGATTGTTTTTATTTGTAAGTTTAATGGTAATAGATGTGTTAGTACATTAAGCGCGTCAGTAAGACTGGTGCTAAGCGCTCCTGTGGTCAAGATACACTCAGCTTGGTTTGGTTGTATTTATTTTCTATTGTGGGCCACCACACTAGTGTCGCACATGATAGTATTGGCCTTACAATGGCTGTGTAAGACCAATTGGATAGTATTGCTTGGAGACCCCAGGTAAATAGCAATTAGAACTGCTGACGGTTGTAAAGAAAAAAAATTTATGAATTGGCGAAAAGATAAAGCTCAGGAGGAAAGAGGAAGAAGATCGCCAACGAAAACGGCAAAATATGTCACTGTTCGAAACTGGCAGTTGGCATAAAACACCATAACAAAAAGCGGTTGCCCCACGCCAGACCTCTGAGTGAATTTCTGCCAGGAAGAAGCTTCTCATAAAAAACCTTTTGCTTAAAACTGGAACAACACCTAGATGCACCAATAGGACGAGAAGCGTGGCTAGACACCCAACAAAGGATATAAGCGCCATATATGTATGTACATACTATAAACATACATACATACATATATGTTCTGTATATATGAAGTAACGGATTTTGGTACTATGCCGTTCGCCTTCTTGTTCAATTGCTCCCTTCATCCTGTAATCTATCAATATAGCAATTTGCTATCGCGCCATGCAGATCTCTGATGCAAGTCAGTACGAGCCACGGTACAGCGCGGTCTTCTTCAGCATCGAAAGGGGAAGAAACCTACCTTATTTTAAGACTATGTAGAATCAAATTGGTTGGATTTTCTACACGAGCATAGTGGAAATCTAAAACTTTGATAGTTTTAATTTAAACTGCTAAACTGGTTGAATAACCTTAAAACTTACTAAGCTTAAAACTTCTTTTACGAACCAATACGACTTGATTGAAGTACTTTCATTTTTTATCTGAGGTAGTAGCTCATCCAACGTAGAATCTCTCTTGCCAACAAGTGCTACTTTGAACTAAGTAGGCAACTGAGCAGTAAAGTCCTCTCTCGATAAACAAAACTAACACTCTACAAGACTCTCATCATGCCCGTCCTAACTTGGAGTGTTCGAGAGAAAGATTCTGCGTAAGATTTTTGGACCTTTGCACGTTGGCAACGGCGAATATCGCAGACGATGGAACGATGAGCTGTATGAGCTTTACGACGACATAGACATAGCGCAGCGAATAAAGATCCAGCGGCTTCGTTGGCTGGGTCATGTCGTCCGAATGGATACAAACGCTCCGACTTTGAAAGTATTCGATGCGGTACCAGCTGGTGGTAGCAGAGGAAGAGGAAGGCCTCCTCTGCGTTGGAAAGATCAGGTGGAGAAGGACTTGGCTTCACTTGGTGTGTCCAATTGGCGCCGGTTAGCACGAGAAAGAAACGACTGGCGCGCTTTGTTAAGCCCGGCCAAAATCGCTTAAGCGGTTATCGCGCTAATTAAGAATAGAAGAGAGAGTAGCTCATCCGTGAGAATATTTCTGGCTGTGACGTAGCAGGTGCAAACAAGAAAGGAAACATCGTTTTTCGATAGCTTCGTCAAAATAAATTCGGCAAATCTATACTATAAAGGTGAATGTCTGTACGTTGTCCGCGCATCACTACGAAACGACAACATCAAATGACGTAAAAATTTTTATACATTCATATTTTCACCCAATGAAGGTTATAGGCATGTTTTTATGATGGAACTCCCTTCCAACAGCCCCCAGGCGGCGCCACCACTCTCATTCTTCGCTAATAATCGAATATTTGCTTAAATTTAATCTAAAAATCTTAGTTTGTCCTATTTCCCACTATTTATAGCACACTCTAGACTTCATAATCCGCATAAGCCCTTCAACTGTGACCCAAATGCAAAGTTCAAAAACGGTTTGAGATAGAAAATTAATAAAAAATAATTTTGCTTGATATTTTTCTGATTGGTTGTGTTGATTTTACTAACGAGGCATAGCAGCGGACGCCGGGTATTGCAATATTATGGTTATTAATAAAAAATTATTTTCTATGAAATTATTGTTTGTAATTCTTTTATATACACATATCCTTAATCCCTCAAAGCTCCTACGCGAGCGGGGCCGCGGGTGAAAGCTAGTACAACAATAAAATGAAATCAAACGCCCAATTATTCGTCAGCGAGTCAGCTGAGTTTGTCAAATTCACTGAAAGCAGTTATGACAGGTTATATACGTACATATGTACATACGAGTATGTATTTACAGAATTACTAAGGCCAAAGGGAATGAAGACTATTCTTTGCATTCTTTGAGGTTGGCATCTGCGTGGATCAGAAATGCAGTTATTGGTTATTTAAACAAAAAAAATCGTTACCACTGCTAGTTTGACCATTGAAATTTTGAATTATGAGTGCATCTCCGTTTTAAAGTATGGCATTAAGATCTTTTAAGAGTGTACTTTCTACCGCCTGTACAGTTTGTAACTTGGGTGTACCTGAAAACATCCAGCGCGTCATAGGCATCAATTTATAAAAATTATCGTTTAGAGCATTTTGGTGAAAAAACGTTACATTTATATAATATTATGATTATAGAGCTTTGTATAACTATTTATCCTGCTGTCTCAAATCTATGGAAATGATTTTAACTGAATTTAAATAAGTGCTCTTTTGAATTTAAAAAATAATAATTTTTGTGTACTGAAGTTTTATTTATTTTTGCATTTTGTAATAAAAGTTCCTAGCTCGAATCCTTTGAAGTAAATAGAAGAAAAATGTGCCATCATCTACTTATTTTGAATGATTCCGAATGGCAACATATCAATGTTATAATCGTACGTTCTATGTACTACTTTTAAGCACCCACTTTATATAAAATACAATTGCCTTTTTAAAATAAAGAACATAAGACCTAACTATGGAATTAAGGTATTTCAACATATTTCGGCCGCCGTAGCCGAATGGGTTGGTGCGGGACTACCATTCGGAATTCACAGAGAGAACGTCGGTTCGAATCTCGGTGAAACACCAAAATTAAGAAAAACATTTTTCTAATAACGGTCGCCCCTCGGCAAGCAATGGCAAACCTCCGAGTGTATTTCTGCCATGAAAAAGCTTCTCATAAAAATATCTGCCGTTCTGAGTCGGCTTGAAACTGTAGGTCCCTCCATTTGTGGAACAACATCAAGACGCACACCACAAATAGGAGGAGGAGCTCAGCCAAACACCCAAAAAGGGTGTACGCGCCATTTATATGTATGTATATATAAAGCAAAAACTTATTATAACTAAAGAAACTAATTGCAAATGCTTTAAGTTATTAAATAAAAACTGTGTACTCTTAGTAGTTTAGCCATAAGTGGATGTGGTATAATTTTGTTTTCCATAGTTGAATGTTTAATGTGTATGTATGTATGTATATACATATGTGCTTGTGCTTGATGAAACAGTTGAGAAGTCAGTAGCCCTTGAGCATTGCTCAAGTGAGCACTTAGGGAAGAAAGAGTCTTACTCACTTAGGAGCGACAGCAGGACGGGACGACCTCCAGTAGTGATTTGGCACTTAATCGTTTTTTTTTATGTGACCAACGAAGATTCCGACGGTTTTGTGGAATACGAAATTTTGCTACTTGCAACCGGTTCGGTGTTTCCACGTAATAAAATATACATACCTACATATTTATGAATGCCTGTAAAAAATATTGCAGCCACAACACCGTATGCCATCATTAGTGGCAACAGAAGCCAAGCAACAGTTGAGCAGCTACACTGAAATAAACAACAATATCAAGTAGCGCCTGCTCGACTTTTTCTATTTGCTTATGATAATTCGAGAGTTACGATGAGCTACGCTACACCACTACTTGTCGTTTACATATGAATGTATGTGTGTATTTGTGTGCATATGTAAATCATAGGCATCGCGATCTTCATCATCGCCAGCTTGCCGGTGTTGCATCCATACGTACAAGAGGGAACTTGTATGGTATTTATTTATATATGTAAATGCTTATACTTACGAGGTGATGATTTGAACGTTTGTATATAAATGTTTACGTATGTGCATATTTTTACAAGTGTGCTGCGTGCGGCAAGGAGCGGTGGCATTGGAGGCATAAAAACGCGATTAAACACCTCTCAATTATTTGGATACAAGACTCGTTTCTTGTTGGCATTTGTTGCGAGAATCGAATTGTTAATTGTACATAAAAGGGCTAAAGCTGTTAAGTGGAACAATAGGCAGACATAATAGTTGACCACTCATCTATTAGCATTAACGCACGACATGTCGGCGTATTACGCAGTTGGAATGAGCGCCACAGTGCCGTCAAGTGGCGTCGCAATGTCAAGTACGTGTGACTCACAGCGTAGGTCCAAGCTTCAACTCCGTCGCCATCGCGATCGTAGTAAATATTTCAGGCTGCTGAAGATACCCTTCACTCGCAAACCATATTATCGTATACATATTTAAATTGATTGAATAGTAATGAGCCTTATTTTTTTAAGCAGTTTTATTAAACCTTTTGGCTATACAACTAATATTCTGCAAAATATGACCCTTGAGCGTCAATACACCGCTGGTAGCGGTCCTTCCACTGCAGGAAATATTTTTTAAACTCATCCGCCGGAATCGCGTTCACTTCGGCTGTCACAGTTTTTTGGATCGCCTCGATGGAGTCGAAACGCCTCCCCTTCAGCTTTCTTTTCAGGCGCGAGAACAAGAAGAAGTCCGGAGGGGCAGGTCTGGGCTGTAGGGAGGGTGGGGAAGCACCGGAACCCCCATCTTGGCCAACGCAGAGGTACAGAGGAAGGCGGTGTGCGCCGGCGCAATGTCGTGATGAAGGGTTCAATTGTTGACAAGGACGGGCCGAACCTAGGAGACGCGGTTTTTCAGCCGAAGGAGCACTTCTTTGTAAAATGCCGCGTTTGCAGTGCTTCCGGGAGGTACAAACTCCTTGTGGACGATGCCTCGAGAGTCGAAAAAGACGATCAGCATGGTTTTGACCTTAGATTTCGACATGTGGCGTCGTGGCGACTGGCTCGTACCACCGTTTTACCTGGGCACTGGACAGAGATTGGTCCCTGTAAGCCTCCTTGAGTAGCCCAATGGTTCGTTTTGTTTAGCTTTACGCAAAATTTGATCGAGTAACGTTGCTCCAACGATCGCTGCATTTTCGCCACTCCAAAATCCTAACACACTTTTAAAACAGCTTTCACGTGCGGAGCGATGTTGACTGCACCGCTGTTGCCAGGGAACTGGGACCGGTTTCTAGTGGAAGGGGAAGGTCCAACGACCATTTTCCCCTACCAACCGATTTGGTTGATCACTTAGCAGACGCTCCGCGCGGGAAGGCTCATTACTTTTCAATCAAACCCTGTATGTACATACCAGGCGCAGCTCGCAATGAGGTGCAAATAGGCTGGCATCGTGGCATTTGCCGGTTACCATGGCGACATAAAAACAAAATTTGCAAATGCCATAATAATAATGATAATGAGGCGAGACATTTGCACTTCATTGTGCCTATTGCCTTATAGTGCTTTTTGGCTCTGTAATACAGTACTACATATTATAAAGCCAATTCTATTGTATGGAGTCCTTTTTTGTGGATCTGACCGGAGGACAACGTCAGTGAAGAAGCGAAGAGAGTTTAAAGATCTGCTCTTTCTGAAATTAGTGAGCACTTTGAACCACTCCCACTCAATCACAGGCAAAACTGCCGCTAACGTGCCGGAAACAGACTAAGAACCGATTAATGTACACCCTCGCTTAGTTCAAGCGGGGCACTCTCCACTCACATGTCGTCGAGGAAAACTTCATTAAAAACTCAGATAGAAATCTTTGCTTCGGTAGGAAGTTTATTAAAGCGACTATCGGACGAAACATGGAAAAATATTATCCGAGCTGAAGGTGTAGAACTGAGATGCGAGACTTAGTCTATGCCGCTTATAATTCCTAACATTCAATACATAGAAATACAATTCAAAACAAAAAGATGCCGATGTGCCAAGCACTCACGAGGCTATAATGCTAAACATTATATACATACATACATATTGCAATCTCAACTTTGAAAGAAACATTTTCATATTCGTCTTAAGTTCAGTCAAATGACGCCACAGCCAAATTGGCACCTTATGAGAAGATCGGAATAACATCAATGGGACATGGCCGACCCTTTAAATCTATGCTAAACACTATTAAAAGCGATATGCAGCGAAGCGAAGCCAACGAAGGGACAACTCAGGGCCGAGGAACCTGGAGATTGCGTTCGAGAAAGGCCGAACCCAACTAAGGGACCAGGACAAAGATGAAAAAGAAGAGGAAGATAACAAAAGGTAAATTCGAGAATATAGTTTGCGATATAGTGCAAAGAGCTTCGAATCTAATTATGAGATGATGTGCTGGGATGGGTCTGAATATAAGCCCGTCAAAAGGTGACCTTGTTCAAAGTAACTGAAGTCCCATGAAGTGAAAATATTTAACTGGAAAATCCTGGGATTGTACTTAAAAATCCTGAGTTGGATGTGCACCATGATAGTAGGACCCATGGTAATATACGGAGCAGTAGGGTGGGTATCGAGAACCGGCCTATCAACAATACGATCAGCCTTAACAACGCTTAGCATTTGTGTGCATGACGGATCTGAGTTCTTCCTTGCCATGAGGCAAAATGAAAGATCTGAAGAGTGAAGAGCTAAGACTACACCAAACTGTGGAGTTACGCCTTGCTAGGTTCTCCCAGTAAGAACCTATAATCAAAAGAGATTTAAGCACATTATAAACCCCCTAAAGACGACCGAGTACTGAACGAACTCACAGGTCACTGCAGTATTCCCGGAAACATCAGTAAACCTGTTTATCCAATGCGATGCCATAACGGCAATAAGGAATAAACATCTCGGCGTGGTATGCCCAGAAGAAAGGCACGTACGCACAGCCCAGAGCCGTTCCATACTAAGTCTTCTGAGAGAACTAGATTTTGATGAAGTATTATGATTAAGAGAGAGCGCAAAAGGTCTTAAGATAAGAATAGGATTCTCCTTTCTATTCTATTTCCATTCCTAGTTGAAGGACAAGGAATTTTAAATAAAATCTATACACATTGTGAAAATTATATCTTCGATCACTTGAAATAAACTTTACCGGCGATGGTTATTCAGTGAAGATTCAGTGCTGAACAAAACAACGTACAAAAATTACATGGGCCATCCTATTATTCTTAGCCTACATGTGTTCCTATGTATAATACAAAATGGTGTACACTCAATATTTTATGACTAACTTACACCGGGGCATGGAACAACCCTTTTAGCTGATCAACCCCACTTAATACGTAAATCATGCAGCCGTGATTGGCTATGAAGGTAGCAATAAATATGCATATGTATGTGCATACATAGATGTTAAGAAATATATCATGTACCAAACGCAAAATATAATTTATTATCATCGGCCGCAAGCAATGAAATCAGATTCACGCCTTCGTTTGCAGTTTCGTTTCAGTAGTAGAAACAATATCAATTTAATTCCAAAATAAACATTTTAATGTTAATGAAAAAAGGCGAAATAATAAATAAACACTTACTCGTACTGCGGCAATATTGAGATAAGAATTAATTTACGATGAGCCACTGCGCAACTTTCTACATACGTACATATGTATGTACGCATATACATATGTATGTATATAGAAGGTAAGCAGACAAATAGTGCAAAAACGTGGTAGACTTGCATACACACAAACTGTTTTATCAGTTGCCTACCCATGTGCATATTACCCTGGGTGTCTACGAATCGGGATTACTTTGTTGTTGATTTTCCGGTAGAGTTTCCGGTAAACACCAACTCAACATATACCACCTACTAGGAACGAAATGCGATGCGTAATCATTCCATTGCAATTTGTCAGCACCGCTAATTGTCCGGCATACGACTATCTGCACGGGTAGGCGTACTTCCGTCCGGCCGGCTAGTCGCCAGCTCGGTGTGATGGATGTTAATTGAGCTAAAACAGTGTACAGGGAGACATATATGTATGTATGCCATAGTTATAAATAAATTTGAGGCGCCACTAACATCATTTGGTGGTATTGGAGGTCGTCCGCCCAATGAATATTGATAACCGGAGGTTTCGAAAGTGAAATAACTAATTTGTAACACTGAAGATTTGGAATCCGAACACATACAGTGCATGCGATGAAACGAGAAAACGATGTAGTTGCTTTTGTTGCACTTGCCGAAGGTAAACGCATTGAGCTAAACTCATAGTAAATAAAATAAATGCAGTTGGTGGATGTATATGCAATCTTTTTTGATTTTAATATATCATCAATATATGCGAGGACCTGGCGAGTCGTGTTTTCAGCGCACCTTCCAGTTGAGCTCCTTTAAATCTGGAATATCTCTGTAGACATTTTATTTTATTCAGCCCACTGAACACAAATTTTAAAGGATTCGCTAACACTCCCGTGGGTGCCCACACCATCTAAACTAGCTTTATCCTAAACTAAGATATTGAATTATCCATATCGAAAAGTGAGTGGTTAGCTGATCTCTAAGGATCCCGATACAAAGGCAATTCAGATTGTATCGGCTCAAAATTCCCAGACTACTCGAGGTACCAAATATGGAAGAAAAAAAATAGCTACAGCAACAACAACAAAATGAACCACCGATTCAAACTGAAGACGCAAACAATTTGACGCTTTCGGAGGAGGAGCAGCTCCTCCTGCGGGTACCACCTGGCAGGCATCAGACTTTATTCCGCAAACCCTGTTTCTTGCGACCCAGCGATCTTTGGTAAATACGAGGTTCTCTGCAGTGTTGCAGAAGCGCAGAAGAAGAGGGATGCAGGTTAATCTTTATAACTCGTATCATCCTCAGAGAGAGGAAGGCAGTCTCCACGGCTCCTAAAAGCTCACCCTCAGTTACCGAAGTGAAAGGAGTGTCAAAATCTGCTTTCTCTTGTTTCGATCCCAGAAGCTGATCCCCCGATAAATTATCCTGGAAATTAGTTCCAGGAACTCTAACAAAGCCAACGCTTGCACGCCTCGAAGGCTGCCTTTCAGTCAGCCATTTTCGCGTCTTTTATTTAAAGCGTGCATACACTTTCAGCCAGAGTGCCTCCTTTTAAAGGGTTTAATCCGCCCAGTTTCACAGGGAGAGCCGTGAGAAACTTATAAAAATTATGTAAGAAATAACTGAGGAGATCCTAAGCCAACAATTTTATTTGTACTTGAAACTCTGCAAGCTAATAGATTATACATAAGATCGCGCTTGAGGCGCCTTGAGGGCGCTTTCAAAAGCATTGAAGTAGACTCCGTTTTCCACTAATTAGAATGGGCGTTGATGACAGTTTTTGTATAGGCCATTATGAAGCCAATATTATGCTATAGGATACAGCAGATAAACTAAGATAGTTAACTGTTACAAACGGAGCCCTTCAGGCATGGGTCGCTCCTTCATAACATCCAGCTAATAAATAATGTAGGAAATGTAGAATGTAGAGTTCATTTATTTTAAAGTTGATATTTAATTTAATTTATTTACAAGCACTTAACTGTTCAATATTATTGTTACCCAAAAACATGAAGCTTCAAAAAATACTTTTTTATGCCCTCATCCCTCATCCCAATTAATCTTCTCTGCTCCCTAAAATTCCACAAAGATAAAATTACCCTTTCTCTTGATATGGATAAAGTTTTTATATACGGAGAGGCAGTCTCAAAAGGAGTTGATACGACGCAAGGTGGTGTCAAGCAGAAACGTATACAGCGTAACGTATTATCGGATACCGTTTGCAAGTCGGGGTATATATGGCAATGTTCTATTTGGGGTGTATAGTCACTCACTGAAAGTACCTCAAAATAAGAAATGTGGCATTTGATCAGGCTCTTTCGGCGAAATAAATTGGGGCTCAGGATGAAACAGCAGAGAAAAGCCAGTCTTAAAATTTACGAACTACTTAACACCACTGGTAAAGACGCATGAATAAAGTCCCAAAGAAGATTTATAGATTCACTCCTGTTTTCTGCATGTTTTGCTGCATAATTATTAGGATCCGATTTTCGCATTAACAAACAAGATTCAATTAGTTGCTGTACTTACTATTTTGGCATTTTGGCAACAACATGAAACATCCTGAATTGTTGAGCAGCTTCCTGATCTACGGGATTTGAGACATCAAGTTACTTTCGAGAATCCACTAAAAACGCATATGTACAAATATTATAATTTTTCAAAATATGGAGACTTAGGTTACAACAGTGATACTTAAAAAAATGTTTCATTACGGTAAAACATTCCAAATTTAATTTTTGGCACCTCCTTTTCATATTATTACCTCTGACCCAAAGTCGATTTACAAAGCTAGACCACCATCGTTGCATCCGGAATGGCCTCTGACATACACAAAGAGCAGCGGTTGAGCTCTGTTAAATTATTGAACATCATGGCGTGTAATTAAAATGTACCTATTAACTTACAACATTACAACAAATAACACAACAACTACTAAGACGATAATAACCACAGTAACAGCTTGTATTTTATGTGATGCCTGGCGAGTTCGCACTTTATAGTTAAGTGAGTTTACAACCGAAGCGATATAAACAACGGCCCATCAAAAACACAACAACACAAACACCTTATGCCTTTTGCTGCGTATAGGAGTATAATACAA
The DNA here is from genome assembly GCF_027943255.1 of Anastrepha obliqua. Taxonomy (NCBI): domain Eukaryota; kingdom Metazoa; phylum Arthropoda; class Insecta; order Diptera; family Tephritidae; genus Anastrepha; species Anastrepha obliqua. Next base: position 809,889 of record NC_072894.1, read on the forward strand.
TGTGCCTGCTAATTAAACGCAGTAAGGCTATCGCCATTGCAATGATCACTACCTGTAAAGGGCCAACAGCTGCTGAAAGGGGCGGAGTCTAAAAGTGATGGCAGATTGATGTAAAAAGAGGCACCAGCGCCTTTTGAGAGGATCCTGGTGGAGACGAAGAAGGCAAAGACGACGGCGGCGGTGTTGGAAGTCAACAGCTGCAAGCGTCAATTTCATCACCAACGGCAAGAGTGTTAATTTCAAAATGGAGGCACAAACAAGCCAACCAAACAACCTCAAATCGAGCGCAACGTACACAAACACTCACCACAAATCCGCTTGGAATCGAAGCAGCCAATCAAATCTTTTCTCGGCATTTCTTCACATTCGCCACGTGCTCACTCTCGCTCTCAAAGTGCTTCGAACGAAACGGTTGTTGCTGTTTTCAGTGATCGTATTGACACTGAGCGCACGAAGCGGAGAAAACAAGCTTTCACAAAAGCGGCATTTTGATTCTCGCTAGAAATAGTGGTGCAACAAATTACTTCACATCACAACGTGTTAAGGTATTTTTACGCTCACTTGCACATCTCCGATTACAATCGAGTCGAATGAAACTGGCTCTAGGGTACGACGAATTTCTTGAATGCGTAAACTTTATCGACAGCACTCAGTTTAAACGAAAACTTTGTAAGGGACGGGCACGTCTGACGGCTGGTGAATCAGCATGTATCCGAGTGCAATAGCATACGTATTGAATTGTGTTTGGCACAATAGTTGTCAACTGAAGCCATTGGCGCTACTAATTGTTTAGCCAAGTGACAACTCATATTTGAATTTCACTACCACTGATATTGTCGTTGAATTGCTTTATCTCGCGCGATGTTTACCTTCAAGTCTTTATTAAACTGAAGCTACGGCTAGAACCACTGTCAACACCTAATGGAATTAACGCCTTCGCGCGATTATTGAAACTTGCAGTTTGCTTGCTTATGTATGCATATAATTCCCATACATACATACATACATAGATTTCTTTACTATAACGTTGTGAGTATATGCACAACTATTTACTGTGTACAAAAGACATACGCTGCACGATCGGATGGAACAGATACAATCATCATTAACACTTTTTGGAAAATGAGTAATAAAAGAGTTTGAGAGTTTGCGAACTCGCGAGTTCGCTATTTACAGATGTGACAATATCGACACTTTAGCACCCGCATTGTTAACGAGAACGCTATACGATTATCGCGCTAAAAACACCGATAGACAATCAGAGTGCCGACGTGACTTCAAATTTGCTGTCGAACTCCGCATTTATGAAAGCTGCATACAGACTTACGCACATTCTGCATGATTGTGCTTAAATTTGTTTTTATATTCGTGAAAGTACGTGCATATATGAGCATACATACATACGTTGTGGTGCCAACAGTGATTAAAATGTGAAAACCAATTGCAAATTACGAAATTGTAATAAGAAATTGGAGTCAACTACCGCTAAAAGTTTATTTGAGTAAATATTGAACGGGTAAAAAAGTTCTGGGCCAACATCACCTGCTACTACAAAAACAAACAATATGATGACGATGAATGAAATAGTGGACTTGCGAATTCAGCAACAAATTGCACATGAGATCTATCGACAACAAATTATGCAACGTATTCCAGGTAACAAAGTAGACATTTTAAATTTTAGTTTCAAAATACATGAAAATCTCAGTTTCTCTATTTAAAAAATTATGGAAATGGGATAAGTTCTCGAACTTTCTAAGCATATGTATGTATCTCAAAACTCTGGCATGTGTCCCTTATCTAAATAGAGGGTAGATGGTTTTCATGGAAAGTTTTACTATGGGAGAAATGCCTTCGAAGCCTTAGGAAGCGACCGTTATTAGAAAAACCACTGCAAAATTGTCGTTGCTTACCGAGTCTCGTCACGCAAAATGACTCCTCGATAATCGATAATCCACTGTACCAGCCTCCTTACCAATTGCATCAATTTTGGCCACATAGATGTAAAAATCAGTAAATTTTTCTCAGGAGCAGATTCGGACCCATGCTCGGTCCTGGAGCCATCCGTGAAAATGCGAAAAAAGTGTTTGCCGCGCTCATTTTCTGAGTTTGACCAAAACTGAGCCTCTGGCAGAACTACACTGTATCTCTTTTCAAGTTCTTGATGGCAAGGAGTCAAGGGGCATGGAGAGAATCGTTGGATCGAAGTCCATCCCTTCTCTGTTTTCCAATGCCGGACAGGGGCCGTACCAGTTCCCATTGTGCTTCAGTCTGCAGATAAAAGCATTGGATAAAAGCTCCTTAGATAAAAGCATCAAGTGGTGGTAAACCAATCAAAAAATCTAATGCTGGGCCTGAAGTAGTCGGAAAAGCTCCGGTGCAACAGATGGCCACAGTGCGTTGTAGTCTCGATAAGCTCCTCCTGACTTTCACGAGAGAGAGTCTACTCATCCAGACCACTGATACATAGGTGATAATAGGTCGTATCCTAGCCTTGCTAGGAGAAAGACCCTACGTTTTCCCAAATACACCTCTGCACTGCCAGAAAGCTGTCAGTGCGTTCGATGTCTTTGTTTCAACGTTTGATTTTCAGAGGAGCTTACTATCGAGGACTACTCCAAGATATTTAATTTCCTTGGATAGCTGGATTCTGACTGCTTTTAGCTTTGGCAGAACGAGTCCATCAAGCTTCCTCCTTCTGTTGAAGAGGACAATACCAGTCTTGGTGGGATTTGCCGGTAGCCCATTCGCACAGCACCAAGTGTCAATCAGATCCAGAGTTTTCTGGACTTTCCTGCAGATGTTCATAGGCGAAAGGCCTGTTAACAAACAGGCAACATCGTCCGCATATGTTTGATTATTTATACTCGATTACCTGTGTAGTAAAACATTTGGTTTTGCACAAATATTTTCTTTTATTTCAGTATCATCAAAAAAAAACATAACATAAATAATATTTCAATATCTACAATTATAAGGAGTTCGAAAATTCGAAATTTTTCACATTTTGGACCGGACACTAGACACTGAAATAGCGCACTTTTATTGAAGTGAAAGAAAACCAGAAATTAGCTGTTTCAAATCGGCATAAAGACATAGAGGGAAATGAAATATTGGATGAAATAGCAAAAGAATCAGGAAATCAATCGAATAAGTCAGGCACTTAAGCCCCCGCGCACAATCCAAAAAGAAATCGAGGAGCACATGTTGAGAGAGCGAGAGGCAAATGGCTTAGTTTAGCCAATTGCAAGAACCCAGGATCATGTGTAAACACGCATATGATGATAGGTTTACTGAATTGGTTATAGCGTTCGATAGAAGGAACTGTAGAACTTTAGTTGGCATACTAATTACTGCCCAGTTGCAGCGCATCCTTGCAAGCTAAATCTAACTATTAAGGATTACTTAGTGAGCCGGGTACAAAATAAACACCCTGAAGCATCTCCTGTGCTGCTGTCCGGCTCTATCGCAAGCTGCCTGGGTGCTCTCAGTTTTGGAAAACTAGGGTGTATCCCTGAACTGAAGCTTGAGGACTTGGGGACTCCTAAAATTCGGGAACAGTACGCGTGTAACCTAACCTAACTTATTTATTTCTTTATTTCTGACCTGACTACTATTTTGCTGAGTATCCATTTTTTTAACTGCTTCACATCTGCAAAACTTTCTATTAACTTCTGGCATCTCTCCAGAGGAATAGCGGCAGTATTAGTGTTTAATAGCCACTTCTCACATTATATATATATATATATACATATTATATAGATTTTTTTTTGTTTTTGTGGTAAGCTCGTCCTCCTATTTGTGGTGTGAGTCTTGATATTTTTCCTCAATGGAAGGCTCTACAGTTGTATGCCACCTCCGAACAGCAGATGGTTTTTTATGAGGAGCTTTCTCTGCTGCTTTGCCATTGTGTGCCAAGAGGCATCCGCTATTTGCAATTGTTTTTCAATCAAATCATCTGTTAAATATTTTGAAACTCACAACTCCATCCTGAAATAACAAAAGCTCAAACCACACAATCACTTCACTTGTAACTCGAAAACAAAATGTTGCTAAAAAGAAGACTGAAAGTTACGTAATTATCGAGTAAGATTCGCCGCTAGCGAGTACGTTTATACCTCATAAAACTGGTAAAACTCACAAACAAATGAAGTTTTGACGGCTCTTTCCAGCGCTACCAAGATATGAGACCTCTTCGATTCGCCAAGCGCAAGATGAAGCAACTGGTATAAATAAACAGATGTTGGTAGCCCTGTAAGAGAGCAGGCGAAAATTACATTTGCCTGGAAGCACTTAATGAGTATTAGTAAGACCGCGTTCATACAGGGAAACATTTGTTGCTTCAACTCATTACTTGTGATTCTCGTGCTCTGTTAACACCTTTTGTGTTCTCCTTCTACTCAATATTGCTGTTGACTGCATAATAAAAACTGACAGTTCCAAGGTATAAACACGACAGGAACATCAGAGAATTTGGAAAATTTAAGTAACATAAGTCTCCCTGCATAAACGCGGTCTAATGAATCTCCTAGAACCTAGAGATAGCGAGCAGAGAAGTGGTGAATCGAAGGCGCCTATGTTTATTTATACCAGTTGCATATCTATCTAATATGAAACTGCATTTTTTAAACAAACTTTACATTAACAAATATTTTAAGCAAAACAACGTAAAGTCAAGCTTTAGACTTAACAGTTGGAAATGTCGGATGTTGTGGTTGTTGTAGCAGCATAAACATTCCCCGTGCATATACGAGGAATGCTGCTGAAGTGACAGTCCTTGGCTGGATATAAATCCGGGTCGTTCCGGTTACGGATCTAACTTTCCGCTTTAATATAACTTTTTATCATAGAATGATCAAGCGATAGATATTTCGACTGACCGCCGAGTTCGCCTCGTCAGATTGCGTTATATTTCTTTTATCAATTCAGGCTTACGCCTGTTGCTCTTTACAAATTAAGTAACCGCTTCGCACAAAACAATACGCCATGGTGGTACAAGCAGTTTCTCTTGCAGAAGTGTTAGGGCTAAGAACAAGGGTTGAGAACAACAGCTTTTAGAAGTATTTATTCATCTTTAGACGATGACTTTCGATTCGATTGGCTGTCTTCCAGCAAAGGCAGCAAAGATTATAACATAAGATTATTAACAAAAAAATATTTCCTTCAACGAAACCACCAACTCTGTTTAAATTTGAACTGATGATTTAAGAGTTTTTCATCAAAGTCTTTGTTTTTCAAAGTCTAGTTTCATGACAACTTTGACATTTGATTTCTTAACATGTTCACAGTGCATACAGAAAAAGAAGAAATTTCGCTTGAAAATCGCATTCAAATAATAAAAAATGGATCTCTCGTAGTCGTGATGACCGCTATTATGGACTCGGTCGATAAATTTGAATTTGACGCGATGTGCTAACACCGAAGCATGTTCAACCGGGACGTTTAGTACTATCTGGTAGCGTGGATGGGCCATTTATTTTCGAAAATGCGGTTAGAAATACGGTCACGCTACCTGGAGTTTGGCCTGTTACTGTTCATATGGATATCACTGGCATGCGGTACCACATGTGACATAGACATCGAAAAAATGAATTTATTGTAAACCAAATTTCCCGATTAAACATCACGGGACTCAATTTTGTGAGAATATGTTAAAATACAGTCCATACGAAGCCAATCGCACCGATTGCAGTCGTAAAACTGAAAATTCATGACGTGATTAACGGAATCAACCCATTTGTCAATTTTGCCAAAAAGTGATTACGATTTTGGTTTAAAAAATCTACATTTGTAACCGTGATTGTGGTGGATATCCGTCCAATACAGGTTTTCACTTATAACTACCAAACATTACTCTTTCTAATCCAATAAAAACTTGAATCGTTTTCATCTTTCTTTTATTTGGTTTTGAAGAACGAAGGCCTTGTTCAAAACCAAATAGCTCTCCACGATATTCACTGTTTTTTTAATAATACCTATACATATGTACATATGTATGTGTAAGAAAGTCACCAAAGACGATACATCAATACAATTAAAAATATATATTTTTATAATCTCGAGGCACAAGGATTTGTACAGACTATTAGATACAGTTGTAAATAACTACATAAACTTTTCATTTAATAATAATTCAAAGCTATATTTTGTTAAAGAAAGTAACTTTCACAAGAATTTGAGAGCAAGTAAAATTCTTGAATAGCTCTTAGCAAGGAGGATAGATTACAAGGTTGGGCCATCCGAAACAACAAAGCTGGGAGAGTTACTTTGGCTGCCACGAAATCGGGAATGCGCCAACAGTATTCTGCCCGCACATTTCACCTGAAATAAGCCGTTTTTTGCGGGGAATTAGAGAATGTTTAATCTTATTGCAAAAAAGTACTTAGGGCGCAGAGTACTTTTTCATCCAATTATATTTTGTAGTACCAGGTTCCAACAGTTCTTCGAGTTTAACATTTAAATTTTCGTGAATTGCTTTGGATTGTAAAAAAACAAGCAAAAGTGTGTTCTAGTGTAGCTTATGAGAGAATACTGTTACTGTCGCGTATGAGACATTCACGCAAAGACTAATTTTTCCGTTGTGAAGGGGTATGGAATTTCGAAGAGCCATAAACGTCACAAAAACTAAATATGTAATCAATAGTTTTAGTGTAGAAGAGTCCGTGTCACACTGATAAATTAATAAAGAATTATATTACTTATAAAATAGGAAACCGGATGTTGTAGTAGCTATGAACAATAAAATTTAAGTTTTCAACTATGCCATGAATTTGCTCGAAAATCGTGGAATTTTGGGATCGTCAACCGGGACAAAGAAAAAATTATTTATGTCGCTGATTCACACACTCGTCCAAGCAGGCGTTGTTCAGACAGTAACAAAGTAATGGGTCGGCTTCGTTCGTTGCGGTAACCTCAGCAAGTCTGATGTTGGCCACACCTTCTGAATTCTTTTCTCCATGGTATAGCAACTATAACTTTTTTTCTAACAACAGTCTCCCCGCGGCAGATAACGGCAAACCTCCGAGCGTATTCTGCCTTAAAACAGCTTCTTATAAAAAGCATCTGCCCTCGTTGTAGGTCCGTCCCTCCATGAGCGGAACAACATCAATACATTCATATTTCTATAACACAAATCGAACCCAAGTCGATAGTGTTCATACATACATTCTGTGGTTTGTTGCACAAGGCTTGTTAAGTAATGCATATGTATGTATGTATGTACTTGTATATAATTTATCATTTTTGTCTGTCATCTGATATGTGTTGGTATAAATTATCGATTTTCCTTCCACATGAAATGTACGTACATATGTACATATGTATTTTGTATGAAATGCTTGCGTATGAAATGTAATTGTTTTTGCTTTCTAACACATAACTACATATGTATGTATATGTTTGTAGACATGTATGTATTAATTCATGTATTCATACACATAACAGATCCGTTCCCGCACATGCTGCCCATTCCGCTTCCGCGACACGTGATAATGCCACCGAGAATCTCTTTGCCGGGAGTAGAGGTAACACTGCAAAACGATCAGCTTTGGAAGCAGTTTCATCAAATTGGCACGGAAATGATTATAACAAAGAGTGGCAGGTAAGAAGCTTGTTAATAAAATGTGTTGTTATTGCAATTAATAACGATTGCAAAACCCAGCTGGGTAAGTCAAAAAACGAATCTTTAGTCAATTCTTCAATTTGTAAAACTTGTATCATAATCGGCGGCAGCCCAAAAACAGGTTGTGCTCGTTCGTACATATGTATGTGCATATGTGTATGTATGAGTGCGTGTTCTTACAAGTGGTCGATCAAAGTACTTGACCATCCACATATGTACGTCCATGCACACATATGCGTATATAAATGTAAGTAGAAATTGTATTATATTTGTTCGTTTGTCCTTAGCAGCCGTAGATGCCAACGTAACACATAATTTCGGAACTAAACTGTGAATGCGTGGCATGCCGCCACAAGGCAGCGCACTTTGCGATCCTCAATGGCGCGACGACATTAGTCAAAAATGCTTAAGTGGTCATCAAAGAATGGCGCCTGTGAATTGTTTACGTTGGTAATGGCGGCAGCGGCGACAGTGTCGGCGCGACAAGAATTTCTCACAAACAAATAAGCGATGCGAAAATTCTATGGTATATGCCAAGTGCACGCAAAATGCATACATGTAAATATGTATGTTTGTATGTACTTGTACGGATGTATGCACAATGATCACTGAATGCATGTAACTTTCGTACGAACGTGTGTTACATGGAGTTGCCAGCTTGTTTCGAACTAGGTATTATAATTAACGAATTTGTGGGGTTTGTGGCATTTCGCCTTCAAATGTTCCCAACGCAGCTAAAGATCAGTTGATGCTCAGTATAAAGTTGGCAAAACAAGACCTAACTTGCATACAACCTTATGTTTTGGACTTAAGCCATGGACAGCCATTACGTCTATTGACACCTGCATCTTATAAATATGTACGTATGTGCGGGCGTTCGAATGTCAAAATTTCAATGAGAATGTAAACAAACAGATGAAGCAACAACCAAGAAGCAGGGCACTTTTACATGCCAACCAGCAATCGCAAGAAATACAACTTTGCTACTGTAGCGAAGCCATTTTCTGTGGATTCACATTGGATAGGTATTTAAAAATTGTATTGCCTTTCTGTTCGACCAGCAATTTTTTTCAGTGCGCCCATTTCAGCCAATGTTCATTTCGGCGCCAATGGTGTGTCTCTCCGACCTTCTGTCGCACACATAAAAAATGATGCGTTGACAAAGTCCGCAGCGTGTCATCCATTGTCCGACAAATACTACGAGCAATTTCACACTTTCAACAAGCATTCTGATCGGACGGCCGATAAGCGAGACACTGTAACGCGTTAAACGATCGAGCAGACAAAGCAAAATAACTGGCCAAGCCAGTAGCCAAGCATAGAGCTACCAGAGCTTCTCTGACCCATTTAGTTGTATTGGTCGGTGTATGCACCGACGCTCCAGCGCAGACGTTTGAACTGCGTTTTATGGTAGCGCTTCCAGAATCAGAATAATTTGGAGTTGACCAAAATCTCTGGCCGTTTTTTCTCACACAATCGCCCAAATTCGTGCAAGCGAGAAAAAGGTAAAGTTTTTAAGAGGAAGCTGATTTCGAATTGTATGAATTATTTATGAGTAGTAGTGAGTGGCGGAATTTCGAGCTATTCAGATGTACAAGTTTAATGGACACACATGTGCAACCAGCCAACCATACCTGCATACATACATATGTACATATGTATATACATATGTGCATGCACACACCAAAGCTGGTAGCAAAGCAAAGGGTTCGGAATGAGCATCAATGGTGTGCAGCATTTTTTTTGTTTTTAGTTTTTATTGGTGTTATTTGAATTTTTAATTGTTGGGCGCCAGTTGTCAGTCGACGACGTTGGTAGACCGAACTGTGTAATCGATACCTGTCCACAGTATGACATGTGATGGCCATGGATCTGCGTATAGATACGCTGCTAAGATCACCCTCCCGCAGATACTATGTGCATATGTATATCGAGACAACAAAAACAAGAAAATCACGGAAGGTATTTTGGCGATGCTACCGATTATCTATGTTTGAATGCATCCACATATAATATGTATGTATGTACGAGTGTACTTTGACGAAGGTTTTAATTTGTGTAGTCGTTTATCCGAAAATCAATTTTGATATTTAGCATACATAATATGGTACAAAGTTTAAAAAGAAGCTGCTTTCATAATTAATCATTCGGCAGCTATTCGCTGATGGTTCGTGCACTACGGCCCGCAAACTGAGAAGTTTACGCACTTGCACACAAATGATTTCGTGATTTGGAATTCAAGTTGAGGGAAGAATTGGAGAACGGAGCGCACACATAAACCGAAACAAAAAATATGAACACCATGACTGGCGCCAAGCGCTCGGCCACCTGCTGGCCACTCGTCGTATCCTTTTAGCTGTTGATTATGTGCAGTTTATACATACTTGTCTGCAAACACGTCCATGTGTATGTATGTATGTGCAGTCTAGTGTATGCATGAATAAAAATGTAGAAGGCATAGTGCCACAGGGTTTTTAAATACGAACATTGAGAGAAACTTCGGCGCTTCATTTCTTCAGGTGATTTTAACTTTAAAGGTACAAAATTCTCCCGAATGTCAACTGAGAGGTTTCCAGTTCTGTAAAGAGCGTAGAATAGGCTGAATTCAATTTGAATAGAAGCTGCGACATTTTGGATATTTCGACCGAATTTATTATTACATATAAACAATTCACTTGAAGTTTTGACTGCCGACTCAGAGTTTTGGCAGTAATTTTTAATAGCAATGATAAAAATGAGAGCCTTGAATTATGTTCTGATGTTGCCAGATCACCAAAAGTTTGTTTGTATTTAAGTGCAAAATTGTTATGTCCCTATTGGGAAACCCAATACAAATGTACGACCATTTGGCTTGCTTCTATAGTTCTTCCTTCGTACTTTATTCTTCTCTGAGTAAGCAATTCTATTGTAAATAGCAGAAAAGTGACGGGTAAAGAGTAAATATAAATGTCTCAAGTAAATATTTGTTACGCCCACTCTGGACATCCGGAATGCAAACATGCACATGTAGATCAGTACGTATTCATATGGGCATATGTACATGTATGTTTGAATGCTGCAATTAATACATAAAGTGTATAAAGCCGCCAGAGTTTATTTTAGAATATTTACGCACAATCCATCCATATCTACAATTGGCTAAATGCGTATGTATATACCGTATGTACCTATGTATGTACATGCTAGGTGGGTGCTTTTTGTTTCACAACGTTCGAAAATTAGCCATTCGCTTCTATTCCGCCAAAGCTAAGCCCAGGGTTTGCAGGTTTTGGGTTTCAGAGAACTGCCAACGCTGTCCACTACTTGTTTGATGGGAATTGTGTGCTCCATTACTTTATCCGTACAGTTGTGTTCAAAAATATAGTAGTGTGAAATGAACACGTGTTCATTTGTGTTCTAAGAATAGAATGCAAAGAAGAGAATAGCGATTAGATCCCATTAGTTTTGCATTGGTTTTTGTAAGCTTTTGATGACTTTTGCGAAATGCACCGAAAAGTGACTGTTTATAATTATAGTAGCGCTTGGTGTGAGTGGTTGCAAACCAATTAAAATAATTTATTAGTACAACAAAAAACTTCAATAGTAAGTGTAATGTAGTAATTAATATTTTGGTGAATGGTTTCATTGGGTTTGTAACAATTTTTTATTCTAGTGGGCTGGGAAAGAATTGCACAGCTGAGAAAAGAGATTTGATAGTTAGCAGAGCAAAAGGTAAAACATATAAGCAAATCGAAAATATTGTTGGCTGCACACCTACAATGATGTTTAATGCGATTCATTATAAAAAAGCCAGAAAATCGAGGTAGAAAATGCCAAACAACCACTGTTGAAGATAGACGCAATGTGCGCTTTAGCAAGATAAGGCCGTCAGCATCATCTAAATTTAGAAAAAAGGAATTGAATCTCTCGGTCAGGGACGTTACAGTCCATCGTCGTATAATTGAGCAAAACCTAAATGCCAGAAGTCCTAGAAACTTACCCCTTTTGACTAGGAAGCATGTGGAAGGACGACTCAGATTTGCAAATGCTCATCTGGTCTGGCCCGCAGAAAAGTGGCGAAACATATTGTGAACAAACGAAAGCAAAATTGTTTTATTTGGTGGAACAGGCTCTAGGCAGTATGTACGACGTCCACCAAACACCAAACACCGAATATAATACTAGGTACACAAAGAAGATAGTTAAGCATGGTGGGCTAAGTATAATGATATGGGATTGCAATGGCGTTTGCCCTATCCATATGATAAATGGGATTATGGATAGACATGTTTATGTAGACATATTACAAAATACAATGCTAATATATGCCAGTTGGGAAATGCCTATAAAATGGGCATTTTAACAGGACAACGATCCTAGACATACGAGCTTGCGAAAGATTGGTTTGCATCCGAAAAGATCGATCTTATGCTATGGCCACCTCAGTCCCCAGATCTTAATCCGATCGAAAACTTATGAGGATATTTTAAACGGGTTGTGGCAAGTGCAAATGCTTCAAACAAAGCTGAGCTTTGGCAAGTGGTTCAGGAAGAATGATCTCAAATCCCCTTGAAGCGTTATCGATTCCATGCCCCGTTGATACGAAACCGTTATCAAAAATAAAGGCTATATACATAACTAAATATTAGACTGTATTAAGTATGAAGAACTCAAAAAATCATTTTTGAATGAAGTTATTCAATTGTGTTTTTCCTTTATTGTAACCACTACTATACACTTCTCAAAAGTCATCAAAAAAGTACACAAACCAATGGAAAACTAACGGTATCTTTTCACTATTCTCTTCTTTGTACGCTATTCTTAGAAATATATGAAAACCAGTTTAATTTGTAATGTTTAGCATATAGCAAAATGAATATGAAGGTTCTGCACTACTATATTTTTGAACACAGCTGTACATATGTACATACAGTGCACAGCATAAACCTTGATACCCTACTATGTATTTATAAGTATAATTTTAATAAATGTCACACATTTTATAGATTCTGAAAAACTTTATTAATATTTGCTTAATACACTTTGTATGCATTCGTAATGAAAAACAAAAAGAATCCACTTTGTGTGCTGCATCAACAACGGCAAGCAAAAATGTAACTGTAAGTAAGAAATTCGTACAGCAAAAGTGTTGGCTCGCACTTTGAAGTAGCCAATTGGCGAAATAACGGTAGTTTTGATTTACGGTGCTTCGAAATAATATTTGTTGGCACACTATTTTCAGTATAACGATGAAGTTCATTTATTCGCATCTGTGTTTACTTTTTTACGTGTCCAATAACTTCTCGAAAAGAATTGAGATCGGAGAGGAGAAAAAAGGTGTTGTACGCATGCATAAAGATGGAAAATCATACTGAGAAGTCGGGAAAACCATCGGCAGCTGTACAGCAACAGTGGAAAAGGTAATACAAAGATTCAAAAAGGAGAAAAGGATCGAAAATAAGTAGAGCTCAGGCCGTCCTAGAAAGATAACTGAGAGAGATAAACGCCTTATCTAGAAAACAATAGAAAAAATCCTTTTCGAAAGTGCTCCGAATATAGTTACTGTATTGCAAACATCTCAACACCATTATTTCATCGGGCACAGTGCGCAGGTCAATCAAGAGAAATGGATATAAGGCATGTATTGCTAGAAAAAAAACCTTTTTCAGTGATATTAATAGAAATAAAAGCCTCAAATTTGCCAGAACTTTTCAACTCAAAGAATTTGACTTCTGGGACAAAGTAATTTTCTCCGACGAATCGTAGTATAATATTTAAAGATATGATGAGCGTCTTAAAGTGTGGAGGAAGCGAAATGAGGAACTGAGTCCAAAAAATACAATTAAAGCGGTTAATCTTGTTTTTATTGATAAAATAATGAAAAAAGAAGTATATTTGAAAAGCCTTCAAGAAAACTTGTTATAAAAGGTAGGATATCAAGACTTCTGCTGTTCACTGTATATCTAAATTTTAGTCACCGGCAGCCAATCAAAGTGTCTCGATATTGACAAGCTGCAAAACATTGTTGTCTTGTTTCAATGAGACTGCAATAGCAGAAGAAAAAATCCACGTAAATGAACACTAAAGCCACCATTTTATATTAATATGCGCCAGCCCTACAAAAACACGCTGCGATAGATGGGTTTGAAATTTTTATGGGATTAGACAAGTGTTGGCAGGTGTATGCGCTTAGACGCGCCAAAGGCAGCAAACCCTCAACTAAGTCGCAGTGAAAACGTTATATTATATTAAATAATGCATCTTCTGACGGAGCGGTGAGTTTTTATCCATTCTGCCGCAAACATTTGACTGCCCTACCAGGTCTCTTCTGTCCTACATTGGCAAAGTACGACTAGCATCCTAAAAAAGAGTGCATATGAGCAAAACCTACTCTTCTTCTTCTTCTTCTTCTTGATTGGCGTGATTACCGCTTACGCGATTTTGCCGAGTTTAACAACGCCAGTCATTTCTTTCTCGTGCTAACCGGCGCTAGTTGAACACACCAAATGAAGCCAAGTCCTTCTCCAACTGATCTTTCAAACGTAGAGGAGACCTTCCTCTTCCTCTGCTACCACCAGTTGGTTACGCATCGAATACTTTCAGAGCCGGAGCGTTTGTATCCATCCCCGACGACATGACCCAGCCAACGAAGCCGCTGGATCTTTATTCGCTGCGCTATGTCTATGTCGTCGTAAAACTCGTACAGCTCATTATTCCATCGCTTACGATACTCGCCGCCGCCATCGTGCAAAGGTCCAAAAATCTTCCGCAGAATCTTCCTCTCAAACACTCCAAGGGACGCCTCATTGGATATTGTCATATTCTGTGCCATGGACGGACTTATAGAGTGTTAGTTTTGGTCGTCGAGGGAGGACTTTACTACCCAGTTGCCTACTTAGTCCAAACAAGCACTCCGTAGGATTTGAATGTCAATGTCAACAATGTCAGTCGTTATCGGTGTTAAAGGTGGTTTCTAAATAAACGTGGGTGCCGATACACGAGTGCGCCAACTGTTTGTTTGATGACAGGAGGTACTTCGTTTTATCCTCGTCTTTGCTTTCTTATCCCCATTCGCCTTGCTTCTTTATCCCGAGCGCGATTGTTAAGGCCGATTGCAATAACATCGGCAACCGCCAACAATTGTACGCTCTTCTGAAAAATCGTGCCTGAACGATTAAGTTCTGTAGCTCGCATGAGAAGTCACACGACAGCGAGTCACCCTGTCTGAAACCTCGTTTGGTATCAAACGGCTCGGAGAGGTCCTACACAATCCTGACGACGTGGCTGGTATTGAACAGCGTCATTTTGCATAGCCGTATTAGTTTTGCGGGTTTACCTTTCGTGGTGTCCAATGCAGCTTTAAAATCAACAAAGAGATGGTGTGTGTCGATTCTCCTTTCATGGATTCTTTCCAAGACTTGGCGTATTGTTGTTCTTTAGTCGTGTTATCGCTATTCTCACCTCGTCATGGTCGGGTTTTAAAATTTTTCGTTTGCTGGCAGCGACCCATAAATATTACTTTAAAGATGCTTAAACATTTATTATGGCCTAAAATACTTAAAGTAGAGTAAGACGTGACAAAAATTAAAAAAAAGAAATTTTGTCAAATAAGAAGCCCTCTACTATATATGTATGTATGTGTGTATTTTTATGCAGACGTATGTTTCCCTCGATGCGGCTTTCGCTCTCCGGCCTAGAGGATGAGGCTAATTACTGTGTTCTGCTGGAAATGGTGCCGATCGGCGATTGTCGCTACAAGTTCTCAGGGTCACAATGGATGCCAGCCGGTGGCGCGGAACCTCAGAGCCCTCAACGGATGTACTTGCACCCAGACAGCCCAGCATCCGGAGCTCATTGGCAAGCCCAGCCTATCCTCTTTAACAAAGTGAAGCTCACCAATAACACCCTGGATAGCAATGGCCATGTAAGTATCCTTACTTATATTCACCCAGATATGTATGTATTATGCAGGCCTTGGAATGGGTGTTAGAATTGTACATTAAATACCTGATCGCACTATCGTATAAGACGCACTTCCATGCTTGCATTGAAATGAATTGTAATGTACGAATATACAAATATGTGTACGCATGTTTTCAGATTGTTTTGGCCAGTATGCATAAGTACCAACCACGTATACACGTGATCCGAACTGCAGATTTAACTCAAATACCCTGGGCGCCGCAGCAAGCATTTTTATTTCCCGAAACCGAGTTTGTAGCTGTAACCGCCTACCAGGTTAGTAATGCATACATACATACATATCTTTGTAGATACATGAAATATATTTTTGTATGTGCCAACAAATATTAAAATAAATATGCCGACGGCATAGGAAGATTTCTAGGTGATCACACTTTTTAAGTATGGACTAATTACAGCTATTTTAATTACTCCATAAACTGTCTTCTTGGATAAGATTACCACTTATTCCGTTCTCAATTATTATGCTCCCGCGTGAAATCGCATGCTTAGAATGCATTACCTAGCGTATACGCTTGGAGTAAAGTATGGTTATTTGTTGTGCACAAAAAAGTGTGTATAACAGTTAAAATTACTAATAACAGTTACTTTTAAAGTGAATACGCATATGAAAGAAAAGTGGTTATAACTTTTTCACGCATCTATTTTAACTTTTTCACAGATGTAGATATGAAAGATATTTGTTGAAAAGTCCTTGATGTATGTACATATATTTTGTCTAATAATGCGCTGACAAAATAATACGAATAATACGAAGGTTGTGATACTACTGGCGCCACATGCAAGGTTCACTTTTATATATGTAGATAGTCAAGCAGCCATTAAATCAATTACATTGTTTGGTAAAACGTCCAAGGTCGTTCTTCAGAGCAGGGAAGCAGTAGAAAGGTAGGCAGCGAATTCTAAGGTACATTTCGATTGGGTCCAGGCCACAGGGGCATTGAAGGGAATGAAATAGTAGACGATATGGCGAAAAACGGCGTATTTCAGAAAGGCATGATCAGAAAATGCGGAACAAGATTGAAGAGTTGTCCACTTTCAGAAATGCTAAGGTCATGTGCAAACATAACGATCACATTCGTACTCGATTTGTACTATCACTAACACGAATAGATTGTACAGGGTGGGCCAAATAAGACCTAGCAGTATGCGCAGTTGCTCCATCTTGTTGAAATCACAAATTAGGATACTGCTCCGCCATTGGCCGCGAAAAGTTTTCAATCAATGTTCTATAAGAAGCTCCTGAAATCGATTCCAGCGTTTCATCCTCATTTTCGAAGAAATATGTACCGATAACTCTAATGGCCATAACACCACACCAAACACTACATTTACATAGATAGGTGCAACTGATGTTGGTGTGTTGCCCTTGGATATTCAGAGCCCCACAATCTACAGTTTTATTTGTTGACATGACCATTTAAATGGAAATGCGCTTCATCCGACATCAAAACATTATTTAAAAAATCAATTTGTGTGGCTAATTGTGTAAAACGAATAGCGTATTGTAGTCGTTGTTGGCGGTTCCATAATAAATTTCCAACAATTCAATTATAACCTACAAAAAGAGAAAAATAAATATGTCAAAAAAAAAAGATTTTTGTGTTTAAAATTAGTAGGTCTTATTTGGCCCACCCTGTATAACTATGATAGGCGTGCAGCAGCGTTTGCTTATAATGTGGGGAGCACGGCTCAAGGGAAGCTGTAGAGCATATCCTGCGTGATTCAGAACTTAAAATATCTGGGTGAATCTCGGTTTGATGGAATATCTAGTTTAGAAATGTCATATTAAATTTGCAATAAAAACAATAATGTAAAAATAAAAAACAGGATAATAATTTAATTTATTTCGGAAAAGGCATTTCTGGCATTATCCCGAAAGACTTTCATTAGAATTCGGCTAGCATTAATGCGTCGCCCAAGCAAAAACTACTGTGTCAATGCAAATTAAATACTCCAATCGAATTTGTAAAAAGTGAACATCCGTTACAGAGCTAAGCAATACTGAGTCACTGGAATTCTGCTTTCCTACTTGGTTCACGTCATTTCAGCTGACTCCTTTCATTCAAAGAACAATAAATAGTTTTCCAAACTCACTGCAAGAAAATTAAAATTAAACCTAATTATTTGACAACTGGTCGAATTGTTAGCAGATGTGTCTGAGTGGACCATATTGGAGTCACCGTTATTTTCATGGACTACGCGTACGTTATTTTAATAAATATAATGATAACTGGTGATATATAGTCCGGTTCACTTGAATAGAGGCAATCATTTGTATGGAAGAAAATGGTTATTAAGGCAACCAAAATATTATTCCATCTAACGGTATTTCGCAGCAGTTGTAATATTGTGCTTAATTTACTGGTTCATTTGAATAGAGGCACTAAACAAATAAGAAAAAAATAGTTATAAATGTCCCATTTTTTATTTATTTATTATTTTAAGCTTATTAGTTTGTGCTGCCACCTTGTTTATAAATTTCTTCGTAAATACGTTTGGATTTGTATAGCCTGGTAGCCTAATGGAATTTCAGATCAGACCATTTTAATGATTCGAATTAAAGAATTTTCGTTACTAACTTCAAGCCAAGAGACCACGCAAAATCGAAGTGGGTTTTTTGCGAAATTTATACAATTGCGGTTTTTTGTGATTTTGTATGCTTTATATGTGGCACTTTTAGAATAGTTCTTCAAACAGGGGATTCGCTGGGTGCAATATTTGCCATTTCTTTCATTTTTGCTGTAGAAATTGCAAACATTGCAACAAACTCGACCATTCCTTTTGGCAATTTTGCGATTTGGAAGTGCCTCTTCTTTCCCATTTTATTAGAACTAAGAAGTTGTCGACCAAAAACAAAGAATGCTTTAAAACACGGTCCCTTTTCAGAGTTTTAATGCGCGAAAAATGTAGGCTAACTGGGTGCCTCTATTCAAGTGAGCCAATAAATCAAGCACCATATTACAACTGTTGAAGTTTTGCTGCTGCGAAATACCGTTATACCTATATATATTGAGAACTACCGATATTGATGACTATAGTTTGTCAGCTGAGAATGGCAAACTGTGTTGACATTTCTGATCAGTAAAGTTTGGCAAGACATCATAAATCGTTTATCGTTTACTTTAAACAAATAAATCTGTTCGCGAGACTCATAGAGCGAAGTGTTGAAGAAGACGCCGAAATGTCCATTCGTCGTCGTTCTCAAATTGTTGGCCTTTGTCCTTCGATTAGGTAAAATATTTGGCGTAGGGATTTTGATTTATTATTCAGATTTTTTGGAAAAAGTAGTCAAAAATTAGACTGATTGAATGGACCATGTATGGATATCAATTCAACAAATAAATGCCATGAAATTATCTACCAGATCATAATAAAAAATGCATTCCAACAATGTCTCTGTTTTGTATTATAATTTTAAGTTCTCAAGATGCAAATGTTAAATAAAAGAAATTACAAAAATCGACAATGTATGTATGTATGAATGTATACACAGATTGCTTGCGGGATCTGCTGGACACCTACTCTCAAAAGGATCAAACAAATACACCCTGGTCGTCTAATTCAAATTAGCATGTAACGCCTCTAACAAACCCGAATCGCAACTAATTCTGGTGCGTCTACATTGAGTTTTTGTGCCAGCTCTATGCCTGAATGGATAATTTGGGCACTTGCTGTGTTTTTGTTTCCGCATCTTGGGGCGCCAGTCTTAACATACATACATATGTGCATACATAACTCATTAACCAAATCAATGTGCGTTTTTTAACTACTTCTACATACAGGCAAATTACGAAATCCGCTATGTCATGTTATTGTCTGACTCCGGATGGCTTGCCCATTCTTTCTTAAGAAGGTCCATTTGTTTAGTGGTAACCTCATGCCACATAACAGAGCATAGGTTTTTTATAAAGTAATTCTGTGCAACTTACGTTTAATACACATATGTACATATATATGTATGAATGGACATCGCCTATTGTAAATCGGACGGTCGCGAGACTTTTACTGGATTAGGCCACTTTGAGACTATTTGTGCATATATTAATAGGTAGACAAATTAATGCTGGCATACGTCTGTACATGCGGTTGCTTTTTACATTTTAACATCCAAATACATTATAAATTCGAAATTTTTATCTTTGCACTTTACATTTCACAGAATGATCGCATCACTAAATTGAAGATAGACAACAATCCGTTTGCGAAAGGCTTCCGCGAAACGGGCCAATCGCGAAGCAAACGTAAAATGTCTTCATCGCCTTCCGACGAGGACTCCGAACAACAGCAACAATCCCATCAACAAACAGGGCGCCACCACGGAGTAAGACAATTGCAATCGCAGCCTCAAGCACATTCCCACAGTCAGCGTGGCGCTGTCTCGCCAACAATGTCAACGTTTGCAGTGACCAGCGAGTCGGGATCATCAATTTGTTCCGATAAGGCAGCACAACCGAACAGCGACGACATCGCCTTTGTGGACGTTGACATTGTAGCGGATGCCGATACCGATGACGATGGACCACAAATTAAGCGCTTGAGATCAAATGAGTCTGCCGGCTCGATAGCATCGACACCGCTCGAAGAGATGATCGTTAATGCGCATGTGGGTAGCGAATGTGGGTCTAATTTATTTGTGGCTGAAGAAACGAGTTTGCAACCGACATTACTTGAATGGTCACAGCTGTCGGAGCAAACTGCCAGTATTGCCTTCGCCAACGGTGGCCCCTCGTCGTTCATGCAACATTTGCAGCAAAACATGCAATCAATGCTTCGGCCATCGCTGGTCGACTTGGCTTGCACCTACTTCGGCCGAGCACAGCCCGTTTACACACAACATGCGCACCTACCACATGTGGCTGCTGAAGATCAAAACTTGTCCATAGCGATGCCACCAGCTTCCGAACATTTTCCGTATCCCTCGTTCGTCGATGGATCGATGACAACACGTGCTAACGAAATCCCTTCCCATTCGCTTGCCACTGACACAAAGGACTTGCCACAGCGCGCCATTGAAGATAATGAGAGAAAAACAATACCTACTCTGCAGTCAAATGTTACACAGGTGGTGCAACTGGAAAGCACAACGAGCCATTCGCCACCAAAGCGGAAAGGATTTAGCATTTCGGCCATTTTAGGAGGTGGCAGCTAGTACAACCGGGAGGCTGGAGGCTTATTCTTAAGATTTAGAGGACATATTTATATATTTATGTGTAAATATCAGTAAGCAATTTCCTTTTTAAAGATACTAGTTTTGTGAAGTTTGTTTTAATATATGTTAATGTATGTGTATTTGTATTGTGTAGATATCTATGCGCTTAACTGTAAATAAGATAATCATTGTCTACGATCCAAGTCATTCGATAATGTATTGAGTAATTTTATTCAATTCAGAGTATTTTGGAACTAAAAGCGTTTTCTTTAAAAAAAGTTCACTCCATTTTCGTAATGTTGCCATATGCCCCTAGTAAATGTTACATATTTCATAAAAAAAACAAGAAACATTCAACCCTTTCACAGATTATATATTCTATTACATACATTTTTCACAACTATTTTGACGAACTGGTGTACACAGATAAATTAGAGAAAAGATAATTTTGAGAAAAGAACACCAAAATTGGGCAGCCCTGGAAGAAGGGCAGAATAAATGCGGCATTACTACTACAAAGGAAAATGCTTATAGCGGAACATTTTAGACTGACTGATAAAAAACGCTCTAACGCTAAAATCAAATGCAAATCCCATAAATGCAATTCACAATTAAGTGTAACTGATCTGGCATCATGAGAATGGCAAGTTACGTTGGCAAAACCAATATATAAATCTTGTATGCTATGCCATTCTATGCATTCAATTGTGAACTGCCCTATATTCGTAATCTTCTGCATACTTACATACATACTATATAGTATATAATTGTGTTAAGTTCGTTTGTTCGACAAGCAAAGCCTTACGAAGTTCTGCACCGATTCAGCTTAAAGTCATAGGACACATTAAACTTGAAACTGTGCCCGTTTTAGACAAAATTAAATTTCGGTAGAAGGCGCTGAAGTCTAGCGTATTTACTGTCTGATTTCTTTCATATTTGGAATTTGCATTTCTTAGACAAAAATAAATGTACTGCCCAAAAAATTACTTGTTAGATGAAGTTAGGTTGAGATATTATTCAAAGCCCTATTTACAGCTCGATTTATTTCATATTTATATTCAGAATATTTATTAGACGAAAAGAAATGTACTACACAAAAGCTTATCAGTAGGTCACACTGGGTTTAAAAATGTTGCAAACTCGTTTTAATAAATAATTTGGTTCATATACAATAACTGCCCTAAAGAAATATACTGACCAACACCCGATTGAATAAGAGGCTCGATATTCGGGATATTTCCAAAAAATTTCGTTCCGATTCAATTTAAGTTTCTCAAAGTATTGAAAATTTCGGAAAAAACATATTCAACTTCCATCAGCTTATTAGGCTCCCAAAGTGACTACATCACCATATAACCAATGACAGATCCTGAATATTTTACTTATGACGAGCTCTCTCAATCAGTAGATCTTTAATCAGCAGGTCCTGGAGAAATGCAGTGGATGAGATATTTAGCGGCCTATCTTTAAGGCGTTACATTTAGATTAAGCAAAAAACGATGACAGGTAATCAGCAGGTCTGGAAAACATTTAGTCCATGAGATATTTTACAGGATGTCTTTTACCCTGTACCCAACACATTTATTTGATAGTAACTCTGCGTTTGGTGCGCATTTAATTCTGTGGGTAATTAAAAGCAGTCGATTTTATGCCGAAATTTATTTATTTCACATTATTCATGATATATACTCGTAGATTATATTTAGGTAACTTTAGGCAATTAATATTACAAAAAAAAATTAAAACAAATAAATCCAATTTATAACAAAAAGCAAATTATTAATATTTTTTAAAAGTATTAAAGGATTACTAAAGAGTTATTCATAACATTGATCAAAATCACATCTTTCATCATTCGTACAATTCAATATTTGCAATATCTTTTTACTAATTTTGTCAAAAGTAAGCAAGTACTCTCAGTAAATTTGAAAAAAAATTGTGTGTGACGTCAAAGTAGGTACATAGGTAGGTAGCTGGGTGGTGGCTGCCAATATGACGCACTTAGACCTGTCGTAGGTCCATTGTGATACCACTGGTACTTATCCTTACACTATGGGATCCCTTTTAAACCATCCTGTGGCTTTTATAAACGGGCTTAACTTCGTTAGTTTAAGATGCGCTATGTATATCCGCTACATCCGTTAAAAATGCACTACCAAGCGTGTAAAGTCTTCTCCTAGCCAATCCTTCTCACTCACAAAGGGGGTGTCTAATAATTTCCTCCTCTTCTGTATTATAGCAGCTTTTATAATCGTCGTCATAATCGTCGTCGCTTTTATATTGACGTCAGAAACTTGTGCAATTTATTCGTGTGTTGTTAGCGTAATTTCTTCTTCCTCTTACATTCTTATTCGCATTTTTACATTTCTTGATTAATGAAAAACTGTTTCGATCAATAATATTTCTGCAAATAAAATCCCTGTCATGCAAATCCCAAAGGATGCTTAGACTTTTTTCTGAATGAATAAAAATTAAGAAATATTAACGAAACTTTTGTGTGCAAATGTAGGTGCGCACGATTTATTCTATCATTCAACAATTACATCGACTCATTCCTCTTCTTCTTTTCGTCTGTTTATTTCTGAGCTGGATTATCTAAATCATTGGCGATCTATGCTTACATAAAAAATAAATTAAAATTCTTGTCGAAAAATCTCAGAAGTAAATATTATAATTCTATAGGCGACTCGCAAAACAACTTGTGCGCGTGCCTAAATTAAAAAATTAACTCATCTTCAAAATCGACTTTATCCCAGCGATCTAGTACATTCGTCGGCTTCAAACACGCACTTCATCTTTAGAGTCCATCTAACATATCTGTGCATGCATACCTACGCAGACATAAACGTAATACATACTTACATAAATGTTATTACTATGTAGACACAAACGTAATCCCTATTAATTTAGAAGTAAGTAGGTACTCGTAATACACCACGTCGACAAGTTCGACATCATCATTAGCATCATTAACAAGGGTCCTTGTATGTTAGTAAGTATGTGCGTCATTTTCCTTACCATGAAATGTGGTTTCAACCCTCGATAATATCATCCACAGACAAAAGTCAGCAATCCTCCTGTGTTTAGAGAACATCTCTAGGGGCGAATGACGCATTAATATATTAAACCAAAGCAATATTTATAAATTTAAGTGAGTGCCACCAACAAGGACCTACCGACATGCTTATGTACGAGAATGTGTATGCACATACACACATATACATAGTATGGTGTGTATTTATGCCCATCGAGCCACATGCAGAAGAACTCAGATATTTTATATAAAAAGAAAATTATCAGTGAAAAGTAAATTAGCTGATTTGTGTACCTCGGCCCAGACGGAGGCAGAAAGCCAGCGGTGCTTCAAACCAAGTTTACGATGACATGCAGAACCGCCCCTCTCGTTTTCTGCGGAGGAAGCAAAGGCAAATACTATACATTCGAACAACTTACGAGTATGTATGTATGTATATAGGAAAATAACAATTTTATTGCGACGCCCGAGCAAACCACAGCGATGGCGACGTAAAATGAGTTGTAGGAGACAAAGGGCAAACAAACACTATGTAAGTGAAAATGCACCATGAAGAATAAACGAAAATAAACAAGTTGATAATGCATGAAATTGGCCATCGTTCGGAGACTCGACTAGGCGCATCCGCTGCCGCAGTCACAGTCACAGTAGCCGTCGGCAGATGCAACCGAATGCAGCAACAGATGTCGGCGTGCTTGTCATTGTCGTTGTTATATTGGCGATGATCTGCCATTGAATCAATGCCGGCAATTGATAGTTGAAGATGTCAAACAAAACACGGCGTTGGCAATTACAACAATTGTTATTGGTGCTGTCATTTAGCGGCTGTTGCTGCTGCTTCTGCTACTGTTGTTGCCGCTTTTCGCTTTTCGCTTGTTGATTTTATGTTATAGCCTTGTAGTATTGTTCCCATTTCTTGTCTCTGTTACTGTACAAATGCATGTCGTACTATTTTATTTAAGTGTAGGATTACTTTGAGGTTGGGGAAATGGTGAAATCGGATATTTAAATACTCGTAAAACACCAATTAACAAGTAAATTAATTTGTGTAAGGGGTACAATGGGGGAGTAGAAGCTCTAATGAGTTGAAATACGAAAAAAAAGAACTGATTTATTTTTTTAAATTTAGGTAAGTATGTATGTGTGTTACATACATAGGCGGATAAATAATGTAATGTGATCGCTTGTTTTCTTATAGTCGCAGTTGTTACTTACTAATAGCAAGGAACGGATTGGTAAATGTGTGCTTTTAAGACCAATTGTAAGTATCTACACACATATGTACATATGTATGTATGTATGTGGTATTTGACGGACTACTCTCCTCCGAATCGTGGCACGCGTCTTACAAATGTCTTACAAATGGAGCACCTATACATTTAAGAGAGATATTTCATGACTGAAATACAGAAGTCTGGAGCGCAGGACCAACCGAATGGTAGTGTTTTACATTCATACATACATACATACGTATAAGGAATATTAAGAGAATACATTCAAAGTGCGGAGCGAAATTTTTACATTACTTGTGTATTGTACAAGATAAGTACGAGAATACTTTCCTCGATCGCGTATGCGTATTACCACGAATTAAATCTATATTCGATTTCATGACTTTATACTGGATACGTTTTTAATACAGCAGTAGCAAAAACAAACCGGAAGTTTTGTTGTCAACTAGTTGAAGTAGATTTCCCAAAATGGTTATCAACGTATAGGTAGTATTTTGATTTAAATAAACTACACATACATACATACATATGCACACATACATATATGCTGGTAGCAATGAATTTTAGCTCCATCTTCGTAACATCAGTTTTAGATTTATACTTAGTACATATAGATATACATACATACTATATGTATGTGCAAGGCGGCCGCCATAGCGTTGGTGCGTGACTACCATTCGGAATTCACAGAGAAAACGTAGGTTCGAATCTCGGTGAAGCACCAAAATTAAGAAAAACATTTTTCTAATAGCGGTCGACCCTCGGCAGGCGATAGCAAACGTCCGATTGTATTTCTGCCATGAAAAAGCTCCTCATAAAAATATCTGCCGTTCTGAGACGGCTTGAAACAGTAGGTCCCTCCATTTGTGGAACAACATCAAGACGCACACCACAAATAGGAGGAGGATCTCGGCCAAACACCCAAAAAGGGTGTACGCGCCAATTATATATGTATATATATGCAGGGTAAACGATATGAAGTGTTACCAACTTCACACTGCTTGTATGTGTAAAACAGCTCATGACATCAACGTCAAAATTATTCTAATGTCAGTTCAATATATTGTTTATAAGCCATCAAATGCATTTGCGTCTCAGTTTTGTTGAATTTTTTTTTCTGTGATGGAATTCAAACGTAATAGTGTGATTGCGTTATATTTGGCAGGAAAATCACAACCAGCCATTGTTCGTGAGCTCAGTCACCTCAAGGTGAATAAAATGTTTGTGTATCGCACTATAAAACGTTACATTGATACTGGTAGCATTGCAAAACGCTATGGAGGGGGACCAAAAACAACCCCAACAACGCCAGAAATGGTTCGGAAAGGGAAGGCTCGACTTGAACGAAATCCACGTCCAAGCGGAAGAAAAATGGCCAAAGAACTGAAAATATCGCAAGACAGCATTCGACGCATATTGAGAAATGAACTCAAGGTCAAGGATTACAAGTTCACCCCAGCAAAAAACAGTTCGGTGCGAAAGAGCAAAGGAGGGGTCGCGCTTGCACGAACGCGGCGAATTTCCTAACATTGTGTTTTCTGAAGAAAAAAATTTCCCAATTGAGCAGTTCATAAACACTCAAAACGATCGTGTTTGCTTGAGCGAACGCTCATACGAGAATTTGAGCCTACGTATGGCCACTCGAAGCAATTTCCCATCGCAAGTAATGGTTTGGGCCGCAGTGACCGCTGATGGACGCTCTCCAATCGTTTTTATCGAGCCTGGTGTCAAAGTGAATGCGACTTATTTTCGGGAAAATGTTTTAGAAGCTGCTTTGGAGCCTTGGCCACGCAAACATTTCGGTCGTAGACCATGGACGTACCAACATGACTCGGCACCGCCTCATAAAGCTCGTGTGAACCTTCTGGTCCATTTTGGAGAGCAAGGTGAGGACTAAAAAATATGCCAGTATGGATGCGCTGGAAAAAGCGATTATACGAGAATGGGCCAAAATACCTCAAGATCACATTCGTGCAGCATGCAACTCATTTTTTGACCGTTTGAAGTCTATAGTCAAGGCAAAAGGTGGTCATATCGAGCTAAAGTAAAAATATGTTAAAATTTTAATCAGTTTTGAGCAATTTCGTGTTTGAAATCAATAAAAACTAATTTCACACAAAAAGATTATGGTGCTTTGAATAGGTAACACTTCCTATCGTTCACCCTGTTAAGTGCAAGGGTGTAGCCAGCTAATCACAAAGGGGTGCCAAATTGTATTGAAGATTCCATTTTATTTAGAGCATTAAAGGCATATAAAAAAGCCAAATGATAACAAGTTTTCGCGGAAGTATCTAAAATGAGATATTTTTATTCCACCTATTTCGTCATACTAATTGTCAACCAAGCCTTTACTCTGCTTGGAGCGAGGGGTGCCGCAAGTAAAATTTCAAGCGCTTGCCTGATTTTTGGGTAAAATTCCGTTTGTGAATAGCCACAAAACAGATCCGTATTTCCTTGTTTTGGCAAGCTTATACCACCATTGTATTTCTTTCTCTATACCATCGACATGATAACAAACAACATCGAGAAATTCTAGTTTTTAGAGAGTCAAAATTTATATTTCCAACGAGGTTCCGCAGCCAAGGAAAATGCAGGATTGTTTCGCTTCGAGAACCTGATGATGATATTAAGGAATCTAAGTAAGGCCAAAAGGTTCGCTATTAATATACGGATACAGTTGTGAAAGGAACAATAATTTCAATTAAATACTTTTCTGCTAACTCAAAGGGGTATTTACGTATAATATTGAAAACTACATCGGCGGTCGATCAGCACCTTCCCCCTGGCTACGCTCTTTTATTTATGTGTATAAATGGACACTTCGTTAGGAAAGAGAAAATGCTATCCGTGTTCAATTTGAGATAAACAAACGAGAGAAGGACTAGTCGCATCCTAAACAAAAGGTACGCTTTGTTCTCAGCTTTGTTCACATGCGACCTGAGGTGGCTACAACAAAGTTTTACTGTAAAGAAAGTATTACTTGCTCTGGAACAAAGAAAGACTCACTTCTTAGCAATACAAATACAGAAAGAATCTATATACATATACTTATGCCGTTGGCCGAATATGCGATATTGAAGATCCTGTAATTGTTACCATTATCCTCGCGTAGTGCCATGAAAAGTAACACGCTCAGTAATTGCCATCCCAATTGTTATGTTATTACAATAAATTACAGATTTGCATAGCCTCCTCTTAAATACAAAGTCGTTCACAATGCTGCATTCACAACAAAAGTATTGAGCCCGTGGACTATAGGCTGCCACTTGAGTTTCCATGCTAATACCTCTTGAAACTACTATACCCCTACAATGCACTCAACTGCAACCATTCTCTTCTTAACAATGTCCGTTGTGGTAGTATTAGTTTTTGTATTCTTTTGACCAACCTAATTTAATGTATGCACATACACACATATTTATCTGCCAAACAATAAAACCACTCAAGAGCTGAAGGTTTCATAATATTTCTTTTTGTTGTTGGATTTGGCTGGCTTGAAAGACCTGACCGTCATTGTTTGTTGTTGGTGAAAAATTTTGCCCGCAGACTTGTTGCTTTTCCTGAACCACTTTGACGCCAGTTAGAACGGCGTTATATTTACTCGCCTGAATATTTCTATTCGGAGACAAATCCATGTTCACAAGCACAAATACTAAAATACCATGCGCATATCTGTATGCGTATGTATGTATGTATGCATATATATGTATGTATGTTCATAGATAAAATGTTTGCAATGGTGCAAACAATTTGATGCACCAAAATTCTAAAACAATGGAAGTAAATATTTGCAAATACAATTTTGCGGCTTGTTTCATGTTGAAATATCCAATAAAATGGATAGGTGAGCATTAAATTCCAAGGCTTCCACAATCATACGAGATCAATTTAGGGCAGGGTAATGATAAGTAGTGCAATATAACAATATTATATAATTGTGTGGCGTACATAATCTTATTTTATGTATGTACAGACGCATATGTCTGCTTCTCTTTCAATTTGAGATGTATGTAAGTATGTACATATGTACGTGTGAAATTTTTCCGGCAATGGAAGTGGCCCATAGTTTTTGCCTTTTTCAAAGGATAACAAATACTTAGCGAAAGCTCTTGGCGCCGCTATCAAAATAAATATTTTTCTAGCTACTACTTACCTGTTGTTAGCTTACTCTGACTCTGACTGTTAGCGAAAACTTTATTACCAGCAAATTTTGTTACCCAAAATTGTTACCACTTCTAATAACCACCATTCTGGAGCTCTGGTAATAATGTCAAAAGAGAAAAGGACGATTTTGACATGGCAAAAAAATTAACCACAATTTTAGCAAAACAAATGAATATGGTAATGAACAAGTCAGCAAATGATTGGCTCAGTGGAGCGTAAACATTAACTGCTTTCGATTTATTGCATTGTTTTTAAAAGTTTTCCTCCTGAAAGTATAAAAAATATAAGCAAATAGTCCAGGCATGTGAGCTAACGGCTAGAAACGAAAGAGGAAGCAACTGTCATAAATAAACATGGGCAACACTGGAAAAGAGCACTTAATTAGTATTAGTAATGAAACTCGCCTAGTATAAGAAATGAAAGTTGGCAGCATTAAATATAGTGAGTTATACTAGTTTTATGAGGTATAACCATAGGCGGCCGCCGTAGCCGAATAGGCTGGTGCGTGACTACCATTCGGAATTCAGAATTCAGAGAGAACTTAGGTTCGAATCTCGGTGAAACACCAAAATGAAGAAAACGTTTTTTTCTAATAGCGGTCGCCCCTCGGCAGTCAATGGCAAACCTCCGAGTGTATTTCTGCCATGAAAAAGCTCCTCATAAAAATATCTGCCGTTCGGAGTCGGCTTGAAACTGTAGGTCCCTCCATTTGTGGAACAACATCAAGAGGCACACCACAAATAGGAGGAGGAGCTCGGTCAAACACCCAGAAAGGGAGTACCCGCCAATTATTTATTTATATAAATTTAACTCGCTACTAGCGAGTCTTGCTCGATAACTTTGTTGCTGGTTTTATATGAAAATTTCCCACCAAGCGAACAGAGAAGTGTTCAATCGAAAGCAGTTATTGTTTGCAACAAATTTTTGGTAGGACCTATGACCCAAAGGGCAGAGCTGTTGTTTGCGTGTCTTTTGATAGCACTTAATCAAAACAATGCCAAACCAAACTAGCAAAATATTGTTTAAATATTGTTCCTGAGTAACCTAAAAGAGTAACTGCTCTGCCAAAGATGCCACATTTGTTCTATCCGCAGAGGGTTTTCATCATTAACAAAACCAAAAGCATTAAACTCGACATTATGATAAAGCATAAATAAAAAAATAAATGTTTGATTTTGTTTTTGGCGGAATTCGCGTGTCCAACTTCCTTTTATTTCCAAAAAGTAAGTAAACAATGGCGAGCAGAAATCCAAAAGGGTGTAAAAGTTGTTTGTTCTCTAGAGCGTTATAAACATATACGATTTTTGTGAACTCATCTTAAAAAAGATCTTTTAATATCGCCTCATTTTTAGCAACCAACTCTGGGCTCTCAATATACATACATACATACATATATAAGTACATATAAACCTTGAGAGAGAAAATGTATTTATAATAGTTGTCATCTTTAAATTTTGTTATTTACCATTTAGACGAGACCCCGTTGTCGTAGTTCTCTTCTTAAAGTACTGGCCAAATGTTCCACGCTCCATTGCAACCAAAATTTTAACCGCTTGATTTTGGGTGACTTACAATTTTCAAAACAGCATTAATTTTGCCAGCCATTGTAGCACATCCGTTAAAACCTAGTCCCACACATTTTGCAGGAATAATAGTATTTTCCTTTCTCGAAAAAATGTCACCTCATAATACGGAAAAATTATGAAATTATTGTCATACGCCTTGCGAAATTTTATGTATTAGATTAGAACAACAAAATTCAGTCCTTATTTATTAACATCTTGATCAAAAAGTTCCCGGAATATATTCAGAAAATTCAAAATACAAGTTTATTCCTCAAAACCTATGTTATCACCTTCGAAGTACTCCCCATGAAGTGCAAAGTACTTATGCCAGCGTTTGATCCAGCTCTCGGAACATTTCTGGAATTCTACTTTCGGCAAAGCCATCAGAGCCGTCTTCGATTTTTCCATTACTTCCTTTCGGCTGATAAAACGCGTTCCCCGTAGTGGTTTTTTGACTCGATCAAACAGAAAATAATTGCGGGGAGCCATATCGGGGAACTCGATTACTATTGGGTGGTATTCGTTTCGTTCTTGGACACTCTGCGACGGTGCAAAATCCACGAATTGTTTCCTCCCAAACCCTTTCTTTTTTGGCAAATCACTTCCCCTAAGCCCCTCATAACACCGAAATAGTAGTCCGCATTAACCGTCTGACATTCTGGCAAAAATTCGTGGTGCACAATACCGTTATAATCCGTTGGTCTTGGTTCATTCGTAACTCTGCACTCACTCGCCTAATGTCTGGACTGCGTGGCGCACTCATAAACCCACGTTTCGTCTCCAGTAATGATGCGTTTAATGAATGTTACGTCGGAAATTGTGTCTTTGGCGATATCAACGCGGTCTCTTTCTTGCATGAAATTCAGATCCTTTTGGGACCAACTTTGCAACAACACGGCCCGAACCCAAATCATTAATTCCAATGTCCGGAACGAGTCCATAAGCAATGTTCGAGTCCTCTGCTAGCTCTCTAATGGCTAATTAGGGGTTATTCATCAACTTTTCGTTCACTTTATTGATGTTTTCACCTGGCATTACGATCGTCATCCTCGATGGACTCACGAGTTCTTCTAAAGCGCTCATGCCACTCGTAAATTTCTGTTTTTTTAGAATATCTTCACCGAAACATTTCCCTTAAGTACATTTTTAACGCAAAATTTAATTCAAACTCGTTGTTGCAAATTTAAATCCAAAAAAAAAAAACAGCAAAAGCAAAAAAACGGAACTCAAATCAGTAGAAGGTTACCTCGCGGTTGTTCAGGAAACCCTTTGATCAATGTGGTATATATTGAATACCATAATATATGTATGGATATGTACTTATATATTAAATGTAATAAATAACAATAAATAAAATTAAACAATTTTCGCAAGTTGTCGCACAACTATTTGGACGCACTTGGGTATACAAATAAATTAAAATCACCTGGACAACGCTTACCCTCACTACAGGATCCGGCACTCAAAGTGTAACCAATTAAAAAGGCCATAAATTTAGTTTGGAAAATTACTTTTGTTCAATTTAAAGTAAGAAATGTGTAAAAATAATATAAAATTAAGAATCCATTTACGATATGGCCCGATATGGCCACGTTTTGTCTTGACTGTGGTTTTGAGTCGGTCCAGAAACGAATCGCAAGCTGCCCGAATGGGACTTGCAGGTATTTTGGCCCACTCGTGGACAAGGGCTTTTTTCAGCGCCTTGAGACTGGTGAATCTTTTAGTTCGGACCTTACTCTCCAAAATGGCGCAAAGAAAATAATCCATCGGATTCGCGTCTTGTGAATTTGGGGCCCTTGTTTGGGCGTTATGAAGTTTGGAACGTTGTTTTTTAGCCATTCTTAGTTCACTCGAGACGTGTGAGACGGTGCCGAGTCCTGTTGAAACGTCCATGGTCTGTCACCGAAATGTTCGTCTGCCCACGGCTTCAAGGCAACCTCCAGATTACTTTTCCGATAATATTTCGCATATACCTTGACGCCAGGCTCGATGAAAAGGATTGGAGAGCGCCTATCTACAGTTACAGCGGCCCAAACCATTACCTGTGTCGGGTGCTGCCTCCTGGTGGCCAATCGATGACTCAAATCCTCATATGAACGGGCGGTCAAATATACCCTATCGTTTTGGGAGTTTACGAATTGCTCAATTTGAAATATTTTCTCGTCAAAAAACACAATGTTCGGAAATTGATCGCTTTCGGCCAAGCGAAGCAACTCCTTCGCTCTCTCCAGTCTGACTTGTTGCTGTTTTGGTATGAGATCATACGCCTTTTGGATCTTGTAAGGCTTGACTTTGATATAATTTTTCAGTAGGCGGCGGATGCTATGGTCAGATATTTTCAGTTCTTTCGCCATTTGATTGGTACTTCGTCGGGGACTACGCTCAAGTCGCTACTTCACTTTTTGAACCATTCATGACGCTGCATTCTTTCGATGACCACCTCCATGACGTTTCGCGAAGCACCAGTACCATTGTTACGAGTAATGGTGCGATAAAAAACACTTTATTTACTTTAAGGTGCTCGAGCTCACGAACAATCGCGGTTAGTTCGCAGATACAATAATATTTAGAATTTATTGTTTGATCAATTTGCAAGTAATTCACAAAAAAACTCCTTTCGTATCCCAAAAAACTGATGCTAACACCTTCTTGGCCGTTTTCTGGACAAGAACTCGTTTCGGAGCCGAAGAACCAGGTTGGCATCACTCTTTAGCCTCTTGTTTTGATTTAGGATCATGGTGATAGACCCAAGTCGCATTCATAGTGATGAATCGACACACAAAATTCACTTTACCCGTTCGAAAACGCTCTAAATGTTGCTGAAGAGTCGCAATCGAATGTGTTCCTTCCAAAAATAAAAATTCAATCCCTGCGCGATACCTGATTTTTCCATTGTAGAAATGACTCTTAGTATCGACGTCTAAATGGCTTACAAACTAAGAATGAACGCCCTCTCTTATCGAACCGCAAACCTTATCAAACAACCTAGTAATACACGTTTCTAATTTGGACCCAAGGCTGTGATCATTTTATTAAATGTATTTGTTTTATTATTTCTCTCAAATTTTAAACGTCTTAGAAATCAGTTTTAGAACTAAAGTTTGAAAATATATGGACTTTTGGACTTACATATGTGACTTTAATAGGTTTTGCTTTAAGGTCTATAAGTTCTGATTTATCATAGAAAAATTTAGCATTTTGTTGAGCTTTTATTATACACACAGATTGCACAAAATAAGGCTATAAGTGATTAATTGATTAAATATAGTATATCGAGAAAAGGAAGCAACTTAGCAGCTGAAAGAAAACAATTCTAAATCGACTTAAGTTGCTAAATGTAATGCTAAAATAAAACCAAAGGTTGTTGTGTTGGAAATTAAATAAATAACTTCCAATGTGTTAATCGTGCATAGTTGCTAGCTCAGGTTACGGTTCTTATATCCCTATTCCGTGAGCTCATAATTTTCAAAAAGGTACAGAATTTCGTGACCCGGTGTAGACTTCTCCCAAGAACCTTTACCACTTTTCCTTAATATACCAAAAAACCTGACTCTATTGGATACTATCCAAAATCATTCCCAAACCCCTAAGGTGGCACTCGATGAGGCTAAAAAGGTTTAACACTACAAGGTCTAAAGTCTGTACATAGGCACACACACATATCCATAAATACATCTTTCAAAAGTCCCAACAGCCGTCGAAACTCCACATTCAGCAATAAACCTTAACTGAAACCAACAAAACAAAAAACAAAAGAAAATGCAATAACAATGACATGAAGATTGAGTCTGGCTGTTGAGCTTGGCGCCATCACTTAAGATGCGGTATTCTGTGAAGTGCTGATAAGCGTGCACTCAATCACTATTTACACTCGCTTTTGTACCTACATATATAAACATGCATACACATATACAGCCATGATAAGTATGTACAAACGTGTTATCCGCAACTTCGGTTAAAAGAAACACGAATATACATATTTTATTTATTTTTTGCATTGCATTTTGTGCTGTTGCGGCGCTACTACCGGAAGCGAATCCCTTTCAGAATTGTCGAGAAAATTAGAAGAGACTTTGGCAACAACATTAAGTCAAAGTTAATGGAGAGGGCTTCGAGAAAAGAGTAGGTATTGCTGCAAATAACTAGACGATAGGTAAATCCCAGGCGAATCTATTAAAGGTGGAAACAGTAGGCCAGCTGATTTGTTTTTTTTTTTTGCGCTTTTTTTTTCGCCGTGTACTTTCGGATGTCAGTATAAATAATGAAAATAATGAGAAAATGCGCAATTTGTTTTAAATAAATAAATTACTTCTTTATTTTCTACTTTGACATGACATTCTAATTTATAAAATGTTGTTGTTGGCCTAGTGCCACCACCACCAAGAATTCGCCTTGGGTAACCTCACACAAAAGTTAAAAGTAAACTTTGTCATATTGTTACTTTTTTTAATCCAAAAAAAAAGAAAACAAAACAATAAAAACACAGGCACTCAATCCTCAAAACCAAACTCAGACTTCATGTGGGGCAAAAATATGTATGTATGTACAAAACGCAGGACGATTCCCCCAATTCCATTGCAGCAAATCATTAGATTAAAACTAAAGGAATAGATGGAATCACATCAATAGATTATAACTGAGGCATATTGAATAGGTAATAGCAGTAGAGTAGCTAATTTATTTTTTTTTTATTTGGGCTCTAAATTGCCATATTTTGTTTGAGTTACTCCAAACTAACAATCTTTGTTTATAGATTTTAACATTCGAGGGACCAAGAGCAAAAACAAAATACATTGCACTTGTTGTTATTGTCGTTGTATAACCAATAAAAGGTTTTTACGAGTATCCAAATTTGGCATATATGTATGTATGTAGGTTGACCGGCCCGTTGACTCGAACCCGATAGCTCACAATTTGCAAGTAATAAAGCGAGAAATTGGTTTAAGTAACCTAAGAATGCAGAAAGTAAAGCATAAAGACGGGACAAAATATGCCGTTCCAAATACGTTTGTGCGTAATGTGTATCAGAACAAACGTTAACCCCAAACAAAACAAAAACGACATGTAGCATAGGACCAACCACTTTCATTTTTTGTTCGAATTTTTAATATCTTTGAAATAAAACTTTAAATTTAAATAAATGAAAGAATTTTCACCAAAATAATTCGTAGATTTTCCTTTTCGTCCGAAACGGGACCTTAGCACACTAAACTTAAAGATCATTATTTATACAGACACACACACATATGTAGTTATATATATAAGTTACCGTGCATATAAGAAAGTATGTGTGTAAGTTCCAACACACGTCCATAAGTATTCTGCAAGCGTTTTGTTGTTAGCATTTCTCATTTTTGTTGCTTTGATTCCTGTAATAAACACGAAGCATCACTTCCGCGCAGCAATGGCGAACAGAAATGGCAGACAGTTTACCAGACAGAGAAAAATGATATAATCTGGTACAGCCAATCAAAATGAAGCGACAGTTACAAGAAAGCCGCACTAGGGCTGCCAACACAAAGAAACAAAAAATATTCAACTGTAAAGTTTTAAAGCTATTATGCGTTGTTGTACCGCAAGTGCCACACCCATAATTTTAATTAATAATAAAAAATAATATAATATAATTTCAATTGGTCCAATCTCGACGAATAGATGATACTTCTGTTAATTAAAAAAAATTGTTTCGAATGCCGGACTGGCAATGAAGTAAAAACATTAAGTGCTTCTTGCGGTCCCACATTCAAAAGCGCTAATATCATTTAATATCCCGGCAAAGCGAAACAGAAATTAATTTTTCAAAGCGGAAACAAAAAAAATGTTTACTATATTTTTACTAAAATTACATTTACTGATAAGCGAAAAGTAGAAATAAGGAAAAGTGAATGTCTTACCACGTATTACATTTGGGGAAAGGGTTTTGGAATCGGTATCTGTGCATACCAGTGCAAATTCGGGCGAAGATCGTTGACACAAGTAAGAAACTTTTAGAATATTATTTTTTTTAATAAAACTGGACGTTCTACTTTTAATTTCATTGATTATATTCAGTTTATTGAATTTCGCTTTTATACTTATGCACATTCAACATAGTTCCCAGATGTTCCATTAGCATTAATATATGTGTAAAATAGACAAATATTACATTACGACAATGCTATTTATGTAAATTTTTTATCACAGTTATCTAAAACTCCCAAACATAATAAATTGCACAACATTAATGAGAAAACTGCGAAAGTAAACCACACATTATTTTTGTACACAAAGGAGAATGTTTGAAAAGCGATACCTTAATCCGAATTATAGTAACAAACACTTTTGAATATATAACGCAGAAAATCACTACGTTGTAAGAATACATAATTTAAAAATAAAGTTGGGCATATGAGTTACTTCTCAGAGAAAAATCGAATATAGGGTTCAACGGCTCGAATTTGAAGCTGGCTGATATGTAGACTCGTAGCGATACCAGACGTTATTGTGACACTTCATGTTAGTGTTGTTAATAAGTTATGACTTTGCAGGCTGAAACTTTTTGCTTAAATAATACAGTTTTTTAGGACAACTCAAATCCTGTATTGCTGCTAACAGCGTATCGCAATTTGTCACGCAATGTTGACTTCTTCTGGTAGTTTGGCAACTTCAGTAAATTAAAACATGTGGATGATGTTGGCAAGCGATTAAGTGGATCCTTCTTGCGGATGGTGAAAAAACCACGTATGACACTACCAATAGTGTCGCCCGTATCCTCGTCGTCACCAACTTCAACACAGCGAATAGAAAATGGCGGCTCCAGATTGGCAAACCCCAACAGCGGAGGTTTTGAACAACTAGTCACAAACTACAAAAAACGATTGTACAAAACATAAGCGATTAAAAAATTTAGTTTCCAACCTTAAGAAATAATTTGCGCTCCTCCTCGGTGAAGTCTTTGGCCAAAATGTCCCATAACCAACCAACAACCCTGTGCGAATCGTGGAATCCACCATAATACTGAGTATGTTTCCTAAGATCTCGCAGATCTAATGGCACAGTATCGCCAGAAATGAGACGTTGCAGCTCAGGTGGTGAAAATAAAGACAACCATTCTGGATTAACAATACTGCGAAAACCACGATTAAAGGCCTGCGTCTGTTCGCGGATTTGTGTGTTCATATGGAAGTAAGCCATGTAGTGGATGTACACCAGTTTGTTGTGGTCGGTTACCGCGCGAGCTTTCCCACCGGGATGCAATTCGTGTGTTACAATTTTCCCCATGACATCCTGATCCACCGAAAAAGTTAAATTCAAGTCAGACACATCTTGTTTGTAATGCTTAATGAATGTGAGGCTGCGATAGAGCTCGTTGTCCAATGATGGCAGCTCATCCATACAAGAGTACAGCGCTTGATGTGTCTGGCCCAAAAGCTGTGAGAGAAAGAACGAAGCGAATGGCACGTCCACAACTATGCCTTCATACACCGCTTTACCCAACATTCGTCCCACAAATTCGAACAGCTGCAAATGATTGTCTTGCACATATGATATAGGGGAGGGATATAATCGCTGATCCGAAGTCGTTTTGAACAAATTTAGCGAAGGATCAAACACTTTCTTGATTGTTTCCTCCAGAAATTCCTTAAAGACGCCATCCTGATCAATGCCGGCCTCGTGCAAGCCTTGCTGGTTGATGAAACGCACACGAATAACTCCCTAGCAAAACATAAGCCAAACGCAGATAAATAAATAAGATTATTCGTTACAGTCGATTTATATTTGTATTCTGGTCACCTTAAGTGCATGTGGTCTCAGCGCCGCCAACTGTCGGTAGCCGTCCTCCACAATGCGGTCGCGATGCACTACGATCAATGCGGAACGCGGCGAGGCACAGGCGCTCTCCGTCAAGCCCATAACAGCCTTTTCATTCTGTACGAACTTGCGAAACAGCTTAACACGATCTTCATGGGGAATAATGTGGGGCATTTTTTGCAGCAAAATCACAGCGTGTCGTTTAGCCTTTTCCAAATCACTGATGAATGTCGTAGGCTTCACTTCTGGTATGAGCCAATGGTTGCTTGGCGCAAATGAGCGACGACAGTCCCGCCGGTAAAGACACAGCAGCAACGTGTGCAAAGATACGAACACCGGACATTGAGTAACATTTTTCGTTCCTATGAAAAAATTATTATATCATTTTTAAATTAAACTGATGAAATTATACTTACCTAACAAATTTTCGTTTATAATTTTGTAAAGTATATTGTTGAGAAAATAAGTAAGCATGATGAAGTCATTAAGAAGAAACGGCTTTTGCTCCGTATACATTTCATATTCATCTAAGATTCTGTAAATGAAATTATTGTACTAAGTGTTCGTAAATATGTATGCACTTCCAATCAAACCAGTACATACGTAACATAATGTGTCATGCTGTCACAAAAAAGCATCAACATGGCGATCTGGGGGTGCTGCAAAGCGTTTTCTTGCTTTAGCAGATCGATAAACTCTTTCATGCCGCAATTCGGGCCCAGTGACGTCAAAAGTAGCCACAGGTCGTATAAAACGTTATCGTTGTAACATATGCCTTGAAAAAAGGAAATGCAATTTATGTTATGAAATACACACATACACACACGCAGGCTTATGTGAAGTGCGCTAGCTTTAAATCAATTGAATTCATCTAATTTTGTATGATTTTGTATATAGAGACTTGATGCAAGAAATTAGCATAATATATTTCAATTCAAGCGCGAAATCTTCTTGGGTTTTACTTCTCTTTACCTGTTAATATGTCAAGTCTGAGTTGCGAAAGCGTATTTAGCGCCGCATAAAACATTGCGCATACGCGTGATACATGTTCGACTTCATTTCCATCCATCCGACGCCATGTTCTACTGCCTCTACTGAAATTGCCCCGTGTTGAACCGCGATCTAATGCTCGCCGAATTAAGTTGCTTGTAGATGCCTGTGAAGGTGATTGGAATTCTATACGTTCGTAAGTGGCATTGATATTCCGTAGCAAGTCAACTAACAGGACTTTAATGCATCGATGACCCCATAGCAAATGAAACTGTTTTTTGATTAGAGCAACATTTTGGTTTTGTGCTGGATCCAATGAGGGAGTATGCCAGCCAAGAAGTTCATGCCATTGCGTAAATACACCTTTACTAGATACTGTGTTGGGAATATTTTCAAGGAGTACAGTGGTTGCGTTCTTTTGCAAAAGATTTAAATTATTAATACAATTTATATATGGCCAAATATGAACCTAGTACCGTAAAAAGAGGATATGCCAGTTCTTTTGCTTCTACAGGACTTTCAATTGTAAAAAGATTTACAACATTTCCCAAAAATGCAAGCAATTTTGTCCCCTGTGATACGTGTATGTAATAAAAGGTATTTGATTAAAATATGTATTTCCGCGGTATCAATCTACGTACTGGCATACTGCTTTTAAACCCTGAAAAAAAGTTAGTATCCTCGGCACACTGAAGAAATCGTTTGAGTACCTGCATCGAGGTAAGCTGTTCTATGCATTGCGGTGTGATAATATTTAAATGGTACACTAAAGCCGGAACCGATAGTATTTCTGCCAAAAATTGAGTCAATATATTTCGACTGAAGTCACCATCGATAAGAGGCCGGGTGCATAGAGTCATTATAGCTTTGAGCGACACAGGTTTAATAGAAAGATCCTCCCGTGATGTGCCTTTTAATAGGATCGACTGTTGATAAAAGAATATAAAGCAATAGTATATGTACATATAATTTAGTTAACTTAAGTTTTGCCACATTTTACGACACATCATTTTTCCGACTTACCCGCATTGTTTTAAAAAATCCATTTTGTACCAAGTTTCCCTGAATATTGCAGCATATTTTCTGCAACGCAGGCTGCACTTTCTCAAATTGTTTGCTTCGGAGAATACCCCAAGATTTTGGTGATGTGAAAACGACCAATGTATGCAGGTACAAAGCCAATGATATACTATCCGAATGATTCTCTAAAGGTACAGATTTGTTTATTAAATTAAAGTTAAAGATTAACTTTGGTTAATATTCATACCCGGTTTAATTTCATCCAACATTTGACAGCACAGACCCACTAACGCTTTGATATGTGCCAGCCAAGGCAAGCTGAAACCCAAGCATAATTTTATTACGAGTGCAAACTGTGCTTGCTTCTCTACATGACGTTTCTCTAACTTACCTCTTATCTTTATGCAAACAGATAGCTGCATAAGACGTTTTTGGAGAATCTGATTCCATGGCTTTATTTAGATACCGACACAAACATTCAAACTTCTCACGAGATGTTTCCGCCTCGAGAGATTGTTTTCTGCATTGAAAATACGTTAGGAAACGTCGTACAACTGGGTACACAATATTTGCAGGCAAAAGTTCTACATCCTTTTCATTTCCTTCGCTTGCTATTAAATTATCAAAGTCGGAGCTGAAGTCACGAAAAAAATTTCAAATATGAAGGATTTACTAGTCTCGATTTCACAGACACCTACATTATCCTATTGTGATACTGCCTTCGCGTCACATATCCTTTCCATTGCGCCTGTATTCGCACGGCAGCCCCTTCCCGGCGCTTTTCCCATGCACGCTCCTCTCTAGCTGCTTTGGTGTGCTCCAAGAAAGACTTTTTCTGCGATTCAGATGGGACGAACATTTTCTCGTATCAATTGATATTGGAATTCTGTGATGTCGTATAATCCTACTGCCTCAGTTCTGTACAAATCATATTTCTGAAAGATTTCTAAATCAATTCACATGTTGGGATTTTTATTTGCTTTTGCTAAAAGTTTTAACCAATATTTTAGGTGTAATTATTGACTTTGCTCTGCCCTGAATGTTATAAAAATTTACTAAATTTGACATTCAAAGAAAGGGATAGTAGGAACTGCTATCACGAAAATCTTTGTTTTGTCAACACGAACATAGTCGCATTTTATTTCACTATTTTTATTTATTACGTTTTTTTTAAAAACGACCTTTTAAGATCTAAAAACACTTTTAATATATTATACTTATCAATCTCTATATGCTATTTTTACAGTATTCGTACAAAACATGTTTAAAATTATTTAAGCTGTTACATATTCTTATATATCCCGGGTTACTTATTGGGCTGATTAACAAAGTGCATAACTAATTTAATTGCGAAATTGGCTGCTTGTTGTTGTTTTAATAAACAGTTAGTGGAAAACCTTAAAAGACGTTTACTGAGGTTTCAAATACACATTCGAACTTCGACATTACATTTTATAATAAACAATAAAGGCCAAAGCGTCTATGGGCACACGTTTTATTCTGTTATATGAATGCATAGTTAATAATACGAGGGCGGGTCAATAAGTCCATGACTTTTTGTATTTCTGACCTCTTTACTGAAAAAGAAACACTGTTCCTGTCAACAGGCATCTGTCAGTTGACTCCTGTCAAAATTTGATCGTGCTGCTTCAGTTAGTTTGCGTTTTACAGCTACCTTTATCAGACTACCCAGTAATTCACAGTCGACCACAAACGCAATCGTGTAACAACTTCACAGGAAGGTTTGGCGTTGTTTAATCGCAATATGGAGGAGTTTTTGCGCCGTTTTGTAACCGTGGACGAAACATGGATCCATCACCAAACACCAGAGACCAAACAACAGTCGAAACAGTGGGTTTCTAAGGGTGAATCGGCTTAATAAGCGAAATTCAGTTTTTTCCATTTTCTCATCAAATTACTGCGTAGTCTGACAAAGATAGCTGTAAAACACAAACTAACTGACGCAGCATGTTCAAATTTTGTCTATGAAGCTGTTTTTTAACAGACAACCTGTTTTGTCGTTTTCATTTCTTCTCGACATCCTTTCGGGTAAAATTTACTGCTCGTCCCTCTTAGGTTAAAATATTTTAATGTGCTACGTAGAAATCTTCGCAGTTTTAATACTTTCCGTATACAATAGCGTACATAAAACGCTTAACAATGCTAGTGCTCTAATTAATAGAGCTTTGCCCGATTTTTATTATATCTGAATTTTTTAGAGCTGAATTTATCAGATTAAAAATCGATACTCTGTAGTAATTTGAAGTACTATTTAATGTGTAATAATTTAGCATAATGTTATTAGAATTTACCTTAAGTGCATTATACTAAAAAATGACCATTGACCATTAACTCTATAAATAAGTAAATAAATACACTTTATTTAAGTTAATCTTAATTCACTGCTCAGCAATATCGCTTTTAAAATTGCCCAAGATCTGTTTTTAGCTCGATATAAGTAAAACAATCAACAAACCACTATTTTGTTTCG
Source organism: Anastrepha obliqua (assembly GCF_027943255.1). NCBI lineage: Eukaryota > Metazoa > Arthropoda > Insecta > Diptera > Tephritidae > Anastrepha > Anastrepha obliqua. The sequence continues at coordinate 852,911 of NC_072894.1, forward strand.
ACAAATGAATTAAATCAGCGCAGAAAATAAACAAATTCATGTTTGAGCTGTTTTTCTGAGTAATGTCACGCCGGAAGAAACTTGAAATGAGCGGGCAAAATTCGCGGTGCACAAAATATTGTCACTCTTGGCAGAATCCTGATGCCGAGTCCCCGACGACACAGCAGACGAAGTTGCTCTCGGAATTCCCTTCATATCCTTTAATACAAATGGGTTTTGTCGTTTATTATAGCCGAAACCGAAGGCTGGAGAAATTCTCTATCTACATTCGATATGATGAAAAAACCAAGTTCACTGAGAAAAAAACGTGCATAAGCCACATTTTCTCAATATGTATTAAGTGATCCACAATTTGTGATCCAAATTTCAAAATTGTCAACTATTTTACGATCCAGCCCACAATCCATAAATACCCATGTATTAAATATTACGATTTAGTATTGCGAACGAAATGTTAAAATGTTGCAGACGCAAGAGTAAACGTTTTTTGGGTCCTCGAAAAGAAACTGTTTGTTTAATTTTGGGTAGTAAAACTAATGAAAACAAATTTCTTCTACTTATTGAAAGAAACCAAAATAACCTTTTAACTAATTTAGGTGCAACTCGAAAATTTAAATGGTTCTAGACATAATGATTACCAAAAATCTTCAAACCCCTTGCGGTAAATTTTTTTTTGTTTTGCTTTACTGAATATCACTTATAAGTGCTACTAATCAAAAAAGACTGTGCTGCCAAACCCATTACGAAAAACATAACAAACTGAGCGGATGGTTCATTAAATGCAATGTTTTTTCCGGACCGATAATTGTATTGGAACACAGCTAGAGAATCTAAACTGTAAGATTGTAATTCATAAATTGAATGACATGGATTGAAATGGATTGAAAATATGAACCTGCACTCTTTTCTCCTATTTTTTTATTTCCTGATCTTTTCTATAAAATCAGCATGCTCATCGTCGAAAAATAATTAGCCTCAAGCAAACGGAATCTGTACATCAATACGGTAAAAATACAACCCTGTACAGTACGCGAACTACTGTCAAAAAATAGATGTCGCCTTGTTGAACTTTCTACGAGTAATAAAGCTAAATACACACCAGGCAACCGTTGAAGCAACGGTTGCAGCAACGTGTTGCCTTTGTTTAAGAAACACGTTGCAACCGTTGCTTCAATCTCAGTATTGTGTATAACTGTGGTGCAGGAAAGGTACAAGCGGAAGATACGTAAAATTAAATTTTTTAAATGATCGACGAAATGCGTAAAATTACTTCTCTTATTATAATTGACGAACTTTTGTACGAAAATGAGGAAGAAGAGATGCAACAAAAGAAGAGAAAAAAAATCTGGTCCAAAAATTGGCTTTTAAAAAAATCGAATTTTCGAACGAGAGGCTGCTGAAAGAACTGAAGGAAAATGAGCCAGCGGACTATAAAAATTACATGAGGATGGACGAAGCCCTGTTTAGAAAATTGTTGGACTTCGTAAAGGCCAAAATAACGAAACAAGATACCATAATGAGAGAGGCAATATCAGCAGAAATTAGACTGGCAATAACTTTGCGGTATCTTGCAACAGGGAACGCTTTTGCGGACTTGAAATTTTTATCAATTTTATTGTATTCATTTTTTAATTGTTCGTATGCTTTTTTCTAAAATTTTTATTTTTATATTTTTCACTACTTATATCCCACAGCTCTCTCAAATTTTTATATTCGTTAATAAAATTAACATAATTTTCATTATTTTCAATTGCCATTTTTTCCTTTTTCACTTTATTTTACTCCGCACGAACCTTCTTCTTTGCTTGTGTTCAACGAACTGAACGAGTAAAAGCAGTAAACAATGATACACACGAAGCAACGGTTGCAGCAACCTATCCCAAAAATCAAATTTATTTGATATTTCAGGCAACGGTTGCAGCAACACGAAAATCATTTGGCAACACAGCTACACACGAGGCAACGGTTGCTTCAACATGGCCGAGTTGCTGCAACGGTTGCCTGGTGTGTATTTAGCTTAAGAATGAAAAATTTTCATTGGATCAGCTTCAAAATGGAAATATATTGGAAAATATAAAATAAGGGATTAGTGAACAAACTCAAGTGTAAAACTCTTAATCTAGATGTTTAGCTCGTTTGATAAATGTTTTAATTTGAAAACGATCAAAATGCTGCCTTTTTGTCGACAGGCTGAATTAATGGGAATACATTTGGAAGAAAACACGATGAAATTCAAGGTTTTCACCGAGTGCGTTTTGTGCTGAAAATTTTTGGTAACAAAAAAATATATACAAAAATGAATTTTATCAGCAAAGCCTAAGTATTAAACCCAGCAAGGAATTACAAGCAAGGACGAATTTGGTTTTAAAGAGTTTGTGAGATTTCCTACAATCTGTAAAGCTAACAATAACAAAAACGAAAGTAGTGTGTGCTACGATTAAAATGTTCTGACTGTGCCTAGTATGTGTGAACTACACAGAGGAAATTTAGTTTAACAGAAGTAATCAGAACGGATTTAAGTGCAGGCGGCTTTGCGCTCAGTTTTCTTACCGTTGCTTTGCTTTATAGCATAATATCTGCCCCTCGGAAGCACTGCATTTTCCAAGGCAGATAAAAAGTAACGGCACTTGGCGATCGAAGAGACCTTGCTTTAACGATTCATACCGCGGAGCTGATGCCAACTTCGCCCCTGTCGTATTGGAATATAGGAAATAGCTTTAAGTACTTGAACGTCGTGGTAAACAATTTAGAAAGTTTTCGGCAAGTCATTGGTTCAATACTACCTTACATTTGCGGAATTCGGAGCGGCTTGAAAAAATTATAATTGCGCAATATTTCTCCAAATAAATTGGTAACGCATACAATTTTTTGGATTGCAATGGTTTCCGTAGATCTTCCATAAATTTTCCGTATATATCTTTTTTAATATAATATATGCGAAGTGATAATCAAGAGAAAATATGCAAATATTAAAAAAATAAATAACATTCTGCCAAATAGCCGTGCAATCACCATAATTTACAGACAAAAAGTCAAATTGACGGACTGTCGCTTAAACAAATAACATAGAAGCAAGCGGTCACAATCGTAATATAATGACATTAATTTCCTGGAGAAATTAAAAAAAAGTGTAGCATTTGCTAAATTATTTTGACCATCATTAGCAATCAAGGTGAGTATTGAATAAATTTCCATACAAAAGTAGAAAGGAATAGAAAGAAAATGTTAAATTATGATATAAGGAATTAAAACTGTATTAGACGCAGCTATTCTGACCGACAATGAAATGAACTGTATTTAGGTACCCGTTATTTATAGGTAAAAATATATTTACAATTTGTTTTTGTTTGAACTGGTTAATTAAAATCTACACATATTTAAAAAAAACTAAAAGTATTCGTGTTCTATTGGCGAGCAAAAATCCTTTTCACAATTCAGAGTTAGTTCACTGATCGCTTTAATTCGAATGATAAAATATAACATCGTAAAAAGCAGAGCAAATTTAATGTGCAAACTGAGATGCCACGACAAATAATTGTTTATCAGTGTACGAAAGGTGCTAACGAGCAGGTATCACTGTTTGTCGTTCATTAGATAACGCGATTCGATCGCCGAAGAGCCAACAAATGAAATTAACTGCGCCAGAATAGCAGGGAAAAGAGGCCAATGTTATTGTTGACGAGTACTTCGACAAGTGCAGAAATGTGAATTAATAAATGTTTTTTATTTGTTTATTATTAAAGTTAGACGCACACAGATTTAACTAACTTAATTCAGTAAAGTAATTTATGCTCATCAGCAAAGTAAAACTAAAATTAGATTCAATACGTACATATGTACATACATATATAAAAGTTAGTTTCTGTAAACCATCATTGATAGAGTAGTAGTACTTTTTGATAACATGTATTAATTTAATTATGTCTATTCAGTTGTGTTTAGCCAGATTACGAGGAAAATTGCAATAACGTAAGCAAAGAATAAACGAAATATCAACGGGCCGACATGAAGTACATTACAGGAGAGAGTGGTGGTAATAATCACAACATATGTGGAACCAATGACAATTCTGATAAAGAGAGCGATTTTACTAAAAATCACATCTCATTCAGTGAGCAGGTTAGCACTGTAACTAATTTTTTTGAAAGCTGGAATGATTGCGAGCGAACAGTTGTTATATATGCTCTGATGAAACGTTTGAGATATCCTAGTTTAAAGTTCTTGCAGTACGCTATTGATCATGCCCTTACACAAAGCTTAGGCTCAGAGGCTAATCTCAGTAGCGTTATCACCGACATAAATGCGAACAACCCATCGTATTTGCAAAATCTATTAAACGCCTACAAGACGTTGCATTTGAATGATGCCGTGGATGCTTTGACATCCGGGTCGACAGACAAGGAATCCACTCCCTGCTATGGCTCTGATTTTCAAATTACAAATTGCGATGAACGCAAGTTTTACGAAAAAAAGAAAGAAATATTATGCGAGATGCTAAACATGCTACCGCTATTAAAGCCGGGAAACGATGACGCAAAGTTAGCTTATTTGGCTCTTATTCCAGCAGCAGTTAGGGATACTATGAATCAGCGTGTCCCCACGGAGTTGGTCCAACAAATATTCTCATACATGCTTATTCACCCCGCTACAAGTAACGAAGACCGCCGGTAAGTATTAATATTTATTATTATTTTCTTATGAAATAAGAAATAGTACCGCTTTGCCTAATTTCTTTGTTGCAGATCGCTAAATGTTTGGTTACGACATTTGGAAGATCACTTGCAGGCTACAGAAAAGTTGACAGAACCAAAAATACCCAACAACTATACCATGAATCAGAATATAACAGTTGGTTCGGATGCATCAGTTTCGTCTCTGACATCGTCCTCGTCTATGTCAAACAATTCGATGTCATCGTCTGGCAGTTTGGCTACAGGTCTTGGAATAAATACTCATGCAACGTTCCGAAATGTTGATTGGCAAACTATTGCTCCCCCAAGCAAACAACACCAGCACCACCCACTACAAAATCCGCTTCAACAACCAAAGTCATTGCCGGACTGGTCTAGCTTCGTGCGGAGGGATAGTGGATTTTCTAGCACTGGTGTCTGCAATTTAAGCGGTATTAGCTCTAGCAGTAGTGGCAGCAGTTGTAGCAATCGGCGAAACAGTAGCATTACCGACCAACTCTGTGATAATTTCAATGGTATTAATCTAAACGAATTAGGATCTAGTCAAAATAAATTGGGCCTGTCTTTGAATATTGCTACGATTGGCAGTGAAACACATGCAGAGGAATCATCATTAGTCAATGGAGTAGCTGCAGCAGCCGTTGCAACGGCTGGCACTGGAATGCCTGCCCTCTTTGGTAATAATAATAACCCAATGATAAAAATCATGAGCAGCAGTGGTCCTAATAACGCCAAATTATGCGCCAGCAATAGTACTAATAGTTCCAACAACGATGAGCATGACACATCCTTTTCCAAGAATGGCACTGAAATCGTCGACTTTGAGCCTCATATCATTATTAATGTCAGTGATGAGTGCAACAATGGTTCTTCGGCATCTGTAAGTCAAGACCAAAATGGAACCGGTACCGTACAACAAAAGGTAATTTACGAAAATTGATATATAGTTTGAAAGCTACTTATGATTTTCCAGTCGTTGCAGCCCCAAATGGCGTATAGTTCGGTGCTGGTGAGTAATTATGAACAAATGGATGAGACACGCTGGAGTTTGGATGGAAAGCTGGCTGCATTTAAGACTCGTCGCTCAAATAGCCTTACGACGCAAGCTATATCCACGTCCTCCTCGTCCTCCAATTCTTCGGTGATTACTGTCAATGATAATTGTTCAAATTCTACCGAAAATTTGGCACAGTTTGCGAATAAACCGCGAAGTTTCTCGCTTTCAATAGAACATCAATGTGGAGTTTTAGCTAATAGTGGTTCGGATACCCGACTCGATGATTTCAAGCCTGGCTATATAAAATTTCAAACGCGAAATGTTGGCATGTCAAATATTGGGTTGTGGTTGAAATCTTTACGGCTGCATAAGTACATTGACCTATTCAAAAATATGACTTACGAAGGTATGTTATGCATCACAGAAGAATACCTGCAAGGTCTGGGCGTCACCAAAGGTGCCTCGCACAAGCTGGCTCTATGCATAGAAAAACTAAAGGATCGTGCGAATCACCTAAGCAAACTAGAGAAAGATTTGCTAAATGGTCAAGCAAAAATACAAACCGCAGTGGAGGATTTGGCAAACATGGTCCTTTCACCAATGAAACCTGTGGAAGCTGTTACATGCGGAACCAATGAAGATAATGTAGCGCTCAGCTTTTTGAAAGTTGTTGATTTGGGTACTGGTTTCATTTTGCACTTTATAAACTATTTTGAGATGTATTTAAACTTACTATTGTTCACAGTGGGCTCGATGATTCAACATGACTCTTGCGCACCTCAAGATGAAGAAAGTATTAATGTTCTAATGTGGGTACTTGACCGTTCGGTACACAACGAGGCTTTTGTGAATCATTCAACTCCACTTAAAGAATTGAAGTTCAAACTCTCAAAGCTGAAAATGTCAATTGGCCATAAGGCGCACCACGTCAAAAATGGAAGTGCGGGAAGTTTAAGTAAACCTAGGTAAATTCAAAGTGAATCCTTTTGTCCGTATGCATTTGTTTGATATATGAATATTTTACGTTATGCATTCAGGTGGGGGGGTAAATCTCGCAAATGTGACATAAAGAATGGAAGCAATGACCGCATCAACCATAGGAAAAATTCGAACGATACGCTCAATTTCTCAACGAATTGCGCGCCCACAAATCAGCAGCAACATCATCATGTCAATCACTCACAACCAGGTGATTACGAAAAATTCACCCATATAATTAACGGAAGCGTAGGTGGTAACAACAGCAGCAATGGCGGTGTCTCACAGCATCAATACAAAAGTTCATCATACCCCAACTTCATGAGCAACCAACATCAGCAGGGAAAGCAGCAACACCACAATCATTCACAATTAACGCAACAGCAACAGCAACCACAGATACAACCAACAGGTTTGCCGCAACACACACATTTCCCCGCGTTGCCCTCTCATCAACAACAGCAACAACAACAACATCATCGAAGATCTCTCAACAATTTAATAGTGGTGTCTGGAGGACCCCAACAACCGCAGAAGATGGCTTTTAAACCAGGTCAAGGAATTATTCCCGCAGTATCGTCAACCACCGATGGTCAAATGCGTCGAACTAGCCTCACGACAGCAATCGGCAACCAAAGCAGTAGTAATGTCAATTTAGGACCAACATTTACACCAGGTATTGGAAATGTAACCGCGAGTGCCGATTCTTCACAACAACTACCAAAGGTGGCGCAAACACAACATCAACTGCAGCAGCAACAACCGCAAACAAATACAATGACAACAGTTGCCATGGTTAGTAGCGACGAACTTGCTGTAATCGGTTCCCAACAACCGCAGCAACAGTCACACCTAATAAATAACAACAGTAGTATGTTAAATAACAATTTACTGTGCCAACAGCAGCAGCAACAATTGCAGCTGTTAGCCGCTGCAGCAGCAGCTGTTGGCAACAGCTGTCGAAATAGCAACTTAATAAATTGTTTGTGCAACGTGAACCCTAATAGTAGCAACAATTGTAGTAAAAACACCTGTTGTGGTGTAAATAATTGTAACATTTTACCGACAACATACAATGAACCTCACAATGGCAGCCAACAGGCGACTCTAGTACCCGCTCCAACAATGCCACTTTTGACTAACAATAATAAGCCGATGAAGGATACTTTTCCCAATAAAGGTTCTTCATCAAGTTCCTCTGCAGTGGCTATGAACGATATTAACAGTTTAGACCAACTGGAAACACTCTGCCTACAAATGACCGAACAGGCAATCAACTAGACATGTTCGATTTTTTAAATACTTATTTTGTAGCTAATTTGATATTTCCGATAATTCATTGTTTTCGTACGGCAAATTTGTGTAGAAGGAATTTTTTGTGTATATCTTAAAAATATGTGGATTTGTTGGAATTTTGATATATATTGTAGATATTGGATTCTATCTTTCTTTAACTTCACTGTTTTGGTTAGACAAAATGGAACTACTAACTTGAATGAAGTTGATTATATACAAATATTTAGAATATTGATGAGTCAACTACGTAGAAAAGTGTAGTTATGAGAAAATCTATTTTTGTGGCTAGTTGTACGTTTCTTTTTCCTAATGATTGACTCGAAATTTATATTTTTTATGATTTCATTGATTCAGGGGAACTTGCCAAAGTTCGAAGAGCACTTCACCCTATTCTAACACAATGCGAAGTGTAGTAACCGCACGCCCAATACTCGTAGAATCACAATTCAGTTAATGTTTGTGGTTGCGATGGTCGACTGTGTGTGTAATCATTAAACATGTAAATTATTTGTGTTTACTTTCCTAGTTTCCATTGTAATTTCTATTCTATTGGTGGATAAAGAAACACTGAAAATTGAAAGGATGTGCTAATCGAAATAGAAGAAGTAATTAGAAAAAATGCATCGCGACGATGAGACTGACTAAAATTACTTTCTGGTATTAGGAATAAACGATTAAAATGCCCATGAAAACTCTGACGCTCAATTGTTAACACTAATTCAAATTGAATAAAGAGGGGCGGATGTAACCTGGATAAAACTTATCAATGTCGGGCATCACTCTCATACGGAACGTAATTGCTGAATTTAATTTTAACTAAAAAAACAAACAAAAAATACAACAAAGTAAGGAATTTAGTATGAAAACGCTTAAATATTTTATTAAGCCCTTTAGAAGGAATGAGAAAAGCTTTGAAATTTTTGACTAATCAAGAAAAACTGTGTAAAGCTGAACTTTCATTCAAATTATACGTATATGCGCATGTATTCAAAACATATATATTGCAATAAGAAGTCAACTATATAAATATTATTGCTAAGTTGAAATTATATAGTCATATAAACATTTTTGTAAGCTCCTTGCGCAGCATCTCGACATAATAGCTGTTTATATGTAGTGTAACCTGTTTTGTGATCAAGGATTAGTGAGCGGATGGGTGCTGCGCAAAATGGGGCACATATACATAGATACGTATGTTTCCACGCTCGGGCTGCTGTTTATATTTTTATTTTGAAACATTTTAACATGATACCTATTTTAGTGTATTGTATTGTAATTTCACATATATTTGTAACTGTATTTATATGTATGCCTTTAAGTGTTTATTATACGAGAAAATTATGACCACGATAAGCCCACAACGATCACCATATAATGCTACTTTTCTATTGGATCGCTCGTATAGGTGTCCCTCCTTTGCCGAGGGATTCTTAAATGCTTGCATGGCAAGAGCGAGTAAAAAGAAGTTGTAGTTTTTGTAAATATAAAGGAAAATTTATTATTAATTTAGAGTAATAATGCATCATTATTTTTAAAACGCTAACGGACACAGCTCTGCATAAGAACCAATTGATTTGAGTTCGCTTTATTGGATAAAATTTGACCGGAAGCTGTGCGCGACCTGTCCGCACTGTAGTAAAATTTTATTTTTTATATGTTAGAGCAAATTTACTATATTTTAGCTTACCAATTTGGTCAATCTGTAAACTAATTTTAATACATTTTCCAAACGATCGAATGCGCATTCATTAAAATTCAGAGTAATTTTTTGTCTGTGACATTTGGAGGCGAAGTGTTAGGGGAAACAATGCAGAGCAAAGAACAAATAAACGCTAAGACGTCTAGTTAATTAAATCAACTTGGAATTTGTGTTGACTAATAAAAAATAATCATTCATTCAGGTATGCAATGTTAGTTCATTTGTTAATGATTTATTTATTTATGAAACTATTTTAGACGCTTAAGAACATTTAAAAGTAACTAACGAATAACGAATCTTGTATCTTTGTGTAGTACAATAACAAATTTAAGCAGAAATAAACGTTAATGACATCTAAATAAAATTTCTTTGGGTTATTATTTTGTTGTGCAGTTACTGTCAAAATGGGGAGTATAAGAACTCCCCTTACTTAAGTGGTACTAAATTCGCATTCCTTAAAAACAATTTACCACTCAGAAGTTACCATACCAAATTATGTCCAACACTACGAAAGTCTTTTGCCAAGCAACAATAAACAAAGAGCTACATAACGGAATTTTATGGTTGCCATGGACGTTATGATTCCATTTTTTTCGAATTCGATAATTTACTTGCGTCTTACTTGAATCGGGCGAAGCGGTAGTTCGTTTTTATAAAATTGTCAATTTATGGATGCTTGTTTTTTGTGGTTATTACATAAATTTATAGCCTGAATTTTACAACAATGGAAGGAAAGCCTTGTGAGGTTAAAACGGAAACAATATCTGAGGGAATCGCTGTAGAGACTAACGGAAGAGCCCACAGTTCAGACAACAAAGCTATGCTATGGCCCAGTGAGCGCATCCCCCAAGGTGGACTTTTCCATACACCTAAAATCGAGTACAGCAAAGAAACATCCGATTTACTACAAGGTTGCACAGATCAGATGTTGAGATTTGCCGAGCGTACATTAATTTGCTTCTTATTTCTAGTCCTTATGAATGAGTCCAAAATGTCGATGATGATGCGCAAAAAGATCAACTATCACCTACGCAACGGAGAGCCTTTGCCGAAACTGGAACCTCCACGTATTAACACGAAAGATACAGAGGCCGGGGCTCTTGAGATTCTGCGTCGTGCGCGTCTTGCCAAGCGAAAGAGTCTTGAACAAATTTTGGCTAGCGACGCGTACGACATTCCTCCGTATCGCCCAAGGCCCACGAATCGAATGCCAACTGAAAAGGAGAAGAAGCTACTTCAAGAGGCCATGTCAGGTATGCACCTAGCAGAAACCTCATTGAAAGCCAAGCGAAAGCCGAAAGAGAAAAAGGAATACCACACCACGGAAGAAAACATTATTGATGAGCGTAAAGTTGTGCAAAATAAAACAATTACCAATAATTTATGCTCATGCATTTTACAGTTTTGGATCAAATTAATGAACGCGCAAATTGGTTGGCTGAAATGGAAGAATTAGGGGAAGGTAAACGCTTCAGAAATGAGGTACGTGAGCAAATCGCGGAACGGCTTCGGCACATAAAAGGATTAGAAACGAAAATACAGATTAAGAGGAGCGGTATACGATTCGTGGAATAAGGCGGGACGAATGTTTGTGTTTTTTGCTGGCCTATGCATGAAGCTCATAAGTCCTTTAGAATTTTAGAAATGAAGTTTTTATAAATATGTACATATATATTTGATTTTTTCGCATTATCTTATCAAATTCATCTGGTGTAATACATACATACAACTGGAAGCGATCCAATACTTATTTACTATAGTTTTTGAAAGTTTTAATCATTTGCAGCTAACTTTGAATAAACATCTCAACAGAAAAATTAAGTTTTCTAAAAATTTCAAATTTTTTTCTGAATTTTCTAAATTCTAAACTAACGTCGACCCATGTCGAAAGATGTATACTAATATACTAATGAGCCCTTATAAATTTAATTGTATATACCATGTATCGGGTGTTTTTTGAAGAGGTTGAGAACTTAACATAATAGGAAACAAATATTTTTGGGACTAATTTTTTTATATTATAACCTGAAAGAAATCCGAAGTTTGTCCGCCGCGGCTACGAGTAATATGGCTCATGCAAATAGTCCAATTTTCATTCAGTCCAACTACTTTTTCCAGTAAATTTGGCCGCATGGGGTCAATGGTGACCAGAATATTGGAATAAATCGAATGTTAAGCGCACTTTATGGCGAGCTGTGCCGTCTTGTAGGAACCAAATGTCGAAGTTTGGCTGAATAATTTTTGGAAACAAAAATTCAGTCAGCATCGATAGCGCTCGCCATTCATCCCTTCGGCAGCTTCTTTTTCATTTCGAAAAAAAGGACTATAAACTCCGCGATAGATTTATTTTTTTTTCGAAGAAAATGTCCACAATTTGGAGAACTTGTTCTGGCGTTAAACGATTTGACTTGCCAAAATTTACTGAACAGAAATGTCAACATAATACGCCAAACCATAGTTATCGATAGTTCTCATGCCGTTCCCACGACAGTCGGTTCTACGTAACCGCAACGACCCGGATTTATATCCGGCCAAGGACTGTCACTTCAGCAGCATTCCCCATATATGTATGGGGAATGTTTATGCTGCTACAACAACATAGTTTTCATGCAGCTAAAAAAAAAACACCCGATGCATATGTATATGCATATTACATACCCTAATGTGATTTTTTTCGCATAGCTCGGCATATTAAATAGACTACCGAGAAACGATAAGCGATGTGGTTCAACTGATTTAAATAATTTATTTAAATTTCTTCAATTTAGCAATACAGGTTTTAAATATTAATATTTTTCCAATATATTGATCTTGTTTTTAAAACATCCATATGGTTTAAGATTAAAAACTTAACTAATTAAGCTTCTCAATTCAATCGATTTCACTTTACTGTTGATTTGGCCTGCGAAAATTTTAACAAGTCGGTAAATGAAAGTGGAATTCACCAGCCGCTTCAGCAAACCGATTGCGTATCAGATAGGCACTAATCACTTCGGCTACTTCATGCGGTCGGTCTTCATGAACAGCGTGTCCACATCGCGCCAGCACTTGCATCTGAAAGCGTCCTTTTAAAAAAAGTAATTAGGATGGATATGTAATTTAATATGTAAAAAGGTTTTCATTAAATACACCCACCTTGCATTTGGCCCACTATTAACGTCTTATCCAAACCGTCAATGCTGGCCAGCAATAGTTGCTTGGGAACACGCAAATTTAGAAATTTCTCACTTAATCCAGTAAACCAGCCTACCCAGTATTTTTCTGATTTTGACAAGTCAATACGCCAAGTATATCTGTTGAAAATATAAGAAAATGTTGCACATTTTCAATAAAGTTTACTGTGTCGTAGTTGCAGTAACACTCTCCAAAGCTGTTACTGGAGTACAAGTCGCCTCTAATTGGAAGCCAGTATTAATGCAAAACAACCTATTTTGTTTATGAGCAATGCAATATGATATCAAATATGATGGGATGAAATCGAATTTCAAACTTAGCTGCACGTATTTGACTATAGTTTAGATATCAAAGTGGCTAGTGCTTTACTCGAAGGTGTATAAGAAAATAGTCTTCGTCAATTATGGTGATTTACCTTTTTGGGGACTCGTCATGTGCAGTAAATGGTTTTTTAAAATCTGACGAATCTGAACTACCGTCATTTTCGCTGCCGGATACAGTAGGGGCCACGGAAGTTGTTGGCTCACCTCCATTATCATTTCCCATTTCTTCGTCTTCGGAAATACTGAAAGGATGTGTAAAGCTACTTGCTGCAGCGCCGTCATCAATTTCATCTTCTGCTAGAGGTAGCTCATTGGTAGCCAGCTGCTTCGTTGTGCAACTGACAATATACATTTCACGTTATAAAGTTATTAGCAAGAAATTTTGTTCAAAATATTACTTAATAATTTGTCCCGGCATTGAGGCTTTTGCGCTATCAACATTGCGTACTTGACCACTTCGTATGCACCATTCGATGGCACTTGGTATACTCTTAAAGTAAGTGGGACGTGATCGTAGGAAGCTTTGCATACTTGCTAAGGCCTCCATTGCAGTGCCCTCGACTATATCTATTACAGTAATACCAATTATACTTGGGATTTGCGCTGTGTGTGCAAAGTGGACGGCTATAGCGCCGCCCATAGAGTGGCCGACGAGATAGAGAGGCGGGATATCCTCTGGGTAAAGCTTTAGCACAAGATCCCCAATATCTCTATAAAAATAAAGTGGATTAATGACCGAATTTCATGTAGTCGCTTCAAATGCCAAATGCTTTTTACTGTGCAAGAGTATCTGAAGAAAGGTCGTCTTCGTGTTCCGTCTTGGTGTCGCCATGTCCGCGAAGGTCGACTGCAAGACACTGGCAATGTATAATGCGAGTAATTTCCACCTGGCATAGATGTGACACCAATGAGTATATATATACCTATATGTATGTAAATTATGTGGGCATTTCAAAAACCTACACAAAAATACGACCACGTCAAGCCAGAATATCCACCGCCATGTAACAGGAGCAGAACTGGACCAGCTTTTTGCGGTTGCTTTGTGCGGTATACACGAAAAGTGCGTTTTTCATCTAAAATGACATCTTCTTTTTCAGCAAAGAAATCGCTCCAAAGCGCCGGTTTAAAGTCTCGAATGCGAGACTTTTTGAATGAATCACTAAAACAGATTAAAATGTATCAAGAGACTAGCAATTTTATTAGGCTAAGAACCAAAACTTACCTTCTACCTATGCGCCCACCAGGGACAGTGGGTGGTAGACGATTTTTGAGAACGGTGCGTTGCAAATTTGACATTTTTATTGGATCTAATATCTATGTATCCCCTGGACAAATTGATATTGATATGCGCAAGAATCGTATTTCTACTATTTCTGGCAATTCTCGGCAACTGGACTTGGCAATGAAAAGGACACCTGCATAGGTGCCTTTTGGGTTCTGGTTTCTGAATGTTTTTCACACTTAAAATATTAAGTAAACAAAAGTGTAGCTTGCAATTTTTTATGAATTGTTTTATTACTTACGATGGGTTTGTATAATTTTCAACTTGCGCTCGTTTCTATCTTCGTTTCTACAGGGATGCTTAGAACCGGTTCTTTTAAATAGATTACTTTAATCAGGGAAACATTTTCGAATAATTCAAAAGTTTTGTATTTTTCCCTCTTTCCCAATTTTTATAGCCTCTTATAATGTCATAATATTAAAACATTAGCCACTTGTCAATATTTGTTGTGATAATTTGATTTAGGTCCATATTGATGGATTTCAAAGTTTTCAGATATTTGAAACAATTATTGCAATATTTATTAATTGTATAAAGTTCGTGTAGGATTGGGATCCTTGGGTCGCATCCATATTCATGAACGAATAATATCAGATCAATTATAACGTGCAAATGGGGAAAAAGTTGAGTTTTTGACTGGATTCTACACCACTTTGTTTTGTCTGATGAACGGTTGAAAAGAAAACAAGAGAAACTAAACAAAGCGACAATTTGAACAATTTGATTTTCAGACGCATGATTTTTAAAAGATCTTCAAAATTCTTGCACTTTAAGATATGTATATAATATAAATATTGAAAAGCTCATTGTGACATTAAATTCAATCTTCAAACACAATCGAATTGCTGTTGTTGTTGTTGTTTTAACAGCATAGGTAGCCCTGTATGTGTAAGTATATCATCGGTCGTCTTCGTCTAGCTCATCTAGGGGTAGGCCCAGGAAACATGCTGTTTCGACAGGTTGGGTCCAGAGGGAGAGGGGGGTTAGATGAGTCGGTTTGAGGGGGCATGTGAAGAGGGGGTTAGTGTCGTGCGGGGTACCTTCACATGCCGGACATGTGTTTGGTATGTCGGGGTCAATTCTGGATAGGTAGGAGTTTAACCTGCTACAATATCCAGAATGTAATTGTGCCAATGTTACACGAGTCTCACGGGGAAGCTGGAGCTCTTCATCTGCAATAGGTGGTGGTTGGACTCCGATTACGGCATTCACAGGACGGGGGTTCATGAAGGTGGTAACGGTCTCCCGGTGAATGTCGTTTATTGACTGTCTAAATACTGTCCGGTCCAGGAGGTTTCGGTCAGTTTTGTCCTGGATTTCGTCAGCGTAGTCTAGGAGGTGTCTCCTGACGTGCCTTGGAGGCGGCTCAGGCTCAAGCAGGTGTCTGCAGGGGTGAAACCTGCGGTAACATCCCAGCAGGAGCTGCTTGCTGAGCAGTTTGTTGTGCTCCGCTACTGGGAGCATTTGTGCCTCGTTGTGTAGATGTTGGATGGGTGACATCAGGAGGCACCCGGTCGCTGTCCGAATGGCGGTATTTTGACATGTCTGTAGCTTTGTCCACTGCGAATCACTAGTTCCAGGCGACCAGACAGGCGCAGCATAGTTTAGAACCGGCCGGCCAATCGCCTTAAATGTCGAAAGCAACAGTTCTTTGTCTTTGCCCCAAGTGCTGCCGGCCAGCGATTTGAGGACCTTGTTGCGATTTTGGACTTTTGTGGCAATTGCGGTTGTATGCGCAGAGAAGGAGAGCAAGCTGTCAAAGGTTACACCCAAAATTTTGGGGTTATTTACAGTCGGAATTGGTGTATCATCGACTTTTACCTTAAGGGACAGCTTGACCTCCTTTGTCCAGGTGGTAAAGAGGGTCGCCGTGGACTTGGTGGGGGAGAGTTGGGGATTCCTCGCAGTGAAAAAGCGAGAAAGGTCGGTGAGGTAGTCGTTCACTTTGGAACACAGGCCATCGATGTCATTGCCCGACACCATTATCGTGCAGTCGTCAGCGTATGAGATCAGGGAAACTCCCGCTGGTGGTTGGGGGAGCTTCGAGATGGAGAAGTTAAAAAGTAAGGGAGAAAGGACACCACCCTGCGGTACACCTTGCTTAATCTTTCTCTGCTTTGATATTTGATCTCGAAAAATCACTGACGAGTGCCGACCGCTCAGGTAGTTCGCGGACCACCTCTTCAGCCCTGGCGGGAGTGTCGACTGATAAATATCATCTAGTAGCGTGGAATGGCTGACTGTATCGAAAGTCTTCTTCAGGTCCAACGCTACTAGGACAGTCCTCTCGCAGGGGCGGTTTTGGTTAAGCCCGCGATTTATATGGGCGTTTATGGCGGTGAGTGCAGTGGTGGTGCTGTGCACTCGTCGGAATCCGTGCTGATGTGGGGCTGGGGCAGGTGTGTCGTGTAGAGTGGGAGAAGGAGGGCTTCAAGTGTCTTCACTACTGGGGAAAGGAGAGTTATCGGCCGATAAGATTCCCCTTGGTTGGCGGGTTTCCAGGTTTCAGTAGTTGGACCTCTCTCCCTGCTTTCCACTTGTCAGGGATGATGAGAGTGGCCAGGGACAAATTGAAGACCCTTGTGAGGAATCCTACTCCCAGGGGTCCCAGATGATTCAGCATCAGCGCGTTTAATCCGTCAGGGCCAATGGCTTTCGATGATTTCGAATTGTTGATGGCCCTCTGAACCTCATCACCGGAGAAAGTAAGTGGCGCACTGTCGTTCGTCAGTTTGTGCAGCCTTTTGGTAACACGACGTTTGGTTCTGTCGCCCGGAGGATGCAGTATGAACAGCCGGCTAAAATATCTCGCGCATCTCTTCGGGTCCGACGAAGGACAACCGTTGAAGGTGATAGCCACCTTGTCGTTGTGCTTCGTCGGGTTCGACAGGGACCTAACGGTGGACCAGAGCTTACTCACCCCGGAGGTGAAGTTACAGGTCTTCAGGTGCTCAACCCATTTAGTCCGCTTATGTTGATTTACCAGTTGCCGGATCTCCAAATTGAGATCCCTTATGCGGGGATTCCCGGGATCGGCCTGGCGTAGGTGGTCACGCTCATTTGCTAAACTGGCTGCTTCGGCTGGGAAATGAGGACGGATGTCCTTATAACTTCCAGCTGGAATGAAGCGAGCCGCAGCAGCTGTGAGCACCTTGCGGAATGCGCGTTCGCCCACGCGCACATCAGTGGGGAGGGAAAGAGCGGCGAAGGTGTCCTCAGTGAATTCCGTGAAGCCGGCCCAATTAGCTTTTTTAAAGTTTAAATAGGACCGGTGATCCGCGGAAACGAAGTCGGCAGGTCTCTTAATCGAGACGATAATGGGCAAGTGGTCTGATGCAAGCGATAGCATAGATCGCCACGCACCTATATCAGGGTGATATCCTGCCGGGCAGCAGGTGACAGGGGGTATATATACGTTAAATATTTCGAGCTCGGAATCGCCTGACCGGACACCTATGCCTTGACATTCTAAGGTGTTGTCCCTGCGGTCGATTCCATTGCGCCATTGCGATGAGACGATACTGCACTGTGTGGTGGACTATAAACGCTAGGCCACCACCATTGTCTCGCTCGCGATCGCGTCTGTGTACGTTATAGCCATCCCTGGTGATCAGAGATGACCTAGCGTGCAACTTTGTTTCTTGGACCGCAGCTATTTTAATACTGTGCCGGCTCATAAAGTCAACTATCTCGTCGACCTTACTCGTAAGTCCGTTGCAGTTAAACTAGAGAAGCTTGAAGCTTCTCGGTGAGGTCTGTGTAATCCGGGGGGTGAGAGACGCGTGGGGTTGTCTACGTTGGACCTGCTGCGCAATCCACTGTGGTTGTTGCGGCCTGATGGTGGTAGGCGACCGCGCCTCCGGGGGCGGTGGTGGGTGCAGAGCTCTGCAGCAGGGGGCAACGTAGGCAGTTGTCCACTCACGGGTGGTGCGCAGGCCGGAACATCTCCGAAAATGGCACCAGCCATTGCAGGAATTGCATTGGACTGATACCAGATTCCGAGGTATTACGCTCTGACACACGGAACAGACTGTACGGGGGCCAGGAGCTGCTGGTTTGTCCCCGCACTGGGGTTGGAGCAGGAAGGGAGGGGAGGGGTTGAAGGGGAGTTGTGTTGCTCCGATAGGCTCCTCACCGTGGAGGTGTGGGTTGTGGTGGCGGTTGGTAGTGCCGGCCTATCAGGGGGTGTAGTAGCCGTGGAGGCATCAGACGCCTGCTGGCGGGAGCAACACGTGGCCACATACCGTGTGGACCACTCCCTGTGCGACTTAAGGCCTGAACAGGTCTTAAGGTGGCTCCACCCGTTGCACTTATTACACCTAACCGAGGTGGAGTTCGGGTGAAGCCGTTTGTGGCAGACGCAGCAGTAGAATATCTCTGCCCCAGGGTTGGATTCGACTCCAGCCCTGAGGAGAAGCATTTGGAGCAGGATTGCTGCGAGAGTTTGCTCCGGTGACGTAAGGGGTGGGGTGATATACGATACACTAGACAGGGCTAGTATACTGGGGCGGCACACACTGGGGATTTAGCGGAAGAAAGTCAAATTTCCAACATGCCACCTACGCAATGTTTAATGGTATTTCTAAATTCCAGAATAGAACCAACAATAAAATCAAAAAGAATTACTAAACTCCGACTTACAGTTTTTTTTTATAGATATGTCAAAAGTATAATTTTTTTATAGTATTGAACTGACTAAGAAAAAACTTCAAAGCCCAAGGTGGTTTTTTTTTCCTTTTGCT
Organism: Anastrepha obliqua; assembly: GCF_027943255.1. Lineage (NCBI taxonomy): Eukaryota > Metazoa > Arthropoda > Insecta > Diptera > Tephritidae > Anastrepha > Anastrepha obliqua. The sequence goes on from NC_072894.1 coordinate 872,096, forward strand.
TGAGCCGACATCCAATTTTTTATTTTTCATTTAGGGTACGATATTTTTATATATTTCAGCCGGAAGAACAAAGGCTGTGAAGCATTTGATTATCTATTTATAATTAATTTTACGAAAAAAAAAATCATATTCCTTCATATTCTTGGATCTGCAAGTTGAGATACATTTACCTACGGTCAGAAACTAGTATCAACGTGTTGCTTAATAGCGTCTCTTTCAGTTTTAATCAATTGCAGGTGCCACCAGGCGCCACTGATTATTTTTTGGCAATGATAATAACTAAACGCTTTCTAGAGTGTGCATAATGATAACGAAACACTTTTAATTTTGTTTTGACATTTTGAGGGTAATTCAGAATTATGAACTTACATGTATCCTGTGCGTAAATAAAAAAATTAAAATTTATGAATTTTAAAAAACATTGTTTGAAAACATTGTTTTTTTAAATTTTTTTAAAAAATAGTTTTTAAACATGTTCTTTTCATACACAAATATATACAACTTCGTTAGTAGTAAAAATGTAAATATTTTTTGGGATGTATACTTTTTTCCGCATCTCTGTACAAAAATCCCCAGTGTGCGGCGCTTCGTCGGATGCTGTCATCGTCCAAGCTTCTGCGCCGTACGTTAGAACGGGCATGATGAGACCCTTGTAGAGTGTTAGTTTTGTTCGTCGAGAGAGGACTTTACTGCTCAATTGCGTAGACAGTCCAAAGTAGCACTTGTTGAGAGATGCTGCGTTGGATTTCAAGGCTGACATTGTTATCGGTGTTAATGCTGGTTCCTAAATAAACGAAGTCTTTTACAACCTCAAAATTATAACTGTCAACAGTGACGTGGGTTCCGATACGCGAGTGCGCCGACTGTTTGTTTGAAGACAGGAGGTATTTCGTTTTGTCCTCGTTCACCATCAGACCCATTCGCTTTGCCCCTTTACCCAGTTTGGAGAAGGCAGAACTAACAGCGCGGTTGTTAAGGCCGATGATGTCAATATCATCGGCATATGCCAACAATTGTACGCTCTTATAAAACATTATGCCTGAGCTATTAAGTTCCGCGGCTCGTACGATCCTCTTCAACATCAGATTAAAGAAGTCACACGACAGCGAGTCACCTTGTCTGAAACCTCGTTTGGTATCAAACGGCTCGGAGAGGTCCTTCCCAATTCTAACGGCGCTGCTGGTGTTGAGCAACGTCATCTTGCATAGCCGTATTAGTTTTGTGGGGATACCAAATTCAGACATCGTGGTATACAAGTAACTCCTTTCCGTACTGTCAAATGCAGCTTTGAAGTCAACGAAAAGATGGTGTGTGCCGATTATCCTTTCATGGGCCTTTTCCAAGATTTGGCGTATTGTGGATATTTGGTCGATGGTAGACTTTCCAGGTCTAAAGCCGCACTGACCGAGGTTGACGGTGGGCTTCAGCCTTTCACGCAATACGCTCGTTAGAGCCTAATAGGCGATATGTAGAAGACTAATCCCGCGGTAATTGGCACAGGTAATTGAGCAGAGCACACTTAAATTCCAATCGGTAGGCATGCTTTCATCTGACCATATTTTGCACCTTACCAGCTCCTCGCCGCCATGTTTGAATAGCTCAGCCGGCAGTCCGTCGGCGCCCGCGGCTTTGTTGTTCTTTAGCCGCGTTATCGCTACTTTCACCTCGTCATGATCGGGTAGCGGAACGACAATTCCGTCGTGAACGATTGGGGTACCAGGTTCTTCACATTCTCTGTGACATGCGCAGCTGTCACTGTTTAACAGGTTCGAGAAGTGTTCCCTCCATAATTTAAGATTGCTCTGTACGTCAGTCATTAGATCGCCGTCTTTGATCTTACAGGAAAACGCCCCGGTCTTAAAACCTTCTGTAAGCCGCCGAACTTTCTGGTAGAATTTTCGGGCGTTGTTCCTATTGGCCAGCATCTCAAGCTCCTCGCACTCACGTATTTCGGCCTCTCGTTTATTCTTTCGGATAATACGTCTCTCTTCCTTTTTTAACTCTCTGTAGCGATCCCAGATGGCTCGCGTTGCGCCCGATCGCAGCGTGGCTCTATAGGTGACATCCTTTCATTCTGCGGCAGCATGACATTCCTCGTCGTACCAACTATTTTTTCGGGCTCGCCGGAATTCGCAAATATACTCCCAAGTGAATGGCGATCAGTAACTTTCCCCACTTGCGTGCACTTCTACACATGGAACCACTATATTACCAAGCCATTCACAGAATTTTCACAAACATGTAATTTGCCCTACTTTTGTTTGTTTTGTTCGTTTGATTTGTATTGCGAATTGAGCTGATGTCAGACTTGTCAAACCGCGAAAAATAAAGTAACTGTGTTTTAATGGCGCCATCATAGATATTGAATTCGCCTTAGCAGCTATCAACCATGTTTGCAATTTAGGTTTGAAGCAATTTTCCTTGTGTATACCGTGCTTTAGAGTTTACACGCCACAGTGTTGCAAAAACAATGCCAAAATACTCACACCTGTTTACTAACCCTTTCAAAATTCTCTCATGGTCTTCGTCCTAGTCCATTATTTTTCGACGACAGTAAGTTTGGCAAATGGTGTTAAAATGAATAGCCAATTCGTTTATGATTCGTTGTTATCAAGGCTAATCTATAAAGGTGATAACAGCTGATTGGGTTGTTTTTCACCCCGTAGATTAGGATCCCAGCATAAAATGAATTAACGTAATGTAGATATTATTTACATTCAAATCTTATTGCTAAAGTGTGCATTGTGTTTTTTATAATTTTTGGCGATATTTTGTGGAAAAGTTAAATTGAAAGGAGAGTTTATAAAAAATGAGAAAATGCACGATTGTTTTCACAGTTCCAACTTGCTTCTGTTCCGCTAGAAAAAAAACTTTTTTCCTAGCAATTAATCCAAAGCCCTTTCCTTCTAAGAGATCAACGTCACTTGTCAGTATTGCCAATTTTCGAAGACACCACCTTCTGTATTCTCTACATCGTCCTCACGGTATTATAGAGTTCTTGCTTCGTTCAAATCTGTACAATGGGTAAGTCGCTAGGCAACCCTTGTGAGCCAGAGTTGCCTCACTTAAAACTGTATAGCGGCGTTTTTCGGTTAATTGCATATTCGTCGTTTAAAAAAATGTCAGTGTTTCGTTTTCGGTTGAATGGGAAACTGTGTGTTAATATGCATATTGTTTGTTAAGAGCGGCATGGTTTTGTTGAATTAAAATTCGATAGCAACGGAGATAATATGTGTGAGGCCCAAAATTATTCCATGCTTGTTAACTTACGTGCTGCCATTTTGGTATATTCAATGAAATAACTAGAAAAGTGGTAAATAAGTTCATTCGGTCACGGTAGTAAATAGTTTAGGGTGCAAAATTCACCGAAGCCAAATTGCATTCGCAAGTAGAAAATGGAAGAGTTCGTTGTTTGTGTGAGTGGAGTTTAAGAAAGAAGTGCGCTGAAAAGGTGGCAAAAAGCAAAAGCAAACGCAAACAGAACGACGCATTATTAAAGTGTAAAAGAGCCAAAAGGGAAGCCAATTGTAGTGTTCGTGCAAATGATGTACACCAAATGCGATAAGAAAATCGAGTTCCATTAAGAGCGGTAGTGGCTGTGTTATTGCTGTTAAAAAATATAAAATGAATAAGTGTTTGTGATACGATATGAAATATAGTCCGGATTGTTCATGAAAAAGCAACGTCAAATGTGATCCGCTCAAAGTCCAAACAATGAAGTAACACATTTATGGAACGCATCCATCCATCTGTAATAATAATAAACTTGTCCATGTGTGTGTTTGGCTAATGCTAAATGCTATCATGAACTCTCTTAGTATATACAATTCTGTAAATTTAAGAAACAGGTGTCATTCTATAAAGTAAACATTTACTAGTTATGTTTGGGCTCGCATAAGAGTATATTTTTGTGAAATCAGTACTCCATTCAACGGCTGGGCCTAGGTTTGAATACTCTGCACCCACAAATAACAACGAGCAAACAACAGCGAAAAGACTGAAGAAGAAAATAATGAACATGTGTCGAAGTCAACCACTGTGAGTAATAAAGAAGAAACAACTGCAACAACATGAATAAAAAAACGACTACTCAGGCGAATAGGAACAAGTAAAGTGGATGAGAATGAAGTATCAATAGAGTTGATAGAAGGTAAGATCAAAGTATAAATAAAAAATGTGAATTAAAAAAAAAAAACGTGCATGAATATATCCATTTAAATACCCTGCAGAGAAAATCATTCGAATGGAACTGGGTTTCTTGTGATGCATTAAGAACGATGACCAGTTCGCATTTTCTTTTTGTTCCATATAAAGTGGCTTACAATACGTTTACATATGCACTAATCACCTATAAATCCACCAAATTAATCTACCCGTTAACATATGGCAGATTACCTCCAAAATTGACGATCAGCTGCCAATACTGCTTTGACAGGTTTTTCTTCATAGAAATCATTTTGGTGGAATATTTCGGTGTTTTGGGTTTCTTTAATTATTACTAACGATATGAAGAAATACAAAGAGAAGGAATAGCTAATTTAATTGCACAAATAATAAACAGTTGGAGGAAATCCGTATGCGACGTTTATTGAGGTTGCAAAAAATTATGGCAGCAATACGTATGGGAAATTCTATATTTTATAATAAGAAAGAAGAGGACAAAACGTTTATGGACACCCCCTTTTTTCTGTAAAATGAATCCATAATTAATAACCTGTTATCTTTGCCGGCATCTATTTCATTTAGTTTTTATTTTGATGTTTCTCCTTACATTCGTAATAATAATTATCGATAACACAGAAAGCACAGGGTTGTATGTCAAAAAGTATCGTTTTTATCTAGGACTATTTTATTATCTCAGATTTTGGGAGAGAAATTTTGTATGGGAAATCGCGTTTTTTAATTATGGATTTTGAGTTAAGTGCGAAAAAGTAGACCATCTACTTATATGTGAACGCATTATTAAATAAGGATTTTTAGATTAATACTACGTAACACACAATAATTCAGCAAACCCTCAAATAATTGTTTTTCTTAGAAAATGATTAGTTAAATGCCCACAGATTTCGTTGTGTTGGGCATTGGGGAGCGACATGGCATTTAAAACCCCAACCATTGGAAAAAGGACAGTCCAAACTTTAAGAAAAGTCCCCCATGAACCCCCTCTACAGACACCTGGATCGTTTGCAACACATCATTTTGGCAAAGAAAATGTGAAGTTATTGAGGTAAAAAAACATAACGAACAAAAACCATTAAAACTTCTCATACCTACATATATACATATTTGATTTGTCAGGGAATATTTTTCAATATTTATTTTAAAATATTGTTTTATATAACAACAAAAAATAATTTGGATAAAAATGGTGCGATATTTGATATATAAATTTTTATAAAAAATTCCACAACAGATAAACAAACAAATAATGACACTGTCTATTGTTTAATAATAAATTTGTGTGGAGAAATTCGGCTTTAATCAGATCGGGCCATCAATTTGGGCACAATAACTTGAAATCATTGGGCAATTAACTAATCCATGCTCGTTATTTTTCTTTAAATTTAACAATACGTAAAAAAACAGAATCCCGTGCTTTCAAAACTGTTTTGTTTTCGGATTATTAAATGTACGACTATTTAATATTTCATACGATAACCGTTATTTCTTTAAATGACCACTACGTGTTTGGGCATAGATTCCACCAACTTTCGACGAAATTTGGCGGTGCATTGGAGTCTCCTGAGAATGGTCGCAGAAACGACCTCTATATAGGCCCATATATTTTCTATAGGCCTTATGTCAGGATTTTGGGCAAGTGTTTGCAAATGCTTCGTGTTAAGAAAGTTCCACATTTTAACATCATAAGCTATGTGTTTGGGAACGTTTTAATGTTGAAAAAAAAAAAAAAAAATTGTTTCTTGACATACTAATTTTTTTTCTGTAGTGTAAATTTTGCTTCAGAAATGATGGATATAAATGCTTATCCATCGTGCCATCTATGAAAACTAATCAGCTCCCCATGCTGTCATACTATCCCGAACCATGACAGAACCTCCACCGTGCTTAACAGTGCACTTAAGCTTTTTGATTCACAGCTCTTTATTTGAATCTCGTCATATCGTACGATGACCATCCGATCCAACACTTTTCTTTTATAGGTATTATTTTTTCTTTATATAACTGGCTTTTACTATGCTACGCGCCTCTTAAGGTCCCGTCCTGTGAATGCCGTAATCGGAGTCCAACCACCAACTATAGCAGATGAGCTTACCTGTGAGACACGCGTAACAATGGCACAATTACATTCTGGATACTGAAGCAGGTTAAACTCCTACTTATCTAGAATTGACCCCGATACACTAAACATATGTCCGGCATGTGAAGGTACCCCGCACGACACTAACCACCTTTTCACATGCCCTTTAAAACCTACTCATCTAACACCCCTCTCCCTCTGAGCTAGACGTAGATGGCCGGTGATATACCCTACACTGACGTGGCTTCTATTTCTGTTAAAACAACAATGCTACGCACCCCTACAAAGAGTTGAATCCAAAATAGAAGGTGAAGTTCGGTGAGGGTAGTGATATGGTATGAAGTTGTTTCAGCAAATATGGTGTTAGGCCTATTGTCCAAATAAAAGGCCATTCCACAAACCTGAATCGTAAAACAATAGGTTGAAGACCAAAGGATTTTGCCAGTGTCTGGCGTCTTTTATTTATTTATTTATTTATTTAATACACAAACGCCAATCGGCAACATACAACTTGGTAACAATTAATGAAAAGATAAAAAATGAATTTTGAGGGGAAAGGTTTAAACAAATTAATTGGGTATTTGTAACAATTAATTGATTCAAAAAAAATTTTCGAAATGTTGTTTGACCTGGGGGTATGGTAATAGACGTGATTTAATATCTGGTACGAAGGTATTGAGTGATCCGCTGTAAAAGTCCACCTTTTGACAACTTTGACGATAAATTACTTTTTTTATCAATACTGTTTCAACATTGAATACTTGTCTCCGGCAAATTCATTAATTTGCAAAAAATATTTTAAATGAATTTTCTTGCTCATTTTCTTAATGCAACTTGTGTATTCGAAAAAGAAAATCTATGATTACAAATGTTATTCTGATCATGAGTAAAAGCTGCAAATGTTTATGTTAGCCCTTACGCAATATTTTAATTTTCTAAAAGTCTTTCGAAATTTCAAAAAGAAGTCATCTACTTAAAATAAATGCACATTTCCAACCCAGCATCATTGACCCCGATTGAAAATATAGGCAAAAAAAAAAAAAAAACATGTATAAACAAAAATCGAACCACATTTGTGTAAGCTGAATAGCCTCTTGCCGCTATCCGGTGGTGTTCCTCTTCACCTTGTTTTTTTTAGTAAACACAAAGAAAAAATATACATATGTATGTACATACATATTATATAGAAATTGATAGTATGTGTAGGTGGGAAATCGAAAGAATAACAGCAGATTGGAGTAAATGAAGTGGTTTCAGAAATTTGTTCGATTTAGTGATTAGGTTAACTCGTCGAACATTGAGCATATTTACTTATTACTCCATGTCCATCGCTAAAAATAAGTCAATATAAAATATTTATGTATAGTTTTCACACAGAATCAAGGAAAATATCTATAAATAGATTAGAAAATAAAAGTTGTTTTATAAAATGCGAACATTCTTTGTGCCATGCAACTTTTTGTATCACATACAAGCGTTCGTATGCACATATGCGCTTATAAAAGTTTCCGAAACAATTGCATTACTTAGTCTCTTGCCTTTGTATCTGGGATGATTAAAATAGAAACAGCTGTATGACAAGCGATGCTCCCTAAGTTAATTGTACGCCAGCACTTTGAAGCTGTATTTCCAGCCAAGCTAAGAGATGCACCTTTCTTTTAAGATTTATCTCTTCTATGCGGTACCATGTATGTGCATATCTAATATATGTACTTAATTATGTGTACATATGTATGTATGTGCATTAGCTCTCTTCTAGATTAGTTCTTTTTTTGGGAGGATAGTTTTTAGCGCAGCTAATTGAGGAAAAAAATATTTCGGAATATTTATACTCATTCATGTCTTTACGTACTATAATATTGTAAGAATAATTGTCTTCAATTTCAAAATGCAATTGGCATTTTAAAATTAAGTTTCAAGTGAAATAGGATCTGATCTGGAAAACTTAGTGCATACCATATCTATAACCTCATAATAAGCGATAAATTATTTCTGCATCCTGTAGATACGGTGATTGTACTCAGCTGTAATACTGTGTTTGATTTATTTATTTATTAACAAATATAGGATTTTTTAAATTTATTATTTAAAGCTTAATCAAATAATTCGTAAATACGTTGATGAATGGATTTGTATAAATTCTCCAGATAGCCTAATGAAATTTCAGACCAGGTCGTGTTAATGATTCGGAAGCATTTTTGTCTTCAAATTGTTGCCCATTCTCATAAACCTTACAGTAAGCCAGCTCCATAGATTTTCAGTAAAGTTAAGATCTGACGAATACGATGGTAATGCTGAAGTTTCAAAACTTTTGGGGCGCAATCCACACACTTGAAGTGTGTATATGTGCATTATCCAATTAATAGGCTCAAATATTTCACGAGTCTCGGGGAAAAGATAATTCTAACAGAGCTTTAAACCTGTTTCCCGTCAATTTGTACTCTACAATTTTCAATACGAGCATGCCATAGTACGATATTGCTCCCCATACCATAACACCATCTTCACGGCTGTGATGTCGACTCAAGTACCTTATCTCCTTTCTTAACTCATGGAAATAGTATTTGTGTCCATCAGGCCCATCCAGATTGAACTTCTTTTCATTATTAAATATTACTTTTTCTCTTCACCGGGATCGTTATTTGTAACAGAACTCCAAGCCAAGGGACCACGCAAAATCGAAGCGGTGTTTTTTTGCGAAATTTATACAATTGCGGTTTTTTGCGATTTTGTATGCTTTAGATTTGGTGGTTTTAGAATGGCTCTTCAAACAGGGGATTTGCTGGGTGAAACATTTGCCATTTGTAAAGTTGTATTTATTTTATTATAAAATATAATTTAATTTTATTATAAAATATAACTCTAGTATTTTTAACCGTAATAAAAACGCCGTCATCGGCAAGCACCTAAGCTCTGCTCACCGCTGATTACCAAGCGGAATGTGTTCTTTCTAAAAGCGCACAGGCTTTTTATAGGCAAAAGCAATCCTATTAGAAAATTCAAATTTAGAGTTTGAAAAAAGACATCTAGTAGTCATTAAAATTTTAGGGCATGGCCATATATGTAAGAAAAACTTTAAATTAAATCTTCTCTCCCCTGCTTTCCCATTTTATTAGAACTAAGAAGTTTTCGACCAAACACAAAGAATGCTTTAAAACACGATCCCTTTTCAGAGTTTTATTGCGCAAAAAATGTAGGCTAACTGAGCGCCTCTATTCAATTGAACCAATAAATCAAGCACCATATTACAACTACTGCAGTTTTACTGCTGCTGAATACCGTCAGATGAAGTAATATTTTTATGCATGTTAATTTTCGAGCAAACTACAGTCTTCACTTGAATTATTGTATCAGAAACCCTTGTGCTACGAGATCAAATATGGTGAATGAACCATTTATTCCATTCTTGCCTCTAATCTAGAGAACCGGACTGTTTGTATGTGTCTAAAATGGATCGTCGATTTCTGCTGTGACGTGTCCTGCCGTAAAACTTGCAAACATGTACAAATGAGCGTTTCGATATATATGGAAATTTACGTAACGGGTGATGACAAAAAATTAGCCTTTTGTTAAACTCCTTTAATTTAAAAGCTAAAACATTGAATCAATAGAGCTCAATGGTGAATATTTAATTTACTTCGTATTTTCGCTTTCGTTGAAAAAATTGCAAAATAAATTGCCGAAAAAAGTCACCGGAATCCGAAGACGTGTCCTTTCCTTAAAAAGTAATTCTGATGACAATAATGTCTTCCATCTTAATTTTTTAATTCTGTATGGAAAGCGGAAAATTCTGAAAACTTACCCCAATGCTGTTCATGAAAGGATTTCTTTGAAAATTTAAGCTCCAACTGGAGACCTAAAAAATGTGAAAAGCCCAAAAATGTCGTCCAGAGGTTATTCGAATAAATTCTCACAAGGTCCTGGCGTACGACTGATCAAGGACCTCCTTCAACTGTACAATAATTTTCCTTAATGCTCTATGATTAACAAATAATTTTATTGTAGACATTCTGTGAAGAAATAAAATAAATACTTTTTAAAAAAGTGTAATTGCGTTTGTCATCACCCGTTATACTCTTATGGAAATTTAAGTTTGGTTGTAAACCATTCGCAAGAGTTTTTCCTGCGTTACTCAGTCGATTGCTTCGGCCGGCTCTAAATTGGGATATTTTAGTAGTTTGCATGCCACGGCTGGTTTGTTATTTTCATTTGTGGCTGCTGTGCCAGCAATAGTTTTGTAGTCATATAATTGCTATTATTGCTGTTGTTGTTGCAGCTGCGCATGCCACATGTGTTGTCATGCCGCATTCCACTTCGGTATATTAATGGCTGTGATTATGCTGTTCTCGTTTCCTTCAAGTACTTTGCTTCGGCGTTGTCGTGCGTGTTTGCGTATATGCGTATGGGTATGTATGCACTCATACGTATTTACTACTTCCATATGTGAATGCAAATGAATGGGTCCATATGTAATTTGCATCTTGGGCCCATTTTCCTGGTTAAAGTGCCATGAGCCGTCTTTATGTCTCATCACATATTTTCGTAATGCAGAGCCCCTACCTTGCAACATGAGCCTTCCGGCACCTATAAATATGAGCACACTCACAATCACGTCAAGAATTGAGAATGTCCTGTATAGCACATTATTTTTGGCATTCAAGTTCAAGTACTGGTTCCAGTTTGAAAATTCTCGTTGATTTTTGATTGTTTTTCTGGCCTAAATATCGTGTTTCTATTATTTTGGCCAGCGGTCGCCGTGGCCGAATGGGTTGGTGCGAGAAATAACAAATCAAAATTTATTACTAAAGTAAGGTAAAATACTCTATATAGCATATTGTACATACCTATAGGGTTTGGGTGGAATATACCTACATACACACACAAGTCCTGCCTGCACACAAATCCTTAGCAAACAGAAGTTATTTTTTGCCTCGGCTTTCAACAGATTTCTTCTTTCGGTTTTTATAATTTTCATAACATAAAGCTACTGTTCCGGGCTCACACTGATAGGTCTACGCCCTCGCCAAAAATTGATTATATTTTTTCTTTGTTAAAACCGTTAACTATTGCCATTCAAAATCATTTTATGTTTCATTGTATACAGTTATGTATGATTGTGGAGTATTTATATTTTCTGTGCTTATCTTGGCACTGATCGATTCGGTGGTTTATTCGGATTTAGTAATCGGAAATCACTTTTGTGGCAGCTGGTGGACAAGGTCATTATCATACCATAAAATCAGCTACTTCGAGCGTATTCATAAACGTGTTGTGCGCGTTCATCTCTACATATGTATGTATATACGAGTCTAACAACATTTACGTACGGGCGGACCCCAGACAACAACACAATATCGTTTACTTCTTATTTGCTTTCAAAAGTTTTCCTAACTATTACTAATTTCTGGAAGCGCAAAATTTGTCTTGCTTAATATTACAGCAGTTTACGATGGCGAAGCACATGGAGTGGGAGGATCTCAACGAACAACGAATGAGGTTGCACTGAACTAAAGTAAGCTGCTGCTGCAAAACCTGATGTAAAGCAATTATTTGTAAAGATATACTTACACATATGCACATACCTACGAAAATACGTGCATACATTCATGCATAGCCACCGATCTCTATTTCATTTTACATCGATACGATGTGATCTTTTCAAGTATAGCCTTTGTCCATTCCAAGAAATCGTCAATTTGGCGAAGGATAGTAACTATGTAGTTGTATGTCTGAAATTGCGCGAGAAGTTTTAGGAGAAATGGCAACGTTGTGCCCATCAATTCATCACTTTCGTTTTTTACAACTGGTTCGTAGTTTTAGCGTTTACTGTGCGTAAATGACATTTAAATTGCTCAAATGCTTGGCAGGAGTTGAAGGCGTCGCGTTAACTGGGTTTGAGTCTGGTTGGCTTTGTTTGGCTTTTTTATGTTTTCTTCTGCAGTTTGAATGCAGTGTGGTAGAAAATTTACTTTCAAAAGCCTAGTGGAATGCGCCTTTTCACGTAGATTAATTTTGTATTAAAACAATATATAACAATACTATGTTCAATGATAATAAAATAATATATACGTAGTTTGGATGTCACTTCTGAGATCACGAGATCCGGCCTTTTGCGATTTCTTACGAATCATATGAAATGGAGACGGAGGAATCCTCTTTTATAGTAAAAAAAGCGACTTTGACCATAACTTATCAGCAAATATGGGCGTGTTTGAATGTTTTTGTTTAGTCTTAAAAAAGGCATATGCATACCTTTGTTGTAAAAAGTTACACTGACTTACTTGATTTTTCATTTTACCGTAAATTAATTTGCATTCAATCCTATTGATTTCTGTTTATTCGGCTTAAATTGTTCGAGTTTAAAAATTATACCAACTTTTTTCGGCCATAAAATTCATTTTTTTACTTCCAAGTTTTTTTGCATCAAGAATTTTTCGATATGTCTTCAGTTACTTCATCAGATATGTGGACGCTAAAATATAATATTAGATGCGTATGAATTTAACTATTGTCATCGTTTTGCTACCGATGACATAGTTTTCACTTTAAATAAAAATGTTTATGAATATCTAAATTCCGAGTTGCTGCGATTGTAATAACGAGGATCAAAAAATCTCGGGATCGTGAAATTAGATTTCGAATAGATAATATCCCGTAACTTGTAATGTTTTCAGTAAAGCCAACATTCCTAAACGTAAACCAAGAAATGTTGAGCAAACACCATTTTGGCTCGCTTGCGTTAGTGAGACATTATAAATTGTAATCAATAAATTGCACAGAAAAATCCCTTAGGATATGCGAGCTTTTGGTATTTTTTAGCTTGTTGAATGGTCTCGCTGTCCGTGGCTTGTTGACTTTCCCTTTTATTTGAGTATTTGAGTATTTAGGCTTTCTCAAATGGGAAGGAAAAATTCGCCTATCTTCTGCCCATCTACGGCAGTAATACGAGACGAACTCCACTACGTATAAATATATGCGCGTATGCACGTATGTGTCACATGTGCAACTATGTGGTGTGGCGCGAATTCAGAGTTGACTTTGCCTGGCGCGCTTGTGCATGCCAGCTTGTTTGGTCACCTTGCATTCGAGAGCAAAAGTGCAAGTTGCCGAACTGTAACCAAATAATGCCAGACTTTATAAATAAATTTGTGACTATGATTACCATTTGCTCCCTTCCTTCCACCTGGTGAAGGCATGATTTTAAGCTTCATTCCGACAGCAACATTTACGGCTATTCTGCTTTTGCTGCAATACGTGAAGCATTTGGGCTGTGATGTCTATTGCAAAGCGGGAAAACGCGTCAGCTAAAACTATATCGGTTAAATTGCAGCTCTGTGATAAGACACTGAACGACCGAGTTTTGATTTTTGCACACTGCACAAGATCCTCCCTGCGCCCATGGCTATGCAGGTATGTATGAACATATGTACTCGCTCGTCGCATATTTGTTGCATGTATTGCTAGAGCAATCTACGAAGATCTTTTATGGGATTGGCTCTGTCACACTGACGTTCGCTCGCCAGATGGGGCCGTCAGTGCGGGCCGTTTGGCAAACCGCTGCTGTGTACCTACTACTAATTTGCCGAAATAGTCTGCACCAAACAGCGAAAACCAACCAACTCAAGCACAGGTAAGCTTTGCTCCACAGCAAGTGGCGTTCTCCTTTCGCATTTGACTAGTTTTTAGCAACCATGATTCGTTGTTTGTATATTAGTTTAATGTCTTCATATTGATGCAAATAGTTTTCTTATTGAATTAAATAGGCGAACGAATAAGTGGTTTAATGAATAATGCGATAGACCCGCCTGGCGGCCTCCCATTCGTTGCGCCTTGACGCTGATGGTGATCTCGATCGAAAGTAGCAGTACATACGTGCGCACATTTTTCTGCGCTTAAGCGTTTAATCGAATTTACTGATATAAATGTGAATATAGTAGCCAAATTGTTGTCCCGTTTTACCTTTGCTTCGTTCAATTGCGCCGTGATTCCTGGTATTTTGAAACATCTAATTTTAAAACTTGAATTGTAAGTGTGCGCAGCCAATTTTCATGTAGACATTTTTTTGTTTTGAAACTCTGAGAAGATTTTTTAGTTGGTCGGATTCTGAAACGATCTTTCAGGACAACCCAAAACTACAATTGCCAAGTGCTGTTAGAGTCAAAAGGGCTAAGAGTTCAAATACACCTAGTATTTTGACCGCCCTGTATTAAATTATGGAGTAATTTTAGTAATTTGTAATTCAATAGGGCTGTAATTTTTTAGGAATCAGATGTTAATACTAAAAATTTGTGTTCAAAATACCTGCATATATTTTTGTTAAATCTAATTTGGGAGTTTCGGTAAATCTAATATATTCACACTTTTATTTTCCATATATTAGGTGAAGTAAAAAGGTCCGACACTTTTCCGCTATATGTTTTTAGTAAGCCAAATTTCACGATGCACGAGTATACTTTGCAAAAGATTACACCCTGCTGTGATTTAAAGATCATCATGCTTCCAAAAAGTTCTTTGCCAGTTTCAGTTTGGTGGATCAGGTTTTGTATTACAGCGTTCGAAAGATTAGGTCGAACATAATTCGATCAAATGATGGGAATCGTGGGGTTCGAACGCCAAGTGAACTGAAGATTAGCTAGAAAAAGTTTAGGACTATTTTCACAAGTCAGGTCTATGGGTGCACCCCGAATTATACAAATAAATAAACGTAAGCAAGTTGTTTTTATGAATCGGGACGAGGATGTCATCACGTAATTTTGAAAATGCCTTAATGGGTGTATATTTGACATAAGTCGGATAATTCTGACTTAATTAATTTCATTGTATGTACTAACTTTTTACTTGACTTAATTTATTAAAATTCGTATATAATATTTTGGCATCGGTATCGAAACATACATAAATATGTGTAATGCAAAACTTAAGTAAACATTTTAACTATTTTCTTCATTCACTCCCCTTCGGCCGCGGCTGCTTGGTATCGACCTTAATATTCGGCTGTGACCCACTTACGCAATTACTTGCCGCGATTTTCATCGTCAAAATCTGTGTTTTTACAAACAGCATAAAATAAAAAAGAAACTTGTTGCGGCAGTGACAGAAATTGCACCTGATTTTGCGGCACACAAATTTGACTTGGATGCGCCACCGTGGTGAGGCGTCTTCGTGCAGATGCGCGAACTAAAGTCCAATCATCTTGAAGTGTGAGTGTCGATGGTTGCTCGCCGAACCTGTTTGACTGTCGTTTCCAATAAAATATCTTCGACATCGGCGTAACAAGCAATTACACCAAAAACATTCGACTAGGCATACGTGATTGGGGTTTGCGTTGGGTGTGTCCTAATTCCCACTCAAGCCAAATCAATGCCACTAAAAGCCTTTTAGGTATAATTTTGATAAGGCTCGTTTTCGCTAATGTAGCAAAACACCCCAATTGCCCGAAAATCGTAATATCATTTGCTTATACTGAGCTTTAACTTTTCGGATTATATATTTGAAATCACTATTACTTAGGATATGCAAATGTATGTACTTCATCTTGTGGGTATGTAAGTATACCACATCCATATATAGTTTTGAAGCCGTAGCTGAATGGGTTGGTGCGTGACTACCGTTCGGAATTCACAGAGAGAACTTAGGTTCGAATCTCGGTGAACCACCAAAATTAAGAAAAACATTTTTCTAATAGCGAGCGCCCCTCGGCAGGCAATGGCAAGCCTCCGAGTGTATTTCTGCCATGAAAAAGCTCCTCATAAAAATATCTGCCGTTCTGAGTCGGCTTGAAACTGTAAGTCCCTCCATTTGTGGAGCAACATCAAGACGCACACCACGTATAGGAGGAGGAGCTCGGTCAAACACGCAAAAAGGTAGTAAGCGCCAGTTGTATATATATATATGTATGTGTATATGTTAATTAGTAGAATCTTTTCTCAGTTTTATCAATCATTTCAGTTACATACCTGCTAATTTTTATATATGCATATGTACGTACATATCCATTTCTATAGCGTGTCTGAATTGAATCGCTTAACCCAATTTAGGTCTCACCTAAGAGTTGAATGCACGCATCGGGCCAGGTTGGCTGATAATATTTGCCATTATGCAACATGCAACCTACAGTTGTCGCGGCTCATACGTTGCTATACTGACGCGCATTTTAGACTGTCCTAATTTTGTTTGAAGCTGTTGAAAAAGCAACTCATACCAGCTGAATGCACATATGCGATGCCAGGGCACTTGTAAATAGTGCGTGGGACTATGAATAAGTGTGCGGAAACTGAATTCATATTTATGCATGGGTGTATATCCATGTATCGAATCCAGTGTAGAGCAGTGAAATAGATTTGCCTCTTGCACCCATATTTATGGACTAGTAAAGCAGAAGACTGGAATCTATGGCAGCCGCTTTTCCTGCCGCAGTATGTGACCCTTCTCGGTATGCTGAACCCCATCCATCTTCTTTCGCCACTAGAGACACTATGCAGTAAGGTTGCTCCAAACACTTGCTTTCAGAGCTGGCATCGAGTTTAACCCTGTACTCGAGGTCTATTTTAGCCGAAAAAGGTTCCACCTGAATTGAAGTTGGATTTAATGCAACCAGTAAATCTGGGTCGTTTCGGCAACGTAGAACCGACTGTCGTGGTTTCGCAAGTTTATCACTGTTGCCGCAACTCGCTTCAGTTATGGAAAACTCGCTTCGATTTCCCGGTGGAAGCAGTCGTTTTAGCAAACAACCAGGACCACCTACGCAAAGCCGAATGAAGGATCTCCATTTGGAGATGCGGCAACTGGTGAATTAGCACAAGCGGACGAAATTAGATGAACACCTGAAGACCTGTAACCTCACCTCTTGTGTGATTGGAAATTGTATTTCGTCGGACCCGAGCGCGAGCTTTTTAGGCGACAGTTTACACCGCATCTTGCAGTCAACAGATCCAAGTGTCGTGCTATCAGATGGTTGCACAACCTGCCAAACAAAAGTGCACCACTTGCTTTTACCAGCGATGAGGCTCAGGTGGCCGGCAGAAATACAAAAGCTGCCAAAGTGATTGAAAAATATGGGTCCACCGCGAGTAGCTTATATCACTAGAGTCTTCAATCTGTGTAAGGCCACTCCTATCATTGCTGAAAAGTGGGAAATAGGAAAGTGATCCCACCATTGAAATCTGGAAACCCGCCAACCAAGGGAATGAAATCGTCCGACACATCTCGGGCTCGGGGGCTTAACCCAAACCGCCCCTATGTGAGAATATTCCTAGAAGCTCTGTACATGTTTTTTGCCCATAACTTTGTTATTTTATGTCAAAGTATGTAGACTTTTGTCCATCACTGTATTATCTATTCCGCACACCGTGAACAAAACGGGGGTTTGTGGTAGACGCATTTGCATAATGTTTTTATTTTGTTAAATACCTCTTTGTTATTTTTGGCGCATACAACTGCTGCTTCCCTTTCGAAGTCGATAATACCACCTTGTCAAAATTTTTTAGTTTTATACATTTTAGTAACATCAGAACATAACATTTTTACCAATTATCATTAGCGTGAGCTTATGGATATTTATATGTTTTTCATTTTGGGACAAAAGTTGACACCATTTGTCTTTGGAGTCCGGGTTACTGTGTATACAAAAATAAAAAAAAATACTAATTCTTATTTCATCTTTATTATTATTAAATGCTCTCTGCCGTATATTAGAAGTATTCTCGTGTTTGCATTGGAAATCAGTAAATTTGGGTAGCAAATGAAATCCATCGACGTCGTTTCAATAATTTGGTGATTTATACTGTATGTTAATCTACTTGATTGTAGACTAGAAGTACATACAAAGAGACTTCCACTTCACCACTTACCACTCGGCTGTCATTATCTGAATGCAATCATTGCTCTTTATGTGATGTATTGGAGCATCAATAGGATAGACGTTTTTAATTACTCCTAAGAGTCGTTGTGGTCGTCCAGAACCATAACACCAAGTCGAAATTCGATAGTTACATTCGGTAAACAATAACAAACTGTTGCATGGATCATGCATAAAACGCATGCGTGCGCCCAATTGCGGTGCATTAGTCTCGTCGTATTGGTGAATTCGAGCTGAAAGCGGAACCTTGCCGCCTTATTCGGTATTGTTTTTATAAAGAGTGAAGGGACGTAAATACAAGTAGTTGAGTATATAAAACCAAAACAATAAACGAGATGTGCGGCAATGCGGGGCTAAGTGAACAATTGAATGCTTTCGGTATGAAGCTTAACCCTCTTGTGTGCAGCTCATTCTGGCTAGACCAATTTGAACTTTAAACTGACTTTTAATAGCGATATGATACAGAAATAAAAAAGAGTTAGTTTTTTACAACGACAACTGTGGAATTCTGTTAAATATTTTATACTGTTTAGTGGAACCACCCACATACTTTTTTTGCCCATATGCTTACTTACACATATATTTATTGCTCTCTAATATTTTTTTTTTTTTTTTTTTTTTTTTTTTTAATTTTCGATCAAAACTAAAAAGTTGCCTTTTTTATCATAACAAATCGAAAAAAATGCGTTTTTCCGTGTACAATCTTTGAGCTATGTTTTATGTTACTTCATTTACTTATACACAAAATACATGCAAACACGTTTTTATAAACACATTTACAGAGCCATAAATGGATTATTCGTATTTGAACTCTTCTCAAAACACCCATTCGAGTTCTTAATTATTACACTTTTTCTTCAACGACGTTTAGAGTGGTCGCCTGTCAAAGGGTTAAACAACAAATACTATGTAGGTATGGATGTATGCACAGTAGGTTGGGTCAAATTGTTCTGACGACAACTTTTCATCAAATTGTATGGCATTTTCGGTATAGAAGATCTATATATAGAAGAGTTTTAAGCATTCGAATTTTTGGAAGCTAAATTCATTATATGCAAGTTTTGCAATGATAGATTCATTATGAGGTTTGCACTTCTACCTCATGGTCTTTTGTGCCCTCTACGCATCACAGTACCTCATCCAGACCCCATTCCCTTATTAAACTCAGGATGGAGCAGCTGGCGAAGATGTCTCAACCTTATCTTTATAATATTTTTAATCGATTTACCAAGAAATGTAAGTGCATTTCTGACATTCATATAGAGTTTTTAGTGAAAAAATACAAAAGGATAAATATACAAATGAAATGAAACTCAAATGTAGATAAGTGAATACGATGTAAAACCCGAATAATGAAGAAAAATTTATTTCACGAAGAGGTAATGTCTTCATTTACAAATGCGCGGGATTGAGACTCATTTAGGACCTATGGTTTCTGTTAGAATTATCTGTAGAGTTCGAAAGTACCATACGATTCAGTCAAACAAAATCGGTCCACACTAATCTACAGATTAGTTGAAGTGGCGATGACACAGAAAATATTTCATCACCAGAAGGTGACTTGCAATTTTGGCCACTTTAAACCTACAAGAAGAGAAACGACTAGTTTACTTGTTTATGTAGATACCCAGAAAATGATTACAACAAAAGTATATACATAAATAGACTCAGAGAAAATACAGTAATTAGAGCAGATCGGCGGGAATCGCTGCTAGAAACGGATGTCTGAATTTAACAATTATAGCGGCAACTCCATCCGCTACTCAGTGTGTTCTTACGCATGCAAATGCAACGTAATGCACTCGCATTTGAATTACAGCAGCTTCAATGCGGTGATCAGCCACACATTCTCAGTACTGGATAGTGAATAAATCATTATGCATTCACACATTCCGGGAAATAAATATGAATTTACTGAATGGAAACGCAACAATTATTCTTCAATTTTTATTATATGTCACAAAATTACTTTAATGTCGATTTAATCAAATGGATACGATTTAATCAAATGGACATTAACGTTCAAAACATTATAGGGATTTTCTATTTCTTACAAAGTTGCAGAAGAGAAAGAAATACAAAAATTCTATGAAATATGAAAATATGAATAGTCGTAAGTTTTTTCAGAATTGTGCCATTAACTATTTTAGATATACTCTTAATAGTCAGTAGCTTGAGAGATTCCACTTTTCGTTGATCTGTTTTTTCGGACAATTTTGTATACTAGAATTTCAAGAATGTTCTTTCTAAATTACTGAAATATCACTATTTTAAATGACCATAAATTTGAAGCTGATCGTGGTTACTACCATATTATTTTCCAGTTTTAATAGCAGCATTCTATGTACCAAGAAGATTACACTTGATTACTTCTTCATTACTGTACTTAGAGGAATGTGAAAACACTTCATTACTTTGCCTTTTTAGCAACAATATACATATTTCAATTTTCTATATGCGTGGTCCAAGCGTACAAGCAGGTTTTCCTGTGTTGCGAGGCGGTTGAGGCAACCATGCATTTGCAGGTGCAATCACTCAAACGTGTGAGCTGGCGATCAAAGCAACACCGTAGACGGGGCGGTGCGTAACGCATGAGGATAGCTTTTGGTTGTGTTTTTGATGCTAATGGCATTGTTGACCGGCTTGCCGATTGGCTGTCGTTCGTGTGCGTGAGTTTTCATAGGTGACGTTGTTTTTGGCCAGATCATTGCGAACGCTTCGTCTGTTGGCTCAGTTATAGCAAACTGGGTCACCAGTGCAACTGATAGTGGCACTTTTCTCTTTCCTCACAGTATTTCATATGGCCACCTATCGAGGCAAAGAGCAAAACATGTTACATTTATTATTTACATTTAACAAATGTTTTTGAACGATGCCTCACACTTTCAGCGGTGCCACATGACACGGGAGCGTACGAAAGGAGTTGTTTCATATTCGATTTTTACTTTCGTTCTCATGTCACACTATTTGCAGAGAATTTTTGACAAATGTTGACCCAATTTTCATAGCCTAAAGTAAGAAAAAAAGATAATATTCAATTTAAGCTTTTTTAACTTGTTTCTACTGTAAACAGTTTAGGCTGAAAATAATTGTGGATTGTTGGGAATTCAAAATATAAAGCAAAAAAAAAATTCGGTGCAAGTGACTGAATTAACTTATTAATTGAAGTATTAATTGCCACAAAGCCACTCTGTTGAAAAGAAAGTACGAGTGCACGAACGCATATTCTTAATGGCGGCAAAATGTCCAATTGTGCCCCTTTTCTGAGGCTCGAAAATTTCTTCCCTAACCCATTTTATTGACATGTCGCACGCCACATTTTGCTTTTGTTCGCCTCTGGATATCTAATGTCCGAAGTGCTGTCGGCTAGCCTACGAATTGAATGCTTCATTGTTTATACATATTTAAATGCGACCAGCTGCGCTTATGGGATTGTCTGAGCGATGGAAGTTACTAGCCTGTATTGCAATAAATTTGCTTGATTTTCGTTTATTTATCTATTTATTCAGTATGCGGGGGTGGCAAAGAAAAAAAAACAACCAAAGAACATACATACATACATATGCATACAGGGTTACCCCAAAAGTCGTCCTAAATACCTGAGGACGTTATTTTTTATAGTTATATTCTTAATTATTATAAATGTATTATATGTTTAAAGCCATAAATTCAAAACATTATCCAGCATTTTCAACTTTCATGGTTTTGTTAACTTTGTTTGATGATTTTTATTAATTGATTCACACTTTAACTAAAATCAGAACTTCATTTTTTTTAAGTGAGCGACAAGCGAAAACCACATTTTTTTTAAAGAATCTTTAAAATCGAATATCTTGAAACAATAATGCCCTTTAGTGACTAGGACAACTCCTCTGGTAACCCAGTATATTCCACATTTCGAGCGGACTATGATGTGAAACGGCCCTTCAAATATATGTACATACTTAAGACTTCGCAAAACCTGAATGGGCTATGGCCGTAAGAGTTGAGTTGGATTTCTTGCGCAAATACATAAAATAATAGGAGTCCCGGCATGCACCGAACGTATTATGTTTCAAAAGTTTTGGCACAAAATAAACCACACAAGTTTCATTTATCTTTCTGCACATATTTCAATCAAACATGACCAAAAATTTCAAGTTGAGTAAAACAAATCAAATAGTTCCACATAAAAGTATTAGTCATATTCTAATACACGATTATTTTTACCTGTTAGCATAAAACGCCTTTGAAAAAAAAAAAACACTATTACTTCGTTGAATAGCCTCTGTTTTTTTGCACTGTATCAAACCTTCGTGGCATAGAGTCTGTAAGAGCCTGACAACGGGATACCTTTCCATGCCTCTTTTACTACCTTCCACAAATCTCTAGAACATTTTTTGATGTCGGTTCAAAAGTTTTGTATGGGTTTGAGACGGATCAGACCAAGGTATAACTTCGACCCCCGTTGTCTAATATTTTCACATATGTCCTTTGATGCATGCCTTCTATCAAATAAGTTGGACCTACTCCGCTGCATGAAAAACTACCCCATACCATGACCTTAGCGCCGCCAGATTTGACCGTGAATGGGTGATTATATTCGGTGTGGTGTGGGCAGTGCCCACTGGGCACCGAACATACTTTCTAGAGCCTATACTACCAAGCAATTCGGTTTTCCTTTCATGTGGCCGCAATATATTTCGCCATTTACTCTCGTGCCATACATGCTCTTCCGCGAACTCTACAGGGCTTTAACGTGTTTCATCATTGCTCTCTTTTCCTCTGTACAGTCCTTTCTTATGCCCACCAAAACCAAAAAACCAACACAAAAGTTAGCTATAGTTTGTTAAAATTGCTGATAGGCTACTTACTATGCAAATTTTATGTATATAAATATGTACATATTTATAATTTTAAAGTTGTTTTGAATAAAAACCGTTTTGTGCAAAGCAATAATAAGTATTTAATAATAATAAGGCCGCCGTAGCCGAATGGGTTGGTGGGCAACTACCATTCGGAATTCACAGAGAGAACTTTGGTTCGAATCTCGCTGAAACTCCAAAATTAAGAAAAACATTTTTCTAATAGCGGTCGCCCCTCGGCAGTCAATGGCAAACCTCCGAGTGTATTTCTGCCATGAAAAAGCTCCTCATAAAAATATCTGCCGTTCGGAGTCGGCTTGAAACTGTAAGTCCCTCCATTTGTGGAGCAACGTTAAGATGCACACCACAAATAGGAGGAGGAGCTCAGCCAAACACCCAAAAAGAGTGTACGCGCCAATTATATATATATATATAATAATAAGTATTTTACTATTAGCGTCCCGTTAAGTGTGTCGCTATAGTGCTAATGCAATTTATGTTCGCCGTTGATGTTTACTTAAAGTGTTTAGCTCCGTGTTATAAAACTTTAAATGGGCCGTTGAAAGGTGCTTGTAATGGTGTTTTATGATCGCCAATACTCACGAAAACAAACCTTGCTTTCGGCAGCTCTGGATGTATGAAAACTGACGGCGAATCATGAAAAGATGTTTCAAGAGGCTTCACTTTGTTAAATGACTGGTTTAATGAAGTGATAAAATCATTGCCGTTCTTTCTGATGATAGGATCGTTGAAAAACTATCGTGGTATTGTGAGTGTTTTTCCAAAAACAAGCTAAGCTGGAGATGCATTAAGATCGTCTTTGACAACTCAGCGAAACCCAAGTAAAAAGTAAAGAGGTAATTCAGTGATCCAATCACAGTCTGTTAACTTCGCTTTTAATGCAATCTTCAGCGAATAATGCCAGCGTTTAATTATCCCATTCGCTTTTGGACTGTAAGACATCGTTCTGATATGTTTAATTCCGAGCAACTTGTTTAGTTCTTTGAATAAAACGGATTCGATGCACGGGCATCAGCTGTCTGTTAGTTGGCTAAATGTTTACAAGCGCGCGGAGTAGTAAACGCGAAAAAAGGAAATGAGTACGAGTAATGGATATCAAACTTAATAGTGTGATTGCATTATATTTGGCTGGAAAATCAGAACCAGCGATTGTTCGTGAGCTCGAGTACCTTAAAGTAAATAAAGTTTTTTTATCGCACCATTACTCGTTACAATGGTACTGGTAGCTTCGCGAAACGTCATGGAGGTGGTCATCAAAAGACTGCAACGTCAAGTGAAATGGTTCCAAAAGTGAAGTAGCGACTTGAGCGAAATCCCCGACGAAGTGCCAATCAAATGGCGAATGAACTGAAAATATCTGACCATAGCATCCGCCGCATACTGAAAAATTATATCAAAGTCAAGCCTTACAAGATCCAAAGGGCGCATGATCTCATACCAAAACAGCAACAAGTCAGACTGGAGAGAGCGAAGGAGTTGCTTCGCTTGGCCGAAAGCGATCAATTTCCGAACATTGTGTTTTTTGACGAGAAAATATTTCAAATTGAGCAATTCGTAAACTCCCAAAACGATAGGGTATATTTGACCGCCTGTTCATATGAGAATTTGAGTCATCGATTGGCCACCAGGAGGCAGCACCCGCCACAGGTAATGGTTTGAGCCGCTGTAACCGTAGATGGGCGCTCTCCAATCCTTTTCATCGTGCCTGGCGTCAAGGTAAATGCGAAATATTATCGGGAAAGGATTCTGGAGGTTGCTTTGAAGTCGCGGGCAGACAAACATGGACGTTTCAACAGGACTCGGCACCGTCTCACAATTGTCGAGTGAACCAAGAATGACTAAAAAACAACGTTCCAAACTTCATAATGTCCACACAATGGCTCTCAAATTCATCACACGCGACTCCGATGGATTATTTTCTTTGCGCCATTTTTGAGAGCAAGATCCGAACTAAAAGATTCACCAGTCTGAAAAAAATACGCGAGTGGGCTAAAATACCTGCAAGTCACATTCGGGCAGTTTGCGATTCGTTTCTGGACCATCTCAAGGCCATAGTCAAGGCAAAAGGTAATCATAATCATAAATTGATTCTTAATTTTGTATTATTTTCACACGTTTTTTACTTTGAATTGAATAAAAGCAATTTTTCAAACTTAATTTATGGTCTTTTTAATTGGTTACACTTCGAGTGCCGGACCCTGTGCATACGAGGAGATTTTAATTTATAAAATTCGGTCGGTAATCGGTATTTAGACAGATTTTCACAAAAGATCTTTTGCGTAATAGTTGTTGTATTGGGTATCGTGTGTGATCAACGAATGCTGATGAGCAGTCCTTCAATTAAAGAATTGCAGCATTTCGCTCCAAAAGCATTTTTTACAATTTACGGAATGTTTATATGGCTGTGAAGTAAAAGTCGTGCAGAGTATCTCATCAATTGTCAACCATTGTCTGCGAATATGAATCGCATGTGTATGAATGTAGGTACATATATACATACATATTTACGAACCAGCACTTACTTATAGCATGCTCAACATACCGCAACACATTTACGCTCCTCATTAAGCTGTATCTAACGAATTGCTGCAAGTCACTTCACTTTTTAATTGGCATAAGAGTCGCTGCTGATTGATTGTTCGTTTTCAAAAAATGCTAGCAGTGCCTAGGAGGGCGGCAGTGCTTATTGCTAAATTTTGCAAAATTGCATTTGTATTCAGAAAAATGCGAAAAGGCTATAATGTGGACCATTGCACCATTCTGTCCAAGCAAGCCTTTTCCATTTTATCCGTTGTCATACCAAATTTTATTTATTTGTAAAATTTGGGTTGGTTTATTGGCGCAAGATCTTTTCCAAAATTGATTTCCACAAAAAATTTATCTCTGCAAAAAATTGTAGATCGGAGGCCAATCGGTGAACTAACTACATCGAAGATGACCTGACAAAACTCGGTTCTATTCTTCACAGTTCGTATTTATTTGCTAAACCCACTTTTCATTTACCTATGTATAAGTAGTCGGGGTTTATTTCTTGAAAACTCCTCCATCACAATCACAAAATCACAAGAACATATTTCAAAGTTTGCATGCTTACATTGCGCCAGTTGTTTTCGATTTCAGTGAGATCAATCTACGTAGCTTTTCTATAATAGATTCAGTGTTAGGGCCGATGATGTAGTAAGAAGTTAAAAATGTTATGCTCCTTTCGAAGTAGTAATTGGGAACTATGAACTGGTTTAACCTCCATCACCATTTATATAGTTATTTGTCTACAAAAAATTTGACTTTGAGTCAAATCTAACTCATGTTTTTAAAATACGAAAATGTGAGTATTACGAAAACGAAATGTCAAAAACTCCTCGTTACTCCTATCCCAATGACTTCTCTACACTTTTTGCCACCAACCCCGATACCCACGATTTTCTACCCAGGGTAGAAGTAACAGTCAAAGTTACCCTCACTAGTTTGCTTCGTATAGCCAAATGGTATTCTATCTTATCCTGAGTCTTATTTGCAGGCGAGAGTGTGTTTACATTGTCTTTATCTCTGTAACAATGGAAATTGTATCGGGAAATCGAGCTCCAACTTTTCCATACCTCATTCGTTTTGTATCATGTATCAATGCGAAGGGAGTATATGGATTATTAGTTGACTAAACTAAGTATCTTTGTCTCCGAGAAAATATTTTACAACATTTTCGGTATTTTGTAACACATATATGTATGTATACAGGGTGAACGATATGAAGAGTTACCTATTCAAAAC
Source organism: Anastrepha obliqua (assembly GCF_027943255.1). Lineage (NCBI taxonomy): Eukaryota > Metazoa > Arthropoda > Insecta > Diptera > Tephritidae > Anastrepha > Anastrepha obliqua. Next base: position 898,842 of record NC_072894.1, read on the forward strand.
ATCATAACATTAGTTTTTATTGATTTCAAAGACATAATTGTTCAAAAATGATTAAAATTCTAACATATGTATATTCACTTTAGCTCGATATGACCACCTTTTGCCGTGACTATAGCCTTCAAACGGCCAAAAAATTAGTTGCATGCTGCACGAATGTGATCTTGAGGTATTTTGGACCATTCTCGTATAATCGCTTTTTCCAGCGCATCCATACTGGCATATTTTTTAGTACTCACCTTGCTCTCCAAAATGGACCAGATGGTTCACACGAGCTTTATGAGGCGGTGCCGAGTCCTGTTGGAACGTCCATGGTCTACGACCGAAATGTTTGCACGGCCAAGGCTCTAAAGCAGCTTCTAAATCATTTTCCCAATAATAAGTCGCATTCACTTTGACACCAGGCTCGATAAAAACGATTGGAGAGCGTCCATCAGCGGTCACTGCGGCCCAAACCATTACTTGCGATGGGAAATTGCTTCGAGTGGCCATACGTAGGTCCAAATTCTCGTATGAGCGTTCGGTCAAGTAAACACGATCGTTTTGAGTGTTTATGAACTGCTCAATTGGGAAATTTTTTTCATCAGAAAACACAATATTAGGAAATTCGCTGCTCTTTCGCACCGAACTTTTTTTGCTGAGGTGAACTTGTAATCCTTGACCTTGAGTTCATTTTTCAATATGCGTCGAATGCTGTCTTGCGATATTTTCAGTTCTTTGGTCATTTTTCTTCCACTTCGACGTGGATTTCGTTCAAGTCGAGCCTTCACTTTCCGAACCATTTCTGGTGTTGTTGCGGTGCGATACACAAACATTTTTTTCACTTTGAGGTGACTGAGCTCACGAACAATGACTGGTTGTGATTTTCCAGCCAAATATAACGCAATCACACTATTACGTTTGAATTCCATCACAGAAAAAAAAAATTCAACAAAACTGAGACGCAAATGCATTTGATGGCTTATAAACAATATATTGAACTGTTATTAGAATAATTTTGACGTTGATGTCATGAGCTGTTTTACAGATACAAGCAGTGTGAAGTTGGCAACACTTCATATCGCTCATCCTGTATATATGCACATGTGAAAGTGATTTTTCGAATTTAAAAGTTATCAAATCGAAACAGAGAAATATAATTTCAAACAAGCCTCTTAAATAACTTTTACAAATATCAACAACAAAGGTACAACTAGATATAGATGATATTTTGGATTGTACCAAGGCACATTAAACAGGGAACAGTAGTAGATCAAAAGCAAGATCAATGTATTTTGTGTTTTGTCGTCCCACCTCTCGACCAATTTGTTGATGCCAAAACTCGCATGCTGACCGTGGCATTCTTTTCGAGCATTTTCCAGTCCAACTAAACACACATTATGATCTTTGGATGAAAATCCGGCTCGACTCTTGCCTTTGGCGTATATCCTGTAGCCAACCACTTCTTTCTTTGCTTCATATTGATGTATAGGTACAAAAAGTCCTGTGTATGACGCGTGTTGCTCGAAGGCGTCCTTCTTTGTTCTTTTCGTTGAGCTCGTTAGGCACTCAGGCTCCCAATTTTTCGGTAAATCCCATAGAATGAAGGTGATTGAGAATCATTTTATGATCGTAGTTCATTTTTTCCGCCAATTCAAGACTGATTTTTCGATCATTCTCCTTTAAAAGTGATTTGAGACGTTCTTCGTCGAATTCAGAAGGCTTTATTACACTGCGGGACGTGTCACCGGCGTCAAAGTTGCCATTTTTGAAGTTTGCAAACCATTTCTCTGCTGTAGCCCATTACGAATTAAAAGCCCGAATATTTTGTGATGTGAGTTCAAATCAGTAGGACTAAGTAGGCAATTGAGTAGTAAAGTCCTCTTTTGACGAATAAAACTAACACTCTATATGGCTCTCATCATGGCCGTCCTATCGTAAGGCGCAGAAGCTTGGATGATGACAACATCCGATGAGGCGTCCCTTGAAGTGTTGGAGAGAAAGATTCTGTGGTAGATTTTTGGACCTTTGCACGTTGGCAAGGTCGAATATCGCAGGCGATTACACTCATAATTTACTTTTTGATATGTTGAATTATGTCTTTCAAGAAAGCTAGTGTTTATAAGTATTAAAACTGAGTTTTTGAATGTGAACCCGAGGTAAAATATCCTTTGCTTGGACTTATTACTAGAAAAATTAGATTTCCGAATACTTTTGTGAGACACTGTATATCAGATTTGTGCTTAAATGTGCTAGTGCGTCAGGGAGAGCTTCGTTGTAATTATTGTAACTTTATATGGAAAATATATCATCCGAACAACTTTATGTATTTTCACTGATTGAAAGCACGAATTCGGGCGCACATTGTTATTTCTTTACATATTTGGTCGAGTTGTTGGTCTTATCTTTCCTGCCTATTGAGGGCTGTTCGTTTAGTTGGCAATTTATATGCTTGATCGCTGCAGATGACAAATCCGTTTTTGTCACTGTCATTCCATTTTATAGATGTTTTTAACTGACTTCAAAAAATGGCGGTTATCAATTCAACACATTTTCAGCTTTTTTGTTTACGTTGTAAGTTTGTTTTCTTTTGCACAGATTTTTTTCGGAAACATTTTTCTTAGAATTATTAATTTCTTCGAATAAACCGAGAAAAGTGGGGATCATCGACAAACGACAACAAGGAAACTCAGCATTTATATCACAAATGCTTACCCTTAAATAAATGCGCTTATATTTTTTGTCAAAGAGGGTTTCTTGTTATTGTTTTCAAGTTTATTTAGGTATGTATTTACTTAAAAAGTATGTAAACTTTTTGTTGCTTTCATAACGTCCGTTGTTGCCATGACGTCTATTGTTGCTGCAGCAAATACGAGTGGTGGCGTTGTCGGTGATGTCGATGATGTCGATGATGGATGCAACATTAAATTGGTTGTAACAAGGTCATTCCTTGTATTGGTTTATTGCTCATGCGCATGTGTCGCGCAGCTGCAATCATGACCTGTTGTCCGTTATGCGTTTTCGGCTTGTCGAGTCGTTGCTTATGGAGCTACAGAGTTAGACTCTGCCGCTGCCCCTGCGGCTCACAGTGCAAGCATTTTTTGTTGGCGGTGTTGGTGATGTTCACACAGTTATTCCACGTACTCTGAGTATTTGTCTGCTGGTTGGCTGTTACTGTTACTGTTGTCTGTCTGCGCCGCCATTCACTTTCTACCGCGCTTATCTTCGGAGCGACAACAATACGAACAACAGTGCAATCATTAATATCTACGTTCATTGATTTGAAGTTGTTCGGTTTGCATTGTGAGTAGAATTTTCTTTTTCGGGTTTACCAGTGTCATTCGTCGGAGGGTGTTGTTGCGACATGTTGCGTGTAAGCGTTTAAATCGAAGGCTGGTAAGAGTGAAACTTTGGAATGCCCATACTTTTCTGGTTTCTCTTTCGTCTGCTTTCGTTCGATAATTCCGTCGATAAGAGGCACATAAATGAGACCTTTAAACTCGTTCAACGCGTCTGTGGACAAGTACAGTATGTGTAAACATACTTAAAGATAATTATGTATAAAGAGAGGTGCGAATCAACGAAAAATTTGATAAGATAACTTTTGCGAGCTTCCACACAGTCCTGAAAAGATAAGATTACCGAAACTTAACTCATTATTTTAGACATTCGCGCGTCGATAGAAATAGAAGCTTAGAAATGTAGTATCGTCTGCGTATACACTGTGTTTTAGAAAGTTAAATGTGAGAATTGCAGAAATATTTAAATACAATAAGAGAAATATGTGTTGCTGAATTGCTGTCAATGCTTTTATGAACATTTGCAAATTATTTGCTTTATCGAAGCATATCATTTTGTTCCTGTTAATTAATTTCGGACACTTCAATCTAAATCTTGGTGCAATCCATTCAGAGAAGCTGGTAACAATGTCATAAACGTTTCAAATGTTGCAAAATAAATGTTTCTGCCCATAAAACTATGAAATAAGGAATAGTTCCTAAGCAATTGAAAAAGAAATGAAGGAATTAAAAAAACAACTATAAAATACTCGCAAAGGAACTTTTTACACATGGTTGCTTTTACAAAAACAAAACTTATGTATAAGTTCGATACAATTAAGTGTGGTATGCTTTAGTACTCAAAATGGTAGCTACTTCTAAAAGTTATGGTACAATAAAATTAAGTTATTTTCTGCTATAAATTCAACTAGCGTCCAGGATTGATGTGACATTAAAGTAGATATTTTAGTATGAGATTTTAAATTGTTTTAAAATGTTGCAATTGTTAAATTGGATTTAGGGAATACCTCCTTCTTCACGAGTATTTGTTAACGGCCGCAACGGGAAAATCGAATAACGACCAATTGTCAATACTTTGCCGAATGGGTTGGTGCGTGAGTACCATTTGGGAGTGCATATGTTCGAATCTCCGTGCATGAAACAGCAAAATGATAGAAAAAGGTAGGCAATAGCAAACCTTCGAGTGTATTTCTCCCCTGAAAAAAAGATTTATTTGATTTAGTCATGTAGCTTGGTGGAAAAAAATTGCAAAGGGTGCCTTCAATTCGCCACTTTTCTGCTCGCTATGTTTGGGCTCTGGTCGCTTGAGCAAATCGAGCAAGATTCTTTGCTGATACCGGGCAAGTTTCATAAGACTGCGATTATACAGGGACATTTTTGTTGCTTCAACTTTGCATTCTCTTTTGATGTAGCGTGTCGTGTTCACGCACGTCAGCAACGTTGCTTGCAATTGTTTAATTTTTAATCCGCACTCAACTACAACTTTGAGAAGAACGAAAACACAAAGGGTATTGGCAAGCATCATAACTAACGAGTTGAAGCAACAAATGTTTCTCTGTATGAACGCGGTCTTACTAATACTCATCAAGTGCTTCCAAACAAATATAATTTTTGAGAGCTCTGTTCCAGCGCTACCAACATATGCTTGTTCATCGCCTAATTGTCCATAGTACGTACTTATATAAATACATACATATGCGTATAGTTGAAAGAGAACAAAACCCACTCTCAGCATCAAAATATAAATCAAGAAAAATATGATCTGAGTTTGTAGTAAGTTTAACAAGTAATTGAAAGATTAAACCAAGAGATTTGACGTCAACTGCGACTTAATGTATCACTTCTGTTTCCGTTTTTATGTACTTATGTATATGTAAGCGCAAAGAATAAAGTTTTGGAAACCTGATCACCAAGAGCGTAAGGCGCAATAAATAGATTGTTTTATGGTATTTTGAAAATCCGATGGAAGAGCTTATTTCATATTGTTCGCAGATAGCTCTGGTGGGAATACAACGCTTCGTGTGTCACTAAGCCAGTAGGCGAACAATGAATAAGCTTGTTTAACAGACGCACAATACGATGTGAGTAGTAACGAACGTTGCCTACCATCCATACGTGCAAACACACTTAAACACATTCACACGTTTCTATGTGCAAAATAATGTTAGGAGACTGTTTAGCGATATGTGCACCTCTTGATGCATTCGCCTGCACGTGCATGTACAAATGAGTGTTTACCATAAGTAAGCCGACCCTTGGTATTTAACGCGTTTCGTGCGTTGAATGTGATTCTTTTGTTGCGAAACGGCAATTTGAGATTTTGCAGCATCGTCGAAAGTGGGGAATCATATATGAATGTGGAGGAATAGGAAGTGCAGGAGTTGGCTTACCTTCCCGCCTGCCACCTCCAGTGCACAACGCATTTCATACTTCGTAGACTCGTAATCAGCGACGCAGTAGAAGTCATAACCGCAGCCGTGTGGTAATTTCGTTTTAAAGTTTTGCGCCTGCGTCGTGCAACGAATGGATATTGGTTCAGCTGCATGCTTTTATAAAGCGGGACAATGTTCACCTAGTTGCTCGTGGCTGACGCCTATCGATTTAAGTTTGTGTATTAATGCTGTTGACCCAAATAACTAGCGCAGTTTGCGTTGTAAGAAACTTATAAATTAAGCTGTCACCTGAAGATTGCGGAAATTCATAGCCCAGAAAAAAGTTGTCTATATGTCTGTCTATGAATCTTTATTTGCTACTAGTACCATTTTCACGTGCCCTATTTTACAATATTTCTGCTGCATAACCGAATATCCATTGTGAATCTGAACAAACTAAGCTAAAGTTTAATCTCCTCTTTTTCCCTAGGAGTTAACTGCAACCTGTCACGTCTTAGATTTCGTTTCACTTTAAAAACTACTTACCGCCAAAAATAAATCAATGTTGATAACGAAGCGCACATATTTATGTAAAACAACTGCATTTCTGCTGTATCTTATACCTGCCAATTACAATTGCGCTGCAAGTGCATGCCGAATACCAGTCTGGATGCCTATCGACGCAACTACATATACTTACACACATACATATGTATATAAGTGCCAGCCGAATGCGCGGTTATTGAGTCAGTGAGAGACTTTTATGTGGTAAATGAAGGGCCATCCATCGGTTGGTATTTCAAGAAATTTAAGCAACACTGCCAGTCGCAATGTCACCGCTTTTACATTTAATAGTAGAGAGTTATGATTTCAATGATCCGAAAAAATTAAAAAATATTTGGAAAGGATTGGAAAATAACCGGAGGACGTCAAGCAATACGATTGTGGGAGGAATTCCACGAAATTTGGCTATTTAGCAGGTTTCAGTGATTGATACAATTGCTTAGATTTACGCCTGCAAATTTGTTGCCAGTTCAGCCGCTTGCAGATCCCTTAGTGGTCGCGCTATGATGTGGTAACCGATCAATGCTCGCTCTGCAGGTGGCACTCAGTTCACTCCTAAATTCTGTATTTTTGTATACGTATATATTGATGTACAGTATTTCCTCGATATTCGATGCTTATGAGAGGGAAGTGCTTATATGAAAATTCCGCTTAAAAGTTTTGGCTCTGCATTCATATATTCAAATTATCTGTTATAAGGTGCTTTTACTAAGTTAAATAAATTTCTATTGAAAATAAATAGTGTATATGCAACAAATTTCAAGTGCACAGAGGTAGAGATAAAAAATTTTATATACTGAGTTTTGGTTCAATCATTGGGCTCTACATATTTATACTGTGTACGAATTCATTTGTTAATAGTTTTAAAATAGCTTATAATTTTCGACGGAATACTCATTACAGAGAGGCCGAAATGGTACTGCCCAATATTATCAATGTCAACCATTCATTTATTTGTAGGGATAAGTGCCAAATTAAATTGCAGTGCTAAGTGGGAGATTCTTTTATCGTGATGTCTTGTGATATTAGAATAGTTTACAGTTTCTTACAGTTTTTTAGTGCTTATAAGCGGGTAATACTGTATATGTATAATATGTATGTTCATTAGACCGGGGCTACTTGTGTGGAATATAATTTTTCGATACCGCGCCGTCGAAATTAGGATTCCTTTTTTAGAACATAAAAAAAATTATTTTAAAACGAATTCCGAGGCTCCGAAATTTTTCTCTTATGGAGCATGTTTGGTTTATGTAGAGAGAAATCTGAAAAAAGTGCAATCACTTAAATAAAATTATCTGTTAATGGCCAATGTTAACAGAATTTACTAACCGGATTCCTGGTTAGAAGTTTTTTATTGATGTGACGAGAATTTTTAACAAAGCAAAAAAAAATACTGAACATATCAATACGAAAATTAGGTTACCTCCAGTTTCCTTCTTGGACTTTCGGTATACAAAAATTTCACGATGTATAGAAAATTGAAGGTGGTAACTTCTAAAAACCGCTACTTTGTTCTTGGTGAATTTGATAATTGAGTGACGTCTGTATGGAAAGTAAATAAACCTTTGTTCATAAGCAATTTTTTGTGAATATTCTCCTCCTAGGGCGAGAGAGCGGGTAGAGTTTGGCGGGCCAGATAAGCCATTTAACTTAAACTCAAGCGAAATTTGCATGAAACACTTTCCGGATAACCATTATCGAAATCTTTCTTAGTACTACCTGCTAAGCAGGTACCTAGTTTCTTGTGCTTGCGAGTTTCCACTTCTTTTCACTTACTCTTACCCTTGCTCTTCTTTGCATTTGTTTATTTTCTGTACTGACTTCATGATCCTTGGGCTCAATCTTCTATTTTACAATTCTTGCATAAATATCAGCATAAACAAATGTATTTACCTAAATTTTCTTTCTTGGACGTCAAAATATGATCTCTTACGATTGCAATAACTCTTAGTTTATCTAAATTGAATAATAAATGTAGAATTTAAAGCACTTAAGTAAAAATACTTGCAACAAGTTTCCATACAAATTTATGAGAGTAATAACAATCTTGCACATATGCATGGTGAAAAGATTTTTGTGTTGTGGCCAATATCAGACCGTTATCCGGCTCTAAGCAAATTTGACAGAATCGGCCGTTGGGCTGACGTAGCAAGGGCAACGAATCGGTTTCTTTACGAAAAAAAGAGAGGTTGTCTGTAAAGTCGGTTTACTGACGATAGTTTAACGTGACAACGTCGTAAGAAAATACTGATGTAATGGTTGCAATTTTCAAAACAAAATTTTGATTTTATTTGTTTGATAGATATTTTGTATGGATATGGAGGAGGAGGTAAATGGATCCCAATGAAATAGGTCAAGTTACATTTACACAAACGTGAAAAATGACGAAACATTTATCAAATTCATGAAAGGTATTTTCAATTTCGATTGTGCATCAGACGTTAATAAGTCAACAACACTAAGAGGCAACATCATCGATTTGCCTTTGTCAAGACACATTACACTCGAAACACCACCTTCCATTTCCTACTTTTCGTATCATCGTACTATTCTCAACAGAGAAATGATTCATTACCATGCACACAGGAAGAAGGCATATGCAAATACAAATATGTGAATTTATATACATATGCGCATACACATACATATATATGCTCACTCAGGTAGGAGAGAGCCAGATGTCGAACGTTGCCGAACGCGGAAGCCGATTGTGCCTCGTTCCGCGCTCTCGCTTGCAGTTCAAGCAAGATAACGACGCATGAGCAAGATAACGACGAATGAACAAGATAAAGACGCATTTTTTGGTGCGTGCAGCCGGCTACATCGAATTATAAGACGTTATCACGTCAATACTAAGAATGCGTTTGTGATATATGAAAAAAATTAACACAATGTCCCTTCAATGCCGTCTGAACAACGACTGATTGGACGAGTACGTGAATACATCTGAAATGATCGTCCTTTGATGTGGCAGCCGAAGTTCCCCTCACACTTTTGTTTTTCGCCATATTGTTAATGGCCAAACCTAGTAATCTATCTTGATGCATATGCATATTTCGCTGCATTAGAAAATTTTATTTTGCGCCATATTAATTCACAACAATAATAATTTATTCAGCAATGCATTCAATTTCTTTGAGATACATTTTCTTGCAATTTATGGACAACGTGGGTGCGCTTTTGTGTTCGTACAAGATCAAAATTTCATGCCTAAGAAAGAAATCAATTTTTGTTTTTAATTTTGTCAAAAATTATTCAATTCGGTTGGGTAACATTGGAAAGTCAAGGGCCTCTAGTGATTTGAAAGGAAATTTAAGATTGACCTCTATATTTACATATCATTGCATTAGGATCTCAAAAACGAAACTTGGCGGAATCTTACAAACTTCGTATTTTCTGATTTCATATTTGAGGTGGCAAAATTATTTTCGAAATTCATTTTAGACATACCTACATATGTATATAGTAGATAATATTTTATTACACAGCCGCCCAGACCTAATGTGCACTTACATTTGCGTATATAAATATGTATCTGTATCGCTGAAGGAATTTCATTGGAGTCAATAAAAACTGACGTCGTTTATGCTCCCGGCCGACTGAAAGCATGACTATGAGTGACGACGACGACGACGCAGGCTGTGGGAGTTGATTTATAATCCAAATTTGTTGTTGTACAGTAACTTATCGCATTGCTGGCGCTACCCGGTGGCCATTGATCGTCGGCTGGCGGTGATGGTTTTATCTGAATGGCTTTTGAAAAATTGTTGACAAAGAAATGGCTTAGTTATTTATGAGTCCGACTCTGCGTGTATATGTTTCCTGATGGATTCTCATTTGCACTTTCATTTTGGCATTTTTACTCTCTTAACTTGCATTTCACCTTTCTGCCATTCCAAATTTTCCTTTCATTTACAGCTATGACTTCGACATTGATTAATGACGCCTTAGCTATAAATTACAGCATGGCATTGGCAAGCAATAAAAAATGATCAACAACGAAAACAATCATATCACAATTTTTCGTTGACCTTCGAAATTACATACACAATTATTAAAAATCAAATGACATAATTCTAATGGTTACAAGAAATTACCACGCGAGCGTGAATTTTTACTTAAATTCAACAGCAGCTTAATTTTTGAATAAGAAAATCCCTGTAAGAAATTTCATAGCCGACCACTAAAATATCTAACTTTTGGTTCATTCATTACGGTAAACTTTTAATTGGCTTCAGAATAATGCTCAGTCAAATACAGTAAACATATTTTCTTTATGAATATTTTTTTATTTATGTGGAAGCTGTTTTACAAATATATTCGCTTACAACAAAAAAACCAAGACCAGACCATGCAACTCCTCAGCAAAGTCGGTCGCTGAGTTCGAAATCCAAATGACTCTTTTCTGTCATGTAGCTTTCGACACATCGTCAAATAACGGGTTTTGATTAAAGAAAAACGGTAGCTCATACAATAGATAATCCATCCTCATATATAGAGAATCCGTTAACCGATCAAAATAAGTGATATATAAAATGAAAGAATTTAAATTTTCTATCTTTTGTTTATACTTCATTTTTCAAGTTTAAAAAGAAGGGTTTTTGTTGTTAATACACATGGGCTGAAAAGGCACCAGTTTTATTGCATTCACCTCTTTTTCAGTTAGTACTAACCTTAAAAAGACAGCTGTTAAAATTTCACGATATTCTATTCATTAGTTGGTGAGTTATCGTGCTAAGAATGACTTCTGTTATTTTCAATAGAAATAATCAAATAGAATTTCATGTTTTAATTTTACACTGTTTCTTGATGGAAAAAATACCGTTCAAGCGAAACAATGTTTTGAAAAGTGTTATGGGTCCAACAGAAACAACAATAAAACGATTGTTTACTGACTTCAAACATGGTCGTAGAGACACGGACGATGCACAAAGTAGTGAATGCCCAAAAGAGCCGGTAACACCAGAAAACATAAAAAAAATCCACAAAATCGTTTTGAATTATCGAAAAGTCAAGTTGCTTGAGTTAGCAGACATCGTAAAGATCCCAAAGGAACGCGTTGGCTTTATATTGCATAATCAGTGCACTATGAGAAAGCTCTATTCAAAGTGAATTTCACGCTTGCTTACTTTCAAGACAAGTCAATCCCTCATCCACCGTATTCGTCAGATTTGGAACCCAGCGACTACTGGCCACATATTGATAAGTTTTGACTATTTATGTATTTATTTTTATAATAACACATATAATATGTGCCAGGCCGTAGAGTGAGAGGGAAAATTCAAAAGTGATTAATTTAAAAAAATATATTTATACAAAATTTCGGTTAAATGAGGTCACTATGTAATGCCCTCTCAAATTGCATCTTTAAAAAATCTTTTTGTTTTATGTAACCTAAAAACAAATATGTACGTTATTGAAGTTTTAAGCTTCAGAGAAAAAAATACAAATGCATTTTTATTTCATTGTAACCTTGTTGTGTTACTATTACTTCTACTTTTCCATCCTCGTTCTGTACAACTTGAAAAGGGAAAGAGTGAGTGAGAGAAAAACCGCTGAAAGTAAACTTAGAAATGTTGATATTTGCACAGATGTGTTAATGCAATTAGCAATCGTTAGGTCCGATAGAGTGCCTACAAAATATTTTACGAGGGTTGTATTTCATATTGCGCCCAATAATGAAGTCATGAAATCATTAGGTGCCAAATCAGGGCTGTAATTGGGATATTGCCACATAACGGTTTTGAATTGCATTTGGTAGGTATATTGTCTGTTAGGTGTCCATGCGATGAGACTTGGGTTTGCTTCAAGTCCATTCAGCAGAAGCTGTCTGGGGGACGAGGTGGAATCATCTCAGCACCGTCTTCTCAGCTGCCCTGTTCTCGTTAGGCAAAGATTTAGACGTCTGGGCTTCCATTTATTCGCCACATCTGCCTATATTGCGGGTCTAAATATCACACACCTGCTGAAATTCATCAGTAGCTTAAAGCGGTTAATACGAACTTAATTAGCCACTGTTGGTCGTCATCCCCCAATCCAAAGCCCCTTATTTTTTACACCTGTTTCGTTCCTTTCCTTAAGCTTTCCTAGTTAGTTACTGTAAATCGAATATGCCAAAATGAGGGTTTTATACATTTTTAAAATTTCATATGCAGAAACATAAACAGTTGTTGGTTACACAAATGTATGATATGTCAACAGATGCCCCACTACTATAAATTCTGCCTGCTTGTTATGTTGCTTATAAAAATTTACGAAGATGAAGATCAAAATATAACAAATTTTTATGTAGGTTTACTGAATCTTTTTATTACCTAAACAAATTTGATAACTTAAGTGCGGCATACATTACTTTGTTATCCAATTAGCAACGATAAACTTTACGAGTGTGTCCCACGCATACATACATACATATTAATGTGAAAAAAGTTTAAATTAAAAAAAAAAAGTATATTTTTTTCTAACGAAATTACTTCGTTTTCATGATTTCGTAACTTAAAAAAATTATATAGGCCACATTTTGTTAATTCATCAATTATTGAGATTTCGATAATTTCTATCCCAAATAAAATATAAAATACCATCGTATATGAGTGATGAGTATTCGTGGTTTAAAGTTTATCAGATGAATGCTAAATATTTGCAGCTAAAAAATCTACATATTTACCTTTTTACCTTTATTGATACAAATCTTGGTCTATATTATCTACAATTCTCTGAAAAAATTAGAAGTGCAGTTTTTTTATTATTTAAAAATTAAGATCTGATTTTTGTGAATTTTAAATTCGTGTGAAAAAAATCTGTTAACATCACTGTATTAAGAAAAACATGTTTTAAGAGATAATTTTGAGTACTAGCATAATTGGAATTTTTCCTATTTGAAATTAAGAATTATAATCTGGCAAGGCATGTAGAGGAAAGTGGAGTGAGAAAGTTGTCATGAAGAATATAAGAATATCCGTCTTGTACAATACGAGTACACGTAGATATATACATTTATATACATTATAAAATTTCGACGTGCATACATACATACAAAAATACAATAAGTAGTTGTACGCTAGATACATACAGATATTGCCTTTTATTTTATTTGCCTGCATTCTATGGTTGTAGGATACTATGAAGTTTTGAATGTTAATATAAATGGCTGAATAGTAGACAGAATATTGATATTGATAACTCTGAAATGTTTGGCGTGCATTAGTTTTTCCAATTTACAGTAATGTTAATTTATCTGACGAATGTTTGTGTGTGAGAACTGGAATTGAATGTGGGTGATTAATAACGCTTCCAGCTAACAGAATTGTTATCCACGAGAAATGCGTCTTGATCTCGAAATAAATTAGCATTTAATTAATTCACATAGAATGTCTATGTATGTAAGTTGTTGCAAGCGTTGCCCCAAGTGTGAGCAGATGTTGTTTCCACTAAGATACGCCTTTTAAAATTCTTTGTCTTAATAAACATCTACACATATCATCTTGACCTTAAATCGAAATGAATAGTAAAAACAAAAAAGACATCTTTAGGAACTTACAATTAATACCTAATAGAGGGTCTTTCAAGTTTGAAAGTTTTTTCAACAGCTGTCACAGTTCAATGGCGTTTCTTTTGACAGGTGTTAAGCAGAAAATGTACATTTCTTGAACTGAATTCGGTTTCGCTGGGGAACCGTATGCAAATATTTTCGACACTTGTACTTACGCTTACAGTCCAAGGGCTATCGGGGCACTATCGAGATATTTTAACTTCGACGTTATGTGGTTTCAGTAAGACGGTGCAACGTACCGAATACCCAACGAAGCTGTGCAACGGTACTTCTAGCGTACGTTTTTATCATTTGAATGATGCGGGTAATCTGTTGTAGCCAATTGTATTGAATCTATTTGGAAAAAAAATTCAGAAGAGCGTGTCTTGTTTTGTATTTAGAAAGAAATTACATTAATTTATTTAAGAAAAGGGCGGAGATCTTTAACCACAACTAAATTGGTTTGTTTACATATGATTCTACAATAACTTTTCCAATCCTTCACTCAAAGTCCGTAGTAGCAAAGAAGGAGTTTCAAGCAAAAGCTGTGCACACCTACGGTGACCATCCGTACTGTTTTTCAAATGTATCTCCTGTGTAATTTTTCAAAATAGAAAAACTTCAAAACGTACATTTTTTCTAAGCGTAAAATTTACGGCGGCAACCCTTTACTGATCAAAATATAAAAAAGGTATCGATAATTGTTACCATTCCTATTGAACATATAATTTTTGTAATGGCATTTTCGTGAGTCTTGAGCAGTGATTGATTATCGAACAAAATGTTTGAAGTTGCGAAAAAATCGCTTGATCTTTGATTATTTTGTTTGCTCATGCTGAATTTTTTCCACATAAAAAAATGTAATAGGCTATAAAACTGCACATCCCACATTTCTAAAAACTGTTATTAAAAAGCTTGAAATTCTGATAAGGCTTGAATGGTTTTTTATTTTTTGTTTAGAACTTGAAATGTGGTTTTTTTCCTTTTTTTGTTATAAAATCATTGGGTAAAAATTGATCAAATTGTTGAGGTGCTATTATTTTGCCGAACGTTGTGAATGCACTAATTCCGCTCTCAGTATACAAAATGTCATAAAGTTTTTATTGTAAACCAGAAAGAAATGTAGGCGGCGCCACCAGAAAATGGTTTAATAAAAGTATACGAGTATCCCTTGCATGTTTTTGTACTGATACCGAGGTTTCTTTATCTAACCCACACTTTTTTTGAGAAAACCTCAACTTTTTTTTATTTAAAAGAAGTGTAATTATTTTTGGTAGAAGTATTATAAAGGGTTTTTCAATAAGGGCGGGTAGATGTTGAAATGGAATAAAATGGCGTTTGCTGTATGGCACGTAGCGCCGTCCTGCTGGAACCACATGCCGTCTAAGAAATTGGAAGGGCCACCACGTCTACCGAAAAATGGGCGTAATGCGCGCAACGTTTGCGTTAATGAACACTCATTGTGATAATATAGTTTTATCATTTGCACGTGCTGTTCAATCGTGTTACTTGCCATGATGATTTGGCATAAACAACTGTATAATAAACAAAAGATTTGACAGATGTCACCAAAACAAAATGGCTGCCACAGGGCGCCAAAATCGACCCGCGCCAATTGAAAAACCCTTTATAATATTTGAGATCGTTATTGGCGATAAAAATGGCGGAAAATAAAGCCAGGATAAAATTCTAGTTAATGTTGTTTTGGTTAAATGTTGATTACCTTCACAAAAAAGTTGACTATGGAAGCGGAAATCGAATTACTTTGCGTTTCATTTAAATATTTGGCACAGTGTGCAGTTTGTGTTTCGGATTTGCGCTCTTCTTCTGCATGGACAAAAACTGCAAGCTTTTCCTATGTCTAGCTTCTTATTTCGAACACACTTGAAGCCTAGCTTTTATTCGATGGCATCATTATTGACGTTGCCAAGCTCCTTCACTTACTTTGATGGCATCCATATATATATTTTTTCTCTTCCGGAAAGTGAGCTGGCAGCCCCTTGGATGCCATTGGAATGCCAATAATTGTCGAGTACTTGCGATTCATGTAAACGACTGACAGCAGTTCTACCGATCATACATATACATATGCACGTATGTAGTTACATGTATACATGTGTATATATGATTAATGTGTACTCTTTCTTAGCTGTTTTTGTACTGATTTTGTTGAGTTGTGAGCAGAATACCAAAACAAAAATTATGTCCACCACATTTTGCATTATAAATTAGAAGTCGGCACACACCAGTACCAGTACACAAACCATTTAGTTTTTGTTGTATACAGGTTTGAAGTTTCATAATTTTTAACACGTGGCTTACACTGATCATCCATATACTTATAAATAGGCTAAGTCAAATACAGTCGAACTTCCATATCTCGAACTAAATCGAGTGGCAATAGAGTTTCAGAAAGCAATTCAATTTTAGTTCGATAACTCAAACTTCCCTAACTCGAATAAGAAGAGCGAAAATTGTTCTTCAAAATGCTTCTCTAAGCCAAATTAAGTATGATATGTGAACGATATGAAGTGTTGCCAACTTCACACTGCTTGTATCTGTAAAATAGCTCATGACATCAACGTCAAAATTGTTTTAATATATTGTTTATAAGCTATCAAAAGCATTTGCGTCTCAGTTTTGTTGAATTTTTTTTTTCTGTGATGGAATTCAAACGTAATAGTGTGATTGCGTTATATTTGGCTGGAAAATCACAACCAGCCATTGTTCGTGAGCTCAGTCACCTCAAAGTGAATAAAATGTTTGTGTATCGCACTATAAAACGTTACAATGATACTGGTAGCATTGCAAAACGCTATGGAGGTAGACTAAAAACAACCCCAACAACGCCAAAAATGGTTCGGAAAGTGAAGGCTCGACTTGAACGAAATCCACGTCGAAGTGGAAGAAAAATGGCCAAAGAACTGAAAAATGAGCTCAAGGTCAAGGATTACAAGTTTACCCCAGCAAAAAACAGTTCGGTGCGAAAGAGCAAAGGAGGGGTCGCGCTTGCACGAACGCGGCGAATTTCCTAACATTGTGTTTTCTGATGAAAAAAATTTCCCAATTGAGCAGTTCATAAACACTCAAAACGATCGTGTTTACCTGACCGAACGCTCATACGAGAATTTGAGCCTACGTATGGCCACTCGAAGAAATTTTCCATCGCAAGTAATGGTTTGGGCCGCAGTGACCGCTGATGGACGCTCTCCAATCGTTTTTATCGAGCCTGGTGTCAAAGTGAATGCGACTTATTATCGGGAAAATGTTTTAGAAGCTGCTTTGAAGCCGTGGACACGCAAACATTTCGGTCGTAGACCATGGACGTTCCAACAGGACTCGGCACCGCCTCATAAAGCTCGTGTGAACCATCTGGTCCATTTTTGAGAGCAAGGTGAGGACTAAAAAATATACCAGTATGGATGCGCTGGAAAAAGCGATTATACGAGAATGGGCCAAAATACCTCAAGATCACATTCGTGCAGCATGCAACTCATTTTTTGACCGTTTGAACGTTATAATCAAGGCAAAAGGTGGTCATATCGAGCTAAAGTGAATATACCTACATATGTTAAAATTGTAATCTTTTTTGAACAATTATGTCTTTGAAATCAAAAAGGTTATGGTGTTTTGAATAGGTAACACTGCATATCGTTCACCCTCTAATTATGGTATACTTTTGTGCTTCGAAGCTCTTGTTCGGGGAAGTACTAATGTATTTGTAAAGCGAATGCCTTTCTTCTTTTTCATGTTTCTTCTTCATATTACGTTTGCTAATCATTTTGAATAACATCTTCGTAGACTATAGTCTGTTTATAATGGCTTCAAAGCGTGGTTAAGTGATTGTATGTTGAAGAAAAATGTTAGCTAATAAAATAAATCGAAAGTGGAAGAAAGAATAAAGAAGTGGCATCCCAGCTAGTACGGTTTCCACAACTAAAAAAAAGTAAGAATCAATAATAGTGTTGGTCGAGTGTTGTAAGCGAATGGAGAAAGTAATGTTTAAAGTGTGGACAAAGCTGTCTTCGAATTGTTTACAGCAGCTTAAAATCAAACATGCCAATATCCGGGGCAATATTAAATCAATAACATATCAAAAGCTTGGAATATTGACGTTGGTAGCCACACAACCGTCCACTGCTTCAAAAAGCCTGGTTTTGGTCTTGGTGTTCCGCTTGTGACGAAGAGGTCGACATACCTTTAATTTTCTTAAATGAGTGAGAAGATAAGCAAATTATGAATGCTGATTACGAGGCGGGTCTAAGGGTCAATAAAATAACTTCCAATGCTTCTCTGCAGGACTACTTGGAGTCGGATAATGAGGTTTGTGTAGTCGGTTTTCCCACAGCTGACGACACCATTGAGCACAATAGCATTAACTCAGTAGATTCGAATTCGAGCGGAATGGGAAGTGATGACGAAAGTTCAGTGTATTAAACTAATCGCCAGCCCTCTAATGACTTTGTCAGAGATTACTTCAGAACTTTGAATTTATATTTGCAAACGAATGAAACTACCATTGATGGCCACTATAAGGCTTTAAATAAGTTACAATGTATTTTTACTGAACACTCCAAAGCCACTAATTTCTTATTATTTGCATTCATTGTAACCGAATATGTTTATTATTTAAGTTTAAGTAGGCTCTTGAAAAAATATGGATATTCCATAACTAGACATCTTCATAAGTCGAACATTTCCATTGGAGAATGCTGATTCGAGTTGTCGAAGTTTGACAGTATATGCATGTGTGCGTGTGAGGATGGATATATATATTATATATGTATGCGTCATGTGCATTTCTCTTGAACACCAAGCACTTCGTTAGCAGATCTTACCATACGGGCGATCGAAATTCCACAAATAGTACTCACATAAATGCCTGTTTTAATTTTTCATTCGTTCGTCCAATGTACTGGGCCGCACCTCAATTCTAAGGCGCCAACGATGAGCGTGAATTGGCCAATGCCACCAAATAGTTGTTTGGGGTGCGTCGCCTTGGCACTCAATTGGAAGGGAACTAATGCGTATGACTGATTCCAGTGTTTTAATCAAAGTTGTGTGTTTATATTGTTGCTACTTCCATTCCACTTCCATTTCCATCACGCGTGCTGGTGGTGGTGAGTCACCGCTTCCATATAGCCTTAAAAGTGAGACTGAGTGCGGAAAAAGCACTGCAAAAGCAAATTGGCGACAATGTGTACCTTCAAAGTAAAATAAAAGGCCACTTTTCGCTAGCCAGACCGCGTTCTCGCTGAAATTTAGTTGTGTTGGCTAAATTTAGAACGGTGAGCGCTTGTTGCGGTGTTAGTGGATGGCAATAAAGCTGTCTTTGCACATGTCTTGCTCTGGTTCTGCTATGCTTTCCATGTTCATTGTGCGTTATGCTTTATGCAACTTTATCATGTTTCGCCCCTGCGATGTGACCGTAATATGTTAAGCGACTTATTGTCGTTGCAATTTGGGCTTCGGTGCCACCAAGCAACCGTGGGGCGGCTTTGAATATTTGTGTGCTTCAAGTTCCAAAGAACAACAACATGCGCACTAATGGATAAGTAGTTCGGAAGGTGATCTCCAATTGCACATCGATAGTGTGGTGACCCTATTCATTTGATAACCAATCGGAAGGAGATAATTTAGTTGAGTTCAAGGAATAATAGTATGTAGCTGTAACAGTAATAGTTCGTCCAGCCCTGCCAGCATGGTGTAGCCACCGGTTGCTATCGTCTCTCATCTGCCGGTAGGCCCACGAAACATATTGTTACCTTGCCCGGAAAATGTTTAATATATCGGGGTTAATTCTGGATAGGCGGCAGTTTTGAAAGGTGGTCAGATGGTCAGTGCAGTTAAAGAGCTATACGGATACGGATGCGGTAAAACTTCAAGCGGAGTTTTAGGCGAGTTATTAAGGGTAGAAGAAACCTGTCGTTCTCTTGAAGGAATACAACACCCCGCCTATTTGCCAATTCTAGTTGCTTACGGTCGATCTCCTGCTTTAATGGGCTCAGTTGTCGACAGTAGGCATAGGAGATGATTCTCTTTTAACTCCAGCAAATATACAGCAAAGTCTTCATAGCCGCTTACAGCGATTTCACCAAGACCTTTTTTCGGCTGTTGTTCTCGTAAGGGTACAATTTTTATAACCACTTTAAGTCCGCTTCGAATTCGTTATGATTTAGCAAAATATCGCAGCCATCAATTCTATCCAGCTTATTCTTGACACCAGACTTTACAAATTATTTCAAACTGTTTTCCGAATAATCTTCAGCCCCTTGACAACCTGTGTATCCGAATAAAATCGGAAACTTACATATAAGACAAATATCCAGGGAAATATACGAACGTTATTTTTAGAGATCAGAGGTTGTGAGTAGTCTGTAAATATTTGAATGACGGGCATCGTAGACGATCGAGCAGGATCTTCACAACCATAAAAGATAGATACATTTAGAAACAATATACTTGCGTAGAATTTATATCAATTTTCGTGTCTTGTGGACTATTTTTATATGTAAAGTTTTATTTTATGGTTAAAAAGATTTCCCTATATTCAACATTGAAATTCTATAAATTTGATGTTTAATTTTTTTTTCGAATTCCTTTCAGATTACGTATAATTCGAGAATGATTAGAACGCTGGCGAGCATTTGTAGAGCACTTAAAACTACATATTTGGAAAATTACTGCGAAAGCTTAGAATTAAAATAAATCGTCGAAAATGGAGAAGGCAACTCTAGTTCATCAACAATATCAACAAAAATTGCAAACGCAAGATGCAGCCGGCAATGCGAATCTAAGCAGAACTAAAAATGAAAACGAAATAGAAATGGAAAATGAACACAAACCCGAAAAAGAAGGCAAACGCCAAAGTACTGATACTAGTAAAAATTGCGGCGATGAAAATACGAAAATAATAAGACCAATAGAAACAATAATGCCACCAATTACCGCAACAGCCACTGTAGAGGTAATCGAAATAGCACCAAAAGCGGCGGAAACGGTGGCTAACAGTAACGAAGAGACTGAAAACGCGGCCATGGTGGGCGCTGATGCGACGAAGATGAGCTCAGCGACACCTCCAGACACAAATTCACACACAAACACAAAAACAAAAGCAACAACAGCAATACCAAACAATTTAGCACATGCAACAACTACAGACGAAAGCAAAACTATATCCAATTACAAGTTGAGAGAATTCGTGGTACCATCCATACCCAACGCCAAGGCGGGCAGCACGAACGTGACAAGTGGGGGTGGTGCAAGCAGTGGGACTGGTACCAGTGCCAAAAAGAAACGTAATAAAGTCTTAAAAAAACGCGAAGAAAATGAAACACGCAGGAATGATAACAAAAAAACGGCGGGTACCAATAATATCGACAGAGGTGCAACCAACGGAGTTCGAAGCCAAGGTAACGCCATCTCAGTCGGTTCGTCAAATAATGATACCGTCAGCGCCGCAGCCAACATGAAAACATCTGTATCAATGACGTCACTGCCACCCGATGACGAAAAGTCGGAGAGTCGTGACGTAATTAGAGCGAAGCTAAGAGTCGAACGTCCTTACAACAGCTTAAAGGTAAGTGAAGATATGTGCAACAAAGGTTTATAATTATGTAAATACATTTGCATTGTGTATGTATGTATGCATGTATTCAACAGGTATGTGACAAAATGATAAGCCCACCTCAATAATAGCTGCTCAGTACACCTAAAACAAACGTTTCACTTTATTATATATCATATATATACAAGGTGAAGTCCAAAATAAACAAGACTGAGCTAAAATAGAAACGACAGGAGCTTTGTTCTGATAACTTCGAGTTTATTTATTCAAAATAGTCCCCTCTGGCCCGATACACTGTTTTGCGCGATCTAAAAGCGTTCGAAAGGGTTTCAGGTCATTGACCGAAATGTCCTTTTGGATGGCATCTACGGACGCTAAACGTTTTCTTTTCATGGCCAAAATAAATTTTCCGAAAAGGCAGAAATCACAGGGAGCCATATCAGGCGAATACCGAGAGTGATTGATGGTTAAAATGCGATTTCTAGTCAAAAAAGCAGTCACAAGAGTGGATCGATGAAATGGTGCATTATCATGCAATAAGCGCCAGCTTCCTCCTTCGCGGTTCATTTTTGATAAATTTACGAACAATTTCGATGGAGTTTTCGGTGATTACTGATTTTTGGCGGCCAATTTATGTCCTCACAACCATCTCTGATACGTGTAAACCCCTCATGAACTCTGGCACGAGATGGACAATCATCGCCCTAAACTTTTTTCATCAATTCATTTGATTCGTTAAACGTTTTACCCATTTTAAAACAAATTTTCATACTAGCTCTTTGTTCGAAACTCATTTTTGTACCGATGACACAAACATACTGACACTTTAGACGCAATAACTTCGCTTCCACTGAACCGAATGTCACCAAGCTTTCACTGGATGTCAGCACCAACGCCCGAACTCATTAAAAAGATGAGGCCATCAAAAACATTTTTATGACACCAGAAAGGATGCCGCCTATAGAGCCACGCTACGATCGGGCGCAACGCGAGCCATGTGGGATCGCTACAGAGAGCTAAAAAGGAAGAGAGACGTATTATCCGAAAGAAGAAACGAGAGGCCGAATTAGTGAGTGTGAAGAGCTTGAGATGCTGGCCAACAGGAACAACGCCCGATAATTCTACCAGAAAGTTCAGCGGCTTACAGAAGGTTTTAAGACCGGGGCGTTTCCCTGTAAGAACAAAGACGGCGAAGTGGTGACTGACATCCAGAGCAATCTTAAATTATGGAGGGAACACTTCTCGAACCTGTTAAACAGTGATAGTTGCGCATGTCATAGAGAATGTGAAGATCCCGATACCCCAATCGCCGACGACGGAATTGATGTTCCGCTACCTGACCATGACCAGGTGAGAATAGTGATAACGCGGCTAAAGAACAATAAAGCCGCGGGCGCCGACGGACTGCCGGCTGAGCTGTTCAAACATGGCGGCGAGGAGCTGGTAAGGTGCATGCATCAGCTTCTATGCAAAATATGGTAGGATGAAAGCATGCCTACCGATTAGAATTTAAGTGTGCTCTGCCCAATCCATAAGAAGGGCGATCCGCGGGATTAGTCTTCTAAATATCGCCTATAAGGCTCTAGCGAGCGTATTGTGTGAAAGGTTGAAGCCCACCATCCACCAACTGATTTGACCTTATCAGTGTGGCTTTGGACTTGGACAGTCTACCATCGACGAAATATTTACAATACGCACAATCTTGGACAAGAGAAAGGAGAATCGACACACACCATCGTTTCGTCGATTTCAAAGCTGCATTCGACAGTACGGAAAGGAGTTACTTGAATGCCACGATGTCTGAATTTGGTATCCCCACAAAATTAATACGGCTATGCAAGATGACGTCAGAATTGAGAAGGACCTCTCCGATCCGTTTGATACCAAACGAGGTTTCAGACAGGGTGACTCGCGAATGGGTGTGGTGGTAAACGAAGTACCTCCTGTCTTCAAACAAACAGTCGGCGCACTCGCATATCAGCACCCACGTCACTGTAGACAGTTATAATTTCGAGCTTGTAAAAGACTTCGTTTATTTAGGAACCAGCATTAACACCGATAATAATGTCAGCCTTGAAATCCAACGTAGAATCTCTCTTGCTAACAAGTGCTATTTTGGACTAAGTAGGCAATTGAGCAGTAAAGTCCTCTCTCGACGAACAAAACTAACACTCTACAAGGCTCTCATTATGCCCGTCCTAACGTATGGCGCAGAAGCTTGGACGATGACAATATCCGATGAAGCGACGCTTGGAGTGTTCGAGAGAAAGATTCTGCGTAAGATTTTTGGACCTTTGCACGCACGTTGGCAAGGTCGAATATCGCAGGCGATGGAACGATGAGCTGTATGAGCTTTACGACCACTTAGACATAGCGCAGCGAATAAAGATCCAGCGGCTACGTTGGCTGGGTCATTTCGTCCGAATGGATACAAACGCTCCGGCTTTGAAAGTATTCGATGCGGTACCAGCTGGTGGTAGCAAAGGAAGAGGGCGGCCTCCTCTGCGTTGGAAAGATCAGGTGGAGAAGGGCTTGGCTTCACTTGGTGTGTCCAATTGGCGCCGGTTAGCACGAGAAAGAAACGACAATTATTCAAAATTTTTGGAGTAATTTCTTTTGCCTTATAATGGAATAACTTTTGCGAGTGGCAACTTTAAACTTTATGCTTGCTGCCCATGGAAAGTGACCAAATCCATCATTACGAGTCTTTAGGTTTTTATAAATCGCTGCCTGAGGAACATCTTCCGTATTTTTTGGCGCAAAACAATTTCGAACTCGGATCTACTAAAAAAGGTGCAAATGAAGCCAGTCGAAATGCTCAAAAACGTCAAAAATGGAGATGGATTGGGCAGAATCTATGCAAAAACGATGCAGGCATTGCACCAAAGGCATTGGAGTGGAACCCTCTCAGGAATGTTGGTTGTAAGCCTAGTAGACCAAGGGAAACGTGGAGGCGAACAGTTGAAAGGGAAGCTGGAAGCATCGGAAAGAGCTGGAATCATTTGAAGTACATTGCCAAAAATCGCACTAGATGGCGCATAGACGTGGTCTGTGCCCTATGTTCCACCAATGATTAAGGACCTGGAGAAGACTGTTTCTTATAGTTCAGCAACTCAATGTTTCAAATTAAACACCAAGTTTGTAATAGAGAAACAACAGATGCTTTTAATACCCTTTCAATTGCTTTTGATCGCGATTTCTCTCATTTGAACAAGCCGATCATAAATAAAAAAATGTATCCCATCTGCTTGTACTGATCAAATATTCAGGTAGTCTTACCATTTATTCCGGCGCCTTATATGCCTTTGGGAATGTTTGGATCTGAGATGATGTTGTAGACGTTTAAGATACATAGATATAATCATAAATCTAAATCTTATTGCAATCTAAATGTTATTTTTAATTATAATTAAAATTATTATAACCGCGTCATTTAAGATAAACTTTCTGAACCGCATAACATCTTCAGAACCAATTGGACCAATGCAGAAGTCCATCTCATCTTCTGCAAGCTTCTACCTTTTGACCTGATTAAGAAGAAGGTAAGAAATATACCTCTGTATTTACAGACCACTGCCTCTTAAGCAGTATCCTAACTGGCAGCCCGTCAGGCTCCTAACGTTACAGTTACTTAACGAAGAATCGTTTGCTAGATTGAATGCAGTTTGGCAGTACTCCATCTGAGCAATCTAAATAGCTGGCAGAAGTAATCAATAATATTTCGAACGGAATTTAATAAAGAGCCTTTAAATACTTATTTATTTAAAGTCAAAAAAGCAAAGTTCTTACAGACTTAGTGCTAATGTAAATTAATAAGTGAAAAAACTAGGACTAAAATACAACTTGTTCAATAAATTCGACTGTATTAAAGACTGAAAGACATTCATCAAAAAATGCAATGGATTTTTCGAAATTGAAAAATCCAACGAAATGGAATTCGAGACCTCATTAAATTCGTAGAGAGTCTGAGCAATAGGTGCATTGCACTCGAAATTGACTTCAAATATCTTGAGATAAAAAGGCTAAAAGTTTCGTAAAGTTCTCTTCGGCATAAGAAAATTATATATTTCTATATGTTTTAAATAAAAGTAATAAAAAATATTGAAAATGCCAAAAATTGTGCTGCAATTAAAATACCGTAATATTTCTCAATCGCCGGTTTTTAAGCTTTCTCAAATGGCTATTTAGGTTTTATTTGCAATTGTAAAATATGTAAAGTCAAATTTGTCCCGCAGTTTATACGCAAGGCCTGATACGAAACGGCTGAAGACACCAGCAAAGCAGTGTGCGATGCAGCAACCGATTGACAAGTTGAAATTCTTCTATCGATTTGCATTGGGATACTGAGCGGTTAGTGGCACACTGGCACGCAGCTAAGTCACTCTTTGCTACCCGTCGCACTGGAAATCTGTTAATGCCAAGTGGGAGGGTTGAGTTGTGAGGGAAGTATGAGGAAACCAGAGAAGGTTGCATTTGAAATCAGCAAAGATATTAATTAATAGTTGGTTGTTTGTTTGTTAGGTGATGGCATTAAGGAAACACATAAGACCATCCCGAATAACTGTTTTGCAACTTGGAATATTACGAACCACGTAGCACCTTGCCTTCCTTCTGGCATCTGTGAACGGTTGCTGCGGCTATGCGTAAGAGCTGAGCCCGCTTTTCAATCATCATTCACTGGATATATGCTGATATACATACATATATTACCTAGCTGTACATGTTTTCAAGCCTGTATCTCGCTAGCTAAATATCTTCGCCGGGAATCTTGTTTTCGTGCGCACTTTGTTGTTTTGCAAATTATGCAATGTGCCATTTTTCGTCATTCTCCTTGCTATCTGCCATTGCAACGTGGCAGAGTTGTATTGACGCCACATTTGATGCTGCGTTCGTTCGACATTGTGACGTGAAAATTAGGAATTTCCTATTCTGTATCTGTAAGTAGCGAACGCAAAAAAGAAAAAAATAAAAGCCAAGAAAAACAACTATTCATTAGCAAGTGCTCACTGCAATCGCCTTGGACATTTGTGACTAATGTTAAAAGTAACAAAGCGAAATACAACCAATATTGACAGCAGTTAAAAGGCGACTGAGCGAAACCAACACATGGAAGAAAAGCTGAGAAATATTTTATTTAACCAGTTTTGTTCTTTTTGCTAAGCGTGTTTTTATTTTTTGTCTTCGATTGCGAGCGACTTTGGACTGCTTTGAATTTTATTAGTCGTCTTTTGAACTACCGGCGCACACTCAGTCACATCTATACATTTATACTACATTTACACTCGACAGCAAAACTCTGCGAACAAATAATCATCAAATCGTTTGTGGAAAATGCCAGTAAAAATAGAAAACCATGCCATTAATTTTATTGTGAAGTTGGGGAGCCATTACGCTTCTATAAATCAATTATCGACTGCAATTTACATGCCATATTACAAATTACATAATAACTTCTTAAATAACATTGCTACTCCTTTAAATTTTCCTCTGCTTACTTTGTGCTGTTAAGTGCTTGAAGTTGTTTTAAAACATATTATTTATTTGATTTTGGTGAAATTTGCAGAAGAAAATCAAAGCAAAATGATTTATTCTTGAAAAATTGATAATTGATGTGTTTATCTTAAAATTAAGTAAAAACTCTGAAATTAAAAAAATATTTTCCTAGATCCCATTCACAATAGCGCAGAGCTTTTTATTTTGCGACACTAGATAGTAGAGAACGTTTTAGTCATTCTATTCTATGTATTTATCCTCTAACTACTTTTAAATTTAATTGATTTATTTTGCGGACAACTTGAAAGAGAATTACTCGAATAACAAGGATACAACATTGAAAAGTCATTCTTCAACTTTCCTGCAATTTGTGGTGTGGGGTGTGAATTTAGAAAAAATAATACTTTTACTTCCATAGCTAATAATAAAGATTTGCTAAACTTTTTGAAAATTTTAAATTTGCTTTACATACACTAATTAATACCACAACATGCCACGCGCTTACTTATACAAAAGTTGTAATTTAAACATTTCGAAGCTATTCACTTTTGATCCTCAAAATAGATAAATATCAGGCTTAATTTTGAGAAAAACTTCTGTAGCATTAAACAGTTTACTTTTGTCAGCATGTTTTTAATCGTCAAGTTAAGATTTACGTTGCAATATAGATTTGACATGACTTATTTTTCCTTTTTAGTATTAAATGGGATTAGAAAATGGATTTTGAAAATACTAGATTATTTGTTTTTACAGGGTGTTCCATATAGCGTTTGCTTTTTGAACCACCTATTTTTTTGAGAATGGTAACACAAATGACATGTCAAATGTGATCATAATTTACTTAAAGGTTTGACATTTACCAAATGGGACGCTATACGCTTGAACAAAATTGGGAAATATTGAAAACCTATTTCCAAAGTGGTGAGTCTTCTTCCGCGGTTACAGTAAATGGCGAGCGTTACCGTGACATGCCCAACGAGTTTTTGTTTCCAAAAGTTGAAGAGGATGACGTGGACGACATTTGGTTTCAACAGGACGGTGCAACTTGTCACATTGCCAAAGTTACACTCGAACTTTTGGCTACCGTTTTTGAATTCCGATATCAATTGGCCGCCTCGGAGCTGTGATTTAAGCCCGTTGGACTATTTTTTGTGGAGAGCCGTTAAGGATGAAATGGAAATGCTATGCGAACCATCCAGAGACGATTGATGCTTTAAAACACGAAATCGAAGTTGCCATTCATGAAATTGGAGCCCAAACAATCGAAAATGTGCTTAAAAATTGGGTTGATCGAATGGCCTAATGTAAAGCCAGTCGTGGCAGTCATTTGAACGATATTATTTTTATTCATAAATGACAATGTTCAATCTTCAAAATAAAAAAAAAGTTTGAAAAAATATTGATTCGTTTTTTTTATAGAAGATTCAAACAGCAAATTTTACATGGCCCACCCTGTAGAAGGGCCTTTGGCTTTTATAAGAGCATTATGCTATTTTGCTTTCACAACAGAAGATCGGTTGAACTATCAAATCAACAAGCAGTGCGGCTCTTATTTTGCATCTTGTGCATGGCATGTCCGAACTTAACGTGGTTATGCTCCCCCTTAACGTCGAATTTGTTCAGCGGTCGATTAGTGGGCTCGAAAGCATAACATACAATTTTTCAAAGTTCTTTATATATATACCAATCAGGAAAAGTGTGAAGAAATCCTAGAAAAAGTTATGATGCCTTATGTATGTAGAAAAGAAAATGCCGCTGGAATGGGTCTTCCAACCCAAAACATAGCAGTTAGCGCGCAAAGCACTTCTTTCGGGACAACAGCATCAACGAGATGGAGTGGCCAGTGCAATCACCAGACCTGCACCCCATCGAAAACTTATGGAGCGCCAAATAAAAAAGTCACAGAACGTCAATCCAGATATCTGCATGTGTTTCATAGACTACGAGAAACCATTTGACAATACCACCTTAACCTAATTAAAATAATGGAAGTATTGGACATAAACAAATATGACATCAAATGAGCACAAAGCTTATTTTGGGATCAGACTGCAGAAATTAGATTCGGGGACATTGCCATAAGAGAGCAATTGCCTACAGAGGACTGAGGCAAGGTTGCGCACTTTCTCCATTAATATTTAACGTATACACATATGACGAAAAAAATTTTGAAGAAGCAAACGCAGATGTTGGTATAAAAGTTAATAGGCATATATAGATAACATTCGCTACACTCGCTAAATAAATGCGGCAGAGACTATTCAAATAAAACAATAGAAAGAGTAAGCAACTTCAAATATCTACGAGTATGGCTGAACGATCAATGGGACCATGATCATGAAATAAGGGTAAAATAGAAACTACCAGAGCGGCATTCATGAAGATTAGTAGACTACTGACATGCCGGGACATACCGATTAAATTGAAGGTACGATTTTTAAAATGCTACATGTGGTCGACACTTTTACATGGGACGAAGAGGAAAAAAAAATTACTTGGCCTGCCAACCATATGGCTAAGACCAAATAACATTTGCATGTAATCCCTAACATCCACCACGGATACGCCGATCAAGAAGAAGATAAAGTACAAGTTTTCCAAAGAAATGCGACCAAATGTGGAGTTGTACGCTCTGCATGAGCAGAAATCTCAATCGAAAGAGGCAGATGTTTAGTCGACTCGATGTAGGGTAGACCTGCCGCCGTCATTCGGAGTAACGCTGTAATTAATGGTGCCGTAGCCGTACTGCTATAGCCCTAACCGTAGCCACAGCCGCAACATTAGAGCATTTGACGATAATCATGCCGTAACCATACCATAAACAGTTGATATTGAAGTAAAATTAATCACTACATTTGCATTTTGTCATAAAAACGCGGATAATTTTCCACTAAGTCAATTAAAATTTTTCGGCGTTCATTTGTAATATTCAAATTTTTATGGCAAATATCAACACAAATGTAAAGTATATCACTGCTGCTTACGGTTACGGGGAAAAACCAAAATTCAATAGATACGTACGGCTATGGCTGCGGCGTTATGGTGATTGCTATGGTTACGGGTATGCCTAAGGTACGACACCACTAATCGCAGTTTAAGGGCGAGCTACACGGCTAAATATTACCTGCGTCTTTAAAGTTCTTCGTATTGTTTTGTGTTCATGTTGATTCGCATATCACTTTCGTTTGCATTGTTATTTTTTGTCTACCTGCAAATTTGTTTCGCCTATTTCTTTATTCGAAGTGAGTGCAAAGAAAAATACGACTTTTTGTTTTAATTTTTTGTTTCATTAAATGAAAAAGTGATAAGATGAAATCGTGTTTTCCCTCTTTAGAGAGTGTTAATAGAGAATAATCGCAATTGCTTTCGTTGTTCGATGACCAAAAGTTGTATGTTTTTTAATTTAGGGTAAAAACGTTCGAAGAGTGAGATATTTACGATTTAATGCTGAATTTCGTGTGCGAATACTTGTTTGAATTACTGTTTTAACAGTGCAATTACATATATGGACATACATGCCATATATTCACGTCTCTATGTGAGTTGTAAATATAATATATATTTTTCGTTTGCCGACTGGTTGGACTCTTTACCTGTATTTAGCAAATCGTTAGTCATTTTGAACTTAATAATCACATAGCATTAATTGTTTTAAATCATATAATTTAAACTTTGAATTTATCTAGTTATTTTTTGCCCTAGACCGATTTAAGTGGTTTAATTTTCGCAGGGACCATTACTTTACTATTTTAATTGCTTATTGCGTTAATGAATAATATTTTTTATTATTCAGATACGTGAAGTACTAAATATCATCAAGCACTTACGAAGGCAGGAAGAAGGCGGTGAAATAGGAAAAGGTTTTGTTTACGTATCTACTTGACATCAAATTTACCAGGGTCTTGGGATGTAAATTTTGAAATAATGGCTTTTGATTTGGTGGGGTATTTTTTTGTTTTTTGTTTTTTTTTTCATAATGAATAATGCACCCATCCACAACATTTGCGACTACAAATTAAATTTCTCGCAGGTTTTGGCTCTAGCAAGCAAAGTTATGCCTCCTTCGGCGTCGACACCCAACATTTTCATTCGTTCAATGGTCACCTATTAAAAAATCCAAATCAAGAAAATTTCTATTTTGGTGAGGAACAGAACAATGATAAACATAATTATATATTTTTATTCAAATAAAAAAATATGGTAAATTAATATACTCATATTCAAACAGTTTTCTGAGTAATTTTCAATTTCTGGGTAATAGAATAACTACCCACCGAAGGACGCATAACATTTTCATTTTCATCGTTTCTTTTGTCCCATAACGCTACCATCTCTATTTGCTCGCTACGACAAAACAATTTAAATAATCAACAACAACAACAAACAATCAACTTTTCACGATTTTCCTCCATAAATCCTCTATTCAAACCCAATTTCACTGATCGAGTACAAATCATCCCTAATTGTGGTAAGATATTTGATGAGATTTGATTTCCCTTTTACACTTTTGACATTTGCATGGCCCCTCCTCTTTTGGAATCTGGTTTTAAGATTAAAACGTATTAGTAAACAAATGTATGAATGTGTTGCAAAAGTTGTTGCTATTTACCGCATACTTTGGTCCTCTTTTCGAAGTGTTTTGTCAAGTAGACAGATGTATGTACTTGTGTTACAATGCTTTAAACTTTTTGAAACTTATGAAAATGATCGATCTTTAAGAACTACATATCGCAAAATTCGAGCGAATAAAGCTTGGTAGATGAGCAATACCTAAAAATTTTCAAACGTAAAATATTCCGAAAGAACTTGGAGCACTCCGGGAAAGTGATGGCACATATATAATGCGGTACATCCTTATGCAAAGGAGAAGACGTTATTAAACACATTAAATCACAAATAATACGTTGGTTGGGTAATATTGAACGCAAGAAGACTGCCCGCCCACGAAAAACCCTGGTTTCATTGACCTGAAAAAGGTGCACGCAAATAACCGGGGGGATACAGCCAAGAATCGTGACGCCTGGAAGAAAATTTTGAATGAAGCTAAGGCTGTAACGCTGCCTGATGATGAGGAAAGTCTATGTGAATCAGCCAACAATGATTGCGGAGCTGAAACAGAATATTCGGATTGAGATTGTTGCACCCAATGCGATAATGGGTGAGCGAGTCCTTAAAAATTTGAATTCTCGTGTGACACCCTGTAGATGTGCTAATGGTGAATATTTAAATGATGTAATTTTTCACATATAATTGTCAAGTGCATCTGTCATATACGGGCACCTTATAGTTCCAATTTATATTCTCATCCGTGAAATGCAAAAACAAAGAGGTAATGAACGAGCCAATACCAGCGACACCCTGTAGATATGCTAATGGTGGATATTTAAATGATGTAATTTTTCACATATAATTGTTAAGAGCCGTGTTTTGAAAATTTTTCCATGTTTTATTTTAAAACAATATCCAGCGCGGTTTTTGAAAGGCCTTTTATAATTGTGCAGGCAATAATTGAAATGATAGATTACAAGATTTCTACATCTACAACGGCGTAGTACAATGAATTCACTCGTTAACAAAAATGAAATTTAAAAGCAATACAACAATAAAATGAGAACAAATTATTTCCGCAGCAAAATCAGCTGATTATGTCAATTTCACTGAGAGCGGGATAGCAGTTCGCGAGTGTCGCCATTGTTATTGGCGCATATATCCTTCCATAAGTGTTTGACCGAGCTGATTTTCCAATTTGTGGTAATATGGATGACAACAGATATGTTGAGGTATCCCAAAACGTAATAATCTGTTATGTTATTGCACTTCCAGTCTTAGTGTGAGCAAGAGGAAACAATGAAGACCTCCGGTTTGTGTCAGATGTCAACTTACAGCGACCGTTCAGGCTTCCATGCTAATAATATAAGTCGCAAGCCACTCTATCGTGATGCCAAGCTCGGCAAGAGCTTTGCGTATAGAGCCGAATCGAAACCTTCCTATACATATTAGCCAGGCTTCGGATATGAACTACACTTTTCAACACAGCACGCATTTACGAACCTCTTCTTTTTGTGTAACAACTCTCACAGTAGAAAAGGTACTAGTTCCTTCAAAAAAACATTAAGAAAATCCTTAATTGTAACATCAAAGTAATTAAAAAGGTACTTCGAATAAATAACCTCAATGAAAAAACCTAACAAAACACGTAATTTCATCTTGTAGCTAATTTATTCGTCAACTTGAGTTTTGTGAGGATTCAGTGCTGAGTGCAGAAAGGCTTTATAACCAAATATGTACATGCATATATGTCAAAACTAATTTTTACTTAACGCTTGTCAACTTTTCTTATCGTTATTTGTGATTGAAGTAAAAGTGTGTGATTTAATTTTACAAAATATGACCTTATGTGTGAGAAATTTGCTGTGATTTGTGAGATTTGGGTATCTCTCTTAAGTATTTTTCAAAGGCTGCACAAGTATCATATATGTATACACGTTAAAGTGTACACCAGCGACTATTTATTTCAGAAGAGAATGTAAATAATTACACGTTTTCTGAAAGCGACTCAATAAAAAGACAATTGGAAAATAATGGATAATGAATTTTAATATCTGCATATAGCACGCAAAAATAATGCAGCTACTATATGATATTATATACATACATATGCATTTATAGTAAACCCACATCCAATAAATAAAATATCACCAAGAAATGTATGTTTAAGAGAAATTTTTAATAAGACGTAATCATCGTTGTCTATTTGGAAAACACTGGTATTCTCGTCTTTCTTACTCGTAGTTATCGGTTTGTAACCTGAGTTTTTCCATTCATACATACCTATAGTCATACGAATGCAACTACTTTGCAGCATATTAAGATACATCACTCTGTTAACTGAATACATACTTATGTACATATGCGCTGTTATATTTCATAGAAAAACATTGAACGTAACGTTGTTGGGTCTACGTTGGGCGTGAAGGCGCATTGCTTTAGCCAAAGCCAAAGTAGTACGAGTAGCTTCGCAAACCATCGCTACTCGTGGGGTAGCGGCTACAGCTACAGTTCGTCAAGTTTGCATAGCAGTGCTACAGTTGGATTGGGTTCGGCTAAAGACGACCTATGGGCGGCAATCCAAACAAACTATAACTACATCATGGACACAAATTTGTTGGATTCGTGCAAGGAGGCCGAGCGACATCTGGCGGAACAGACTGAGCACACCAATGACGAGCATTGTGAACAGTCACAGTGTTGTTTGAAGGTAAGTCTGTCAGGTTGCAAGATCGCTTTCGTTTGCTTATGTATTTTCTTTTTCTCCACTTAGTTACTTGGTGTAACACAACGCCGCGAAATGTCGTGGCATGATCCGAAAGAGCTGCGCAAATGGCTGCGAGAAATGGAAGAGCGTTTAGAGACGGCCCCCACGTTGTCGGTTGCTACGGCATTAACGACAGCAGAGTTGCAGCGCTGTTTAGCAGAGCATTCGGTAAGTAAGGCAGTTCGTTGTCATCAACATTCTCTGCAGTTTTTGGTTGTTTTTTTTATCCCAGACACGAACCTTGTTATGAGCTAGACTGGTTGCGATAATCTGAATATATAAAGTACTAATTCAAAACGGTTTTATCAGCAAATGTGTACATATACAAATTTAAATTCAGCAGATTCTTTTTTTTACCAAGCCTTAGCAAGTGGCGAATAGATGAAGCAAATGAACATATTTCGCAACGCGGGAAGAAAGCTGCCTAAAATTGCATGGGCTGGTAAGGCAGTGCGACCTAGTTACCTAGAGCCATACTCGCTAGAGGCGAATCTTACTCTATAACTTTGTTGTTGCTTTCGCATACAAATTTTTCGTCAAGTTAATCGAGCATAGAGATGCCGTGCGGGGAAATGGCGAATAGAAGATACTTAATTTTTGCTTAACGCTTGAGATTTTTTTTATTGTTTCTAAGCATTGAGTTAGGGGCGTCCTTCTCCTCACTACATATCACTCAAACTGTTCGCAAAGATGCATTAGCAAATGTGTCGCATATAGAGTAACTTCTTCTATTCGCCATTTCCCCGTTCGCCATTTGTTTGAAAAATTTGCTTGCGAAAACAACAGCAAAGTTCGCCGCTAGTGAGTATTGCTATAACTCATTAGGCCGCACTGCCTTACCAACACATGTAATGTAAGGCATGTGTTGCCGATATATGTACATATGTTCATTTGTTGCTTCATCTATTCGCCACTTGCTAAGCAGAGAACGTTAATGAATAGAGAAGTCTTAATGACTGGAAAGTGTTCATTTTCGAGGGGTACTCGTCTCGCGAAGACAATTCACCATAGACAGATTTTTCAACAAAAATTAACAGTGAGGGGCTGAATTATGTAAATTTAGCAGCAGTCGATAAGAATTTGTTGGTGATTAGAAGCAAAGAATGTTAGGTAGCTTTTTAATATGACCTATATATATTTGAATTTTTCCAAATCATCCAAAATTATATAAATATGTAATGTCTGTCTGTCTGGTGTCTGTAAAACGTTGTTGAATTCCCTTCAACTGAATCAAAATCCTCTATAGCAAACGCTTCATTACCAGGCGCACAGGAAGATGGCATATGCAAATGTAAATTTGTGAATTTATATACATTTGCGCATATGTATATGCTGTGTGTATGTGTGCTCACCAGCCACAGCTCAAGATAAAACGGTAAAACTTCGCAAGAAATCCAGCGCGCACTCATGGCGCAGCGCACATTCATTGGCACAGCATTGTGCATATACACATATTTACGTACATATATTGATGCATACATATGTACGAAGCCGCGGGCACTCGACTTGACAAAAATTGAAGATTTATCAAATATTGGCAAATAATTCTACGCGAAATATTCCAATATTGACTATTTTCGTATTGTCGAGAAAATTGGCATATGGGCGGCTCGTTTTATGAATGAAAATTCTTGCTCTTAGAACTATGAGCTCGAATTTATCAATGAATTTTTTGAAGATTAGTTTTTGTTGCACACTACAATAGTTGAAACTGTTCGGCGCCGCCGCGACTGTTCAGCGCTATGGCAACTAGAATGATGGCCGCTACGCCTGCGTCTATGACTGCATTTTGTTCTTGTAGTCGCTGGGCATAGAATTTTAGCTTTGAACGACATACGCATTTTGAGGAATAAAGCGAATGCCCTGTGTGTGCGGTTGTATGTACATGCATATGTGTATATTAATAAGCATTGTTTTGCTTGAATTCAATATTTATATTTGCATATGCCATCTTTCTGTGTGCCTGGTAATGAAGCGTTTTGTATACAGAATTTTTTGATTTGTTTGAAGGGATATGGGCACCAAGTGTACATACGCACATACAAATATGTACATGAGTATTCAAAAGAAATTTGTTTTAGCTTTTGTGAGGCAGGAATTTGATCATTAGGTTATTTACATGAAATATAAGGCGATGCTCGTGAGGTAGGTCATGTTGCTTCAGTGCACACATATGCGTGCAACATATATATATTTAATAAAGATGCAATTGAATTTAGTTGTCCCATATATGCAAATACGTTTCTTTGTTTCCTTTATTTATTTTAAAGTTTTATACTATCTAGAAAATGCATACATACAAATGTATGTATATTATTATTCCCTGTAATAAAATGTAAATTGAAAAAGATTTGGTTCGCCAAAGGAACAAATAAATGCATATTCAAATGTAAATATGTACATATGTCGATATACCAAAACACTTGTATGCTATGAATTAATTTCGACTCAAAATATTAGTAAAAATTTTCATCAAATTTGTTTAGTTTTAAATTTACTAAAACGCACATACCAAAATGTGAGAGGTAAATTAAATCAAAATATAAAGTTACTTTGATTTAAAAAGTTGGCGCATATAATAATTTCAATCATTTTTCTTCATCACCTTTGTTTGAAAATACAAATTGAATAAATTTTCGTTTACCAAGGGAACATAAAAATGCACAAGCAAATGCCTTGCAAAATGCCGTCGGCATTCGTCAATTTGATTTCATACAGAAACCAAAAACTGAGCAGAGCCAATGTACTTGTACATAATTCACTGTAATCAGCCCTGTTAAGAACTTCCCCGCTGTCGAGTTAAGCGAGGTGAAATAGTGTTCGCGGTTTCACTTCATTTTTGACAATTCACACTATTCGTAGCTCGTGAGAATTCTCTATATTTAACGTTCTCTGTGCTAAGTCTTGGCGAAAAGAAGAAGCCTAATGTTATGAAAATGTTTTGTTAATGCCTCCAGTAAATCTAAACCAAACGATACGGTCAAGTTGTTGTTGTTTTTGTAGCAGCATAAACATTTCCCACGTACGGTGAATGCTGTTGGAGTGACTGTTCCGGTAATGTAGAACCAGTAGAACCGACTGTCGTGGGAATGGACAAGTAAAAGTATTTGCTTTATTTAAAGTAAGGGCGTAATAATTATTATTGTATATATTTAACAATTTTTAAAGTCTCCAGTAAAGGGAACTCGGGTTTAGATTCGTTTAATCATAACTTGTCTAGTTATTGATATATTTTTGTCCGAAATGAAACGGGTGTTTTTTTTAGCTGAATGAGAACTATATTAATAACTACGGTTTGACAGCTGCGAATAGAACTGACAGCTGCAACAAAGTGTGTTCCTGTCCAGTAAGATTTGGCAACCCATTACGAATCGTTTAACTCAAGAACAACGTTTCCAAATTCTGAAAATTTACAAAAAAAAAAAAAAAACAAATCTGTTCGCGAAGTTCATAGAGCGAAGTGTTTAAGAAGACGCCGAAATGTCGAGTACCAACTTGTTGCTATTTGTCCTTCGACTGCGTGGGAAATTATAGGCAAGAATTTATAAAATACGGCTCGTGCAAGAATTCAAGCCAATTGGCCATGCTTTGCTCGGATAGATTTATTATTCAGATCTATTGGAGAAAGTGGTCAAAAATTTGAACTGATTGAATGAACCATATAACTCGTGGCTGCGGCGGACATACATATGTCGGATTTTACATTCAAAAAATAAATGCCACGAAATTATCTACCAGATGATAAAAAAAATCATCCCAGCAATATTTAGTTTTGTATTAACATTTTAAGTTCTCAAGCTCTGAAAAGACACCCTTTGAAAGTGTTACATATACATATATCGACGCTGCAGCATTTTCGCAAGTAGTTATTGCCGTAATATTAATAAGGAATTCGACTTTAAGTATTATTCAGAGAGTAACAAAAAAAAAAAAAAAAAAAATAGGAATGATTGTATCTTTTTTTGTTTTTTTTTTTTGTTTTGGTGTTCATACATTTATTTGGGTATAATTTTATCTGGCATAACTAGTTCAGGTTTTTTTAATTAAGTTATGTATTTATTTGTCTGCAGCTAAGTGAGTCTCTACGCTGATTTCATATTTCTATTTCTATTTAAATACAGTTTAACAAATTGAAATTTATTCAACACAGAATTAAGGTGTGACAAATAATATTAGTCTCTTGTATCAATAACTAAAAATTCGAAATTCATAATACAAGCACATACATTCATACTCGTATGACAAGCTCTGGTATTTCATATTTGAATTTGGTGGGCGTTTGATATATTTTAAATCTTAATGGTAGCTCTTCTCTACTTCGTTCTTTCTTTCTCTATTTTTCCATTACAGCTGCCTTTTTCTTTTTGTAGTTGTCTGATTCCGGCGAAGTCTTCAACTTTTCTACATAGTTTTTGTTTTGTTGAGCTTTGCTCACTTCTGTCAGAGAATCGCAAGCAATTAACTCATTTTCATTAAAAAATCAGTGGCAGCGTTACGTATTTTTAATACGCAAACATTGCATTAAATTTAATAAAAGGTCATGTTTTCTAATCAGTGCGGGAAGTATACTGAATATATTAAGAAAGTATGGGAAAAATCCTGTTGTCAAGGCGTTTAAAAGGGCTGAAAAAAAAGTTTTTTGTTTTTGTGCTGGCACCGTTACATCAGATTTTTGCGGCTCATTTCTCTTTCACCTGGGTTGTATTTAAAACACATTTCTAACATTTTACGTATTACAAATATAGTCGTTGCAGTTACAGTTTACATTTTTTAAATAGTTCTGACATCGCCAATATTTAGTTCATACATTTATCATGTAAACAGCTTATGGAACAAAAATTGTAATTTTTCTCCAAACATTTTAGTTTAAAAAATGTTGCATAACTTTGAAAATTAATTTGGCAATTTCATTTTCTTATCATCTGCAGATATATGTACATATCTACCAATATTTACCCCAACTTTTTAATGGATACCTTAATCAAAAAGTTGCCGGAATATATTTAAAAAATTCGAAATACAAATTTATTCCTCAAAAGTGATATTATCGCCTTCCAAGTACTCCCCATCAACTGCCACGCACTTATGCTAGCGTTTGATCTCGCTTTCGAAATATTTCTGGAACTCTATTTTCGGTATAGCCATCAAACTCGTCTTCGATTTTTCCATTACTTCCTTTTGGGTATTAGTGGTTTTTTGACCCCATCAAATAGAAGGCAATCGCAGGGAGCGATATCAGGTGAATTCGATGGCTGTTTGCTCGTTTCACGGATAATGTTGAACTCTGCGACGGTGCAAAATCCACGAGTTGTTTCCCCATGAATCCTCAAACTCCCAAATAATAGTCCTGATGAACGTCCTAAACGGATCCATAGGCAATATTTAAGTTATTTGTCAGCTCCGATCAACTTTTCTTCCACTTTATTTATGTTTACATTCATTTTCGATGACGACGGCCTGCCATACTTTCGTCATCCTCGATTCACGATCTCTTCTGAACCGTTCATGGCACTCGTAAACAGCTGCTTTCTTTAGAGTATCAATGCCGAAAAAGTTTCCCAACATTGAATCCATTTTTAACGTAAAATTTAATACAAACTCGTTGTTGCAAATTCAAGTCCATTTGTTAAAAATGTAAAAAATCGAAAACTCGCGCAGAGGTAGATTGACGATTAAATTGAAATTGACTGAGGAGTGTTAATCATTGATTTGTCAACCTAATAAAAAATCAGCACTCGAATCAGTTGACTTAGGGCGTCACACACTGGGGATTTTGCGGAAAAAAGTCAAATTTCCAACATACCACCTACGCAATGTTTAATGGTATTTCTAAATTCCAGAATAGAACCAACAATAAAATCAAAAAGAATTACTAAATTCCGACTTACAGTTTTTTTTTTATAGATATGTGAAAAGTATAATTGTTTTATAGTATTGAACTGACTAAGAAAAAACTTCAAATCCCAAGGTGGTTTTTTTCCTTTTGCTTGAGCCGACTTCGAATTTTTTATTTTTCATTTAGGGTACGATATTTTTATATATTTTAGCCGGAAGAACAAAGGCTGTGAAGCATTTGATTATCTATTTATAATTAATTTTACAAAAACAAAAAAAAATCATATTCCTTCATATTCTTGGATCTGCAAGTTGAGCTACATTTACCTACGGTCAGAAACTAGTATCAACGTGTTCCTTAATAGCGTCTCTTTCAGTTTTAATCAATTGCAGGTGCCACCAGGCGCCACTGCCTTTTTTTTGGCAATGATAACACAGGGCAACAAAAAAAAAAAAATCTGCGGCAATAATTTTTTTTTTCAGAGAAACCGAAGTCACAGTAAATAATCGTGAATTTAAAGTAAAACATCAATTATATTTTTCGATGATCGACGGTAAAACAGCGCAGTTTGTGACAGAAACATTAGCAGCATCTTCTTGTTTTATTTGTGGAGCAACAACCTCAAAAATGAATAAAATTGAAGAAGTCCAATCCAGGCCCGTAAATGAAGAAGCATTGAAATTCGGCATGTCACCTTCCATGGTCGTATCAAGGTGATGGAGTG
Organism: Anastrepha obliqua; assembly: GCF_027943255.1. NCBI lineage: Eukaryota > Metazoa > Arthropoda > Insecta > Diptera > Tephritidae > Anastrepha > Anastrepha obliqua. Next base: position 939,519 of record NC_072894.1, read on the forward strand.
TCTTCTGCATGTAGCCTATAATATGGAATTTAAACGAGGACGAGTCGACTCACATACTCGCCCAATAAAAAAAGCCAGAAAACAATTGATAAAACTAGAGCTGAAAGATAAAATTGGGATACAGGTTGATACTGTCAAGCAAGGATCCGGCACAACAAATTCCGGAAACACGTCACGAAGATTCTTTGCCAATCCAACCTTAGTTTCTGAAATAACAGGTTTGGACGAAGATTTAATTAAAAGATTTGCTGTTATTCTTGAAGCCATAACCATACGTGTGCCAGTGAACCCAACAAAATTTGGAGATTTTTGTATGGAGACAGCAAAAAAGTTTGTTACTTTGTATGAATGGTACAATATGCCAACTACTCTCCATAAAATTCTCATACACGGTAAGGATATAATGGAAAATTGTATTTTCCCTGTGGGTATATTGTCTGAAGAGGCTCAGGAATGTCGAAACAAAGACTACAAAAAGTATAGACTCAGACACTCCAGAAAATGCAGCAGAATTGCCACGAATCAAGACATCATGCACCGAACGATGGTGACATCAGACCCGTTGATATCACATTTGACACCTTCTTTCAATAAGAAAAGGCACAGTGATTTAAGCAAGGAAGTAATTGCGCTTTTACAAGAACAAAATTTGCAAAAAAATATGTTTTATATGAATATGTAATGTGTATAATTTGTGTATGTATGACATCATTAAAAATAAATATTTGTTCATTATTTATTCACTTGTCGGCAGTCGGCAGCAAAAATGTTCATATTTTTACAAATAACGCAGTAGTATATATTTCTATATGGAAAAAACATTGATTTTCAACATTTTTTTAAAACAGTTTTTAAACATTGTTTTAAATCATGTTCTTTCCATATATTTTTAAAAATAAAATTTATGAATTTTAAAAAACATTATTTTTTTAAATTTTTAAAAAATTTTTTTTTAAAAAATAGTTTTAAAAAATAATGTTTTTAAACATGTTCTTTTCATACACAAATATATACAACTTCGTTAGTAGTAAAAATGTAAATATTTTTTGGTATGTATACTTTTTTCCGCATCTCAGTACAAAAATCCCCAGTGTGCGTCACCTGGCGGTTGTTTCGGGAACTCTTTGATTAAGGTGGTGATTCAGTGCTTTTAAGAGCTTTCGTAATCCATCTCAGATAAAGCGCCCCAGTTGCCTTGAATATTTCCTCATACTTTTGTATGCATACAAATTCAAAAGACTCATTTTGAGAAATGTATGTACTTTAGTTTTTGTGCTCAATCTATAAGATTTCATTAAGTCTGAAAGTTAGGTATTGATTGGGAATATTACAAAATTTTTTTTTACTTATTTGATTTATTTAGCATAGTCAGAATGTTCGGATGTTTTGTTCGATAACTTTTCATTTTGGACTACAAGTTGAATGTATAAGAACCTCTCAAACAAGCCCACTGAGCTTCTGATGGGTCTCTGACGGTGTATGCAGCCTGGCGTTGTCCTAATTGATCAAAACTGGGCGATTGCTTCGATTGCTTGTTAAAAATACTGGTACCAGTTAATATCTTAACCGTGGTCCTGACTTGACCACCGTCTGCGTTGGCTCTAGTGATTCAACCACGATCGTTTTCAATTCACGTTTTCACTTTTCATCACCAGCCACTATCAGATTCAGCAGCGATACACAAATAGGATATTGATTTTTGATTGCGGTAACTCGTGTGGCATTCATACATCAAGATATCGTATCCAATCAGATGCAAGTGGGTGCAAATGGTCTTTTGTCAAATGTTTAGCTCCTGGGTAATCGAAAAAGTGTTTACAGTATGGTCGGAATCGACTATTTTCATTATTTAATTGCCATTTTCTGGAATTGGCTCTCCTGATCGGAGTGCATCTTTGGCATCAAAATTACCCGAGCGGAATTGAGAAACCAAAAGCAGTGGCCTAGTTATTGCTGCCGCCGATATCCATCTCATCATCTGATTGGTCTGGGTGGATCCTTGACTCTGAACAGTGATCCAGCGACACACACGTGAATTACATTCTCAGCTAGCGTGCATGGCCTGATATCTCAGGTTGAAAACGATTTAAGGGGTGAAGCTGGTCTAGAGCGCAAAAAATGGGCATATTTTATGAATTTATTTTGACTCAACAAAGGAATCAATCGAAAATCTGTGAAATAGGTTTAATAATATAGCTTTCATGGTACAAATACAAAATTTTTCGTCTGAATTAATTTCAAAATGGCCGCTGTCCAGCAGTTCTCCTAAGGCGCCTTTTTTTCTAGTGGGTCCATTGCCGAAGACGTAAACTCCTTAATTTTTGTCCTGGATCAAAAAATAAAATTTTTTTAGTTTCTATATAACAACAGAAAGAGACGTACGTAGGATTTTTTCGATATTTTGTTTTTTCGCGAAATGGTGCACGTTTGAACAAAAAGTTACAATTTTCACTATAAAGAACGACATAAAATTGTTGATTAAAAAAAAAACTATGTAAATAAATAAAAAATCCTACGTACGTCTCCGGAGAAAGGTATTTCGAATGTATTGTCAAAATTTCGTAAGAATCGGTAAAGATTTGTTCGAGTTATGTCTTCGGCCAGTTTAAAAAAAGTGATTTCGAGAAAAACGCGTTTAAAGTTGTGAATAGCGTTCGGGGCATACCTGCGAGGCACTGCCGTCGAATGAAAAATTTGGGCATTTAGACATTTTTGCTGGCATCCCTCATTTGGTATATTATTTCTAAGACCCTAAAGCACCTTTTAAGACAAAAAAAAATTTTTCGATTTTTTCAAAATTCTAGACCAGCTTCCCCCCTTAAAGAAAAAGTTATACTTTTATTTTGAAAGCCCCTGTTTTTTGTTTAAGAAGTAAATTTCGAGTGTATTTATGTAATTTGGTTTTTAACTTAGCATACATGCTTTTGTGTTTGAGTGAAAAACGGAAAACGAAAAACACTATAAATCAAACGAAGTGTGTTGCGCAGAAGAAGATGATGGCTACCTGACGATGGCACTGCTGTATTTTCAGTTGTTTTAATAAGTGATGCTACTTTTAGCTAGTAATGAATAATTTTACGCTTACCATAAACATATCGAAGATAAGACCATACTGTACAGATGGCCTTAACATACATAAGCACATAGGCAGGTAATGTATGCATGTATATGCATGCACATGTTTGTAATGATGTAAACTGACAAACTTTTGTATTTTCTCTTTTGCTTCTTAGCTTTGTTGCAAATATTAGGTCAACATGTTGCATGGTTTGTTCATTTGCTCAATTCTTAGCGCCAATAAGCAGTACAACCATGAACAATAACTAAAAAAATCTCGGCTGCCATTTCACCTGAGAGTGTAGCACGTTTACAATCGAATGCCACTGACATACTCGTCTCAAATAATTTCCACTAGGCCAAGCTGTCTTTGAGTCGAAGCTCCAACACATTCTCCGCCACACTTTCTACGTTGTTGCTCAACGTGAAATTCTAATTTGAAACCTCAAAAGAAGCGAAGTGAATGAGGAAGTAGCCGTATTTGCCGCTAACACATGGCGTCCAGGAGAGGTGTCAGCATACAATACACACTCATTTACTTATTGTCTTTTGTTAGAGAGTTATGCAAAAATATTCTAAGACCAATTATGAAAGGTATTTTGAAAAGAAATCTTGAAACGAAGTCGAGAATGCTAGGCATTCATCTGACCAAATATACATACAAATCCATATGGAAGAAATATTTTCTTAAGCCAACTGGAAAGATCCGGTTAAAGAGAAACTGATGCATCAAATGTTTGCATAGTTACTGACAAGCCTGCAATTCCATCAACTATGCGAACGTGTTGGTTTTTAGGTGGTGGTAGAATAAAAGCGAGCTTAGTTGGTCCACTGTATGAAAACTTAAGAAACTGCGTACACACCACAATGAAAATTATAATGTAGACGGTGAAGTTAACCAAGGCTGGTGATCAGTCGAATTGTGTCCATCGCGCTGAATGATGGCAGTTTAGAAAAGCGTGGAGAGGATGAGGAATCCAAATTCGACTAAGACGAATTGCAAATAGCAATAGCTAAGCTAAAGACACCAACGGCGCGAGAGTTGGGAGAATGTGGCGTAAATTATTCAGAGTTTTCGAGTGTCATGGAACCGTGGAAGATGCGATAGCGTACAGAAATTTATTTTTAAACACTCAGCATCCCAGAATACTAATATACTATATCTATTCAGCTAGATGCGAAGTGCTTAAAGCAGCCACAAAATGGAGGGGCTGGACAGGGAAAAACACCAGAGACCATTATGGAAGTAATTTTATTGTAGGGAATAGAAAAATGTATATGTAATTCACCTGGTCTATCCAAATAGAAAGTCAATCAAAGACGATCAGTGCTCACGCCGGTCTATTGAGAGATGCCTTCAGTCATTGGAAAAGTCGAAAAACTGATTATAGAAGATGCAGGTTTGAAAAGGTAACAAATCACAAAAATTGTTTGGGTATCAACTAAAATAGTTTTGAGCATCTCCATGATCATCTTGGCATATTTATGGTCAGCGCAAGGCGACTGGGAAAAGTAGGAGAAAGTACTAAGTAGGCCACCATTTTTTTAACTGAAAGATGGCTTAACTAAAAACAAGGAAAAATGGACCCGGGGTGTTGACCAGGGTCAACAGGGCAATGTGGCCGTTCAAAGAGTCTTTTGCATCGAAACACTTCTTGTATTTGATATTTTGGCAGTTACGGTTATTGTGCATTTACAAAAATTAAAACCAAACTTGGCCCATAGCCGAAAGGGTTGGTGCGTGATTACCATTCGGAATTCACAGAGACGTCGTTAGTTCGAATCTCGGTGAACCACCAAAATTAAGAAAAACATTTTTCTAATAGCGGTCGCCCCTCGGCAGGCAATGGCAAGCCTCCGAGTGTATTTCTGCCATGAAAAAGCTCCTCATAAAAATATCTGCCGTTCTGAGTCGGCTTGAAACTATAGGTCCCTCCATTTGCGGAACAACATCAAGACGCACACTACAAATAAGAGGAGGAGCTCGGCCAAACACCTAACAGAAGTGTACGCGCCCCAAACTTTGGGGGAAAAACTAGATATTTCTGACTATTTTGAAAGCCCTAAGCAAAACATTTTGTAGTTATACATACTTTTTGGGAAAGATCTGAGAAGTGCATCAGATTTAAATGAAAATACGTGTACATCACAAAAGAAAAATAGTTTTCTATTTCACCTAACACGATGTTTCCTCTTCATTCCGCGAACTTTTTGACCTCTCCTCGTATGGCAGCTAAATAACAAATATCCAATCGAAATAATAAACCATTATTGCAAGCATTAAATATTGCGCAATTGATGACAAAGTGGCAATACTCAATTTAATACATAATTAAAATCTTTTCTGTTCAAGTCTATTAAGTCTTTGTTTGAGTCGTTGATTTCTATTGTGAAGTTGATGAGGTGGGGTTCATCGAATATTTCATTGTGTTTCAAAGCATTCGATTTTTTATAATTACTATTTTTTTTTTTTGTTTTTATGTTGCTACAAGTGTTGAATGTATGAGTCTGTATATGCATATACACACACATACATAGGTATGCATCGAAATTTGTAAGTGCTTATGGATATATAAGCCGTTACCTACGCGAGGGCGTGCCGAACATGAGTTTTTGTTGATGAATTGAAAACGTTTTCATATAGGCTTGAGAGCACTTTGTTGCAATGTTTTCCAGCATTAAAGTTTCAATTCATTTCTGTGTACTTTAATCTTGTTAAACTGCTGGCGTTTCTGAGTTGTACAACTTGCGGTTATAGTTCGATTTACAAGTCAATTGAAAGTAACATTGAGGGCTGTCTACACAGTCAATTACACCGCAATTCCCTCCAATCCAATGTCACATAAATTTCTTGTACAAAAGTTCATTTCAAAACTCGCTAAATTGTGTCGTGTACGGATGGCGAAGGTAGGAAGTCGCTTAAATGAGCGATTGGATTAACTATAAGCAACAACAATCAGCCACAATCATAACATTTGTTGCAAATGATCATTGAAAACTGGGAAAGTTGCCAAGTACTTTATGGCCAAAAGCGGACTGAGCCTTCGGACAGGAGCTTACAACCAAGCCAGCATTGTGTAAACGTAAAATGGGAAAATGCAACAACAAAATCTCAACAATTGTCTTATGCAAAATGTGATTGTAACTACTAAGTAAGTACGATTATTTTCTATTTTTTTTTTGTTTTTGTGTTTTATTTTTTCTTTCCTGACACAGTTGGGAGTGAGTGAATGAAATTCGCCGCAGTGACTGGAAAATATAAACCAAAAGTACAACACCCGCGCGATGTTTTGTAAAACAATAGAATTCACTACGCTTCAGCGATCAGCACTAAACGGAGGAATGGCGGAATGGCGGTAGTGTTGGTAATGGTGGCTAGTGACTGGCGGCTGTTGGCTGTGGGTAAAGCATCGAAAATAAAGAGACATTAAATTATGACCACCATAAAAACGCGATGCAACAACGACAAGAGCGAGAAAAAGCGAGCGGACAAAGGTACTGGTATGCAACAGTCAGCAATTGTTATTCCGCTGCTGGATGACAGTGGCGCGTAGTGGCGCGTGCCAGAAAGGCCAAAAATGGATTTGTTAGCTTATGTGACTGCTAAATTGTTCAGATTTGGTGTGGCTTTTAGACAAACTCGTGCAATCGACTGCTGCAAGGCTGAATGAAATTGTAGTCTGTCTGCATTTGCCACGCTAATCATTTGCCGGACTCTTATCGAATTGTGTACACCTTCACTTGAGCCGAGCCCCCCCTTTTTATTCTTCTCAGCCGAATGGACGTGTAGCACCGGGAGGCATAACCGATAAAGGCAGTTGTTGATATTTGGCATCACAACGAGATGAAAGAATTATCTTCAATATGAACGCCTGCAATCATGAAAAGTTTAGCCGCAGTTTTCTTCTTTATTTATGGTTGGAATACTTCTAAAAATGCAGAACCCCACGATTTGATGAGACGTTTTCTCATAACAGAGAACACATCTTACCTTAGGAGTACTTTAGAACTGATTGAATGTGAGGGATTCAAAGCTTTGAAATTTATTTTCCCCGTGCCAATAAAACCGATGCGCTATTATAGCTGACCGGGGCACATACAGAATAAAAGATAGATTTGTACATTTGTGTACGAAAATATTCAGAATGGGTGAGGCTCCCTTAAACCATATCAGTCTGTGAGACTTTTCGTTAGTACCAAGTTAATTCGGGTCAATATTCAGATTTTGAACGGAACCTTGTACTTTTGTTCTTCCTGGCCCAAGGTAGATTGGGATTGACCATTGACCAGACATGACGTTAATTTTCAAAAATACCTAAAATAGTATATTGCAGTAAGTAATAAAGCAATTTTATATATGCCAAGAAGGCCTTACTTAAAATTTTGGAAATTGAAGTGTTAGTTTGAAGTGCTTCAAAAATGCCGTTGATTTTTGACAAGCCTGTGCTCTATATAGAACAAAATTCTCAACATCGTATGGAAAAAAAATGTCAAAAATCAAGATGATTTTCTACTTCAAAATTACACTTCACTGTACTAAACTTGAGAGTGGTATAAAAAAGTGTAAATCTGTGATGACCCTGTTTTGAAACTTGTTAAGTTTTTGTGAATTTCGCATAAAGCTTGGAAATTTGTTTTGTAAAATGTTTATTGCCCAACAAATATATTTTCATAACAATTCACGAATGTTTTAAAAACACAAAGTGACTTAATTAGGTAAGCACAAGTGTATACACTGATTGACCTCTGGTAAATTCTGACCTTTGTAAATTTTGTGAGGCCACTGCTAAGCTCTTAGATCCGAAAGAAAAACAGGTGTAGGGTGAGCGAGGGTCGAGTAAAACATAATAACAGAGCTTAGACAGCATTACCCGTTTAGTAGTTTTGGCCAGACAAATTGCTGATTCGACCCACAGTGGATCAGCATGCGCACCCGCATCCTTATTACCGAGATTGGTCAAAATTCACTACGCTGTTGCAGGAAGCATAATTTTTTGCGGTTGACTTATCACAATGCTTAGCACTACAAAATCCTTTTGACTGTTTTACTATGTCTTCGCTGTATTTGTATTACAGCTCGCACATTTTTATCTAATCATTAGTTCGAAGACATGAGCGGCCAGTTGTGCAGAGATTTTAATCACAAAACGTGGTGGTAACAATTTAATGAAATACCAAAAAGCACTTGTTAATGCCCACACGAGCTTATAGCACAGCAATTTCTCTTACGTAAACCTGAGTATTTTCTACAAAATCGAATAGTGTGGGAGTGTGGGAGAGTGGCATAGAATGCGTTCCGACAAAAGCTATTTAAATGTTCAAATTGAAACTCACTGCGATGTATTGAACGCATAAAAGCGAAGCCGTGCTTCTTGTTGCTGCACCGCTTAATAAGTTGTTCGAGTAATTCAGTTATTGACATGACTACCTGACAGTCAAAATTGTAACTGCCTACGGTTGGCGCGTGCACTTTGACTTGGATCAGGAAGCCATTTCATTGCAGTGTCCGGCGAACAGTTGCAGGTTTGGGTGGCAAGTCAATGCGCGCTTATCGCACTTTCTGCGACTTCATCTCGCCACCATTAACGCAGTGGGCAGTGGACAGTGGGCAGTGGGCATTGGACAGTTGGCAATTGGCTTTTGCCACCTTCAGACGAAATAAAATAAATTGACAAGCGCAAGCGCTTTTTGGCAAAGCGCCTGTAGCGTTTCAATGCCGCATCAACCGTGCCGTCTCAATTACGAGTACCTTGTGTCGCTGGCGCAAAACAGTTGTCGCAAGTCAAGAGGTGTATGCACCTTCACTTCGCCGTAGCGCTCATGACAGCTGAACTACAGTTGCAGCCGCCACTTGGAGCGCTGAGTGTGGCAGTGCCAGCTTCGAACTTTCTATTATATAATAGAGTTTTTGGCTTGTGGCAGTGTGAAAACTGCGCTACATTGCAACAGCTGCCGCAGTCGCTGTGGTTTTTTGTTTTTTTTTTTTCGTTTTTTTTTGTCTATTGTACGATAGTTTATGACATTGTTGTGCGTACGTAGTACTCGTACTCGTATTTCTGTGTGTGTGAATGCATAGAAATTTTGGCTTTTCAGCTTTGATGTCGGTATTCTGTGGTGGAACAAGACAAATGACCCCAATGCTTTCGTTTCGTAGCTTTCTTTTGGCTTACTGCTGCTTTTGGCTTTGATGGTCGAATGTTAGTTTAGAAGGGCCTGACGAACACTCGATCATTTGGTTGCCTTTACGATAGTCAGTTGGCCGGCTGGCAGTCTGCGTGTTTGGCCACTCACAAGGTGTCAGGCAGTAGCTGCTTGCGTCAGCCCTTAACTTATTGAGCCATTTCGAGGCCCATAAAATGTGGCAATAACTAACCTTCATGTGTCGATAGTTGTTCGCAAAGAGCTCTTTTGACTACTCTGAACACGATTAGTTTGTTGCTACACTTGTTAAATTACCTACATACATCCATAGGTATACCTACGTGTTTTGTATGAATGAATGTATGTATGTATGTACATATTGTGTGCAACAAAAAGTGAAATCCAAGTTTTGATAATTAAGTAAAATTGAAAGTGTGCTCGCCACAGTCTGCCACAGTTTGTCTGTCCGTCAGTTTGTCCCTCTGCCTTGCATTATCGTTTCACTGCGCCGCCGTATTCGTTGGCAATGGGAGCGCAGCTGGACGGCAAACTTTGGATTGGATTATCACAAAGGAACATAATTGTATTTGGCATTATGAAAAGAGAAATTAAAGGCACTTAATATGTAGACATGTACTTTTCCACTAAGAGAATTACTATATTTTTGGCACACAATTACAATAACAATGAGAGTAGCCCAATTGCGTCAAAAGAACTGTTGCGCATGCGCAGAGCCGGATTTGTGCTTGTGCATAACTTAAGTACCATTAGTGCAAATCACTTGAATACACAACAATACATTTGTTTATGAGAGGCATAAATAAGACAAGTATTTTGCGTGTTCGGCGATTTTCTGCTATTGACTCTTGGCCCTCCTGGACTCTTCCATTGGGACGATTGGACTTTGGTTTCGATGTCATAACCATATACCATTGATTCGTCACCAGTTATGACCCTTTTAAGAAAATCTGCTCATCGTTGAAGTCATTCAACAATTCCTGAACGATGCTCGTACGACGCTGTTTTTGGTAAAATTTCAGGAATTTTTGAATTTCTTCACTTTCTCAACATTTTCATCAGTTGTTGATGTGCTAGGGCGACCAGGCGTCTACTCTCTGTTGAAAGCTTGTACCACTTGCACCACTTTTTTTGACTCAGAGAACTCTCGCCGTATGCCACTACCAACTACTTTGATTAATTTTTTTCGGTAGCAGAAAATCGCCGAACACGCAAAACAATTGTCTTATGTATGCCTCTCATAAACAAACTAAACAGGCTATATTGCTAAAACCGTGACCATATCTACGAGACGAGTATACCAACATAAAAAAATAATAATCGAAAGTCAAATGTACGTAGCCTTTGCTTTTGGCTATTAAAAATCGATAATTAAGCGGCTATAGAAAGAGTGCTCATATACCAAACGATCTTAGCGTGAAGCCTTCTCTTTCTAATGCAGAATCTCTTGCTTCTTTAGACAAATATGAGTAGCTAAGAGGTGACTGGTCAAGGGCAGCGTGGGATTTAGACCGTCCGCCTTAACCACCGGATATTCCGTGGTACAACTTCTGTCTGTTATTTAAGGTTAACTATTTATGAAAACCGAACTTGACTCGAGTTTATTGAAGTTTTAAAAGAATTATAAAGGGTTCCCATGAAGCGTTGTAGGCAGAGAGTAGAGCTGTAGATTGAAGAAAGAAATAAATGTTTTGCAGCGTTGGTATCGTTACTTAATAACCAACCCTCGTACGTACACATGCAAGTTTATTCTACAGCAGATCTACAACTTTGCTACAGTCCGGGAACGTTGTTAAGTGGAACCTAGTGACACATATTTTGCCAAATACAACAGGTAAAATCATTTGTAATAAAAATTTTACTCAATTTATTTGTACATTTTTCTCAAATGAATTCAATGCAGACATTATGTTTTGATTTGCCCAAATGTAAAAAAACCATTGAAATTTCAATTAATTTTTCGTATAAAAGATTTACTTACAATTATATATACATATGTACATACGAGTATAGCAGCAGTTGAATTAGAGAATGGATTATTGTACACAAATAAAGGGTCTTTCAAAAGCCGCGCTTAGATGTTGCTTTAAAATGGTAGGTAGAGGTGGCAGTCGGTCTCTCAACCAACTCATTTAGTGCGTTGCCGATCGATTCTGATACCACAGTAGCAGTTCATCTGCTACTCCTCGTTAAACCCTTTTGTTTTAAGTGCAAACCCATTGATCTGGCTCAGACTTACATATATTCCTAAGGTCATCAGTATCATTCATGAATGATGAGGCAAAATGTCTAAACCTAGTGGCATGCCACGCGAGACAGTAACAGAGAAGATATCTGACAAACTCGTCCTCCTCCTCATTATTGCAGCTTTTGCAATAGTCGAAATGAAGTACGTTCAATCTTTCAACATGTCGGCCTAGGATCAGTGACCTGGTATCAAAGCAATTCACATAGACCCGTTAGACTTTGATCGACTAAGTAGCGCCTTTGAGCACCTGGCGTCCTGCTCTGACCAGATTCTTCTTGTAGCATTGCATGCCAGACTGTCAATCCATCTCTTGTTGGCTGACGTGGCAATGCTACTTGTACCACGCAGTTTGCAGGATAAAAGGGACATGCCTACAATCTCTGTACCAAGAGGGAGGCGAGCGGTAGTGTCCTCTCTCGCTAATTTGTCTGCTTACGATTCCTTGGCATGCCAGTATGCGCTGTCTCCTCGTTAAGATAAGCCCGGGATTTGGGAGCAATGATGGAATTAGTGACAACACCACCAAGAGATGTAATCGCCGCTTGACTATCGGAATAAAAATATACTTCTCTAAAGGCAGTCCCATTTTTGCCTAACCAGACAGCTACCTCATTAATGGCCAAAATTTCAGCCTGAAATACGCTACAGTCATTCGGAAGACGAGTCGAAACATGAAATAAAACATGTACAAATTTAAATCCTTTAAGTTTTCAGAATTTTTTTTTATTGAAACTATGGCTCTTAACAATTATACGATATGTGAAAAATGACATCAATTAAATGTCCATGTCTACAGGTAAAATCCGCGAAACAGTCGATTCATGAATGTCTAATTGTTGAGAACAACGAGATACCGACGTTGAAGGTTTTTCAGCAACACCTTGCGCTACATCCGTAAAATTCTTAACAGAACGTCCAGTTTTACCAGTTTTTGCCCTGCAAGCCCGTTTTCTATCCCCGACAAAACCAGTTTCTTGAAATTTTTAACCAACCTTTGAATTGTCGTATCATTCGAACGATTATTTTCACCAAAAAAATCATAAATTGTGCGATATGTTGTTCTAAAAGATCGATCATTTCACCAAAAAAATCATAAATTGTGCGATATGTTGTTCTAAAAGATCGATCATTTTCATAATAAGTTTCAATAATTTTAACGAGTTATTTCATCTTGTAAAATTGTACATCTGTCTTTAGACAAATGACAAAGGTGTCAAAGAAAAGGGTGTCATCTAGGAATTATTCACTACTCACTATTGACGCCTAGATGGTCACTTTTGAAAGACCCGGTAAGAAAGGTCAATGTTCCAATAACTTTGATGAAGGTTTATGGAACACGACGGCAGAAAATACATTTTCGCACCTTTAAACAATGATAATGAAAAAGTCGGTTACTGAGTGAATGATGAGCTCATTAAAGCCAAAGACTTCTAAATCGCTATGGAATTTCTTCGTTCAATTCTTTAATATTCTTCGAAAACAAAAATCGTAGAATAAGAAAGTAACTCTTTCAAGTAAATTAACCAACTATTCAACTTTTGATGAACGTGCAATATTTTTGCTCGTACACTTCGTTGTGGTGCAAATCGCTATAGCAAATCTTTAGTATTCGAGTTGTCCTAACGGAGAGTAGCAGCATTGCCCGGCAAGATTTCGTTTAGCTGGCAAAGTGGTTTAGAAAAATACAACTATGTATGTATATACGTACATATATTTTTTCAATGTAAGCATTTGATGGCTGTTGGAAAGACAATATTTTTATCTCTGTTGTCTCTCGAGATTTCGTTGTTGTTCTGCTGGTCACAAATAAGGGCATTAAAGCTGCAACTAGTCCGCCGTTTGAAGATCAGTTTGGTGTCTGTATGTTGGTGGATGACTTTCTTCCCTGGCTGTTGAATGTTGGCTGTTAGCCTTGATTTAACCAGTACAATGAATTTTTCAGTGGAAAATCAAAGAATTCTGCGCATTTCCTTGGGAACGATGAGTTGCTTTGAAAATGCGCTGATCGCTCATTTTGCTTTGCTGTGCGAATGACTTTGAAATTGTTGTCGGCAAATGAGAATGGGCAAATATATATATGAACATGTTTATGTACATATATATTATATATCTACGTATGTCTATACTTGTATGTATACGCAATCATGCCACACGTACTGCGTTGTAGTGCCACGGAAATGCGAAAATGCGTCGTGAAAGCTAAATTGAAGACAGGATGTGGAGAAGAGGTGAAATATTTGCGGCTGAAGTTGATTGGAATTTATTTTCACAAACTTTAAAATTTAAAGACCTTCTGTGCTCTTCCCCACTTGTCTGTTTTAATTGCAATAGCTGTGTTCAGATGGTAAGTGATCAGGATCCGGATAAAAATTTTGCACGCAAATGCAATGTGATGCTGATAGAGGTCTGCTCCAATTTATGATACACTCTGTTCAGTTTGTTTTTCATCATAAGTTTGGCAACAGGGCCTCCTGTAATTGGTAGCATTGAAAAGTGGGTGGATACATAAACATGAAGGTATATGGAATTCTCTGCTCGTTTGACGAAAATGTTTACATGTGAAAGCTGCTGGCGAAGATGTTTATACTTCACGAAACTGGTATAACTCACTATTTTCAATGCTGACAACTCTCTTTCCATTGAGTTTCATTCGACCCGCGTTTATATTGGGAAATATTTGTTGCTTGAACTTTCCGAATTCTCTTTTGATCTCCCCGTCGTGCTCAAACCCCTTGCAATTGCTAGGTTTGAGTCTATAGTCAACAACAACATTGAGAAGAACGAGAACACAAAGGTTGTTGACAGAGTACGAGCATCACAAGTAACGACTTGAAGCAACAAATGTTGTCGTGTGACAACGCGATCTAACGAACGCTCATTAAGTGCTTCCAGAGAAATGTAATTTTTTGCATCTCTTTTCCAGTGACATGTTTATTTATACATACTAGTGGGTTTACCTAATCGTCATTCGCTTAGGCTTAGCGAATCGGAGGCGTCTGAAGTAAATTGGAAAAGCTTTCTTTTCCGAGATAAATTCTATATTGAAAGAGATTTTGTGCAAAGAATTTTAAAGCTGCGCTATTAAGCATAAGCGATTACGGCAATTACTAGCTTTTGAATTGATTAGCTCTTGAAAAGCGCCAATTTTCAGTTGAAAAATCGTTTGCTTGAAAGTGTGTATTGTTTACAGGCCCTTCATCTTCAATGCTGTCATGTTCTAAAGAAACAAATACTATGTAGAATACATCCACATATAACTAAATATTTTAAGGATTGAGTCCAAGTCTGTGTTTTACTTGAAATTAAGTAATCGTCTGAATTTTGTTTTAGGTATACCGAATGATTTTGCGATAACAATTCTTGTGGAAAAATTTAACAAAATGTTTACGTTACTTCCAATGAGAATATTACTGAAGTGAGATTCCTAAGGAAACACCCTAAATAGCGTTGGTTTAGTAAAGTAAATATTTTGTATGTTGCCTGCATTTAGAACTAATTAAGCATTTTGAGTAAAATACCTACATATAGCTTATTGCGATAAAACTATTTTCTGTTTAAAAATAAAAGATCAACAACTTTGGCTCAACGCCTGTTCATTGTCTATTTCTTTTTGTTCATGCATCTGCTTAAATTCTTAATACGTAAGTGCATTTGGCGTTTTGAACAAATACCCCGAAACAAGTTTTTCCACAATCAATGTGCCGCCGTGGATTTAATTTCCATTAAATTGGTTAAACACTGCTTTCGTCTTTTGCACTTCGCGTTACGCTAAAAAAACTCAAAGTGTCATCCTCAGTTTTGAGCTTTTGTAACCATTTAGCAATCGTGGCCCCGCAATGTAATGGAAATTTCTTGTTATGTGAATGATTATATGCCTTCCTCACAGCACAAAGAACACACCTGTCCTGCAAAGGTCGAGCTGACGTTAGGCACAAACTTCTCCAAACTTCTTCGACTTATTTATTCAGCCTGGTTAATTCTTTCAATGTGCTGCCACCCGATAATCAATTGAAGCTACTTCGAAACTCTATTATTCCAGTCAATAAGAAGTTACTTTTTCATCTCGCAGTAGTGTTACCAGATGCGATACACCTACATACTTTATTACAAGAGATATTCACGGCCTCGTTTTACCGAACGCGTTAGATTACCCAATATTTATATGAATAAGCTTATAATATATACATAGGTATGTATGTAGGTGCAAATGTTAAGGTAAATTGTGTTTTGACACCCTGCCATGAATGACAAATGAACTGTACTGCGACTTTGGGGACCACTACACCACCGCCTCGGGTTTTAATTGCCAGTAGGCGGCTGCATTCGTAGCACAGTGCAAGAAAAGAAGCCAAAAGTCAAGTTGAAGTTGCTAACGGTGGAGCCAAGCCAGAGAGCTTGCCACTATTTGTTGACGAGCGCGTGGGTGGTCCCCCCTCTTCGTTTTCTTTTTCTTCCTCGACACCTTAAATGAGAATTCACTTTAACGAATGCTCTTACTGGCTTTTGTTGAAGCCAATGTTGAATATTTTAATGCTTCTAGAAATAAATATATAATATTTCGCCGGCACTCCTTGCTGTTTTGCTGTTGCAACAATGAAGCAACTTAAATAGTTAGCCGTTCGTCTACAACCTCCGCATGAGTCTTTAGTTCGCACTTCAAATATCGTAATCAATTTTCGCTTTAAAAAAGAGGTAATTTTCAACAACTGCAGGCGAAATTGAATGCCATCCTTATATCGACTTGTGTATACATACGTACCTACCTCTACACTGTGCATTGTGTATTTATTAGGGTAATCGGTCCGATTTTCCCAAGCCGTTTTCGCCAATTTTGTAGGGTTCTTTCGAAATTATTTGTAGGTGTTGTTTACTTCATTATAGTTTTGCTAAATTGGCCGGTAGGTGTGACTTTTCAACTCTGAGATACTAGTAGCTCCACATCCATAGAAGTATTATAAAATATTAGAAGAAGTAAAATTTTGTGTTTTGAGACAAAAGATGAAGTATTAATAATACCTTCCAACCAGGGATCGAAAATATTAGTTTTTTTCGAGACTTCAATTGAAAAAATCAGTCGGAAAGAATTTGTCTGTTTAACATATTTACGTATATAGCAATCAGATGCATAAAGTATAATTTGAACCAGAACTTTGCATTTTCATAACAATAAATCATTTTTTAACGAAAAAACTTAAAAAACTAGTCTGGTGTTTCAATACTTTGGGTATTGGGCTAATTTTAATAGATTTTACGTGACTTCCTTAGAACTTTTATTTTTGATTAAAGAAATATGGGTCAAGCCTTGACTTATATCCACCCGAAAAAAAGCCAGATTTTAACTTTTATTTTTAACCGGAAAAATTGCGATTTTTTATTAAAAAATATCGGCCAAATAACTCAAGCTGTACTTATAAGAATTGTCGGTTTATCGAACACCCTAGCATACGTGTTTGCAAAAGTTAACATTACCAAGCCGACGAAGACAAGGTTGCGGGTACAAAGTAGAAAAACTGAAATCCCGCAGTTCACCTAAGCCACGGTTGGTGGTTTTGCCGAAAGAAAATCGCATCTTGGCGAATTGTGAAAATTTGTTGAAATCAAAACTCGCATGCGCAGCCACACTCGCGTGTTTTGCTTCAACTTTGACTTTGGCGGAGATGATACCACCGCTGTTTCTACTTCCATCGCTATGTGATGCTGCTGTTGCCTTTATGTTTATTACTTTTTTTTGCCTCTATTCGCACATTTAAATCTATTGAAACACGCAACCGTACTACGGCGAGCAGCTGGAAGAGACTGGAAGCCAGCGGCTGGGGGTAGTGGATGTTGGTTGGCGGTTGGCGGTTGGCTTTTAACAGAGATATGGTAAATAGCGGAAGAGCTGCGCATAAATCATAGATGGCAAAAGTCTGCACTACAGTCGGCCGATGTGCCGCTAAGACAATGGGGCTGAAGATGGATGGATGGGATAGTATTGTTGCTGCTGCTAAGCTCTTATGCCTTGCCATCCGTTTCTATAATAACTGCTATCTTTATGTTGGTTGTCGCGCTGCAGCTTCTATTTCTATTTAGTTTCATTTACCAGAAGCCCCAAAATCTAGTGCACTGGGTCAAAAGTTAAGTACTTATCGTTCGAGTTTGGCTTGCCGGGAGGATCCAAATTTACGTGCCATTCTTCACTACCCCCTTATACTTTCCTTTTAGATAAATGTTTGTACAATATAAATATATGAAGTGCATACGTGGTGCGTACACATTTGTATGAAATCCCGTATTGTGATGTGCTCCGCTGCTGAAGTAAGTGGGCGTATTCGAGGTGTCGACAGTGATGAAAAGGTAATGATGTTAAATATCCTAACCCTTTGCCGAGTGCAATCAAAATTGCATGTAATTTTTGTAAGAGCAAGGAATTAATTGAGCCGGATGTCGCTCACGCTAGGTTTTGCTACAAAATAAGGAGTAACGATATTTTTCCGTTATATTTTGTTACATTTTCTGAGTCTCTTTTAGTTACCTATTCGCCCTAGTTTTTGTTGAATCCGTGACAGAGTTGTGAATTCCACCGATGATGTTGGCTGATTTCCTCTTGATCCGTTCCATGATGATCATCTAGTAGTGGCGGGCAATGTGTGTCGCGCTCATGTCGGTAACACTTAGCGTGGCACGGTCGCTTTTCGTTGTAGTTTATGGCTGCTCTGACAAGGCGTGCGCGAACTCATGTTTGTTATTGTCGTGATAGTTGTTATTTCTGTAGTGTTAGTGGTTGCAACTGCATTTGTACGCAGCTGTTATGATTTCATTCTGATGGAAAGCAGCATTGCAGTAGTATTAGTTAAGTTGTGATCACCTATTTTTCCCTTCTTCTTCCGTCACCACTGCACCACTGCACCGCTGTATCGATCTCGTTCGGTCTATCCCGTTGCAGCGGGAAAATAAGGTCACATTTTACAGTTAGAAAATGTTGGCTGGTGATTGAAAATTATTGCAGATTCACGAGCAACCGCCATGCTTTGGTTCACAGCTCATAGATCGCGCCAACCACGGAACAATGAGAACTGCCGCCACGGCAATGCTGGTGCCGATGCTGCCAATCTTTGCGTTTACCGTTTTCTGTTTTGCTAGTTTTGATTTGCTGTCATAAAAGTCAGTAGTGTAGCAATGGCAGAAGGTTGTGAGTCGGCGGCCGCATCTGCTGTTGCCTCTAATTAATGTCACAGTAACATCAGAAGCGAAATTGCAGTCAATTGTTTGCTGCGAACTTTCACCGCCCGCCCACTCACTGAGTGATTGGAAGAGCAGCTAAAATCATTTGCTGTTACGAATTTTTGATTTTTGCCAACTTAATCAGCGGCAGTAGCACCGCCCACTTATCAAATAGGTGGGTATTGAGTATTAGTGTTGTAAGTGTGTAGGTATGTGCCAACAGAGAAGAGCTATCCAACTATCCTGAGATTTTCTGATGCATTCAGCTGGCTTTCATTTAGACGATTGACAAGCTGCTTATTTGGTCCTTCCGTCTCTTGCTGTACCCTGATCGTTGTTGTTGCTGCTATTTTTGGCTTCTTTTAATAATCTGCTATCCCATTTTGTGTTAATTTGCATATTGCATGTTTTTTTGAGTTAAATGTATTTGTGTTAGTATTTTTGATGTTTTTGTTGCAATATGCAATGGTGTTGAAATCCATCAATGCGGTCTGGCAGGCGAGTGTTTTTGAAAGTAGCCCGTGGACTGCGACGATCTGTCTCGGCCATTCTAAAGCCACCGGAGCACTGGTAGATTACAATCGAAATCACCGGCGAGTGACCAGAAGTCGCTTGAATGCTATAGCAAAATAGCAAATCGCCGCCGCCGGCGCCGCTGCCGTTGTCTTGCCGATGTTTTTGCCGCTGCCATTTGCTCAAACAACTTTCAAGTCATTTGGGCAAGGTTGTCCTCGATTTAAATTTATTCAATTTCCGTTCATAATATAAAAGCGACCTGTTTAGCGGTGTCTATGGGTATTGTTGTAGCAGTAATAAAAGTTTTCTCCGTTTGTCGCCGATGCCACGTTCTCGTGTTTGCAATCCTTGGTGGGGATAAGGCGGCTGGAAAAACGTTTGGCATTACGGGGAAATGTGGAAAACTTGGTGAATCAATGAAAAGTGCAACTTTCAAGTTTTGGCCACTGCTTCGTTGATGCTAGCCGCATGGAATTGATAACAAATTCATGTGCACAAATACATACGAACTCACGGGTATATTAACTTAACCATGGTGTGGTTGTCATTTTCCGCGCGTTTAAATAGAGAACAAAAATGAAGAATAGAAAGTGAACACAGAAGTCTAAAGTACAGCTGTGCCGAATGGAAGCTAGGCAAAGCAGATACGAACTTTTTCTTTGTTTTGGCTGAGATCTTTGATGGTAACAAAAACGACGAATGTGGGCACTCAGCAATGAGCCTAAATGAAAAGAAGGCAGCGGCTGCCCAGCATGAGGCAATAGAAGGAGTTGATTACAGATTTCAATGTTTTGCTTATCAGTTTGTAATCTCAATTTGCGATTCGAGCAAATAGGTTTCGAAGTCGTGAAATTTTTTGGTATTTTACTATTTCAGACAAATTTACAGGAAACATATTTATAATGTCTAAAAAGTAGAATTAAGCCATAGGGTGGCACATATATATGTATGTATATACAGTGGCTTAGCTTACTACGTGTGTTCATTTAGTTCAAGGATATCTATGGATTTTTTTATATTAGTAGTACAAAAAAAAAGAAATTAACATTCAACGATATATACATATTTAAGGGAAATGTTTGCAACAAGAACAAAATACAGCGTAAAACGACTTTACAGCGTATTTCGTATGTTTAGACAAATTTCAAAATTTTTATAATAAATTTTTCTAGCCATTATTATGCAGAGAAATAAATAAATGAGCTATGATTGATAAATATTCGATTGTGTTTGGGTACGCATTTTTGAGCACTTCGCAATACATTATTTTTTAATATACTTAAATAAGTAGTTTATCCCCTCCTGATGGCATGCAACCCCAAATCCTAATGTGACCTCTACCGTGTTTTACAGTTTCTTGCAAGTTCCTCGGCTGCAGCTCTGATTTAGGTTGACACCAGGGGTCCATCGGGACCAAAAACATTAAATGTGACGAGTTGTTAGCTCGAATTACAAGACTTTCCGACTATCAGCTGAACTTTTTTTTTTATTAACGGTTGGGTTTTTCTTTCTTTTCCTCAATATCCATCTTTCGCCTGCCTCTGCAAACATTTTATTTGCGGCCTCGCGACCTTTATCAATTACACTATTTTCACGGACAAAGCATTGCATTATGTACTGAACTGTCGTGGTGCCTAAATCTATATTTTCAGCTATCTTTTTCTCTAATTACCATTCTTAAAGAGCCGAATCGCTAATCGCGAGCTTCTACAGACGTACGCGACTTATCACGGTTTTTAAGCTTTATATTCGTGTCCGAATCAATAAAATTTGCGTAGTTTAGAACATAAGTGACAAGATACGAAACTTTTTTTCTCGTAAGAGCGCTGCCAAGTGTGCATTTTTTACAACTTTAGCTAGTGATGCCACATTGGAGAAAACATTGATTGGGTATTTTTTAAACAAAAATTGGGCATTTTTTAGTTTCCACATCACATCACCACACCATATATACATACATATAAATGCTTACAATAAAATAAGCACAATCAGTATAAAATACATAAATTGGTAAACAATCAAAAGTTAAGATTTAAACGAAATCAGCAAACATTTTATGGCATTCACCTTTTTTTCATTTAGTATTAGCCTTCAAATTTCATGGTATTCTATTCATTAGTTGGTGAGTTATCATGCTAAGAGTGACTTCTGTTATTTTGAAATGAAATAATCAGAGGAATTTCATGTTTTAATTGTAAAATTGCTTCTTGATGGGGAAAAATATCGTTCAAGCGAAGCAATGGCTTGAAAAGTGTTATGGGGCTCCACTCCAACAGAAACAACAATAAAACGATGGTTTGCTGACTTCAAACATGGTCGTAGAGACACGGACGATGCACAAAGTAGTGAACGCCCAAATGAGCCGGTAACACCAGAAAACATAAAAAAATCCACAAAATCGTTTTGAATTATCGAAAAGTCAAGTTGCGTGAGTTAGCGGATATCGTAAAAATATCAAAAAAAGGTGTTGGCTTTATATTGCATAATCAGTTCACTATGAGAAAGCTCTATTCAAAGTCGGTGCCGCGTTTGCTAATCATTTTGTTTCATCAATTTGTAATTTTTAATTTTTTAAACTGCAAAAATTTTTGTTTTATAAAATCACAAATTAAAGTGATCATAGTTGAATTATCTCCTCTTCCTGAGTTGGTAAGTTGAAAACTCTGTCCCCGACGCATCCTCGAATCAAATTATTCTTTACTCTTGACTTGCTAAACAAACTGTATTACAGTACAATATAATTTATTAGCTTAAAACATCAACCGCAAACTAACATTAATATTTTACCTTCTTCATTTGTATTTTTTTAATATTTAAAACACGCCGTTATCGTAAAAACGAACTGTCGGCACTGATTTTTGGCGCCTTGGTAGCCCGGTATTTCGTCTATCAGCTGCTTTGGCAGTGCTGCCAAGTACTTCAACGAGTATCTGGGCGCTCTCTCACATAAAATAAGAGAACTTCGCATCTGGAAGTCTGGAAGTATTGGCGCTAATAACGGTAAAAGTTTCCACGCGAAACAGGCTGTGAGGTTATTTTATGCTGTGTTTAGTTTTTGTTGCAAATATTCTTTTAAATTGAAGATACATAATATAGAATTTATTTTTTGGCGCTCATAATTCAAATATACATATGTATCTTTGAGTGTAGATTTAGTTTGTTTGATAATATAACTATATATTGTATAATATTAATGAACACACGAAATAGCTGAGAGCCACTGCATATAACGGGCCTTGTGTTAATGACATTTCCTACGAGCATCAAATTTGGAACTGTTCCAATCTGAAATCTGTTTCTTATTCAACTATTCATTTCCGAAAACTTTCATTCCGATGCAGCACCAATAGCTAAAGTTAACATATACAGGGTGATTCATAATTATATGCTGTAACCATATGTTGTTTTGATAGTGACAGCTTTTCCCCGCTGGAAATCTTTGTAGAAGTCAGTTTCATTAAGTATTAATTTTTATTATTTTTTGTGTCCCCATTTATTTTATACATCTGTCTGTTGTCATTAAGTATGCCATTTAACAATTTTACAAGGAATTTATATACATCGCTTAATGGCCAGTGACAAAAGGGATAAAATTAAAATGAATGAAAATAATTTAAATAATACACAATACAATAATCGGTTTACATAATTACAAGCAATAATATTGAAAAAAATGCTGTTTGTTAATTTTTTATTTGTTTAAAAACCACTATATGGACCAACCTGTGCTTTGCAAAGTATCTGAATATAAACATTCGAGAGCATAATTCTCTTTCATCGAGTAGCAAATTTGGAGTGGCCACAATTTCCTATGCACGACATAATTATGAATGTGAAAAAGTAAAAGGGAGAAGAGCTGTTACTCTGTTCTCTGTAAAATTTATTAGACAAAAAAGTAAAAGAGATGCCATATTGGTTATTTTAAGTAAAATGTTTGTTA
Source organism: Anastrepha obliqua (assembly GCF_027943255.1). NCBI lineage: Eukaryota > Metazoa > Arthropoda > Insecta > Diptera > Tephritidae > Anastrepha > Anastrepha obliqua. The sequence continues at coordinate 962,642 of NC_072894.1, forward strand.
TTTGAGTTGGAATGGGTGTTGGGAAATCGGAGTAGATTTTAAGTCTGAAATTATTAAAAATCGGAGCAAATCTACTCCGAGCGCCGTTCAACTCGCATCCATACAAGATACCGTATTCGGGGCGACACCGTTACATCATTTAGGTCAGTAAATATGTATGCGCTAATTATGATTTTGTCTACTTGAAATTATTCTGAACAGTGTCGAGTTAACGATTAACCGGGCAAACTGAAAGGGTCAGTCTATGCTTATGCACATCGTTCATTTGCTGCAAGGGTGTCACAATTCTGTTTTGGATAGGTATGCAGAAATGATACAAGCTCATATTTTATGCTTTGGCTCATGGCGATATCTTTTAACAGTATCTCATTAGATGAAAAAGTGTCTTTATCTTCCTTAGAGAGGCATAATAAATTGAAAACATCGAATCAGATTTTAATATGTTTCCCTTTTTCTTTCTGTTTGCAGGTAAGCAATATTTAAATCGTAAACAAAGGAAATGGGTTAAAAGCAAACATAACTAATGTGCACATGTATGTAAGTCGAGTAAGGCTGTATACCGAGATATTTTCATTTAGTAAGTCAAGGTTTATGTAATACAAAAAATTTATTGAGTTGTGGTGAACGCGTTAAACATAAAAACCGCTTTCGATCAGTGCCGGGCTTCTTTCGTCGGAGCTGTGAAGAAAGTGAAGCATAAAATCGGCGAAACGGCCGGACTGAAATTTAAATTTTAATTGAAGCCATTGTGTAGCAGTTGTTGCGTTGTGGGGGTACCTCGAAGTTGCTGATATACCAAATTATACACACACTCACAAACCGACAACGTGCCATCGGTTTCAACATCTCTACGCGCGCTTTTTGCCGTCAGCAAAGCTGAATTTAATTTATTTGAATCAGGAGATGCAACGCGGCTGTGTATGCCTTGATAAAACATTGCTTATTACGCACTGGATGCTAACTAAAGACACAAAATTATCGTTGTGTTCGTTCGCATTCTTCTATTCAATTGCGAGTACGGCTTTATTTATTTAGTCAGTGAATCTACGAAGGCGAAGTGGAGTAAGTGTGGATGAAAAATCTTGCCACTTGCAAATTTGATCTTTATGAGTCATAGTATGAATGTGTTCGTGTACACATGCCATGTATATGTAAATATTTCGTTTTTTTTTTACCTTAGATGAGTTTTAGGATGGTGAACAATTTCGCATCAATCTTGACAGGTTTACGCCGATGTTCTTGTTCAATTTGTGGTATGTCTTGATTTTTTTGCAAGCGAGAGCTTTTTCAAAGCAGAAATACACTCGGGATCAGGGTTCGATCACCGATCCATCGCCCACAGATGCATCCATATGTACATATGTAAACACACCTCCAAACCACTTTCCAAACCCGACCTTAACTCTTTCTCACTCAATTCATCACTTTGCATCCACTTTCTTTTGCTAAAGAAAGTTTACATAATTGTAATAATAGAAACAATTTTCAAAATTTCTGCTATTTATTTGGTTTTTTTTATCGAGTTTTGCACAATTCTGCTTTTAACTATTACATTGTCAGTGGCGCAACAAAAAATGATTGTTGATTAATGATGGGTCTGCTTGGGAAACAACAGCAAACAGTATTGTGTGTGCATATGTACACATGTGCACACCAAATATATACAAACAAGTACATATGTGTAAGTACATAGGCTAGTCCAACTTAACTCAGTACTCACAACCTTAGTCGTCACAGAAAAATTTTTATTCGTTAACGAAAAATAATGAATTGTGTTAATTCTTTACACAACCCATATACATACATAAATGGTATATGATACAAGATAATTTTTAAATGTATGCAATTTGTGTACCTACACTGCTCATATAACTAAGTCACTTTATCGTTTCACAATGTTTGCAATATCGCATCCAAATTTTGTTTCTTAATATTTTTTTTAATTTTATAACAAATACCATATAAATCAAAGTTCCAAAATTTTGTAAACAACTCACATAAATTTAACCAATTTCAAAAAAAATGTATTGACATTTTCATCCTCTTAATTAGACTCTTTAGAAAACTTTTGGGTATGCAGTTTTGTGTCCCATTCAATTCTAATGGGGCCGCTCAAGAAACGCATTGAATTTTGACAATTTCTTCTACATGCTATGCTGAGAATTTCTTCCATATAAAACACATATTCGGAAGTCTTCTAACCAGACAGACACTTATAAATTAAAAAACAAATACATTGTTTGTTTAGCTCAGAATTCGTATTCAAATGTTTTAAATATCAAAATATTTTCGCTTCTGAAATAATAAATATTTGCTTTCAAATTTTGATAATGGTAGAAATATACCTCTAGGATTCCGTTCTCAAGTCCGATTTTATTTTTCAAATTCAAATTAAATAAATAAAATAGATGGGAATCCCCCATGAAGCAATATAAAAGGTGGTGAGAGATGCCTAATTTTAACCCTGTGTCGGCCATCTTGAGCTGCTTAATAAATCGGTGATGTCTTCTTGGAAAATCTACTTTTTATTTTAGAGCAAATTCTAAAGAAAAAGTACTCAAAAGCATAGAAGTTAAAACTTTTGCGGAACAAGTTAGCAGACAATACTGTCTGCATTAAATTTGTTCATGTCCGAAAAGACAAAATGAAAAGAAAAGATTGGATAAACTCGTGCGGCACTTCATTGAAACCAAGCGAAAAAGTTTGCATGCATCACTTTTCGGCAACGGATTTCGGAAGATGATATATGGTTCTGGTCATCGCAATTGTTTGTCAAACCACGGGCTGAAAAAAAATCATATCAAATTTGGGGAGCATTACAAATAAAAATACGATGAAATATACTTTATTATGCAGGGTCCAGCACTCGAAGTGTAACCAACTTCAGCTGTCTGTTAGTTGGCTAAATGACAGTCCAGAGTATTGTTTACAAACGCGCGGAAGCATTTTGCCGAGGGTAAACGCGAAAAAAGAAAATGAGTAATGGATTTCAAACGTAATAGTGTGATTGCATTATATTTGGCTGAAAAATCACAACCAGCGATTGTTCGTGAGCTCGAGCAGCTTAAGGTAAATACAGTTTTTTTATCACAGCATTAGTCGTTACACGGATACTGGTAGTATCGCGAAACGTCATGGAGGTGGTCATCAAAAGACTGCAACGTCACGTGAAATGGTTCAAAAAGTGAAGTAGCGACTTAAACGAAATCTCCGACGAAGTGCCAATCAAAATATCTGACCATAGTATCCGCCGCATACTGAAAAACGATTTCAAAGTCAAGTCTTACAAGATACAAAAAGCGCCAGAGCAGCAACAAGTCAGGCTTGAGAGAGCGAAGGAGTTGCGATCCAATTCCGAACATTGGTTTTTCTGATGAGACAATTTTTCAAATTGACCAATTCGTAAACTCCCAAAACTATAGGGTTTATTTGACCGACCGTTCATACGAGAATTTGAGTGAACGATTGGCCACCAGGAGGCAGCGCCCGCCACAGGCAATGGTTTGCGCCGCTGTAACCGCAGATGGGCGCTCTCCAATCGTTTTCATTGAGCCTGGCGTCAAGGTAAATGCGAAATATTATCAGAAAAGTATTCTGGAGGTTGCTTTGAAGCCGTGTGCAGACAAACATTTCAGTGGCAGACCACGGACGTTTCAACAGGGCTTGGCACCGTCTCACAAAGCTCAACTGAACTAAGAATAGCTCAAAAACAACGTTCCCAACTTCATAGCGTCCACACAATGGCTCTCAAATTCACTAGAAGCGAATACAAGGGATTATTCTCTTCGGGTAATTTTGGAGAACAAGGTCCGAATTAAAAGATCCACCAGTCTCGAGGCGTTGCAAAAAGCCATTGCCCGCGAGTGGGCGAAAATACCTGCAAGTCCCATTCGGGCAGCTTGCGATTCGTTTCTGGACCGTCTCAAGGGCATAGTCAAGGCAAAAGGTAATCATATCGATCAAAAGTAAATTGATTCTTAATTTTGTATTATTTTCACACATTTTTTACTTTTAATTGAATAAAAGTAATTTTCCAAACTAAATTTATGGCCTTAATTGGTTACACTTCGAGTGCCGGACCCTGTAAAGAACTCGGTAACTAGGCACATATAGATGCCAATCTATATGTGACAAATCCACGGGGATGGTTAAATTAAAAATATAAAAAATTAAGTACCATTCATAAAATAACAAAATTGTTCTATGGTTTACATCGGTCAACGCATTCCCATCGAAAATTGTATCTTTTCATTTACAGCTATGTGCACTGGCATTTTTAGGTATCGAACCGAACTAGCCGATTCAAGACTGAAAATAAACATAATTGAGCAAAAATCCACAATTGTGGATTTTATTTATTTGTATGTTGTTTTCGAGCGAAATCGAGCTCTTTTTTGTAAATTGTAGAGTTTTTTATTTACTTAATATAAATCAAAATATACGCCATCGAACTACTGCAAATCTTAAAACAAATTTGCTAAAATAAAAGATTGAACTTGAAAGACCCTACGTATGGACACAAAACACAAACAAAAGATTCAAATTAATTTCAGCTGCAAAATTATGATTATATATTTGGTTGGGGAAACAGAAATCTATTATGTTTTAAAACTGTTTTATTGTCGATCTTTAGCTCGTGGGCGATGTTAGGACTACTAACATGACATAACAACTTCGATTATTTCTGGGATTTTGTCGACATTATCTTTAACAAACCTGTAAAATGTACCGAATTTTCTTTTTGCTCACTTCCATTGTAAACCTGTAATTCACAACTGAATGGAACAAACAAACAGCAAACGGTTTTTTTAAGTGTGAAATTTCACTTTGACAACGAGCATAAACTTACGATACTTTACGAGATATCGAGCACTACAGCCACCTACCGAAAAACTAATGGATTTATTTTGTAATTGGCTTTTACACCCTTTATTGAGTGTTTCGCCGAGCTCCTCCTCCTGTTAATGGTGTGCGCCTTGATGTTGTTTCTCAAATAGAGGTACATACCTACAGTTTTAAGCCGACTCCGAACGACAGATGGTTTTTATGAGGAGCTTTTTCGTGGCAGAAATACACTCGAAGGTTTTTGCCATTGCCTGACGAGGGGCGACCGCTATTAGAAAAATCTGTTTCTACCATTTGGTGTTTCCTGGACGGAGATTCGAATCCACATTCGCCCGAATGGTAGTCACACACCAACCCATTCGGCCGTAAAATTATGATTCGGTTAACTAAATTGAGTGTCCAAAGTTGATATGCTACTCTATTTAAAACTTAATTGCCTTTGTTAAGGTGGATGTCTGAACATACCCTTGGTATAAAGAAGATCTTTGTTAATTCCAATATATTTGGAGAGTTTCGGAAAGTTGCCGTATAGACTGCTTTGTTTCTATCCGAGTACTGCAAGCATAAATGATTAATGGAAATGGTGAGCAACCCTCAAATACCAATTTACGTATGTATGTGGATGTTTATTTCTTCTGTTCACATGTTGCTGCAACATGTTGCCGCATCGAGTTGCAACTATTGAGTTTATTGTATCTACGGCGCTGCGCTGAGTTGAGTAACCACACGCTTTGACTTCGTTCGGATTTCGTCTCATTGCAGCTGCCAAAAGCATTGTGGCTGTAATGGTTTGACTATTGCCTGGCTGTTTGGTTGTCTGTATCGTTCGGTCGTGCAATATCAGCCAACGAACAAAAATGTATCTGCGCCTTGTGTAGATACTTTAGTAACACGCGAACTCTTCACACGAAACGTCGACGAAGCGGCCGAAACGCATACGCGTTGTTACTTTTCTTTTGAGGGAAGGCAAATGCCGGAAAGCAGTTTATTTTCAATTAAGTTAATTGATTTTTTTAAATGTTAGTCATCCCTTCGTTTAATAATTAATAAATAAGTAATATGAAACTCCTTGAAGAAATGAAATGTTCAATATTTTTTCAAACTCTATATGAATAATAAATTTATGCAAGAAATAGTGATAGCATTTGAGTGAATTTACATTTAGACATACGCTTTTACATATATTTACATGTTTATATGTATACAATTTTATTGGGAGCAAATATTTGTAAGTGAAGTGGCAATTGAAAAACATTTATTGTTTCGGATTGTGAATTTTGGTGGAGAAGAGCTTTTCAAAAAATAAAAATCCGGTGCGCGTCTGGTTCTAAAAGAGTAGAACTGGAAGAAGAAAACAACACAACATCCCAACCTACACACGCAACCTAAGTAACTGAAACAACAAAAAGTGCCTTTTGTGTCTTATTACACACACACACACATTACAGTCCACATATTCAGTAAATACAAAAAATTGCATGCAGACATACACTGCTTGTAATGCTAACCGTCCAGCCAGAATAGAAAACAAAACGGAAAATAAAATAAAAAACCAATAAATTTGTACAGCTGCGTTGGTATTCGTGTACCTTAGTGCATCCGAGACTTGTCTCAACACACAGCCAGTTGAACATTGTGTACGCGAGTGTTGGGTATGTTTAAGTAAATACACACATTCGTATATGTATGTGCATGTAGTGGTGTTGCTGTGCTGAGAACGTTGCTGTCATCCGCAATCCTCGCAACTAAGCGAAAAAACATCAAAACAACTGGGATTCGAAAGAATGCAAGAACGGAGCCAAACGAGAAAAAATTAAAGGTAAACCACCTTCGAACTTGCTTCTTCCCAACCATAGCTGTGAATGCTCTCATTTCATCCGCTGAGACCATTTGGCCGATGCCATCTCCAGATTGAGTGTAGTGTGCGAAAACTTACGTATTGAGTCCACGTCCGTCGCACATGTTCGAGTATGTGTCTCTTCCCTTCGATTCCGATTCCGCATCGCATTCGCATTCACGTCCGTATTTACTTGCCTCTTAGTTTGGTGTATATTTGTGTGCTTAGTGTTTGGTGTTTCGTGTTTTTTATACTGGACGGTCGGTGCTTGCCAGAAATAGTGTAGTTCCTCCTAAAGTGTATGTTTTGGCTTTCGACCAAAGTACCAAAGATCTGCCCAAGTTTCGCATATTCGCATGTGGTCTCTTTATGTGATTTAAAATTAGTATTTGCGCCTTTTCATTTTCATTTTTAGTTGTAATTGTTTTTTATTGGAATAAAAGAGATGAAAAATGAGCGAACAAATCAGTTGGCAAGGGTTTTATTTCTTGGACATTTATCTTTTTTATTCTTTGAGTGTCTTTTTATTTTTTCGTGCCAAAAGACGAGTCATCAGTTGTTAAACTTATAATGAAAAAATTTATTTTACTTCTCAATTCGCGGCCACTTTTGACACATCTATTCTCCAACCATTACCGCACTGACGGGCCAAAGACCTTCAAGAAAAAAATAATAATAATAAATAAAATTTATCTCGTGTGCTTTAATTATGAGATGAGTGGCTGTTTTATGTATGCTTGCATATTTGTGTGTGTATTATCCGCCCATAAGTCCATGCATAAAACACATACAAACCTACAGAGCCAAATTAGAAAAATTGTGCTTCTAATATTGGAACGTCTGCTTAATGTGTAATGTATGTACATATGTATATAAATATGGACTATATTAGGGTACGCCATTTAAGACTGACTCGTTATAAGCCATCTACCAATTGAAGCTGAAAAACCCAAAAACAAATTGTTTGAGTGATCATAGGGCCGATTATTTCATGTAATTCATTTCCTTCGGATTGCAAGCCTCTGTAAATTAGATATGTTTTAAGTATTGCCAACAAATTGGAGCAGCAACAGCCTTCAAATCGATTTCTTTTCAAAGTTTATTCTTATTATACAATAGAAGGCGGACTCAAGAGGACAAGCCATTCAATTTCCAAACTCGTAACTGTGTTTACCGGCTATTGGAGGATTGGCACACACGCGGAAAAGCTAGGGTTACCATTTAACCCCCATTGCAGAAGCTGTGGGGAGAGAGAAGGAGAATGTTGAACACTTTCTCTGTAAATGTCCGGGATTGGCAGCTAGACGATTCAGGTCACTAGGTGCTCATTTCTTAGACAGCTCGAGGCAGTGTGCCATCAATATTCTCCATTACATCAACAGTTATGGTTGGCTGTAGATATGTGCCTGTTGGAGGTCTTATATTGGTATCATAACGGCGCTTTGTGCTACCATTTCAACTACCTACCTTATTGCCATATTGGCAAGCTTTGAGCAAAAGTAAACAATTTATTCCACTTTACAGTTTTCAGTTTGCTTAATTTAAATTTAAAAATTTAAAAAAGTTTTATAAAATTTCTGGAAGTGACGAGATTATTGCTAAGTAGTTATGGCTTTGCCAGTTTTGCAGCCCATTCAATTGTGGTTAATATTGGGTCAGTTTAAAGTGGTTCGATCTTAGATAATTTTTTTGTTTTCTTCTATACCTTCTACTCAAATATGAACGAGACGGTATCAATAAAACGGTCTGCGGATGACATATGGCAAAAATAAATTTTTTGTGTTTTGGTAGGACTGTTATAAGCTTACATGGCAAATTTCAGCGTGATATGTCACATAGTTTGTTTTCTGTGCTACTGTAAACAAGTCAAGCTCCTACCAAAAAACAAACAATTTATTTTTGCCATATGTCATCCGCGGACCGTTTTATTGATACCGTCTCGTTCATATTTGAGCAGAAGGAATAAGAATTTTCGAGTTATTGTTTTTTTGTATGCATATTCGAAATTTTCCAAAAAAATTCTGATTAAAAAGTTTGAAATTTTGATATACATTTTTAAAATCTTATACAAAGATTCAAACTTTCAGTTATATGGTTTTTGTTGGCTTATAAACAAGTATACAATTTTTTATAAAAAATAAATCAATTTTCAAAACATTGAATTGTCATACTGTTACTATTGCGAACAGGGGTGTAAACGACTATCGTTCCATACATTTCGACACACCCTCATGCATGCATACATGTGTATATGTACCTTTTATTTGCATATTTGTTATGATGATGGCCATTACATATATTGTTTCCTTATTTTCAAAGAATCAAACACATTTTGAATATATATAACCTAGACCCAAAAAAAAAAAAACCAACAAAATGCTACAGCCGACTACTATGAGGCTGAAAAAGCGAGCGAGAGCAGCCAATAGTGTGAATATGATTTAATTAACATTGAATTGAATCGCCGTATTAAAGCTGCTAGAACAAAGATATGGTAATTAATCTTAAGCTGTATATTAAGTTATTTCTTCCTGAACGTCGTCGACTCATTCAATGCTTCTCTCTGACTTCACCAAAAACCAAAGTCGGAAATAGTTGTGGTTACAATAAGTTTACTGGTATAACTGTACCATATTTCGCACATCTGCTGAACAGAAGCCCAAAAGCGTTTGTGAGTATTCTGACCACTTTCCGACCAACTCATTAAAGGTTTCAAATCAGCATCAAAATAAAAATATAGCAGAAATCAAACAGATGTTTTTATTTGCAGGCACACATGCAACTGCGAGTGCCTCATTGTGGTTGAATTGCGTTCGACCCATACACACATTCATACACCCAGTCTCGCGTTCAACACCACAATTGAGTGCCTTCCTCAAATACTAAACGAGATGCACGAAAAAAGCGACTTCTTTTGTTTTGCTACCTCATCCATGCGACTACTTGTGCATGTACGTATTTCCGCACTGCGAACCAAATAACAAAATAACTAAAATGCCGTAAATTAATGTGCATAAGTATAATGGCAGCAAATGAACGCGCGTCTACCGTTCAGCGGCAACCTCCATTGCAAGTGCTCAGAAATGCTATAGCTGCGTGTGCAACAAACGCACTTGTGTTTCATAACGCCCTGCAACACCGCTAAAATATAGTCTATCCGCGTCCTATGTTTTGAAGTAAAAGGCACACACACACGTTTGTTTGTATGTGCGCATGTGTGTGTCGAAGTAATGATGTATGCATTAAACATCAACAAATTTTTGATTTTTTTCTGTATTTGTTTATTCTATATATTTCCCTTCTGATTCTTTAGAAAATCGTTTAAGTTCTCGTTCTCGTTTTCATTTTCATGAATTGTTCGGATATGCATATGAATGTACGAGTATGTGCATACATGCCCTTAAGTATGTGATTGCATTTATGCATGCCATTCATGGCTCCAATCCAAATATGTATGTGTGTGCTTAACATAGTTTAACACTTCCGCTATTTTCTATGAATGGACCTTTTCATTTTTTAACTTGAGTAATATTCTCAGATTTTTTCCCAGTTGTTCCCCAGTTCTAATACCTAAGCGTTAACCCATACATATGCACATATTATAAGGAAAACGAGAATATTTCCTTCCAATTTTGAATCTTGATGTTGTTCAAATGGAGTGCCTACAGTTTTATTCCACCTCCGAACGGCAGATAGTTTTTATGAACAGCTTTTTCATGGCAGAAAAACACTCGGAGGTTTGCCATTGTCTGCTAAGAAATAACTTCCATCAGAAAAAAGCTTTTCTGTCAGTCGTTGTTGCATTCCCACACTGGGTTTCGAACCCCGGGCACCAACTCAAGCACCTACGGCGGATTAACTCTCGACATAAATATTTTTCTTACATTACATGCCCGAATAAGTCTGGGCTGAGCTATGAGTATTCCAGGATGGATTAATACCATCCACAGTCGAAGTACACCAAGATCATTGTACTCATATAAATATTAGCATTTTTTAGCGAGCTTCAATCATGCCTGACAGTACATTATATCAGGTCAGTCCATAAGTTCGTGCGTTGTTTAAAGGTGGTTTTAAAATTAATAAAAAAGATGTTTAAAGTATTTATTAATCAATAATATATTTTCCTTCATTATTTACAATGTCTTCCCAACGTTTAGGCAAAGTTTTAATTCCCTGCTCAAAAAATTGTTTGTCCTTGGGAGCCAAAATACGCTTCGATATCCATTTTTATAGCTTCTTTTGAGGAGTAGTTCTTGTTACTCATATGGGATTGAAGTCCACGGAAAGGGTGATAATCACAAGGTGCAATATTCGGAGAGTATGGTGGATGCGGCATTAGCTCCCATCCGAGCTCGTTCAGCTTGCCTAATGTTTGCCTGTGTTATGAGGTCTTGCGTTGGCGTGGTGAAACAAAACTTTGCGTCTATTCACTAAAGACAGTCGACATTCAGGTTTAATAGCTGATGGGAATAATAATCAGCAGTTATCGTCTGGTTTGGTTCCAGAAGTTCATGATAAACAATACCGACCATATCCCACCAAATAGACAGGAGAATCTTCTTGGGGTGAAGGCCATCTCTAGGGGTCGGTTCTGGTGTTTCATCTTTATCTAACCATTGGCGTTTGCGAACAGGATTATTGTAAAGGTCCCATTTTTCATCACCAGTAATGATACGGTTCAAAAAACTTTCATTTTCAAACCGTTACAGCAGCTGAGAACACACATTCACTCTCTGCTGAAGGTTGGCGACGGAAAGTCTATGCCGAACCCATTTTCCCAGCTTTGAAACCTTCCCCAACTGAACCAGGTGTCTGGGAACTGTTCCATACGATGAATTTAACCTCTGAGCTATCATATCGACAGTCAAATTTAGCTCAGTTTCCACAAGTTCGAGCAAAGCGTCGGAGTTAAAGACTTCAGGACGACCAGGGCGGGGGGCATCCTCCACGTCGCAGTTACCACTTCGGAATTTTGAAAACCACTTTTGCGCAGTTCTTACACTCACGGTATCCTCTCCGTGAAGAGTGTTTATTTCCGCGAATAATTTTTTGTATGCAAAAATCGTACAAAAGTGAAATTATGGGTAAAATACGCACGAACTTATGGACTTACCTGATACTACATATTACCCTGATTGGTAGCAACTTGGCCTGGAGTTGGTGTCATAATAATTGCTGCGAGCTACCGTGAGTTGTAGAAATGCTTTAGTCGACGTCTGTTACGTAAATGTGTGTATAAGAAGTAATTGACTGCACTCTCTGAAGGCTATTGTATTTCGCCATTACACCTTAGCCGTTTTTATCCTTTCAGTTGGCCGAGGACTTAATAATTCGATGCACCTTTCTTTTCGTCTAAACCTGTTTGCCAGCACACCGTGCTGACATGACGCAGCTGATGCAACTTGGACACAGTCGCCATTTTACGCCACAGGCAAGCGTGCTGTGTAGACACAAGCCACTTAAGACTCCAATTTCAACCGAATGCATTCAAGCTTTTCTCTATCTGATTGAATATTTTGCGTTTACTTCTTCTTCGTCTGTCAGAATTTTCTGCAACCTTTTTAGAACCTTCATTTGTTCACGATTCTCGCAGCCTTCTTCCTTTTGCACCAGTAACATATAAGTATGCCATGTCGCCTGGTCGTCTTGTTTGCTTGTGGGTTTGTTGTATTTCCGAAGAACAGCTTCTTCATCTGTTGTTTGCTTTGAGTGCTTATTTCTTCTTAATTTCTTGCAGCCGAGAAAGCCTTATGTGCCTTGTGGCTTTTGCCTGAAGTGATTCTTGTTTACCTTGGTTAGGCTGTTTAAGAAAAAAACAAAAAAGGCTCATAAAATTCTCTCCACATGCAGCACTTTTCGTTTTTATTTTTGTATTTTGTTATCGCGGCTATTCTCCTCCTCTTCGTGACTTGGCGATGTGTCTGAAGCCTTGCAATGTTTCCTTAAGCATTTGCTTTCTTTATGTTTTTGACGGCTGATGGTTTTTGCTCCTTCTGACGCTGCTAAAATCTTGTTGGTGTTCTTGTGGTTTTTTGTGCTTGTATGTTTTATAAATTCTGTTTTTCTTTTTTGCTTTTTTGTTTATTAAAGTAGTTTTGCGTAATTTCGTAGTGTCATTCTGTCATGGTGAGTTTTATACGTTTCTCCTTTCAATGGCAAAATTGCGCCGTAATTGATTTTTTTCTGTTTCCTCTAATGTTGACAGAAATATTGTCGTAAAGGTTTTTGCATTGCATACTTTCATTTTTAGATTGATTTCTCATGGCCTAGGATTTATGATTTCTTTGCTTTTCCATCCTTTACGACTTGCTAAAATTGTTACGACCATTGCGGCAAGAGCAAAGCCAAGAGTTTTATGAGGTATAAATACATATGTATGCTTGTATGTTATATTTATGTACATATCTGCATTAGATTTCATGAAGCAATGAAAATATTTGATAATCATTGGGTTGGGAGGAGTCTAAGCTCTCTGTGACGGATAATTAAAAACGCGATATTTTTACCAGTTTTGGCTACTTTTTTATTAATATTCATTAATTTTTTACAAAAGTATAGTTCCATTTACAACCAAAATTTCAAATATTGCTGAAGATTTAAAAAAAAATTCGACAAACTTTGAAAAAAACTTTTTGAAAAGAAAGCTAGTTTTGGTTACACAGCTTTATAGCCCATTTAGTTTTAATGTGTAATAAAGTGGCTCAAAACTCTCTTTGATTTTTTGATAGTTTTCAAAACCATTTAATTAAATGGCCATAAATATGATAACCGCAGATTCGCGTTGCATGTATAATTTACTTACGATGTTTTTAAACTGTGTGATTGATTGTCCTTACTTGGCGAAACGGATGAGACTAAATGTCCCCAAGCGATTTCTTTGAAATTTTCTTCCATTTTATTGCGGCAATATGAGAACAAAATATGCCAATAATGTTGCTATTTATCGTGTCATTAGAGAATTTAGCAATGCTGTACCGATTTATTTTTCTCTGTCAAGGTAGTTTTTTTAAATCTCTTGATTTTTTTCCTTTAATACTTTCTTCTTTTAAATATTATATTTTTGATATATTGAAGTATTTTAAATCGTTTTTAGGTTTGAATAAATAATAGAAATAAATTACGAAAATAATTTTCATTTCTTTTCGGTTAGCCGGAGTAGCGAAAACTTCAAAAGCTGGTAGTCCCGATGCACTCGATTTTACAACTTATTCGAAAGTTTATTTAAAAGGATTTCTCAAAGGAACGGGGTAAACCTGCATGGCCAGTTATATTTTTTATACGTTAGTTATACTCGTAAGTTAAAGTTAGTAGTAGTCGAAGCGACTAACATTGAACAGGCAGGGTTAAGTGCATAAATCTACGTAGCTACATTCATCCCCAAATACATGCATACATACATATGTAAATATTATTGTATATGTATATGTATGTATAATATACGAGTGTATGAACATTCATAAAAAGTAATCTGCAGGAATTTCACTGAAACGTTTTGTTACATTTAAAGAATGAGCAGCAATTTCCTTCCGCTGGTAAAATGAGAAAAGATGCTCTCCTACGTATGGCCAAAAATGAACGCACTGGATGTACTCGTACATAAATAATAGACTCTTATGAATGGCTGCATTTCCACTTGTTGCTTTACTGTTTTGCGCCGTGTTGCATGCCACACTTGAATTGTTTTACCTGCAGCAATCACGGCATTGTTTATAAATACTTGCTAAGCAATGTGTAGGCAACATATAACCAAATGCCTACTTTCGCCAAGTTATGTGTGCAATTCCGCAGTGTTCCACTGCCCGTAACTACCAGACGCCTTTGATGACGCCATTTCGCAAATTGCAATGGCAGTAGCGCAGTCGCATGGTTTCTTACCGCTGCACGTGTCTGGGCTGGCCCAGTCTAGCCCAATCACCTGTGCACTCTTTGCTAAGTGTGTGGTGTGCGGTGCCTTGCGGACGATGCGCCAACCGACCAGGGCGTTCTTATTTATGATTATACAAGGGTGCAGTGCTGGCCGCCGTGTTGTCGGGTCAATGCCTTGCCTCGCCTCCTGCTTCGCTCCAATCCATGGAATCGCGCTTTAGCAGAGCACAAAAAATGATTAATGAAAAATGTGAAAAATAACGATGAATATAAAAGTAATTATAGCGGTGTGTTATGTGTTGGTTATGTAAAAAGAGCTGGAACAGGCGGTAGTGCGGGTGTATAGACGCAAGTGCACCACCACAAACCGCCACGGTCTGTATGATTTTCGTGCTGCTTATATAGTAATAACACAACTTCCGTAACGGGAAAAGTAAAATTCGCTGGGAGATCACGCAATGCCAACTGCTGGTAGTTTCAGGTGCTGTCTATGGTCTTTTAGATCGTACGAAATAAATTTGGTTGATGAATTGCTTGTAGGTGCGTTACGCACATAAATATTTTACATACATTAGATAGATTTCCTACGAGGCTTGCACTTTGACCTCGTGGTCTTTTGTGTCCGTATTACATACCTATTTGCACTTGCGGATAGCAAAGGTCAGCTTTTGGTAGAAAACCCAGTATGATATCATC
The DNA here is from genome assembly GCF_027943255.1 of Anastrepha obliqua. NCBI lineage: Eukaryota > Metazoa > Arthropoda > Insecta > Diptera > Tephritidae > Anastrepha > Anastrepha obliqua. The sequence goes on from NC_072894.1 coordinate 977,889, forward strand.
CAACTCGTATTTAAATTATGTATGTATGTATGCGTGCACACAAGTTACTATCTTACATTAATTGCGAAAGAAGCGAAGTACTGGGGATGTATTTTAACTACAAGTAGTTTTATTTGAAACCAAATTCCTGAGTAGTCAATGTAGGTAAATGTTTTGTTTCTATTTGATTCTTATCAGTCAAATAAGCGCGAAAAGCTACCGCTTCATCGCAACAATATGCGGCACCAAATACTGTTTAAAAGAAATTTTACGTCTTTATTTTGCTTTCTCCGAATCACCTTTACGCACATTACCAGCTGTTCTACTGCAAGCATAAATGCACGTACATATATGTGTGAATATATGTTCTCGTAGCAACCCTTCTGACCCAATGTGCCTTGCCATGTTTCTGGGCACGCGGGCATGGAGTGAACTCGTTGTTGTCACTTTGCACAATTGCCACAATTATTTTAATTGCATTCTCTCTACTTGCCACACTTCGAATGTAGTGCGTTAGTGTGTGTTAGTGCTCTATGTGACTGGCCTCTTGTTGTCAATCGTTCCGGTAACTCGTGTATTTGTGGTCTATTGCCCTGTTTGTTGTTCTCTTTGTGGGCACATGGAGAGGGCGTTGACTCTTCCAACACAAAACAACACGTTTTCAGTTTTCGGTAAAGAAATTATTTAACCACATCGCCATACCTATTGCTACATTCTCGTTATCTATAGAAGTCGGTTTGTTCAACACCGGCGACCAATTTCCACTTAGATGCATATTCCGTTTTGTGTCACTCTTTTATCTAATCACAGACTACATAACGAATATCTGATATTTATTTAATGGGCCAATTAAATGGACGTAGTAGATACGCATTGACCTACGCATATACCTACAAATACGTATTAGTTAATACGTCTCCAAATGCGAAACCAATTTATGTACGAGTAGATATACAAGTGCCGGACAAATCATTGAACTAATTATTATTATTTTATATTTTATGGTATAACCTTTATTTTTAATGAGATAACCGCATCTCCATGGAAGCATAGAGGCATATAAGCTATACGGTTGTTAATCTTTTCTGGAGGAATACTTAACCAGGCTTGTTGTTCTGCAGTTTGACATAACTTCTTTTGAGCCATATTGACACCCTCTCTGCCCATTTTCTGGTTTGCTATTTCCAGGGAGATTTTTTATTTGATAAAGCTCCGGTAACTGGGTCGGCCTGTTGTGAGGGCATTGATTTTTTCGCTTGCGATCCAATTTCTTGCAAGTTTTAAGGTGTGTTTCGGATCGTTATCACGTGGAACCAGCATGGAAGTGGCACATCCCACTTTTCATGGGGAAGCTTAACGCTTTAAAGGATATTTTTGAACATAAATCGATCCATTGTGCTATTTAATCGGTGTAAGTCGGTTCAATGCCAAATCCAGAATAACATCCCTACACCATTATACTTTCCGCCATGTTTAAATGTATCTTGATAATATAGAGGACCAAGTCATTGTTTCCTGGTTGACGATTTTTTCTCGTCCCGCCTGAATATTTAAAAGAGTGCAGTTGTGCAGTGATGTTTTCTAGAGCAAATTGAAGACCTTTTGCTATATTTTTTCGTCAAATAAATAGCGTAATGGCTTTGTTGCCTTATATATGTAACGGCTTTGTCTATCTGTACGTGCTCCTCATTGCACATTCCTGCTGCTTACTTTTAAGTTTAGGGCTTTAACTATGCTTGGTGCGGAATTATCTGGGTGTTCTTTTCCTTCCCGATAGTGAGTATCCACGCCTTCATCTACCCCGAATTCGCTAAATATTAATTCGATTTTTTAATGAAAATTGTTAGCTGAGATAAACCTTTCCTGTGCTCTTTAATAATAAATTTTTTCAATTGAACTTAATGTCTGTTTATGACCATACTTTCTACAAGATTTTAAGAAATATTAAAAAATTTAAATGCGTCACAATTTTTACACGCAATTGAGCTTCATCAAATGAAATCTTACTAAGAATGCTTACAGCAGTAGTACACGCACAATCGTCAACAAATAACGGTATTTTGGTCATTTTCTACGATACCAAAATGTTTTGTCGCGCTTTTTTTGCATGTTTTTGTTTGTTTCAAATTTGTTAAAATAAATATTTGATAATAATTCAAGCGGCATTCGATTATGAAGACTAATTAAACTTGGTCTTAAGGGGCTTTGATTAATATTGTTTCCCATTTTTTTAATTATGTGGTTATAAGTTTATATAAATACTTATTATTGTCCTGCACTGTGTGTATGTATATATATGCGTACATAAATTTGTGTATAATGTACTTACCTGAAAAGTTGACAAAGTTAGTGTAGTCTTAACACCTTCACTACTCACATGCCCTGTATTTTCATTCAAACAGTTATATGTATGCATGTATGTACGTACTCGATAGCTCGGCAATTGCATGCTTGCGTTCGTTTTTTCCGCACGCCACTTTTCACTTTTCATTGCTAAGTACATGCAGCCAAAAAATATTAATTAAAATCCCCATCACGCCTGTCAGTCGATTGGTTGCTGCTGTGCGACCAAACTGTCTGATTGAGTCGCCGACTGCCTCATTTCACTCGCTTTCATTGAGGTGCCTTTTGTTGCAGAATGAAAGTGAATTTCGATGAGTATGTGGTGCCAAGTTGCAAGCTCACCATGGTCGAAGCTGCCCTACTCCAAGTCACTGGATAGATGTGAAGGCAGTGGCACACTCAGCCATTCCCGCTGCGCTGAAAATTATGACCCATCAGAAAATTTTCTTCTAATTATCCGACTGAGCGCTACAGGCCATTAAGATGCGCGATTTCTCCAATCAGGGTATGTATGTGCGTGCATACATACTTATATATCCTATCAAATATTCATAGATTACTCAACATTTAATTTGTCTACTTCGTTTCAATAAAAGTGACTTCCACAGTGATTCTTGCTTGTGCCAACTAAACAATCAAAACACGGAGCTAAGGTGCATGAAATGCAACAATTTTTTTTTTAGAAATATGTCTTTGAATAATAAAAAATTGTCGATATCGGGAGAATACGACCTTTTGCAAATTTACCTCGAAAAACATTATAAATATTAAAAAAATTACCAGGTATCCAATTCTGGTCGCCAGAAATTTTATATGCATTTTTTTGCCTCGCAAAATAATCGATGGAAGAATGAAAGAAATCGAGTAAATCGTCGTGGTTGGTAATTCTGGCCACTCCGAGAGAGATTAAAAGCTGCAGCTTACTTTTAATAATAATTTGCTTACGTATCCGAGGTTTATAAATATGCAATGTGTATTTCGAGAATAACCTTGATTTATTCTACGATGGGACATTTACGAGGTACCAACTAAATTAAATATTTTTTTTCGTCTTATATGTTTGTACATACGTATCGAGTATTTTGTTTGGCTTCGTTTCATTTGTGCTCTCTTTTCTTTTTTCCTTAACCGCAAAGGAGTGAAAACACATACATAAAACGTACATTCTTAGTTGCGTATGTATGCACATAGGCCCATTGGCACCACTAAAATGAAGGTTTTGCAACCACAAGCCAGCCTCAAAGTTTTTCAAGCCAAGTTTTGTATTTATTCAATAATTGTTGCAACTTTTTTGCATGCATACATAATTATGGATGGGATACATCGCAGCAAACCTTTTGCTTTGATATCAACTCAAGGTGCATTTCATACGAAGGAGCTTTTTCGCATCTCAAAAGGTGTTTTTTATATAGAGATTTTCTTAGATGTTCTCCACGTGACCTGAAAGGAATTTTTCTAATTGCTATGAAATGACACGATCTGTTCTTATTTCATAATTTTAATTAATGTTTTACTTTATTCAATGCTTCCAAAGAATTATTTCTATTAAAAATTAATTATATAAACTTAAAACAAAATATTACTTGTATAAAATAAAATAAATTCCATTTTCGACATTTAATTGATGTCAAAGTTGGTCGAAATGCATATTTATTTAGCAACACAAAAATTAAGATCAATACATTAGTAGGGTACATTTCGAACCAAAATATCGGCCAACGGGCGCCGTAGCCGAATGGATTTGTGCGTGGCTACCATTCATTGGTGCCTGGGTTCGAAACCCGCTATGGGCGGGTAGAAACTGTTTTTGTTTTTCGGCAGGAAATGGCAAACCTCCTTTTGCCATCAAAAACTTCTCATCAAAAAACTATCTGCTGTTCAGAGGTGGTATAGTATAAAACTGAAGCTGATCCCTCCATTTGTGGAACAACCACTACAAAGGGTGGAAGGAGACAGGTATATTAATTTTTTTAAATAAAAGTTTTGTGTATAAAATAAAATTCAGGAAAGTTGTTACTGATTTCTCAAATATTCCTCAACTTCCACTCTCGGAAATAAGCTTTGAGAAAATAGTTAATATCAAACGACAAGTAATGCTAGGACTCAACTTGAGTATCGTGGGTTTATCAAACCATGGTGAATATTTCGTCTTGTGCTTGCTGGGTTATAAGTGTACACCAAACATATCCATTTGGAAGTACTTGCAAATTTCTTTCTGATGCAAAGGACAGAACTCCAGCAAGTGGCGGAGTAAAAAAGAAAACAGAGTTGTGTTGTTGTGCTTGTTGTTGTCGGTGTTGTTGTTATCAACTGACATTAATGGTTTCGCTGTTACACAATTGTCATCAACAGTTTTTGCTATGCGCTTCTGTACCTTGCACATGCATGCATGGATACATTTTTGTATATTGTCACAAAGTGAAAGGATGCATAACACTTTGGTGTATGGCAATTGGTGTTGCAGCAGACGACGACGCAATCCCAGCCCACTAAAAGCAATAAATGTGAAACCTGCAATGATGCCTGAAAGCGAAATCGATACACGATGTGACCGATGGAAACAATAAAAAAAACAACAGCAACAAACACAATTCAGGTAACTCAGGCGGCTGAAGCAACTAATTCAAGAACAACTTTATTTTTATTGATACAAATGCAGCTGCGCACCAATACATACACATACACACATACCACATATTTACGTACATATATACATACATTCACGCTTGCCTATATGTGTGTGTGTTCACCTTTTTGTGCGCGAGCTACTTACATTGAAAAAAAAAAAATGACTGGAATTGCTAAAAATCACATCAAATGCGCAAAAATGAGCGTGTCACGAAGTGCTCGCTCCGACAATAGTCCGGCGCAATGATAATGATAGCTGCAGCAATGACTACAAAAATGCTGACAACAACGTTTTTCTTGCTGCAACATGCGTCGTTGTTAATTACGTTTACGACATAATATTAGAGTTTTTGTTGTTGAAGTTGTTGTTGGTGCGCCTGGTTTCAAGCCGGTCTTTCACGGCGTTAGGAGCGCCGACCAGACGTACGAAACGTACGAGCGTGCGTACTTTGTCTTGGCCGCCAGAGCCCGTGGTCGCGTATGCACGCAGCTGCTATTGAGAGTGATTTGACATTAAAGGCATTTCCTGTTATCAAAAAGTGGGCAATTAAAAATGCTGGGTTCGCCGATGGCTGTTTTCAGTGGATGCAAATCGTAAATTTATCGGGCGGCAATTCGATTGCAAACACACATCACTTGAGCACAATTGGAATTGGCTGATATATTTTTGAGATTAGTGCAGCTTAATTATTTTTAGCTAAAAATGTAGCTAATTATATTCCGGAAATTCGGCAATTGATCGCAATGAAGCCATGGGTTAAGTTCGCTGTTGTCACTTCAGCGTTAGCCTTTTCTTTATTTCTAATGGTGACATTGATGCAATCAACGTGAAAGGTCTTAACGGCAAATTCGTCGCAATTCTCTAATTTCGATGGAAATAGTCTGGCATAGCTTGCCGCGCCACCTCAAGAAGGAGAACATCAAAGTGTGGAAAGATAATACTACATTAAACCATAATGCCGCCGTGCGCCGTTTGTAGTGGGCAATGGTCAAGTCAAGTGACGGTCAGTTTGTTAGTTTGTGCGGTCAAATATTTGCGCTAACAATTAACAGGTGGCCGCGAACCATTTGAGCAAATATGTATGTATGTATGTTAGCCTCATATGTATGCATGTTTGTGTGTGTTTTTAACTGGAAAAACTTGACAAATACCACCTACCAAGTTTTGCCCCTCGTTCACCAACTGCCTCATGCCCTTACGGAAATTTCGGCCATACTAGAGCTTCTTGTAAATTACAAGCCAGATAAAATCTGTAGGCCGCGTCTGCGCCTAGCTTCTATTTAGTTGTAAGTTCTTGTTTGTTTGTTGGTATCTCTTTTGACTAGTGAATATGCCATATATAGTGTTTTTATATGCATAAGTATGTATGTATGTAAGCGTGTAGTGATGATGAAATAATTCGGCAGCGTTTTTTGTCAATGCTGTCGCAGCGAATCACTTCGTCTGTGGCTGTAGCTTTGCTTATTATGGAAGTTTCACTTGTAATTAAATTGTTAGTGTGCACATGTGTGTGTGTGTGTGTGTGTGTACGAGTATGTAGCTGACATTTTCCTAGTTTGCATTTTTCGCAGATGTCTAATTTCAGTGTAATCTAACGATTACAGTGCACTGCGAAAGCAATCTAATAATTTCAGGTTAATTGGGGTTGTTTATGTCACAACACGTTTGGCATTTAGCATTTGGCTTTCTCAAAAGCGCCGATATTATGAACTTGTCTGTTTGTGCTGCGCAGTTTCGATAAAAGCATAAAAGCAATTACCATCGCTGCAGGTCTCCAATGGATGTTATTTGCAGAAATCACAGATAATCACCATTCCATGATAATTAAAACTATGCAAGACGAACATATTGTGTTTTCCGATGTTTACGGCATCCGATGGTTTCTGATGATTTACTGAGGAAAATTACCAATACGAACAATTAAAGATCTCTGAAATTGTAAGCATTAAAAAAGAGATAATAATCAAGGCTGGGTTTTTCATTTATCTATTTGTTTATTATATATGTGCGGATGATTTGGTACTGAGTGGTTTTAATCAACGTATCTTTTGTTAAAGAAATTGTACACTATAATAATCGTTTTTTCGTTAAGTGTATATTTAATTTTTTGGGATCGTTAATAATTGCTCGGCATCGCTTATTTGTATGTATGATTATTTGCTAACAATTGCGCTTATATATGCTCACATACATAGAAACAATACTAATAAGTTTAGCTAAGTAAATAAATTTATTTTAATCATTTTAATCACGATTCTATGGCTAATTAACAACTTAAAACATTGCCTGAGTTAAAACGGCAAAGCAAAATAGACTCTGGTGCATGATTATTTTGTGATGTCAGCGCAGTTTACGAGTCTCTGAACTGGTTCTCATGTAGAGAAGAAAAGAGCCCATGTTTGCAATTGTAATATTCAACATATTCAGCTTTGAGCTTTTCAACTTAAAACTTAGTGTGACCCTCTTGCTAAGTACTCACTTTTCTTATTACATTATGCTCCAAATAAACTTCTTTTGTTTTCTGCCAGCGTTCCAAAATAAAGGTAAACATGAGAAAATTCGATATATTATTCAGCACCATTAAGACCAAGTTGAAATATAGGAGAAGGCCCCCAAAACAATTTTGAGTTGTTTATTAACCCCACACAGCATAGAATGCAACCACAAAGCGGTTAATTCTAACGATTCATTTCGGTAGCCAATCGTCGACAATGTCGTTGAGCCATTTGCATAAGTTTAATTCCAACTAGAAGTAGATTAATTTTTTTCCGACCTGCAAAAGAACGTTCGAACTCGATTATAATTTACATAGAGTAATTCACAACTCTGTCGTCACCTGTCAAAATATATGATCTGTTTGTAAAAAAATTTTTGAACGAAAGCGTAACAAATTCAGTAATTCCGAAGAATCCTGAGTACATATATTTATTGAAATCTAAATAGAACCTTTCGAAAAACATATTTATTATATTCTAAAATATAAATTATGTTCTATTTGATATTTCTGTAAAACAAAACAAAAAAAATATATCATGAAATTTTTATGTACTATTAATATTTTATTATTTATTTATTTATGAACTTAAAATTGAAATTCTGAGCTAATTGTTTAGAGCTTTGGCAGCGCAGACCTTAAGCCTATTTTAAATATGAGTTACTTGGCTTTGTTAAAACTGTTGGTATAAGTTTATGTCCTTTAGAAAAGTTATTATTTTTCTATGTTTTTTGGGTCGTCAGAAAATGTGGGTGGAAAGTGCAAAGTTGTTCGTTAAATGTTCGTGTCAAGTCGTAAGCGCTCGAACTGTGTGATGTCGAGTCTGGAGAGGTTGCGGCTATTCTGATATTGCATGTCTTTACCAGAACTTTTGCTGTATTAGTCTGTTTATACCATTCAGCGGTGGTTTCGCATAAGTATATACGTAAGTAGTGCTGTAAATAAATTGCCATTGCCGATTGCTATTAACTTGGCATTATTTGCTTCTTTTGCTGTTTTAGAGAGCAAATTGATTTCCAGCAATCGAGATATGTCCTGAGATCCAACGAAGTTTGATAGTTGGGTGTTGTTGGACGATGGCTGATGTCTGATTTGTAGTAGTAGTCATCTCTATTTGCTACCGCAACCAGAGCAGATAATAAGTCTGTGCAGTTTGAAGTTTGTTCGATTCAAACTTCATTTTATTTCGTTTTATTTGTGTTTACAGAAGTTTTGAAGTTTAGCTACAATTTGTTCAGTACTTTCCAAGGTCTCATTCACAATAGATTCGCTTTTTTTAATTTGCAAGTTATGTAATAACTGCGGTCTCGTATGGTTCAAGCGCGTACAACTAACACCGTTTGTATCAACTCGGCTAACTTTTTTTGCGTTGTGGCTTTCCATGTAATCCGCTATTTCCTAGTGTTCCTTTGAACGCCGGTCGCAAAAGAATGCAGGTTATGCTAATTTCATCGTCGAAAGATTTTTGATTTGATTTCAAAACTTTTTCTTTCAAGTACTTTTTCTATAAGTAAAAATGCGATTTTCTCTTTTTAGCATAACCAAAACGTTAAGATTTTTGTTCATGTTAGGCTCTTCACCCATGTTCTTTCATCTATGTAATTACATATACTAAATAATAATAAAACTGTCTGAACATTAAAAAATAAAAAGTACAGTAATTGGTTTCTAAAGGAAAAAATAAAAAACACTTAACACAAACATTTATATCTACATACGTACATACATACACACATATATATGTAGGTTTTGCGTTGCTTTATTTCAACATGTCTGCACGACGTGACTGCACAAACCCAACTTAATTGTTACATCGCGGATCATACTTTTATATCATAGGTTTGAGAAGATCATCAGGATCTCCCGAATATGTAAAGTGCTTTATTAAAATAGCTTAATTAGTAGGAGTAAGAGAGATAGCATTGTAGAGCATAGTAATGTTAGAATAATAATTTAAAGTAGAATGACGGCTAACTTAAACCTTAGTTGAATGAATATATGTAAGTGAGCTTAATATTAACCTTTAAGTGAACAGTTGGGTATATAAAATGATTGTATAAATTATTATTATTATATAAATCAATATATTATATAAATTGATTAAAGTAGGTGCCGCCACATACTTCTATATGCATTTAAATTCTTTCCCTATTTAGCCACTTTGGGCATTCATTCATTCAGAAATGTGGTACATATTGGTTTTAAGCATAGATGTTAAATAATGATTAGATAATGCTAATGATTGCTAATTAACCTTCTTTTGTGAAATTTTCCAATTCATTAAACAATTAGAATTAGTTCAACTAATTCCCATTAGATAATTGAAATTTTTATTCCAATGGTAAAACTAATTGCAATTAGTTGCCATTAGCAAAAAAAATTGGTTTACCTTTACAATTAGAAATCTAATTGACTTCTGCTAATGCAATTAGATATTGAATTAGCTCGAATTAAAATCAATTATTTTGATATTTTGAAAAAAAAAAAAACTGAAATATTCATAATATGAATTTCACACATATATATATTACTTATGTATGTACATAATATGTACTACGTATATTACATACATACTACATCTATTTAACGTATGTACTAACTATTTAGTTATTAGAATGACCGAGTATATTCGCTTTCAGCAATACGAGCTTTTCAAAAGAAAAGTCAGTCAAGCGACTCCGCCTTGGACTATTAATAATGCCCGCAAAGGAAAATAGTCGCTCCACAGGGCCTGAAGACGTAAGCGGCGTGTTGCAAAACAGTGCTATGTCGTTTAATGTGGGATATTTGGACCATATATTGGAAGTTTTATCATTATCATTCAAATATTGAAGCATCATATTCGAAATAAAATTTAATAATTCTTTGCAAAAAATTTATTTTTATCAAAATAATTAATTCTAATTCGAGCTAATTAAATATCTAATTGCATTAGCAGAAGTCAATTAGATTTCTAATTGTAAAGGTAAACCAATTTTTTTTGCTAATGGCAACTAATTGCAATTAGTTTTACCATTAGAATAAAAATTTCAATTATCTAATGGGAATTAGTTGAACTCATTCTAATTGTTTGATGAATTAGAGAATATAAACTAATTGCATCAATTGCTAATTCTAATTGGAATTTAACATGTATGGTTTTAAGGAAATCTCTAATTTCAAAGAATTTCTACAAAGGTTTTGGTGGCCTTATGTGGCCGCCGTTCACGGCGCGAACAGAGCGTAACTTTGCCGGGGGCATGTGAAATTTCACGTAAATGAATTGTATGAATTGAATGTATTTAAATAAAGTGCATGTAAACATTGCCAATGGACTTCATTTAAACACATAAATGTGCAAGTTGAAATTACGACGAAGTAATAGGTCGTTTTTTACAGTCACTCTTAAAAAGCTTGTATAAATGCACATTCACATATGGATATGGAATCAAAATGCTGATATTTTTTATTTGAAACTTCGATACGCCTCAAATTGCGAAAAACTCTTATTATTGTACATACATATACTTATAGTATATGTGTATACATTTTTTGGTGTGTGGCGAAAAACGTTGTCGCTTAAATAATTTTGCGAATGTATTTAACTTAATATATTTGTTTATTAAAATTGCCCATTTGCTCGAATATGTCGCGCACATTTTGCCCTGATGTTGCTGAGAGACTTAGTAGATATGTATAGATTTGCTATTTTTGTATTGAATTGGTAACAACGCCCTCAGTTGAACTTTCTCAATAATTTTTTATTTTTTCTAAAATTTTACGTGTATGAGTATTGTTATGAACATATGTAAGTATGCTAGCGTTTTGCCAAATAAACTCAAGAGAGTGCGTTGAGTTATTTACCAACCCTTACGTAGTCATTAATAAATAGTGGTTGGAGTTGCATAAAAAGATTTACAACAAATACCAGACACTGTAGCAAGAAAACGGAGCGAATTGGCTGCTTTTTTCGTTTTTTCTGTAATTACTCAAACCCAGTCGGTCTGGTGCCGATACTATACAGTTCCATTAGCCAAAACATAGATTACCAATTAATTAAAATGTTGTAATGCAAACGCCTTTGAAGAAGTGATTTGTGCCAGGTTTCGTTCACTCTGCGCATTGGCAACAAAGTCCTGGTATTCGTGATACAATTGATTTTAATCGTTACACCGTTCATCAGACACTTCAATATTTGACTGTTGGTGTTATTTCTTATTTTAAAATGGAATTATCGTTAATGTGTAAGAAACAATGTCACTATATGAAAAAAGTTTTAAAATTAAAATTAATTCTTAATCAGTTATCTATCGATAATACAAAGCTTTTCCTTAAGTTCGTTCAAAAATTTGTCCACAACAGGGTTTGCCTTCTCCTTATTTTATTAGTTTTTGGTTACTTCCTGAATAGTTTGTTCAAACCTATTTAATTTTTACGACATGTCTGATTAAAATTAATTACACTTTAAGGGGGGGGGTAGGGTCACAAAATCGAAATTTTTTTTCTTCACTCATCTTATAGTAAATCATTTCAAGAATGTTGTGTCAAAATTTTAAGTGGATCGGAGCAGAACTCTCAAAGTTATAGCCTTTGTAGGCACTCTACCTCGAATGCGGAGCATCGATAATTTCTCAGAGTCATTTTTTCAAACGCGTTTTTCCCGAAACGACTTCTTAAAAGTCGGTGCCAATCACAACTCCGAAACTATTCAACCGATTCTTTTCAAATTTGGAACACGTTTTCTAAATCAAAAATACCTCCCCCCTACACTGTTTTTTTTTTATTTTTCGTTTTTTAAGGTTGTTTTTCACTTACAAATATGGCGAAATTTTTCGCCAAAAATGCTCGTTTTACGTTTTTTTGCCACCAAAACTACAAAAATGAAAAAAAAAAATTTTTATTAATGTAGGGGGGAGCATTACGTCATACTTTAACTGAAAAATTCGACTTTTTTAGTTTCAGATGATTCTACGACGAATGCCGATTGGCACCGCAGAGCACCTCTCGAAAAACATATCTCCAAAAAAACTCTGTCATGGGCTTATTTGTCAATATTTTATTATTAATATTTTTTAAAAACTTATTGAAAAGATGTACAATAACATGTAACTGATTTTATTAAAGTATCTTAAGCCATATTTCTGTAAAAAATTCACAAAAAAAGTGTTTTTTTTTTAGCGCTAAACCCTACCTCCCCCTTAAATCTTTTTTTTATTAAAAATCAAGATTAACCTCTAGAGTGATTTTTAATAAAATAATTCCGTACGTTATTTATTAAAAGTTTTTGTCTAAAAGTGGATCGGAAAGTTTTAAAGCCGTTTATTTTTCAAATTGTTTAATTGGCCAATGTTCAAGGTTTGCTGTTGAAATTTCCTGAAATGGATGAATGAGCTGGAACTGAAGTTAAATTAATCTGTTTTAGCCAAATTTTTTTTATTGAAGTGCATGGGTAAATTTATTGCAGTAACCAACTGTTTTTGTTGACGAAAATAATTAATATCCGGGAGTGAAAAACTCCCCTTGCACATATGAATTACTATTGGAGGAGTTGGTTTTTCCAGAAACCTCACTTCTAAACACACAATTGGCGTTTTTCATATCTACTGGCTATGCCGTTTGGTGTATTTTTGTCCTTGGTCGACTGCGGTAGAGTCTGTTGGTCGCTTTTAATTTTCAAATTGCCATTTCTGACCTTCGCCTTGTCAGCAATTTGCTAGCATCTGAGCTTTGAAATTCAAATGGAAGGCACCAGCGCAGGATGGTTTTGGCGCGAGGTGGTGGGTTGCCTGTACTGCAGTACAGACGTTTGAATCTCACTTTTGTCGCCATTTCGATCGGCGCTTGAACTGTGGTAAATTCGTGAAGTATTCGACAAATACTTCATGTATATGATATGGTGTGTATGTAAGTTTAGAGTTGTTTTTGCAGAAATACTAACGGCTAACTGGCGGCGTTTGTTTCAAAATTACAACCCATGTAAATTCTTCGACAATGGCTGTAGATGTTTCACTTTTACTTTTGGATTCATTTGGATATCGGTGGCTGACATCTGCAACATTGTCGTTTTACTATCAGACCGAACGTGCCGCAGCGCATCTCCATTGACGAGGATTTACTCAAATACATACATATATATAATATGTGCATATGTATGTGTGTACGTATAGTAAAATGTGCTTACTGCCACCGCCAATGTGCAACAAAACGCTGGAATAGGTGACAATGTAAGATAGGCATATCTGTGCTGTCGCTGCCGTTTACATCACTGCCGTGGCTGATGTTGCTGATGGTGTTTGTGGCGTGAAGGGTCAAGCTCTTTGTATAATATCATGGCGAATGCCAATCAAAGGCGCAACGCTTTCACTAGTTGTTAGGATTCGTTGGGTTCAAAACGATAAATTCTAAACGGTTTCCCAAAGAGTTTTCCCTTAAACACTTCGCCGTCGACATGAAGTCATATGTTTCTCTTTCACGTCGCTTTGCATATTGCCTCGAAAGTCTTCTTTACTTTTTATGTTGCTGCACTGTATGTTATTGCTGTTGCAGCGATGGCTGACATGGTAAATTAAGTGGAAGCGCATAGTGGAGCTCAAAAAGTGCAGACCAAAGAGCATGTGAGCTGAAAGCTTCAGCGCCGGAGTGGCCGCTGTGACAAGTGGGCCTATTATATTGGCACCACCGTACAATCGCATATGAAAAATTTGTGGTACGGGTATGTGACATAGGAAATGCAAATCCGCTTAGACGTGTCTAGTGTCCGGCCCGAGTTGCCTCAGCACGCGCGCCATTGTCTGAAGCCGCGATGAAAGAAGCCGAAGGTAGTGACTTTTTTCCTCATTCATGACTTGAATTTGTTGAGTTTGAGTGGTTTGTTGAACAAACCATGCACATGTCTGGGGAATTGATCTTTACAACACGACAGCCATGCGCACAGCTGGCTGGCAATAGCAGCAGTCCGTGCCCAAAAATAATATATACATCAGTATCTGCAGTAGAGGCATCCATTCGTTTCTGGCTTCGTTTCGTTGTGTGTGTTTTTAAGCTGAATCGCATGGGTTTAATGCTTTTTGCTAAGAAGACGCGAAGACACGATGACGCAAGCTAATCGTGCGTCATGTGTAGCATTGACCAGTTTCCCACCATTCAATTTCGAAATGTTGATTTTTCGCAATTACAATTGGTTGGTTAGAAGTGAAAAATTATATTATGGTCACCTTCGGTTCACTTGAGGAAGTTAATCATTGCTAAAAATACAAATTCGTTGTCCGCGGAGTAAGAGTAACAAAGCACAACTCGTGTAATTCAGAAAAAAAATTAAGCGTATGGAAAAATCTGAAGCAAAAGCAATGAATGTAGCATAGAAAAAAGGGGGAAAAAACTACACATAAAAACGGAAAATGGCCAACTCGAAATATACGAAATAAATACGTTCATTTAGATATGCTTATGTGTGTGTGTTGTATCATACAACTTGTATGTATACTTCCATATGTACATTAGGGATGTCATTATTTTTACTTTTCGAGTAGGAAAACATCTAATTATAGATGGCATAGTTATTTGAGATGGTTCGTGGTAATTTGAAAATCTGGTTAACCGCATTTGCCTAACTGTAGTCCAAAAAAATCCAAGATTTTAAAAGTATTTATTATATGCTGCCCACGTAAATGGAAAAGAAGTTTTGTTCGTGGTGTTGGACAGTTTTTGACATTAAATGTTCCCATAATAATGCAAGAAAAAAATTACTCATGCATTTGTGTCTCGCTTAATTACGACAATTTTCGGATAGTTTTTACCTCCTTATTTCTTTTTAGAAAAGATTCATGAAGACTCAATAACGAAATCTAAATTTAGCTATAAGTGACGTTTTATATCTATCTATGCCTGTGTGTATTTCCATGTAATTACTAAATAAGCAAGAAAATCTTGAATAAATATCCATTGCTTAAACTTTTTGTAGGCAGTACATAAATCGAGTAATAAAGCGCATAGACGCAGACGCACTTTTTAAGCTTCGCAACAAACAAAGTAATAATTCAATTCAAACAAAAAATTAATTAATATAAAAATTTGTAAGATAAGGACACCCCTAATGTGTACGTCAATGTGTTTGCATGGCCTCAAAAATAATTCGTCCTCTGCGCGCAGGAGAGGGGTGCGCTGTTGGACATTCATGTGTGACGGCTGAGCGGTAGTTATTATTAATGTTTTTGGTGTTTGTGTTTACGGTTTTTTGGAAAGCGCGAAAAACTAAATTTTCCGTTGTACGAGTACGTAATTTATAATTACGTGTTGTTGCCAACAACAAACACCAAACCAATTTTCATGCAATAAAAGCAGGCAGTTGAAGAAAAGAAAAAAATTGAAAAATAAAAAACGTTGCAAAATGGATTGGACTGACGCATGGAGTGCATTAGACAGTAATTTTCATAGCAGCTCGCTGGATTGGATGGACGGGCAGTTGCCTGGATGAATGGACAGATAGACTGCTAACGCGCTAAAATCGAGCTAAAAGCGCGCAATTGCGTCAGCAATCGGGCAGGAAGAATCGTTGCATGTATTAACGGCGCTTGAGGCAAAGGCGGGCGGGCGGTCGGTTGGTAGGTTGGTCAGCACTTGTCTTGTAATTCACTGGCATTTGAGGCGATGCAACAAACCAACAACAAACTCTGATTTGTGGTACTATCTGAAAGTGATATTTGTTTTTCTCTTTCAGTTCTATTTGAATGGTTAAAAATGTCGGAAAAAAGAATGCCTTGTGAATGCTCGTGTATGCCAGAAATGAGTTCGTTCATTTGGCCCTGGGCTGTGTGGAGCATTTTATGTGCTGCCTCATTTGGCACAACTGCCCACAGGCAATCGTACTTTGACTTGTATATTTGCACCCAAAGTGAACTGCATGAAGAAAGTAGCTCACAAAACAGATTTCGGTAGCAGCTTCGGTAGCTGCATTGCTTTTCTTCACCTTCTCAAATTGAAATGAGTTTTGATTACGTTTACCAAGCATTCCGTTGCAGAATGTTTCCGCTCCCCGTTTTGGCTCTTAATTTGCAACAATTATGGGGCATAAATTGTATACATAAATCGTTGGTCGCAGGTCGCATTCGCATTGCAAATAATAGATTTTCGCATAAGTATGTAACGTTCTGCAGTTATTAATTTGGTTCTCATTTGCCTTAAATAATTTGCTGCCAGTTCCAATATTATCTTTAAAGCTAATTGAAAAACAAAAATAAGTGGAAACAATAAAAGGGAAGAGCTTAACTTGTTTTGGGAACCTCGATAATCCCAAAGAGCTGTGGGGCCTGGCTCACGCACGCACTATTTTTATAATTCAACGTATGTTTCATTATTCTAATGCAAAATATTATCGAAAAGTTTGATAAAAACCAAATATTGCCTTGTTGGTGAAGCTCACCATAGTAAAAAGTAAGCCTCGTGGTTAGTTTTGTAATTGTCAGAGCATAAAAACAAAAGAGGCGTTTATGTTTACATACAAAATTGTTATTTCCCTATTGAAAAACCCATTATGTTCACGAAAAGGTGACTTAGTGCGGGTTCTTGGAGGTTTTCTACTTACGGTCGAACTATGGAAAGCTTTTAGCGCTGAGAGGGCCCCCGATAAAAAGTTTGCTGCAGTGATCGGTACTTGTCGTATAGAAAATATTTGCAATGCAGAAAAATAGTCAAACTGTTTCACTTATTCATCATTATTTTGCTGTAGAATGCAAGTAGACTTTTGTTTCTGGTAGAGTTCGTTTGCATGAAAAAGTTGGCATTGGGGCAGCCGTCAACATTAAGATGTTTGAACAAGGAGTTCAACCGAGTCCCATAGCCTGGAATGATGCAACCATGCGTCATGTATGCATGTATATGTATGAATGAGTATATGTATATACATATTTACTTGTAGGAATGTGATACGAGTCTCTGTGATATGTACTTAAATTAATTTCGTGATGTAAGTAAGTACCAAATTTAATTGATTAAAGCCAAACACAAAGGAGAGATGTAGAAACTTGGGCGCAACATTGACCCGATGCTGGTATTTATTGTTCACTTTGACCCACAGCATTTGCTGAAGAGGTGGGCGGCAACTCTTTCAAATTACCAGGTTGCACATGCAACTATTTTCCCCGCCGCCTGCTCGCTGTTAGGCGCTGGCTAAGAGGTGTGGGAGAAAGTTACGGAAACTTGTCGATTTGATTGCGGGGATGTGTCCTAACATCTTTTTCAACTGCGGCCATTTATCGTTTCCATTGTTGCAACGAAAGACTTGGTTGGATGGTTGTTGCAATGGCTGTTGTGGAGGATGTGGTAATTGTGGTAGGCGTGTGCCGTTTCATAATGAACAACCAAACTTTCTAATAATAACAATAACAATATTAATTCTTTGACGTCTACTTTCTTTGTTTGTGCATTGTGCGGAGCGGTGTGGAGCAGTATTTTAGATTTCCTAGTATGCCACCATTTGCACTGCATCGTTTTGCTAATTTTCAGCTTTTTTCCAATTTACATTGCCCACCGACTAATCTGTGTGCTTTTTAGCTGCTTTGTTGCATTTATCACAGTGAGTATTTTGAGGTGTAATCAATTCATCGACGTGAAAATCTTTATATCAACCGAAGCATGCACACTCATTCATACGCGTGCTTCGAATGGGAATAAGTATACATGGAGACTCGACTTTCTGAGCCATTCCAAAAAGACAAGACGTTGGTTGGCAAAGCTCATTTCGTGGCTCGTGCGCTGTGCTGAGCTGAATTGCGCTATCGCTAATCAAGATGGTCTTGAATTACACATTTAAGCGATTGAGGTGCGGTCCTCATTATCTGCCATTGCTTAGCACTAAAGCACACGAACGGAGAAAGCGTTTCTTCTGCGTAGAGCAGCCATTAAAGTATCATCGTAGGCGCGGTAAACCGAAAGTATTAGTAACAAATAGACCTAAAAATTAACTCCACTTTGATTGCACACAATAGAATGAGAATAGGCATGAGAAATGAAGAAGAATAGAATGGATTTTATATTGTGCTGGTCTTTATAGATTCAGGGAGTGGTCGGTTTGGGTGGCAACTTATGAGATGCAATACCGAACCCTAAGGTTTATTTGAAGGATTGTGTAATATAAGTAATATCTCACTTGGTGAATAGATCTGGAGTAGTTGGCTAGATGAATGTGGAAACACGGAAAGTGGAATATAGATATTCTTCTGCTTCTTAATTGGCGCTATAACCGCTTTCGCGATTTTGGCCGGATATTATACAGATATTACTTTTCATTAATAAATGATTTCTAAGGCATCACAATTTTTGTAACTAGTTAGAAAAGTTCAAATTTTTGCCTTTATTGACAAACTTGTAAAATTTGTTGGGACAAGAGTTATATGGTTATCCTACAGCGAAAAATAATGAAAGTTTTCTTGATTTCGGCTCAATCCCTTGCATAGTTAAGAGTCTCTTATTTCGTATTGACTTCTTAACCTTCCTCACTTATTCTGATTGACTAAATCGCACGGAGCGATACGTTTACTTGAAGAATGTTTTTGTATATAAGTAAATATGTGCCAGTTTTTCTTTTCTACTGCCCATATTCATAGCGGTATCTATTAACTTTATCTCATCAGAATAAAATGTGCCTTTATTTTTACTTGGGGAGGGAAGGTATAGTAAATTAAAAACTTAAACCCGGTTCTTTTGATATTTTTGTGTTTGATTATGGCCGTGGTTATACGGAGTTTATTACAGAGTTGCATTCTGGAAAACAGGAATTTAATTTGGTATTGCTTTTCTCTCCAATTGGCAACTCTAACTCAAATACGTATGCATGCATAAATACTAGTCACGAAAAGCGTAAAAATGTACAAAGGGAGTATTCAAGTGGCACGCCACTCAAAGCCAATATGGCATTGCATTGCCACTCAAGAAAATAAAAATGTTGTAAAATTGTAATTGTAATTGTAAAATGCATTTATCGGATACGAGGTGGAGATACTTAAGGGGTTAGGTGGGTTTGAAAATTTCAAAAAATCGATTTTTTTGTTTTTGTCTTATTGAATAGTATAATATGTTTAAAATATTCTCCTAAAATTTCAAATTGATCCGAGTAAAATTCTACGAGATAGACCCCTCAGAAGTTCCGCCCATCAGGCCATGTCAGTGCAGCGTTTCGTTTTTAAACGCGTTTATCTCAAAACTCGATTTTGTAAGTCGGTGGACACGATTTCTCGAAAAGTTATGAAGCGATTTTGTTCAAATTTTGCACACATCTTTGGAATAACTTTATCAAGTTATTGAACGAAGGATGTTTTTTTTTTTTTATTACAACTAATTTTTTCGAGCCAACACATGCCGAAAATTTGACCAAAAAATGTGTGTTTTTGTTCAAAGTCTGTCAAAAATTCAAATTAAATTTTTTTTCCTTCGTCCAGTAACGAGATTTATCCATGTACTAACGAAATATTTTTGGTTTTTTGATTTTAGATGAACCAATAATGAGTTATGCCGTCCACGGCAAGAGCATTTTTTTGTGAGACGTTAAGGGAGATGAGGTACCAACGGCTGAGTTTTCGGAATTTTTAAATAAAAATTTCACAAAATACTGTTTAAATATGTATCTTTGATATGCTGAATTGTTTAAATAAAATATATGATTGTACATATTAAAAAAAATAGTAAAAATACCCTTTTTTTGATCCTCTGTAACCCACCTAACCCCTTAATATTTGTTGTCTTTCTGTTTTATGTGAGAAGCAAATTTAGTCCACACACTTGTAGATTGTCTCTGTACGTGGGTGTATGGTCAAGCAATGGTATATCTGTTATAATCATTGTGATGGATGACAACAGATATTACCCTTAAATTTTCCGATTTGCATAGTCTGAAGGCCCCGAACTCAAGTATATTGAGTTGAGTGGAGGGTATGCTATTTGTGTGAAAACCTCAATAAATTTCCCAATTGACCCCAGTGTAGTTTAGCTTTCCTATTTTTGGCAAGCATTTGACTGAATCAAATCGCGGGACCAAAACTCGCAAAATTAAGCAAACTAATATTGCATTTTATAACGAATGTAAGATTTAGGTTAGTAAAAGAGGAGTCTGGAATTATGGTTTGGATCCTTCTTACGGATATACACTGTACGATCTAATAATAAGTCCAAAATAAAATCTTTCATATTCTTATGGTGGCAAAACATTCACTTGATCATCTGCGTCATAACGGTAATTTGAAATGTATGGCAAGTGACAACGGCAGCAAAGAATGTGGCAATTTCGGTGGGGGAACATTCATGGTTTGGGCCTTGTCTGGTTATGGTTTTTTTTTTAATAAACAGTCAGAAATGCACAGAGCTACTAAAAGATGCTTTAGTAGACCATGAAAAACGGCATTCGGTGAAAACTTTATATTTGAACACGACAACGCTGCTATTCACGCTTTGAAATTTACCAGTTTCCAAAAGCGCAGAATATTAATTATTGTTATTGGACTGGCCTGCTTGTAGCGGCAAATTTAAATCCAATAGCGAAAATTTCGGCAATACTTTCACAAAATGCTTTTAATGGGCACCAATTGGAAAGCTTAAGAGATCTCAGGAGGATTGTTGAAGAGGAATTGCAAAAATTGACGAAACTCAGCTACGATGCTATGTCAAGAGTACCTTACAGCCCAGTCAGAAATATAGCAACCAGTCCCCCTTAAGCAGTTAAAATATTAACTATTAATATAAATATCTACAATATTGAACAACTAAATTAAGAGTTTTCACGAAATTTGATCTAGATAAAGTGAAGTGCACGAGCAGTAGGAGCGTTACTAGTAAATATAGTCTTCAAGTTTTCCTCATAGGAAGGGAAAAAATCGTTCCTCCTCTTCGAAACATCAACACTCACTCGCCGGAGTATCATTGGACAGTGAAAGTGAAGGACTGCCCTTCTCTTTTCCAGAGGGTCCAGATTAATTAGCAAAAGTCGAGAATCGTAAGATGGGACAGGAGTTTCAAACCGTAGGGCACGTAAAGCATGTTTAAGAAATATTTTTTTAATGCGTTGAATTTTGCTTATCGAAAGATGACCATAAGGTCTACAAATGAGAACGGACAAGAGCCGTATAAAGCAGTTTAAAATTATATGGATCAGAGAATTCGGATAGATTGTGCCGAATGAATCCCAGAACTGAATACGATTTAGTAAGAACTTAGTTTATATGACAACTGAAAGAAAATTTCACGTCGAATATAACTCCAATGAGCTCTATTGTATTAAATTGTTATAAAATATTTATATCGGCTATCTCATTATAATATTTAATCAAGTATATTTACTGAGTTCGCAGAGCAGTGTTATCGTGTCAGCAGCCTGTTTCGCTGTTCCCGCAGAAGACGACTCCGAAATAAGTGGCAAAGTATTGTAGTTCGCAAGGTAATACTAATTCGAAAGCAGAATTTTGTTTCAATAGGCTAATGGGCCTGAAGGTGTAACTACAAGTACGACTATGTTAATACGCATAAGCACAAAAATGTATGGAAATATAAAATAAGCGAATGGTAATAGAAGAGTGAATAGAAGAATCGGCAGTGCTTTATAAAAACAGAGAAACTTTAAATTTGCAATTATTTTTGTGAAGCCATTCTTATTCAGACTTTGAAATTGAGTTCAGGCTGTAAATAACGATTTCGTATGCTGCTGCCACACAATTACAATAAAAAATATCAGAAAATCGTTTCGAAAATTCTACTTGTCTGTTGCTGTTGCAACAATTACTGGCTGTTGCCTTATGGCTCTAACATTTCAGTTGTCGTGTTACTCCATCGCTGTGCCGTGCAATTAGCTACGCTGGTGGCGATGATGACCTTGTGGAATCGATTTTCTATTCGCCCGCTTTGAATCAAAAATTTATTAATTATCAATTCAGGTATAGATGTATGTGTGGTTACGTGTGTGTGTTTATTATGGGAATACCAGCGGTTTGTTACCTCAATAATGCAAAGCCTTTTACGACGGTCGTAAGCTCTCCGCTAATTTTGCTGCGGCTTAGTAGTTGTCGCCAGCGGCAACATAAATAATTTGTTTGAAATTGAATTTTCGTGCTAATTGACAAATGCTGATTGCAATTTGTCTTCGACTAAGCAAGATATGGCTACGGGGGGACGGATACGCCGTGCGGGTCCTCGCTTTTATACTTTTTCTTACGATTTTGCATCTAAAAGCAACAATTTTTTTATTTGATGCCAGCTTTTATAGTTTTCTACAAAGCCATAGCTGAAAGGGAAGGCGTAAGTTGTTTATGAGATTAATGTTTCTTCGCTGTTTATGCGCAGCTTGAATTTGTCAAAATATGAATGTACCATAATTTGTTAATAGGAAGAGTTGCGTTTAGCCGTAGAAAAATAGGTTAAGCATCCATGAGTTTGAGTTATAAATTAAATAATAATGAATTTTCATGCATCGTTCACGATGATGCTAGCCTATGCAGTGAGTTAAAAAAAAACCTTTTTTGTGAACTAATAATTACACTGCATTTAGTTCGTTATTAGTAGCTTTGGAGCCAATGCCACCTAATTGAACTCCGGATTATGTAGTTATGGTAATCTTAAGAACTAATGGCTTACTGCTTATCTATGTCTATGTGTGTACGTCTTTTGTCTGAATAAGCATAGATTGCCAACGGCTTGAAATATTCAAATCCAATGATTTGTGTAGCACAAACTCTGAACTAATATCGTAACAATAAACGGCGACTCGGTTAGGCTTCCGCTTTTCAGTTTCTTATTTTACATAATTACTCTTGACAATCTGATACTGCAGCGTTTATTTTTTATTTTCAATATTTGGTCTTTACAGGCTTAACAAAAGTAATTTGGGAGATAAAAGCAGAAAAATTCAGGGCCCCCACTCGCTTACCTAAACCACCGGCTTCATAACCAAATTGCTCGCCTTTGCCGCGCAGCGCATGCGAACTGGTATCGATGTAGATACAAATATCAACCTTCCTCCTCAGTGTGATCGTATGCAATTTGCATTTTGTCTTGCATAATTTGTTGCAACTTGC
The DNA here is from genome assembly GCF_027943255.1 of Anastrepha obliqua. Lineage (NCBI taxonomy): Eukaryota > Metazoa > Arthropoda > Insecta > Diptera > Tephritidae > Anastrepha > Anastrepha obliqua. The sequence continues at coordinate 1,001,362 of NC_072894.1, forward strand.
AACGTCGCCTAACAACTCCATTTTTTCACTGAGTTGAGTTGTGGTGCGAGCAACGAAAAATAAAAACCCAGCAAACGGAGTCAAAGGTCTCTATGCATCCATTCATCTAGGCATTCCTCGAACCGTTCATTCATACAGGAAAATTAATGCATGCAACATGTAACAAAGAAATATGACTCGTGTCAATACCATTCGTCGGAGTGCGCCATTTCTCTTCTCTTTCTTTTTTCTCGTACCAACTGGTCGCCTTTGTGCGCAGTGAAAAAAACATTCAAATGCAATACTAAAAATATATAAAAACAACAAATGCTGAGTGTTGTGTTTAATTGTGACGAAACATATGATGAGCTGCTGGAGTGTTGCATAGCGGGGGCTACACTCATGCATGCGCTTGTGCTTAAAATGCGTGCTGTTGGCGCATGGCGCATGGCGGAAGGCGGATGGCAATGTTCGCCGTGGCACTGCCCGTTACAATGGTGGTGGTCAGGGGCACGCCACCCAAGTTCAAGAATTGTATTTCCCAGCGACATTGGCAATTTTTCATATTTTCCAATATTTTGCATAACTTTACAATGCTTTGCGTTGATTGTTTTATTACGTTGTTGTTTACACAAGTCGATTGTATGTCTTCTTGGCACATTACAAACTGTTGGATTTTCGCTTCGAGCTGTGTGGTTGCAACATCCAAGCAGGTGGTGTTTGACTTGACGAAAGTGCTGCCTGCCTACTTGTGAGTATTACTCGAGTGGGCCAGGGTTTGTGATTAATACTAATTTGTGAAAAATAATAATAAACAAAAGACGAAAAAAAGGCAAACCTCCGTGTGTATTTCTGCCATGGAAAAGCTCCTCATAAAAACCATTTGCCGTTCGGCGTCGGCTTTAGACTATATGCCCCTCTATTTTTGGAATAACATCAAGACGCACGCCACAAATAGGAGGAGGAGCTCGGCCGAACTCCCAACAGAAGTGTGCGCGCCAATTATTTATTTTTTTAAAAGACAAAAAGGACGGAACAACTTTTGTACAAGGCCTTGAAAATCTACGCATTACTTTTACTTTGTTTTCAATTTGTTAAGTTTTTGTGCATTTTGTACACGGTTTTGAGCTTTGAGCTACATGGTTTTGCTCTAGAATGTACTATACTTTTATACAAATTTTATAAAAAAAATTTTGAACACAGGTGTAGATAAAGCCGATTCCACTCGATCTGTCGTAAGCGTAGTTGTTCCTTGCTTTGTTCTCTGCCTGAAATGGGTGTCTGCTTCAGCCCATCCCTGGCCTACTATTTCGGCCCATTCTTGGGCCAGAACTGTTGGCAGATTCCGCTGGCATTCAGATCGAGCTCGGAAACATTATAATTCGGTACTAGGGAATACTTTCTAGGACCATATTTTTTTTGTAAATGATTTAAAAGCAATAACTTATTGCATTAACTATTAGCGTTGAGATCTCTTTCATACACTTATTTGTTCCCAGAATCTCCAGCACGGTCGTTAAGTAATACAGTGCGGTCCGTGGTTGTGGTGATCTTTTACAAAAATTACAACAAAAAAAATATCGACATTTTTCGGTTCATAATTGGTTTATTTGAAAGAGCACACACCCGCATTATATTCCTCGGCTAGCTTTGTAGTAGCGCATCATGTTAACCCAGTTTTTCAAGGCCTATGTTTCTGGTTCTATCTTAAGAATGGCTTGCTCAATATTTGCGTTAAGGGTTTGAATCGTTAATGAAATGTTTGCAGATCATTGACCTTTTACGGCTCACCCAAAAAAAATGTTTAATGACTTGCATCTGTAAGGTGGCCAATTGACATCACCGAGAAGGACATGCCACGGATTGTGGTAGGTGTGACATGGCGCAACATCCTGCTGAAACCAGAGATCGTCCAAGTCTATGTCCTCAATTTGCGGCCACGTCAAATCATGATACACTGTCGCTCCAAAATCCGCACCGCACAATTTCTTACTATGCATTGGCTTCTCGACGATCACGTGCGAGTTTTGTGATGCCGCACAGTCGCTGCAGTTTCGCTCGTAAACATACACAGTTCGGCGTTTTTTAATAAAGGGCGATTTAAGTAATCAATTTAAATTTTGTGTAACTACGATTTGGTGTGAAGGGTTTTTAGGTAACTGGATATTTCTTCAAAGTAATTAGTTTTCAGCTCACCATGCAAAGAAAAAAATTTGGAATTCGTACATTTATTTTTAAATTTAAATAATATATATGCCACGATATTTGAATTGTAGGAATTGCGTTGCTGGAGTATTCCATTTCCACTTTGCAATTTTGTTCGCCTGCCGTATTGATCAGCACCAAAGCACTTGATCTCGCCACTGATTGATTTTTTTCTTCATTTCTATTGATAAATACGAATGAATATAGAGCTTGACTTGAGACACCGAAAGGTAACCAGTTTACCAAAGATTTATTTGTGTTTTAAAAATTTGAAGCAGTTATTAGATACGATTTTTGCAATTATCGCTGGCATATTACTTTCTTTCTTTTGAGGTAAGCACCGTAAACTATCTACGACTCGTCTTATTTATTGTCAAGAGCCCTGAGCATAAAAAAGCCAGCAGTGATTTTCCTGCAATGCAATCATAAAATGTGAACGATTTTCAAAGACTCCGAAGGAAACGAAATTTTTTTCCTGTGTATTTAACAAGGAAGAATTTGAAGTTAGTGCATTTCCGCCAAAACAATTTCTATATGACGTTCGCGTGCATTCGAAATTAATAATAAAGTCATAACTGCTTCCGAGACAAATGCTTGAATGTCGACTCCTTAGAAAAATTAGCAAGTGTAAGTTTTTCTTGCACTTAGCGCAGAGGTGTTGAAAATATTAAATTAAAGCGTTTTTCGGTAGTGACCGCTCGACAAGCCTACTGGTTGGTGCTTTTGCTGTTTGGCTGGATCATGAGGCAAGTGTTACTTAGCCATGGTTGCATGCCAAGGCGCGATGACCGCACAGGTATCACTTGCTGGCAATCTTCCTCAGCATGCTTGGCCAATTTGCAACAGTTTCCCCGAAAACGTGCTTGTGGGTGTGCGTGTGTGTGTGCGGTGTTCAATTGCATTCCCAATGAGCCTCTTATGCATAACTTTGTTAAATTTTAGTTTTCAATAGCTTTCACAAATTCGTCCCTCGAATAAGGTTAGTGGAAATGTGACAGAATACACACACGAACACACACAAGCACGCGCGCACACGTCTTTCTCACCCCCTTCAATGGGTCTAAAAACACTACAGTCGCCTGTTGCAACTGCGCCAATTGGAGATTTGAATTGGTGTTGCAGCAGCATTGCATGCCTAGCTGTGATTTGCAGCGCCAATTTGGGCATACAAGTTTGCGCAATGAGTAAGACACGAATTGTTGCCATATTCGAACGATTATTGTTGCAAAAGTATTGCACCACCTTAGCTGCTGTTGTCGGTGTTTGTGCCATTTCACATGCCCACACAACTCGTTGGGGCTCTGCTCTCGTTGCTACTATATGACAAGAAACTGCAGTACGCAGATAATTTTTTGCTGTGCCAGCTAAGAGAGGAGCATCATCGCGAATTCAAATTTGACGGCTGTTCGCTGAGGAAAGAAAATTTTACACATTTCTCGATCTAACATAATGAAGTCACAAGAGGAAAATCTGACCTATCCGGTGTAAGCAAAGAGGAGAAGCTATGCCAAAGTTAAACATGTTGGTGATCATTTCTAAAATGAAATAAATTTTAAAAGCTTGAATTCTAAGAAATAAGGTTCAGAATTAACATTAAAAGTTTATCAGGATTAAGAGGCGATTGCGGAAGTTTTTTCAAAAATGTGCAAAGCTGTTACTAACTCGTGAAAGTAATCATATTTATTCAAAACAAGTTGAAACATTTCTGAGTGATTTGTTTTAAATAGCACGTCCGAATGCTTCGTTTTTTATCCCAAATCCAATATTTGACTCTTATCATTGAACTATTTCGGCTTCTAAGTGAACCAAACCTTGTTAAGTTTGTCGTAATAAATTATTAGGGATCGTCGCCGTTACCCATCATTTCGGATAAATTGTGTAAGATCTGGGGAATACATAGGAGATAGACGCAGGTATACTTCAAGATCAAGTTCCTTTATATTACTTTTTTGGTGTAAAAATCTGCACAGTGCATTGTTTTTTCATCGGGAGGTAGCATTGATCAATGACAGAAGGTTTTTAATTTAATACATCTTGAAAAACAAATTTTGCCCAAATATTTGCATTTTAGGTTTAAAGTTGAAATATTCCATAAACTACATACACTGCGGAGATGGAGCGGGAAACAGATTGGAGTCTTCAGTGACAGTCAGGCTGCATTGGAGGCCCTGGAGAACGCGAAGCAAACCTCGAAGATTGTTCAAGAATGTAAGAAGAAGCTTAATTCTGTCGCAAGACAAAACAGGCTTGTACTTATATGGGTTCCAGGACACTCCGGTGTTCAAGGAAACGAAATAGCCGACGAATTGGCCAACCGTGGATCAGCGGTGCCCCCACAGGGGCCAGAGCCAATAATCGGAATCAGTCCCGCAGGAATCAAGAATTGGATCAACGACTATGTAGGCAATCTACATAAAGAGCGATGGTCTGGTCTAGAACGCTGCAGAACTGCAAAGTGGTTTGTGACAAGTCCGAACAGAAAACTGTCAAACTTTCTACTAAAACTTAGAAGGAAAGACATTCGGTTGATGGTTGGCATCATTACAGGACACAACCCATGGGGTCAGCATATGACCACCATTGGAATCATCGAGGACCCGGTATGCCTGTCCTGCTTGGAGGAGGCGGATAGCACTGAGCACTTTCTCTGTGAGTGTCCTGCCTTTGCTAGAGCGCGACTACGGGTATTGGGTTCCGATGTCTTGGGAATGAGTGATATTCGTTCTCTAAAACTGGAGGATATTTACAGATTCGCCAAAGAATCTGGAAAATTCTTACAGGGCTAACTATCTCTATCTCTGTCTCTATTCTTTCCTATCTCTTTCTCTGATACTTTTCTCCCTCCCTCCTTGACTATCTACCCCCTTTCCAGAGCTTTAAATACAATGGGCTTTTTAGCCTGAGTGTTTTAGGAGCCACCAAATCTCCTGGTGCTCCTTGGCTCGACCTCTTCAAATTCAAATTCAAAAAACATACACTGTACAAGAGCTTTCGGAAGAAATATTGTCGGCTATGGGCGAATCCTTAGTTTTCAGTATTTTTTGTTATTTCTAGCAAATGGCACTCATTCGAAATCATTTTTCCATTGACAAGCATTTCACAAGCATCATTCACCGGAATATGGCAAATCATCTGTTTCGCTGCTCTGTTGGGGATAATTTGTGTCGATTTTAATAGCCTATGTAGGTGTGTAGCTGGGAGCAGCTGCAGCAGCAACGACAGTAGCCTTGGGCCAATGCATGACGTGACGCCCAGAAGTGTGTGCACTTGCGGCCACAACAACAGCAAAGTCGTTCGTGCGCAGTGGTGCACTTGCTGGTACCGTTACTTCCATGCCACCAATCACCAGACTGGCGTTGTCGTCTAGGTAGGCTTGGCCATAACTATGTTGCTACCAGCTCTTCTGTGGGTTTTATTTCCCGCAGTTTTTTGTTCGTTTGAAAAAAATTGAGTAAAGCACGTGTTGGTGCTGCCAAAGTTGTTGCGTTGCGGGGGTTGGGCAAATGCGATTGCAATATTCATTTTACTTGTGAGGTGTAATGTTACAACACCTACGAGTAAGTTCCCACTTGAGAGTTTATGTACAAATATTTGCCAATAGCGGCTGACAGGAGAATACAACTTTCAATTGTCATGACAAATTGCCATCAAGATGCACCCGCGACTTTGACGTGTTGCAATGCGCGCAAAAATTAAAGATTCGCATAAGCGTTTCGAGTTTGCTCATCAACTCGCATCAAATCAGCGCGCTGCTTGCTGTTGGTTGCCCTCTAACCCTGGCGTCAATAACTCTTATATTTTTTGTTAGGAGTCTTGATTATCGTCAGCAAATATTTTGACTAGCGCAGACTGGAAGCGAATGCTTTCGGATAACGGCGTGTACCGTGGCGTGTGTAACGAAAATTTTCAATTGCAAGCATCCGGCAAAACATGCACAGCTTTGAACTGATATCAGTTTGATCTTCAAGAGAGTTCATCTAAATTTCAATTGACCAAATTTTGGATTGAGAAAGTACAACTGCAGATATCTGAAGTCTAAATCATCTCCCAAACCAATTTGTTGTGTGTAAGGGACTTAGTAGATCTTAAGCGAACCTCCCTAATTCCCACAACTTTTTCTGCTTTCCGTTTATACTTTGGCATCCTTTGTTGAAATTGCACAATTTTGTACACCTAATGCCCGAATTTTGCAACGCCTTAAAACCGTTTAGTAAAGCGCTTGAAATGAGCAGTGAGTGTACACCTAAGATCACCCACCGGCGAAGTGCACGTAAGTTAAATTTCGATTTGGTTGGCTTAGTGTAGAGGCTGCTCTGCTTCCTCTGTTTGTTGATGGAATGACTGGCGCAGCTCCGAAAATGACGAAGGCAAGTTGAGTGCATGTATAAATGAGTGAATTATCGACGCTGGGGTCAACTGCTAGCCAACCAATTTACGTGAATTTAACGGATTTAGCTTCTGGGCACCCGTGGCAGAAAATTGGAAACTGAAAGTGTTGTAAAAGCTCAATTTCGTGAATATCAGTCACTTACTGGCTTCGTATATTTGCACATACGTACATACTTATTTGGTGTGAAAGTAATTTTGAATTTTTCATGGACTTCCCGATTTAAAATGAAATGACTGCATTACCGTGAAATAAAACTCGTGAAAATGCCATTCATTTTTTACTCCAAAAATAAGAGAGAATAAGAGATAAGTTTGCGCCGTTGCCAGCAGGCACCGTCTCTGACAATAATACCCAATTGCAAAAGGTGTGACGTTTGTTCTGATTTATAAATTTGAGTTACTTTTTCCCCATTATTATACTAGGTTGTTAAATAGCCTAAATTATTTTTGTTATGTTGGTGCACATTTTTCCATCTGTATTTAATACAATGAAAAAAATCAAGTATCGCGCCGTGATTGAAGTTTTATTTTTGGAAGGCTTAAAAGCAACGGAAATTTATGAAGGAATGTTGAAAGTATATGAGGACATTTCGCCATCTATTACCATAGTAGAAAGATGGGTTGCTGAATTTAAACGGGGTCGTACAAGCCTTGAAGATATCCACGTCAAGGACGTCCAAAATCAGCAAAAACACCAGAAATCGTAGAAAAATTACACGAATCGTCAAGTGACTGAAAGAGATTTAGTAGAAGCCCTAGACATCGCATTTTGTAGTGTAATCAATATTTTGTCTGAAGTATTGGGTTACAGAAAGCTGTGTGCACAATGGGTGCCGCATTCGCTAACAATGGAACAAAAACACATTCGAATGCGACTTTCTCAGCAACATTTAGGGCGTTCGAAAGGATAAAGTGGATTTGGGCGTCGATTCATCACTATGAATGCGACTTGGGTCTATCACCATGATCCTAAATAAAACCAGGAGGCTAAAGAGTGGTGTGAACCTGGCTCTTCGGCTCCGAAACGAGTTCGTGTCCAGAAGTCGGCCAAGAAGGTGTTAGCATCAGTTTTTTTGGGATGCAAAAAGAATTTCGTTCTTGGATTATTTGCCTACTGGTAAAACAGTAAATTCTGAATACTATTGTGATCCTTTAGACTAGCTGAAGGAAAAAAATTGTGAAAAAATACCCATCATTTTTCATCAGGGAAATGAACCATTTTAAAAATGGCTAAAATCCATGAATCGAACTTTAAGATTTTTCTGGCCATCTACCGTATTCACCAGATTTTGACGACTTCCATTGGTTTCCAGGCTTGAAATATGCATTCGTGGAGAGCGTTTTTCATCAAATGATGAGACCATAACAGCTGTTCCAGATTCTCACTTCAGGGATGGAATTCCAAAGAACTTTTCGTTTAGAAATAATTTTTTCACCATTTTACTTTAATTGTGTTATTCTGAGTGGATTTTAATTAAGATCCTATCTTATATCCCTTAAACTATTTTCTGTACGCTTCAAACTGTTTTAAAACTACATTTTTTTGCTTGATATAAAAACTGAAAAATTAAATTAACGTTTGAATAAAAAGTCCAAAAAATGAATTTTTTTAAGTGAATGTAACAAATCTAGTACCAAAATGATTTTTTCATATTCTAGAGGATTTACAAGTTATGCCCGACATATAGCACTTTTTGTCTCATTCCTCATGTACTTCAAAAGCTCCCCTTTTTGAATGCCTCAATGCACTTCAAACCATAAAAATGGAGTCTTAAAATTCCAGTTTATAACCATAGCATAGACAAGATGGCAGGGTTCAGGAGTTGTTAAAACGATTTCAAAAGGGTAGTGAAAGCTTGATTGTTAAGGAACATGTTGACCAACTGAAATTCGTTATCAAAGCATCAGCACCAAAACTACGCCTGAATACATCAAAAATTAGCCGATATCTCCATTAAAGCCGTTGAAATTAATTTGCCATCTTTCGACCGAAAATTTCTTCACTGCTGAGTAGGACAAACTTGAGAAATTTTGAACTGTGGGCTAATGCTTTCCTTATAAAATGTGTCTAATAAATAGGGGTACTCGCAATCCAAGGAAATGATTTCCCATCATTGCATAGCAAATTATCATGGCAATTCTTATGCAATACACCAACAAAATACACGCTTGCATGTAAATACTTTGGTTAGCAACTTCTGGCTTTAATTTCGTGCGAAAAAGTTAACAAAATAAACTCCATAAATACCAAACCAGAATCTTAAACAAATAATAAAAAGGCAAATAAAAAAGAGAACCCCCGAAAAAACACTAGTTTACAAGTTTAGGGGGCTATTTTAAATACATAAATCGGTTTTGCTTTAAGCGAAAATGTTTATAATATATATGGACTGGTATTTTATTATCCTACTGCGCACTGCGACCAAAAGATATCCAATGTGCAAAGATGTGCACATTGGTGTGAATTATTCGCGCCGAATACTTTTCTAATACCGTGGAAATAAATTAGCGCAGGTGAAATACATTTATTTTTTTGTTTTCTTACATTCAACGCGTTTCTTTTTTGCCTTCTAATTTTATTTGAAACCTTACAAAACTTGTTTTGAAAACAATGTTTGAAATAATAAAGTGATTATTTTTCTTTAATGTAAACATGACATAAGTATCACTAAATCCACAAACTCTTGTGGAAGCTACGTAAAGTTGTCCATGCGAAAAAACGGATTCCGGTAGATACAGCCCTGTCCTTTGAAGCATTGAAACTTGTGCTTTATAGATTGTCATAGCGAAGGCTACTTTTGCCGGGAATTGTTTCTTATTGATTTTAATTATTTTTTCTGCAAATTGAGAAAGCATTTAACATTTTTGTTCACTCGACTTCAAATACCTCTGTACAAAACCATAAGTAAATACAATACAACAGTTCTTTCCTATTCCAGTAGAGGAAATAAAGTTGAGAATTACGAGAATAAGCAAAAAACTGGAAAAACTAAATAAAACGATTTTCAGTGTAACCCCTTCTTGGTTGAGTACTTAAAATTAACGATAACGAACTTCAAACAGTAGATGGCGCTTTGAACAATCTGCATTGGCTACCTGACCATAAATCAGAGCTTTCGCTGGACAATAAAGTGCTCATACATAAAGCAGTACTGAAACCAATAGGGACATGTAGAGTGCACATCCGAGGCTCGGCTTCAAAATCAAATCTTCACATCGTGGAGAGGTTCCAGTCGAAAATGCTGAGCATGTGCGCCAACGTGCGATGATTTATATGCAACGAGATAATTCATCGTGATCTTGGAGTGCTATCGGTACATGAAGAACCTGGAAACATCAGCATAAGATATAACAACCGAGTTGCTAACCATCCAAATTCTCGGGTGCCAAGCCTATTACAACAAACCAACGTCCCACCCAGACTTACTCTATTGGGAGTTCCAACACATGTCATCCCTTCAAAATTTTAATTAAATTTAATATTGAAGGTTATGTATGACAGATTGTATTCAATAAATGGAGTTAAAAAAAACAAAATTCAATGCAGAGAGTTATTATATTCATACTTTTTCCCAGCTAAGGAGTACATATGTGGCATACAGTATTCCTTTTACTGAACTGTCTTGATATTCTATGGCGTTCCAGTTTCTTAGAACTAAAGATTCCTTTGTATGAGGAGGAAGCGTCAAAATCCTAATCCCGTCAGTGTAGAATTATAATCGGGACTAAACCTCCCACCGTCAAAGTACCGATCCCCCGGTACTACCATCAAGTATTTCGTCGGAATGCGGTTTGAGCATTGCACTCAACGTGAATTACTGTCCAAATGTAAAACGTCAGAAGTTGCATCTATCTGCTACTACCCACTGTAAAATTATTTTAGAGGAGACCCACCCCGCGGATCTGGTTTGCTGGTTTATGTACTTACTTGGCGTTCGCGTCTCCGCCTTGGCTGCTCGCTACTCCGAAGTTGTTGCGCCAAAGTTCCGCAGCCATGTGCTGTACTTTGTTCCATGTGTCCTGATTCATCAGCATCAGTGGCCCTAGATTCTCTGGCATGACGCTGTAGCGAGGCTATCTTCCAGTTTACCCATTAGACTTCTGAAGCAGAGAAAAGTATATGTCCCGCATCTTCGTCAGTATGGAATCTCTTCGTGCTCAAAGCGGTAAAGGAACGCTTTAAAACAGCCATGACCACTCAAGAATTGGGTAATAGTCTATTGCTTTCTCTACAGCCCAGCTTCAACTTTGGGGGTGAGGCGGTGGGTTCGCCTGCCTTTCTCTGCACCGTCCCATCGTGCCTGTCAGTGGTCTACGCAGCGCTGATGTATGGATTTTGTGCGTGTCAACTGATCGCTTTGGGGTTGATTGTACTTCATCGTTCTAACTTCATACATCTCCAGAGTGGAGTTAATGTTTCGTACATATGTAGCGTACTTGAATGCGTCAGGCCAGACTGAGGAAAGACCTCACTACTCCAGTCAGAACCTGTCTTGCCTGCTCTCTTGGTCCTCAAATGTTCGCCATACCACGATTGATATATCGTCCGCCCTCTTATGTACCTTTAGTCATAAAATGCTTACGTAGAACCAAATATATGTACGTGTGTGTGCGTGGGGACGTAGATATTTACATAGGTAAGTTTAGTCAACTCACTACGATCAGATGAGGTGAATTGTTTAGAATGAAAAATGTTGTCTTACTCATCATTAGGTCTTGTCTTGTTGTCTTGTGATTTCGGTTTGAAGTTTATGGTTAATTAAACAATAAAATTATCTACAGTCGTGTTCAGAAAAATCGCAACAAAATACTGAGCCAAGAAATGCTAAATTATTGTTAACAGTCAACTTCTCTCTATTTGCTTATTATTTATTAATTTATTTATTCAGAATTACAACCCAAATAATTTACTCGTAACAAAGTGGAATCTTAAATTACAATATTGGTGTACGTAAAGTTCAAAGAAGCAAGCTGAAAGTAAGAAAATATAAAATCAAGTAATTCTAGATTATAATATACTAAACTCATTTTTGAAGCACGAGCGAGGGGTATTTCGTGTGTAATCGATAATTCGGTTTGACCAAACGAGAGTCAATATTAGTTTATGTCGTTCTTTCGTGTACCCGTATTTCAGTTACTGCCATGCTTTGGAGTGGAATTGAAAACAGCTAACGCTTTTAGATCGCAAGCTGAAATATGCACATGTTTTTCATAACACAACTGTATATCGAGTTTTGTCGCCACGCAAATGCCCTCTTGAATTCACATAAACCGCTGTCGCTGCCGCTGCCGCTGCCGCCACAATTTGTGATTATAACATTAAATTGCTCTTTTGGCCAAGAGTTGGTTACCGGTGTTTTTGTCTGTGCGTGTGCATGCCTTCGCGGTGTCATGTTACCTACGAAACGGCTAATCCAAGTGCGGCACCAAGTGCTAGGCATGGGGAAGCCACTCACAAAAGAGTTACCAATGCCATCAGCAACAACTGTGAATCGTCTTTGGCGTTACATCTTCGTTGGCGAACCGCGATCATAGATACAGTCGAGCAGCGCTGACATTTATTTAACTGCGATGGCAAGTGTTTGAGTTAGTTGTTGTTCTTCTTTTTATTATATGTATGTTGTATTGACGTGTGTGTGCGAGTGAATGTTTGACAGGCAGTGAAGATATTATTGTGTTTTAAGTGATACTAATGACCTTGCCACCTAACGGTACCACTTAAGAGCTGAATTGCATATTTAAAGCCGTTTGGCCTTTCTTTCTCGACTTCGGTTGTAAAACATTGAAAAAATTAAAAATCAACGCTACACGTGAACTACTTTAGCTACGAAGTTATAGTGTTTGTTACTGTGGATTCTGCCTGAGAACTACTCGGGCTGGCCTTTGTCCATTTGTAATAAAATTAGAAGTATACAGTTATTTATATCGCAACGTAGTTTTAGAGCGACACTTCTAGATTTGATGAAGTAGAAAACTCGTACTATTACAGTTCTTACGAAGTTAAACCTCGTATCAACCACATAAAAGTCTCACGTTCTGACTACTGACGTGATCGTCGACATCCGTCGTTCATCTGCTAATCCAGGCACTTTTTTAACAAGTCCCGTTAATGTCCAACCAGAAGAAAGTTAACAAAACTCATTAGGTACGCTACTTATGCGAGCGTTACTATTTATGTTTTGCGTTTAGCTCTCACAGATATTTGAAAATATTATACTATTTTGGTTCATACTGAATGGTAGTAACGCACACAAATTTTTGGTTTGTCGTACTTATATATGAATGGAAAATAATCATGATTTTTCTGAACTAAAAAATTTCACAATCGTGTGCGCATGAAATATGAAAACAGTAAATCCATACGATCGCCTTAGCCGAATGGTTTGTACGTGACTATCATTTCGTGTTGCTCCGGCTCAAAACCCGCTGTGGGCATGAAACACCATAATGATAAAAAAAAAGAGTTTTTCTAGAAGCGGTCACCCCTCGAGAGGCAATGGCAAACGTCCGGAGGCGACATTAAACTTTAGGTCTCTGCATGTGTGGAATAACATTAAGACGCACACCACAAATCAGAGGAGAAGCTCGGCTAAAACGCAATAAAAGATGCCCGCGCCAATTATTTACATATATTCATATATAAATCGGTTTTGATCATAAATATTTTAGAATACTAGAGAATGACCAAACTTCGGCTTCGGCCATTCTCGGCCACAAAAGTTCTCTTCGGCTTCGATAAAACACAATCGAACTTCGGCAGAATATGTTTTAATTTTTAGGCCTTCAGAAGAAATTAAAAACAGACTTTCGGACTTACAATAAAGTGACATGATTTGCAGAAATATTGTTGCAAAAAATAATTTTTGAGTAAATAACGTATTGTGATCTCATCTTAATGTATATCTGCTGTCAAGACATTCTAACGTTTTTTAATACTGGTATCAAAGTCTACATTTTCTGTTGAAGGTCAGAAAGATGAAAATGCTGATAAGCTTTTGTTGTTACATTTCAATAAATTAAAAAAATTTCAATTACGAGAATTAAATAATTACTACACATGTGAAATAAGTTTTGTTTTTTATTCTTAAAACTTTATTCATACCTAAGTACATACATACGCACATGTTATGAGCTGATAATATTTTATTATTAATAATACTGCTGGGTTTTTAAGAAATCTGTGCATTTTCAATTACTTGGGTTCTTGAAAATGTTCGGTTCGGTTTCGGTTTGGCTTCGGTCGAAGTTCTGTTCGGTTCAGTTTGGTCGTTCTCCACTTAAGAGTGGCCCTAGTATGCATATCTACGTGTGTTATTATTCGTTATCGTAATATCGTCCGTCTTTTGCAGTAAAGCTGAAGTGTTGTAATTCTATGAAATAATCGCACAGCATGAAACGAAACCACTTTTAGTCAAGACGTTGACAAAGAGACTCCGGTGTCTTCTGCAGCCGACGCAACGGTTGCTGTATTATGTGCGTGTGTATATGTATGTATGTATGCATGAATGGATGTATGTATGTAGGATCTTTACGACAAAACCCAACAGATGGGGGCACAATTGCGCCGACTACCCATGCTTGTTTTAGAATAAAAAGAAAGTTTACAGCTCACGACCGCATATTACAGTCCGTCGCCAAGCTGCTTCCATTGCTGCTGGGAACACGAACGTGACATTTTGATGAGATTATGTCAGCTATTGTTATTTTTCAATGTAGTTATTGTTGCTGCTTATGTTATTACTGTTAAAAGTGATGTTGGCTGGAGGGTTTTGAATGACATATTTCAACAGATTTGAGGTACATTGAGCGTATATGTACAGATATGCGTTCGTTTGTGTATTCATGCATCATAAGTGTAAACAAACATGCCTACATATGTATGTATGCAGGAGGAATTGTAGTTCTGATTCAATTGCTGTTTCACCGCTTCACCTCGGAATAGTGTATTGAAGTGTTTAAACTGTACATGACGATTGCATTGTTTGTCGTTCAATAAGATTCTGTCCGGTGGCGTTGATTTGTAGGTCAAACTAATCGCAAATCGATACTTCGCAAGTTAACTTCTGCCACTCAGATTGGTCGTCTCGAAAAGAAAACAAATCAATTGGCCAGATCGCTACTATTTCTCACATAGTCTGGCATTCGCAATATAAATGTATATTAGGGCGAGTCAAAGAAATATTTATTAAATTATTCAAATTATTAAAATAATACGCAGACAACATGAAAGTATTTCATAATAAAAACACTTTTGCGGTAAAAAATTCCATAAAGAATTATATTCACTATAATTCACTAAATTTTTCACTATAGTATTACACTGTATGACAAAAATAAAATTTTTCTGGTCTGATTCAGAAAAAACTTCAAACTCCGAGTTTTGTAGGATCAATACAAAAAGCTGGACTTGAGTCGATAAAACAAATTTTTCACAGGTTGAAACTCATACTCGTATTTCTCCTTAAAATTATATTTATATATTCGATGAAAAGGGAAATATTTAGTAATGGTATGATATATAGAGTGTTACTATCTCATAAGGAATGACGGAGCAGGCAACATAAAATCTTACAATTTTTCAAAATTTTTTTCATTTGAATAACGCTTGAAGTTACTATTTTATTATTTGTATAAGATGAACAGGTATGTAGGTAGGTGAAATGGTTGAAGTGCCGGTCTGGCACTCCTCAAGTATCTAGCACTAAAGCGCCGTTTTGATACCATTATGAGACCTGCAACAGGCAGATATCTACAGCCAGCCAGAGCTTTTGATACAATGGAGGAGATTGATTGGATTTAGGTTGGCGCACTACGCCAGGCTGTCGAAGAAAGGAGCGCCCAGTGACCTTAGTCGTCTAGCTGTCAAACCCGGATATGTACAGAGAAAGTGTTCAACAGCCTCCTTCTCTGAAAGGTCCTCACAGCTTCTGCAATGGGGGTTTAATGGCAACCCTAGTTTTTCCGCGTGTGTGCCGATCGTCCAGTGACCGATAAACACAGCTACAAGTTTGGAAATTGAATGGCGAGGAGTCCAAATGACTTTCTGCGCTCTTCGTATATCGTATTAGGGCCAAAAGATTTTCGAAATGGCACATGAAGAAATGGAGTTTCATCTTTTCTGCGCTGAGAAATAATTTGAGAAATAATATCTGTCAGAGAGATGACCGGGTAGGAGGTCTCTCAGCCCAATTCAGTCCCCTTCCTGGCAAGCTCATCAGCAATCTCATTTCCCTCTATATCCTGGAACCCAGATCAGAGAAATGTTACCTGCACACCCAAGATATTTGATCTCCTCCTTACAGGAGTTTACCATCGCGTCGTCAGAGCCTTAATCGCGCCTTGACTATCGGAGAAAATGTTAATATCTCCCTCGCTCCCGCATTCCCTAAGCATTTTGCATGCCTGCAGGAGCGCAAAGACTTCTGCTTGAAAAACATTAGCAGTGTTCGGCAGTTTAAAGGAGATAGATAAATTGGCTGATTTAGAGAAAACCCCTGCTCCGGCTCCCGATTCCATCTTGGAACCGTCAGCGAAGACAGAAGTACAAGCTTCGGTGCAGATTTTCCCCTCGATCCAATCCTGCCCATTTGGAAAGATTGCCCTAGCACGACCCTCAAACTCTAGTTTGCGGATAGAAAGATATGTTCGAAGTTCGGAGAAATACGGTGTTAACTGCCCGAAAATACTACCATGTCCTTTGAGAGATTGCCTCCAGAGGCCGATCTCCTTTAACCTGATTGCACTTTGAGCTGATAAGATAAACAACTTCTATTAATGTTTACAAGGAATTATAAATTATTAAAATTCACTGAGGTTCGGCGCTCCATCGTGCGACATTAAAATGTACCGCAAAAATATTTGTCATAAAATTCGACTATAAGTGTCTTCTCAAAATACAACTTAAACGCCAGAAAAGAGTCGAAACGTAAAATGTTTTTGTGTTGTAAAGTGTAATTGAAAAATTAGAAATACAGTTAAAAAAGCATTGCATTGGTTGTTTTGTCTTCTATATATTAATGAGCTGTCATTTCGTCAACTATACGAGAAATTGGAAATATTGAAAACAAGTGGGACACGCACCTCCGCCTTCACGTTCGGACCTCAGTTGGATGAATGAAAAACACTGCAGATTATAGCTGCTGCTGTGCTCTTTTGAGGATACTGAGAGAATTGTGAGCATAATAAACATCAAAAATAAATTTATCGTATCCAAAATTTCTTACAAAAAATGTAAGACATTCGAAAAATAAAAGTGATTGGGATTAATAACTTAAATTTCAAATAAGGAGGAAATCCATTTCGGACCTATGCTTCTACGAACTTTTTTGTTCAAAATTGTCAGTCGCCGTAACTAATTAAAGAAAAAATTTAACCCGCCCTAATGTACATATTTGTATGTACGAATGTATAAAGACTTATCTAATTTGTCGATGTCATCGCACACTTTTCAGCCATTTTTATTTTAATTTTTTTCCCATTGAATTGACGTGTGTAGCGATTTCGTGGTGAGTTCTCTGCTCTTCTGCTGATGAGCGTCAAATCGGAGTGTTTAAGTGACACCCACCCACATGTAAAACTCACAATTTTGGAATGTTTTAGTTATGTTAAACAAACACTGTATTATCTGGCGCATCCGACGTTTGCTAGTCTCCATCGAAATATTTGACACTTACGAATGGATTACGGCAAGTCATTCAAAAATACGTGTCTGTGTGCGTGTGCATGCTCTGACAGTGGCATTGAATATCGAGTTGGGATTTAAATATGAGTTTGATATCATCTTTCACTGACTAAGGACGCCATTTCCGCCCACTTTTTGCCTATATTTCACATTAATATCCACATCATTTACGTTTGTATTTGTGTCTGCAAGCATTTTATGTCCAAAGGTTTAGTTTAAAAGCAATTTTAAATTAGTAATAAGTGTGAATCATGGGCCGTGAAAAATTATAGCTGTCACAAATACCGCTTGAACAATCAATAACTTCATTAATTATGTTTTTGAATACGACGAGGTCGTTTCAATTTCGAAGATAGCTTTCAGACATTATATTGTAAGATAAAAGTATTCCCTAAGGTGCACGACGATTTCTACCACGAACATGAAACATCCATAGCTAGACAACATCAAGACGAACTTCAGCTGCCTCATGAGACCCGCATAGTAGGTTAAACTCCTACTTATCCAGAATCGACCCCGACATACTCAATATATGCCCGTCATGTGAAGACACACCGCACTATACCAACCACTTATTCACATGCGCTTTTTCCTCTGGACCTATTCTGGCGAAACAGCACGTTTTCTGGGCCTACCGTTAGATGACTAAGACCATGACCATCCATGACTACACCTCACTGGCAGGGTCTAGTAAGCTCATACAACACCAACAACTACAACGAACTTCACATATTGTATGAGAAGCTCGGCCAAATACCTAGCAAAGTATGCGTGCGCAATTATTTACATATTTGAGCACCCACAAATGCAAAAGTGTTTATTTTTGTCATTCCACTAGATGTGCAAAATATATCATGGCTTCATCGTCTAATACTATATTTCTTAAAAAAATGGTTTGACTAAAAATTACTCCATAAATACTTTAATGTAGAATGAACCCAGGAAAATATCTTTCGTACAGACTTTTGACCTACGAGTGCCCGTTCTTGGCTTTTAAGAGATGAAGGTAAAGTTTTAACAGCGAAAATAAATATTTTAAATAATATCTCAAACGTCTCGAACGTGAAAAAAAAATTTCCCTTATCTGGGTTCCTGGGCACAGGAATATAGAGGGAAATGAAATTTCCGATGAGCTTGCCAGGAAGGGATCGGCATAACCGGTTCCAGCTGTCCCCTTCTCAGACATCGGTGTCCCCTTGGCCGTCGTTAAAGGGAAACTACACAATTTCTTTCTAAAAAAAGCGCAAGGCAGATGGAGGTCTGTCTCATCGTGTGCTATTTCAAAAACACTATGGCCTCAATACGATAGAAACAGAACGCTTAAGGTGATGGGAATCCCCCGCCATTCAATTTCCAAGCTCATTGCGGTATTCACTGGCCACTGGGTGGTCGGTACTCATCCGGAGAAGCTTGGAATTCCATACATCCCCTATTGCAGAAGCTGTGGGGATCCTGCAGAGAAAGAGACTGTGGAACACTTTCTCTGCAAATTTCCGGCTCTGGCGGCTAGGCGATTGAGATTCCTTAGCGTGTCCTTTGGGGATGACTTGAAGAAATTCTCCAGGCTAGATCCCTTTTCTCTCCTCCGCTACATCAACAGCACTGGATGGCTGTAGACGGTTGTTTTCTCTTCTCTAAATCCTTTCACAGGTAGTGGTCCACATTATGGTATCAAAACGGTACGTAAGTGCTACTTGTAGTGTATCTGGGGTACTCTTGCCATCTTACCTACGTACCTAATATCTTGTCCAACAAAATATATACCTTCTACTCAAATATGAACGAGACGTTATCAATAAAACGGTCCGCGGATGACATATGGTAAAAATAAATTTTTTGTTTTTTGGTAGGACTGTTATAAGTTTACATGGCAAATTTCAGCGTGATATGTCACATAGTTTGTTTTCTGTGCTACTGTAAACAAGTCAAGCTCGAGTGTGTTCTTCGAATTTAACGATGGAAATTCAAGTTGAACAAAGAATTTGTTTGAAATTTTGTTATTCCAACAAAATTTCGGCTTCAGACGCCTTAAAAATATTGCAGACAACCTATGGAGACTCTGCTCTATCGCGTGCACGTGTTTTCCAGTGGTACAAATCGTTCAAAGAGGGCCGTACATCAACCCAAAAAACCACGCCAAAGTCGCTCAAAAATTAAGGTTATGCTGACTGTTTTTTTCGATTACGAAGGTGTGATGCACTCGGAGTTCCTTCCGCAAGGCCAATCGGTCAACGCTGAATATTATTTAGACGTTTTAAAGCGTTTGCGCGAGAACATTCGTCTTAAAAGGAAGGAATTGTGGGACAACAAGTCATGGTTCTTGCATCACGATAATGCACCAGCTCACACATCACGTCTTGTTCACGATTATTTGAGCAAAAATAATGTTAATATCGTTCCGCAAGCACCGTATTCGTCTAATATGGCTCCATGTGACTTTTTCCTGTTTCCCAAGCTCAAGTTGCTACTCCGTGGAAAACATTTTGAGACAATTGAAGTCATAAAAGAGAATTCGAAGAGCACACTCGAGCTTGACTTGTTTACAGTAGCACAGAAATCAAACTATGTGACATATCACGCTGAAATAAACCATGTAAACTTATAACAGTCCTACCAAAAAACAAAAAAAATTATTTTTGCCATATGTCATCCGCGGACCGTTTTATTGATAACGTCTCGTTCATATTTGAGCAGAAGGTAAAATACTTTCATTCGATATATCGCGTTCTAAAAATATGAATTTTTACAACCGTGTGAGAACCTCGAAGTGAAAAAACACTAATTGACTTTTTTCAAATTTTAGAAGAATTGACGACAATGTCCAAAATAATTGGATCACTTGACATGGAATCGTTAAGGTACTAAATATTTTTGCAAATCTGTGTCTCGCCAGCGATTTTTTTCTTACTACAGCAACCGACTTAGATCTAAAAATTCCGTAATTTTTAATGCGCGTCGATATGATTAGTCACGTTTCGAACCTATACACACGCAATACATATAGCAAGAAAATATTATATAAGGTATAGATGAATGCTTTTTCATGGCAGAAATACACTCGGAGGTTTGCCATTGCCTGCCGAGGGGCGACCGCTATTAGAAAAATTTTCTTCATTTTGGTGTTTCGCCGTGATTCGAACCTACTTTCTCTCTGAATTCCGAATGGTAATCACGCACCAACCAACTCGGCTGCGGCTACGGCGGCCGCGGAGATGTTTTTTATTTTATGTGATATTTTATTTTTATTCAAATTGTGAAAAATAGGGAAATCAAGATATATTATATTAAAAGTTAATTAAAAATTATAGGCACCTTTTTTGTAGTTATCAATGACCGAATCTCGGCATGCAATACTATTTACTCGTAGGTACATGCATATTCACTTACATACATAGAAATACATACATATGTTTTCCGTACTATGCGCCCAAAGCCAGTGCGGCAGAAACTAATAATGTTAATATGCTTAGCTGCATACATACATATACATATGTACTTATTTGTAGCAACATCATATTGTGGGACAACTTCGCAGCAAAATGAGAATTTAAATAAAATTAAAATAAAATTGAAATTTAAATTAAATTTCCAGCGCATAGCCAGCCAACAGAAATTGAATATTATATTTCATTGAAACGACAAAGCGACCTTCCACCGGTGAACATAAAATGCACACAATCTTTTCCATTTGTTTGCATTCTCTGCGATCTGCAGATTCTATTACTCATTCATTTCGAGTATTATGAGCAAAAATCACCTTCACCTTATGTCTACGTTCCATTCTGTGCTCGCCTTTGCTTCCTATTAAAAGCGGCCATACCCATTCTATTTGGTGTACCCATTACTCATTTGTTCTAATTTTTTTGGCTAAGCAAACGCCTTTCACTTTAAAGCTACATGAGAAAAATGAAAGCCACACCTTGTTTATTTCCAGCAAAATTAGCTCTGTATGAAATTCAAATATCGGACTGAAATGGGTAAAATTTGGTTTGCCAGATTAGTGGAAGCAGAGTTAATAGTTTGATATTACATATTTGTAAACAAATAAAAGTTCTTAGTAATATAAACATGTTTTTGGAATTCAGCGTTTCGACACCTGATATAGGGAGGTCTCCGCTCCATCATTGGCATTCCCGCAATAGTCTTAGAAGGCTGTGACAGAATGCCAAAATGCCTGTTCTAAATGTTCGGAAAGCATTGAGTGTTTCATGTACTGAAATTTGGCAACGAAACTTTTGCGTGATATCGGCATCTTGGTGTGATGCGTTGCGTGCAATGCTATACATGCATGGCCAGTGAACATGACGCATATCTCGACTATTTCGGTCTATGTGATTTCTTGCTGTTGCTTCAATGTTTATTTTTGTTTTCGCCTGTGCTTTTGTGTGAGCGCAAACTATCTGGGCAAATGGCATTGATTCGAATCGTTTGTAAATGTTGAATGAATTTTGAGGTCGCAAATGGAGGAATCTTATGAAGATATGAAAACCGATTCTACTTCACTGCAATGCCATAAAAAATTCTTTTATATACAAATATCCTTAGAATTTATCAAAACGGTTACTAAAAATCTTTGATGAGAAATTTTCCAAAAGTGAGAAAATTTTGATTCTGCTACCTTTTTACTGCTGACCAAGTTAGGCAGCTGCATTGTGGCAGACGTGAAGGCAAGAAAATTAGGAAAAAATGCGTCTATTATGCAGAAATAATTTCATTATTTTACTATTATTTAATCTGCTTTCTGTCGAAATTTTGTTGTGCCTGTTGAGGTTGTTGTCCAATTTTTTCACCTCATAACTGCAAAAAATTTCTTTTTCAGACAACTTCGCTACCTAGCGTATGCTCTTTATATTGTTTCCATACTTTTTTATGGAAAAATCGAGTTCAGAAAGGACGAGGCTCAAACTAGTTCCCATCCGAAAATTCACCTGCTGAGCGTATCATCATCCCATCATTAAGAAGAAATGCGAATTTATCATTATATATCGTCAATACCGTTTAGATTTTCTCTGTCTTTTATGGAGTTGCACCCAAAAGCTAACATTCTGCGTCCCTCCTCTCACCCATTGGCATAGCCATTAATTTACTGGTCGTATATGAACATTTCAAAAATCATCTTGTTCACTTTTTTATTTCCGACAACCATTGACAATGTATCAATATGTATAGGAATTGCTATTGTACTCGGTTGCAGGGTTCAATGTGTGATCATGATGCAAGAGTTGAAGAGGTCAACTTGTGCTTGCACAATGCGAAGATGAAAAAGCACAATCGCATTCATGTACACATATGCACATATGCATATGCTTAGGTGGCCATGGAAGAAGAAGAATCACATACAGGGGCGGAGGGTGGGCGTTCGGTGTTGCAGCGATCAGATCAGATTAGATGATTAATGTAATGTTCAAGCAAAAGCCGTTGAAGTAACATAAACATGTGTACACATGCACATACTCACATAAATACGCGTGTATGCACATATAAGTACAGGGTAGGCCATTTAAAGCGGGCCCATTTGTTTCTGAAAAAAAAACATTGAAAAAAACATTTTTTTTTGTGTTGATATGAAAAATCATTTATTTTGATTCAAGGAGATTTGTTCCAGCTAGTTTTTGAAAATGATATCCTTCAAATGTTTGCCTCTGGCCTTGATGGCCAAATGTGTCCTTTTTTCGGCGTTTTCCATCGTTTTGGCCAATATTTCGGCCGGTATGGCGGCGATTTCGCGTCGGATATTGTTTTTAAGTTGAGTTAGAGTCCTTGGCTTGTTGATGTATATCTTGGATTTCAGATAACCCCACAAATAAAAGTCCGGTGGCGTCAAATCTGGTGATCTCGGTGGCCACGGAAAATCACCATTTTTCGAAATCAACCTTCCAGGGAACAATGGCTTCAAAAAATCGATTGTAGCGCGTGAAGTGTGGCATGTAGCCCCGTCCTGTTGGAACCAGTAGCCTTCCATGTCATTTTCTTCGATGATTGGCATAACAAAATCGCGTATCATGGCACGATAACGCTCTCCATTGATGGTGACAGAGGCTCCATTTTCATTTTCGAAAAAGAACGGTCCGATGACCATTCCCGCACAAACACCGCACCACACAGTCACTTTTTGATCGAAGAGAGGCTGTTCTTCAACTAATTGAGGATTTTCGGCAGCGTAGAAGCGACAATTTTGCTTGTTTACGCCTCCATTCAACTGAAAATGAGCCTCGTCTGACATGATGATTTTTTGCCAAAAGTCGGGTTCATTTCGAACGGTTTCGACGGCCCATTTGGCATAATCAAGCCGTTTCGGGTAATCAGCCGGGTTTAATTTTTGTGCCATTTGAATTTTGTACGGAAACATTTTCAAATCGATGCGAATTATGCGCCTGAGTGTTGTCCTGGCGATGCCTAATTCCTGAGAACGACGATAACTCGATGTTCGCGGAGCCTCCTCAACACTGGCTCGTACAGCCTCGATATTTTCAGCAGAACGTCGTGTACGTTGTCTGGATGCGTGGCTGGTATTGCTGAGACTACCGTGGTTAATAAATTTTGCGTATAAACGCTGTAAAGTGCTTTTGGATGGCGCACTTTTAACTTTATTTTTTTTTTTAAACGCACGTTGAGTTTTCACAATTGAGAAGTTATTTTGGATGTAAAGCTGAATTATTTCAGCGCGTTCTTTTGGAGTGTACTGCTCCATGGTAAAAATTGTCTTGGACTGACGCTTCCAACGCGCTATGTCATTAGTCGATCTGACGTTCCTGTCAAAAGTTATAGGGTTGCCAGATGGGCCCGCTTTAAATGGCCTACCCTGTATATACACATGTATGAGCATTAATTTGAGTGTCTCATTGCACCACGTTGTTTTGCGTTTGCTAACGAAATTGATTTTGTTTACGAAGAAATTGTTGTAATATATCTTAACATTTGTACAGATTAGACTTACTCATAAAAAATGTTGCCGTGTAAGTATACATACATACATACTTATGTATGCTGTATGTAATTTGTTTTTCTACTCTTATTTAACTGATTTGCATTTATGGTTGCTTGCCTGAAGATTTCACTCCATGTGTTGAGTGTGGTTTCAATTGTTGCACAAAATTTATTAAGTATAAACTTTTATTTCCTTTCAGGTGTTGTACCATGAAATCGTATCACATGCACGAGTGGTAAGCGCCTGCATTCGGGCTGCATCAGAAAAGCATCAAGGGCAGGTGCATCTGCAACAACAGCAAGAAGAGGAACAGCAGCTGCAATCTCTTGATAGTTGCAGCACAACAATCGCGGAACAGACCAATTCATCAATCACATCCAACGAAGAGGAAGTATTGTCAACAGAGACACCAGCTGACAGAGCCGATGGTGAATTAGGCAGTGACAATAGCAGCAGCGGAATTGAAACTGCAGAAAAATCGTATTTGTCGCCGAAGAAGCCATCTGTTAATTCCACTACTGGTTCTTTTGATTTTGAACAAGCAGCAAATTCCAAGATTGTTGAGGATAGCTTGGAGCGCTTGCAGAACCGTTATCACTTGTTATATTTGAAGGCATTCGAGGTGCAGCTTTGGCTTGACGGTTTGCTGCGCAAAAAAAGCTCAACTGGGGTAAGTTTGATAAATTTGTCCGATAGTTTTCTATTTCCTCGGAGCTATTGAAGCTATGACCAAAAATTGTATGCTTGTTAAAGAATCGCCAATAACCCGAGAGGCAATTTCTACCAGTTTCTATGTTTATTATTGAATCCTAACTTTACCACCAAATCACAAGAGGCGTCTGGAGCTTGTACTCGTAGATCTTAAACATTCCAAATACACTTTGAGTTATTGTTGGTGTTGGAATGAGACCAGTGTCAGTAGTACAGGGCTGTTTAGTAAATTGATTTTTACAAAAAATATAAATTTAACAGGGTGCGT
Source organism: Anastrepha obliqua (assembly GCF_027943255.1). Taxonomy (NCBI): domain Eukaryota; kingdom Metazoa; phylum Arthropoda; class Insecta; order Diptera; family Tephritidae; genus Anastrepha; species Anastrepha obliqua. The sequence continues at coordinate 1,026,523 of NC_072894.1, forward strand.
GTTCAAAAATCCTCCCATAAATATTAGTATATAAAATAAGTAAATATTTATAGGTTTTCTTAAATATTTTTCAAACTTTATTTATAAAGAGCGAGAAAAACGGAAAAATATGCACACATGTTTGCCGTACATTCCTCAATGATTTTTGGCGAGCTTTAAGGGGGGACCCTCATTTATCGGGTCAAAAAAATCGATTTTTTGGAAATAATTTTAATCTATTCTACAACTATTTAAAAATATACTTTCAAAATTTCAAGTCGATATCTGTATTTTTGAAGGAGTGACAAAATTTTTAACAGGACGCGACGGGTGGCCTAATCGCCTGTATCCAAAACTTTAAACGCGTTTTTCTCGAAACATCATTTTTCGATTTTGTGTACACAATTGAGAACGCTGTATTGAACCAATCAGGCTTTACAATAGCTCATTTTAAAGATAATTAAATTGTTTTCAATGTGACATTAAGTGTTTTTTTTAAAAAAAAGATTTTCATATTTTTTTGTAATTTTAAAGTCAATTTTGATGCATGAAAAATCACTTTTAACATAAAACTGGGTAAAAAATATCAATTTCGACATTTTTTTTTTAAATCAAAATGTCACATCGAAGGTATTATCCTAACGTTTTAAAAAAAATTTGGTTTTTTTATTTCAGAAAAAAATTCAGAGCGCTAGAATGTACACAGATAGAATGAGGTGCCATGGACGAGGTGTATATTTCCATACTTAAAATGTTTTTTTTCTTCTCCGAAAATTTTTGTAGACAGTCAAGACATTTATTAAAGTACTTTATGAATTACAAAACGTTTGAAGTTATTTTACCTGAGAAAAAAATTCCCAAAAATGATGCATTTTTCGACCGTCTAAATGAGGGTCCCCCCTTAATTTACTTACATTAGGGCGGTGAGAACTGAGATCTGGTGGGTAAGTACTAGAACGAGGTACTCGAAACGAATGAAACTTGGAAGAAAAAAAAATTGCCTCCTCGAGACAAAACTTTAAGATCTGACTGTAAATGTTCTAAAAAATTTTTTATTTTTGTTTTATTTAAATATTTTTTTATAACCATTATTAGAAAAAAGCCTCTTCTAACATTTGGTGATTTATGTCTACTGTGGGTTTCCAACCCGGGCTCTACTGAATGATAGATGATGACATGATACACTGATATTTAAATTCTCGATTTGGCGTAGCGCCAAAATTCCATCTGATCGTTTGGTAAATAACACAAAGCTTTCCCGGGTGGATTCATTCCAGCCCATTTCATTTACTCTTTTCCTCACTATGGCAAAAGTGGCACGATATTGAAGAAAAACCCACACTTTAGATGATTGTCTGATGATAGCCTGCAGTTCGCTTCAAGTCAAATACAAGCAAGATATTCATACTAAAAGTGATTTGTACACTCTCATTCGCACTTACATATTTGTATGCGTACAGATTTCCATTGCTCTACATTTGATGAAAATAATTTTCCATTATTGCTGCTGGTGCCTCAACAGGTTTTACAGAGCACATTTATCTTGAATCATTTCGCTGCCTGGTCCCATCAGTAGCGCTTCGAAAAGGTGTTATTTTCGCTGCGTATAAATATAGTAATTTTTTTTAGAATTGGCGCTGCACATTCCGTTCGCCATTTGATAGGTGTTGTTCTACTCATACGGCCAGAGATGTGCAATCAATCAAATAGCAGTGAATTTACAACTTTCAAGCCATATCAGTTCAGTTTGGCCAAACTTTCACAGTTTTATATGGCTTTATACTTACGTAGCTGAACAACGAAGAGTAAAAGTTTAGTGATCGATACCCGCATTCTGCTACGATTGAGTTTGTGTGTGTGGCCGTGATGTGCCAAACCACTAACCACACAATCGTAGAGGAAGAGTGAACCCAGATTGGATATCAGTCTATAAAAAAGATCAAATAACGTCAAAAATCAATCATCGCAGCCAAATGGCGAGCAATGACCTCAAATCAAAGTTTGCTAGTAATTGGCTCTGAAGCGATCAGTCGGTGGCGACAATTTCCCTTGCTACGCTTTTGCTCGCGCTAATAAATGCTGCGCTGGTCGGGCAAAAAAAGCTCTTGCGCTGACGGTCATGCATGTTCGGTGTCAGCCGCTAGACTGGCAGTTGTCGGTTGTTGGAGCCATTAATTAAGCCCTGTTACGAGTATTGTTTAGCGGTCGGCAGCCGACAATTACATTGGCAAATGAGGCTATCGATGACCCGCTCGCAGCAGATGCTTGCATGCTGGACTTACTAGACACGCTCGATGGGGTAATTTTTGATGTGCACAAGGTCTTAAATCACCATTAGTATGATACGCAGCAGACAATCTGTCAGCTGACGTCGTTACCTTAAGGCCAGTGCGACAGCCAAACAAATTAAATCATAATGCATTGCAGAGCAACAAAGGTAGTTTAACCATTAGCCACTAAACAGAAAAACGTACAATGATTATTGTAAAAACTGAACTATTTCGGTAAATGCGTTTCTCGTGCACAGAACCAGTTATCGATTAGAGTGCAGCTAAGTGGAGTGGGCTCAGTAAGAAAAAATCGTAAATTTACAAGTCACTAACTTAGAAAAAATGCCATGATTACATCTCTCGTTTTTTGTTATTACCTTCCGACATTCACAAACAGATTTTGAGAAAACAAAAGGCAGAAAAAGAAAGTGAAAAACAATGACATGCTATGCAGCTTAAATCAATAAGCTGCAACATTGCCGTCAATGCCCATGTTGCAGCATGAAACAATACTTTGTTGTCGGTGCTGGTTTTTTTTGTGAACCCATAAATCAGTTTCTGACAAAAAATAAATATTTTCACATTGTTATTTGATTTTCCAACTTAACCATCTGCAGCAGAGATCTTTCGCCCCACGGTGTACCTTTTTTTTATTAGCAGACACGGAAGCTGAGGACAACGTATAGATATTTTACGTATCGTTAATATTTCATTTACATGGATTAAAATTACTTGTGGGAGCGGAGGATGTACATACATACATACATACCGTTATTTCGCAATTTCAATTAACTGTAGCTACAGTTAAAGTAATTGAAGCTGCCTCCAAGAAAAACCATATACAAGGAACATAACGGTTTCGCTATGTTCGAACTACTAACTATGTAACCTAACAATATGAATTTAAACATTGACAAATAAACAAATAAATAAAGAAATAAATTTATTTAAAAGCAAATTTATTTAATAATTAATTGAATAAAATAAAAATTAAAATGGATTAAGGGGTAACACCACTGTAGAAATTTCAAAAAATTGATTTTTTTTTATAAGCTTAAAAAATTCTTTGAACCTTTTAAAATACAGAACAAAAAGTTTTATACGTTACCGAAGTTTATTTCATAAATATTTTAAGCTTTTAACCAAGCGTTAGTGACTGCTACCTAACGACTTCTCCAAATTTGAAAACTTTAAACGCGTTTTTCTCAAAACACGTTTTCTGAAATTGGCACGCAGCATAACTCAAACAATTTTAAATATTTTTAATCAGGTTTTTCACTACGTCTGTATAATAACCTTCTTAAGAGAAGAGCGTATGGGATTTTCGATAGATTAATTTAAACGATTGTTATAATTATTTAAGTGCCGTTTTTTTAGTCCAAAATAGAGTATTTTCCTTCAAATGCTTGCTAATTCCACAAAAATAAATATTTTTTAAATCCCCTACGTGTTTCTCTAGCTATTCTTATCTAGATTAAGAAAAAAAATGTTTCTTTGTTCCAGATTAAAATTTGCACCCTCTGTGCTGCGTGCCGCGGAGCTCCTTCAAGAGCTCCTTCCCTTTCCTTCTATACAAAAAAATTCTTTAAAAATCGTGTTCATTTTACGCGTGTACAGTGGTGTTACCCCTTAAATACTAAAGCATAGTACTAAGTTCGCGTTTCACGTGAAACGGCTGTCAAATTCATACAAATTCATTGCCGTGAAATATGCGAGAAATTTCATGAAACCGTGCGACATGTCAGTAACAGTGACACCTTCCTAAAATGCACATGTCATTTAAAATTGAGCGAAAACTGACAGCTCGTTTGCGGATGAAGTGCCTGAGTTCAAGTACTCCGAAGACATTGCATTTTTAAGCGAAGAGTGCAAGTAAATCCTCTTTATAATTTTTGTGTCAATGTATATGTGTATTAATATTTAAAAAAAATACCATCGGTTCTCATAAGTTAAGCGTTTCTTCCTTATTAACAATAAGTGTTGCTGGTGCGATTTCACAGCTGTTTGGTAATTTTCTCTTTCAACATCAAAATTTGAAGGCAAATGTTATATTTTCAAACTTATGTCTTCAGACAGGTTAAATTTTCAATTATGACATTAAGAATTTCACCATTTTAACCCTCATCGGTTGTTAGAATTCGTATTACATATACGTTGTTTGGTATGCGCACGCATACAGGATTAAAATCCAATTAAAGAAAAAGCAGACCCATACATTATTTGCACGACTTTTATTGTTTATTCATTCCTCATTAATACAATGATTTTTAATTTCAAAACGATGTTAAATGAAAACAAAAATGCGAAAAAAGAATAAATATTTAGGAAACGTAAAAATTCAATTTGAAACTATTCGACAGGCACAATTATGGCAAATGGAATATTTATGACTAGCACAGATAAATCTCGCACACTTTTCACATCGGGAAGCGAAAACATTACGATTGTTTTTACTGGAACAAATATAACATCGGCCTCTTTTGTTGTTCGGTTGAAGATGAGACATTGATGTTTGAGGATGCAATTCAGCGTGGAATTACTGTGACATACGTGGTGGATGACTACGGTTTGTAGCAAATGGAACTGTAAGTGCTTCACCCAATTCCTCAAGAAACAATCTACGACGAATGTTAATATTTGTTTTTTTTCTATTCCAATCAGAGAAAATATGGGTGAAAATAATATATGCGTTCAATGCACTTATATCTAGCATATTGCAAAAGAGAGCCATTGGCCAACGATTAACTTTTCTCTTTGATCGAAATGTTCCTACCATTTGGTCGAGCGTATCTACTCCACCTTTAGTTTTGTTGTAAAAAGTAATCAAATTTGGCTTCTTCTTCGCTGATTGTTCAATTTCTAAGCCTCGATGATATGTGCTCAACAATGTCACAAATCGATTTTTTTTTGGAACATATGACAACAAAATGGCTTGCAATTGTGGCTCATAAACAAATTCTGTATGAAAAACTGGCTTTCGCTTCATATCGAGCAGTATTGGTGGTAATTCAGCTCGATTCTTTCGTATTGTTCCCACTATCGTTATTTTTTGCTTGTCCAAATCCTTAGCCAACGCGTATGTTGTAAAAAAATTGTCACAAGTAACGTTTCTACTTGTCAGCCCATGGCACAAATCGAGAACAACACGTTGCCCAACATTTCTTTCCACAGCAGTGTTTGCAACACGGCCAAGATAAACTTGAGCATTATGAGTGTAATAGGACTCTGAATCGCAAATTATCCAAATTTTTATTCCATATTTTGCCGGTTTTGATGGAATGTATTGGCGAAATGGACATCGGCCACGGAACGGAACAAGTTGTTCGTCTATTGTGACTGTTTTTCCAACAGTATACAATGTCTTGAGATGTGCAGTCCATTTGTCAAACACAAATCGAATAGGTGAAAGCTTATCACGCCGATTACGTTCCTCGCGGTCATCAAAACGAATGCACCTTTGAATTTTCTTGAACATGTCAGGGCTCATGGTTTTGCGAAAAATAGCTCTGCCTTTATCTACATTCCACAACTGCGTAACGCACTCGCCATATGACCGGTAAATACCAGCAAGAAGAAGCAATCCGAAGTACGCACGCAATTGCTGAATTGTCAAATGTTCCCAGTTGTTGCGATATGTTCTTGCACCAAATAAATTTGTCATTCTGAGAATATGCTCTTCAATTGGCGAAAGGATCAAAAGAAAAGCCGATAGAGGAGAATCAACCGCAGAAATAGCAAAAGCAGTGGGAGCTGTGAGCAAAATGAACAAGAATGATAAAGTTACCAAAACTACCAAATCAAAAAAGGAGAAAAACAGAATAAAAAATACCTTTAGAAACATTCGATTGATGTCGAAAAGAAAATCTTCTACCACGTACAAATGGTTCTTTCGTATACTCGATCAATCCATTTTTCGAATTCATGCGAATATCGAGATTTACTGCGCTACCTTCTAAAATTTCTTGTGACAGTGGTTCGATATCCGATGAATCACTTTCAAGGCTATCGTCACTCGATCTTTCAGATCGCTCATCGTCATTTTCTTCATATTCACTCGATGTCTCAAGCTCTGAACTTTCACTTTCCAACTCATTTTCATCAAAAATACGATTTCGTATACTGCGGCGATTCATTTTCTTCAAAAAATGGTAAAATTCTCGAAAAATAGCTCTGCCTTTATCTACATTCCACAACTGCGTAACGCACTCGCCATATGACCGGTAAATACCAGCAAGAAGAAGCAATCCGAAGTACGCACGCAATTGCTGAATTGTCAAATGTTCCCAGTTGTTGCGATATGTTCTTGCACCAAATAAATTTGTCATTCTGAGAATATGCTCTTCAATTGGCGAAAGGATCAAAAGAAAAGCCGATAGAGGAGAATCAACCGCAGAAATAGCAAAAGCAGTGGGACCTGTGAGCAAAATGAACAAGAATGATAAAGTTACCAAAACTACCAAATCAAAAAAGGAGAAAAACAGAATAAAAAATACCTTTAGAAACATTCGATTGATGTCGAAAAGAAAATCTTCTACCACGTACAAATGGTTCTTTCGTATACTCGATCAATCCATTTTTCGAATTCATGCGAATATCGAGATTTACTGCGCTACCTTCTAAAATTTCTTGTGACAGTGGTTCGATATCCGATGAATCACTTTCAAGGCTATCGTCACTCGATCTTTCAGATCGCTCATCGTCATTTTCTTCATATTCACTCGATGTCTCAAGCTCTGAACTTTCACTTTCCAACTCATTTTCATCAAAAATACGATTTCGTATACTGCGGCGATTCATTTTCTTCAAAAAATGGTAAAATTCTCGTAAAATATCAAAGATATTCTTAGTGATGATTGATTCTCCGTTAATAACTCAACACAATATTTAACACTTAACAGAACGTACTGATAGAGAAATTTTGAATGAAAACATGCGAAAAAAGCTAACGAACACTCAAATATGTACCGGTACAAAAAGTCATCCCATTATCTTTGACACTGGTATGCGCACGCATACCAACAACAGATATGTAAGTTTTTTAGTTGGGGCATTTACAGCCCGCAGCGCCATCTGTCATTCAATGTAGTAGAAATACTTGCTAAAATATTTAGTTGGACAAAAATTCAAATCAATCGATGAATATTTACTATATTAAACAGAGTTTCAAAAAGTGAAATGGTATGCACGCGCATACCAACAACGGATGAGAGTTAAAGCTCAAAGCTTTTTCAACTATACAAACACCCACAACTGTAAACCTTTTTCAATATCAATTTTCCATAGGTGTTTCCATAATTTTTTAAGATAACTTTATTTCATATTTTTACGTGAAGATGTTGAAATTATTTCCTTGATTAAATCGGAACTTATCTCCTAGCTTTTGTAAAGTCAATGATTTTGACAGCATCGAAAAACACTGCGCTTAAATCTGCCGAAAACTTTTAGGCTACGAGTGCTTCCCAATAGATCATGCATCGTTCTCAATTTTCAAATGGTAAATTGCCTTCGAAGATGTTCACTTTGTCTGATAAGTTTCAAAAGTGATTAGTGAAACCGGGAATTAGTGTTACAGTAGAAAAAATTACATGCAGTCACTTCTCTTATTGCAATATTAAAAAATTACATATACCTGTAATTTGCATTATAGCGCCATCTATCAAATTTAGAAATAAAAAGTCCGGAAAAGAAAGGCAACCCCCGACCATAACATATCCACTATGTTTTATTGTCTAAAGGGGTTAGGGGTAGTCAGAGGCCCGAAAAAATGATGATTTTCACCAATTTTTTTTTGCTACTTAATTAATTTATTTAACAAAAATAAAAACATAGCATAAAAACATCATGTTTTAACTTGACTTCACCAAAATTTCAAAAAAAAAAAATTAATAATTGCAAAAGTTATCGCTGTTTGTGTGAAGCCCGTTTCTCCAGAAGTCCCTTGCGGTGAACATCACAAGTCCTTGCAGATTCATCTAAAACCAATCGGACAAGAAAAATTAGTTTTATTAATAGATAATCTTGTGCCTGATCGAAGCTTTTTTTTTCCAAAATGAACAAAATGGCGGCCTCAGAAAATTTTTTCCAGATTTTAGAAAAAAATACCAACAGTTAATTGTTAAAAAAAAATCGAAATTTTTGAAAAAAAAAATCCTTCGATCAGGCACAAGTTTTTTATGTTTTTCAAAAGCTGTATAAATTTTATTGAAATCTACGTAGCGGTTTTTAAGTTACAGTGTTCACCAGTTTGAAAAACATAGTTTTGAGAAAAACGCATTTAAAGTTTTGCTATCGGCTCCGGAGCGGCCGAGCGCCCTTTGTTAATTCTTGAATAACTTGAAAAGTATTTGTCGGATTCACTTCAAATTTTTACACAATATTTTTAAAACATTATACTTTAAGAAAATGCAAAAAAAAATCGATTTTTTGAAAATTCTGACTACCCCTAACCCCTTAATGCGGTGGGATTTTTTTTAGTTTTAGGGAGGGTTTGGTGAGATTTTATGGCACTTTGTTCCCTCTACTTGCCTGCCATAGTTTATCGAGGGTGCGAGAAACATTCTACCTCGCTGCCAACGACCTGTTTTGCTCACTTCCGAATACACTCCTTCTATGCTTCTTTTTGATGGCTATGCACAAGTGAACCACAACCGACCAAACAATTTATGACCACCCGCTAGTTTGGCCTTTGAAATTATTTGTAGGCAATTATTACTTTTTTTATTATTTTGATTTTCCCAAACCCTCTGTACAATTTAAATATTTGAAATATAATTTACTAGTTTTGTGAATAAACTACATAGTTCCGAGATATTTATACGCATGCGTGCATAGTTTTTGTTTGACAAACCAATTCGTAAATCACATCTCAGTTCTATTGCATAATGAATTTTCGAATGTTTTTCAACGACGGCTTCAACTTCCACAGCGGTTGGCTTTTGCTTTATCAGCATCACAGACGCCAATTAATCACGATTCGCTTTGGAATTTGCCTAAATGCTTGTAGCATTAATTTTCCAGCTTACAGTCAATCATTAAGCTCATATTAGCTGAATTAATGAACGCTTTTTACATAATTTACGAAGTGAAATTAAAAAAGGTTTGTTTCAATATTTACTAAAGTTTTCAATCTCATAAGTCACAATAGCTGCCGGTGCTAGCTTTCGAAGTTTTAACATCCAGTTTGCGAAGACTGTCTGTTTTTCAGGTGTTGTAACACAAACATTTGCGCATACATACAGGGTGGGCCATATAGTGGTTTCTTTTTTGAAGTAAAAAATAATAATTTTTTTTTGTGTATTATTGGTTTATTTAAAAGAGCAAGTACTTTCAATACTGGTTTCGCAGTATCGAATTTTGTTAACCCATTTTTTCAAGGCCTTAGTTCTGGTTTCTAGCACCATCTTACGAATGATTTGCTCGACATTCAAATTCAGGGCTTGATTCGTTAATTGATTGTTCGCATGACATCGGGTCTCCGCTACAGCTCATACAACAAAGTCCACAAGTTCGTCGAAATACAGATGCATGCAGTCGTATGAAAACTTTAATTGTTACAAAAAACTAAAAGTAAATCGCTCAATTTTATTATAGTATTCAATGAATTTTTTCTCGTATTTTTCTCATATGGATCATGCAACACTTTCGTGAAATTAAGTGTAATTAATTCAAGAAAATAAAAGGCTGCAAAATTTCATTCTCTGTAGTAAAAAATGTACTAAACAATTTTTTTTATAGAATTTCAAATATACATGCACTTTGGTGTAATACCTACATTCGTGACGGCCATATGCACACATACATACATACATACAAGGTGGCGCAAAATTAATCAATCCATCGGAATATTATAAAGATTTTCATCACTCAATATCATTTTTGTATTTAATAAAAATTATGATATCATATACGTATACACTATTGTACACATCCATACATGCAGCGACCCGGCTCTGCGATCTACTGATTCTCTTGGGATTAAATTACATTCAATTACAAATTAAAGTGAATTACTATTAGTAATCGATTCCTTCAGGAATGCATTACCTTTACAGTTTATGAGAAGTAATTTCGACATGCAAACATAACATTAATATTCTTTTAGTGCGAATAGTTTGCTTCACAATTTCACTGAACCACAAGTAAGGGCAAAATATTCCAGTGAATCTGTATACCCGCGCACTTTGCACAAGAGTATTTTTATCTTGTTCACATGACGCTTGTGTAGTATCTAACACTTTGAAGGAATATATTTGTATATCTATCTATAGAAATCGAAAACTCAGTAACTCGAGGAAAAATTAATTAATTTCAATGCAACTTGCTACACTTTTTACTTTTTATCGAATGTTGGTTGGTATTGCAAATGATTCAGTAACCACGCTCCCCTCCCATATAACGGTAACAAAAAAGTGATTTCTATGTAATGAATAATGAAAAATTACTCAAATTCTGTACAAGTAATGAACCCGGAAAAGAAATATGATGCCATTAAAGTTTTGAAAAATGGTTGGTACCACACCAATTTTTGGATAAATAATGCGTTACGACTTAAAAAACCCAACTTGGTGCGTGTATTGCTCTCCAGCTCATTTAGATCCGATATAAATATTATTCAGATTAGATAAAAAACATGGCCACCTTTTATATTTAAAACTAACTTTTTGTCTGTCCGTCCGATATTACGAGCTATACTATACGAGTTTTGCTCGGAACTGAATTTAGCGCCTCCCTACTTGTTTAGCTAATAATGGATTTTGGAAATAAATTCTCAGAATTTGTAAAGGCTGTCCGGTGTAAGCCTTTGGATGGTAAAACCCAGGCAGTTTATGGAACAGAAATGTATACAACTTTTGCTTGATCGGATAATCGATTCTCTACATCTAAGCAAAAATACCATACAAGTACATGCGTGAATATCAACTGAAATGTGGGAAAATAAAACTTAATCATCAGCTTTAAAGGTTTCTGTTAATGTTTTGTTGCCGATTGTTTACAAAACTCGCAATATCATTAACTATTTGCAGCAGCATATTTTTGTTTTGTTCTTCGCTATCCTAAGACACTTCTCCATAGAATTCTTCCGGTACTGAAAGCAAAATAGAAAAAATAGGGCTGGCCATAAATCATGGCACATGGAAAAGGTAGATAACACATCCAGTGATTAGCATTAACAAAAATTGATAGGGCGGTGTCTATTAAATATACATAGTATAAATACATACATACATACATACATACGAAAGTATGCAGTAAATACTCAATGTACGTTTCCAAAAATATTTTCACACGAATACGGCAATAAACTAAATTCTAAACATTTGTAATTGGCAATGAACAGAAGTTAAACATTCCGTTTTAAATTGTTACGAAACCATAAGTTCTTGACCAAAAAATCAAGGCTATTTAATATTTACAATATTCTATAGAATAAAGGCAAACAGATTTTTTTGCAAATACTCATATACCAAACATTATACGCAAAGATACTTGAAATTTTTTATGTATACGAGTATATAAAGAGTCTTTCAAAAGTGACGCATGGATGCTCGTAGTGAATGACTCCTAGATGGTACCGTTTTTATGCCATCTTTGACATTTGTCTACTTTACAATTTTATGCGATAGAACAACTTTGAAAGTTATTATGAAAATAATCGATCTTTAAAAACAACATATTTCTAAATTGATGATTTTTTGGTGAAAGTAATCGGCCGAATGAGTCGACAATTCAAGGGTTGGTGAAAAAATTTCAGGAAACTGGTTTTGTCGAGGAGAACGGGCAGACCAAGACCTGGACGTCGAGAATATTGCTCCTGTAGCTCCAAGAATCGACTGTTTGGTTGATTGTACATGTAGACGCGCTTTTGGTGGGCATTTAAATGATGCTATGTATTTTTCACATAGAATTGAAAGGTCCTTTATTTCTAATATTATTTTATCAAATCATATGAATTTTATGACAAAACTAAGAGACTGAATGACAAAACTAAGAGACTGGCAAATGCCCCTGAATTCTACGAAGCAGTTCACTATTTAAGCATTTCAAGAAGAAACATAAACTAAGGGAAGGAAGTGGTTTCGTCTTAAAGCATTTCAAAGCCAGGGGTCGTTTTTTAATGATAAAATAGTTTGTTGTCAGAAACGAAAAAATCGATTACTTGACATAAACTGTGAACTTTCTTCAGAACTACCTATGAACTGTGAGCTTTCTCTCCAGGGGGGTTTAGTATGTTCCAAAAACAAAAACTCCTTCTCAATACTCTGAAATATAAAATAAATTTTAATTTAACTTTCGGCTTTCCCTTTTTCTCTACTAGAATATTATTTGTGCGGCTAATTACGTTGATGATCAAGACAATGAATGCAATTCTTCAGAGTGCGATGAGGATGAAGCTGCTGCAACAGAAGACGATTTAAATATTCTTGGTTCCGGAATCGAGAGCGATATCACCCATAACTCTTCTTCAATTTATGAACTACAGAATTGTGCTGATTTGGTAAAAGAGGTCGATTGCGACGCTACAAAGGTAACCGTTTTTCGCGCTTATCAAATTGAAATATTTATGTTTTTTTTTCATCATAAAATACAGATGTATTTATTTGACTGCCGCATTTTCTAAGCATTGTGTGCATGAGGCGTCGCCAAATTCACATTTTTTGTTATTTTTCTTTACATATTTTGCGCTTTCATGAAACTAAAATTTCTAAAATGCAAATTTGGTTTAGATGTTTTTATAATCGTTCAACTAACATCGGGTTTAAAATCTTATATATGTATATAGAAGTGGTACGTACACTCAGGAGTAAAACTCTGCATAACCCTTTAAAATTGAACGAAATCAATACGTGAATTTTCATAGCCTTTGACCTAATGTTATTTGTTTGTTAAGAGATCAAGGTGGAATACATACACATATACAATTCGATATATGACGTTATATGGTTGCCGCTTGCTTTGTATTTAGGGAGTTTCTGGAAAATCGATAGAAGTAAAAGTAAACGTTCTGGAAAAAACTAAAGTTTGTGGCAAAAACTTCACCTTCAACTTGCAAAATTGAATCAGAGAACTAATTTTAATTCAAGTCCTCATAACAGGTCAAAAATCTCCTTGTGTTCTTTTCTCAAAATGTTGCACTTTTCTCTTATACAAAAAGTGAGGATGAGGAGCACTGCCCATTCATCAAAATAGTTGTACGAAAATGTTCAGTTCTTACAAAAACTGGAAGTAAATCGTTCATAAACAGGGTGGTTTACATGTAGTTTTTTTTTAACTGAAAAAAAAAAAAACAATACGAAAATAATTTTTTTTTTACTTAAAAAAAAAAACAATACGAAAATAATTTTTTTTTACTTAAAAAAAAAAAACAATACGAAAATAATTTTTTTTGGTAGTATTGGTTTATTCGGGGATAGGTGTATAAGTATCAATATTTTCGCACGTGGTTATTGCATCGGTTCATTATTTTGTTAATTTTTTGTATTTTTTGCCGTTGTATGTTCTTTCCTGAACGCAACCGACACCAATTTAGTTAAATTTCATTTCATTTAAAAACTATCCTTGCGCCTTCAATTAAAATATACGAAAATCGAAATTACTACACATGCAGGGCGACTGCGAAGACGGTGACGACGAAGAGGAGGAGGAGGACGAGGACGAAGTGGACTTCGGCCGTTCCAGACTTGATTGGCCAGGACGAGGCTATAGCGCCGTACTGGTAACATTCGACAAAAGAGGCGGTGTTGGCGGATCTGCTCGCGCGACCACTCTCACCGACTTTGAGGCTGATTCGGAGAGCAGCGACTGGGAGACAACACAGCAGCAGGTGTCTGCCCAACGTAAGCCGTACAACGCCATTTTATGCTCGAAACAGCAGCTAGAAAATAAAGCGATTTCAAACAATTCAAATTCATTCGGCACACCGGTGATTGGAGAGAACAGTGGCCGCAACGACATTACCCTAATACAGTCTGATATTTACACCTCTAACACTGATACCGCTGACAGTTTAGTTGTGCATAAACAGGGAGAAAATGCGTCTGCAAATGCATCACCTATGCCGATGAAATCGAAAATGAATAAGATGAATACAGATGGCGAACAAGAGATGCTAGCTCCGATGAGCGCTTCCACTGTCGCCATCACAGCCGTCACAGCCATTACCAACACCGCTAACAAAACCTCGACGGCAACACAGACCCAGCAGAAGCTCCAAACCTTGCACAATAACAAACAGGTTGGTGCACCGACCAAACAAAAGAGCATCGCTGTCATTTCGCCGAACAGTCACAATAATAAATCGCCGACCGTGTTGCGCAAGCGGCAGCAGCAACACCACACTGACATCTCCAAGTTTAATCGATCTAATCGCAAATCGAAAAACTGTGCCGTTTTCTACTTTAAACATTTAGACACCGACAACCAGACGAACTGCAGCAGCGTTGGCGACGATGGTTTGTCATCTTCCACTTCACAAACAAACGAAGTAAGTACCACCAACCGACCGGTATTGGTATTGGTAATGGTAATGGTAAGATAAATAGGAATGGCATTAATTGATTTTGATTTTGGATTTGAAGTGAAGGGTTGGTGTTCGGTGCTGAGGGGTATACTAACCGCTTGTGTTCTGTACAACTGCACACATCAGTCAATAACTTGTATAACTTCCAGCAATTGAATTGTTATCATAACTAAGTATTTTCTTTTTAAATTAACTTAATAGAAATGCAGGTATAATTGTTGCATGATTGGTTTAATGCCATTTTTCCATTACACATTATTTTAATGCATTCCATTATATATGTACATATATACGAGTAATATATACGTACTATGTTTATATGTATATGCTTACGCCAAACGTACTATACATTTAGATTGTAAACTCTTCATTTAAAAAGAGGTCTTCTGCGCCATTGGCTGGTAAATCTATTTTATAAGAATTCCCCATTTTGCGTTGGAGATTTAAAGTCCATAGATGTCAAACTCCACTCTACATCTCTTCTCCTACCTCTGCGTTGCAGTCATGGATCAATAAAACATTTTCTCTGCAAAAATATAAAAGTGAAAGTCGATGTAATCTGGTCTATCCGATTGAATATTTTCACGTCTAAAAACGGAGTTGGTTTCGATGATTACAGTCACTTCTTACGAATCGCTTCGATTTAGTTAAGGAATTAAAATTTTTCAATTTTTGAAAACAATGCCAGTAGCAAAGAATGTTTGCTTGTAATAACTCGCATGCGAAGTATTTGTCATGGCGATCATGTCGGCACGCATGCGAGACGTATCGCATTGTAAATTGCGATTGCTGACTTTTTGAGATGAAATGTGAGATTTCGCTGCAAACGAAACACGAACGTCTTTGCTCAGCCACAATTTGCTAAGAAGTGTTAATTATGTATGCACATGCATACCTACATCTGTATATTGCATTGCTCTTTCTCTTGTTACTAGTCCAACTGTTTGTATGCAATTTATTGTATTCACACACATACGCGCTTACATATGTACATCTGTGAACACATTCGCATGCACTTCTTTGTATTTATGACTTTTGCATTTTCTGTGCATCGCTTTTTTCATCTCAGCGCATATGTTTGTTTCTTTATGCGTACGTATGTATGCATGTATGTAGATTTGTTTGTGTGTTCGGTTATAATGCATTATTTGTTTATATATTTTTCACTGCTCATCTCACTCTTCAAACACATTTAGCATCACTTACTGAAATCCGCTGACGCATCATCGGATGACGATGGCGGTTGGTTGTACTCGTCGGTCTTGCCGCCACAAATGAACGAGTTGCCTAGTGAATGTGCTAACAAAGGCAGCAGTGACAAAAGCAACAACTGCATCACAACCATAGTCATCGACGGAGTTCAGTCGTCCGCGGTGTCATCCACCACGGCAGTAACAACAACAGCAACGGCCATCGCCATTATTAGTGACGACTCAGATAAGGAGAACAAGGAAGCACGCGCCGCAACATTGGTAACTGCAGCACTAACAACAACACCGCCTCCAGCGCAAGCTCCAACAGTGGCCGCATCACAAGCATCAAGTAGCAACACATCGTCATCTTCATTGTCGCAAAGTCACACACAAAATACACACGCCGAAATTCAATTGACTCCGGTGGCAGCAATAGAAACAGCAGTGCAACAGTCCGGTGCATTGGCATCGTCGGCAGCTCGATTGGTTGCCAAAAGCAGCGTGGTAAGCTGTGGAAGTGGCAGCAGCAGCAGCTATAGCACCAGAAGTAGTAGCTGCTCCTCAAACGATCTGCTCACCGAGACGACATCGGCGACCAATACAACACAAGTCACACAAATGCATTTCCAATGCATGCATCGCTCCGAAGTGGAATTGCAAATCGACAGCAACTGTAACAAATCCAAGCAAATGATGAACGACGGTGCGACCTGTGGTGTAACCACCGGCAATTCCCATAGCAATAATAATAATAATACTTATGTTGATAACTGCAACAACAATGAGGGCAGTGCCAACTCTAACACTAATAATAATCAGTATGCTGGAATGATGCACCAACAGCAACAAAAGCGGCTGCTACAACCGCAGTATTGTGAGCAGTTCGATATTTCAAATGGAAATCCACAAAAGGTGAATGACTTATAGAAAATAGTATAACTTACATATATTCGTATAAAAATACGGGACATTTTTCTAACTTGAGGAAAAAATATTTCAAAACTTTGCGGGTTTTTACAGCAACCAAAGCAAAGCTTAGACGTGCTTTATTAGCGTCACAGCGATTTCGGTCGAGTTGAACAAACTGGGTCAGTCATTTTTGGGCACCTTTTTGTGCTAGCTGACTCGAATGGGTGATAAAATTACAACAAAAAAAATTATTTAGAAACTAATGCCTCATATTGATGAGAAATATATGTAGTATTGTTTGAAACCTAAGCAACATTTCCAGTAAAGTGGTCCCTCCGTACATAATAGGTCACCAATCCTGGGATCTCAGTATTGCAGTCTCTTTTAGTTTTTTAGTTTGGACAATAATCCCTGTATTTTTAATTTCTTACGAAGCATATGAAACGCAATAAAGCACCATTTTCAAAGCACTTTGCGATCAAAACCCTTTTGTGGTGGAAGTCAACTGAGTTTTTTGTGTTCAAGACACACAAAACCACTTCGTTTTTATTAAGATATTTCCGTCTACAGCTTTTGCACTTAGCCAACTTCTGATTACGTTTGGTTTTAGTAGCTTTGTATCAGTCGAGAATGTAAAATGAGGTGACAAAATTTAGACTCACTTTCAACTCTAATTGCACGTGCAACTAAAAAGCACCAACAAATTAATTAAAATAGTTAGGAAAATGAGGGTATTGTCCCAGTTATTTATTTATTTTTTATTTATAGGCAATTTCCGATTAGCGTTCTTTTTTTCAGTTTGAGCGCAGATGCATTGCTTAAGTTTCGAAGAATTCTGTATATTCTTACTATGGAAATATACTTTGAATAAACTTTGTTTAATTTAAGTGCGGCCCCAAATTGTACTTTTTCAAATTGAATTTTTCAATTTATTTGTTTGCTTCCTTTTAGAATGAACTGCCATATTCCGTCCGCTGCCGCACTAAGCACAATATTGCTTCAATTAACAAAACTCCAATGAAACACCAACAATCGCAGCAAATGGAGACTAGAAAAGGTCTACTGCCTCCACGTTCGCCGAATAAGTCGTTAAAGACGCCACAGTCGACGGCGCGAGGTGAAAACATCGGTGCTGTTAACGTGACAAAGGTAAACAAAACATATTTATTTGCCAATGAATACATTTTATCTTTATCTAAAGTTTTAA
Source organism: Anastrepha obliqua (assembly GCF_027943255.1). Classification (NCBI taxonomy): domain Eukaryota; kingdom Metazoa; phylum Arthropoda; class Insecta; order Diptera; family Tephritidae; genus Anastrepha; species Anastrepha obliqua. Next base: position 1,044,598 of record NC_072894.1, read on the forward strand.
CTACACTTCTGTCATCTACTGAGGCACAGACAAATGGTCAGTGTTCTGTATTGTGTGTACATACATACATAGGTACATCTAGGGCGTATATGTATTACATTAATTCGGGAATTTCTTCAAAAAAGAAAACAATTTTTTTTATTAATTTTTTTTTATCTCAAAATCCGTTTTTGATCTTTCGATTGCATCCACGATTCAATAATAAAAGGTTTGCTCAGTAAGCAGCTTTCTTGCTCCCTCTTGAGAAATCGGTTCCCTTAGCAAGAAAACCCAGTTGACAGCTCGGGAAATTTAGAGTAAAAGTGCAGGAGAAGTAAAATTTGTAGGAAGAACATTTCATTTTCAAAATGGTGTGCGTATGAGCAAAAACTTGCTCCGGACGTCCAGGACCAGTACGATAGGATAGCATTGAGTATTTTTTTGGGGCAATGCGCGTGAAAGATGGGCATTTTGACAATCCGAGCTCGATGCTAAGATTGCTTTCAAAATACATAGGTTACTAACAAGAGTTCATTTAAGAATATCAGCCCGCAACACCGCCAGTTTTGCTACACTTGGTGACGTCCAAACTGATGACACCGAGTGGATTTGCCATTACACATCAATAAAGAATTAAAAAAAAAACTTTACTTCTGATGATGAGGTGATTTTGGACGAGTTGCGTAGTCTCCGCGATGAAATACATTAAGAAAACTGGGATTGACGGAACATGTTTCCATGAGCGTATCTTTAAATGGGTAGGCGTCAAGAAGCCGTTTCCAAAACTAGACTGTATCAACTAGTTAAACATTAAATAATTAACCTAATTAATTTAAATAAGTACAGGTGACTTGTCAAGTTGTTAGTAATGCAGTATAATCGTGACATTGGGGTCAAAACTTCGAACTTACGTGGGTAAAGCGTAGTAAAGCCATTTGCAAGTATGATATGTAGTTGTAAGTGCATAGTTTTGTTTAGAACAATAAATTTAGGAAGAATCCGCTTCTTCTTTGAAAGAATGCAATTCTTGCAACTTTGTGATCAGTTTTAAATTTAAAAATTAATTCACAAAATATATTTCTTGGATTAAGTTAAACTTTTTTTTGCTTTAATATCACACCTGGAAATTTACACCAATAACTTCTATTTGTATCATATATTTATTTATACACAAAAATATGTACATCTACGAAATATATTTTCATTGTCCATGAAATATGACATTTACATTCAAATTTTAATTTAAACTTATTTTTTGAACCGTTCGCAGTTTGTTTCCATTTAAGTGTAAAAACACGTTTAGTACCATTTTTAACAAGAGGGTTTAATTGCTCCACTTTCTTCACCCTTCTTGAATGCAACCTTTTGAAAAGGAGTGTCGAAATTCGAATGTCACAAGTGAGCAAACCTTTAATAATTAAATTATGAACTACATCTATTACTGCCATGAGCTATAATTAGGCACAAAATTTAAGTTTGAGTATAATTTTTGCAGGGATGATAATCATTATAAGTTGAGCAATACTTACAAATCAATGTTTTAACATTATTAATATTGCGGCAATAAATGTTTTGTAGTTGCGGAGGATCCAGGGGCCAAATGTTGTGATAAAAACCCAAAATTCTGGGGATATTGAAACGGTGATGTTGTGGCAAAAATCCAAATATAAACTCGTTTCAAATATTTCCCCTTATATACATATTTATATATTTAATTGGACTCAACAGTTTTTGACGCGCGAAACTAAAGGGTGATTTTTTAAGAACTATAGGAAAGTGTTTAAAAAAAACACACGTAAAATTCAGAAAAATTCATGAAATTTTTATTTAAATCGATAGTACAGTCCATATAATTTATTGTTTGAAGATTATTTCATGCAAATGAAGATCCGCTTCAAATGGTCCATCCGCTTAGCCAATTTTGGCATACTCTTTCCAATGTTTCGGCCGGTATCTCACATATAAATGCTTTAATGTTGTCTTCCAATGCGTTAATTGAAGCAGGTTTGTCTGAATAGACATTAGCTTTAACATAGCCCCACAAAAAATAATCTAAAGGCGTTATATCGCACGATCTGGGTGGCCAATTGACAGGTCCCGAACGTGAAATAAAATGTTCACCGAACTCGCTTCTCAACAAGTCCATTGTTACGCGTGCTGTGTGGCATGTGGCACCGTCTTGCTGAAACCACATGTCATGCAAGTCAAGCTCCTGCATTTTGGGCAAAAAAAAGTTGGATATCACTTCACGGTAGCGCTCACCATTCACAGTTACGTTGCGATTCGCAGCATCTTTGAAGAAGTACGGTGCAATGATACCTGCAGCCCATAAACCGCACCAAACTGTGACCTTTTCTGGATACATTGGTAGCTCGCTCTTGCAATTCTTCTGGCTGATCTTCACTCCAAAATCGACAATTCTGCTTATTTACGAACCCATTGATCCAGAAATGAGCTTCGTCACTGAACACATTTTTTCGATAAAAAGTGGATATTTGGCCAACTTTCCAAGAGCCCATTCACCAAAAATTCTGCGTTGCGGTATGTCGTTCGGCTTCAATTCTTGCACCAGCTGTATTTTGAAAGGTTTCACACCTAAATCCTTTTCCACGTTGTTGAGTAACAGAAGCTGATACAGCTGCGATATTTTCTTCAGTTCGCACTCTACGTAAGCGTGTTGGTGGTTTGATGTCCAATAATGTAAATTTGGTTCTAAATTTAGTCACAATAGCTCGAATAGCGGTTTCAGTGGGTCGATTAAACTGACCATAAAATGGAAGAAGCGCGCAATAAACTTTCTTAACAAAACACCCATTTTTATAATAAAATTCAATGATTTGCAAGCGTTGTTCGTTTGTAAGACGGTTCATGGTTAAATTATAGACCAAATTGAAGATGTTTGACAGTGAAACAAAACACGAAACGTGCGTCAGCTGTTTAAACCAACTACCGTTATTTGACTTGATTTCAGTGTTTCCTTTACATTTTCATTAGTTAGGCTGCCATTTTGAGTTCTATAATATGGAAAAAATATTAATTAGGAAATAAGCATCGTGCCTGAGCTTAAATATAGGAATAAAAAATTAATTCTTAAAGCAAAATATTGAAATCAGAAAGTAGTCATTTAAGTGCGAAAAAATAAAAATAAATCAAAAATAATAATTTTTACTGATTTATGCCACACTTGTGTATATGGCTATTATAATTTTGTTCGATTAGCGGTTTATATAGACACATTTATATATACCAAAATGCTCAGAATGAGGAGAGGAGCATATTTAGCCATATCTGTGTGTCTGTCCGTCCGTGCGTACGATAACGCGAACAAAAGTTGATTTATTTGAATGAAACAGTAATAACCGCGCCCACCACCCATAGAACGGTAGTTTTCAAAAAAGGCAAGAACGTGATATTTACTCAATCGGCAGTGCCACGCCCCATCACTGGTAAAGGCGTTTGTGTATCTCGATAAGGACTTAATAAAACTCTCCCAAGCTTGGTACGCGCATTGCTCCCCACCTCATTTGAATTCGACAAACCATAAATATTATTAATCTCGGATCAAAACCACGCCGACTTTTCATATGTCAAAACTAAATTTCCGTCCGTCCATGTAACAATCTGTAACTCTCAGTGTCTATGACTATATAAAGTTCGGTCCGCGCCGAAATTCGTCTTCCTTTCTTGTTGTATTATAATAATAATCGGCGCATACCTGCTTGAAAGTGGCTTAGACAAAGTTTCCCTCTAACCCCTCTCACAATTGCAGGGGCCTACCATCAATTATCCAATGCAACAGTCATTGCGTAAACAAATGTACTATTTGTATACTCGTATATGTACACGTGAACCTATCTAAATGCACTGCCTCACAAACCCTGGACCCCATTAGACAAACAGCGCGTCAACTTTATTGATTTGCTAACGCAATAATATCTTGGAGTGTTGCAATCTTTCTCGCTGTCACCAAGCTGGTAGTATGTGGTCCACGGTTGGTGGTCTGTTGTTGTTGTTTTTGTTGCTTTGGCTTTTTTCGTGAAATAAATTAGCTTTCTTGCGTGCGGTTTCGGCGGCCAGATGAGCCGGAGGTGGGCTCGGCTTGTGGTCTTGACAACTGATCTAACACATTTATCGAGCCGACAGCAAAATGCCTGTACAAAAAGTGCAACACAAGTGGCCGGCTGTCGCTTTCACACATTTTCCATGGCGAGCAACAAATTGCACGTCGCGGATACTTTTATAAAATTAGAGTTTAATATTTAAAAAATTTCAAATCAAAACCAATCAAACTAACAAAATGCTGGCGCATTGCTGCTGCTACCTGCGGCAGAAAGCGCGTAATTGGCAATCTACTTGGCGTACATTTGTGTGCGCAAATGGTCATATTCGTGGCACGCACGCATGGCGTCTAGCAGATAGTCAGTGCTGTCGTGCAACATGCTTGTGTGGATGTTGGAGTGTGAGTGTGCGCGCCGATGGGTTGTTACTGCACTTGAGCGGCCTTGCATGCGTGCTCAGGTGCCAAGCCCACAACTTCGCACAATAGCCCACCAGCGAATTGGGTATGTAAACTTGCTAATTTATGTACCTGTGCGTTTACATACGTACATACAGAGTTGTATTTTCCATACATGTGCGTTAGATAGTCAAATATGCGTCGGCTGTCTTGCAGCTGATTTATTAGCATCAACTTTTCAACTACCTACCAATTTGCGCCATCCTTAGTGCGATGTGAATTTGTTGAACTTAATTTGCATTTGAATTGGCTCCACAGCGAAATAAACAAATGTGTATTTATGTGTGCCGCCAAAGCAGTCGTCGCTAAATGTACCCTTTACGAATGGACTGCATGTGTAGGTGAGCACATACTTACATAGGCATATCAATGGGGACGAAGTCCTCTTATCTTTGTTCAACCTTCAGTTGAACTTGCTCCACTACTTCTTTGCTCTATGGGGTTCCTCGTAAAACGATTTGCCACTGAAATAAGGCAAAAGGAGAGAAGAAAAAGATCCCCGGATGCAAATACCATAAGTTAATAATAAGACAAACTCACTTACATATACATCTATACAAATATACAAGCCGCAGTTGCAACCCATAAGTTTAACATTCGAAGTTCCTCTCACACTATTTTGCTGCCTGAACTGAAAGCTTGTATTTAAACTCCATGTTTATATAGAAACGATATAAAAAATAATACTTAGCAAATAGTTGATTTTGATTTTAACCATTGTAATCTTCGATATATTCGTATAATGATCGTACAAAAACCGAAATCCATTTCTGGGCACAGCAACACAGCAACAAGTACAAAAATATGATAATAACAGATAAAAAATCACATTGTGAATGCAAAGCGAAATTTTCGCAATTAGAACCAGTGCCAAGTGGCTAAGTGTGAGTTTGAATCGATTTTTGTTAGCTTATCTTATCAAGCGTACGCCCTGAATATTGCGGCTATAATAAAACTCATACTTATTAATTATTTGTTCGTATTTTCGCACCCCTTCACTGTTCTGCCAACAAAATTAAATTTGAATAAAAGTGGAAACCAACACATTTGCAAAACGATTGCCATTCGAATCGGCAACTCTTCGGGGTCTTGCTGTGAAGTCATACAGCTGTCGTTCAGTCTGCTCCATTTCATTGTGAAAGTTGTGCAAAAATTTTGCAGAAGGGAAAACGAACAGCGGCGGCAGTAATAAAAAAGCAAAACACACAAACAAATAAATAATAAAAACAATAATAATTCGCAAAAGACTAACTTGTCTAAAAATAAAATATTGGTAAGCCAATTATTTTAAAATGGTTCGTGTGATAAATCTCATATTCAATTTTCTTAGTTAGCCATACCTCGAGTTGTTTCGGTTTCGATTTCGGTTTTAAGTTAATTTGCGTGTGCTTGAGCAATTAAGTTAGACAGCCAATCACAGGATCGGAGTTTCGACATTTTAGAAGACGTTCATTTGTATGCACTCCCATACGTGTGTACATTTTTTAATAAACATACAATGCCAGGGGCAAAATGTCCGCCGATCCATTGATTCATTGCTCCATTGCTCAATTATTTAAAAACTGAACTGAGAAGTTTCAGTTGTTGCTAGCACTGGACGTTCGTGAAGGAAAAAATCCTAGCCTTTTACTTTTAGATTTCCTTGTGGTGGCACTATTTCACATACATATATGCATACATTCATGAGTGGTGATTGCGAACGTGCAAGAATAAGGCAATTTTCGGTAGTATAGCAAATCGCAAAATTGCATCTGCCAAATCGCCTTGCGTGTAGAGGCAAGTTGGGGCCCACGGGCGCATGTACTGTTGCTGTTGTTGCAAATGTCGGTGTTCAGTGGCTTAATTGGCGATTGTGTTGACTAAGTCCAAGTATGTCCAATGGTTTAACTAATAATTGTAATTAATTATCGCAGCCGCCCAATCGCCACATTTGCTGATGTATGGAGTATATGGCAGTATGGTTGTTGCTCCGAGTTATATCGATGACTTGTTTCCTCTCCTTTGTTTCCGTCTTGTACGCTGGTCCTCCCGTCCGTCCTTCCGTCTTCTTATAAACCATTTTCTCTTTGACCACTGATTTATCAATTGCACGTTTAGACGTTCGCTATTGCCAGCGTTAGCAATTATTGTGGTGGTCATTTTCGAATTTTCGTTTGCTTTTGAAAAATTATTTCCGTTTATTGTCGTCGCCTGCAAAACATTCAAGTAACGCAGGTTGAGCCACTTTTATACGATTGTTGTTGTTGCATTGTAAGAAATGGTTTTACGAGTATTCGCCAGTATGAATTATAGTATACACAACAACAAACGAATATTATGGGATATATACGTATGCACATGTGTAAGTATGCATGCGAGCAGCGTCCGTATACAATTTCAAATGCAATTAAATAACGTAATTGCTCTGCAATAAACTTAAGGACAGCTCACTGCTTGTTATTTGTTTCGAAGTGCGAACAACTAACGAAAATTAGTTGCATTAGTATATATGTATAATGTATTATGTGCGTCTACATATGTATGTATAGATTTTTAAACAGGACCAGTAAACCAAAAATGAAAACATTTCAACTATTTTTACAGCCTATCACTCTTTAGATAAAATAGAGGTGCCAAGCTTTTACTAGTTTTAAATAGCATTATGGGCGCTTTTCTGTTTGCATAATTAAAATATTTCTTTTTTATAATTAAAAACTCCAGAAATGCTTAAACCAATGTTGCATGGCTATGGCTTAAGACGTAGAAACCCAGCTTTGCCTGAATACTTAGTGAACTCGCCGTTATTTTAGATACAAGCTAGCAGATCCTAGATCTGCAGGCAATATATAACACACGCAGTGCGGCAATAAGGCTGAACACTCTAAACAAGTGGTCAAACACGGATTGTGGCCACGGTAAAATCCTGGCTGGCACTTTGGGGCTTCCCGGACTGGTGGACTATGCACTCCCGGTTATACTTGCCATTACATAGTTTACGGCCCTCCTACCCTCAAGGGAAGAGTGGGAACGGGACGACGTGAGGCAGGGCGAGCCCATCCATGCATACACAGATGGCTCAAAGCTCGAGGGCAGGGTGGGCGGAGGTGTATATTTCGAACATCTGGGGATCTCCTTCAGTTTTCGGCTCCCCGACTACTGTAGTGTCTTTCAGGCTGAACTGATGGCAATAATAAAAGCCGCGACACCGATAAAGTGTGATGCGATATCCGGAAATGATATCTACATTTTCACTGATAGCCGAGCGGCGATAAAATCCCTCACAAAACAGTCGACAACCTCCAAGGTAACCATGAAATGCCGCACATCTCTTAACGAGATGGCTAAGTCATTTCACCTAAAGGTAACATGGGTTCCTGGCCATCGCGACATTGAGGGTAACTGTAGAGCCGATGAACTAGCAAGACTCGGCACTAAATTGTCTGACGAGCACATAGATAATGACATAGGGATACCCTTACAAACATGTAAGCTACACATCCTTGAAGAAATTGTAAAGAAAGCAAACGAAAGATGGAAATAAAATGAAGCCACCTGCAAAAAAATCAAAATGAAAGTAAGAATAAAAAAGAATGATGCTGGAGAAGGAACATTGAAGTCTATTTTTGTGCAGATGAAACTTCCAACTAATGTACAGCTTAAGTAATTGTGTATGTAACATAGATATAATTATAATTGTGAAAAGTCTAGGGTTTGTTTATGTGCATATGTATAGTTTGAGGTTCAGAAAGTCCTTTTGTGAAGACAGTTTTTATGAAAGCTCTTCTACCAGATCCCGAAAAAAGTGTTTTCTTTAGCAATAATTTAATCAGAAATATGGCTATTTGAGAAGTTTACAGAAGAGCTCCCGAAAAGCTGCCACTAAATACGTTTTTTTTTTCAAGTGAGTTTTCATCGTTTGGTTTTGTGGGCAGTATAAATATTTGTTTTTCTATTTGTACGTACATATGTGCATATATCAGTAGTACATAGTAGATACATGTTAGTAAACTTGAATGTGAAAACGAAGTCAGTGAGGTGTGTCAGATTTACGACTAGTACTGATATGCCATAGCGCATGGACTTATTGTCATTTTAATTTTTATTACAACTGACCTTTTATGCTTCTAAAAAAGCCTAACTTTGTGCTCTAATTATTTTGAATGACATGCCCTACTTAAATTGTGAATTGAAATATTATAATTTATATTTGTACATTCGTACATATACATACATACATACACATATAATTTCCACAATTTAAAAAAATATGCCGAAAAAGTTAAAAAAATCAGATAAAGTAACCAACTAATACTATAATTATCAGCAGTAGGCTGCTCAAAAGTCTTTACGCAACAATTGACACGCATAAATTAGGTAATTAGATATTCAATCTGAACCCTTGTACCTAGAATTCCAAATGGAAAACTGTATAGTTATGTTCATATGTATGTATATCTACGTTTAGTACTTAGAAGTTCCAACAAAAATAGATCTCCTTGTATGATAAGAACAGAAATTGTAGAATGTGAAGCTAGCAGATTAAAGTAGAGGGTATACTCGTATAGGTATGCAATCCTCTACCTGCAGGGTTCATATGAAGTTTTCAGTTAGATCATTGTGTCAGTACACACGAGCAACCAGCTTAGGAGTATTTCGGGATAAACTTCGATTGGCCATAGATTATTAATCGATGCTACCCATAAAAGCCTGTCATGTAGAATACAGTATTAACATACAGGAAAAGCCGTTTGGAGCATTCAGCGCAAAGACTATGTAGTTGCGTTCCAATTAAATAGGGATCAATTCTATAGTGCGGTGCCTTAGAAAGCATCAATTGCTCGCCAATATGTGCCATTGAAATACTCGGATTCAGGCAAATTTCCGGCAAGATATGACACATGCCAAGCAAACCAACCGTCCCTACGATTTGGAAAATATAAATCTTGTGATGAACGATTTTGGAAGAAAAAATTCAAATATAATAAAAGTAAAAATATCGGTTTTTGAAGACTTTGAGCAGTGCTGATTAAAACCGATTGTGCGCCGATTTTATCGGTCTCTTGAAGTACGGTTAAGCGGAAAGTACTGTAGTTCGGAATCAGTTCGAAATTATGCAAAATAAATAAAATTCTCTATGCACTAGAAATGGCTCTGACTTTTTTTGCGGATTCGATTTTCTCTCCAAGGCTGTCAAAATATTTGTCACTTGCGAGTTCATTTCAATGTGTGAATAAATACATGTATGTATGTGACTTTGTATGCACATGAGTCAAAAAACGTCAATTGATGTATGTATTTATTTTTCATAAACTCTTGAAGCTATGGTTCACTTTTTTAGTAGAAAAACAGGCGATAAGATACTCCGCATAGCCAGTACTCTACTCCACTTCCAAGTGAATGAGTTAATCATTTGCTTTTTGCACACACGTCCAATTAATACTTTTCTTTGCGAAGTTCCCTATCAGGTTACTCATATTCATATACTTATTCGCTGATAGCATGACTCGCTCACACGCTCACACGCTGACAAGTAGTTTGTTTTATCGCAACTCTCTTTTTGTTTTGATGTTGTTCGATTATCGGCTCATTTGGTTGTGTATTATTGTGCTTTCAGGGTACACTCTCGCATGAATCTATCAAACAGCTGGTACTTGAAGCAGAGCATTTAGTACGGGACGCCGAGGCATTAAAGACGCCGAATAAGCAGAAACAGAAGCATTCCGTCATCAAATTGTCGTCAACAGTGAAAAAACGAGAGGTGATCATGCCAGGCCCGATCAAACAACGTGTCCAAGTAAGTGGTCCCAAGAAGTTTCCATTTTCATTCTTATTTACTCTATTTTATCTTCATAAGGAGTGGCTGGAGCACCAACCATCAACGCCAACTCAATTGCACAGGAATCCTACGGGTGAATTACATGGTAATGCGAATGTAAAGGCAGGCGATGACTGTGAAGCATCGGGCGAAGCATCGGAAACAGATTCCGTTCCACAGCCTGGTTCAGATACTTCTGAGGGTCACACAGACTCCATAGCTACCTGTATGCAAACTAGCACAAACTCGTACGGTGGCAACTCCACCGAATGCTTTGGAGGCTCCGCAGAACCAATTCTCAGCCCAACGACGGTACTAGGCTATGGAAGCAGCAACCAGAGTTTAAATGTGAAGATTGTGAAACGGTCACAGGCACGCCGTAAGTCGGAACGACCATGGTCGGTGTCGTGTTTGTCGCAATTGACCACCGAAACAGTGCAAACGGCGACGGCTGTGGCAACGGTAAGCAACGTGCAAACTGGTCTCGCCACGCACTCTATCAGTGAGTCGGCACTGGACTCTCTATCGCCTGGTCGCCAACGTGCCTCCTCCTCGTCCACCACTAATGTAACCCAAGTGAAAGTGTGCAATAGTAAGGGTTCGTTGAAGCGGCGCAAAACACGCAAGAAGAAAATGTCATCTGGTACAAATATTGGCATGGTTGCCTCTAACGCACATTCGGCTGGCAAGAAAACCCCAGATTCTTTGTCAGAGGACACAGCCGAGGTGCCGCGACTCGCGCAGACGCTGCTCATGAAGTCGTGTGAATCGATGTCTGCCCACCAAATACGCGAGATAACGAGCGCGCTCTTGAGCTTGCAACGCAGTAATGTCACAGTGGCAAACGAGGGCGCTATAGGCGGCAATATCGGTGTGGCGCAAAACGCGTTGGTACAATCGCAGTCGCAACAGCACGCAGTGCCAGAAAAGCAGAACGAAAGCGGCGAGGAGGCGCAGTTGATGAAACCCAACTTTCGCGTGGGCTCCTATACTTCGGCATACATGCGCAATGAGAAGCGGTTAGGGTCGTTGGCAGCATTGGCCACCTATATGAACGATGAAGAAGAACAGCAAGGAGGTTAGTGTGGTTTGAATCGCTTTGCTTTTACATTAGGCATTGTCAGTGCTGTCATTTTATTTTATTTTTTATTTTTATTGTTTTTTGCACTGCAATTTCGTATGAGTAGCTTTTAGTGTAATTTCTCTCACTTCTCAATACAATTCTTTCTAACACTGCAATGTTTTTCGTGTTCTAAGCTGCCACACCAGTGCCCCAGAAGCAGCGAGGTATCCACACACTTTGTAGAAGTTAAAAAATATGCCTTTGTGCAAATAATCAACCACAAATGCATATCTATAGCCATAAACATGTGACTGTATATGTACTCTAGTATGTATTTTTGTGTGTAAGATTGCACATGGCTGTGGCTGTAGATATGTATCTGCATACGTTTATGTTATTTTATGTTGAAATGCAATATTTTTATTTCGGTTTCCATTTTGTTGCAATTAAAAGCAAATCTGCTAATTTGAAAATTTTTGTTCAACACAGAATACACCACTGGTACTGAGGATCATCACAGCAGTTTCTCGGAAACAGCCTGGGACAACTATCAAGAAAAATATAATTCAGAGAACTACTCTGAAGGATTCGATTCGGACGCAGCCAGAAAGCTAATGGAATTCGGCGACGATTACCGGTGAGTTGAACATACGTGTATACATAAAGGGATCGACTCGCGTGCGCTCAACTATCGTTACAAGTGAATTTTGCGGAAGAGAATAACTAATACCACAAAATGTCCTCTACGAGGAAATTGTAGCATTATTAAACTCTTAAATTTTGACAGATTACAGCTGGTATGCTAAAGTAAAATGTTATGCAGCCACTAGGCGCACAGGGGCCGGTATTGCACTTGAAAAATGACTAAAAATAAATTGTTTGCTCTTCTAGAAATTTCATCGATTCGCAGTCGGATTGCTGTTCTTCGCTATCTGCTGCTAATAATTTAGATTCGTTGTCTCCGCCACGTATGGACTCATTGCAGCAAACGGACACAAAAACCATTACGCAAGACACAATTGCCAACAGTGTGGACCATGCTAGACGTCGTCGTGCGCTTGACTTGGAGTATGAAAGAAGACGTAAAACATTAGAGGTTCGTCGCAAATCATGTCAAGGTAAGCACAAAGTCCATGCAAAAAAGTTCACCCAACTTATTATCTTTTCCGTTAAAGATTCATCAGACACGCAGAATACACACAGTTCGGTGTCACTGTCAGCTTCAGCAAATGCTATTACTCCGAAAATTGGTATGGAAAAATTAAATCAGCAACAAAAACTGGATTCAACTAGCCGCAAATTGGAATTCGGAATGAGCCATTCGGCACAGTCCTTGCGTCGCACATCAGAAAGTGACACATCAACACGTCGTCGTAAAGTTGACGACCGTCGTCGCTCTTCACGCAACCTGGATAAATGCATCAAGGTCATACCGGCCACCTCTTCGTCCAGCGGCGATGACTCCGACGACGAAAAGGAGATGCGTAATTTATTACAGCAAAGCCGCAACCGCCTAGAAGACACCGAAGCCCTAAAAATACGCTGCCACCTATTGCGCCCTGAGGATTACGTAAGTTGGAAGATATACGACAGCAACATTTTTAAATACCAAAACCAATTATGTAAATTTGTCTGAATTTCAGACGGAGATTATCAACACTTGCCGTGATAATATTCGGTGTCTGGAGGCTGTTCTGCGTGGCCCTCCTGGCACAGTACTCTCCGCACAGTGTGCCGGCCAAACAAAAGGTGAGTTGGCTCTTCATGTTCACGTCGATTGCAAGTGTGCGCCCATTACACGGTTCATAGCGCGAACAATAGACTTTTTACTAGACATTAGTAATATGCTTATGTACTTCACACTTTACCGTTTTTTTATAAACACACTAAAGAGCCTATACTCCCTGGCCAACTGTAGCATTCCGTTCTTTAAAAAGTTTTTCTAAATAATGCAAAGCGCCTGAAGCTTTAAAAATTGTGAATAATTCGTGATCTGTTTTTTAAATCTAAAAATGTATTCCCATTTACATTCCCTCATTTGTATGTATAAGTACAGTATAAGTTGCAATAAACGGTAAATGATCAGTATTGAATAAGAATAAAATACGTCGAGTTTTTGAGAAGAGAGCTAACATAATTTACGAACACAAGTGTATTGTTATGCATTTGACAAGCATAAAACGAATTTGTTAAACTTTTATAAAATATTTTTTTATTCTTTTACCAATAAAGATTTTGCATATTTTTGAAAAAATATTACGCGTTTGATTTTTTATTTTGTAGTTCAAGTTATAATTTATACGTTTAATTTAACCGTAGTGATTGTATCATTATTCATGTGATTGTCAAATGTACAACTTGTAAATTAGCTCATCACTTTCATTTGTATTGCTATAACGTAACTAGAAATAGTAAATAGACTAAACTAACGAAAGGAGTCACGCTGAGGTAAAGGGCTCACACTTGTAATGTACTGTAGCTTACTTTAAAAATTGATGCTATGGACTTTTTGTATTGAATGTTGATTACTTAACCACTAATTCATAAGGTGCTAACACTCTTATTTACATTAATGTAACATCGTTTTGATATCTAGCATTCCAGCGTATTTACTTCACTCAAGTGAGTAACCCACATTTTTATCTGTTGAAAGAATACAACAACCTGAATATGAATTGTAAAAATAATTGTTTACGCTGCGCCATCGGTGTGGCCACAAAAGTACTTGGTTGCGAGCGTGTAGTGTTGGTGGGTTCGTGGTGTGTAAAGTGAAGGCTCAAAATAAGGTTTCGCGATATATCTGTATATACATTCATACATACGTACTAGCATATTTTACCTAAACGTGTAAAATGCCAAAAGGTAGTTGATATATTAAAAGAAAAACGCTTTGTAATCATTTTACTTCATTAAAAGTTTCGATATTTGCTGGAATACTAAATAATTGCCTATGTATACTTACACGTACATACATATAATATTTGGCAGTATGTTTCATTTGTATTTTTAAAAAGTGACGTAACTCCATAGACGCAGAAACGTATTTAATTTTTCTGGTGACTGCTGTTTCTCTGTTGAATCAACAAACAAACAAAGCACAAGGGCGAAGGTTGTTTTTATGTTAAATAATTGCATAAACGCCAAAGTTTTAAAATATAAACAAACGTCGAAAGCGGGAAAGAAATAAAATTTATTATTGAGAAGTGGTGGCCCTTCATAGCAGTTCTGTCTGATGCTACGTTTTGTTGTTTCAACAGAATGTCAGATCTTTTCCATTCCTCGCCAATTCTCAGCCTTTGCACAAACATATATACCACATACATACACATACGTACATATGTAAGTATAATCAGCGCCTAATAAATAAAAAAAGCTTGGCAGCGGCAATAAGTGAAGCTTCGAAAGCAATTTTCATTAAACTGGCCGATAAAATAAATGTATGTATGTATGTATGCAGCTTGGGCATGTAATATAATTTTTTTTTACGAACGTACTACGTCATTTTGAAACAAGTAATACAAAAGAGAAAATCCGTGCCAAAAGATTGCCTAAGAGAACTCACTCTCACACAGAGAACACACTTCTCTTTGTTTAGGTATCAAATACAAAAGCTCCCTTGAAATTTTCACTAACACTAGCAGTATACCTACAGCCCATACACTTTGTTATTGTTTATTATGCTTTGGATTGCACGTTATGTTGTGAACGTTTGCTTCAGGGACAGTCGCGTATGTATGTACATATTTTTATTTGTTTAGTGTGTGTGCTGCACTTTTTGAGGCCTTTGATGGAAATGACTTTCAACTGGTTTTTCAACTTTAGTTTTTCTTTCAAAGAGCTAAGTAGGTTTTTCTTTGTTCTGAAAGTATGCCAAGTATAAATGTTTATTCGTTGCTCAACGACTGTTTAGTTTTCCCATCAAGTTTGGGAACAACTGCCACGCTACAGCTGTGTCGTGTGAGTAACGGAAATCGTGTGCTCTGTAGCAGCACTTTGTTGTGCGCCCCAAATCCATCAGTGTGTGCTCCTCCCGTTAGCAAAGTGGTCGTGGTCGCTACATTTATATAAAAAACGGTTTATTTAGACAATCATTCAAGTCATTTGGCGCTTAAATAACGTTCCTCCACAAAATTAAAGAATCTCAACTCTTTTCAACTCAATAAAAGATCTGTGATATTTTTACGTACCTGTACAAAAAATAAATAGCATACGGTTTAATGTTAAGAAGAAAAACGTAGTGACATCAGAGACGTACATACATACATACGTATGTATATGCATAATTAAGCGTTACTAAATAATTCTGAGTGCGCCGAATCGATGAGAAACCATCCCTTGCGAATGAGGTGTCAAGTGAGACGACGTCATCCCCCACGAAAATAGAGTTTGATCTGAATAACATTCATTTGCGGTCTTAGCGTAGTCATGCTCGTGTGAATATACATGAATGCGTACATACTACGTTCCGATAGAGATTTCAAAGCTCCCGTTTGAATTTGGCTTTGCTATGCTGAATTTGTTTACCTATGTTTTCGAATTAATATAAAGGCAACAACAACAAAGATCACATTTTGGTGCGTAATAGGCAGCGCGAATGGAAAATATGTCAACAACGTAACAACGTAAACAAAAATGGACCGTATTCTGAAGATGAAAGCATTAAGGTAGTCTAATCACACACACATGCATACGTACATATGCTCGTATGTACAACGATTACCATCTACCAGCACAAATATTTGTATAATAAAATTTGATAAGAAAGTAAAGTAGCTTTGTGAAGCAAACTTAAGCCGTGCTCTCAAGTGATTGAATGAAATGAATTTTAAGAAAATGAAATGAATCCGCATGTTTTGCCTAACATAGTGAAAATATACGCATGTGTGTGTATGTATGTATGTTTAATAATAAAGCACTTAAGCGGAGGTACTCGTACTGGTCAAAGAGTTCTGTTTAAATATATTGAGTGTTCTAGTTAGTGGCAAAGGTATTTTACATATATATGCATGTAGTTAACTGAATACCTACCATAGAAGATAACTGAAAATGAAAGTCGACGTCGCGGTACAAACAGACGTCTCAGAAATGCTCTCAGCGAGTTCATCGTCATCGACATCACGATCCTCTTCCGAACAAGGTATTATTTGTGTTATTATTTACGAAAACGATCACACGATTCCGAAAACAACTATCTACAATATTTTACGAATAGTCTATTAAATATGCCCCCTTTTATTTACAAATAAATAATCACTAAAAATATATATCAAAATAGAAACGCATTTTCCCATGTGAAGTTGCAATCCAAAGTTTTTGGTATAAAAAAATGGAAACAGTTAAAATCACCTATGTAATGAACACTATTGCCACCATTTAATGTTAAAATGGATGCAAACCCAACAAGAACACACTGCGCCGTAGCTGAATGGGTTGGTGCGTGACTACCATTCGGGAGTGCGTAGGTTAGAATCTCCGTGTCTGCCATGAAAAAGCTCTTCATAAAAAAATATCTGATTCTTTGAAATGCCACTAGCAGGCTTAAAAATTTTCTTTGCACCAAATTTCTATAAATTGTTATATCTCTGTTTTTTTCACTTTCTCTACAACTTTACTCCATAGGACGCTCGTTTTCTTCCGTCCAGCTGCGAATTCTTACTCAGTAATGAGTCTAATTCTGACGAGAATCTTCGCCTTCAAATTGTTTAAGATTTAGATACTGAAGAAATTGTCACTACAAAAATCGGAACACTAAAATTTTCTACTCACTTTTCTTCCGACATTTTTCAAGCGCCAAAAGCGCAGCTAAATTTTATCGATACACATGATGATTTAAGTTTGATAAAAAAATAATATGATATTTTAGAATGTTTAACGTTTGCAGTCCTGAAAGATTTAAATTCCTGAACAAATCAAATGACCTCAAGTGTTCCCAATATTAGTTTCATCGTTATAATGCACATACGAAAACAGGCTGTGCATTATACTCACTTTTCTTTACCTTTGTGATTGCCCATTGTTTAGGCATTATTTGCTTGAGTTGTTGTGTTTCGCAAATACTGTTCGCACTCTGCCCTGTACGTGTAAAAAAATCACAAAAGCTTAGCTTCAATATATTTGTAAAAAGTGCATTGACTTCTAATGCGCATAACGTACATCCATACATACTTTTACATACATAGATACATATATATGAATTTGGTGCTCCATTGTTTGTGTTGTTATGTACAAGAGTGCGTTGTAGATAAATTTTGCGATTTTCATATCCGATTCAAGCGGAACAGCTTCCGCAATTGTTGACCAGTGAACGTTCACAACAGATTGAGAAATTTCACAATTAAAAATGTATTGTTTTGTATGCTTGTATGTATGTATTAGATTGTGCGCGAAGATATTATGGCCAGATTAAATTTTAAAGCTTGACTGATGGCCGACTATTGGGTCAGGCTCTATTTTAAGCATTTATTTGATCATTCCTGCTTTTCGTAAATTTCTATAAATATTCCGATTCAATTTGAAATGACTGTCTCAGAAAATACTACTACTACTCAGATTCAAGTGCGACGTCGTCATATACATAAATACTTGCATACATACATATACGCATATTTGATATGTGAGTGAAAATCGCGACAATAAATGGCTCACATATTAATCGAAGTCGTCAAGCAACTTAGCGATGCAATTAATTGCAGCAAATTCAACAACAACAATGCTCACATTAGCTTGCATGTTGCAGTGCACTGAGAGGTAACTCATGTCATTGGTGGAATATTCGTAATTACTTGAAATCGGCAAAAGAAAATAGTTTTGTCAGAAAGAAAAGCACAGATCTTTTTCTACTCTCTTCTCTCAAATGTCTCTGATTTACGGGCGGTATTTGGTTGGAGTGACATGCACCAGCAACTGACAGTGAATGAAATTGCATCTGAACATCGAACACCGCTTATGGCTGTGGCCTTGTGTGAGCGCGTAAAAAATTCCTGAAGTTCACTTAACTGTGCAAATCGTCATTTGGGTGCGATTTACACTCCACCTAAGCCCACTCGAATCTCGAATACATAATATTTTACTGCCGCCAGCAAACCAAATTTGGTTGCATGTCTGTCGGTGGGTTGCGTGGCATTGGCTTCGATTCTCTTCGCCTGCACCTACCGCTTACACACTACCTACCCCGCGTCTGTTACATTCATGGCCACCGTCGATTACATTCAGCTCCATTCAACTGCATGTGAAACACATGCAGCCAGTGGGTTTTTGGTTTTTTCAAGGTGCGGTCGTAATCACAATTGTTTGTCTCGCTTTTGGGAAAGTTTGTTGGTGGAATAGTTTTAGCTTTTCTGGTAAAATATAAACATAAAACTTTATATTTGCATATGTCCCTGTGATTTGAGTTTGACTTTTGTGATTGTCACTGTTAAAGGGCCATAACTTCGGATATAAGGCTCCAATAACTAAGGTGGCAAATAAAGTGTGTTGAAGAAAAATAGTTTTTTCTTTGTGTTTGTAAAATATTACTCTCCGGTGCATTCAGTAGAAAGTCAACATATATGTAAATACATATTACAAGTATAAATGGTGTTGGACATAGTGGTTTCTTCTAAAAAAAAGCGTTATTCTGCGCAACCAGGACCAAAGCTCGTTTAAGTTCATATATTCAATTTCCGGCCACAAAAAATCGTTTACCATGCCCAGTTGAGCTCACCGTTAACCAAACTGGCTTTTTAATCAAAGTAGTTTCAAAGAAAAACTAGTCAATGGTAAATCCGCTCCAAATTCTGCACCAAACTCTCACGGGCTGGTTCTCCAATCCCTAGATACGCCGAGATAAAACTGCGCTTCGTCAGGAAAGATGACTTTGATTTATTTTCAGCATTTTCTATAAAAATAAATTGTCATTATTTCCCAAAGTTGTTCAAGCGTAAGGCGATTCATTTTGTTCTGCGCAGATATGACACTGACTCTCTGCCAAGATTTCCAGCGAGAAAGAGCTGTCACTGTCAACATGACATACATATGATAAAAACACCATGGACCACCCTGCATGTGTACATATATAAATATTTATTTAAATGAATCTGTTGGCTAATGGCTATTTGACAAAGCCATTTTTCGAAAATGCGAATAAAACACCTAAACGTAGCACCAATACATATATTAAAATAAATTCTGTTTCTGTGTGGCAAGAAAGTCCATTCCTCGTCCCGTTATATATTATTTTGTTCTAAATGCATTATTCAGTGGTTTCTAAAATTTTCCGTTTATCTTCAATGCTGAATCAGACTAAACTCTTATGGATAATAAACAGTTTCTTGGAGACTGGTTTATTTGTCAAAGCAAGTAGAATAAAATAAAAAAAATTCAGGTGAATTAGTTGTTAGTGCAAATTTTCTAAATGTCGAAAATGACTATTGCACTTTACGGAATGTCAATTGTAATGTGAAAGAGCCGCCATTATTTTCACGGCGAGCCAAATGTTTTCCAAAAATATTCAACTAAATCAGCGACAAATGCAAAGAAGACAAAAACCACTTTTCAGTAACTATTTGATGCAATAGAGTGAGCTTTGAGCAACATGCTTAGGTGGGCAGCGTAATTCATGCGTTAACGTTCCGTTTCAGAGCACTGTTGAACTCAATTCACTCGGATCTGGTTCGCTGATCATTGAGCCGCTAGTATAGTTTTCATGGCATCATTGCAACCAATTTATTCAAATCGCCAAACTAACAAATATTTTAATTGCAGATCTGTTAGCAGCCTGGGAGGATCTGTTAGGCTGGAGCGAAAATGCTGCATCCGCACGTAAAATGCAACAAGAAATGATCATTCTCAAGCACTCTCTGAGTAAATTGGGCAACAAGAGTTCGTTTGAACTGTTAGACACAGAACCGCAGATCCAAGTCGCCATCGAGTCTTTAAAGGTAAGCATTTCAAACCGATTCACCGATTTACTTCACACAACGGTTTTGTTTTTTGTTTTATAGAGTGAAAAAACGGTGTTGCAGAATTATCGCACAAATATGCTTCGCCTGAATGCCAGTGTGCACAGTTGGTTAACACGTCAGGAAAGACGCCTGCAGAAAGTATTGGCAGAGAAGGAATTGCAAGAAGCTGGTGAGGAGGTCATCAATGAGCCTGAGCAGCTCGTATCCTCTGCAGTGATTCAAGATAAGAAGGTTGTAGTAACGACAGATTTCAATAGCAATACGCGAGATAACGTAATCATTGGCACCGCTACTATGACTACTTCGATCGGCACAAGTACGATGAGTAAGGGCGCCAAAGTATTGGATATACACACACTAATCAATGCCGAGAATGAATTCCACAAGCACTTGAAGAACGAAGTGAGTGACATGTACAGCGCCTGGGACGATGCTGACGCAAGGTACGTACATACATTTGAAGATTTCTATTTGCAATTGTTTTCGAAATAGATGTCGATCAGAAACCCAACTTGACACTGCTTTCTTTTAACACAGAATAAATACACAATTGGAGACGCTTACAAATTCGTTGATCGCTTGGCGACAGTTGGAGAATGGGCTGTATGAGTTCCAGCAAGCGCTTGGGCAGGATCGTGGTACGTTAAAAGGTCTGGAGGGTGCTCTGGACAAAGGTCAAGCTACCCCAGTGGAGCTCGCTCAGAATGTTAAAGTTGTGGCTAAATTACTTTCAGAGCGTGTAAATGTTAGTCAGGAACAGGTAAGTTCTGGGTTAAAGGCCGATCAGTTCAAATTTCTTTAATTGTTGTCATTCACAGCTTACAGCGGTGCAGGAGCATCTCGACCCTAATCATATATTACATATCGCAAAATTCACAGCTTCCAACGGTTCGCTTTCGGACTCTGGAATTTCCGACGGTGGTGCTACTTCGGACGGTGGGCTATCGGAGCGCGAACGCCGTCTGGGCGTTTTGCGGCGTCTAGTAAAGCAACTGGAATTGGCGTTGGCCCCTGGTAGTGAAGCGATGAAGTCCATTGCAGTGCGCATGGAGTCCGCTGAAGCAGAGCTCAAAACCTTGCAGAACACCTGTCGCGACTTGATCGTGCGCACAGCAGCTACACATCAAAATAAGAAAATCCAACAACAATTACAGCAAACAGAGGCACAGCAACTACAAGTACCTGGAGAAGAAAACGCCAACAAAGAAGTGAACAAACTCAGTGAAAATGTAAAAGCCAACGGGCATGCGGGAGACAAGAGAGACAGTGCAACGCATGGCCATAACTCTCCCTTAAAACAAAACCCAACAGCAAAAAGAAATGGTCGTCGCAATCAAAGCAGGAATACCACCGAACCAAATGCTAACGCTGGTAGCAAAAGTACGTCATCATCTAAAAACGCAAGGGGCAATAAAGCGCTGTGCACCGGTTTGACTGCGGGTGCGCCTGATTCTGGTGATCCCGCCGACGATCCGGACTTGGAGTTCGATTTGGACATGGCGGACGACAAAGATGGCAAGTCTTCGCATAATAGCTGGGCTTGGCGCATTGCCAAAGCAGCTGTGCCCATGCAATTGGCATTGATCACTTTCCTCTGCGCCGCTTGCCTTATGCAGCCCAATTGCTGCGACAACCTCAACAATCTGTCAATGAGTTTCACGCCTCAACTGCGCTATATTCGGGGCCCTCCGCCGATTTGAAATATCTTATATCAATACCCCCAGATGCTTCCAACAGCGCAACTAAGCAGTCCAGACGCAGCTAATGGTGCAACTGAGCTTACGTTACTGAGCTTACGCTTACCAGATATACCACAGACATGCATAGCTTTGTTTTGTACGTTGCAAATATGGTAGAAACTGCGGTTGCCAAGATGGTTGTTTCTTAGGGGTGTATAGGAACTAACGTAGCCGATAAGTTTGTTTACATGTCTTAATAAACGCATCAGCGGCACGGGTTAAGGACTTATCGATTAAGCAGATATCCACGCAGCGCAATATTCTTACATATAATCCAATGGATTGCAAGTCGAATCAGCCGTTCATTCTAAGCCAAACTTGGTTCATAAGAAGATGGAGGACTAGCAGACTAGGGCGATAGAAGGACACTTAATTTAATGGAGAGGGTATTTTATTTATTAAGGTTGTAAGAGCATTTGAAAAATGGAAAAGGAAATTTCTAAAAAACAAACAAAAAGAACAAATACATTGAAAAACGGGTATATTTACAACGATCCCATGCTTCACAAGGACTTATATTAACGGCATTAAAAGCAACCAGTTGGAATTGTTGTCTTCTGAAAGCATTGAGCGACGTTGCATTGATTTGGGTGTTGTGAAATTTAAGCGTGCCACATTATTATGGGCGTGGAATGCCACCGACTAATCCCAAATTAGTAAAGTTTGTATTAAGATAATGACCAGAGGACAACAAGGCAGCAGATTGTGCTGTTGCAGTTACAAAAATTGAAAATTGGTCGAGGTTTTGAAGCAACAATTACTATAAAACACAAGCTTTGCAGTAAGACAGTAGTCCTTACGGAAAACTAGAATGGGCATTTTCAAAAGGCCACAAAATACACACAGCTCAGTTCGATCAAACAATCACTAGAATCGCCACATGAAAATATTATACAGCGGCTTTTTTGTTTCGAAAACACTAAAGTGCCTGGAATATACCGCCCAAAATAAAATGGTTGATTATACACATCCCAAAAAAGTTCCTTATAAAATGATCTGAATTAATAGAAAATGCGTATTGTGGAATGGAATTAAACAATTTATACATATTTTAAATTACCGGTTGGTGGATTGACTGACATTTTACTTTGGACGCTCAATGCCCACAAATTCAAGCGGGATTTCGAATCATCGCTAAAAGTCCTTTTCTATTACATTAATAGGTGCAGCAACGGAAACTTACTTTAGGCTAGTTGATTCGCACTCTACTAATATATGTACATACAGGGACTCACAGCTTATTTCTTGTGTTCATTTAGCTTAAGGAATATGTATGGAATTGTAAGTTGTATTCTGAAAGCAAAAAACAAGAAAAAACTTAAAACTACATTCAAATTACGAACGCCAAAAAATAAATTCAAAGCAACTTTCAATTTAAAAGGGATTCTTACAACCAGAACAAATTACAGCCAAAACGACTTCAGCTTATTTCGTGTGTTTAGGTAAACTTAAAATAATTATACAAATTTCAAAAAGATTTTTACCAACCAATTTTTATATGACAACCTTTTTGTTTTTTATTTAAACCGAGACTGCATCGAGCCCACAAGTTTTTTTGTATATGGCA
This sequence comes from Anastrepha obliqua, assembly GCF_027943255.1. Taxonomy (NCBI): domain Eukaryota; kingdom Metazoa; phylum Arthropoda; class Insecta; order Diptera; family Tephritidae; genus Anastrepha; species Anastrepha obliqua. The sequence goes on from NC_072894.1 coordinate 1,068,198, forward strand.
TTCGGTTGTTTTTCTGCCTCTTCTCTTCTAACGCCCGTTTTATGTCCTGCCAGTTGTTAATGTGAGAATTCAAGCTCAAGAACTCTGTAAATTCTCAATTACATTGATTTCGGGCGATTGCGCTGGGGTTTCAATCACAAGGAGGCAGTTCCAGATAAGCCATGATTGACAATATTCGATTTGTGTTTGGGTGGTTGTTTTGATAGAATCGAAATTTATCCCGAGCTATCCAACACTTTGCAATGCAATATTTTTCGATAAATTTAAATAGGTAGTTTTATCCCGTCCTGATGGCCTGCAACCCCAAGCCATAATGTGATCCCTACCGTGTTTTACTGAGCCTCGCAGGTTCTTCGGCGACAGCTGTCAATTAGGTTGGCCCCAGATAAACGTCCCCCTCGGATCGAAAAATATTAAATTTGTTTTCATCAGTAAACATTAAGTACTTCCAAAAGGTTCCGTCCTTATTAAATGACTTTTAGCAAACTGCAGTCTGGACTTTATATTTCGTGCACTAACAAATGATTTGTTTTGAGCTGTTCTTTCATGAAAATCGGCATTACGGAAGATTCTTCAAGCTGTGGGATCGGTTTACACCGTATTTTGTTTTTGTTGTAAATATTTCTTTTAGATACTTTGAATTCATTTGTTGGTGTTCATAGTTCAAATATATGAATCTTTGAATGTGCATTTGAGTTTATTTGAAAATGTACATTTCCTTTTGAATAAAACATCAGGCGAAGTGGGCTGTGAGTCACTGTATATCAATCTATGGGTGGTCATACTCGTACATGATATATATGTATTTTATTCATATCGTAATCGTGTTGAAAACTCAATTTTAAATATGAGCCAATTCTAATTCAAACAAAAGAAAAATAACGAAATACTTTATGCTTAATAATTACTTTAAATTAAGTTACTAAAATATGGTTCTAAAAGTAATTGATACATTTTCTATGCAATTTATACTTATTCTTAGCGTATATGCTAAAAAAGGCGAGTCCCGATTGTTGTTGGAACAACTTCGAAAACGGCTAGCTTAATTAAAAAATAGCATTAAATATTTCTCAATATTTCTAAAGGATCTTAAAATTCTTCTTCTATGGGCAATACAAAAATATAAAAAAAAACAATAAAAATTATATTTTACACGCCAGACACACACTTGTGGGTGATTTTATTTCTGAAATTTGAAGCGATATGTGAAAGTTTCCTAAAATGGAAAATATGCAATTGAAAGAAAGGCTCGAGCTTTGCTAACCAACATGAAGCGGTAACTCGTAAACCCAACGAAAGTAATTAAAACGACGCAAATCAGGGCTTTAATGGCTTTTACCTCGAACGAGGTACGAAGTGCAGTTTTGGTGACGTATACTTAGATTCCTGTCTTTACGTTTCCTGATACTAATCTATAGTAAAATCTCAAATTCGCGCTCATCCAATAAAGATCGTAAAGCAGGTGAGTCTTCGAACATGGAAGCTGTGATAATTGCAGCATTGCTACTTTTTATGAAATCGCTCACGTTCTGCAATAATAGATGTGTTCAAGCGGCCAACGATCGGAATCCGGATAAAAGTTTTGCACTCAAAGGCAACACCAACGATGTGATGCTGATGAGATCTGGTTAAATTTATGATCCGTTCTGTTCGTCTTGTTTTTCGTTGTTAGTTTTGAAGTACAATCTCTTGTAATTGGTATAGGCGGTAAGCGAATATTCACAGAAACATAAAGTTATTTGAAGTAAATTGAAGAAGCTTTCATTTCGGACACCAATTACATATATGTTAAATGACATTCTTTGCAGAAAATTTGAGTGCTATGCCATTAGGCATAAACTATTACGGCAGTCGATTCTTCATTGCCGGAACGATCCAGATATACTTTCGCCCAAGGACTGTTTCCAGCAGCATTCCCGAAACAGTTATGGTGAATGTTTATGCTGCAACAGCAACAACGGCAAATTGATAACATTTGAGCTAATTAGCTCTTGAAGAACTATATTAGGCCAATTTCCAGTTAAAATATAGTTTTCTTGAAAAAGTGTAATATTTACAGCCTTTTTACTTTTTTTACTTTTATTAAAATGGTGGCATGAAAATCCACAAAACTCCAGGGTATTCATTCCACCGTCTATGAGATCAAACTGTATGTCTGTAGCTCCTTATTTACCTCCATAGTGTTATTTTTTGGATTGAGTTAAATTATTTTACCTTTAACTGATGGTTTGATGTTTCATTTAGTGCATTTCTTTTTCATTTATTAAATTAAATTTCTTTTGATTTTTTGTGTATTTTTGTCTTGTAAATTGGGGCGGATTTTAAATTCATTTTAATTTTCATTTCTTATGTTGTCGAATTTTTTAAATAATTTCAGTTTCTTTACATTCTTTTTATATTGATTTTTTTATGGCATCCGATAGGTCTATGCGACCTTCTTGTCGAGGAGCTATTTTGCGGGACTGATTACAGGCATTTCATCTTCTATTAATGTTCAATCTTTAATGCTTCAACACATGTTGTGAAGAATAAATCCACATATACTTATACATATTTATAATTACTAGGTTATTGTAACCAAAACATTTCAGTTCGGAACGTTCCCATGGGGATTGATCGGCATACTGAACTGGATAACCCAAGCAAACGCGCAAATGACAACGTCACGCGCTCTGTGTGTAAACTGCGAATTGACAAACTGAGTTATTGGGCCAAATTTCCATATTTCCAAACCAAATAACTTGCGGCAGCTGATCAGCGGAGGAAGGTGTTGCACTTATGCATGATTGTTTGTATGTGCAAATGTGTATAGTACATATGTATACTTATATATAAGCGAATAGGGATGCATTTAAAATAAGTTTGGGTTTAAAATGGTTTTGGGAATGCCAACACTTTATATTGGCATGTCAAATACTGCATTATATGTATCGTGTGTGTGTGTGTGTATTCATTTATGTATGTAAGAAAGAACCGTCATGAATTATTTTTCAGCACTTTAATAAAACTTGTCCCCGGCGCACGCATTGACATCACACAGCTTTGCTTCAAAACGCAGTCGCAGAAACAAACGCATCGCGTCTTTATCCTCGCAACGTGCATGACTCAACATTGTTTTTCTTTAATTTACCTTGTGCTTTTTTTAATGTAATCGAAAAATTTTGTGTAACAAATTCTATGCAATAAGAAAATAGTAAAAAATTTAATGGGGGAAATGTTGTGGTGAGAGATGTGGTGCTTTGAATTTTTGTGAGATGCAAAACTCAGTGAGGAGTCGAAATCTTCGATGTTCTAAAATTCATTTCCTGTAAACCTTTCAAAACTCAATTGTACTAAAAATACATTTGCGACTTCTCTCGCGCTGGGGCGACATCTTCTTCACGAATTAACCTACTACGTTGTCGCTAGCAAAGACAACAACCGCCCAGCGCACATTCTCTGCTTTTGGTTTTAAATTTACCGTTCGGCGGACAGCGAGCTTGATTGCTGTATAATTGTGAATGCCAATATAAATCTGGGTAGTTAAGTTGGTGTTTACCGGTGCAGCTACAACAATTTGAATAACCTAATTTGCCAAAAATACCTCCTTAGGCAAACTCGCGTTTTTGGATGTCTCAAAATTTTATGTTTGTGCTTGTAAATGCGTCAAAAATAATACAATTTTTCTATGAACTTTTTAAATTTTTAATTAAAACCGAGATGGAATTCGTTTGGTCGTTTAATAGAGAAATATTTTGTTAAAGTTGGATATGAATGACATTCAAAATTGTCTCATCTTTTCCCTACGAATTTTACAAGGTGGCAATGGCTAAAATAATGAATTCGCTCCACGTGCGGTAATATAAACCCAAAGTGGATGAAATTTGCATTTACAAACAATAACTGTCTACTGGGAAAATGGAAGGGAATGATCGGGTCAATGCCCTGGCCAAATCGGGACGCAAATCCTTTCTTTGTGGAATGGGGTGCCAGAATCATGCTTCGTTCATACAAGTGTAAAGCGAAATTCCACCCAAGGATAGATTGTAGACTGGTTGTTAGGCTACTATTGGAGCACTGCGGCAATGCCTAGCTCGTAACGAAGGCAAGGAACGTCTTATAGCGACTAAGTCGCCTTGGTTCTGCGTTCTTATCCTTTTAGGGATATTACCGTTCAGAGGATCAGCAATCTACTAAAGCTTACCAAAGAGCTTAGTAGCTTAGTTTGTTTTCACAAATAATGCGATGAGTTTTTCAAACGCTTTTAAAATTATCCCAATTTCATTAAAAGTATGAATTCAATAAAAATAACTAATTTTAGTCAAGATGAATATATTTCCGGGGTCAATTTTAGTATATCTATAAGTTGAAAAATGTTTCATTAATTTCGATTATTACTAGCAATGACTTATATAAAAATTAAATAAAAAGAAATAAAAAAAAAATACGTGTCTAACGGTTAGACGCGATAGAAGTGAAACCTTCCGTAAAACAAACTGAGAGAGAATGAGACGAAAGCAGCATTAGGAGCGGGATAATTATAGGTTCATTATAATATTGCTATAAAGTTCATATTTTATTTTCTTCATTTTATTATTATTCATCCTCAATGTTTTCAATTTCAACAAATGATACGAGTGGCTTATGATAGATAAAATATGATACAAATGCTTTGGTTTCGATGTTGTCAAAAAAAAAAATACCCAAACGGACCGAAGAAACAGACTTACAAATTTCTTCCATTTTCGTCTACTTGTATTCATATAAAAATTTATGTCTCTTCCCACCAAAGCTAAATGTATTTGTATATTTCTTCTTGTATTTATTCAAGGCCGAAATCCCGGCGGTACTGCAATACCGGGCCAACTAGGGATGATCGATGTTAGAAAAACATCGATGTTGACATCGATGTCATAATCGAAAGCCCAACATCGATGTTCGATATTTGTCGAAAACTAAACATCGATGTTGGCTAACATCGACGATTTTTGCATTAATAATCACATAAATAAAATTAAAAAAAAAAATATAAATTAAATTTTAAAGTAAACAGAAAAAAATAAAATATAGTTTAAACAAACTGAAAATGTATATATAAAACACAACTAAGATCAAAAAGATACACAACTAAAAATAACATAAATACAGATCAAATTATTACAAATTCCTATATTTTTTATCCACTGACTGAAGGAAAAGTAATTTTGATAGAGAATAACCTTTCAATCTATTTCTTTGCTGGTAAAGAGGAGAGCCAGCTTTTGAAAACAGTCTTTCGGATGGCGTTGATGTAGCGATAGTACTCAAATATTTCACTGCTTTTTTTTAAATTTCGGATAAGTGGAACCGATGGCATTATTCCAAACTTGGATAGGATCTTGTATGAGATCAGACACTGGATGAGATCAAATGAGTAAATTATGACAGCCAACGCACGCACAACATAAATATTTATCAACAAACAAAAAACGAAACGAACAGAAAAGAGGCTGTCTCTCTGTTTTCTGTTCTCTCTCAGAGAGCGTGAGCGCGAGCGAGACGACGAAGAACGTCAACGCAGGAAGGGAACAACCCTCATCGAACATCGATCTTCATCGAGCATCCCTAGGGCCAACCCGTGGCAGAGGTGGAGCAAGCCTTTAAAACACTCCGCCCATTTCCAAAAATCAGTTTAACATTTGTTGTCCTCCGACGGAGGATCTATCAGATGTTAAGCTGATACGAACAGATACCACACTACCTACTTCAATAGATTTTCTAATAAACCTTTTGAGAATTACACGCTCACAAAAATTATTTATATCAACATATAATATAACGCTTCGTAACTAAATAACTTTTAGGCCAGCGATGACAGCATGGCGCGGTAGCCGAGCGACTAGCAATGTGAGCTTCCGATCCAAAATCCTTGGTTCGAATCACAAGAAAAAATAAAAGTTATTTTTATTTAGTTCGTCGCTACGTTTATATCAACATATAATATAACGCTTCGTAGCCAAAAGGGTCGCTTTTTCGTTTCACTTTTCCTCAAATCACTCCCAACGATTCTAAAGAAGTTTTCACTTCAAAAACCCAAAACCTTTTCTGTTACCATTGTTTATGGATTACGAGGATTACGGACTGTGTTTAGATTATCTTTGGCGACACCTAATTAAAAAGTCTAACGGGGTCGAATCGCAGTTTCGATGCGGCCAAGTGATGTCGCCAAAGGCTACAAAAGTCGGTTATCATGGCCTTTACCGCCTATTGTTGGTGTTGTGTTGGAGTTAACACCACAAGTAAACAAGCAGTGTCATTATGGCATTACTCCAAAATTTGCACTAACTGTCTATCTGAAAAGTTGCTAAAAAACCAAAATAGAGCAGCGATATCTCTCTTCGTAACAGTCCTAAATGAGGAAAGATCAAACTGAGCACCGACAAAAAATGGCATAGAGTGGATCTTACATCACACCTCGAGGACTTGGACTTCTCCTTTCTCACAGATAAAAACCACTGTTGGAAGGCTACTTCGGATGTAGGTACAATAACCGCATGTCGTGTCACTATACGCTAATAATCGATTAACCATAGTCAGAGTAGCTTTCTCCCGTTTATGTTCAATATGGAGAATCCAGAACTCTAGAAAAAAGTGAGAAATTTTGGTGTTTACAATAATTCCACATTATTATACGACATCGGAATGTGGCAGAACAGAAAAAGATTTTCCTGCGCATGTATGCAAAATCTTAGAGACGTCCTCCAATCAGGAGAATAGAGCGACGGTGGATACGACACACGCTACGTAAGGAACCTAGTTGCAATACCTGATAGGGACTGAATGAAAAACACTGCCTTAAACTCAGTTGCGTAGAAATGCTTGATAGAGATCCCATGTTCCTAAAAAGACTCGTAAATGAACAAAAAATCCATAAAAATCAAAATGGGATTTACGACTAAAAATTAAGAAACCATTAAGATTTATTTCTGATTGAACTTCGCAAAGTAAATAGAAAGAAATAAATAAATAAAAAGAAAAAACTAATTAAAAATCTGGATGGGTTGTACTTCCAAAGGAATATTTAAAAAAGGAAATAAATAAATATCATAGAATTGCTGAATTTGAAGGAAAATCCGTGGAATTGAGTCGACATCCTTAAAGGATTGCACATTTTGACGCAGTCAATTGATCAACGAACTGTATTGCTCAACGGTTCGTAAAAGGGTAATTGGAGGGTAGTTGACCGTTTTAAATGTATCCGCGGATATGACTCCCACTGGTACGGTTGGGCACTAAACAATAATGATGCGGAAACGAAATATGCCACGCTTAGTTTTTATCGGTAGCTGTAGGTATTTGATTTGCACACACACGTATATGTACAGAGAAATCAAAAATCAGAAACTAATGCAAAACTCGAATAGGATAACTCTTCAAAGATTGTAATGTGGAGCAAAACCAGATTCCTTTAAAGTTCACATTTAACCATTCAAATTTCCATGTCAACAACTTAAATTTTACTCCCTGGAGTAGCTCCAACTCCCACTACGCACGAGTACTACACCTACAACTGCCGCTTACAGATTTCACAGTGGCAATGTGTGACTTACTTTTTTCGTTTTTGAATGGGCAACATTGTTCTAACATTTAAATTTGCATAATCGAAATCAAAAACATCAGTTTTCAGTGCTGTGCGGCATCCACCAAAAGTACTAAAGCAGCAAAAGCATAATTGTGACCTCAACTCGCTTGGCCGCTTCCCCCATTTGAATAGCTTCCAGCCAGTGTCAAGTTTAAAGTTGCTGCAACGCCCATCAATATGCCATAAACTCAAACAATGACGCACTTAACCTCTTCAAAGCCGCGAAATACCACTTCAACCCCACTCGCACCACACCATCCCACGGCCCCCCACCCTTCCTGTGCTTCATGTCGTCAGTTCGCCACTAGCGCAAATGTCTGTTCAACGCAAATGAAATTATGTAAATTTTTTTCAAATACAACAACAACAACAGCTACCACAACTGGTGGGAGTTAATCTGAAATATTGTATAAGTAAGCATATTATTATAATTGCTGGCGGCTGGTGCTAAAATCGAATTTGTTGTCAACACAATGCTCCTACATCAATGCGACTGCCGCAGGAGCAACTACAAATTGGTACGACGACGCCTTCTCTGTCACAGCGCACAGGCTCATCATCGTTGACGTTTTGAAAAATTATGCAACCATTGTTCATACTCATTTCCGTTACATTTCCAACAAGTTGTGGTGGTGGCAGAAACGGCAACTAGACCCGGAACACGAGACACTCACTTGGGCTGCAGGCCACGCTGACAATAAGGCAACAAGGCAGTGCGGAACTTCGGCAGAGAACGGCACACGTCAATCTTCAAGAAAGCTGCACCGCCTACGCTCCTCTCGCTCCACTCGCTCCGTGGCTTCCGTTCGTCTTCATAATGATATACTGAAATAATAAGCAAATAATATTAAATCATAACAACGAAACGCTTAGAAGCCGCCAAGAAAAATACACACACACGCACACCTTTGTGTAAGTGCGCTGTTTTGAAAACACTTTTCAATTAAATTTCATCCAAGGCGCTTAACTAAAATGATTCACACAGTTTCACCTTGTTGAAGGTTGAAGCGAAATTAAGTAAAGAAATCATTAACTGGAGTGGGGAGTAGCTTGTGTTTTGTCAAAACAACTAAAATTGACTTACTGTTTTCTATCTGTCAAATATTGAATAACTGGACCTTAATGCGATATTTAAACTATCAATCCCTCAAGGTATTTTTGTAGAAATTGCATGAAAATAATTTCTTTTGAACGTGGCAAGAGCGTCAGAATTACGTAATAAACTGGTATATAAAGGGTCTTTTAATAGTGAAGCCCAAATGTCAGTAGTGAATAATTCCTAGACGGTACCTTTTTATGCCATCTTTGACATTCGTAAAGATATTTGTAAACTTATTATGAAAATTGTCAATATTTGAGAACAACGTATTGCAAAATTCCTGATTTTTTGGTGAACAAATTTCACAAAACTGATTTTGTCGAGGAGAGAAAAAGGGCTGGCAGCTCATGGTGGACATATATGTAGATGCTGCCATTTTTGACATAAAATATTAAGAGCAGTGTTTGAATAAAAATGGTGGGACCTGAAAGAATATACATTTTTACATATTTTAAAACAACATCAAGGCGCGTCAACTCTTTACACCATTGAGGGTTGTTTTGGCATAGCGTCTCCTCCAATTTTTGTTGTGCGTGTCGATTCTTTCTCACAACTAACTATGGAAAGGCTTATTAATATTATTTATTGAACAAGATAATACAATTACGCCTACAAAAAATGTGGTGAGATCAAGCGGCTAATGCCATCAGGAGTTATTAGGGTGTGCGGTGGCATAAAAGTTTATTTCAATAAGTATTACAAATAATACTAGTGTAGATTTTATTTTGTTTTTTTTTTTTATATTATTACCTCTAAATGTAGACCGTTAAGTCAGGTACAGTCTTGGAATCTGGCCTCCTCACTTCGTGCCACTTACTGGAGAAGTGATGTCGGGATGCCATTAACCTCGCGAGCGATATTTTTATTTAGTGTTGAGATGGTCGTTGGGTTTGTTTCATAGACTTTACTTTTGAGGTACCTATCCAGAAACAAGTCCATAGGAGCAAGATCGGACGATCTGAGTGGCCACTATATGCCACCGAAACGGCCTTGTTTGTTTGTTAGGGAAGAAATTACGCAGTATTGCCTTGGTCTCTTTGGCCGTGTGCGGCGTGGTGCCATCTTGCTGAAGCCATGTGCACGGAAAACTAATACACGGATGAATGTTGTCTCATTATTGGTAGAAAATAATTGTTCTGCATGTGCCGATGACTGACACCGTCCACAGAAATTGCTTGCGCTCGACGATTTTCAAAAAAATATTGAAAAAAATATGGGTGAATTATTCCACTGCTTAACAATGCACACCAAACTTTCATTTTTGGGCTGGGAAGTAGCTTTTGATATATTAATAGTTGGTTCTCTCCTTTAGGTGACCAATAACGGCAATTTTGCTTATTTGCATTTCCGTTTTTCCAAATGAAAATGGTTTTCACCACTCCGAATGATAGTGTTTACCGTACGAAATTGCTCCAGCATTATCCCGCAGAAATTCTTACGCAAATATTAATCGTTAGACTTAAGCCCGTGGACGATTTGGATTTTGAAGGGGTTAAATCTAAGATCCTTCCGCAATATCTCATGTTTCACAATAGCAATTGGACAATTGGAAGTCCCAGCGCAGTCGTTCTCTTCCGCACGGTTTGAAAACAATTTTTGACCTTACCTCGGACTTCATATTGCAAATTATTTTATATCTACCAAAGATTTAATCCTCTCGGAACTTTCTCAAAATGTCCTTCGAAGCCATCACTATAAAAATAAGGAATTTCTTTAAATTATCGTCAATAGTTGAGGTACTATCGGGAAAGGTGTTTGAAAGCCAATTTTATGTTTTGAAAATCTATCTTTTAGATTGCGGAACTATAAATACTCTTCAACCAGAGTAAAGAGCGTCTGAGAAATGAAAACATTACATCGCCCTTACACTTCGTTATCGTTGGTGTTAAAATACAAAGGCAAACGACACAATTTGCAGTTTCATATAGGTTGGATGATCATTTTTGATTAGTGATTGTACTTTTTGATGCTTTTGCCATGCCAAAAGTGTTGAAAAGCGGTGCCCTTCATTGATATCAAAAATTTTGGAGGGGGTGTGAGCTCCAAAACGACCACCGCTTTGGTTACGCCCTTGCTACATACATATGCATGATAAGTATATTGGGCAAAGATACATGCATTGATACAGGCTTCATTGGAACATCTGAGTAATATTTTTTGAAATTGTAACTATTCCGATGTATTTACAAATAAGCTCATATATAATTGAAACTCCACGCTTTTGAGTCGTTTTCTCGTTTCCATTATTTTTGGAATGTACTTCGCAATACGGATTCTCTCATCTACAGCTGCCTACTCCAGAGCTTCACGAGTGAGTATTCAGGGCAAGAAGAATAGGGAAATTGATTTATTACTGCGAATTCAAGCTGGTGGCCAAAAATTGTATCACTTCTAACAGGGTTTTGTACACTTTTCGCTCGCCATTCCAATCAGTCTCAGCCTCCACCACCGCACAGTACTCGTCGCACATCGCATCGGTCCCACATCGAGTCAATTATTCAATCGATTATTGTTGGCAATCATACAAATCGACGATTTATGTCGCCACCAATCGTCAATAAATCTTCTGTGTGCCACCGTCAACCATCCGCCAATTTTTTAAAACGAAAACATATGTTTTACAGACCCAACGACATCGCAGAACATCGCACAACTACACAACCGCACTCGAAACTGAGCCCCAACGCCAAAACAACGAGTTCTTGAGCATTAGATACGGGGTGGTTGGCCATATGATGATGAAGGGGTTAAAGCACATGTGTGCCGACAGTATGAGTAGCTACTGTTGCTGGTATGCGCGGCGAGTGGGTGAACAGGAATGTATGCACATGTTTGGGTGTGTATGGTAATGGCAACATTTTACCACACAGCAGCAGGGGTCGCTGTGGAACTCGTCGCTGGATGGGCTTAGAAATTCTTAGTATTCCAAATAATTTGCAATAATCGAATCAATTGAAAGTGAAAGCTGGAGCAAATTGAATTATCTGCCCGTTCAGGCCTTGGAGCAATTGTTATTCAAGCACTGATTGCGAACAAATTATGCAAAACAACCAGCAGCGAAAAACTAGATGCTGGCACTCTCAAGGGCTGAAACAATAAAACACGCTAATCTTGATGGAATCCAATTAAATATTTGTATTATAATTATGCATACGAGTATGTATGTATGCGTAAATGCATATTTGTCTGCGCGCCTATCGGCAAACAAGGACAAGCCTTCGAAGAGTTTCACTAAAACACTTAGGCGAGGAGGCTGATACGCAAAAAGATAGTAGCAAATTTACTACAGAACATTAAAAGTCATATATGCGCATTTAGAAGCCACAGCGCGCATTCTGGAAATTTTCACGCTCTCTTCTTTCTAATATTCGTAAATACTACATCCTCTGTTGGATGTTTGGCCGAGGTGAAATTCCGATTTGTGGTTGCTCCATAAATGGAGGAGGTTACAGTTTTATGCCGGCTCCGAATGGCAAATGATGGGGCGACCACTATTACAAACTTTTTTTCTCTACTTTTGGTGTTTCTCGCTCACACTACTTTCGAACCCAGGCACTGAAGAAAGGTCACGCACTACCGCATATCACTACGGTGCCCACCGTATATAACGGATGTTTTTCTAGCTTTATGAGAACAATCGATATCGATAGGTATGATTTGGCAGCTGAGAATGTTGGCATTTCTGTTCAGGAAGGTTTGTATCAGAGGCTTGAGGCTCAAGCTCATCCTGGCCGGCGTCGATGCTAGATCTTGCGTTTGGCAAGAATAAAGATCGACAACAGACGCTGCTTGAAAGCATCCTACAGGAAGGACAGCTTTGAGTCTGGGTCAAAACAGGTCTTAATCTTCGCTCTCCCGCGATTCAAAGAGAACAAATTACGCGCGCATAACAATCGGGACGAAGATCAAGTCGCTTGTTACATTTAAAATGTGGAATCTAAAGGTTTCTCAAATTAATCTTTAGCATTCGCAGTTGCGAACGGACAACCTTTCCATCTTCTTGAAATAGGGAGATGTCAATATCAGGCTCGTTCGCTAGGTCTGGTGGCAAAAAACCGCGGAAATAATACATATCCTGAAGATCTACCATGTTTTCTATTATTGGCAGTTATAGCTTAAGGACCTCGACCCTAGCCGAGTAATGGCATGTTTCATTCAAAGTAAAAACCCAACTTGATTTTCTCGGCTGATGATTCTATAGCTGAACAGTATTTTCAAATCATGCTTAGTAGATGTAGATTACATTACAAAAATACTTAAAAAAATTATAATAAATAATTGGCGCGTATACTTCTGTTACGTGCTTGGCCTCCTATTTGTGGCGGGAGTCTTGATGTTGCTCCACAAATGGAGGGACCTACAGCTTTAAGCCGACTCCGAACGGAAAATGGTTTTTTATGAGGAGTCTTTAGAAAAAACTTTTTTTATTATTAGTGATGTTCATGCACAGAGATTCGAACTTACGCACTCCCGAATGGTAGTCACGCGCCAACACTCAGACAGCCAAAATATCATCCAATAGCCATTTGACTCCAGATGAAGATATACTTTTCAAAATTTGTGTCCGCCTAAAGTCAATCAAGTTTCATAGAAATTGTATTGCCGTATTATTGCCGTATTATAAAGGGCGGCCGCCATAGCCGAATGGGTTGGTGCGTGACTACCATTCGGAATTCACAGAGAGAACGTAGGTTCAAATAACGGTGAAACACCAAAATTAAAGAAAAACTTTTTTCTAATAGCGGTCGCCCCTCGGCAGGCAATGGCAAATCTCCGAGTGTATTTCTGCCGTGAAAAAGCTCCTCATAAAAATATCTGCCATTCTGAGTCGGCTTAAAACTGTAAGTCCCTCCATTTGTGGAGCAACATCAAGACGCACACCACAAATAGGAGGAGGAGCTCAGCCAAACACCCAAAAAGGGTGTACGCGCCAATTATATATACATATATATATATTATAGGCGAGTATTTTAACCCCGACTACCCCCACTCACCACTTTTTATATTTCACTCATTCTCGCATTTCACAAACACTTGTTAAAGTTTAAATTCCAAGTTCGTCTGAAATTTACAGACGATTAATCTAACAGAGTCAATTGTTCTTTCAATGTGCAGCTAATTAAAAGTTCCCTTTTCACATTTTCGTTTTTCTAATTTATTATACTCCAATTTTAGTTTAAAAACGCCAAGGAATGCCAAAAAAAAACAGTCAAAATGTCAAAAAATGAGAAAAAAATTTAATACGCACGGAATAGAGCAGAAAACATCCCTATTGACTTACGTTTTACATCTGTTTTCTCTTGTCGTTTTTTTGTCCACAGCTAAGAAATGCAAATTTCCGTGAAATTGTGAAAATGGAGAAAATTCGTTGGGAAAAGAAAGCAAATTAACAAACATAAAAATAATGTTTACACCCAACAATCCAACAATCCAGCAATTGTAGCAATATGAGGCATGAAAGGAACGACGCACCAAAGTGTACCTGTGCCACCTTAAAGTGTGCGAACAAAAGAATTACACATAAACAAATTTAAATTGTACAGTAACAGGCGCGAGCGTTGTATGCCAACAGGGGCGTCAAGAGCCTTTTTTTGTGGAAATGTGCCGCCTAATAAAATTGCTGAAATTTGCATACGAAAGTCGTAAAAATTAGTTGCGTATTCCCATTTTTTCTTTGCTACGCGCCAAGGCTGGGGAAATAGAAGGAGGGCAGTTGTTTCGTTGCTGGAGGAGAACGGGTTGGCGTGCATACCACATACATGTGCACATTTACATACATATTTTAACCCTTGCAAGACTGTGGCACAGACTCTATGCGCACTTGATGCATCGCTTTCGTAGTGGTATTTGCCTGCAGTTGCATTATTATCTCGAACGGCCCACGCGTGTGCGTCATATAAAAGCGTTTGTTGCTCGAGAGAGAGCAAACTTCTCAATTGCCCATTGAGCCCAAAGTTATTCTTGGTTTGTTCCAAAGATTTGCGGTGTTGGTGTACAAAGCCTTCCATAACTTTCCCCACTTGTGTAAACTGCCGTTCTAACCAAGCGCATTACAAAGGCATGGCCACCGCGCTCGACAGGAAGGGTGTGACGAGTAAACACTTCTATACCCATACGTACAGGTCTGTATATATACGTAAATATGTTTGTATTGCACTTTCGTACTATTGTCCCACCAGCTCTATCTCCATTGCATATCTTCTTCAGTGGATAACCGCTTACATGCAATCAGCATAATTTTCTCTTCTTCAAAAGCCTGCTAGCATCCTCAAAGCTATTCTCGTTGACACTCTATAAAAACATTTAGATATCCAACTAAATCTCATCAATGCCAAATGAAATTCAATTTTGCCCATTAACCGCAGAAATGATGATTTTATGCATCTGTAATGCAATTTGGTCCCATAAAAATGGTCATGGAGTTGCTGGTTGGTATGCGAAAACGCATCGGAAATTGAGCCAAAAGCAATACGAGGGCGGCATTAGGTGATAAAAATCTCAAATAATATAATACAAACGGTGCCAGCGCAGTCGTGGTGACACAGGTGCTGACTGGAACCATAAGAGAAGAAAGTAAACGGCCAAATCGCTAAGGAACTGAGAGTGCATGCAGACAATATTTTCGTCCAGTGCTTATATAAGTACAGATATGCATACATATACACTTAAAAAGCAGCATGAGAATCGTTTACCAGGACCGTCTAACTGCATGTGGTCATTGAAATTGCCAAAAACGCATTGGCATACACTTGGCAGCCAGCACAGACCCCCTCAACCTCCACTATGAATAGTTTATATCTGAACGAGTACACCATATATATACATACATAAGGGTACATACATGTATAATAGATGTATATATTTATATTTGTGTGCATTATCCCATTTAAGCATTTGTACATGCCTGTATGTATGTATATGGATGTGTATATTAGATGTATCTTATGAGAAAACTACTCCTTGAGACATTACTCGCACATTAATGGAATACTAAAGGTTTCATTGCACGACGTCTTAGCAATTATTATTAAATTCTTTATTGTGGCTAATAAAAATGAGGACATGTCGAGTCTTTGCACAAACGCGTAAAGCTATGCATGCAAACATACATACATACATATGTAAGTAGAACTGAAATTTCCATAAACGAGCTCCCAAATTACACATAAGTTTAAAACTTGATAAGATCTTTGTAGCTCTCATGAAAATGCTAAAGACTTATGTATGTAAGTGAATAAAGTAATAACCAACGCAAGGATATTCCCATTCATATAACCTGCTCAAAGATAAGAGCATTTGATTCACAGACAAAATTATTAAAATAATTCAAGTCATTATTACCCAGCGTCTGCCAAGCATGTGTGCTGATTCGGGCGAAGAAAGTTTCATTCACAATCACCCTCATGTGAGTTCCTCGGTGTGCCATAACTACGATGTCGCATACAACCGCTCTACGTATTGTTGGAGGACATATAACTTGCATGCAGATTAGCATCGCGTTTGTCGTTGGCTTTGTGTCCCGAATAATTAGTAATTTTATTACACGAGTGCATATCAGTCGCCTTTACACTTTCAAATTGGATACAAATGGGTACTCGCACGACAATGGTGGTTCGGTTAATTACTGGCAGCACTCCATACTCCAGCCAGCGAGCCAGCCAAGGTGTCCCATTTGAGGCTATGCAGGGATTTGCATGCAACAAACGAGCCCACACATATGCACTTACACACGTTCACACGTGAGTTCTGGATGGCAAATGTGTACCGTGCAAAATGAGTTTATTGTAATTTTGTTAAAATATGACATATTTTATTGCTCAAAACACTTTATCTGCGGGCAAGATTTGCAGTTGTGTTAAGGCAACAATGCCGTGTGCGCATATTAAAATCAGGATAATGAAATGAAATTAGTCTCATTTGAATTTATTCGACAATTAGCTCACGCAGGGAGTGAACGTTTTAATTTGAATTGTTGGATATCGAGATACATTTTACACAGGCTTTTTCTCTCTGTGCGTGAAAATAATCATTGCCGCCAGTTGGCAGGAGACAAATGCGCTTAACCGACAACCAATTTCCTGCACATTTTGTAAAAATTTTTTACTGATTTTTCTTAAATTACTCCGTTGCTAAAAACAAGTAGGGCCGCCACAGCCGAGTGTATCATTCGCCCCTCCAAATGCAGGGGAAAACCTCCGGTGCGTTAAAAACACTTGTCGCATATTGAAAAACGACTATCAGCATCGTTCCAGCTGAATTGGTAGGGTATCTGATTTTCTTGCTCTTGAATCATTAAAACCCCTCTCAATCAGGTGGGCATGGATTACTGTGCAACTTCCATTGAATTCAAAAGGCCTTCTTGTCTCGTGCTTTCTTTTGGTTGCCCAGGTCGTTGTTCATCTCTTACACAAAGTCCCCACTTTTGTTTAAATGAAAATAGTGAACTAAAAGTTCCCATTGGCATTAAAAAATCGTAAAAAATGTGTGTTTGCACATCATCCTTCACGGCAGATTTCAAGTTGCCGACTCAATACAATCACAAAAACTTCTCAAGGAAAACTAATCATTAACAAAAATGCAAAAGCTAATTACCCATTTGGATAGCTTTAACGCCTGGTAAAGCATCATATGACTTATGCGGGTGCCTATGTAGTAGCGTAGTGCATAATATGGTATGACATGTGTACTCGTATGTACGTTTGTATTAGTAAATATATTTACACATTAATGAATATGTAAGTATTTCCCATTTGCTCGACTCAAAAAGTTAATGAAACCGTTTAATTAATCGACAGTTGTGATTGTGTGCGTTAAGCTCGTCGCATTAATGCGGTTAAAACAACTTATTCAAAAGTTTTGATTACCTTTACCACGTACTTAAAATACTTTTGTAATTACTTTGTTAACTACTTTGCCAACAAACACACAAAAAGTGACAAAAAAGACACAAATGCGTTTATTGTTATTGTTACTTGATGCTATAAAATTTTTACATAAAACTCGTATCAGTCACTGTATCTATTTGGTTCTCTTACTGCCGTTGCTGCAGTTGTATTTGTAGCTGATACTGATGTCATTGTTGCTGCTTACCGATGCTTCAGTCGTTAAAGTTACAGTGGAACAAATGATTTCTCATTTCAGATAAGGTGCCTTGCTTCTGTTCACGGTAAACGCGAGTCGTCAGTAAGCAGTTGATGCCATTTAAATTTATCTGTAACTTTTTACTTTTTACGAAACTATTCGGGCTCTGTGTGTTTTTCATTGACACTCGCTCGGGCATTTCAGGTCGGTTTGCATTGCTTGTCCAGTCGCCGCAAGACTTGACGACTTGTAACACTACGCAATGAGTAATTTAAAGCAGGTCAATGTTTGGATCGGACACAAAGATACTCACTCGCATAGCCACACATACCCATACACGCGAACGACAAATGCATATGTGTAAATATGTATATATGTATATGTACCTAATATATATATTTAGGTACAAATAATCCCCGAGTTTGAGCGCGGGCACAAATCGGTTATCAACATACACAAATCTCTGATTTAATTTGTATTTAAAGAAAACCAAAAAACAAAAAAAATCTAGCACTTACAGATATTCGCTTCTACTGCGGCCGGTTGAATTTATTTCGTTTAATTTTACCATCTAATTCTTTGGTATTTTATCCAAAACAGTAGCACCAGCCATTTCGAAATGCTTCACATAATTCTGGGCTAGTTTTACATTCATATGTATCGAATTGCACACCTATTTATTACATACTTTCATATGTACAATAGGTAGGTATGTATGTATGCTCAATAAAGCATTCTTCAGTGGCGAGGAGTAGATATTGAGACGAAGGATTGGATGAAAGGATTAAAAACATATACATATACATATTCCTATGTTTGTACAAAGATATACAAGAACTTTGAGATACTCAAAGTTAAGCACGAAAACAATTAGGTAGATTTGTGTCACCACAAGGAATATCTATGTATATGTATTTTCTCTTCTTTGATTACATAACTTTTTTACGCGGTCTTGTTTTACACGATTCTGAAACAACTCGGTTTGCCAATAAGTTTTTATACGAAAATTTCGTTCTGGCACAAGTGTCTAAAAAAATAATAACAAAAAAAAAATGTACTCTAAACAAACATAGTTCCTAAAATAATGCTTCATGACGTCAAGATGTTTCTTGTGATATATAAATATGTATTTACATATATCCTGGAAAGGATGCAATTGATTCACTTTAGAACTAACCAAGGCCAACTGAAATAACATTTTCTTTCTCACGATTCTGACTTGGAGCGGGCATTAAAATCTAAACGCAACCTTAGGATTTGTGTATAAAAAGAACTGTGTAAGCAACTTGGGAAACCAGTCGTTAATAATGGACTTTGATATGGTGGAAGTACTTGAGGTCAATAAACTTTGGAACTAAAACATCGATATGACACTTTCAGTCCGACTGTAAATGTCGAAGATAATAGAAAATTATAAAACTTGAGGCTTCCCTACTTTCGTCAAAAAATTGTTTTTGTTTTTTAAATTACGTTCTAAAAGTATCATATTTTAGACGCGGGGGTGTACGGTGTGTATTTTGTTTTCATGTAACATGATACAGAGTAGGGTACGTACGAGCCGGTACATATCAAAACTGCCCAAGTCCACAGACGAAATTTTCACAGATTTTTGATGCATTACGCGCTGGCCCAACAAATAAATAGTTTTTAATGTCGACATGATAAGAAAACGTATTTAAGATTAACAGTTTATTCAAAGGTGACAAAGACCTACCGAAAGTGTGAATCAAAATTTCCTAAACCCATTAAAAAGCGATTATATAAAAATATTGCCATGGAATAAGGCAAAAAAAGCGAAGATCAGAAGATGCAAAAAAGAAGAAAAATAAATTCCAAGTAACTATTTTTACATTTATTCCCAATGTTGTGAAGACAGCAACAAAGTTCGCCACTCATGTTGTTTTTGGCTTTGCACAAGGCCGTAATGAGAATATACCTAAAACTTATAGCCCACATTTTTTTATAATATTATAAAATCTTTTCTTTCAGGGCCCCAAATAGTCGTATGGCCAATAAGGCTCTGTCAAGTCCGCTACCTTTCCGCTAATCCTATGCTTTTCAAAACTGCTCAAGTCCATAGTAAAAACCGCTTTATTTTAAATATGGCTTAATTTTTCATTATTTCAATTTTTTTTTTGTAAAATGCTTCCAAGATCTATTTTGTAAGCATTTCGGCAATTTTCGGCTATTTGAAATAGGCAGCAAGAAAGAAAGAACCAGAATTTCTCAAAATTTTCTTATGTTGAGCTCAGGCTGACTCTTAAGTTTTATTTTGTATTTTAATATGTAAACTACTTATTGGGTGCGCAACTAAGTTCTCGCTGTTTTTTTTATGAAAACACAGCTTTATTCTGAAAAAATGGTTCCAAGTGAATCATTGAAAGTATTGCCCATTACTGGCTACTACTTTTTCCCATCTTTCCGGTAGATCTCGGATGCCGTCGCGGTAAAACTGTTGAACTTTTGAGGTTATCCACGGATCAAGCCATTTTTTGATGTCTTCATATGAATGGAACTGCTGGTCAGCTAGACCATGTGCCATCGATCGGAACAGGTGATTATCGGACGGCGCAGGATTTTCCATTTCATTGTTTCCAGGTAGGTTTTAACGGGTTTGGCAACGTGAGGCCGAGCGTTGTTATGCTGTAGAATCACTTTTTCATGCCTATCCGCGAATTGCGGCCTCTTCTCGCGCAGTTCTCGGCTCAATCGCATCAATTGAAGTCGATACCGATCCCCAGTGATGTTTTCGCTTTGTTTTAACAGTTCATAATAAATAACACGAATTTGGTCCCACCAAATACATAGCGTAACCTTCGCAGAGTGAATATTCGGCCGAGGGGACGACGTAGAAGCATAACCGGGCAGCCCCCATGACTTTCTTTTCTTTGGATTGCTGTAATGAACCCATTTTTCATCACCCGTCACGATGCGATGAAGAAACCCCTTCCTTTTTTGCCGCTGGAGCAGTTGTTCACAGGCGAAAAAACGACGTTCAAGTTTAACTCATAAGGAACCCAAGTTCCCTGTTTCTGAATCAGTCCCAAAGCATGCAATCGGAAATGGATTGGCGGGTAACACCTAATACTGAAGCAAGCTCTTCTTGCGTTTGGCAGCGCCTTCGGAGATTTTTGGCCTTCCTTCACGCGGACGATCGTCAACATTAAAATCACCGTTTTTGAAGCGACGGAAAAAATTTCGGCACGTTGTTTCATTTAAAGCAGCATCTCCATAAACTTTTTGTAGTTCCCGATGCCCTTCAGCCGCCGTTTATTCGAATGAAAGAGGAAAATCAACACTTCCTGCAAATGGCGATTATTCGGCACAAAATCAGACGAAGCAGTTTCTTTACCATATGTCTAAGCTTTGTTTATGACGTATAGGTTATGTTAGAATCGACTAGCACACACTGTTGGCGGCATCTATTTACAAACAGCGGGAACTTAGTTGCGCACCTAATAGTTTTTTCAAATTGCAGAAAATTAGCTATTCTCCTAAAAAATTTAACTAGAAAGCATATGACTAGGAACTGAAGTAAGTCATTCTGATATGGACAAAACGGCTGGTCTCTTAACGGAGCGTCCTAGGAAATCGCTCAATCCAGTTGCTTCAACTCGCCCTACGAATTTTTGCGTTTCTCACCACATGTTCGAATTTAGTTAAATAAAGTCTTGCGAGTTTTTGATTTGGAAAAATATATCTTGCAATGAGTTTTTTCAAAGCCCTAACCAAGAAGAATAAGTACCAAGTACCAGGGGATTTGAAATGTAGCTGGACCATAAAACTAGAGAAATTCTGAATGAATTCATGTAATAAGGAAAAAATCGGTCAATTTTTCTGGACTCAACTCAGGCTGTAGTGGATATTTTTTTCAGCTTGGCAAAATATCTAAAACAAATTTTACATAAAAGAGTGCGACTCAGGCTAAAAGTAAGAGTATATTTACTATAGCACACAAGTGTTTCTTCAAATACCAATTAAAACATATTAATTAGTTAGAGGCATTTAAAGCGAGCATTTTTATAGAAAACAAACCTTTGAAAAAGTCAACATTGTGATACAATTGTTTAATAAAAAAGTTACGAATATTACAAAACTTTGTCCGAGTAACTTTGTTTGTTCCCGAAACCTGAATTGTTTCTCCCATGAACTTATTTGAGTACTATCTCATTTTAGTACTATAGCGGCCAAAGGTTTTTCAGTTTTTGAAGTCCCTTCAGCACAAATTTTTTACATATCCGTAACATCTGTGAACATTTCCCAACTCAAATTGAGCCAAGTCATCTTACCGAAATTTAAACTCCAAAGATGATTTTAAAGTCGTGCTTTTAAACTTATCACTTCAAAAACCAAAATCCATACGATTATTGGCATTATTTAGGAGGTGAAGTCAGCGTGAAGAACAGTTATGATCTGTTTCGGATAGTAGGTGGATCAAATTCATTCAAGCAAACACGACCCGTTTACGCCCAAATCCAAAATCTGTCAGAATAAATTGAACTGTGCGGTATTTAATCGGGTGTAGTGCATAGCAGCAACAACAATAAAAACGACAATGAAAGCCATAAGAAGTACATACGTATGTACATCCATATACACCAATGCAGTTGATTGTAATGCCTGAGCAGTCAATTGAACTAATTCACTCACCATGGCGAGCATACATTTTAATAGTTGATTGCAATCACAACGACGTACATATCTACATGAGCAAAGATGCATCAATACATACACATAAGTGGGCATATGCATGTACATGTGGCCGGCAGAGACTGAAGAAAGCTAAGTGTAAGTTTGCGAATCGATGGGTAGGTATTCGTATCCATCTTAATCAGCATCGAGGAATCTAATTCAGCTGACGAAGCAACGAAATGTTAAGCGGTGGTCAAAGGACATTCAATGGTCAAATGGCAGGAAGTTCGTTATCGCAATCACCCCTTGCCGTCTGCTGCTTTACTGCTGGCCCGTGCTACCACCGGCGCCTGTTGCTGATTAAAATGTCATGCGTTGCAGCGGCGAAAGTGGCGAAAGAATTTGGGAAATTAAGCGGCCGACAACGGATGAAAAGAAAATAAAAGTTCTGCGTTGAAGACACATTGAAACGCGCGTTGAATAATGCATGAATTGCTTCAGCGGGTCTCTTGAAATCCTTTAATCGATAGTGGTGGTGCAGTTAATAGACTGAATACATACATACATGCATATATCTATGTATATACATGTGCACATTTACATACCTATGTACTAATATACGCATATACATTAATTCCTAAAGGCACATTTTGATGAGCTGCAGAAGCAAGTGGTGGGGCTCTGCGCCAGTATATAACCATAATTGAGGTCAATCGAAGCTTTGGACAAGCGGTATGGCTAAAGGGGAAATCGTAAACGGTAATATTTATTTATTTGTGCCGCATTTAATTTCGCATGTTTACCTTGTCCACCAAACGCCTAGTCATAAAGACGAGCACACGCCTGTTGACAGCTATCAGCTTGGCCTGAGGGGGGAATAATTACCCTTACTGACGTGAAACGGCCACCACAAATGAAGCCTGTAAATGGAAACAATAATATACCATTTGTGCATACATATGAACATATATACGACTACAAATGCGGAAGTGGTTTACCAGTAAAAGTGAACGGCAACTGATTCCAAATGAGGTCCAATAGGCAAAGGAAATTGCTGGATTGAGCTAGCGGAGGAGGCTTTAAAAAGCAGTTTGTGCCGTAGAATCTTCTTAATGGGCAATTCTAATGAGTGAAAGAAAAAGTGCTGATTTAAGGCAAATAGACTCGCACACATGCACATATTTGTTATTATATGCGATAAATGTGTGTGAGTGTATACACTACTATGTGTACACACACATAAGAATATTTTTATGGATGGATCGGAGATTGTTGAACAACCGTTGCGACCGAAAATTCTTGCACTCTGCATCGCGCAATGTGTGAACAATTGCGATTTTATTCAAATAACGAGGACAAATTTAAAATTGCAAAAATAAATAAGTATCCGTGAAATTGGCTGCCTTCTCGTTTCCAATACCCCTCAACGAATATATGTATGCGCATACTTGTGAGAATGAGAATACGAGGCAACCGGCGCCCACTCCCTCCCCATAGCACCACCATTATTGCCTTTTGACAAATTTGCGTCGTTCAAAGCAGTCGCGATACATACTTACATTTGTAGTACATTCGAGTATATTTGAGCCCGTGTTTGGTATTGAATGCAACTTCAGCCCACCTTTGGAAGTACTGCAAAATTTGGTGACAGTTGTTGTCTATTGATGTACACCCGACAAATTTAACCACCATGACAACATTTAAGATTTGTAGAACATTAAACTTTTTAGTCTTCAAATATTTCACTTTACATAGATTGCAAACTACGCACCCATACACAATATTGTATGTAGTTGAATATACACACATACATTAATCGGCACGTATTTTTATTTCCATGCATGTGCATATAGGTATTTCAACCAAATGGTTTGGAGTTAAAAAATCTTCGCTCGTGTTCACTTTTTTGCGCTGAAAACTCCTGCACCTTTAGAACACAATGCAGACCAGTGCTGAACCTGCCATCATTGGGACGGTACTAGACCGCGTTCAATCTAGACACTCACGCATACATTAG
Source organism: Anastrepha obliqua (assembly GCF_027943255.1). Lineage (NCBI taxonomy): Eukaryota > Metazoa > Arthropoda > Insecta > Diptera > Tephritidae > Anastrepha > Anastrepha obliqua. Next base: position 1,092,627 of record NC_072894.1, read on the forward strand.
ACTTTGTAAAAACAAAACACAAAAAACAGATCGCACGCCCTAGCAATAGAGGAGGGGACGGCACATACGCATTTACAGATAGTCAGAAAATGTGTAGTGTCGTACTGGTATTAAACTGTTTCATTTCGAAGTTCATGCGCTGGATTTATTTGTATTTGTGTGCATTTGCATATTTTCTGGTATAAGAACTCTGATTATTATAGTACTTGGCAAGATGGGATATCTTTTGAAAGGTCCTATGGCATACCAATGATTTTTTGAAGCGTTCTTTGGAAGCACAAAATGGGAATTTTCATCTAATGATGAGCGGACCAATAGGCGATGAACTAATAAAGCGTACAGAAGAGCGTCGGAAATCCATCTGGTGCATCTTTAAAACTTTAAAATTGTTTCCCAAGTACCCCGAGATTTTGATGGCACCTTAGAGTTTTACAAAAAATTCTGCGAATATATTATTAAGAACTTAACTTGTGTAAATATGGTATACAAGTCAAACAGTTTCTTGTTTCCGTTTTTGTCGGCTCCGAGAAATCGCGACGTAAATCAAATTTTAGTCTTTCATAAGATTGCAAAGGCAAGGCTAATCAAAGTAATCTTTAATTCAATTGCATGCTGAAAAATGTATAGCACAAAAGGGACATAAACACATTGAAAGCATAAAAAGAATTAACAAAAGAATCATTTGACTACATTTCAAGCTTCAAAAATATGGGGAATGAAGTTCATTTCCTTACTCAAAAATCTATGATAAGCATAAAAACAAAAACTAAAAGAAATAAAAAATAATAATTTAGAAATATTTAAATTCAAGTATATTTCACTAGTCGCAATTATTACTCGACGTCAAGATTTCAGATATAAGCATTTTAATATAATCGTTTGGAGGACTTTGGACCGAAGTCTGACGAGCATTGGGATATCGCGGGGCAATTCTTCAGCGAAGAGAATTTGTTCTTGGCTTGCTGAAGGAGTATCAGAGATCAATACTTTTAAATAAATGAAATAATGAACGAATTCGTGAGATGGATATGAAATTTCCATAAACTTAAGCACCGGAATCCCGAATTACAGATGACATAAATGGAATCAGCAACGTTAATCAAGCGCTGAGATTACAAATATTTTCAAAAGCGGACGTAAATCGAGATATTACCGTATATCAGAAAAGAACTTCGTTTGAATGTATCGGATTTTATGAAATAAGTGTATAGACATATAAAAAATGGCCTAAATACATACATACTTGCAATCAATATGATTTGAAATTCCTCTTGCGCCATATGAAACCACCCTCATTTACTCTGTTATGTGACAGAAGTGCTCAATCTGATCGTAAGACTAAGAAAGATTGGCCACAGCCTTTCATAAGTCCCGGGATGCTGAATGTAAAGACGAGTGCTAAATCAGGTTGAATGAAATCGCACGTCAAAATCTTAATAAAATAAAAATCTTAAAAAATATTTCAAGCCCGTTACAAAAATGTTTTGCAAATTTGTGTTCTAAAAAGGTAAAGGCTGGTATTCTCGAGGTGCCCAAGTCCAGCATCCTGTTTTACCCCACATCTACACCTTCTTAACATCTACCGAATGACATTTTCAAAATGCCATCAAGCAAATCGGATCGTTGTATTCGTGCGTGCAAATGGCGCGGTAAAATGAAAATTGAGTTGTCAAACTACGAAATCACATTTGACGTTAAAATAGTGATGGCAAGATTTCGGTAAGGTACAGATAGATATGATTTAGCAGTGAAATTCGCGGTCTCCACCTGACATTTCTGTTGACAGAACAGAGGTTTTTTAAAATGATCGATAGAAGATGGAGATGTGAGTTTAGCCCCCACATGGTGCATCAAAATGTACGCAGAGCTGCGATTGTACCTGCATACAAAGAAGTACCACCACCCCTCATAACGCACCGTTTTACCTATTATTTTACTTTTATTTTTATATTCTGTAAAAATTATGTCTGAAACTGCATAAGGTCAGTTAAATTCTTCCACTGATGTGATTAAAGGCAATAAGGCCATATTTTTCGTCATGATATTTAAGTGATTTATGGGGCAGGAAAAAAGGAGGTATTACTTAATTGAGAAAACAATGAGTAATGGGCCAACAAATGTGCTTCTTATTCCACACAAACACCCTTACCCGATTCTTATTAATATTTGCACAATTCATCGGATACAAATGACTCGTGTGCACTACCAAAACACATTCGAATGTATGCAGGCATGCTCGTGCAGACAGGCACCATAACACTACTACACTACTTCGATACTCATGACCATACATACATATATACACAAGTATGTCCCCAGTAAAGGATTTCTTAAAGACAAGAACTCATTCAAGGGGCGCAGCAATCCAAACAAGTGCCAGAAAAGGGGGAGGAGTGAGCTGAGAAGTCCCAATACTTTATTAGTTGCAATGAAACAACTTGGTACGCCACATCTGGGAATATGGATATGCTGAGAATGAGTAGAACAGTGGATAATCGGAAACACTGGATTGTGCACAGAGCGATTGGATGTATTGTAATATTAATTTATTGTCTCTACTCCCTACGCCAGCCGGTGGACCCTGACGTCGTTCCGAAATGAAAAAGGACAATTTAATTTAATTTCCGACAGCGCAGCGAAAAGCAAAGTGAGTCAAGAATGCTCGACATTAGCTACTGAAGGATTGTGCTGCAACTTTCATGAGAGGTAAAGACCAACTGGCGACAGTAGCTGCGTGGCCAAACAGAACGACGATAAAAAGCCCGAATTTCAAAGCGAAAGCCATAGTTCACACTTGTGACCACACGTTGTGGAATGTGGCCACACGATGACACACACACGCACGTAACCGCAAGTATTCGCACATTCTCACACAGATATGTGCATACAGAGGGTTGCGGTTAATTTATAGCCACTAATTACGAAATGATGAATTTTCCTTTCAATGCCCATGTGTGAACGCATGTACATAAGTATGTATGCGCACACTACCATGACTTACGTGCACCACCCAAACATACGTAATGACAGGACGAACAAACTGAGTACCGCATGTGTCCTCAATTGCCTCTCCTCATCGAATTTGCCGACACAACCATCTGCAGATTCCATATTTTTTGCCTTTTCTGTCTGTTTGTCAACTATAAAATTTGTGTATGATTTGTGCACTTTAAAGCGTAATCTGGCAGCTATTACTACAAACACGCCTACCAAGGAAAACGGCGACAAACAAAGCATTTTCCCTTTCGGAACACGATTACTGTCAACAGTCACAAGCCTATAAAGCCAGTGCCGTAACAATGGAAATGACTGCCCTTTGAAGAAAAATAAAATCCACAGGTTTAACCCCCACTCCCAACTATATGCCCGTATATATGTGTGTGCCACTCGTCGTAATCCTCGGATGTGTCAGCAATAAAAAGATAATCATGATTTACATCGCTCAGGAATTTATTCATCACCGTCGAAATGGACCAAATTCGGTTGGAGTAGCCGATTCCAACAACCAAAGTGAATATCTTTGAGGATTATTAGAGTGAAAATAGCGAACTTTATTAATTCGCAAATGAATTATTGACTTGAAGAATGCGATAAAAGAATTCACACGCACAAAGGAATAATTTTAGGCAGGAAGAGTAGCGGAGTGAAGTCACGTTATGAGGGAATTATTGTCATCAAGTCAATGTAAATCAAGCTGAACATATTAGCTGAGGGTAGTCATTACAGCTGACATACGAACAAGTGTCTGTTGTCTGAATGAGTGGAAGCGAAAGACTGAAATGGCAGTAGGCAGAGCAAGTGCTTTACTTTTGTACATAAAAAATGTAAAAGGTTCATTGGATTTTCGAGACAAAAAGGAAAAATGTATACAAGGTTTTTCGCACACTTGGCTTAAAACCGTCCATGATACAGTTACGGCACTGTGGCTTTCAGCCATTTTAGTCAGCTTACAAATCTTATAGTTAAATAAAGCGCCCACAGCCATCTGGAGTTCTAACTTAAGAAAGTTAAAACGGCCGCGTCTACCCTTCATGCCCCTTCAAACATTTGTTCCCATGCTAAACAGATTAGGCAAACTAAACAAAGCTTACATGAAACGTTCGATAAACAACTCAGTCGGATTCGGACGGCTAGATACTGCAAGCTCCGTTACCGCACCACGTGAAAATCGGAAACCATTAATCTTTATTTCCACTTCGACTTCACCTTCGCTTTACCTGTCTACCCCGCAACCCGCCGTGTCGTTTTTCCCCTGTGTTGCCGCTTTTCGTTTGCACGTCGTCTTTGCCACACAAATCGAAAGTCGAAAGTCAGCAAAACAAACAAATTTCTTTTTTATGGTAATTGAAGTTTTTATTGTTTTCGCTCATTGATGTTTATTGGATTTACTTGACGATGATGGGTTTTCGCTTTCCTACATTTCATTGCACTTGCAAGTACATTTCTAATTTATTTCAACGTTTACTTACACCTCGACAATATTTTCCGTTCGTGCATTTTATAACGCAGAAATGAGAATTCGTGTGTACTTCTGCACGAGCTAGTAGAAGATGCTTTTAATAATGCTCCTTGGATAGCTTTCGAAATATGCCAAAACTTCTATTAAATTTAAAAATATTTGCTAAAGGATACCTCCTCCAGTACCTCGTGGCCATCGTCTTCCTCCCTGCCTTGGATTTAAGTGTACTGTCTGCTGTGGTTGGCAAAAGTGCGGCGAATGAGTGTTCAAACGTGCGCCGAACGTCTGTCGTCATTCACTTCGACGGACACCAACAAAAACAAAATAACTCGCACGGCAACTTTTTCTGCTTGAATTAGTGAAGAAGCTAGAACAAAAAACATCGCAAAGTTCGGCTGCCTCAAATACCGCGCATTCCTGGCATCTACTACTGAATTTCCGCGCACGATTGCCGCGAGTGTGATCAGCAGCCAACGCGTTGCAACGCTCATACGACTGCCCCCTAGGTGCTGCTTGGCCCTGAAGAACTACATAAGTGCAAGTCGATCGAAAAGGTTCACAGTTGCCAACATGCATTGATTGCTTCGAGCCATAGATGTGAGCAAAAACAATTCCAAAAAAATAAACAAAAATCAAAAAACCAAAAACAATCAGAATCCAGAATCATCGATTGTCAACTGTCTGATGTCGTCGACGTCTACGATCATGACCGCTCGCACCCCGCTTAACGCGGAATTGGACATGACCAAAACGAAAACTCCAGGCCCACTTGAGGCATTGGTAAGAAATAATTACCAGTCGTTTTGCTCGCTGACAGCAGCGTCGCTGTAGGACTTTGATCGACCTGCGAGAAATCTACTCGCCCATACGATTCACCTCTTCGGGGCAGCGTCGCGTTGATTTTTTCGTCATTTGCAGCAATACAGTGGAGCTGACAGAAAATTGCGTAAAATCAACGCGTCGAAGACAGAAAAACTGAAAACACATGTATGTATGTATGAATGCATAAACGTACGAATGTACAACACAACAACACGTTGGTCCAGCAATTCAGCAGCACAGCAAGTAGGCAAAGAGATCCACTCGCCAGCAACGTTTAAGCCAAATTGCCGCAATAAGAGGTATGCCTCGACTGGACTGGCCGATCGCTAGCACCGTACCTAAGATAAGCGTAATACTGTCCATTTTTCAACTCCCGCAGGACGTCAAATCTATGCGCCGCCACTCTCCAGCGAATAGCTCGTAGACAAATACGCTCGAGCAAAAAATCGACGCAGCGAGTAACAGTAGAATTGTCACCAGGACGCCATGATGACTTTTTCCTCGCTCCAGTAAGGCATTTATTTGCTTTATGACTACTTGTTTCTAGACAAGCATGTATATACATGTGTGTACATGCAAACGTGTGCACGAGCACTTCCTTGTCGGCTACTGACATTACCACGCTCCCCTTAGTCGCCCCAACTGATCACAACACGATCACTGCACATGATGTTAAACAATACCGCAAACATTTTGTTGACAAAATGTGCAACAGCACCATAATCTACAGACAAAGCAGAGGATAGCGGCAGCAATGGCAACAACATCGAACTCAACGCGATGCACTTGGTTGTGCTGCTGTCGCCAACCTAATCGCTGTTGTCGTCAATGTGTCCACGCCGCGAACCCGTTCCCCTCTAGACTGTACTCATGTGCGCGGTCACCTGGCCTAAGCAGCGGCGAACCTTTGCTGCTGGCCCATGCACTTGAGGCACTTCTCTGGCTTGATTGATGCACATCAATGCCCATGTCACTGAGTTGCTGCAACAACAGTTGCTGCTATTTTGCCGTGCCTATTTATGGTCATACGTCAGTTTTTGCTCATTGGTGTGTTATTCGACTAATTGGGTATGAAGGGGCTTAAATAGCAGAGCATTGTTCTACATAATTAGCCGTTGCCTTTGCCATTGTCGTTGTCGTTGTCGTTGCCGCGAGATTGTCCGCCGTAGGTGTGTTAAAGGAAAATTGTCTAGAATACTTCAACAAGGAAAACGAAAGGAGCAATGAAAAAATAATAATATCCTATGTGTAATGAAATCACTTATGAACGGCCCGTTTTGCGTAACTCAGTCGACTACACTCGGGCCCCTTTTATGAGAGTGCAAGAGTCTAACAGCTGTTATATGTTTCTGCTCCTACGAACTTACGTATCATCTATACTCCATATTTTGTTTGCATCGTTTTCCTTTATCGACTGCTGCCAATTTCACTCACTTCACACCTTCCAGCGTACAAATCGCAGCACGCAGCACGCAGCTCGCAGACGCTGGCAGCTGGCAGCTGGTAGCTAGTAGCTGGTAGCGCCGTCTAAGCGCCACTTTGTGGCGACGCATTCGGCATACCCTTATGAATTGCAAAATTTACATCGCTTCGACCCCGCACCGCACTGCATTCGACGTGTGTTTCACTCGATAATCGACCAGCTTTGAGACAACACAGCGCCAAATATTAGTTAACATGAATGCCTCGTGCGGTCAGTGAGACGTGATGGACATGTAGAACTAACCACGCGTTCGCAGCGTTCGTCGCATCAGTTCGCACAGCTCCGCACTGTCCCGTTTCGGAAACAGTAAAAGCGTTCACGTTCACGTTTAGGTTCACGTTTTTGGTTTGCGCCTAGGCGTACATACATACATATATGCAAGTGCTGCTGCTTGTCGGCTACTTCTGTAGCGCCTGTTGCGCCAGTTAATACTTCTGGCAAATCGATTGTAAGTAATTCATGAAGGCACCATTAGCCTTGCTGCTGCAAGCACTGCCACTGTCACGGACATGACCACCTATCCACCTACCCCCGGTCCGTCTTCGACATAGTAAAATTATATATACATACATATATATACACATGTGCCGCTAGTCGGCGCGGCATCGGCGTGACTTGGCATAGCGGTCCATTGCAGAGCGGAGTGTCGTGTGCGTGAATATCACTTTGAGCGAACGTGATATTTTGAAATTGATGACCATAATCTCGAGTTGTGGGATGTGACTGAGTGAGTGAGTGGAGGCTTCTCGTAGTATTGTAGTTACGCGTGCATGCGTTGCGTAAATTTTTCAAAGCGTACCTTCGCTTTTCATTCATAAAACGAAAGCTCTTTGAATCGGCAGTCTGACTACGAGCAGACAAATGAATAACAAAGATACAAACACACATACTTATATAGTATGTACATGCATATCTATGTACATATGTATGTATGAGTCTGCACGAAAATACGAGTATTACTTTTTTACGCACAAATTTGCTCATTCATTTATTCGATGCCAACATTGCAATACCCGAAAGTCAAATTGTGTACACAAAAATAAAAATGTATGAACACAATTTTAGCGGCAACACGAAAAAATAATATTATGTTTAGTGTTCTAAAAAAGGTGCCTATTTTGATTTGCGATAGTTGCTGATCCACCCAAGCCATGACTATTCGTGTTCCTCTTCTCTTCAAGAGGGGCATTTGATCTAGCCGTCGGCAACCGTCGATTAGGGGGAATCAAAGTTCTCTAATGCTAAGTGTATTATTGGCATTATTTTTATTTTTTCTTCTTCTTCAAATAATCTAATTTTCAAAAATTTCAATATTGAAAAAACGGCTATTAGAAAAAACTTTTCTATTAGTTGATGTTCATACACGGAGATCCGAACCTACGCACTCCCAAATAGAAGTCACGCACTAACCATTCGGCCGCCTAATATAAAGACATAATTGAATTTCAGATTTCTGATTTTTTAGTCGAGATTATTTAGAACCATTATAATTTGACATTTGGCCTTTCACGCTCAAAATCTTGAAATTGAACAAAGAGGGTATTTGGAAATTGTTTGGCATGAAGTGACAGTGTCAGCCGCCATAAATAATTAAATATTTGCATTTCTCAATAAAGACAAAATGAACTGAAAACAAGCACATCTAAGCCAAACGGGGTGTTATACTGCGAATTTGCTCCCGAATTATACAAAAGTATGAAATATTTAAGTTGAAGGTGAATGTAAAATATGCTCTAGATTATAACGTGCTTCATGAATTAAGGTAAGGAAGGTATACAAAGTATAAAAACAAAAGCAGTTGCAAACAAAAAAGTTTCCGTGTGTGAGTACGGCGAGCAACACCAAAAGAAGCAGCGCTAAGTTGAAGCAGCAAAAGTTTCACAGCCTCAACGCGGTCTTACTAATCGTCATTAAGTGCTTCCAAACAAATGTAAATTTGGTAGCTTTTCCCAGCGCTGCCAAAATATTTTTATTCATGACAAAAAAGAAAACAAAAAAAAAAATTCATAAAAGATGAAAAAGAAATAAATTTTATGTATTCTAAAAAACATCTCAATAAATTTTTATTTTTATGAAGCAACTATCAATAATTTATGTTTTCTAAAATATAAGACAGTTACAGTTATTACATGTTATATATACAGCTATGGACAGAGAAACAGCTCACTTATAATATCCGCTATACGAATTCTTATTTCTTAGAAGATTAAGTGATATTTGGACACATTTTTGTACCAATGTTATGCTGTGAATCACTTCTCTCTAACGTTGGACAATAAGCTCCTTTCACATTTTAATGTTACAAAGTAAAGCTAATTTTTTCGGTAAATTCTTGTTTGTTGAAATTGTAAATATAATTGTTTACCTTCTGGACGAAAGACTACAATTCAGCAAGACAAGGCTATCGTTAAGAAAAGTAAGCAAAACCCTTTAGGTCCTCTCGAGCGATAACGCTAGAAATAATTGAGAAATATAGTCCGAATGCATCCGCATGCGTGTACGAAGACGCTTGAAAATAAGTTACATTAGCGTGTCAGCAGAAAAACCCGCTACTCACGAAAAAAAATTAAAGCACATTTGTCTTTCGCAAATGCCCATAGAAGCAAATCCGTGAAGTTTTGGAAAGTAGTACTTTTTAGGGACGAAACTAAAATTAATATGATTGATCCTGATGCGAAGACTTTTGTGCATCGTGAAAATAGCCAAGAGTTCAATCCCCGGTATACAAGAAAGACCTTAAAGCACGGTGGGGGTACCTTGAAAGTTTGGGGATGGTTTTACTGGAACGGAGTTTTTTATCTTGCTATTCTCAGAAACGGAATGTAGTCGTCTTCAAGTCCATGCCTTTAAACTAGTCATTCGTGCATGATAACAACCGCAAACATACATCAAAAATGGCGAAAAATTGGCTCTCAAAATATTTATTTATTTATTCATTTAACAATCTGTAAAGTTTACAAAGAAATAATTTTAGAGAAACTACTTAAATAACGCATTTAGTAACATCTTGAAACAGTATTTTGTGAAAAAAATCTAGGTCAATATGATTTGAAAGCAATTGAATTCGGAGCAATAGAAGCGCAATTTCAAAATTCCAATGCAGTATGACAAGGAGTGCAGGAAGCTTTGAACTTTATTCCTTTGGAGAAGTGTCAAAAGTTAATAGAAACTTCATCCCGCAAGTGCGAACAATTTTAAAAAATAAGGGGTAGTTAACAAAATATTAATCAGGCAAGAAATTAATAAACAGATTTAACCAAATTAATTGATTAACCTATTAATTAATAATAGTTTCGGTTTTTCTAGCAGATCTGGTCCATTTCAGTGTCCAACCCAAAATGGGATGAATTCCGATGTTTCGAACTCTTTATAATAAATTAAAATATAAATGATTTATTTTGCGTTTTTTGATAACACGCAAATAAAAGAATAGGTTTGTGCAGAAAGAACTGTTCTACTGAGTCATCCATAGCTGTGCTGCATGTACATTTTCTTCTTTCTTAGCATGACAGTCCTGGGTGGGCCACTGCTTCCACAGTATCTGCAACCACTGTCATTTTTCCGGGATGTAACATTGCCCTTATAGTCCATGTTGAAAGTCTGTAACCGTTGGCCCTTAACTTTTGTGTTGGTCTGCATCGTTGGGTTCGACTATCAATCCGAGCCTATTGCTGCGGTTTCGCGAGAATTAGTTTCGGGTAGGAGGTTGTCGGCGTCGTGACCCGAGTCCGAGATTGATAGCAAGACGTGAGAAGCATCATTTTGTAGGATCAGCTATCAAGTTGCCCATCTCTATCCTTTCGTGGTGCCACTTGTATGTACTTATACACATACATATAAATTACACTATTTATTTATTAAATATAATAATGCAGTAGGACTTTTTACTTCCATTTGCTTAACAATTCAAGCTTTCGTATAACTATTAATTCAACAACGCTCACCCTCACTTTTTGTAGAGAGTACAAACGCCACATATTTGGCTGGTCAGAGTATAACAGAGAAAAGAAAACGAAAATTTGTCTCTGGCGCAGGACGGAATAAATACTACATGATTGCTAACAAATATACCATTAGTTGAATAGAGTTGAAATTATTGTTTGAAAATTTGTAATTTTCTTAAACAAGTGGTTTTAAGATCAAAAATATCAGAAAAAATATAATTGGAGCTTACACCCTTTCTGGGGGTTTGACCGAGCTCCTCCTCCTATTTGTGGCGTGCGTCTTGATGTTGTTCCACGAATGGAGGGGCATACAATTTTAGCCAACTCCGAACGGCAGATATTTTTATGAGGAGCTTTTTCATGGCAGAAATACACTCGGAGGTTTGCCATTGACAGCCGAGGGGCGACCGCTATTAGAAAAAACTTTTTCTTCATTTTGGTGGTTCATGGAGATTCGAACCTACATCTTCCTAATAGTAGTCACGCACCAAACCATTCGGCTACGGCGGCCGCCATTAAAAAATTGATCCTCTACATATTTGCACTGCTTGAAATCAACAATGATGAAGCTGAATGTTCATGGCCTTCATAGCTCATACGTTTATATACAAACATATTTACAAATATATGTCCGTAGCAACGAAATATTTGTAATTTCCAATCAACCTGTTAACTCAATTTCCTACAAAAGTCAAGTGCCCTCCCTTCACATTTTAAATTTAAACGTATGCTATTTACTTCCAATAAGGTTTTTAGAAAATTATTCAGAAAATTGGGAAATTCTGGAAAAATTCAAATGCTTTTTTTCAATGGGACTCCCGATGAACTCGAAACCATAACTTGTGATTCGAACGATTTCGTTTGGTTCGTTATAGAAAAGTTTTAAAGAAAAGAAATTCGAGACAATTAAAAAAACATTCAGGCAGATGGCGAAAACAATGGTTTTTTGATGTACTCCCGGTCAACACTGGCTAAGGAAAAAACATACGAGCGATTCCATGCAAAGCGATGCAAGTATTTTGGACATTGTCGTAATTTTTTTCTGAATTGAAAAGAACTGAAAAATAATAATAGTAATACAAAAGTACGAGTGCAAAAGACGCCTCCAAGTACTTTGCTAGACAAACCTAAGGCCCCTATTATGAGTTGGATTCGATCTTCGATATTCGTTGGTTGTCGAAGATTGAAAATCGAATGTCAATTTGGTATTATGAGCGGTGCAACCCTGTCGAAATTTTCGTTGTATACTAAATTTAGAATCGAATGCAATTTTGCTTTCGATTGTGTAGCGTATTATGGGAAAACTTTTTACCAAGTTGTTTGTGATTATTTAAGGTTTTATAGTAACCAAATAATAAATATATACTAATTTTGTTAATTTTATGCAGGTCGAAAGGCGTGAGTACCAAACAGCAATCAGAAAGGCTGGTTGCATTAATGGAAAAAAATCCACAATTCGCAAAAGTTCTATAATATTCTAAGAATTTCATTTCTTATGTTTTCTGCTTCTCCGTTATTTGACTCCACTTCAATATCTCCAGCATCATCGTTGAGGGTCTCATCGGATAACTCTTCATCCGGAAGTTGAACATTGTAAAGCAGACAAATGTTGTGCAAAGCTACACACACATTAATAATTTGTTTTTTTTTTTTTTTGGAAAATAGTGGAGAGCTCTTGCCTGCAATAAACATCCAAATCGGTTTTTCAAGACTCCAATTGTTCTCTCAATGATACTTCTCGCTTTAGCATGTTGTTTGTTGTATGTCCTTTGTGGAGACCCTTCCTCAGAGTTTCTGAACGGCGTCATTAAATATGGTTTTAGAACGTATCCAGCATCACCCGAGACAGACAAAAATTATTAAAAACGGAATTTCAATTTGTGTTTATTACATACCGAGGAGCCAAGTATTGTGACGGCCATTGAGAAGTTGCTCGTCTAAATGCGCTTTCAATGGCGACATGTTGAAAGCCATAGAATCATGAGTAGCTTCTGGATTTTTCGCCTTTATATAAGTTATTTTCATTGTATGACCACAAACCTAAAATTTATATTATTCGCACTTAGAATTTATGACTCATATATAAATATATGCAAATGTCTACTTAATAGCATTAATGTTGTAGAATCCCTTCCTGTTGTAATACAAATGCTGAACTTCTTTCTTGGAAGCGACAATTTTAATATGCGTGCCATCAACACAGCCAATTATTCATGGAATCCGGTATTCGCTATAAAAATGTGCTTTTGTTTGTTGCAGATCAGCCTCTGTACTACTACTACTTTCCAGGACATCTATTATGTCCTTCCCGTTATACTCATTTTCACAAAAAATACTTTTTTTTACTTTTAAAAATGTTGTTAACAAAGAATTTCAATACAATCGCTTTTTCTTCTATTCTGATTTGCTGTATCAGCTTATCCATTATGAATGCGTCGAGCGATCGAAATTCACAATAGTCCTATTCTTCAGCGAATGAGCACCATAATACCAAATGAAAATTCGTTCGATCAGCACTTTCGACTACAGCCGAAGATCGAATGTTGCTCATAATAAGGGCCTAAATGACAATAACCAGATCAGAGCTATCAACACATTTGCAATACCTGTAATTTCGTATATTTTTGGCATAGTAAAATGGTCAACAACTGTACTGAACAACTTGGAACGCATGATGCGGACAATAATGACTGAACATAAATGTCATTATCCTAAAAGCTCTGTGTTGCCTAGGAAAGAAGGAGGTAGAGGTGCAGTTGACGTTGGAGCACTGAACGACAAGCTGATCTATGGAAAGGCCGGAAACTCTGCACTTCACCATGCCGTCAGTGCAGCTGTTGGCAAGTTTACACCTCTCAGAATGATGCATGAGTTTAACAGCAGGAACACTACAACAAAAATGGACAAAGTTGAACAATGGTCACGATTGCCCACACATGGCGTATATTACAACGAATTGAAAAGCCCGCATGTCGACATGGCTTGGCTAATCAATAAAGGAATTTGCGCGGAAACAGAAAGTGCTATATTTTCTATGCATGATGGAGTAGTACCCACGTGAAAATATGTAAAGTACGTCATCAGAGAGCCCAATGCTCCGGAAGACACATGTCGTAGATGTGGCGGCCACGGCGAAACTCTAAACCATGTTCCAGCTGGGTGTACTCTATTAACAAACTCTTTCTACCTTAAACGGCACACCGATGTTACAAAAATTATACACCTACGACTTGCTCAAATGTACGATTTTCACCGTGAGAAGACACCCTATTAAAGGTATCTTCCAGAACCAGTGTATGAAGATAAGGAAAGGCTTCTCTATTATGGCAGAACAATCCTTACGAATACCACAAGAACTCATAATGGACCTGACATATTTGTGGTAAATAAAAATGACAAACACTGCGTCCCGTTGAACAAAAATATTCATAAAACGTACACAGAGAAAATCAGCAAATACTCCGATTTGGGGATTGACATCAAGCGGCAGTGGAAACTCAGAAAGGTCTTTATATTGACACTGTTCATATCGGCCCACGGACTCGTTCACGTAAATCTGACGGAAAACCTCAAGAAGCTCAAATTGGAGAAGTCCCTTATCTATGACCTTCAAAAAGCGGCTCTGCTGAATTCTTGCCACATCATAAGAAATTCCCTTCAGTAAATTAGTAACACATATTTATTGTTACAATATTCACACCTGTACCTATTAGTTCTATTTTAATTTAGAGTACGATAGTTAAAAACTTATTAAAACAGTGTAAACATCTGACTTGTAGCTAAGCTGCCGCCAAGTTGTGTAAGTGCCTCCCAAAGAATGGGATGTTTGAACAAAAAAAAAAAAAATAATAATAATTTTGAGATTCATTCAATGTAGAAAATTTTGGTATAGAGTTTTTCAAAGTGAAATATCTTCGGTTCTTTTTAGAATGAAATATACTTTTTAATTTTTTCTAAAATACAATTTTATACTTTCTCATTTGCATTTATATTATCCGACTTTCAATTTACACTTTCCCAATATAATCTTACATTTTCTCATAATGAATTTGAAAAGGTGTAGTACTTGTGCTAAAGTATCACTAGAGCAGTATTTTGTACTATATTTCAACTGGTTCAACCCTACAAATAAACAAATTTTCGGAAAAATCCACGGCAATGTCCAAAATATTTGGAACCGCTTATACAAATTTGGGAGATTCCTTTTGATATTTTCGTTAACTACTGAGATTTTACTTGTAATTGCAATGACACTCGCTCATTTTGGAAAAGTCTTTACACAGACAAAGTTTTTGTTATTACATACATAGACGAGTATGGAGTTTTCAGAGACCTGCGACCATTTAAATCGCATCTAATTTAATGTCACATTTGAGTGATAAACTCCGTTTTGGGTCGCAATCCAAGTTTTGAGCACAGTTGAAGTATGTATAAGTGCATTATCTTGTTGAGAGATCCTATTAATGGGTCCAAATGTTTCACGAATGTCGGAAAAACATGATTCGAACAGAGCTTTATAGCTGTTTCCCGCGGCGCTTTTAGCATAGTCCTTTGAACGGGGGATTTGCTGACTGCAGCATTTCCCATTTCTTTAACTTTTGCTGTTGGAAGGGCGCAATTTGTTGAAAAAAGCCATACTCCTAAGAATGGGCAATCTGTTGGTACCATGGCTAAAAGCGATATACACAGGATGCCTGAGGTTTAACTACGTGTCAATACTCTAGAGAGCTAATGCTAGTTCTAAAAAAAGCTCTAGAGTACAAGGAATACGCTTTAGGAGTATTTCTAATCATTGGTGGTGCATTCAACAATGTCTCGAAATACAGAACCCGCTGTTTATTCATGGATAAAGAACCTTTTAGGTTGTAGAATAATGCGTGCGGAATGCAACGAAGCTAAACTCACTAAACTAGCATGTGACGGTATACCGCAAAGTGGCGTTCTTTTCTCTCTTCTCTGGTTACTCGCAGCTAATGAGCTATTAACGAAATTTGAAGGCACTGCATCTAAACTAATATCATATGCAGATGACATAGCCATAGTAGTGACAGGCAAATACCTAGATACCGTGAGCCACATAACTCAGATAGGCTTGGGGATAAACGCCGATAAAACGGATATGATACTTTTTACTAGAAGGTACAAGATCCCGAATTGGCACGCCTGAAGCCACGCAGAGTACCTCGAAGTAATTTCGGATAGCAAACTATCACGGAAGACTTAACGCAACGGATGAATTTACTTATAAAATATTCGGGCATAGCTCAATAGGATGAGTTATCGGACCAATACGGATTATATGACTCCGAAATACAATTGGGTGAAGAGATTCCGAACAACAATAGAAAAAGAGGGGTGGAAAAGAGGTATGAAACCTAGCCCGAATACACTTAATATATTTACTGACGGCTCGAAAATGATGGACGGGGTAGGTGCAGGAATTTATTGCGCAGAGCTGGACATCAGGAGGCCAATTAAGCTCCCTGACCACTACAGTATTTTTCACGCAGAAGTCTTTGCGGTACCAAAGGCTGCAGAAATAGCACTAGCTCATAAATATATACGTTGACAGTCAAACGGCAATAAAGGCAATAAACTCATATGAAACTTCATTGAAAAACGTTCTTAGGACCAGGGAAATCATAGAGAGACTGGCCGCAGCCAAACGGTAACACATCTATTGGTACCCAGACATAAGCGCATTGCTGGAAGCGAAATTGTAGACGTGATTGCCAAAAGCGCTGTTTACATACCATTCGAACAAGAAAACGACATACTGAAACCTTTAAATACGGTATACAATGACATCGTTGCGGAAATGAAAACACGGATAGACAGGAGGTGGAATAATCTAGTGCAGATAAGTACGTCCGATTCGTACTAGCTCTGTCTAGAAAGGAAAGCAGATCTATCGTAGGTATACTGGCAGCCCACAATTTGTTAGCGGCGCACGCATACAAGATGAGAATTGCAGACAATGATAGCAGATTTTGCAATGAACTAGAAGAGAGGGAAACTCTAGAACACCTTCTATGTTATTGCTCTGTAATAGCTAGAACCCGAATCAAATGTTTAGGAGTTCTACAATATGAGAGGTTAGAATGTCTCTCGGCGTTAGGCTTCAGAGCTTACTTAGATTCGCAAAAGACGAAGGAATATTACAAGAAGCCTACTGCTAGGAAACGTAAAGGTCAAGCTCCATCTGGTACCACTAAGAACCAATATGTCTATATGATGGCTTTCAGCCAGCCAGGTTAACCTAACCTAACCTAATAATCATTTTCATAATAATCAAGTGAACCGGATTGTATGTGCATATATTATATAATATTTGCTACGGAGCGGAGGCAATTTTGGAGGCCATTGAGACTTGTAAATGAGTTGGAAAAGAATAAAAAAAAGCCGTTCATGTTGTCAATAAGAGTCGTAAAATAGTCAAGAGCAAAAAGTTCGAAATGAGCAATAAACTCACATATGACTCAGATGAAATAATCATTTTGCGTATGAATTCAAACTCATGTGCGGCCGACCTTTGCAGGAAGGGAAACATCTTCGTTCCGGATTCTTAAATGAGCTCATTAAGAGTGTAGACTCCGAGATAAGACTCCTTAATGACTTCAAATGTTTGCTGGGTAGCTGCATACATACATGTTTGTACAGGTAAATATGTACACACATAAAAATAAAATGAAATAAAGGTACCTAGTAATTATTTTATCAAAAAGAAGTGTGAAAGAAGAAGAAAATCCAACTTTGTAGAGGTGTTTATAATTTATGCATTGAAAAAGTTTCAGAGAATCTGCTGCCAAAGGTGTAAACTCCATATGAAGAGAAATGGTCTTTTACGTTTTGTTGTGAATATGGTTTAAATTTTTATTTTTTCCAATTTTTTTATTTGCAAAAGCGCGTGTTATGGCAAAGTACTTAAACAGTTTGAAGCATCTAAATCCATAAATAAACGATTTAAGCCCATAAAACATAGCCAAGGAATAGGTGACCTAGGGGTGTGTGGGGCGACACTGTAAACATATAAAGCATGAGAGACATGCATAAAATAAGCGAGGATATTATACCCGGACTTTGTACATAAACACGCGTATAACCTTTTTCACTTGTAAATACACACACATCTGCATATAAGAAGGTGCAATAGACTGCCTTCAATAGTCCTTGCGATGCTAGCGAGTGAGCGAGACGACGTAGTTGTCTTGATAAAATGTAGTTTTGTAGCGCCACACGACCAGAATAAATAAGCCGAACTCCATCCGCCGACCACCAGTCAGAGTGTCGAAGCTGTTAGTAGTGAACGGCCCTCCCCTAGGTGTTATATGTTAGCGCGAGCAAATGAAGTTGGCTGGTATTCGCGCTGGCTTGGATGGTTAACAGTGCCTTGGCATTTACATGGCAGCAATGAGGCGGAGCTGCAACGCAGTCAGTGCGAGCGAGAGAACCAAGTGAACAGCGAGGCATTAAACTGCGTATAGCTTCGCTATGAGGCAGAAAACGTATTTTACAAATTTGGTTTTCCTTGTGCTTATATCGTATGCTATGTTGTGTATGTTGTGTTGCTCTTTTGTTCAGTTGTTGTAGCTGCTGCTGCTTTGCACCGACGGCCATTAGCAGTTGAATGGCGATCGGGAAGCAAAAGTCACTAAAGCGAGTGTAGTTACATTCATATGCTAATTCCTATTCGACGGCAGTGATGTTGACATTCAGTCACGTCCCGCCCATTCGATCCCGTTCACTACGCTCACGCAAACGCGCTGCAGGCCAAAGCACCGCCATTACGTTTGTCAATGCCCTACTCGGTTTCGTCTGGCGCCTACATCAACAGCGGTTCCTATTTAAAATGCCATTGACGCATATTAGCAAGTACTTATGTATGTATTTGTGAACACATAGCATACAGCCCCAAATTTTAAGACAAGCTGACCCTAAACCAAAACCAAAAGTTTCTGTTTTCAACAGCCCTATAACTCGTTAAATTTTCCCGCTGGCCTAAACTTCAATTTGCTAAATTATTTTCTACATTCAGGCGTGTAAGCAGATGCGTAATGTAATATAGAGGATTAGTATGTGAAAGCAACAACAGTTCAAGCTACTTTGGCCGTTGTATCTTAGCTCATAAGCAGCATGCTTTGGCCAGTGCCTCCAAGTATAAGTAGCGATATTTTACAAATTATGCTTATTCTTACCAAATCAATCGTTAATTGGTAATTTGTATATTTTTAGATGCATTTTCTCTCGTTTGCTTTAAAATGTTTTTCTTTGCGAACTGTCAAAAAATCGTATGCAAAGTTGGATTCAAGTGAAACTTGTTTTTTGTTCACTACTCGCTAGATGGTCAATTAATCAAAAGCATATTTATGTATAGTAAAAACAGGCTATATTGCAACTCAATTGCTCTGGGCGGATTAAGCTCATAGTTATCCCATTTTAATATAATTGTTTTATTAGAGAAGGATTGTGTAGACAATTTACCCAAAAATATATTTTAGGAATGTTCGTTTAACCGCTTAAAGTCCGTGTTAATCCTGTAAAGGAGCTTAATAAGTTTACCATCTCCTAAACAGATGGTCAAAATTTTTATGAAAACTCCTTTACACAACCTGCGTAAGTTTACGCATTGATCCCGTCTACAAAACGATCTGGCAACGTCATGAAGCAGTGAATCCAGCCTTTCCATGTTTGAATTATTATTGTCAGATAGCTGACAAACAAAGTTTGCATAAATACTTCGCAGGCCTTTTCAAAAGAAGCCAATCTAGCAATGCTATTTTCGTTTCTTTTTTCAACTTGTGAAATGAACTGTTTAACTTGCCCTTAGGTTAGACGTTTAATGAACTTAATTAATTAAGCAACAACTAACATTATTATTAAAAATTATAAGGAAAAGCTTATTTGTGTTAACTGCCAAGCCAATTAACTGTAATTTAATGGTGTATTATTTTAAAAACTTCGGACTCGGGGCAGTAATAATAGTACACCAAGGAGGAAATGAATATAGAGCTGCGTGGAACAAGATACTGTGTGAAATTCTGCCTCGTGGCTATTCGCGCTGTCATTGCCTGGCCTTTATTACATCAAGAGGCAAGGAAGTGTTTGTATATCGTGGCAACTTCTGTCCCAGTAGAAAGATTGTTCTCCTAGGTCTTAGAAAGACTCATCTGCAAGCGAAAAGAATGGAACAACTTATTTTCTTAAGTGACTTTGAATATGGCTAGCAAAACAACTCTGATTTTACGTCATTCACTTTAAAAATTTTATGTATTCACATCTGGTTGGTCTATTTTTTGATCTATTTTTATCAGAAATATCAACTGAGAAACATTAAATGAATTTTAAAATAAAAATTGCAGCGTTAATTTTACTTGTTTGTTCATTTTAAGGCAGCCGCCGAAACCGAATGAGTTGGTGCGTGACTACTATTCGGAAAAGCTCAGATTGGAAACCCCGGGCACGAAACAACAAAATGATAGGAAAAATCCGTTCGTAGTCGGAAACATCAAGACGCACGCCGCAAAAAGGAGGAGGTGCTTCCCAAACACCTAAAAGGGTGTAAGTGCCAATTATATGTATATATGTGCAAGTATATGTATATATGTATGTACATATATTAATTTAGTCAGTATATTTTATGAAATTTCTGGCAAAAGTCTTTCTTGATATTTTTTCTGCGCTTTATCTATTAAGTAAATAATTTTATATTAAATTGCATGCATCGTTTAGATTTTAGTGGCGAAAGGGTAAAATGGATATTTTTCTATCGATACCAATATAAATATTAGTACCGATACTCGCCTTCTGATACTCGTATCGATCCCATCATCAAGTTTAATATATATTTTAATTATTTAATAAAGAAAAAAAAAAATAATTGCCGCGTACACTTCTGTTAGGTGTTTGGCCGAGCTCCTCCTCCTATTTGTGGTGTGCGTCTTGATGTTGTTCCACAAATGGAGGGACCTACAGTTTCAAGCCTACTCCGAACGGCAGATATTTTTATGAGGAGCTTTTTCATGGCAGAAATACCGCTATTAGAAAAATGTTTTTATTAATTTTGCTTTCACCGAGATTCGAACCAACGACCTCTCTGTGAATTCCGAATGGTAATCACGCACCAACCCATTCGGCTACGGCGGCCGAGGAGTCATAAATCTGCTACGGACACTATTTAGAGAGGACCCCGAAATGTGATAACTCGTGCTTAAGGGAGTGACCCTACTAGTAAAAGTAGCATGGAAACACTTAGCCGCATTCAGAAACAGATGATTCTGAGTATACCAAGTCTGTTGCTTATCAAGCTGAGCTCTAAGAATATTAGAATCATGCAAATCTCTGCCATAGTTGCTAATAGTAGATCTTTCGTTGATGATAAACAGAAACCGTCGTAATGGCATTGTATATTAATTAAAGTTTTCGGTGTAGAGTGTTTACCATGTCCCATTTTACAAAATATCAATCAGTTTAGAATTATTTAGCATACTAAAGTCTGGGAACAGCACCGCAGAATTAAAAATGTTCTGTTTATGCGCCCACTCTAAATGGTATGCATTTCTCACAACTAAATTCGGAAGTAAGAGTTCAATTAAAAGGAACGTCAATTTTCTTATATTAATACAAATATCAAGAACGAATATATTCACAATTTTACAATTTAAAGAAACTTAATGACAAAAAAATCAAATGCACTATTAGTCTAAAATCTGTGCTATTTATGTGTAAAGGTTCTTCCACTTCCAGATCCATGTTTGGGAACTCAAAAAGAGGAGTAATGCCCTTGAAAAATTGAACGCATTTCGTTTAAATTTTTTTTACAGAGGAAGGGCAGTACTCTTTGCCCCCCGCCATATCATAATTACGTATGTGAATATCCATCTACTCATTGCGTATTGAAAAGCCACTTGCTGCGATACGTTTAGTGGTGACCAGAAAAACTCACCCCTACCACATCACAGCTCATCACTCCCTTTGACAAACACAATGAAACCACTAATTTGCAACATTACAAAAATTAAATTAATGTTTACACTCGGCGTTACCGTAGTACGTGCCACACACATTTCCACTTGCATATTCGTAAGTACGCGTCCATACCCTTCAACGCAAACACAAACAAAACACACACCCTTTGAGCGGTGAAAAGCAACCGGTACAATTAAAGGCAAGCGACTGCGGATTGCGGATTGTGTATTGCGGATGGCGACTACTGCAAATACAGCAGCAGGTCTCGAAACTCTTAATCGCATTACACGGTTCAGCCCTCAGTTTGTGTAGGCGTGAGTTGCCTGTCCGTCGCTTCGAATTCGAATAGAATTAAAATTGCTTCAAATATCATGTGAGCAATGGCAAAGCCAAAGTACATGGGTATGTAAATATACATATCTATATATCTGTATGCATGTAGCTACATGATTACCTCGCCTTTAAAGTCACAAGCACTTGAACCGTTTTAAGCTTTGAATCAACAAAGGATTATGGCGCATTACAAAATTAATGAAAAAATTTAATACAAATTTGCATATGGTCAAAAGTTAGGCGAACTGAAAATCCTACTTCTACGATTATGTATGAAACCATATGTCATTTAAGAGCATCTTCATACACACATACATATTTATTTACTGTTATGATTCTTCTTATAAGACAGTCGTACAAAATTATGTGCGTTGCGTTAATAAATTTGCTTCAGACTGGAGAAAGCAAAGCAAAAACCGCATTTAAAATCTTGGACTCGTAAAATTATCTGACATCTAAATGGTTTTTATTACTTTGAACTATTATATTATTCCACAATCCACAGTATTTATTTCCTTTAGCTCGAGTTACAAAATCACAAAAACCACAAATCACTAACAACAAAGGATATTCTCAAACTCGTTGGTTACACCCACACACACACACATAATGTTTAACCGCAATAAATATCCACATGACATTGGAGTTGTGGGAGTTACTTCGCTAGTCAGCCCAACAGCCAAGATAAAGTGGCCATTTAAATTAATTATTTATATCCGATTGTCCTGCTTGAGCAATTATGTGGCATAATAAAACGATTTGCTCCAAGGAACCAGGCCCGTCGCTCCCATTTAACCCGCTCCATTTACTCGCTAGGTGGGACATGATTGGTCGATTTGTGTATCGGCAAATGCAAAATAAGCGCATTAGGGTATGCCTATTTACTTCGATTTATGCATGTAGCCCCAATGTTTATAGATATCTACAAATATCTGAGATCTCTGTTTCCTAATTTACTATATATAGAATAACGACTCAGAGCCAGCGGAAGTAAGTGTCGATATGTTGAAGCTGATCGTATGAATTCGGCCCCAAAATTCTTGTTTTAAGTAAATACAACTATGGCATCTTCGATTCGCTACTTCTCTACTAACTTCACGAAACATTTGCATTTGAAAGTAACAACAATGTGGGCAGAACTTCGATTCGCCTCTTCTCTGCTCGCCATGCTTGGGCTCTACTCACTTGACCAAAAATTTGTAAGTTATCCAGAAAGATTCGCCAATAGCGGCGGTTATACCTCACAAAACTGGTATAACTCTCTATTTTCAATACTGCCAACTCTCTCTCCAGAGAGTTTCATTAGACAGCGTTCAACAAGTGGACTTTTGTTGCTTCAACATTGCGAATTCTTCTCACACACCTTGCAATACTTAGGTTTTAGACTTCAGTCAACAACAACATTGAGAAGAACAAGAACTCAAAGGTTGTTGCCAGAATACGAGCATCACAAGTAACAAATTGAAGCAACAAAAGTTGCCCTGTATGAACGCGTTCGCACTAATACCCATTAAATGCTTCCAAATAAATGTTATTTTTGGCAGCTTGGCTTTTCCAGTGCTACCAATAAATGTATGCTTGGCGAATCGAAGACGGATAAAATCAAGTTGAAGCCGGGTCTAAATAAGTTAGAGGGTAAGTTAATTAAAAAGGTACTTAAGCTTAGTTTAAGGCGAGTTGGAATCTACTTTTCTAAAATTAGAGAGACGAAAAAATGTGGCTGGTCTAAAGTCTTCAACTTAAACAAAATTTGAATTTCTGCGTTTGGATGCGTTGAATTGTGATTTTGATCAAAAGGAGAGTTTAATTGCAAGAAAGTTTAATTGAAATTCTCTCGAACAGGGTGGGCCATATAGCGTTTGCTTTTTGAACCACATATTTTTTTGAGAATGGTAACACAAATGACATGTCAAATGTGTTCATAATTTACTTAAAGGTTTGACATTTACGAAATGGAACGATATACGTTTGAACAAAATTGGGAAATATTGAAAACCTATTTCCAAAGTGGTGGGTCTTCTTCTTCTTCCGCGGTTACAGTAAATGGCGAGCGTTACCGTGACATGCTCAACGAGTTTTTGTTTCCAAAAATTGAAGAGGATGACATGGACGACATTTGGTTTCAACAGGACGGTGCAACTTGTCACACTGCCAAAGTTACACTCGAACTTTTGGCTACCGTTTTTGAATTCCGATATCAATTGACCCTTAAGGACAAATGCTATGCGAACCATCCAGAGACGATCGATGCTTTAAAACACGAAATCGAAGTTGGCATTCATGAAATTGGAGCCCAAACAATCGAAAATGTGCTTAAAAATTGGGTTGATCGAATGACCTACTGTAAAGCCAGTCGTGGCAATCATTTGAACGATATTATAATATTTTTCATTCATAAATGACAATGTTCAATCTTCAAAAAAAAAAAAAAGTTTGAAAAAATATTGATTAGTTTTTTTTTTATAGCCCACCCTATATATACTATTTTTTATTTCTCAATTATTAAGAATGCCATAAATATATACATTAATTTAAATTTAAATTTTTGGGGAGGAATACCCTATACCATTGCAAACTAGACAAAGCCACTGGAGAAACATTTCAGTCTTATTACAAATCTATAATTACTTATATGGTATTTATATGATGTGGGTACATACCTATTACTCAGTTTTATATGTCACTAATGCTTTAATTCTTCTTTTTGAATTTGCAACAAAAGATGTTTCACCTTCAAGGCATGCAACTTCTCGGATTGCTCTTCAGCACGCTTTTGCATTCGCATCTTATTAATTTGTAATTTGGGCCTTAGCTGCTCTTCAATTGGGCCAATGCAGCTCATTTGCTAACCACCAATCGCAAGAAGTAAACAATTTCAAGTAAACAATGAGCTGACTATGATGCACCTAAAAACAAAGTCGGCTTTTCGAGACTAGATTTAGCTTTTATTTTTGTTTTCTAGCCTCAAATTTTTAATTCTAACTTCGTAACTTTTTTCTAGCTTTTTTACTTAAAATATTATATCTTAATTACGTAAAATATGAAATTTCTAAAACTTAATATAGTTAAATAACTCATATAAATACATATCTATATGCAACATCAGTGTATGTTTTAGCCTTTAAGGTTGGTTCGATCATAAGATTTATGTGGTTACTGTTATTCCACCTCTAATTTAAATTCCAAGTTCACTTGTTAACTTTTCTCATTTGTTTGTTTATTCATTTGCGTTCTGGTCGATTTTGAAATTATAATCCTTTTCTTTGCAGTTTTGCAATGACTAGTTAGAGCGATGACCTTTTTTCACTCAAAACAATTAAAAGTAATTGGGGCACTCTAAAATTTAGTGTATTTGCTTTTCACCGATGACAGAGAATAGCAAGAATGGTGTAAGCAAATTTTTATTAAATGGCTTCAGCCAGTCAGAACGAAGCAAATGGTCAAATGGGATGTCATGGGATGTGTTAACATATACATATGTAAGCAGATTATCTACTTTTTTGTGCTTAACTCCCAATACGTAATTAAATAGCGAGATTACCCATACGAAATATCTCTCCCGAAATCCGAGATAATAAAATAATCTTAGATTACAACTATACTTTTCCCTATATAGCTCTGTGTTTTCTGTGTTATCGATAATTATTACTATGAATGTAAGGGGAAACGTTAAAGTAAAAGTAAAAAAAAAGGAATATACTTATAATATAAAACAAAGGTAGGTTCGGCTACTTTTTCCCCCGGGCCCGGAGTTTTCAGAGGGGCCCGGACTCGAGGGTAATTCCAAGAAATTTCCTGCTTGAAAAAATATACAATAGTACATAATATAGTACTTCTACCAGAGTTCCGTCACAGACTTTTTTTGGTGTCACCATATCGAATGTTATGATCACGATTACGAAGAATAAATATAATATAGTGATACAAAAGTGTATATTATTGAGCTCTTATTAAAATGGAACATGGATACTCTATTCCCGAACATCTGCATTGCTTTGCGAATATTCTGCATCCTGCCAGTATCGGTTGCCGGCGCCGAAAGATCGTTCAGCGCTTTATCAAGGATCAAAGACAGGCATCGTTCTTGTTCAACTCAGAGTCGAGTAACAGGATTGGCAACTTTGTATTTGGAATCTGAGTTAGCAAGGAAACTCGACTTCGATGATATTATAAGAGTTTTTGCCTCAGCTAAAGCAAGAAAAGCAAAATTCTAAGCATCGTGGCAGTCATTTTCAAATATTTGTAAGGCTCACAAAATGAATAAAAACTTTTAACTTTTTTCAGCTGCGTTTTTTATTTCAGATCTGCTGAAGAGTTTTCTAAAATTTCATAATTAATTCTATCAAAAATTGTATCAATGAGTTTTTCAATGTTTAAATGTTATATAACTATAACATAATACGCATTTTGATAAATAAAAAAAATTTAAAGGGGCCCCACATCTCAAGTTTCCCCCGGGGCCCGAATACTCTCTCCACGGCCCTGCTCAGGATATTCAACGCATGTGTCAAGTCGACGCTGCTATATGGAAGTGACTTCAGGATAATATGTAGAATACTACCGCCCAACATAATAAGTAACGCAGAACTCTCGAAGCAAACGAACGAGGAGCCCATCTTACGCCAGTTAATACGCAGGAAAAAACCACCCTGCTGCATCACTAGATTGGAGGCTTCCATAAATACAAGCTAGGGCAATACTAAGACGATAACATCTAATCGCGTACGTTGGAGAAGCCTGTTAGAGACCCTTTGTTCCTCAAAGGTGTAATCAGGGGAAAAACAAATAGTTTGCTCATTTAACAATTTAAAATTTAAATTGAAAAAATGTTATTTTTAATTTCAAGTACTTAGGCTGTACGAAAATTGTTAAATTATAAATAAAATAAATGAATGAAAAAATGAAAAATATAAAATAATTGTTTTTTTTTTTAGATAATTCCCTTCGGTTGTAAGACAAAGAGCAATGAATAAAAAAAATCTATGAAGGAATTCAAATTGCACCCTAATGCACAAACACTTATGGAAAAAGTATTATTCAGCGGATAGAAAGCAAAAGTAGTGCCGGTAAAATGTAGTGGAAAATATTCCTTTGACTGTACAATTATTATCCAATTTAGATATAACTTTTAAGATTTAGGAGGCACAACTTCATTTTATATTTCATAACGGAAATCTAAAGTTTGGAGAGGGGGCAATCGTTTAAAACGCAATGAGAGAGTAAATAAATAATATTTTGAATTCTCCTTGGGTCATCTTCTTGTCTGGCTGCGGTCATGATGGTAGAACGGTAAATAATATTTCCTCTATCTAAAGTAGCCATATTCAACTTTTCGAACATCCGGCAGCAGAACCACTGTAAATGAAATGGCTGCACCATCCCACCTCTGACTGTAGCGGCAAATGATTTACGTTGCATTATAAATTCGACTTTTCGCGTCTCACTTTGGCGCCTGGTGGTACACCACCCAAAGGAGCCGTTAAAGATTATTAAAAACCTCAGTTGTATGCAAATCGGTTTTCAAGTTTTGCCCAACGGAAATTTAAAAATACATTTACGCTGACATTATCGCTTTGAGATGCTTAAAGCGCCAACGAAACGTCCTTTACCGGTTGGACGAAAAAAAATTAAAACAGGGCATAGGAAATGTGGTATAAATAAGTTGAGTTTTAGTATATATGTATGGTATACACATTTGTAATATATATGTGCACACATATTGGGCGTTAATAGAGAAATATTTGCGCAATTTTTGGTTTATTAAATAAATATCTCATAAATATACATACATATGCACAAGCGTACAGACTTACAAAATGTGGATGCATTTCGAGGGATATTCATGATTTTAATAAAGGAAAAGGTCAAATGTCCAATAAAGTGAAACAAGCGAAATGCCAGCCACGTGTCGTGTTACAAATTGACACAAATCTGACAGTGAATGACATTTGATTATTTACGTCTCCACTCAATTACCTAAGCCACACAGTAATTCAATTGAGTATATTCGTACATATGTATGTATATGCAGTATATATGTATGTATGCATAAATAAAATAATCCTAAATCAGGAACCATGGGTATGTCGCGGGCACATCAGTGTACTTGGAGGGATTTCCTGGGTTAAAGTCCTTCAATTTAGAGACCGCAAATATCGCGTGCATGCACTATAGTACCGCGTTCGGTCCAATGCACGGGACAGTTCTTCTTTAAAGACGTCGAAGACGTCTATATCAATATAGGATATATCTATTAGACCAGACGTATCCTGTCCTCTGGACTAGTAATACAGAATGTAGGTAACAAATCTTACTTTATCCCCAAAAGAAAGCAAAGTGTAATTGATCTAACCTTAACCTTGGAAGAGAACGCTGTATTGGATCACCGATTCGGCTAACAACTCAGGCTTGTCAAGTTCCAAAAGGTGGCAGTCATAGGATGGTAGCCTGACTCATCTGTTCCAAAACTGTGAAGTATGTGCGGTAAGAAAAAGTAGAGTAGAGCGAAAAGCGGGCCCATGGTGGAACGCTGAGCTTACCAAACTTCGTCTACTCTTTTGGAGACTTTAGCAGTGATATCGAAAACATTAAGGAATTTGCCAAGCTGTGCAAGGTACTTCAGCCGGGACTAATGGTTAGGCTGGAATCTCTCAGAAAAGTTGATGGATTTTATGCCATATCGCTGATGTGAAACACGTAAACTTGTGGACAGCTCGACTGGAAGAGCCATCACACTAAACTGGTACATAGCATCAGCAGCAAAGTTTTCTTTAATATCTTTTAACGACGTTAAGCTACCAGTTTCGGATGGTGTATATCTGAACACTGAATGGGCTTTGGTTTCGATATCATAACCATATACCCATGATTCGTCACCAGTTGTAACTCTTTTAAGCAAATCTGGATCATCGTTGACGTCATTCAACATTTCCTGAGCGATGCTCTTGCGACCTTGTTTTCGGTAAAAATTCAGCAATTTTGGAACGAACTTCGATGCCACACCCTTCATGCCCAAAATTTCCGACAAGATTGCATGGCATGAGCCAACCGATATGCCGACATCCTCAGCAACTTCTCTAATTGTGATTCGGCGATTCTCTTTAATAATTTTCTTCACTTTCTCAACACTTTCTTCGGTTGATGATGTGCTGGGGCGTCTAGAGCGAGCATCGTCATTCACATCTCCTCGACCTTCTATGAAAAGCTTGTTCCACTTGTAAAAATTTTTTTGACTCAGAGTACTTTCACAACGTAGCCCGCGAAATTTTTTGAACACACCTCGTATATTTATGAGTGGGGAGACAAACTCATGGAGACTCTAATAAGAGTTTTTAGGGCTTGTTAGACATTTGACGACGACTCTATTCTTTGGTGGAAGTTTATGTAGTCTTCATTTTAAAACCGAGGAAAGATGATTTTGCGCTGGCAAAAAGCTTCAGGCCAATCATTTTGACATTTAATCAAACATTTGTTGGGCATCGCCTTAGTGCTCAACGGCATGCACACCAAATCGGAAAGTCCTGCAAATCAGTTATACATGACCTTATGACAAAGATCGAAACCGGGCAGGTGAGCACACAATGGAAGTTTTTGGAGTAGCCTGGCATGGAATAGACAATCATAAGATGGATTCACTTTATGATATCTAGCATGACAAAGGTGGAAGAAGATGTCCTCTAATCTCTCAGACGTTTGATAGTGGATTCCCTGGAGCAATGGAGAGATCCAGACACTCTCTTGGCAAGCTCGGTAAGAATTTTCTACGCCGATTGTTTAAAGACCAGAAATGGGAAAGCGGGATGTCATTTCGATAATAACGTCAGATTCTTTATTGTTTTGAGGTATGATAATAATGGTCTTTCAATAGGAAGTCTTTGCTGTATAATTGGCGAAAGGTGGCGAGGTATGTAATGACAGCCTCACAAGTTGATGTTAAACTTTATGGCAAGGTGGAATGGTCTTGAACTTACGTGGGTGCCGGAATACCTATTCTGTCTTGAAGGCAACGAATGTTTGGAATGTTCAATTGGGCCAGAGCCAATTTTAGAACCAACCATACAGGGAATAGGCAGGGATATCAAAACTCTCATTGATGAAGATCGTGAAAAACGTTGATGCACTACTGTTTCTAATTGTTTCCTGAAAAGGCCTGACCGGCAGGAGCAAAATTTCTTCTTAGACAGAAGCGGAGTGAGCCACGAGCTCTGATTGGACTAAATATAGGACATAATCCATGAGGATTACATATGGTCATCATAGGCATCATCGGCGTTCCATTGTGTACATCTTGTTTGGAGGATGAGGATAGTACAGAGCAATTGTTCTGCCGCTGATTGGCTTTCGCCAGACTTTGATGGCACATTTTTAGGTCGGATTCATTGAGAATAGACAAACTACATTCTTTTTCCCTCAATAAGCTGCTAAAATTCATAAAAAATGTGGAGGAGTAAGCATCACAGTTCTTGGTGAACCATTGCTTCATTCACAAGCTTTCGCCACCCGTCTCTATCTAAGGCTACTTCCTTCCACCGCCGCACGTTCAGCTTTGCAAGGTCATCTGCAACGTCTTCGAACCATATCTTTCTGGGGCGTCCTTTTCTTCGACCTCCAACAAGGCTCAATTCAACTGCCTTTCGAGTTGCTCTCTCCTTGGGCATTCTAAACATGTGTAAATCTTATCACAGTTTCGTTGTTTGCTACAAGTTCCAGCTCTTGATTATATCTTATTCGATAAGTACCGTCCTGCAGCCTTATTGGTCCATAAATTTTTTGTAAAATGTTTATTTCGAAAACCATTAGCTGATTAATTTCAGTAGTTTTTAAAGTCCATAAGTCCGGCCGCTATTAGAAAAAACTTTTTATTGATTTTGGTAGTTCAAGGAGATTCGAACCTACGTCTTCCGAATGGCAGTCACACACCAAGCCATTCGGCTACGCTGGCCGCCGTTGAGAATTATAGATGGTCAATTTATGAATTTCAAAACCAATTATAATGATCGTTTTAAATTGTACAACGATGTGTTACAAGAGGCATTCCAAAACCGATTTTTTTGTAAATAATCCGTTCAGTAATATTCTCAATCTTCTTCTATGTAAGAACGATAATAAAAGCAATTACTTTGTTAGGAAATATTTAATACGTATCCTCTTGATGTAGTTTAAATTTCAAATTTCTACATTTTTTGTGAATCTCACATTATCGTTTTCATTTTTTCCAAGACTGCAAATCTGAATTTACTACCGAAACTTCTTAAATCAACTCCAATTCACAGTCAAACTCTACCCGCCTTCCAAAGATTCAAACACTTGCTTGTATTATTTGTGTGAACGTATACCTATGCCTTTATATACTTGTATATATGGGTGTACATATACATATGTATGACGACTAAATCACACGGCCATAGACCCTGCAGTAAGTTTCTGATAAAATTTCATAAAAGGAGCAGCTCTTTCCTATCCTTTTGTGACTACCATTAAACCAAATGCAAATTCTGCTGCCAGAGCGGTGTTGTCCTGGGCCAACCTGTGATTGTGTTTACCGTTCATATGGGCTTAATTTTGGGAATATCTGCATGGAACCAGTTCAAATGCAAGTAGTGCCAAGTGGATGCATATTGTCTACGAAATGAGGTAAAATAATGCATGGGCGATTGAGCACGAACTAGTACAATCCCAAATTGCCCTAGTTCTGAGTTGGAGTTTAAACATCTCGATTTACTGCAAAGAACATACAATGTCGCATACCATATATGTATATGTAGGTATATAGTACATACGTGTATGTGTGCGCTTCCATTGAACGGGAACCGTCGCTCGAGGTGGAAAAGATTTATGTTTGAGGCGGCAATATGCCAAAATTTTATAAATTCGCACATATTTTGAGAATTACCCTTTTTAAGCAAAATAAAATGAAATATAAAGTGGAAATTCTGCTATGCTGCTGCCCACCCACCCGCAATTCGGCTGCATTCATCATTGATTTGGAGCCGTTGCTCGCCCTCATCCGCAGCTTTTCTCGTTCATTTTCCTTTGTTGCCCCTGGAGTGTTGCGATTTTATTTATTGGCTCTGACGCGCACCCTGCTGCATGAGTGTTGTGGTTATGGTTTTTCAATATTTTTTTTCATATCCCGTGCGGATTCGGGTGCGGATAATGCGAATAATGCATTTGATTTGGATTACTTTAGGCGGCTGATGTGGCCGCTGTTTGTGGTTTTTTAAGCTTATTGAGGTTTAAATATTTGATGTTTTTTTTGGCGTAAGGAAAGCCGGAAAGCAAAAAATGTTTATCCATTTCCCTTGCTTTTTATTATTATTTTTGTTTATTGTAACTGTTTGATATGCTTGACGTGTTAGCAGCACTTCAGATTCTTATCTTTTAGTGCTAGTAATGATTTTTAATCTCTAAGGAAATAAACATAAAAAAGAGCAGTGAAATATTTACACCTAAATGTGTTTCAATAAATTAGAAAAACCTTTCATCAGAAATTGAAATCATCAAATTTTTAGCGTTTTCTAAATTGCAAGATTCCGAGATTAAAAACATTTAGTCAATAGAATTCTTTTGGAAGCTTTATTCAATTAATTAACTCTTTGAATTTGAACCCTACATTTTTTGTTTTGTGCGGCTGTGGGTGGTGGTACACTTCTTCCTTCCATTCCATGTGTCGTGGAATAGGGGGGTATTATTGCATTTTCCTTACAAAATTATTTCTTGTTTTTGGTCAATCTTGGAGCAAATCTAACAATCAAATCCATTTTATGCACTTTTATGGTAAAAATTCTTGAATAAGCAAATCGCTTTGTGTGTGTGTATGTGGGTGCATAAAGAGATTTAAAATGTTGATTTTATTTGAATTTTGATCTTTTTTTACATTTCCCTGTGTGAACTCTCTTCAAACTCTATGAAATCCCATTGCCAAGCCACGTCTACTATAAATAAACATATTTTCATAATTCATGTTTGCCCCATTCGCCACTTTTCCATAAATTTATTGCCATGGCGAAAATAATGGAAATATGAATTAGAATAAGAGGGATGTTTATGGCTGTGGCACAAGGGCATATTTGTGTTTTATTCAGTGGCTTTTCCTATTTCGCTTCCTTTATTTTTACAAGTAAGCAGGTACCTGCGGCATTTCGTTCCAATCTGTTTGGGCCACTGGCAAACGCCCCACTTGCGAACACCCACCTCTTTGCCTTCTGCTTCCGCCTTCCGTCTTAGATTACATTTCATTTATTATGATATTCCATGTAGAAGTAAACAATTCAGGAAAATTGTACTAAATTGCCGAGCCCATTTATGTTGACACTATCTCACGAGACGTTTATCTCTGTAACTCAGATGATTAATTAAGTTCTAGACTTGAAATGCTTGCAATGCTGGCGGCAGTCGGCGGTTGACATTTGAATAAAGCCTCGGAGTGAGCTACAATTTGGATTATGCAGAATGGATGTTTGTATGGTAAGTCAACATACAGATTGCAAAAAATAGGTTGTTTTTATTATTGGCCCCAAGGTGCGGATAATTCATTGCAAACACTCTGCTGAGATGGTCATTTCTGTTAAAACTCCTGAGAGTGTATGCAGAATAGATGAAATATGCGAGGTAGGTTTAGTATAAATTTAAATTGGATTTAGCTTAAGAAACCTCGTTCAAACGTCAAAGACAACAATGTACAATATTTTTCCTTGCACCCTATTTGAAGGTGCATGTCGTCCTGAAACAGGCAAAAGATTTCCACTCCCGTCTTCCTCTTTCCGTTATTTACAGTAGTATAAGTACAATTGATGGGAAAATCACCTTGTGCTTCAATAAATCCTAGTAATTGAAATCAGAGTTTTTGCTACCCTTCCAGCTCTCCAATATCAGACATATGCACATGAACACAAACATAAATATTTACATATGATCCGGATATATTTATTCATATGTAGGATACATATGTGGCGTTTGAAATTTATAAAAAATACCCTCACATACCAATTTTTTTATGTGAACGATATGCAATGACCCTCATTAGTTATGCAAAGATCAAATCGGTTGGAAAATTCGCAGAGGCCATTGATTCTTTTGCGATTTATTTCAATTGGAAAGAAGTTTCCGCCTTTTATACTCATGCACACTTGTGCCCAAGGGTATTATAATTTTGTTCATATAACGATTATGTATAGCAACATAAAGAAATCGAAAAATAATTAATAATTTTACAACATTTTTGGATATTTGGCTGAGCTTCTCCTCCTATTTGTGGTGTGCGTTTTGAAAAAAAACTTTTTCTTTCATTTGGTATGTCATGCATGGAGATTCGAACCTACGCACTTCCAAATCGTAGTCGTGCACCAACACATTCGGCCACAGCGGTCAAAATTTGTATATAGATAAAAAAAATGGCTGATCCGTCCGTGCACACGATAACTCGAGGAACAATTAATCTACTCCAGTGAAACTTGGCACATTCATTACTCCTTATACAACATAGGTTCGTATTGAAAATGGGCTAAATTGGTCCGTGGATACTGACCATATAACGGTACTTTTCAAAAAATAAAAAAATAAATCTTGATTTCTCTGTTATCAAAAATTACTCAGGAAAACGCAATTAAAAGTTTGGAAAAGTTTTGAATGGGTGCCACAGTAAGGGTAGGTTATTTATTTATTTATTTATTCATCAATTAAAGTATAACTTAAATAGATTACTAATATTAAAGCTTAAATATAATATATAATAACAATACTGTGAGATACATTAGTCACAATTCAAAAAGTGTATC
The DNA here is from genome assembly GCF_027943255.1 of Anastrepha obliqua. Lineage (NCBI taxonomy): Eukaryota > Metazoa > Arthropoda > Insecta > Diptera > Tephritidae > Anastrepha > Anastrepha obliqua. The sequence continues at coordinate 1,127,409 of NC_072894.1, forward strand.
TCCAGATTAAGTCTTGATTTGAAAGTCTCTCGTGAGTTAGAGAATATATCCAAATGTTTGCATAATTGGTTAGACTGTCTTATACAACGTGCAAGCGGTTCATTTCGACTAAAATTGGTCTTGTGATAAGGTAAATAGAACATATTGTTGAGTCTTAGGTTACGAGTGGGACAATTAAAGAGTATTAGCTCCAGCAAGAAGTGACATTTGATATGATTCGTAACTATGTCTCTTATAAACATTACCGATGAAGTTTTTCTCCGCATTTCTAAAGTTGGCAATGCTAACAAAAGACATCTACTTTTGTATGCAGGCAAACTGCAAGGCCAACGAAGTGACTGAATAGCAAATCGAGTGAAACGTTTTTGAACCTTCTCAATTCTTAAGGATGAACCCTTATAGAATGGATCCCAAATGATGCTGCAATATTCGAGGTTTGATCTCACAAGAGAAAAATACAAATTTTTCAGCGTAGAGATATCCTGGAACTCCCTTGAAAACGACATTCTCGATGTAAATATGACCCCCAGGTCTTTCTTTTCGTAAATTTTTGTTAGGGTAGTAGTGTCCAACTTGTAATCGAAATCAATCGGAACTTTTCGTCTACTGAATGACATGTGCTGGCATTTACCAGCATTAAGAGGTAAGGAGTTATCATCACACCAAGCTTCCAATCTGGCTAAGTCTTCCTGAAGTCTTATGCAGTCAGTTACGTTCTCTACCCGACTGTAAATTTTCAGGTCATCTGCATACATCAGACAACGTGATGTCTCGAAAACGTCTGGAATGTCATTAACAAACATTAAGAACAATAGTGGCCCAAGATGGCTACCTTGAGGTACACCTGAGGTAACTTTGATGGCATCAGATTTTATGTTATTTATACGAACGAATTGAGTTCTATCTGTTAGATAAGATGCAAGCCACTTGAGTAAGCTAGGATGAAGGCCAAATGAACCCAGCTTTTTAAGTAGGATGCTATGGCTGACTCGATCAAACGCTTTCGAAAAATCGGTGAATATGACATCGCATTGTTGGCCTGTTTCAAATTGGTTTAAGACATAATTTGTAAATAACCCTAAATTCGTAACAGTAGATCTACTCTTAACAAAGCCGTGCTGATTAGGCGATATGAGATTTGAAATTTGGAAGACAATCAAATCATAAACTAACTTTTCAAAGAGTTTAGGTATGCAAGAGATTTTGCAGATAGGGCGATAATTTTGGACTTCCGACTTACTTCCAGACTTATGTATCGGTATGATAAACGATTTTTTCCAATTATGTAAAAACTCACCAGATGATTATGATGTTATGACTAAATTTTCGTCCGTTTGTCTGATGTTACGAGCTATAACTCTCGTAGTCTATGAGTTTGTTTAATTCCAAAAATGAATAAACAGCTCAAATTAAATTTTACTAAAATGTGCGTGGGTATATAAAGTTCGGCCAGGAACGAATTTAGCACTTTCTTACATTTTATGTACAAACTTGTTCAGATTGAAGTATGTCTGCCATTTGTCTGTACTTTGAGTTCATTTTGCGAGTAAATGTATAAGTAACGTTCATTCGTGTATAGTACCAAATATTCGTATAAACGCACTCCACCAAAGTATTTTTTAAATTTTCCCAACTTGCCTAAATGCCTAATTTGAGCTATAGTATAGTCTTATACTGGTGCCCTTGCGTTTTTAGACCACAAATTTTTCGCGATAAGCACCTCCAGATGTTCTTCACTGAATTCAAATCGACATGCATTACATGCAAACCACTTCTTAAGCGATATGTTGTGCTTTCAAACCATTTCATCGATTCTTTGGAAACATAAATGGCAGCGTGATCTTGTTGGAAAATGCTGTCTTCACCACTCTTGATGAAAATGCCGCCCACATCATAGCGCTGCCACCACCAAAGTTTCTTTTCGACATATCGCAAATCGTACCAATAACAACTGTACAAGTCTGGACTATCTAGGTTCAATTTCTTTTCATCGGAGAACACAACTCAGTTTTCCACTGAAGGTATTTTTGACCGAAGTCTAAACGCGCTTGTCTGTGATGCGTTTTCAACACACCGATTTTTCCATTTTACGTAATCTGTGTTGCGTAAAATGTGTACAATGAATCTCATTGTCACAGGAAGACCCAGCTTCTCTTTTAATTGAGTCGAATTTAAAAAAGCTTTTCGGGGCTTCCTTTTTAATTTTTTTTATTTGGCGGTTACTCAGTTTTTTATTGCCATTTCAGAATCATTAAGATATTTAAACATTTTTTGTAGGGAAAACTTTTGGTATAAGTTTCCAAACTCGAGTGCGAGTAAAATTAGTAAAGCAGATATTGGAAATTCTTCTTTGTACAGTTACAAAATTATTTTGCTTATTAAGTTAGGTATTATTTTACTTATCTGTATGTATGTAATTACATATCCATGAGTGTTCATGAGTTCCGTGTATATATGCAAATGTTATTGTCCAATGATCCCCCAAAATATGTGAGTACGGCATGCCTAAGTACCTGTGTATGTGCGACTTAGATCCACACATCTATACATAAGGATGGATATAGGTTTGTATGAATGTATGTACGAGTATACATATAGGTACAGTAGTGACCTTTTGTAAATGTTATTGCTGCCCACAAATACTCACCCGTCCCGAGTGCCATTTAGTGAAGGTGCACAATTCAAATACTAGCAAACAGATGGTCATAACCCGAGCGTTGCTCTGGCTTGGTCAATAATGCAATAATACTTACGATAAATAAATAAAAATACCATAAAAGTAACAAATAAACAAGACCCTCAAGAAATATGGCAAACGGCTGGAAGGTGTGCAAAGGTTAACGGTAATCGTATTTGAAAAATTCGAGAGGACGAACATTCGGCTCAGAAGAAGCGCACACAAAGTCAACAAGCTGACCACAATAGCAACAATGCGGGCGAAAAGGCCAGCGGAGGCATTACTCGTAGACAAAAACAAAGCAACAAAGAAAGCAATGAAAGTACACAACACAGCTACAATAAGTGCAAACAAAAATACTCAGAGGTCGAGCAGCGGGGGTGCGCTTCGATTGTGCACACAAACACATATACAATAATATTCATACTTTCCAATGATGATATTGATGATTATGACCGCAGAGTTAAAGAAAGAAAATATGATGCACCAGTTGCAAGAAGATTAGAGCGAAAAAGAAAAACCAGAAGTGGCGTTGAAAATGATTACACGTTACTGAACGAATTCGTAGAAAGGAAAACAACATCCACAGAAATTTATTCGATCATAACCATAAAACTAATAAAAAAACCTTCACAGGCGTCGGTGAAAGGGAGACAAGTGCATTACTCCCTTGAATACAGCGCTGCCTTGTGAATTATAGATATTCTACTCAGTCCACGCACTGCGATGCCCACTTGGAATCTACTTGCACATGTATGTATGTATGTAAATACATTGATATGTGCATATGTACACATGTTCTCACTCAACCCATCAAGCTTATAGAGTAGCTTTTATCGCAGTAATTGCGGGCGCAGCACAAAGACACTTTCGGCCGAACCAAGCCAGGACGAATGAGAAAATCAGAAGGATATTCTCAGGTTAAACTTACCCGAAAACGCTATTGCCATGAGTTATACGTGTGAGTGTGCATGCGTTCTGAAGAAGGAAGTTCACTGCCTAATAGGCTTGGACAGTTTGATGGTTTCCATCAAAGTGTGTATGCCCGCTGAGTTGCCGACACTTCTTCGCTTCAAAATCCCGTGAGAGTATTTTTATTGAGGAATAGAGGACATGAGCTCGGTTTTATTTGACGGCTGGTCATCTTTCATTGGCACTTTTGTGAATTTCTACATTTTTTCTCTTGCCCTTTTCATTTGCCGCATTAAGTATATATTTATTTGCGCAAAATTTGACGCTTTATGATGTCCCTTTAGTGCTGAGTGGACACAAAATGTAATTGAATGAGTGAATTGCTTCCTTCTGTGTGTGGCATATCAGCGAAATGTTTACAAACAGGGCCGTAGCCGGGATCGATGTATTGAGGGTGCTGCAATTTTGTATCTTTTATTGAGAACCACAAGAAGTGACTTGAAAAGTTTGTATTGACTGGTTTCTTACCCAAACGTAGTTAGTTTTTTTAATTTTATACAATTACTTAAATTAAAAAATAAACAGAATCTTTATAATTTCACGGTTGAAAGAATACGAAGATGCCTACTCTGAGTGAATTTAACAGATCAGCTGATTTGCTGACGAAATAAAGCAATATTTGTATTCATTTCATTGTATTCATTTCAATTTCGTGGATTTGATTTGCCACTATTACCACCGCAATATCATTCGCAAATCCAATGACTTTAGTTCTAGGGGGCATATTCAGTCTTAGAACCCCGTCATACATTAAGTTCCATAGCAGTGGACCCAGAACTGATCCTTGAGGAATCCCTGCTGTCACAATATACCGCTCAACGCCTTTGCCGCTTCTAACCGCATTTTACGGTTCGGAAATAGCTCTCAATTATTCTGGTAATATAACTAGGCGACCCTAATTTTGCGAGGGTTTCTGGTATACGCTACCAGCTAGTTGTGTTAAAGGCGTATCTAACGTCCAAAGTTACCACAGCGAGGTACACTTTTTTCCCGCCGCGCCATATCTTGCCTTCAATGGCTTCTGTTGCTAAATCAACCACGCATTTGATAGCATCCTCTGTTGAGCGGGATTTCCTGAAGCCAAACTGGTATGTGGATAGAATACCTTTATCTTCAGCGAAAGATGACAACCTGTCGCAAATAATTGGTCGGTAAGACTCGGGTTCGCCGGGCTTTTTGATGCCCTTGGGTAAAAGCACACGTGTTTGCTTCTTCCACCCCTTTGGGAAAATGCCTTCGTGGAGCTTTCTTAGAATTTATTTTATTACGGAGTTCTTGTTCGGTGACACGAGGAATGTCACCTGCTTCGCCTGCTGCCTGTTGTTTTCAGATCTTTGAGGAAAGAGAGTAGTAACAATTTTGCACAACCTTACTGAGCAAGTAATATTGGGTGTGTGTACGCTTCTTGCTTTGGATAATAGCACTCGGTACGCGGTGTCCCAGGTGTTGATATCAGCTTCCTCACAAAGCTTATTGAACTTTCTTGCTTGCTAGTTTTAATGGCTTTTTTAGGACCTGCCTGACTGATCTAAGGTTTTGAACATTCTCAACAAAATCAGGCCCCCCTCTTCTGCGCTGCATCTTGCGTCTAGCGTGGAGGCATTGAGATGTTAGTGATTTGATGTTTTCGTTCCACCAGTAGCATGGATATATGTGTTGGCGCATTATTCGTCTGGGCATGGAGGCATGGCAAGCTTCTCTTAGTCCTTCTACTCCTCTAGGAGTTTCGTCCTATTCTCGGCAGAACCAGCAGAAGTTGAAGTGGCACAATCATATATTTAAGGACTTCGCTATCAAGCTTTTCGTCCTTGCACTTTGGACCTGTCAGCTAGGGTGAAATTTTTTAAGCCTCTTTTGAGCAATGTCCATTATGATAGACTGATGGTCACTGTGGGTGAAGCCCTCGCTCACCCTCCATTTGATCTTTTGAGCAAGGGAATCAGTTGCCAGGGTAATATATGTATGTATCTATATCTGTCTCGATTCCTTTAAACTGTCTTATACAACCGTTATGTGAAAAAAATTATAATACATTTAGGCAGAAGGGCGCGTAGATAATAATAACGGAAAAATGCGCAGTCCTAAGATTAGTTAGTGCAGAAATTTTCGTGGTCGATCAAAGCGAACCGAACTTATTACAGAAAATTTTATTTAAGTTATATCCAAGCTTTAGTTTTGAGTTAAGTTTTCGGAGTTCAGCACACCCTCTCAACTATCTGGATACGGCCGTGATTGCAAAGCATTTGCTAGCGACCAATTTCAGGGATACTTTGGTTTGTTGCTCTACAACACTTACTGCACTACATACATGCCCACTTTGTATAAATATAGTAGCTATGTAGCTGCATATGGTAATGGAGTCGTTTTTACTCGCACTGCACCGCGCATGCCAGCAGCAACGCGGACACCTCACTGAAAAACTTTTTTCTTTGAACAACTGAAAATCCATTATGGTTACATTAACAACTGCCTCCGATGCTGAGCACGTCTTCATCTCGGAAACACGATTCAATTTCAAAGAAAACGACTTTGTTTGGTTCAGCTTAGCTCCTACTTTGCCCCTCAGAGAGTGTAGAATTGATAAAATCGTAAAACTGCAAACAAACAAATTAAATAAAAACACCTATGAGCTCTTTCGGATATTAGGCAAAATGCAGAAGTCGCCTGTCAGCTAAAATTCCTTAGTTTATTCGATCACACCATAGGGACAAATGAAATTTTAATAAAATAACCGAAACACAACAAAAAAGGCGGAAATGTGGTGCGTGCTTAAAATAATCATTCAGCTCCATTTAATAGATAATAATCTTGGTGTCACCACCTGTATTCCAACACAACATCTACGAATGATTTTGTTTGCTGGCTACACGCTCCGCATATTCCAGCTTGAGCAGCACTCCTTGACTTTGATAGAAATCTATAATACGTAAATATGTATGAACGAAAACTCACAGATGCACACATACACAAGCACTAAACGAGTAACATTTCCATGGTGTCATGTATTCATTCATAAAATTCCTAGGTAAGCATATACTTATATATGAATATGCACGTACATATGTATGTACACGACACGCTGCTTCTCTTGATGTGAACTGGCAATACACGAATGTACAAGTACAAGAAAAATGTGGCTACGAATCACAGCTAATCCGAAATACTAATCGTTTTCAATAATTACAAAATTTCATAACATCCATAAACTTTTATCAAATGGTATTAAACATTGACTGTATTAGTGTGAAGCTTATGTACTTATGTACATACAAACTTATGTAGAGAATGAGAAAGTCTGAATGCGGTAGTTGCCACATAGCGGGCCTTGTGTGTTTCTGTAACTTAGAAACAAAATAAAATTATGTTAATAATTGGGCTTAAAAACTGTGGAATTTAAAATTTGTCTTGTTTGTCCGATTCTAGTTATTGTGTTTCTGGTTGATCGATACTCTACATCCAAGCTTAAGCCGGTCCACTCAGAGTGGAGTACGTTGTCCTGACGTGACATTACGCGGTGTGAAGTGTTACCGATGGTTCTATTTGCCCTTGATGCACCAAAACTTGAGGTATCCAGTTCACTGAGGCGACAACTGACTTCTTGCCGTGGCGCGACATTTCGGTCGGTGCTCAATTGCGAAAATGTCGTTGTCTCTCACAACGGCTTGCAAAGTGGATTCCAAGATTTTACGGACTTATTCGGAATTAATAATGGCTCGTCTCAAAAATCCAAAAACAGAAAAGTTTCGAAGCGCTACATAAAATCGAGACGGCTCACGCCAAAATTTCATTAAACGGTCTTACATTGCGAGATGGACGTTCATCGGATTTTGTGTTCTACATAGATGTAGCAATCGAGCTGAAATAAGAAAAATAATAATATAAAGAGAATTTTTAAACGAAATTAGTTTTCCCATAAGTATAGGCTTCCTCATCTTCAATACTCTTATTCCAATGATACTTCAATAATCTTATGCCATATAATGATTTCCCGGAGGCTCTGTTCGACAGTTATATTGAATTGCTATCGAATGCGGCACTAAACTTCTTAACAGGTTTTCCCTTCATCTGAGATGCCAACGGTATAAAACTTATCCCCGATGCGATAAGGAAAGCGAAACGCGTGGTACTTTAACGTTTTTCTTCGTAACAGAAAGAATTGCCTGAAAACCCATTTAATAGGAAGCTTCGTTGTAAAACGTTTTCTACAATAGCCTTTGATGCTTCACGTCTAATGTAGTACACCATGAGCAGGGTTTAGTTTTAGCTACTGCTTGCATTTTATTCTAAAATTTTAGCTTTTTATCTTTAATATTTTGGCCACTTTGGTACTCTTCATACCAAAAAATGTATTAGCATAACAAATCTCATCGAAATCAAAACACACCCCTTTAACTTCTCCTGTGTTCCCCATCGCACTGAATTAGGTTTCACTGAGCGGATTATCTAAGCACTTCATTTGTTGATGGGTTCATTATTATCCCAGCGGTTCAATTTTCTCCTCACTTTGCTCATCAATTGAGGCGTTGCCAAGTGCAGTTGGCTCGGTTCATTTGCAATCTGTGTACGAGAGGTATATTCGTATGTGCATATATATGTAAATATGTAGGTTGTGGATAGCTTTCCCTACTCGTTCACTATTCAATGCTGGCTGCTACTTCCACGCTCCGCTCTCGTACAGCAAATAAATATGAGCAAACATTTGTTGACATTTGGGATTTGAATTGATTTTTTCTTTCCATTCGAAGGAATTTTTAACCTTCGCTCACACAATTTTCTCTTTTTCTTTTTCGCAATTCTGCAATTGTGTGTATGTAGATTTGTATTCATTGTGTTCGCTGATTTTGTCCTCGTAGTTAACATTCCGGCTTATCTCTAAGCTACTTGTATTTTGCCAATTGCAGCTTTGTTGTAATTCCGTTTAAGAACCCAGATGCAAATATGACGTTCGTACTTCATTGAATTTTATTTGCACTCGGATTGCAAAAATTTTTATTTTGCCTTAAAAATCTGAACACGTGAAATATATTGACACTATATTTGCATAAATAATGATCAGCTATCAAAGCATTTTTTTGATTTCTAAGCACAAAAAAATAAATTAAAGCTCTCATTTTAAATAATATATATACGTACATCTATAATGTTTAAGTATAAGTTAAGTAATAATATACAAGTATAAGTATGAAAGTTTTCCTAAGCGTGAAGAAAGAATTACATATGTGAATTGCAAAGAGTTATAGATTTCAATATGAAATTAAAATGTACGTAAGTATATTTCGATGGATGCAAATATATCCCAATTCATAAAAATTGTTTGCGTACCAGTATGATGCGACTCCGACGTGGTGGCAAAATAGCATTAACTCTTATATGAATGCAGATGCTTCGACAGGAGCTCCATATCGTCATATAATCAGTTGAAGGGCTGGAAATATTCGATCATAAAGCATGATTGAAAATTACGACACCGAACTTTCCCGGCAGGACTTCACAACACTCCTCAATGTGAGCCCTGGAGCATTACTCTTCTAAACCAAAGACGTTTCAGTCACCTACCTCAATTTATTTATTTTTTTGTTCTCCTAACAGGGTCATTCATCACATAAACAGTGTTTGCAATACGTCCAGACTCTAAGGACATGAGACTTATTAATAAGCAAAGAGTGAGATTTTATTTATATACTACATGAAACGGTATCCAACAAATACCACGTTTTCCAACCTGTACCGAACTAAGGGCGAGGATTAAGGATCTGAGAGTATTGGGATCAGAAAACGAAGAACTCTTTCCACGAATAAAGGCCAACATTGCTAACGATTTAGATTATATGACTGGTGAAGTTGATTTTGGAGACCAAATATTCACTAATTGTCTTTCTCTTGAGTAGGTATATCCTCTCTCGAGGAACAAACTAACACATCATGCCTGTCCTTTCGTATGGCGCAGAAGATTGGACGATGTCAACATCCGATGAGGCGTCCTTCGGAGTATTTTAGAGAAAGATTCTGCGGAAGATTTTTGGACCTTCGCACGTTGGTGACGGCGAGTATTGCAGGCGACGGAACGATGAGCTGTATGAACTTTACGACAACTTAGATAAAGCGCAGCGAATAAAGATCCAGTGGTTAAGCTGGCTGGGTTATGTCGCCCGAAAGGATACAAAAGTTCCGGCACTGAAAGTATTAGATGTGGTACCAGCTGGTGGTAGTAGAGTAAAAGGAAGACCTCGCCTGCGTTGGAAAGATCAGGTGGAGAAAGGCTTGGCTTTCCTTGGTATTTCCAACTGGCGCTAGTCAGCACGGGAAAGAAACGACTGACAAGCTTCGTTAAACTCTGCCAAAATCGCTTAAGCGGTTTTCGCGTGAATCAAGAATAATAATTGGCTTTCGCTTAAGCATCCCGCTTTCAGCGGAAGTTAGGTACCTAGGAGTGTTACTTGACTACAAATTTGACTCCACATTAAAAGTCGCGAATACCAGCATAGCTTTCTACTCCTCTATATCTATGATCGGGGGATACTGAAGCCACAGGTCGTTCTCTGGAAGTAAAACGTAGTAGTTCGGCCAATTTTAATGTGCGCATGCCTGGTTTGGTGGGAAGCTCTTCGGAAGGACGTTCACATCACTAAACTGGGAAGGATGCAAAGAACTGCTTGCATTGGCATCACCGGAGCATTTAGAACTTTTCCCACTGCTGCCCGCAAGGAGCGAGAAGAAGAGGCCGGCCACTGAAGAGTTGGCAAAGGACCATTCACAATGAAACTAGAAAATCGTTTAATGAACTGAGAAAGCTTTTGCTGATTTTTTAGGCTCCTAGAGGAGTATGGAATAACTAAAAATAACAATTACCTTTATATTCCGAGTGTTTTTCTCCTGTCTGAAGATACAACAGCACTTGATAGTCGTGCGTAGATAATAGGTTGTTATAAAATTTCATTTAATATAAAAACCAACAGCTGGTAAGCGGTAAATTTTACATCAGTATAAAACCTGCTGAAGTCATCAATTCCCTTGCAGTTCTCTGCGTTTCCTTTACATCCCCAACACCACCAATTCTTAAGAACTTCATTACCAAAAGCGGCAAAATAATGAATTACAAACTAATGACACATTCAGTAGCCATAAATTGGTTTACAGCCCACTAGAGGATTGTGATTAGTGACCAATGAAGATCCAGTCGGGAGAAAGGCATTGCAAAGAAAAAGTTCCTCCTCCAACCTTCTACCAAACCGGGTTATTATAATTATTTTATTTGTATGCAATTCAGCAGAATGACGGCGAAATTAAGAGGTCGGTCAGGGCATTGCCAAAGCAAACCCGCCTGTATATGTAAAGCCAGCTGATTAAGTTCAACAATACTAAGCCAACCAAATGCATACATATGCACAGTATGAGTTCACCAAGCAAGCATCCCCCAAGTGTACCGGCATATCTGCACATGGGTGTTTTCGGCTTTCCGGTGCGACACGTGGTCAATCAGCGATCCAACAAAGACGGCTCTAATGAAGCGAATTAAACACTTTCTTTGTTCGAAGCATACACACTTACACAAATAAACATGTATGTATATATATATGGGTATATGCAAACAAATACACATCCATGCATGTGGAGGCGTAGGTATGTATGAAAATTGCTTCAATTAAAGCTGGCTGCTTGTGAATACCATTTCCAAAAAAACCTACTACTTCTACCGATGGTGGGAGGAAAATCTGCGAAAGCCGAAGTCTGGTCTTGCCTTAATTTTTATACCATTTAAGTATATTTTTACAATTGTATGAATGCAAATATTTGTTTCAGAAATGTAGTAGCATTGAGAGGTTACGAGGTTCAATTTTTATAATTTATAGGAATATTACTTTCCGTTATTTAGTTATTTAGCGACTTGCTTATTATAATGGTGACGAGAAGGTCCACCAGTTGCCATTCGCCTCACCTACTTAATTCGAGCGCCCCTTGTTAGCTGGATTCGGTACACATATTTGTTGCTTGTCGCGACATCAGTTGTTGCTTTACTTATCGCAAAATAAAACAAATTTGTTCCATCAATATGAAATATTGCGAAATTATGCCATCACAAAGAGAGCAAAAAAAGATGCTGCGATTGTATCTTTCCTCCTAGACACTTTTTGTTTCGTGTTTCTTTATACCTCCATCCCAACCATAGCAACCCTCACACCCCACTCTGGGTGATTCATAAGCGCAAGAGGCCAGAAATAAACTGTAGTCTACTTATGCGAGTATAAGAACATATTGAGGATAAATAAATCATAAATAATAATTTAGTATGTCATGAATCGATGCAAGAATGTATCTCGAATAGCAAATAGAAGTACCAGTGAATTTGTCGAACAACCTCCCAAGGTGATGCAAAAACTGCTACCTTTTAGACGCATGTACATAAACACACGTGCACACGCACAGGATTGTATATACATGTTTACTACACTACTGAGGGACCAAAAACCTCCTACTCATCCTTATTTTGGTACTGCTTGGGAATAATTACAAATCATACCAAATGCAACTGGCAGTGGCGTCGACAAGGGGCACACAAATTGTTAATGCAAAGAGCTCTTCGTTCATAAACCGTAATTTTTCATTTTTATTTGTATAGGCGTTGTGGTAGCTCGCTTACCTCCATACCTCTCGCCGCGGAAGTACCATCAAGTATTACCTCGAGGAGAGGAAAGACGATTAACCGCTGTTGCTATGTCTCAGTCTTTCTAGACGCCTTATCTCTTTCATAGTCTCGGCCACTAAGTCGCATGCCGCGTTCCACTTTTCTTTCGAGCACAGCGAATGTTTCCCTGACTCCGGAGGCTCTCCAAAGACTCTATGGAGTTTGTCGTTTGCGGAACAGAAACGTGAGCATGTGAAAAATGTGTGGTGAACATCCGTTGCAGTAATCGCAATAGGCATTAGCGTCATGGTTGAACCTTTATGAGTGTGCTTTGAAGAAAAGCTTAATTGGGAATGCCTTTGCGCGTTCAATGCCTTTTTATAAAGTTATCACTCGTTCGCCACTCATCGATGCATCGTCTGCCACTCGTAACCCCGCACAAAACAACGAGCTTATAGACCTCAGTGTTCTCGCTATTTGGGCAGCTTCCATGGCTAATATGTCCATGGGGTATATGCCAGATCTTACCAGGGCTGCAGCGTCGGGCACCGTTTTAAATTCCCTACATACGCGTAATGCGCACACCGGTAGGTAGACTGTAGTCCTGTATGCATATACCTACGTATAAGTACTTATGCAATGCTGGTATTTACCGAAAACCCCTCTTATAAGTTTAACTGCAGACGTTCATATTGTCTCGTTTCCTCAGACTATCCTTTCCAGTTTCAAATTGCGTTAAGTAACGAAAAACGAGAAGAAAAAATTAGGCACCCCAACAAAGGGGCGTCTTTTCAAGTATTTACAGTCCTGATACGCGGCAAATTATAAGATATTGGAAATTGACAAAATTATGTAATGAATATAAAATTATGCAAATTACAGTGCAGTTACTTTTAATGGGCTACCTTTTGGAAATGGAACTTATAGCTGTGTTTTGGGTATTCCAAATATTCGAAAATATATAAGTAAGTTTATAAGCTTGTCCAACCCCTATTGACTCTACAACAAACTCGTATTCGCGTACATACAAATATTTAAAGGGAATTTTCAAGTAAAAAAATGCGTAAAATGGTATTCAAATCAATACATTACGGGCAGAACCAAACGAAAATGTACAAATACATAGATACGTACCTACGTAAGTAAATATGTAAATAAATAGATGCAAATTTGGGTTTTCGGCAGGATTAAAGAGCCAAGAATCAGAGGTGAGTGCAATAACTATTTTCCTTTTTTATTTTTAGAGAAGAAACACTTCTATGCATTAGATAAATTTCGGTAAAATAATTAAGCATGAAAGTTGAATTCCACAGTAGTCAGTGCTTTAACTCAAGTACAATAATTATTTCGTAAATATTTTTAGATTTAAATAAACAAAAAACGTTTAATTTTTAGAAAAATCTCCTCGTATATTGGTGGCTAATGGAGTTATACACATTCCTCCTTAAACTATTAATATACCTATGTGCGGAGGGCGTACGGTATTTGAGGACATGCATATATGTGGCTATAACTTCCCGAAACCATTATTTGTCTTTTTGCTCTCTTAACCCAAGAAAGTCGCTACTTTTGCAAATCATAACAATTTAGAAATCTCTAATTTTCTTAAGTGCGCACGTTCATTCGTTCATAAGATGCGCCATGAATTTGGAAGCATCACGCGGAGAAGCAGAATCTGTTGATGCAGAAATGCAAAAATACGAGGAATGTTCTGAGACTATCCGATCTGCAGAATTTGACGAGGAGCCTTCAAAATCTATGAGGGCTCTTGCGAGGAGGCTTAATATTTCTTAATATTACTACTTATGTTATGGTTTTTTCCGACGAAAGAAATTTTAACCATGACCAAAAAGTCAACCGCAGCCGCAATTACTAAAATGACAGATGGTTATGTTCTAATCCCTCAGAGGTTGCTGATGTTGCACATGAAGAGTTCAGCCACTGTTATGGTTTGAGGTGTTGTGACATCAAAGGACCTGTCATGCCACCGCGTTTCTTGACACAAGGATTTCGAGTGAGTTCTGCTATATCAAGATTATAGAGACAGTAGTGAAACATTGAATTGATAGTGTACGCGGGGACAGCCAAAACATCTTTCAGCAAGACTCTGCTCCTTCACACAAAGCGATGGCGACACAAGACATGATGACTAAAAATTTTCATGAGCAGATAACACCGAACTTATAACCGCCTAACTCAGCAGACTTTAGTCCCCTGGTTTAAGGCGCATGGGGTGTAGTTGGGCGTGCGGCCAATAAGCATCCTCATAACAGCATTTCTTCTCTGAAAGCTGCAGTTAATACCGTTATGGTCAATATGAATAAGGAGTATTTGATTCGGCATGCAATCGTTTCCGGATCCGGAGCGAGGAGGTTATTGTAGCCAATGGAAATTTTGAATTTCGCAATACACTCTTAAAATATTATACTCCGCGTTTGTTCGGTCAAATTAGATTACACTGCTTTTATTTGGAGGTCTTATCATGCATTCCCCAAAAATCGAGTGAAGAGGGTTCAAAAAATGTTTATGCGTTTCGCACTCCTTTCACTAAATTTCTCAGACCCGTTTCCATCATACGAGTCCCGTTATCGATTAATAAGTCTTTTCCCATTAAGCGGCAGGGGAACTCTTCAGGCAGTAGAATTTATCTTCGATCCCGTTAATGACAAAATGGACTGCCGGCTCTTCTAGTTTAATGTCCCTTACTGAAATTTTCGCCGTTTTAAGACTATTCGTGTTGGTTTTAGTAAGGTATTTTAAAGTGATAATGCCTTCTCGTTAGTACGTTGTCTGACTTTAATTGTCTCTCAAACTTTTTGGATTTGGGCCTTTCTGAAACCAAACAGGTACATATTTCAAACGAAGTTAAAAAATTACTTTCTATATATTATTGATTCGTTAGAATGAAATGTATGGTAAAACGCAAGCATACATATATTTGGTCAAGGTGGCATTTCACACTAAAAGAGTTCGTTGGCTGTCTTTTGTTTACTCCATTCAGTTGTGAGTTACAGGGTGTAACAATGGAATCCAACAAAGAGAAAATCGGTACATTTTACAGTTTTTCTTTGATAGAAACGAAAATGCAAGCCAGGCCGCTGTGTGGAATAGTGTTTATGGTGCCGATACTGAACCAACTTACGTGCAATTTTGGTTTCGTCGATTCAATTAAGGTATTTTTGATGTTAAATAAAATGCCCAAAAAATCGTAGAAATGATTTAAGTTGGCCGGGATGTTAGCAGTCGTCGCATCGCCCAGGAACTAAAGAAATACCATAAAAGAGCTTTAAGCTATTTGCGCAAAAATTTTGCGCAAAAATAATGAATTCCTTTTTCTCTAAACTAATATATATCTATTCACATGTACACATATGCATAAGTATGTATGTATTGCATTATATCTACTTGCATCTTTTTAGTATTTGTACATTCCATACTTGCATTTGAGGCCAGTGAAACTTAAGCACACTCCCAAGCCATCCGAAATTGAAGCAATTTGCACGCATTATCATCGGGTCAAATACAATAAAAGTGTAACAGAAATATCATTAATCATTTGAAGACATGAAGTTAGAATAACAGTATCGTCTTCCAATGACCCTGCCAAAAGTGGAAGAGGAAATGTCCGAAATCGAAATAAGTTCTTCTTCGCCAGAATTTTTTTACGCATCAAACCAAAGAAAACTAAAGCAAAACGCATAAATTATCCTTTTTAGATTGAGTTGAGCGACTTGCAAGGTGGCACTCTAAGTTAATACTCGCACATACACACTCATATGTGTGGGTTCCACCATTTGGAGAGCAAGTGCAAGATAATGTTATGCAATCCAATTTGCCTCCCAAGTTTCACGCTGACTCTATCAAACTCGGGCACACAATGACACATTCGCGTCAATGAGCGCATAAGGACATGCAGGAAATTGTACATCCATCACTTATGTAGCCGTTGACGCGTATTTGTTGTTGTAGTTTGCTTCTGGTCTAACGACAATGGACATGACCCAACAGGGGAGGAGAGAAACGAAGGGTGTCAATTTGCAAAGTATTCACTTGGAATTTTCTTACGCTTCGCTATTCTCAATTTACAACAATGATCTGCAAAATTTCGCAAAGTAGTTGGAAAGTCCCTGGAGTCCTATGTACGAGGAGGTCTTTTTACCTACGGTCAAGTGAGCTCAACTTCAAAGCGTTGCATACCAAACTCTTATGCAATTTACATACATACATATTTATGTATGTAGACACAATCCCAAGCAATGATGAGTGTTGCTCTACAAGGACCGAAACTGAAAAGAGTAATATTATATACATAAGTATATCCACATGCATACATATGTTAGGTATGTATGTATGCACTATAGGTGTAGGCGTTTTGTCGACTTGGCAGAAACGTTGAATAGCTCCCGCAACTGTAAATGAATAATCATACAAACGTGCCTGTATGAAGGTCTCATTGCACATACATACAGACATACCACGCGTATGTGTGTCCAAATGGTATCTAATCACAACTAGCAAGTGGATCTGATTTGTTTTCTCTAGAAAAAATTTGTCTTTATATTTGTGTGGAAGCACACTTAACAAACCCGGCCAATGAAGGTCCTTTTACAAGAAACAAACGCAGGCTCAACACATTTCCCTCGCATTCGCTGCCTACGCACACAGCCACACAATGGCCAATGATCTGCCGATGAACATACATACATACATATGCGTTGGCGGTCACTCCTAGTGTGATGCTCACGTAGAACCTTTGTATCCTATAAAATTTATGACATGATTGCCTTTGTTATCTGCCTGGCAGACAGCAATTTTCCCTCTTTCAGCGATATTCCACGAAAAATCAACCTGTGGCTAACTGTAAATCGCGCATCCCAAAAATAGACACATTGTTATGGCTGTAAACACGATACGGTTTAGATATGTATGTATGTAGGTATTTATCTCCGAAACGATATTTGTGCTTGTAGTATTATGATGTCATCCGATAACGCTGCCAATTTTTCCTTCACACTGCCAGCCCAGAGCTGTCATAATAATTTGTGACACAAATTTCTTTATTAATGGGGCGCCATTGTTTGGACATACAATTCCACACCTGCGCTTATCCCTAGATGAATAAATAAAACATATAAAATAAAGGAAAAAAGTGAGAAAAATCAGAATATGAACTTTTATAAATATTTAATCCTTGAAGAACCTACTTCAGCCTTCTAATCTTACGGAGTGAATTTGAGGAGCATATTAAAAGCCAATCAGGTCTTTAAAATTTATGAGTACTCAGATCTTGGTGCACACTTGGCGTCCCTTCCTAATCATAAATTTCAAACACAAAAGTAATGGGAATTTATCGGCAATTGTTTACACTCGGAAATTCTCGCGATCGCAAATAAGCGAAATTTGATAAGCAATAAATGAGTGCCAGAGGAGGGAGACAAAGGGATGCCCGTACACAAATGGCATTCTGCCATACACAACTGCATATGCGCCAGTTCATATCGGTATACAGCCAAACACACATACATATTTGTGCACGCATACACACCCTCAAGAAACACGTAGGGTTATTTTGAAGCGTGAGACAACAAGAAAATCGCCAAAATTGGTGAATTTAAATCGAATCGCACAAAAAAACATTTGATATATCCTTCGACTCCGAGCGACTATTCAGAGCGTTTGGCACACATGTTCCCAGAAGACGTCCAAAGTTACTCCTTCACTCCGCCACTCGTTTACTCGTGCACTTATTCAAATGTGCGAATGTGGGTGAGTGCGCAGCGTGGTAGGAGTGTGGGGAGGTGTGTATTGCCGCCCATACCTTCGAGTTTTAAATCCGATTTATTTTTTAAAATGCCTCGGGGATCGATTATTACCGTTCAAATTCGAATAAAACGTACGCGTGTTCAATGCGATTTTAAACTTGCATCTTCGACAATCGCACAACTACAAGCACAACAAGTAAGGAAGTGCTAAATTCGGTCCGTGCCGAACTTTGTATCGAACTTTTATCTTTAAATTTTTAGAATCAAAACGGAGTAAGAAAATTAAGTCTTAACATATAAAGAATGGGCGTGGATTTATCCGATCTCAATATTTTTTACTATATTACGGATCGAAATCAAAAGTCAAGAGTAGCGCCATTCGCGGCGCAAGTTTCAGCAAATGAAATTGTTTTCTTCGTATGCGAGAGTTTGTAGAGTGAGTTTGGCATAAAGAAATATTAAAATTTACGTACGCTCGTTTTCTTATTTTAACATGGGACCGCGTACTTCGATGGAAAAGCGTGGGCTAGTAAAAAAGTAAAAATTTAAGTTCATCACCAATTCCATTCAGTTGCCATCCTCTGTTCGAAGAGTACTGGGGGAATCAAATTTAAATGGCAAAATAGCCCGTAATAAACCTTTCGTAAGTGCAAGGCATAGAGCCCCAGCATTTTCAAGGGCCGTACGATTTGCAAAAAAATTGGCGAGCTACTATAAAACACGGTGATGGTAACGCTATACTTTGGGCATGCATGCCATCAAATGGATTTGGGAATTTGACCTTTATCGAAGAAATAATGAACAAAACTTCTGCAAGAAAATTTGGTTCAAAACGCTAGAAAATTACAAATTGAAGATAACTTTCCCATTCATCAAGATAACGACCCTAAGCACAAGTCACAAACAATACAAACATGGCCCCACATTATTGAAACTCCTGCACAATCGTCAGATTTGAATGTCATCGAAAAATTGTGGTCGGTTTTGAAGACAAATATAAGAATTTATGACATCCATAACAAATCGGATCTTAAAATGATACTTGAAGACTGGAACCAAATTAATCCAGAATACTCAAAACACTTGGTTAACTCCATGCCACGTAGAGTGGAAGTTATGATTGATAATAGAGAATACTCAACAAACTACTAAATACTTTAATGTTTTAAACATTAGAAATAAATAGTTGCTCTATTTTAAGTTGTAAGTTTAAGCTGCGGCGCGAATTCTCGGTACGTTTTTTTACATAGCATTGAATGAATGTTTATGTTGAGAAATGAAATACATAAAACAAAATAAATAAAATATCTGCATACTCTGTTTTTCCATTTTCGCAAAATATTTCGAAATATAGAACACCTTACAAAAACATCGTATCTGTATCAAATAGGCTGTGCGTGAGTGTATATGCATGTATATGTATGTCTATATCTATCCCGATTCCTTTATGCTCTTGCATACAACCTTTATGTGAACAAAATTATAATACCCTTGTGCACAAGTGAGCGCGGGCATAAAAACATTGTGAAGCACAAAGCGAACGAAGCGACAAGTACGAACATTGGAAGACGGTACGTATGGGTGTGGGTGTTGGTGTACTAGCGGCGCTTACTGACTAAATGTACCCTGAATATGTTCGCATTCGAGTGGGTGGGAGGATTCTAGTAGCTTTGTTCACTTTATTCGTTTTGAGTGCGCAATAATTTTAGGAATTTGAAGTCAATTCAATGTCGCCTGTGATGCTCATTCAATTTCCTATTATTACAATTGTCACGAGAGTGAACGGAGTCAGCCGTAACGATATGAATCATAATAAAAATGCATTTAAAATGTTAACAAAAGCCCTTTGTGCACTTTTTTTTAACTTCTTACACTCTCGAACGCATACATATGTACATACATATGCCACTACTTAAGAAACATGTTTCGCCACCCTTCCTCCAACCCAAATTTCACCCATGCTTGTCGAATGCGAAACGATGCGAATGCCGCCGAACAGGTAGTCGAAATCGGAATGAAAGAGGATATATGCACACGCAGCCATACATACTTATATGCGTGCATATTCGATTTCGACGCACATCGAGTGGAAAGGATGTCAGTCTGCAGTGTTAGTTTAATTTAAGAGGCTTCAAAAATGTCCGTAATTTTCTAAATTATTGCCGTTAGTCTCGTAATATTATTTAAACTATATTAATTGAACGTTCGTCCTTTTAGGAATATAAAGGCATCGTTATTAAAGACATCGATAGTTTTTAAGTGTAAAAGTTGAAAACATGGGGAGCGCCCCAACTATGATAAATGAGCAGTACAGTGAATTTATGGCAAACAAAATTCTTGGTTTTGGTTTGTCTATTCCTCACACCTGGATTCCCTGTCTCGAATGGGTTATTTCAATTGGTAATCAGCTTGATGTTAGGATGTGGCAAGTACGAGACGCATTTCATTAAGATATCGTAAAGAAACACTCTGCTGAAATTCAGAAAAAGCTTAAAGCTAAAATGGGTTTGATAGTAGGTAAGCCAAAGCCAGGATATTACAATAAAAGAAACAAAAACTTTATTTAAATCTGTATTCGTGGTATTGTAAGTCAGCAATTAAGGTATTAAGATTATTGTGCATAGTGCCGAGGTTTTCTTTGAAAATACAATATGTAACAATTTTACACCATTTAAATGTCCAACATGACCACGTTTTCAGGTAAAATCCGCCAAGCAATCAATTTATGAATGCCTAATCGTTGAGAACGTTGAGATATCGACAATATCAACAGCAATATTCCCAATAGAAAGTCCAATTTTAGCGCTGCCAGTCCTTTTTTCACCCTCAACAGAACCAGTTTCTTCAAATTTGTTTACCAGCCTTTAAATTGCCGCTCATTCGAACGATTATTTTCACAAAAAAAAAAACACGAATCTATGCGTTGTTCTTAAAGATCGACCGTTTCCATAATAAGTTTCATTAATTTTGACGCGTTGTTCCATCGTATAAACTTATGCCCTGTCTACTTGACAAGTGTCAAAGAACATTCGTCAGACCCATTACGACGTATGGCGTGAAGACGCGAGCAAATACGCTTATAACCCAGCGTATTACGAACGCAACAGAAATGCAGACTTTAGACGGTATAGCCGGCTACTTCAGACTTGACCACCAGAGGAACGACGATATAAGACGCACGACAGAATAAAATTGAATTTCCTAGTTGTAGCATATCGTCAAGGTACATAACAGATTTTCAACCATTCGATCATAACTTTCTGACGGACGGTTTTCTTATTCTGGTAAATATATAAGGAGCCACCGACAGGCCAAACTCGTACAACTTTCCTATAAACAAAAACTTTCGGAAACTCTTTCGAATCGGTATCAGAAAATATGTATCCAAAGGTATATTAAGACCAAAAAAGCATTTCTGGAAGGTGTATCGTTTTCCAATCTTCGAGCTTAAAATGAGGTGCAGCAATTAATTTACTTGGCGTAAAAATCAATTCTGAAATATGTCAGATGAGCTCCTTGACACCCGTCAATTATGCTATTGAAATGTTAAAAAAACAGTAATTAAAGTAATCTATTAATAAAATCAGCATCCTTACGTACACACAACTCTAACTCGAACATACTATCACCACACTGCCTTTATTGGTTTTCAACACTTTTTGTGACTGCAATACCCGAATCGTCGTAAGTCACAAAATTAGTCTCTAACATAAAACCTCAAATTTAGTGACTTGAGACTCGTAAAATGAATAATAAATAATTGGCGCGTACTCTTCTATTAGGTGTTTGGGCGAGCTCCTCCTCCTATTTGTGGTGCGCGTCTTGATGTTGTTCCACAAATGGAGGGACCTCTAGTTTAAAGCCGATTCCGAACGGCAAATGATTTTTATGAGGAGCTTTTTCAAGGCAGAAATACACATTCGGAGGTTTGCCATTGCCTGTCGAGGTGACTGGTATACTTACTAAATTCCATCATTGGCCTTCTTTGTCCAGTATTGCACACATTAATCCAAATTTCAGAACTCCTTCGCAGACTCAAAAAATGTACCACATGAGTGCGAAAGAAATCGGCACCGAGATCTTCATGGCTGAATCAAATCTTCTACTTTGTTTTGTTCTCCAATGATTTCATTTTTGCTTATTTTTATGTTTGAGGCATAATACAAAATCATAATTATAATCTAAATACATATATATATGTGCACATATATATGTATGAATGTAGACACTCGCCCATACCTAGACAAGGCTATTTTCATACTTTTTGGCATAACTTTGGAAATCGAAATACTCGTATCTACACGACACATTACTTTTTTAATCATGAATTGAACAAATAACCGTGATTCATGAAATTCGTTCGCAACACTGATGAAAACATGCACTCATACATAGAACGAAGTATGCTCGTATACTCGTAGTCAAATCAAAAAGTAGCGTTATTCGTTTTTTAATATTACGTACATGTTTGTATATGTTTGAATGTTTTGAAAGAGGGAGGTAAATATGGGATTTAAATATTTTTATAAAAATGTACAAAAAAGTTATTCTCTCCACACCGGCATTATGGTTTATTCTCTAAATTAAAAGCCTGGGCAAAAAATCCTTCTCCTTAATGTCTACTGAATTCAACACAAAAATGTTTAATGTATGCATATAGAGTATATCTGGAAGTGTGGATGTAGTAGAGTAAAACTGACCAAAACAGTTCAAGTTTTTTATCTTTGGCGAACAGTTAGTCGCACATCTTTACTCACGACCAGTCACCGTCGCAGCACGAATGTGTTGTAAGCTTCTCTTGTGCTAGTCTCTGCCTGTTAACGTGTGCGTGTGCATGTATGTGTATTTCTAAATGTTTGTACCTACTTGTATCATACTGGATTACCATTCCAAACTTAATATTTTTAATTGTGTGCAAAAATTCGGACGAGTTTCTTTAAAAGCAAAGTTCGCACAAAATACAAACATGGGTAGATATCTACGCAAGCATGAATATGTATACATACATACATATGTATGTTGGTATATGAGATTAGAATACTCTTTTCTTACACAAATCTAGATGGCGCAGGGAGGCAAAAGCAGCGCCAATGGTCGGTCTGATGTAATCTCGAAAAGGAATCATATTTTTAAAATATGTGCTTTTCAAGGGAATGACATTTGTCACCGCCAGGCCAAAGAGAAGCCGCCAAAGAATCCGCTGAAAACTCCTCGCTCTTCCCGTTCGCTTCTATTCCCCCAAAAGGCAAAACCTTGTTGATGCATATGTCTTGGACAAGGCCAGCAAATCTGAGACTTCGTAGCCGGCAGAAGATCTCCTTTTTAATCGTACATTTACTATATTTAGGTACACACTCACACATATGCATACGCACATATATACCGACATATATTCAACTAAGTGATGACTGACGCAAATTTATATTCCGTTGATGAAAGCGAATGGAAAGAACTTCATTTAAAAGTAATGCTTGTTATACATGCACACATACACATACCCACGTATATATGCGCACATGCATGTACAGACGTATGTGCCCCTTAATCTCTGGAAGTGTCTCAAACAGCTACCAAGGCGATGAAATCATCAGGATGACCCCTTTTTAAGCTAAGCAGTAACTCTACCCGCTTTGCCGTTAACCGCCCATTGGCTATAAATAAAGAACTTGACCGCAGAATATTAAACATTCTACTGATACTACGCCCCCCTTCATTTAGTGCGATCAGCAAAGGATTTGAAATGGAGATTAAAAGTTAGCTCTAACTATTTTGCAAATATAGCGCATAATTTACTTTTATGCTTAAGTACCTACTTACATACACACACACAAATGCACCCTGCAGAGAAATCTTTAAGTAATGAGAGAAAATAAAGATCCTACTAAACAAAAAGTCTGGTGGAAATGATTTTTTGAACTGGCCTACAAAACAGTATACGTATATAGGTGCAATTCGAGGAAAAATGTCTGACATTGAAGGTGACTCCCAAAAGGCTTCACATGCTTTGTGGTAAAAATTAGCCAATCCATTGATTTTTAATTCAATATTCATTTGTTAACGTTCAACTTGATATTCGCCATTTGAGTATTTGTTGTTTACAAAAATCAAATTATGGTGAATTTATGCAGAGTACAAGAAAATAATTCAAGGAATGAAACAGAAGCGAAGTAAAGCGGTTCACATAAGAGGTTTACGGTGAAGACGGTTAAGTAAATCTGATAATTTTATAATTTATTTCACAAGTTATTTAAATTAGAAGTTTATACTATAACGAGGAAATTCGGGAGACACTTCTCCTTATATGTCGAGGAAAACATCCTTAGGGTTCCGCTCTTTATCCTGGACTTAGACCCGAATATTTTCTATAGAGTTTATATCAGGATATACATATATGTACATATATAAGAAATCCATAAAAACCGTCTCATCGGATACTTGACTGTATATTCTTTTAATATTTGACGATCTTCTCCGACTCAGAAACTTTGCTCGACCCGCACCATTATTATGTTTGGTATCATTTAATGGCATCGGGTAAACTGTTACAAATGCAGATATTTCGTAGACTTTCCTTCAGTGTGAAGATATAAAATAATCTTTTATTCAGCTCTAGTTAATTTTTATCATTATGTATTTTCGATTCGCACAGTACCAAAGTTGTAGACGAAATGTGTTCAAATATAAAATATAATAATAACAATACACAGTAGTAGTTCCTAGTTCAGCTTAAACTCAATAAACAAACGAAACTTGTTAGATTCACGATTTCAAATGCAATAAGCAAAATCATTCTGTGAGCGCAGACTCCCATTGCTATGCACGTTTTTTGTAACAATCACTTAACGGTGCAATATTTGTGTCTGCTGCCTACCCAGTTTCTTTAGTGCAGAAATTCGAATACCCATTTAAAATTAAATTCGTCAACTTATAGATAAAAATTAGTAAATCTTTCATACAAGGAACTATGTAATGCACTTCTGTTAGCCACTCTATGTATATATCGATCCAACCAAACCTTCGCAAAGCCAGTTGGATGCCAATTAATTTCCCTGCAGGGTACGCCAGTTTATATTTATTCTTATATGGAACAAACAAACACATGCGTACATATGTTACTGCGGAATGTGAAATGTGAAATGCTTTGGACGTTTGGCCTTAATCAAGGACTTTGTATGAATGTCATGGATTAACTTCAAATTGAAAAACTTAGAGATAAACATATTGACATATGTATGTATGTATATACTACATATTTGTAAAAACTTATCCACCCCGAAATTGGCAGGTAATAGTACAGAAGGAAAGAAATCAGACAAAAGTTCATGTGTTTCCTTTCTGGAGTAGCGAAAAATCCAAATTTGAGTGCAAACCCATCCTCGTGTGATTGAAAACAAATTAAGTCAAACGCCCCACGCATGGCTACATTTGACCTAGTAAACACTTTGCCACGCACTTGTAGTTTCATTTCTCCAGTCTTGCCTATCCAACACCCACAAAAATATTGCTTTGGCCTTGACAATCGCGACAAAGTACACTCCTGTCTTTCCTTTTTGTTCTGTACATATGTACATACATACATAAGTGGTCCTTGCCCGTGCGGGCTCACATCCGATCGCTTCCACTGCTCTGCTCACGTGGCGGCTAGAATTAACAAAGTTACAAGTTTTCAGCATTAAAAATGTTAATTAGTCGCGGAATCCACGAAACACTTTTTTCATGTTTTACTATTATACTCTCACCCATCTCCTGCTGCTCATTCCGGAAGCCTGCCCGCCTGTCACTACCCAACAGTTCACTATCGTCCTCGCCGAAGGAAAGAGCTTTTGGTAGTCAGCCAGCGGTAGCCAGCGAAGCATAAATGGAACTACTCAAAACAATTTGCATACAACAGCGTAAAGTTGCATGAAAATAAAAAACGAAAATGAGCACGTACACAAACAACAATAACAATAACAATATGAATAACAGCAATAAGAACCGGTGTTGATTCAATGTATTTTGTGGCTGTGTTGCTGCTATTTTCATCCAGTCTTGTCTACCTTTGTTGTTTTTGTTGGTGTCGCACTGCGGGAATTAAACATTACCCGCCAATTAGGTGCAATGTAACACTTGTACGCGTCGCTTGCCCCGCTCGTGCCACCCGTCCTCCTAGTCCTCCGACCCTCTCAGCCCAGTGAACAGTTGTGACCAAAATCGTAGTTGTATTTGTTTTTATTTATTTTTGTTTTGGCATGCGGTTCGCCACTTTTACCTTAAGGCACCGACGGCAAAGTCCTTTGAATGCACGCCGGAGACTGTGTGACGCCAAAATCGGTGGGGATGCGTGCATATGGCTGGCTGGCGCACAACTCGTATGTGTGTACCTATATAATTCGCCAACAACGCATCACAGCTTCATGTTGCATATCGGATGTGCACTGTTTGCTCTCGTGCACTAAGCAAAGGAGCGTATCACTGTTCGTATCTGTGACTGCCTTATCTTTTGGCATCATATTCCGTAGTGATTACAATGCGAACCGAATTCAAGGCTACCTGCACCGCCACCGTTCTAAGTATACTCGTTACTACATATAACTTTGCGTTTGTTGTTATTACGAGTACTTCTGGAATTGTTACTCCCATTAATGGATCATGTCTATTTTGCAGAATGCACTCCGATTCTTCTTACCTTATTCGTATCGGTGCTATTTTCGCTAATTAAACCTTTGCTTGTTCAACACTTTTGGCCATTCCACCCGACTTCCTCCCGGAATTGGCCGCTACAGGCAGGATACATTTTCATACATACACTGCATCGCTACACAAACAGCGCGAATATGGTTGTACCAATATATAGTAGACTTTGTAACTGGAATAATATAAATATGTAAAGCATATTTCATTTAAGAACAATCAATTTTTTACATACGAAATTCCGGAGAAGAATAATTTCGCGGTGTTTGGCAAAGATTTGGCAGCCGAGCCGCCCGATTTTTCTCTTCTTCACCATTTTCTGTTTGTGATTTATCTCAAATATAGAGTTTATGTGAATAAATAAAAGAACGATTGAGGCTTTGAAAAATCATACTGTGTGAAATCACTCAGATGCAGTCCCTATTATCACCCCCAATTTTGCCAAAAAAATCGATAATCAATAATGTAGGTGAGGACATTTGAAAAGTATCTTTCATCATTCATAAAATATAGATCCTCTACTATACATACATACATACGTATGTGCATATACATGTGTCAAACTCATGTTCAAAGCATGTAGTGTTTTTACCTAAAAGATAGAGGAGTTGATTAGATTTCACGGTACACGAATTTTAGTGTCACACCTTCTTCTTCTCTACTTATTTGGCGCGATAACCGCTTACACGATTTTACCAAGTTTAACAAAGCACACCAGTCTTTTCCTTCTCCTGCTAACTGGCACCAGTTATAATACACCAAGTCCTTCTCCACCTGATCTTTCCAACTCCAGAGGAGGTCTCTCTCTTCCTCTACTACCGCCAGCTGCTACCGCATCGCATACTTTCAGAACCGGACCGTTTGCATCCTTTTGGACGACATAACCCAGCCAGCTTAACCGCTGGATCTTTATTCGCTGCGCCATGTCTAAGTCGTCGTAAAGCTCATACAGCTCATCGTTCCATCGCCTGCGATATTCACCGTTGCCAAAGTGCAAAAAAACAAAAATCTTACGTAGACTCTTTCTCTCAAGCACTCCAAACGTCGCTTCATCGGATGTTGTCATCGCCCACACTTCTGCACCATACGTTAGGACGGGCATGATGAGAGCCTTGTAGAGTGTTAGTTTTGTTCGTCGAGGGAGGAGTTTACTACTCATTTGCCTACTTAGTTCAAAGTAGCACTTGTTGGCAAGAGAGATTGTACGTTGGATTTCAAGGCTGACATTGTTATCGGTGTTAATGCTGGTTCCTAAATAAACGAAGTCTTTTACAACCCCGAAATCATAACTGTCAACAGCGACGTGGGAGCCGATACGCGAGTGCGCCGACTGTTTGTTTGGCGACAGGAAGTACTTCATTTTGTCCTCGTTCACCACCAGACCTATTCGCTTTGCCTCTTTATCCAGTTTGGAGAGGGCAGAACTAACTGGGCGGTTGTTAAGGCCGATGATGTCAATATCATAGGCATACGCCAACAATTGTACGCTCTTATAAAACATTGTTATCAGGTTGAAGAAGTCACACTACAGCGAGTATTAAGCAACGCTATCTTACAAAGCCGTAGTAGTTTTCCGGGGATAACAAATTCAGACATCGCGGCATACACATACATAGTTAACTTCTTTTCGTACTGTCGAATGCAGCTTTGAAGTCAACGAAAAGATGGTGTGTGTCGATTTTCCCAGCTTTGGCGTATTGTAAATATTTGGTCGATGGTGGATTTTCCAGGTCTTAAGCCACACTGATAAGGTCCAATCAGTTGGTGGATGGTGGGCTTCAGCCTTTCACGCAAGAACATTATAAGCGATATTTAGAAGACTAATCCCGCGATAATTGGCCCACATTGCAGGATCACCCTTCTTGTGGATTGGGCAGAGCACACTTAAATTCCAATCGGCAGGCATGCTTTCATCTGACCATATTCTGCATAGAAGCTGATGCATGCACCTTATCAGCTCCTCGCCGTTATGTTTGAATAGCTCAGTCAGCAGTCCGTCGGCCCCGTGGCTTTGTGGTTTTTCAGCCGCGTTATCGCTATGAGAGACGAGGTGAGACGTCATGGTCGGGTTCCGGAATGACAGTTCCGTCGTCAACCATAGGGGTATCGGGATCTCCACTATTCAACAGGTTCGAGAAGTGTTCCCTCTATAATTTAAGTATGCTCTGGATGTCAGTCGCCAGGACACCAGATCGTCGTCTTTGTTCTTACAGGAAAACGCCCCGGTCTTAAAACCTTCTGCAAACCGCCCAACTTTCTAAAAGAATTTTCGAGCATTGTTCCTATTGGCCAGCATCTAAAGCTCCTCGCACCCACGTATTACGTCTCTCATCCTTTTTTAACTCCCCGTAGCGATTCCACATGGCTCGCGTTGCGCCCGATCGCATCGTGGCTCCGTAAGCAGCATCTTTTCTTTCTGCGGCAGCATGACATTCCTCGTCCTGCCAACGGTTTTTTCGGGCTCGCCGGAAAAAGATTTCTTCATGCCGGTTTGTTGGGCAGTACTCTCTGAGAGCAGGAGTGAGAGCCGAGTGGGAATCTTCTGACTGTCAGCTGTGATTGCAGCTTTTCGATGTTGAACATTCTTTGCATAGGTAGATGTACGATTTTTGCTGCACAGAGCCGTGTGCGTAGTTTGGGTGTCGAGTCGATGTACATCTATCACACTAGAAGCGTGTCTTCCATCTTTCACTACAGGTCGATCTGGTATCGCGTTTTTCGATCAGGAGACAGCCAGGTAGCTTGGTGCATTTTCTTATCTTGGAATCCGGTGCTGCAGATTACCATGTTTCGGGTCGCGACGAAATCGATCAGCCTCTGTCCGTTACCGGATGTTTCGTTGTGCAGGCTAAATTTTCCGACAGTGGAAAAAAAAATTTCCTCCTTGGCCACCCTGACGTTGAAATCGTCAAGCACTATTTTTATGTCATGGCGGGGGCAGCGCTTATAGGAACGTTCCAGGCTCTCATAGAAGGAAATTTTGGTCGTATTGTCCTTCTCTTCCATACGGGCGTGGGCGCAAATGAGCGAGATGTTAAAAAATCGTGCTTTGATGTGGATTATTGCGAGACGCTCATCCATCGGAGTGAACGACAGTTCTTGGCGACGAAGTCTCTATCCCACAACAAATCCGACACCGAATTTGCGCTCCTTTACATAGCAACTGTAGTAGACGTCGCAAGGTCCTATGTTTTTCTTGCCTTGCCCGGTCCATCGGATCTCTTGAATGGCAGTGATGTAGCCTTCACCTTACTAGGACATAAATCAGCCGGGTAGAGGCACCTTCCCCATTATGGGTGCATGTCCTCAAATCTTAGACCTTAGTTCGTTTGCAGGGATCGTCATCAGTATAGGATGTTCTCATCCGAGGCTTTGCACAATAAAATTAGAGAAATAGTTTTTTCTAAAGCGGTCCCTCCTCGGCAGGCAATGGCAAACCACCGAGTGTATTTCTACCAGGAAAAAGCTCTTCTCTTCAGATTAAACCTGTATGTCTCTCCATTTGTGGAACCAAATCAAGACGCACATCACCAATAGGAGGAAGAGCTCAGCCAAACACCCAACAAGAGTGTCACCGCCCATTATAAAAAAAAAGTTTCAAGCTTGAAATGGTATAGAGTTTAAAGTAATTAGGTTGTTTGTTTACCAATTCTTACATTTGTTGGTCTCAAAATCGTGGCCACAAATGTCCATTTGGGTTCTTTCATTTAAGTAATAAATATACGAGGTGTGTTCAAAAAGAATCGCGAATTTTGTGTTTTTTTCAAAAATTATTTATCTATTCATTAATATATATTTTGTCCTCTTCAAAGAAATTCCCACGAGATATTATGCACTTGTGCCAACGTTTTTTCCAATCTTCGAAGCACTTAAAAAATCATTTTTTTTTTTTATCTTGTTCAGCTCCTCCTTCGATGCCGTCTTTATCTCGTCAATCGTAGCGTAGCGTCGTCTTTTCATGGGCTTCTTCAGTTTCGGGAAAGAAAAAGTCACAGTTGGCCAGATGTGGGGAATACGGTGGCTGTGGTGTGTTGTTTTTGGCCAAAAAGTCGCGCGCAAACAACGATGTGTGAGCAGGGGCGTTATCGTGATGCAATTTTTGTTCTTCCACAAATCCGGGCGTTTCTGGCGGATTGCTTCGCGCAAATTGCGCATAACTTGCAGGTAATTTTCCTTATTGACCGTTTTACACTGTGGCAAGAACTCATGATGCACAACGCAATGCAATCGAAGAAAACGATAAGCAAAACTTTTATGTTTGACCGAACTTGGCGCGCTTTTATTTATTTAATTCAATTAATTCAATTAATAGTCGGTCTTGGTTCGTGCGACAGCTCCATTGAGATGATTGAGCTTTGGTTTCCATGTCATAACCATAAACCTACGATTCGTCACCAGTTATGACCCTCTGGAGCAAATTTGGACAGAGTCCAACATCTCATTAGCAATGTTCATGCGATGCTGCATTTGGTACGAATTTTGCGGCGATCCGTCTCATGCCCAAATCATTGAAAAAAATCGAATGGCACGAGCCAATCGATATGTATAGGTCCTCAGCAGCTTCTCTAACGGTGATTCGACGATTGACTAATACCATTTCGTTCCCTTCATCAATTTTTTCGTCTGTTGTTGAAGTGCTCGGGCGTTCGGCACGCTTTTCGTCGCTCACATCTTGTCGGCCTTCTGAGAACATTTTGTACCACCGATAAACGTTGCTTTGGTCCAAAGTAGCTTCTCCGTATGACACAGTCAACATTCGGAATGCATCCGTGTACTTAATTTCGTTTTTCACACAAAATTTGATACAGGTTCTTTGATCCATCTTTTTGAATAGGTAAAAATCAAAGACGAGCCGAAACACGTGCAAGCAAAGCAGCTCTCAACAATTAACTGAACTTTCAAAATGGCCGAACTCGTCGGCATGAGTGAGAGACATTAGTACCAACATATCGCGACAAAAAAAATTGAAATCCGAATATACGTAACCTGCGAAAATTCAAAATTCACTATACTTTTTGAACACACCTCGTATGCCTTATATGTATGAATATATATAGAATGAGAGTATTGAGTACACATTTTTAAAGCCTTTAAAGATGCCTTTGAAAGGCAATGAGCCAAATGTATTTCGACACAGCTGTTTCTGCTTATTTTCAATGTGCAATCAATATTTA
Source organism: Anastrepha obliqua (assembly GCF_027943255.1). Classification (NCBI taxonomy): domain Eukaryota; kingdom Metazoa; phylum Arthropoda; class Insecta; order Diptera; family Tephritidae; genus Anastrepha; species Anastrepha obliqua. Next base: position 1,159,290 of record NC_072894.1, read on the forward strand.
ACAAATTTCTGCTCTCCACCTCTAAAAATGCGATGCCCGGCCAACTATCAACGGCCTTAATAAGTGCTCTGTGTAGCAGAATTTGGCGCGACCTGCACGCCGTTTGAATTCCAGTCACGTTTTCTATCAGTTTGAAAGGAAAAAGGAAAATCAATACAAGAAACCCAATCAACACTTTGCGGAAGCGTAGCCCAACTGCAAGCGGGAAGCAACAGTCACCCATCGGATCCCACTTCAACGCTGCGGAACTTCCGGCTGAATGCGTATTCTCTACAAACTGAGGCCGAAGCGTTGTAGATTCCAGGCGGCTCACTTTGCTTCACCTTCAAAGCAGGTATTTTTATTATTGCATATACACATAAATATATCTACGTACTGCATATGTATGCATTTAAATACAGGTGAATAGAGACCCATACAAGTATATAAGTCTTCGTAAATGTATGCATGTGTATGCATACATATTTCCATACACATATTTACATATTGTATATGCGTAAATGCTTATGTGCAAGAAGTAGAAACGTTTTGAGCATTTATAAATTAGACTTAATTCCCGATTTCTTTTTGATGGATTCTCTGTGAAAATGATGACTTTGATTAACTTTAAAGCGAAATCAATTGTATTCGGATCAACATTAATCAAAGTCCTGGCACAAATTACAGGACCGAACATCATCTAGCAAATCAGCAGCCGGAAATATGTGTTTCGAATGTTACAAATGACCTCACCAACTTCGGTTGATGACGAGATTTATGGCATTTCGCATTGCTGCCAAGACGCCGCCTTTTACCGGACCGCAGAACAAGTGTGCAGGGCCGCAAATTTTTCGTTCGGCGTAATCATATGTACGAAATGTATACGACCGTCGCCTGCACTTACTTTGCTCATATTGTGCTATTTTTCAACCGCGTTTGTCAAACGAAAATCCAAAGAAAAAAGAAAAATAAACTGCACCCAACTTATCAGCTGGGGGTGCGCTCCCTTTCCCAGCTACTTACTCGAGCCACATGTCACACGGGGTCACATAGTTGAAAGTACACACACATATGCGTGTTTGTATGTTTATGTAGTGGTGTATAATCATATGTGCTGCCAAGGCGGGAGATTAGCCGTGCTCGTCCTGATGCTGCAACAGTCTCGTCCGGCTTGTCATGTAATGCAATAATATTTGTACAATATTACCCTTGTTTTCGTTGTCCATTCCATCCATTCTCTTCATATCCATTCACTTTTCCACTTATGTCACATGATAAATGACCTTCTTGTCTTCTAACCTCTATGAATTATGACTTTCTTTTTCTTCACTTTGCCCTTTCTGCACTGCCTATTATTGCTTCTCGGCTATTTTTTAATATTTTTTTTTTTGTTTTGGCTTTTTTCTGCATTGACACTTTCGGTTTTCATACATCTAAGACATATGCTGTCGTTTCATTATTGCCGTGGATGTACGAGTATACTCGTATATATTCTTCTTTGTTGTTGGTAATCCGGCAATTCGGCTTAAATACCCTTGAGGCTCGGTCTGCTGAATTGAGTAGGAAGTCGGAAATTGTCTTCGCACTGCCTCACTTTCAGGCCAGTGTGAGTGCACACGCCATCATCGCCTTCATCGTCGCCCGCGCCGTCACTCTGCGGATTCACAGTTATGTCTCTGGTGTTATTACTCAAATGCAATGCTTTCCACTTTCGAATAGCGTAACAGTACGAAATGCCAGCGCATTAATGGCGAAAATGCTAATTTAACCCTTTTTAGTATTCATAGCTTTACGGTTCGGCTAATACGCTTTGGAGTGTCCTGCACACGCACCCCCACCCTCACCGCCACCAGCCATCAGATTAATCTTTGTCGCGGCTCTCATTTGCATTTCTTAAATATTATCCGCCGGGAGTTTTTAAGAAGCCGACTCGGCATCTTCAGAGCGACATTAACCAAACCCACTTTGCACAAAATTTTGAACATATCTCTTGTCATATACCACCATACACACACGTACAATAAGCACATAGGTATGTGTTTGTATGTGAAGGTGTTATGCAGCACTTTCCTTAATACATCTTAAGTTATACTTGCGATTCCATATATGTATATGTATGTATGTTTGTTGATTTGCTGAAAGAAGTATTTTTAATAGTCATCCTAATAGGAATCTCGTAGTCTTAGTAGTCGACTAAGCTAAAAACTACATTTGAGCTAAATATTATATTTATATATACGTACATACCTACGTACAAGTATGCGCGCAGCAACGAAATGTGTGTTATCTTGCTTCGAAAACCAATCAGTAATTATGCCGATAAATGTGAAAATGGTCCAAGTCAAAATTAAGAAAATGTTTTTATCAGTTATTTGACACCACATTATTTTAAACTGAATTTATGCAATGTAATTTATACGATATCGTCAAAAAAGAACCATTCGGTGGTAGTTGCGATTTCAACATTAAATAATAATTTCAACAATAACTAAATTTAATACTGAATTTTACTTAAATTCCATGATGCGATTTACTGAAGGGCAACATCGGAGCATGCAATAATGACAAAGAGAAATTACATCTTAAAGGAAGTCATGATGTACTTTTACAAAATGCTGCACGAGCTATGAACTGGTTTGCAGAGGACCAGAAAAAAGCAAAAGAAATTTGCAGGAAATATTATGGATCCTCATTTGATTTCCACAAAGCACTTCCGTATCCTAGACCTTCGGTTTCGTTAGCCTATTATTAGCGAAATATGTGCGTATACAAATTGGGTTTCCATAATTTCTATAATGACAATGACAGGTTGTTGGTATGGGATGAAACGACAGCTTCAAAAGGAGCGCAGGAACTTCTCAAAAACACGTAAATTATAAGTGATGCTTGTTCACGCCAAAACCGTAACATCACAGTAGCATCGACATGGATGAAGATTGCTCAGTCATCAAATATTAATATTGAAACAATAGACCACAATTTTTTGGCATCGACTCACTCCTTTCCACCGAATGATCGTGATTTTAATTGATAGATATGAAAATAAAAAAGCAAATTACTTATACAACCCTGAGCATTATTATGCATTGATGAAAAAGTGTAGAAGAAGAAATACATTTTCGATAAAACGAACGTCGCAGTCGGTTTTTTTCAACGAAATCACTAAAAGATTCAATAATAAGAAGAGTAAAAAATGCCGCGGGCGAATATATCTCCTGGCGGCAAATGCAATGGATGATATTTTCGAATAGTGAACCTTTTAAAATGTGCAGCAAAACTTCTTTAGATGATTCTAAATTCCACATTTTGAATCTTTGACCTAAAAGAGAAAGACCAAAAATATACGGAAATGTTCAGTTACTTCCATTACACAGCACCACTAAACCAGTACCGGAAGAAAAACATTAGATATTTTGTGTTTACTGCCATACATCCCTCTAGTTTTTCAGGAAGCTCGAAGCGATAAAAATGGACTACGTTTTTAAAATAATTAATAAATGTTCATGAACTCTGTCATTAAATTTATTGTTTAAATAAAACTCATAGTCCTTTATTGCTCTCAGTAATTTATAGGATATTCAGTTAATTTTGAAAGTGGGACAAGTTAATTCCAACTTTAAAAAACAACATTTTCGTGTGAAATTTACATGCAATTTCATATTCATAATAAATTTCGAGACTCTTAAATTCTGAATAAAGAGGTCGCATAATGTAAAAATCTTTTTCAACTTATTCAAATGCAATTCATTTAATAAAGCATCTCAAAACAAGAAATATACGAGTATGACTTATGGGCAGAATTGAGAATTGCGAAAACTAATTTTTTCAGTTAAAATAAAAAATTCAAACTTCGCTTCAGTCTAAAGCATACTCTGTGTACATATATGTAGAAGACTATTGTTTTATCAAAGTATTCACTTCTTGTTGTAATTGCACACTAGTCCTTAAAACTATTTTCAATGGTAAACCATATAAAGTGTGTTTTTTTAGAGGTTAGGTTTTCAAGACGAAATAAAACGTATATAATTTAATGTTATGGCCAAGAATTTAGCTTTATTATAAAGATAAGGGTTTGCCATTATGTTTTAAAAATGATTTCGGGCAAGTGGCTGCCGCGGCTGGCTCGAATAAATTCCAGCCGAGAGGCCCAATTTTCGACCACTTTTTGCAGCAATTGGGGCCGTATGTCAGCAATAACGCGCCGAATATTCTCTTCCAAGACGTCAATCGCTTCGGACTTATCTGCGTAGACAAGCGACTTCACATAGCCCCACAAGAAATAGTCCAGCGGTGTTATATCGCACGATCTTGGAGGCCACGCCACAGATCCACGGCGCGAGATAACGCGCTCACCAAAAGTTTCCTTCAATAAATCGATTGTTGCGTTGGCTGTATGGCATGTAGCGCCGTCTTGTTGGAAACAAAGGTCGTCCACATGAACATAGTCCAATTCAGGCACGAAAAAGTCATTAATCATGGCTCTATAGCGCACTTCATTGACTGTAACATTATGGCCGGCTTCATTTTTAAAGAAATATGGACCAATGATTCCCTCTGCCCATAGAGCACACCAAACAGTGACTTTTTGAGGATGTAACGGCGTCTCAGCAATGGCTTGTGGATTATGTTCACTCCAAATGCGACAATTTTGCTTATTGACATACCCTTTCAACCAAAAGTGAGCTTCATCGCTGAACAAAATTTTCTTGTGATGCGTCGCGCGAACCGAACCATTATTTTTGTAATAATTTTGCACGATTTGCAAACGTTGTTTAGGTGTAAGTCTATTCATTATGAAATGGCAAACCAAACTGAGCATAAATCAAGTGACAGCTGTCAGAAAGACCATCTACGAAAAAAGTAGTGCCAACTTGAAAACCTAACCTCTAAAAAAACACCCTTTACTTTCCCCATCTTTCAGATAGAATCTATTTACTTCCGAGTCCAAAAGAGAGGGAGTGTCTAGTTTTAAGTGATGGAGTGTCGACTTTTAAGCGATAGAGTGTCGACCCAATTTTTGGTCCCATCAAAAAAGAAAACTACCCACCATATATCAAGAAGCTGATAAATAAAAAACGAAAACTTAGACGTCGTTGGCACCCATCAAAATAAACGATACCCAAAGGGCAAAAACCAATGAACAAAAACCAAATTTATTTGCAGAGAATCTTCGTAAAACCTTCTCTGCCAATAATGGATCTGAAGATATAGACATCGCGTCAAATTGGATTGAAAGTGAGGTCAGCATTGGGCCTGTTAGTAGCGAAGAATTAATAAGCGAAATTTTCAAAGTGAAAGCCAAGAAATCGCCTGGTTTCGACCTCATAACTGCAGAAATTCTTCAGATATTGCCCAATAATTGTGTTACTTGTCTGTCTGAATTGATCAATTTGTGTTTTTTTGGTTAAAATATGTTCCTATGCACTGGAAGACAGCAGAAGTAATTATGATTCTGAAAGCCGGAAAATCACCAAATTATGTGTCTTCATTCCGACCTATTTCTCTGCTACCAATGCTGCCCAAACTCTTTAAACGACTGTTACTGACTCGAATGTTGTCGATTATAGAAAACAAGAGTGTTATTCCAACGCACCAATTTGGCTTTCGCAAAAATCACTCAACAATCGACCAAGTTCACAGGGTTGTTAGAACCATAAAGTGGGCGATAGAGGAAAATAAAGTTTGCGCAGCGGTGTTTCTAGACGTCTCCTAGGCGTTTGACAAAGTTTGGCATACAAGCTTGCACCACAAACTAAAATTGATTGTTCCCAGGAATTATTGCGAAATCCTTACTTCCTACCTTGTTATCAGATACTTTCGTGTCAGACTTGATAACGCCTATTCTTCATTACGTAAAGCAAGCGCAGAGGTACCTCAAGGAAGCATCCTAGGTCCTCTCCTATATGCGCATGACTTGCCGGTCCACGAGCAACCTTTGCAGATGACACGGCTATCCTAGCAGTTGGAGAATTAGTCGAGACTACAACGACGAAATTAAAATCAGCGGTTAATTCGATTACAACTTACCATACAGCGCTCTTAACAATCAATTTATCACAATATTCAAGCCACCATTGACACCAAACGGCCAAATTTATAGGAAAAAGTAGTCAAAAATTAGATCGATCGAATGGACCATGTAACTTCCGTGATCTTGGTAAATTTTTATTTTATAAATAAATTTTATTTTTACTTATGTGTCTTTCGCACTTGTATTTAAAATATAAAAGGCTTCCTTTTAAAACTAAAAATCTGGCAATAGTATAACATCTCTGTAAATTGTATAAGCTGCGTTAATAAAAAACAAAAAAATTTAATTCACAGGCGCGATGGTCATATGCTGGATATCTATTCATAAAATAAATGTCTTGAAATTATCTACCAGATTATAATAATAAAAAAATGCATTCCAAAAATATTTCTCTTTTGTAATATTATCTTAAGTTCTGAAGCTCTTAAAAAACACCCGATATATGTATAAGCCATATCATCATAAATATAAAATAAAATTGTTTGCCAAAAATCCGATTGTGTTCGAACTGTTCTTTTTTGCTGAAAGTATAACTTCAATTTCTTCAAAGAATGCATAGATTTTTTTTGGGGCTTCGAACTATTCTAAATGTACTTATATATCTTCCGTGTCTCCTTCAATCAGCTCCTGCAGTAAGTCTTCAACTATGTCATTGTCCGAATACTCCTCAGTGGTTGCAATACATATTTTCACCAATTTATTTCGTATCTTTTTCTTGTATTATAAATTCCCGTTTTTACAATTTTCCAATATTTTTCAATGTAAGCCAATCGTTGATCACTTGATATAAAATAAGGATGAATTGTCACTTATAGTTTACTGCAGGAAGAGATTGCACACTTTGAGCAAATTCGAGAAAGTATCTACAGGCATTTCCTGCTGTTTGTACGAAGTATCGAGTTTTTGTTCATTACAGGCGAAGTCTATAACAGCCGGGACTATTTTAACTAATTTTTTCTTATGTTTGAGCTGGAACTGGCGTAGTAGACGCATTTAACAGAGTTTCCATCTTAAGCGAGCCCATCATACACAGATTACACTGTGTTAAGGCATACGCTTTTAACCGAACTGGGTCATGGCAAGGCATGGGTACTGTTGGTATTATATGTCCAAAGTGACGTATAATTTATAACTAAAAGAAAGAAAAATATTAGTCACTTTATTCCTCGGAATGTTGCGGATTTTTAAAGTCAAAAGAATTTCATTGCCGAATTGCCAAGACTAAGAATATGTATTGGGTATGGTAATAAGTTTCCGTCCTTTCTTAGCCAAAGTTACGAATTATTTAAGCAAGTATGTGCCATTGGAAGCTACAACTTTACTCCCATCTTTCAGGCAATATACGGATTCCTTTGACGAAAAATTCGAGTTCTTTTGACTTCTTGATCTCATAAGAAGTGAACCCCTCTCTAATAAGGGCTGACTGCATAGATCGCAACAGATGCACTGTCTGGGGATTACGGTGGGTAGGGCAAGACTTCCCAATCCAGCGCCTCTAAATATTTCTGAACCGATTTAGCAAGAAGCATCTCACACGTCACCTAACGTCTCTCAATTGATGTGGCACCCAGTAACCTGCTTTCTGGACCATTCCCATCGCGTGCAAACGTTTACCGACGGTTGATCTGTCAACATCAGCTGCACTTTTCTTTAAAAGGTAATAATGAAGCATGACTTTCCGCAAATGCTGTTTTTTTTTCGGGACGAACGTAGACATTTTTGGCGTCAGATAAAAAATGATCTTTACGCTTTTTAAACGAATACCAACTACTGCGTTCGAGACCTCACATATACACCTTCAAATCACCAATATATTACTAGAGGGAACACAAAAACAGTTCCAGCAGCGACACCTCTTTTACGAGGGCGGAAACTTATTCCCATACCCTGGATTAAAGTTAACCCAATTTCTTTAATAAAAGAGTATCAGATGGTGCTTCATCTAGAAAGGCACAGTGAAGTAAAAACAGCTGTTTTACGGTAGGCAGGTGAAGCCGAGCCAAAAGAGAAAAGAACGAGTGAACAAGCAAACTGTGGTAACTGCAATGAATGTGAAATACCTACTTGTAAAATAATAAATGTTTCCGCCATGTTGGCGGTTCAAAATGAAAATTTGTATTCTGTCAGCGTCTGCAGAGACTTTACCCATGCGAATGTATTCTCGACCGCATACCTTTGGATGTACATAAATATGCATGCATAGATTTATAGATATGTGTATGTATGAACAAATGTATGTGTGTATGTGTAGTTGTATTTACCCACACATACATATATAACATTTACTCATAGGTGTCCGCTTGGGGGACAGAAGGTGAAAACTCTAAGTTCAATGCTCAGAATCTACCGTAAAATATAAATTAACAAAATGTTAAATGAAACAATAATTTGTAGAAATATATCTAAACATCGCTCTTGCAAGAAGAGTCATAATAAAAAAAATATTGTTAGATAAGTTTGCAGGAATTGGTACAACTTCTTCGTTCACCAGATGAAAAAAAGTCTTTACGTTTGGCTTTCTGGATTATGGTACTCTTACAGCATATAAGCGGTGTGCTTGACGCGGCGCGTATATCCTTTGTTATGTTAAGAACAAGTAGGTAATATTACAATAACAATAAATATGTTTCAACACCCTCGAAAGGTGTTAAGACTTTTTCAGTCCTAAAAGCGCTTCTGATATAAAGGGTCTTTCAAGTGTGGCGTATACATGTCACTTCTTCTATTTGTGGAACCATATCATCAACATCAAGACGCACGCCACAAATAGGAGGAGGAGCTCGGCCAAACACCCAAAAAAGGGAGTACGCGACAACTATATATAGGCGCATCTTTTGAAAGACCCTTTACATACACTTTTTGGCTCTACAAACGAAGCCGTTTTTATCTCTTCAATCGTGGGTCTTTTCAATTTTGTAGGTCGAGTCGGTAAATATAGTGGTTGAGGCACTGTTGTTTTGGCCACAAAATCATGAGCAAGCAGTGACGTGTGAGCATAATTGGGAGCATTGTTTTCCTTTTGCATCAGTCAAAGGGCGTATAACTTGAAAGAAATATTCCTTATTGATCGCAGGGCTTTCTAGCTGGAATTCGCGAAGTACCTCGTTCTTTTAATCGAAGAAACAGTGACCTCATTTTTGCTTTTTTCTTAAAGCAGACACGTCATATACTATAGGCAATATTTTAAGTAAGGCATTCAATATTATTATTTTTTAAACAAAACTTAACAAGTTCTTTGAATATTTTTTTACGATTGCAAAAACCGCCAATGCAAGGGCTCATGACATATGTAAACACGTATTCCTAGTAACTTTTTTTGAACAAACCTTATATACCAACTCAGAGTAGGAAAATATTAAAACATTAAATCTTCCATATTTAAGAAAATTCTGCACTATTTTTGCCTAACTCATAGTATTTTCACTTTTCTCTTCACACATTTTTCTGCCAAATATGAAAACAGGAGTCTTAGCTAACTGTAGTAGCAAATCCATTACAGTCGTTTCCATAGATGTAGAATTTATTTAGTCAGCGCAAATACTAAACTGATGCCCATTTTGATCCATTTAAAAATGCCTACTTCACGCGCTAGTTGCAGATTTATGAATGTCCGCGGCCTCCAAGAACGCTATTTGTAGACATCTTGAGCAGTAGCGTCTCTGTCAAACCTATCCCTGAAGAAAGTAAGGGCCCTCTCCATCAGTCGCTTCTAATCGTATTTTCAATTCCACTACGTTCTTACACCTCGAAATAAGTTTTTCAAAGTCTAGTCTAAAATCAGCGATTATTTTGGATAGGTTGTACTTAAAACAGAAAAAAGAAACTAGAAAATATAAGGTACCAGAATATGTATGACTTTTTTTAAGGCACTTTAGATTTCTTTAAAGACACCATCATTGCGATCAAAGATACCAGTTACGAACTTTATGCATACATATGTACATTCATACATACATATGTGCATACAGAAGTTGAACTCGGCAGAAAACGATAAATAGCCTAGACAAAAGGTGGAGTTAACCAGGATTAACGGCGCAGTTAATTCCGATTAAAATTGCAGATTACGGGTATAACCTGCCCTGAACGTGTTAGTGCAAACTAGCATTGCACTTAGTCTTTCCTCTTCTTCTTTTTAAAATTTTCATTCACAATAGATATTAATTGTCGTCAAAAATTCACCGAACCCCCATAAATTATGAGAAATAAGATTAGGTGTAAATCCACATTATTTACACTTAATTTTTGAGACAATTCTGAATTAAGTCTGTCTAAGTTATAAGGCTGTTGAAAAGATACGCGGCATTTTCTTTTGCCGCAATAATATCTTAATTATTCCACCCTGTGCCAGAGCTGTCAAAGTCTCGTTTTCTTTCCTCAAACTGTTACACTCTGATCAGGTGAATGTGGCATTTCCTTCTTCTTCTTCTTCTTGATTGGCGCTATAACCGCTTATGCGCGCCGAAGAAACCTTCCTTTTCCTCTGCTACCACCAGTTGGTATCGCATCGAATACTTTCAGATTCGGAGCGTTTGTTTCTATTCGGCCGACATGACCCAGCCAACGTAGCCGCTGGGCCCTTATTCGCTGCGCTATGTCTATGACGAGGTAAAGCACATTGTTCCATCGCCTGCTATACTCGCAGTCACCGACTTGCGAAGGTCCAAAAAACTTACGCAGAATCTTTCTCTCAAACACTCCCAGGAACGACTCATCGGATGTTGTTATCGTCCAAGCTTCTGCGCCATACGTTAGGACGGGCATGATGAGAGCCTTGTAGAGTGTAATGCTGAAAACAGTGACCGACGTACGCAGTCCCTTACCGCAGCCCCTAAAGAGCACAAAACTGAGCAAAACTCATCTCGTAGAGAACAACTGCGTTCTTTTAGTTACATATTTACACAATGCATCGGTTTGTGTGTGTATGTGTTTGGTTGTATCTACACAATGTTGCCATTGATATTTTTGCTTACACACTTTTTCACACATCCGCGTTATCAGTTACAATTTTTCATTGTTTAATAAACCAAAGCCAAAAACCAACAAATACAAATAGTTCATTTATCTATAATTAACGTTATTCAACAGTGTTTTTGAGTTATTTTAATAAAAATTATAATTTTTCTAACTTTATTTTGTAAATGATGTCGAAATGCTTGCTGCTTGGCAACACTGTGTGGTGAGAGAGCAATCAGCTGACAGGGTTCTACGGGAATTTTCAAATATCGTGAAATAAAATCTACGATACTACAATACGGAAGGAAGGAATTTTTCATTTACATGGGGTTCTCATTAGTTTGATCGTAACAGCTGACAGGGGAATGCGCTTACGTCGGTCACTGTTTTCAGCATTAGTTGTTCGTCGAGGAAGGACTTTACTACTGTATTGCCTACTTAGTCCAAAGTAGCACTTGTTCGCAAGAGAGAGAGAGATTTCTTACCCTCTACAAAAAGCGAGACGTTGCGTTGTTCAGCTGATTTTTGTTTATGTAGCTATGCACGAGCATACAAGCTCGTCAAAACTGTTGGACAGAAACTTGAATTATTAAGGAAATAGAAGTAAATCGTCCCATTTCATTATATTCAGTAAAAATATACATATTCTATTATAATAAATTTCTAGTTTGTGGAAGAGTTGAATTTTTCTTGTTATATTCTCGTATGAAGCAGACAACACTTCTACATGACGTATGGCAATATTTTCGTAAAGTTAGCATAAAATGAAGGGGCAATTTTTTAAAGAAAAGGAAATACTACAAAAGATATAAGGACGCCCCTGCACGCATAAATAAACATGTGTCCATATGTATATGTATGTGTCTTTTTCATATGCATTTGTTTACTTACTAAAATAAAAGTCGGTAAAAATGAACGCTCCTGAAATACTAATAAACACCATCCCACTTTCATAGCCACACTGTCACGTACCCAAAAACACTCACCCACAATCCGTGCTACAGCACATATACCCACATATATGTACATATACACATGGACGTAGGCATGCATTGTACTTACATAGGTGCGGATATTTAAGTGCCCATTTATGGGTACCAACTATTCCTACTATTGGGGCCACAGTCATTAATCCTCACAGGTACGCATATCAATAATACAATACGTACACACCTCTATATGGCCTGTCTTGCAGGTACCGCAGCTAATAGATTGAAATATTGTAGAAATCTGCAATGGTGGGCCGAACGGTGCAACATATTTTTTTTGTACGCTCCTGTGCATTAAACGGTTAAAATTTTATAATATACGACAGTTTCAGCCATAATAATCAAAATAATATTGGAGGTAGCAGAAAGGCAAAGCAACAACTCGAAGTGATGTGACAACGTCAAAATTAATTATGCAAAGCCCATACTAAGCAGCCACATGAATGATAGTAGATAAGTATGGGCTATGAGAAGTGGAGATTCCATTGCCACCCCAGCCAACTCCTTAGAATGCCGCATTGTAGCAGGTAACACATATATTTTCACGACAATTGTTGTTATCAGAGCCATAAAAAGTTTTGCCTCCTCGATTTTTATAGCAAATAAACACACTTACAGATATGTACATGCGAGTGTGTGTGTGTGTGTATGTATATGTATGGACTTTAATGTTAATTTAATTTAAACTTAACTTTTTTATCGTTTTCTCTCTTTACATTGTTTTTGCAGTTTAAAAAGTTTGTAGTTTTGAAAGGCGAAAATATCGACTAGTTTTTTGTTATTGAATTCATCTAATTTGAATGCGCAATGCATTTGCGTTGGTATAATTCGTGGAATGTATTATATTTGGTTTGTTTTGCGTATTTTTATTAATATCGGTCCCACCTCAATATCGATACCTTCAGACTCAGTGCTCGTATATGTATATTGAAATGATTGCTTTTATTGCAGATCGCGTGGTTTTCGTTTCCCATTTTCAGTGGAACTTAATTTGCATATCTGGGTCCCAACGCTTTATCCATATTAACGCTAAGTCAATGAATCAGTTGATTTCTCTTTATAAACTGACTTCTGTATTGCAAGCGACATAACTATTTCCAGATACATATGCACATATACACATATACACACAATGTATATACAAGTACCTAAGTATACTCACAAGTAAAACACAAATCCTGGGTTTAACAATACATTTTTCCGGGTTTGACTCATCCCCTTTTGACTCTGTGCACTGTGTCATCCTTCAATTTTGTCAAACCTTTGCATAAATGTTTGTGCATATATTTTCATATATAGTCAAATTCGATGCAGGTACTTCTGTATTTACACAAATTATGAAATAGTTTTGCTGGGCAATGAAAAAATAAAAGAACGACCGAAGAACGTCAATTTCTATGATCTTTATTGACTTTAAAAGAGCGTTCGACAGCCACAAAAAATTGTGATTAAATGTCGCGTTTTGCGTAATGGTTTGCTGTCAGAAGGCTTTCAAGTTCAACCTGGGGTGCAGTAGGGCTGCATTTCCTCGCCTCTGACTCGATGCCGCAAACTACAACTGGAATGACATTTACCGCGCAGCACTTAATAGAGTGGGATTTAAATCTTAGTTCTATGCTCCAAGAGGAGATCAGGCCCGCACTAAGTACGTAAGTATGCCAGGATATTATTAAAACTATCAAAAGGTTCATCGCCCAGTACCGTATGAATATAAAATCTCCAAAGCATAGGCCCAAATTCAAGCTAGAAGTGATGTTGTAAAGAGCTTTGAAAGTCTTAATTCAATCTATGTATGTATCAGTGCGAAATAGTGAAATAGTAGACTAAGGATGAACCAAGGAGAATCGTTGCGGAAAAATCGTAACCTCATTTAAAAATATAAAAAAATATCGTTAGTTATACTTAACGCAATTCCCTTAAACAAAACGTGTGCTGCCGGTCTAACCCACAGGTGACATTAGTTTTATTGCATTCGCCTCTTTTTCAGTTAGTACCTTAAAAAACAGCTGTTAAAATTTCAAGATATTGCATTCATTAGTTCGTGAATAATTGTGATAAGAGTGACGCAACTTTTTTTCAAAACAATGTATCAAAAAGAATTTAATGTTTTAATTATACACTGCTTCTTGATGGGAAAAATAATCATATCAATAACAAAACGATGGTTTACTGACCTCACCGTAGAGATGATGCACAACGCAGTGGACGACCAAATGAGACGGTAACACCAGAAAACATAAAAAAATCCACAAAATCGTTTTGAATGATCGAAAAGTGAAGTTGCGTGAAGTTAAAGGTATCAAAAGAACGCGTTGCCTTTATATTGCATGAGCCTTTCACTATGAGAAAGCTCGGTTCAAAGAGGGTGTCGCGTTTGCTCATCATTTTGTTTCATCAAGGCAACGCCCCGTGCCACAAGTCAATCAAACAATGTCAAAACTACATTAATTGAACATCAAATTACTCCCACACCCATCGTATTCACCAGGTTTGCCTGCCTGCGACTACTGGCTGTTCGCAGACCTAAAAAAATGCTCGCTGGTTAGAAATTTCGCTCGAATGAAGGGGTTATCGCTGAAACTGAGGCCTATTTGGAGGGAAATGATAAAGTGTTCTGCAAAAGAGGCATTGAAATGTTAGAGATGCGCAGGGATGATTGCGTTGTTTTTGATGAGAATTACGTTAATGAATAAAGATAATTTTGAACAAAATAGAGCATGTTTTCTTTGTTAGGCCCGGGACTCTGCAGCCCAAGTGTTACACGAAATGGTGATTGTTATCTTGCCAATACAGAAGTTTTAGTTTGTCACAAGAGCCCGCAACCTAACAACAATAATACAGTAGAAAAGCAGTTTCGTAGTTAGGCTCACATCAAAGCAGCAACAAGTCAGACTTAAGAGAGCGAAGAAGTTGCTTCGCTTGGCCGAAAGCGGTCAATTTCCGAACATTTTGTTTTCTGAACAGAAAATTTTTCAAATTGAGTAATTCGTAAACTCCCAAATGATATTTGATATTATTGACCGACCGTTCATACGAGAATTTGAGTCATCGATTGGCCATCAGGAGACAGCACCCGCCACAGGTAATGGTTTGAGCCGCTGTAACCGCAGATGGGCGCTCTCCAATCTTTTCATCGAGCCTGGCGGCAAGGTAAATGCGAAATATTATCGGAAAAGTATTCTGGAGGTTGCTTTGAAGCCGTTGGCAGACAAACATTTCGGTGGCAGACCATGGACGTTTCAACAGGACTCCGCACCGTCTCACAAAGCTTGACTGAACCAAGAATGGCTAAAAAACAACGTTCATAAGGTCCTTCATAACGTCCACACAATGGGTCTCAAATTCGCCACAAGCGAAACCGATGGATTATTCTTTTTGGGTCATTGTCGAATCATTTAGAGTTAGTGAATGGGAAAGTTAATTACCTAAGGACTATTGAAATGTGATAAAGAAGATGAAATATGATAAATGTCATAGAAGTATTTACATGGCATAACTTTTGTATAACTTTCCTCATTATGTTAATCAAATTTGGTCCGTCAAACTTAAGGGTTTTCTGACTATTAGAACAATTTTTCAAGTAGATCTTTG
Source organism: Anastrepha obliqua (assembly GCF_027943255.1). Lineage (NCBI taxonomy): Eukaryota > Metazoa > Arthropoda > Insecta > Diptera > Tephritidae > Anastrepha > Anastrepha obliqua. The sequence continues at coordinate 1,174,833 of NC_072894.1, forward strand.
GCCGATCTTCTACTCCAGTTTGTGATGTACGCCTTGCAAATGGAGGAACCTAGAGTTTTATGTTGCTTTTGAACAAATTATTTTTTTATGAAAAGCTTTTTCATGTTAAAGATACAGTTTGTCTTATAAAAAAATTTCAAATTATAATTTATTCATCCTTTAGGAAGATTAGTTATCAGATTTCACTATTTTTATTTCAAATACGGCTCTTAAAAATTATATGTGAAAAATTACATTTAAATGTCCACCATGAGCACGTCTTCAGGTAAAATTCGACAAACAGTCGATTCATGAATGACTAATTGTTGAAAACGTTGCTGTTGGAGATTGTCCATCAACACTGCACTACAGCAGCAATGTTCCCAAAAGAACATCCAGTTTTTCATTTTTTGATTCCACAATCCCTTTTCTATCCTCGACAGAATCTGTTTCTTGACATTTCTTCACCAACCTTGAATTGTCGACTCAATCAGACCATTATTTCCTCCAAAAAAATCACGAATTTTGTGATAAGTTGCTCTTAAAGATCCACCATCTTCATAACACGTTCACAAATACTTTACAAATGTCAAAGAGGACATAAAAAGCAGGTACAGTCACCACTGACAATTAGGCGTCGTTATTGAACGGCCCTTTATTTTAAAAGTTAAGTAAACACTCTTATTTAGAAAAAATGTATAATATTAGCGTAATACCGAAAAAACAATTAATATGATACGTACATATAAGTAGTATTTCAAGTAAAAATTGGCCAGCGTTCTTTTCCAATAAATTTTTTTTGTTTTTAGTGGAATTGTTCCGTGCTCTCACAGATTTCGCTTTACGTTTCTCTGGTTGGTTGGTTACGTATTTGCTGTAATTAACAGCACGCTTAAGTCCGAAGTATTTTACAATTATCCAAATAATAATTTGCGAAAGTTCCATTTAATATGGCAACAGGAACGCCAGTAAAATACTTTCGCTAAAGCGCAGCTCAAAAATCGATGTAAGGAATAAAACCCCCACTAATGCTTCACAGTCGTCTTAATACTAATCGCATGTGTATAGGCATATACATATGTATGTATATGTACATATTGATGTGTGTGTGTACGTGTGCTTGCAGCAAATTGTAGAAAACTTTGTCATTTCGTGAAAGAAATGTCTTTGAGTTTATGAAGAAATATGAAGAATTAAATTCATAAACTTCATTCACAATGCGTGTCACGTGCGCGCAAACGTACGCAGTGCGACTATACGCTTACATATCAGCGCATATTAATACATAGACACATGTCACACATACATGCATAGTACCCAATTCATACAACTGCACGTCCATCTATCCATCCATCCGAACATCCAGGCAGTCAGCCATAAAGCAGAGCGAAAAACAAAAACGCATAGCAGTCGGCTACTGGCCGCCGTGGAGGCATTTTACTTTGTATTTCATTTGCCCATTCGTCGGTGCGGGAGGCAAAGTGATGGCGCAAACTTCAGTACTGCGAATGAAAAATTCGTAAAATTTATCCAGCAGTTATCTGTTGTGGGATTTCCTACATTCACATATACATATATGCATATGTATGTACATCCCTATTCGCATGCAAAGAGACATGTGACATGGGACTAACTACAGAGCAATTCGACCGCATCTTCTAACCGCTGTTTACTCTATTTTAGCACACTCGGATACCCAGATACTCCTGCCCCTTGCAGCAGCATGCACAGGTAGGTATGTGTTCCATGATTTGTCTACTCGATGACTGACTAGTCTGACTGACTTTTACAAGTTAGCCACGACTAAGTACTTCAATTATTTATGATGAACCTCGGATGCGATTTCCAGAACAATAATTTCAAAAACGCAAAGAAATCCAGCAGTAGCTCATGTTACTCAAATACCTACATACAAACATGCATACACATATGTACATGTATAGGTAATATCTACATATGTGAATGAATATTTACCGCTCGTGTTTTGTTTTATTGTCATTTTAGCGACGGTATGCTCCGCTCGTTAGACACATTGCCCATAAATTCCCCCTGCTATAAATGCCTAAAAAGACACGAAAGTACGCGCATACATTCATGCGTTCATACAATATGCAACTTAATCGGAGGTAGAGTGCTTTATTACCGAAGCTGCCATCGACACAGCCCCAAAACTCGTCAATTATTCAGTAAAAAGTCTTATTACCTTTCGCATTAGCAATAAAGAGAGCAACTACATTAGCAAGGATCAGCGAACCTGCACAGACAAATACACTTACAAATTGCGAAAGAATAGTTTTCTCAATGGATATTCATGAAAATTTGTAAACGCATATCCTTTGTTCCGCAAAAAGGCCTTACCCTGGACTTTGGTTGTATTTTTAACATTTTCCTTTTCACCAACAAGCAGAACGAGATTTACAAATGTTGCGAAAAATTCTTGAATCCACTGCGCGCCAATATTTTACTTCGCGATATTAGATATTTTTAATAATTGTAAAAGAAAACGAGGAAGGATAATTTCGGCTCGGGCCGGTAACATATGAAGGGTGGGCGTAGTTTTTATTCGATCTCAACAATATTTATGTCTGATCTAAATGGAGTGAGGTGTAATAAATGTACCAAGTTTGGGTAAGATACACGCACTTACCCAAAAAGTCTGAGTAGCACCGCCGATTTTTCAAAATTATAGTTGCGTCGTATTTTTTTTTTCTTTTTAACTTTTAGCAAATTTTACAATAGTATTTTTTTTTTTCAATTATAACAAAGATATCACTTTTTCCTTTCTAGAAAATTATCGTTATATGGATGGAGAGGGTGGTTATTGTACGATTTCGCCAATTTCCCATACCAAACTAGCAAAGAGAAATATAGTGAGGACAAAGCGAATTAAAGTAAGTGCGGGTATTGTGTTTTGTAAGTCCTATTTGATTTTCGCCTACAAAGCTGAGAAATTTTTCTCGATTTTAATCAATTCAAGTCGATAATAATAATAATTTCAAGTAACCAAACATTTTGGACCACCAATTCTAGTTATCAAAAAAGTAAGGCAAAACCTAAAAGCAAATCCCTAAAAAAATTGGCAGGTAATGTAGTACAGCATGTTCTGTTAACTTCATTCCCAGTAAATTTTCTTTAAACTCCGTCTCCACTCAATGTCGTATTAAATAATTTTCAATTGTTCCACTTAAAGTTGAAGCTCGACCAGGCTTAGTCAAAGGGGATTCAACTGCAACGTCATAGGGGATTCAACTGCACAATTGTGCCCGCTTATTACATAAGATGCGAAATCTTTCTTATGTAAGAGTACACCCAGGGACTCATTTGAGTAGTTGACAACACTGCCAATCTCTGGGCAAATTAATAGCTGATAGACGAACTGGCAAGCTGGCAGAGATGAAGCACCAAAACTAAATGATGAAAGCAGGTTGTTTTTACGTTAATGTTCGCGATTTACATATTTTTTGGGAATTTAAATTCAAATAAAAAGGGGGAAATTTATATTATATATCAGTGTTGACGTCGGATTAATTGCTATCTGCTTCTTTAGCAGAGCCTTCCGCCACTTCTGCGGGTGTTTTTACCTCCGATGTCGCTTCGGCCACAGTTTCTCTATTATCTTGTTCTTTGCATAAGTGGACGAATGATTGCTTTTATTGTCTGATCGTTGATGCCATTGTTAACAGTTTCTCAGTTTTCACCTGCTTGAGGCCGAGTACTCTCCACAGCTGTGTGCACAGACGCCTGTTCTGGGTGATGTTGAGGTCCAGAATCTTCTTTGTTTCAACGCCAGCTGCTAATTAGGTACACACTCGGTATATTATCCCCGTTACATTCCGTCAAACGATAATACTCATATTTGGCTTTAATCGAAAAGTCGAATTTATTTTCTGGAGATTTTGCTACAGCAAGATGCAGCTTTCCAGCCGCCACTGCAGATTAAGTTAGTGCGCGGCGACCATTTGGTATAACTCCAGTTCAAAGTCTCGGGCATGAAACCCCAAATGAAACAAAAAAAATTGTTTTCCGTCACCCCTCGACAGCCAATGGCCCCTCCGAATGTATGACATTTCTGCCGTGAAAAAGCTCCTCATAAAAATATCTACCGTTCGGAGTCGGCTTGAAACTGTAGGTCCCTCCATTTGTGGAACAACATAAAGACGCGCACTGCAAATTGGAGGAGGAACTTGGCCAATAACCTAGCAAAAGGGTGTAAGCGACAATTATATAAGCATACATATATGACATATCAAAATTAAGGCTCAATAAGGCTCAATAAATTTATCAAAAGGTGATTAGCCAGCGGTTCCACACTTGGAATGAGTCGCTCGTATGGCATGAGTTTGATGAGGCCATGAGGTGCAATGCATGCAAAAAACCCTTACGTTCGATCGCCCAGCAAATTTATTTAATTAAGCACAATTAGAGCGTTAATTAGCAGCAACAAACCTTTCAGTGATTCCAGAAGCTTTGATTAGTGACAATACACATTTTTTTAGATTTTTCTTTGCACCTAGTTATAATGTTCAATTCAACTAACGAGCAAATTTTCTTCAAGCACATTACTTCCAAAAAAAATTTTTCAGATGTTAAATCAACATTTACAAAATTTTCGTCACTATATTAGATCTAGTGATTTTTTACGTTGCAGTCTGAATACATATGAACATAAAAGCTTTTATAATATAGAAGAAATATAACACATATTTATGTGAATTTAAATTTCTTTTATAATATAAATTTTGTATTTCTTATATAATATAAACGCGATATACCTTCATTTTCTTCTCACTCTAATCGCCATCTTAAGCTCCTTTAGAAATTTCAATTCGCTATATATATATAATATAATTTGTGGTGTGCGTCTTTATGTGGTTCCACAAATGGAGAGACCTACCGTTTTAAGCCGATGTCGAACGGCAAATGATTTTTTGTGGAGAGCTTTTTCATGACAGAAATACACTTAGAAAAAATGTAACCAGTTTTTTATGCCGATTAAACAATCTGTTACTCTACTGGTAAGTTCTTTTGCAATATTACAGCGAGCCAGTGATGTCATTTTTTGTTAGGCCAAAACAGCTGAATCGACTCAAGAAAACAGCTAAAAAAAAGCTGAATCTACGGGGAAAAAAGTCGAAAAAAAGCTGATTTTTATATATTGAATTTTTTATTCAAGAATATTTAATTTATCCAATAGTACTAGATTTTCAATATCTTAGTTATCGCTCGCATAATATTCTCTCTGTTCTATTTTATTCAGACAGCTGGGCGGTAGCTGGTAATCAAAACAGCATTTGTTTTCTCGGTGCAGCCCATACCTAAAATTTTAGATAAGTTAATTTCTAATGTAAAAATAGATAAAAATATAAACCTTATGCTTAATATAGCGTTTAACGTATCAACGCTCATCCTATTTCGGATTTTGGATTTAACCAAATTCACTTGGCTAAAAACCCTCTCCACTTCATTCCAGAACTTAACCGTGTCGTCGACATTTTCCCATTGTACTTGCCTAACTTCTCGCACTTTTTGCTTATAAATTTCTTTCGGCATCGCTAACTTTTATGTTGTGTGGCAAACGAATTTCACAATTTTAGCGATGGAAGACGCGTAAATTTACATAGGTGGGAATTCTTTCGATAGAAGTAAATATCGATAATTTACTGATAGACTTACATTTTTAGCATTTCAATCGTCAAATGGGATAGAAACAACTCACCAAATTGAGAAAAAGTAAAATTAAAAAAATATATATTTCAATTTGCTAAAAAAGCTAGAATTCCCGCCGCCCGCTGTTTTGAAATTTTTCCCACAATCTCATTTCCAAAACAGCCAGATCTGGCTGGAAAAAAGCTGAAATGACATTACTGCAGCGAGCTACTATTAATAAAGTATTTTCAAAGGTTTTCGGTTTTCCCAAATGCTTTATGCCCCTTGTGCCTTTGACTTTGTGGCCATTCCCGCTTATGACCAATCCAAAACCCAGTTACCCTAAAATCTACTTCAGCCAGTACTTTTGCAATATTTGAAGGAAAATATTTTAAAAATATTAATTTACAGGTTTTCAGCTGCCCGTGTGTATTTTGCTCTAATACGAGTTTTTACGGTTTGTCTGGCATTTGACCACTTCCCCACTGTTTGGTAGAAAGTCAGGTAAACGTCATTCCCAAGCCGAAAAGCGATGATTTTGGGCTGGCAAAAAGCTTCAGACCGATCAGTCTGACCTTGAGTCTAAGATTTTGGTGGGCCCAAAGCGGAAAATCGCCCAAATCAGCTCTACATGACCTTGTGACAAAGTTCAAAGGTGGGTTGGAAGCAGGTGATTACACAATGTGGGTCTTTGCTGATATTGAGGAGACCTTTGACGATGCTAGTTTTGATTATGTGTAATCTGGAGTAGGCATGGAGTAGATAAAAAAATCACTCACGGGGTTCACTTCATGCTATCTGATATATTGTGGACTGCAGGGGATACCCTTAGAGCGGAGTACTCTCACCTCTCTGGTGAGAAGCAGGGAATGTCGAACAGAGATTGTACACTAACTCCAGGAAAATATTTCATTCCATTCAATTACCCTTTTCATTCTGCTTTTGAAAAAGAACCCTGTCAACCCGGCGGTACCTACGTACACAAACTTTAATCACAAACCAATAAAAGGAAGTATCAGATTTAAAAGTATAAAATATCTACTTATTATACCTATACATTTTAAGCTTAAAATATAGCTGCCAAATAGCCGACACCAATTCTATATTATTTATTATTTTTCGAGCTAACCATTGACCCAATATAATATATCATACGTATATATGTCCCTAAGTAAGTGCGTAGGTATATTTACATTATGAACATCGGCGAGGACCAGTAATTATTAAACTGCTTTCTAATAAAAACTCAATAAATATTAATTCATTATGGATGCTTTCAGAAAAACGATTACATAGGCACTATGAAGAAGTACAAGTATAACTTCTTTCCAATTTATGAAAAGAGCAGGCGCTGCAGCTTCGAGGCCGCAATATATCAATACACACGTCACATACCAGAATCCGAACCTTAATCCTTCACTTTTATTTATTACGAACTATTGTTGCTGAAATGCTATATTTCTCTAGTTCATATATCCGAATTACGAAAAATTCGCATAGTTGGTTCTATAAATAGCGCAATCGCATCCACCAGGGCAATGCTTCTTGTAGACTTCACTCGGGTCGTTGTTTACTTAACCAAGTGAAGAGTATTACGATTGTGTGTCCACTGTAGAGTAAACCACATATCACTCGGAACGTATCCTCCACCGAAGATTTACTCTCAGGAATGAATTGCCCTAACCAGTGCCACCATAACTCCCGAGTTCTGCCGCTAGAGTTTATTCAAGAGTCTCTAGAAGAAAAGATATACATACATTTGCACATACACACATAGACGTGAACTTATAGGTATGAACCGGTAACATTTTCAGAAAGTTTTCGCGTAAGTTAACAAAACTACATTTGTCACCTCCACACAGAAAGAGTCCTGAATAAAATTTGGAGTCCATTTAATAGTTCATCTATTTTAAAATCTTTTATAAGCACCAAACTTTTAAGCGCGTTTGTATGTACCTACATACATGTACATATATACACACACTTTTTAAAATAAATGGAAAATATATCCCATGAATATATTGTGCATATGCTTGTAAGTCCACATGCAAGAACATTTTTATTCTGCAGCCTAGATAAAAACACGTATGAAACACACAAACATACATATGTGCAAATACACAATCACAACGATATCGAAGAAATCATATGAGAAAATTGCTAACATAAGTTTTCTATTTATTTATTTATTGTTGTACGAAGGAAAAAATTGTTTGGTGAAATAAAACAAAAAGCAAAAACAGAGTCACGCTAACCACGTTCCATAAAACGTTTTGTCAACCTATGTATGAGTATGACTTGAACGAGCGGCTCAGTGCATTCGGCCAACTCACCCAACTCGACGCGGCGGAGGTGTCTTTAAGCAGTGCGGCGCACTGTAAACAAACAATACGTTGACCCAGCACGATTCCCTATTCGGCAACATGGAGAATATCTCAATTTCGCAGACGATCCTTACAATACGAATTGTAGAATTGATTGCGACTTACTGGTATTCATCTGAGTGCAACTGTGACCATTACGCCACCACGCAGACGAATCGAGCATCGCGAGCCAATATGTTGGGCCGCAAAAAAACTTTCCACCCAATATCGCTTGTTTGTGAGTTTCTCCCGTGGGAGCCTTTTAAAGTAGCTTGCGTAAGTTTCACTTGCCTCATCCCGCTCTGTTTTGTCCCGTCTCGTCTCGTGCAGTCATAGCGGCAATCACGAATTTATTATATTGTAATGCTGTGACAAGTGGCGCTCCAGCGTCATTGCTTGTCAAATTCGTGCCCACGTAATAATTCTTTGCCTCTTATTCTGCAAAATACTCGCATACACACATATTAGCGTTTATACACACACATATGAAAATCTATTTGGATGTCTAAGAGCATGCATTTATTCATAGTATCACTGCAACCTAATCAATTTGCTAAAAACTTGTAGTTTATTGGCTGGAAAAATGTATTAAATCACCTACGAGAATTACTTTGAAATTTCGTTTTTATTAGGCCGAGACTAATCAGTTTCGATTACCAAAATGATTCCGCATGGGTATTGACACATTCTAAAATGTTTAGTGCTAAATATTTAATAATTATGTTTTGGTATACGATTGTTATATAGAACATTGATTTATTAAGGAAAGCCAATGCTCCAACAATAACATCAAGTTCCCAGAACTAAACTTAGCTAAAAATTTGTAGACCAACCTTCAACCGCAGAATGGCTGTTATAAATCGAAGCGTTGCCATAACCAACTGCTCATTTTGATTAGCTTACACCTTCAAGCGAAGTATTATATTGGAATATTCGAAGCCTTCATTGGGTATAGCACACGCCTAATCCGGAGCTACGAGTCACGAAGATTGTCGAAAACATAGCATAATAAACAAAACAGTAAAAGATGTGTCTGTACAGACATATACATTCCATTTAGTTGGAGTATTTTGATAAACAGAAAGTCTATTATTTGGATATAAAGGTTCTAACATCCCTCAAAGAACTATTCGCGTATTTAGGCACAAGACGGCAAGCACTTTACCCCTCAGATGCACACCTGAGCAAACGACGGGCTGCACTTGAAGGTGCTACCGGTGGCGTAGCTATTGGCACATCACTGGTTTGTAGCTGGCCTTGCCGCAAGCAGTTAGTTACCTTTTCGTTGTTGCAGCGAATTCGCATCCGCGATAGCTGCAAACTTCTGAGACATTTTGCTTGTTTTGTTTTGCCTCTCACCTTTGCTGTGCTAGCTGACGAGCCTTGCGGTGCGGTTGGCCGCAGTCTGTGCTGTTGGTGAGATGCTGTGCTGTTACTCCCGTCTAGTCGGCATCGACGTTATTACTGTGTTGGTAAACTCGCGTTAGCCCCTCTTTTCGTTGGGGCAGGTTTACCGTCTCACCAGCAGCAATACCAATACTAACAACAGCAATTGGCCACCTTGCATAAGTCGTTGTTGCTGGCCCGACTACTGCGCCGTCCGAAACGACGACTACTGTACGTACATATGTATGTATGTACATCGATAGCAACACCAACAACGACAACCACAGCGACTGCGATGATGAAGGCGATGACGACGATGATGCTGGCAAAATTGATAACAACAACAAAACGATGTTGCAGCTAAAACGTAAATGCAGCGAGGCAACTCTGGCTGCCACACGGCACAGCAGCTACCACTACGATGGATGCTACGCTTGATGAGATGAGTGGCGACCATGTTTCCTGATGCGAGGCGGATAGTTTATCGCCAATTTTCATGCCGTGCAGAGGTGAACGCGGAAAAAAGGCGTTCGAATTCAACCGAACCGTGCAGCGCAATAAACCCTCGGTCTGCGAGAACTCGACACACAAGCACAACTCGATAAAAAAACAACAGGCGTCCGCCATTAAACGAGTGGTAATGTGAATATTCCGTCGGCAACTCGACTCGTTAAATCGTTTCATTCGCTAAGTGTTTGCCTTTGGCAAATTTACCGCCTTACATATTCGCATGCATGGCTATGAACAGCAGAGGATGTACACACATACATACATATATACTTCCAAGTGCGTCTTGGCCGTTCAAATTAAAATATTATCAAGTGTAAACTGCAGTCGCTTGACCTTTGACCGTCTACGTTTTAATACAAATTCCGGTTTTAGTGGAGGAATTCGAATTAAAATATGTCAAAGATATATAAAAAAATAACAGTGCCCCTTGTAAAATCCACGCGTTAGCATTGCCTGACAAGTTAAAGTATATGTGGAAGATAATTGTTAATGATTCAATAGTGAAACGAGTGCAAATATTTTCAAAAGTGTGCCCGGTGCAGTGTACTGAAACTTGTAACAAATTTGAAAAGTAAAAGTGTTTGACTGCTGCTTTTTGAAAAATGGATCACCCAGGCAGTGGTTTTGTGGCGTCACCATGGGCAGCGGTTTTAGGTCACCACGCCATGGCTGCAACGGCCGCCGGTGCCGACGCTGGATTCGCAGCAGCAGCAGCGGCACATGTCCAGAATGTGGCGGCAGTTGCCCAGCATCACCATCACCACCCGCATCACCATCAGATAGCAGCTGCGGCTCACCACCACTCCCACCACCATCCACACCACCACCCTCACTCACACCACTCCCATCACACGCATCACTCCCACCACCTGAGTCCGACTGGTATGCCTATGGATTTACATGTACCGCAAGGATTTCCTTATTACAGGTACTTTCAAGCCATAAATATTTTTGGCATTCAATATCCCATACACTATGTGCATATATATGTAGATATAGAAGAACTCTCATCAAGTATGCATGTACCTATGTATGTATGTATGTAAAAACACACTTCACATATGTACATCTGTGCATGCAGCTTGAAGCAAAGCAAGGTTTTTACCAAATCGAACACGTATCTGAACCGCAACTGAACTAAAAAATATAGAATCGAAAATAGGTTAGTACCCTAAATTTCTATATATAGTATGTATGTACATACACATGTAGATATATACTGTACACATATCTGCGTCTCTTGCCAAAACAACGCCTTTGTTTGTTGCTAGATTTTACGTGAATATCATTCAAAAGTAACTTAAGTCCCAAAGAATTATTAAGGTTTATTTAGAAAACCCCGTCACGCGGGTAATAATTATACTCATTTAGTTACATAAGTAAATATAATTTAGTAAAAACGATTTTTTCTAAAGGTGCGAGTTATAAAGGGTGATTTTTTAGCTACATATTATCTTTTTAAACAGTTGGTTTAAACAGCTGACGCACGTTTCGTGTTTTGTTTCACTGTCAAACATCTCCAGTTTGGTCTATAATTTAACCATGAATCGTCTTGCAAACGAACAACGCTTGCAAATCATTGAATTTTATTATAAAAATGAGTGTTTTGTTAAGAAAGTTTATTGCGCGCTTTTTCCATTTTATGGTCAGTTTAATCGACGCACTGAACCAGCTATTCGAGCTATTGTGACTAAATTTAGAACCACATTTACACTATTGGACACGCTTACGTAGAGTGCGAACTGAAGAAAATATCACAGCTGTATGGGCCAGTGTTAATGATGACCATCAATTATCGATTCATCGCCGTTCGCAGCAATTGAGCCTCTGTTACACAACGCGGTGAAAATTTTTGCGAAAGGATTTAGGTGTGAAACCTTTCAAAATACAGCTGGTGCAAGAATTGAAGCCGAACGACCTACCGCAACGCAGAATTTTTGGTGAATGGGCTCTTGGAAAGTTGGCCAAATATCCACTTTCTATCGAAAAATTGTGTTCAGCGACGAAGCTCATTTCTGGATCAATGGGTCCGTAAATAAGCAGAATTGTCGATTTTGGAGTGAAGATCAGCCAGAAGAATTGCAAGAGCGAGCTACTAATGTATCCAGAAAAGGTCACAGTTTGGTGCAGTTTATGGGCTGGAGCTATCATTGGACCGTACTTCTCCAAAGATGCTGCGAATCGTAACGTAACTGTGAATGGTGAGCGCTACCGTGCAATGATATCCAACTTTTTTTTTGGCCAAAATGCAAGAGCTTGACTTGCATGACATGTGGTTTCAGCAAAACGGTGCCACATGCCACACAGCACGCGTAACAATGGACTTGTTGAGAGGCGAGTTCGGTCAACATTTTATTTCACATTCGGGACCTGTCAATTGGCCACCTAGGTCGTGCGATATAACGCCTTTAGATTATTTTTTGTGGGCTATGTTAAAGCTCATGTCTATTCCGACAAGCCAGCTTCAATTAACGCATTGGAAGACAACATTAAAGCATTTATATGTGAGATACCGGCCGAAACATTGCAAAGAGTATGCCAAAATTGGACTAAGCGGATGGACCATTTGAAGCGGATCTTCATTTGCATGAAATAATCTTCAAACAATAAATTATATGGACTGTACTATCGATTTAAATAAAAATGCATGCATTTTTCTGAAAACGTGTGTTTTTTGGAAAAAAACTTTCCTACAGCTCTTAAAAAATCACCCTTTATTACCATATAATACTTAATGTTTCAAATACTCGTATTCGAAAACTACAATATGTTGGTAAATTTTCCCACAAATCGATGTAGGTCTAAGCGCTCAGTTATACGTACGTACCTACATACGCAGAACTGACGCTTACGCCCTTTTTCAAGATGAGGGACCTACATTAATGGCGCCTCCGAACGGCAACTGGTTATTAAGAGAAGCTTTTTGTTGGCAGAAATGCGCTCGGAGATTTGCTGCCGAGGGGCGACCGCTATTAGAAAAAATTTGTTCTTAATTTGTTCTTTCAGAGATGCGAACCTACGTTTTCTCTGAACTCCGAGTTCTCCAACCCATTCGGCTATGACGGCCGCCGAGCACAGTTAGTCTAGAGTTAATTTACGTAACGTAACTTAACTTTACTTAACTGAATATTGTGCTCAATCTGCTATATGGAAAGCTGTGTTAGATAAAACTTAACTTTACTAAGAAGCTGCATATCTTAGATGCTTAAGCTTCCGCCTCCCGTAAATTGAGAGCGGCGTGAGAATCAGGGTTGCCATATCTTCATTTTGTGATTCTTAATAATAAATGTACGTAGAAATTATCGATAATAAAATTTATTTATCTCTATCAATGTTTTTTAGTATTATTTAGTATTTATTGAAATTTGTTTGATTTCCGAGTTGTTAGTTAATACAGTTATTCGCCAACAGCTGATTGCTCGAGTCAGCTGATTGTTCTCTTCTAGACAAGGTTGCCAGTTTAATGAAAATAGTAAAAGTGATAAATTTAGACACATTACAAAATGTTAGAGAATTCAATGGCAGCTTTATATGATACTTATCTTCTTCGGGACATACATTCGTAGATAGAAGATAGTCTATTATTTATCATATGTCCACCAACATAGGGTGCAGCCTACAAATATGAGGGGTGTTCAAAAAATAAGGTGAATTTTCATTTTTCTCAAAAAATATTTATTTATTCATCAATTTATATTTTATCTCCTTCAAAGTAGTCCCCCTCAGATATAATATATATTACTTGTGCCTGCGTTTTTTCCAATCCTTGACGCTGTTCTGATATGCACTTTTTGGTATATCCTTGAGCTTTCTCATCGATTCGGTTTTTATCTCCTCAATAGCCGCAAAACTCGCCCTAGCCACTATTAATTGATACTCTTGTGATTTCTTCTCATTTGCATATACTACTTATATATACCATATAGTAGTTATCGCGCGATACAAACAAGTATTTATATTTCAAACTCATTGTAAACTTCTTCTTTATAAAGATATTCCATGAAAGGCGGTTCATTTTACATTCAGAAACAAAGCATTCGAACTTTGTAGAGTTTCCACATTGTTTTTATTAACTTTTATTTGTTACTGCGCAAAAGTCAACGCGAAAGTGGCCATTATTGGTTCGAACGCCAGGTATTAACTTAAATTAGAACTTAGTTACGTCAAGTGTTCATAAAGGTTCGATAGGGCTAAGATCTGGACTTGACGGAGGGCAGTTCAAGATAACAATATGGTTTGTTTGAAACCAATGTTTTGTGGTTCTGCCTACATGGAGGATAAATTCATTCACACGATGGAAGTAAATACGATGAAGTGAAATTTTCCAACATCGTTTAATGGCATGCATCCCCAGAGCATTACGCTTGGTGGAATCTTTACCGTCCGTCAGGCCCATGCAGGGTTCAAACCCCCCCAGACGAAATTTTAAAAATTTGTTGGACATGAATCGTACAAACATTTGTTTGTCTTTACTCAAATAGTAATACCATAAATGTATAGTATATGTTCAATTACTTCTATAAAATCTGACAATAGATCGATTAGATGTACAGAGAAAACAAATTATATACGAATAAAGCATGAGAACATTGATGAGTTATTATAAAGCATATTATAATAAATTAATTTCAATCTTTTTTTGATTATTATTTATCCTTATCACCAATCAATGATTCATCATATCCAAAACTGTGACTTAAGCGTGTACTGTGTCATAAAGTTATATCAGACTGCAACAAAAGTTGGAACCTTAACCTACAATCACAACAACCGTGCCTTATAGCTTTTGCCTGGTCTACTCGCGGCCCACCTATGTTCCGACGCTGGCAGACTATAGGGCCGAACTTCGTCGGTTATCCTTAATGAGGGAAGGCAAAATTCTGCAATTACTTGATGAAATTTTTACGGACATTACACGTGTTTGTCTCAGTGGAAGCTTATTTTTGAAACTTTTATTAACATACCATTGATATTAATACGGCCGCTGTGGCCGAATTGGGTAATGCCTGACTACCATTCGGAATTCAGAGAGAACTTAGGTTCGAATCTCGATGGGGCGGTCGCCCCTCGGCAGGCAATGGCCAACCTCCGAGTGTATTTCCGAGTGCAATGAAAAAGCTCCTCATAAAAAATATCTGCCGTTCGAAGTCGGCTTGAAACTGGAGGTCCTTTCATTTGTGGAACAACATCAAGACGCACGCCACAAACAGGAGGAGGAGCTCAACCAAACACCCAAAAATGGTGTACGCGCCAATTATGCATATATATATAATAAACCTAATTCCGATGCAATTTTCTAATATGTTTTTCCAACAATACCCTCACGTTCCATTGCCAATGCAAAATTTATATAAAGCAATATCTTACCACGAATAACATAAAATTAGCCTATGAATAGGGTAACGGTAAATGAAAACGAACTAAGGATAACGATTTGAGGGCATGCACCTGGAATGTCCGATCCCTTACTGGGGGGACCCGGTTGGTTGATGTCCTCGTGGGAGTAAAGGCTGGCATCACTGCCATTCAAGAGATGCGATGGACGGGGCAACGCAGGAAAAACTTAGGACCTTATGACGTCTACTACAGCTGCCATCTAAAGGAGCGCAAATTCGATGTTGGATTTGTTGTGGGAGAGAGACTTCGTCGCCAAGTACTGTCGTTCTCCGATGGATGAGCGTCTCGCAATATTCCACACCAAAGCGTGATTTTTTATCATCTCGGCCATTTGCGCCCACGCCCCGACGGAAGAGAAGGCCGATACGACCAAAGATTTACTCTATGCTCGCCTGGAACGTTCCTATGAACCCTGCCCCCGCCACGATATAAAAATAGTGCTTGGCGATTTCAACGCCAGGGTAGGCAAGGAGGAAATTTTTGGTCCCACTGTAAGAAATTTCAGCCTGCACTACGAAACATCCGGGGCCAGAAATATGGTTGTCTGCAGCACCAGATTCCAGCATAAGAAGATACACCAAGCTACCTGGCTGTCTCCTGGCCGAAAATCGCGAAATCAGGTCGATCATGTAGTGAAAGACATCGACTCGGATCATTACCTCGTTGCAAGATTCGCCACTCTACTCTCACTCCTGCTCTCAGAGAGTACTGCCTAACAATCCGTCATGCACGAGCAATCTCTACGTACCGCTGCCGAAGAAGAAATTGGGTTCCGGCGAGCCCGAAAGACCAGTTGGTACGACGAGGAATGTCATGCTGCGATTGGGCGCAACGCGAGCCATGTGGGATCACTACCGGGAACTAAAAATGAAGAGAGACGTATTATACGAAAGAAGAAACGAGAGGCCGAAACACGTGTGCGCGAGGAGCTTGAGATGCCGGCCCATATGAACAACACCCGAAAATTCTACTAGAAAGTTCGGCGGTTTACAGAAGGTTTTAAGACCGGAGCGTTTTCCTGTAAGAACAAAGACAACAATCTGGCGTCCTGGCGTCTGACATCCAGAGTATACTTAAATTATGGAGGGAACACTTCTCGAACCTGTTGAATAGTGGAAATCCCGATACCCCTATCGTTGACGACGGAACTGTTGCTCCGCTACCCGATCATGACGAGGTGAGAATAAACCGCGGGCGCCGACGGACTGCTGGCTGAGCTATTCAAACATAACGGCGCGAAACTGATAAGGTGCATGCATCAGCTTCTAAGCAAAGTATGGTCGGATGAAAGCAAACCTGCCGATTGGAATTTAAGTGTGCTCTGCCCAATCCATAAGAAGGGTAATCCTGCAATCATTTATAGCGGAATTAGTCTTCTAAATATGGCCTATAAGGTTCTAGCGAGCGTATTGTGTAAAAAGGACCTTATCAGTGTGGCTTAAACCTGGAAAATCCACAATCGACCAAATATTCACAATACGCCAAATCTTGAAAAATACCCATGAAAGGAGAATCGACACACACCATCTTTTCGTCGATTTCAAAGCTGCATTCGACAGTGCGGAAAGGAGTTACTTGTATGCCGCGATGTCTGAATTTGGTATCCCCACAAAACTAGTACGGCTTTGCAAGAGGACGTTGCTCAACACCAGCAGCGCCGTCAGAATTGGGAAGGACCTCTCCGAGCCGTTTCATATCAAACGAGGATGCAGACAGAGTGACTCGCTGTAGTGTGATTTCTTCAACCTGATGTTGGAAAGGATCGTACGAGCCGCACAACTTAGTCGCTCAGGCACAATATTTTATAAGAGCGTACAACTGTTGGCGTATGCCGATGACATTGACATTTTATTTAGGAACCAGCATTAACACCTATAACAATGTTAGCCTGGAAATCCAACGTAGAATCTCTCTTGCCAATAAGTTGTACTTTGGACTAAGTAGGCAAAAGAATTCGATGCAGTACGAGCTGGTGGTAGTAGAGTAAGAGGAAGGCCTCCTCTGCGTTAGAAAGATCAGGTGGAGAAGGACTTGGCTTTACTTGGTGTGTCCAACTGACGCCGGTTAGCACAAGAAAGAAACGACTGGCGCGCTTTGTTAAATTCGGCCAATATCGCGTAAGCGGTTATCACGCCAATTAAGAAGAAGAAGATGAGAAATGATGCAAATCTGTAATCGATTTAAGGGAACGTCGCTAAATATATTATAAAAAGTAAGTTTATACCAACCGGTCGAATTAATAATGTCCCTTTTTGTGTTAAGTTTTTAAGTACATAGTAAACCACAAATGCCTTGAAAAAGCTCCGTATAAAATAACCCTCTGCCATTTGGAGATGGCATAAAACTGTAGGTCCTTTCAATTGTGGAAAAATATCAAGACGCACATCACAAATATAATATTGGGTGTCCGATTTGTGAAATTTCGTTACTGAGTTACAATTCAAACCTTCTCAATTGATATCTAAATCCAATTTCATTTGAATGTAGTTTGTTTCAAAATTTTAAGTTTTCCCAATACGCGTTATTATTATTTACGAAAGTTTATTAAACGTGCGATAGTTGTCCAATTTATAAAATGCAAATGCGTGATTGCATTTAAAAGAGGAACGAATTAAATAACAAAATTTATTAAACCGATTAAGCCAGATTTAGGAAAATTTTTCTTCTTTGCTTTTTGTAGGTTCGGTAAAATATTATTGTACTTTCCTTAGGCAAAATTGAGATGAGCACCACTAACCATGAAACCATGTCATAGCATTGCAAATAAGTATAATAATTGGTAGTGAACTAAATTTTTTCGAAAATAACAAGAGATGCTAAAGAAGTAATTCAGTGAGGTTTGATAAAACTTTAACACTCAGCAGAACGCCGACAAAGTTTTACAAGAAGAGCCTAAAAGTCTACATCGGTCTTTTCATTAGCGTATCTTTAAATTTCCATTCAACTCGCAACCCAGTTTAAAATATTCAACGTAGTTTAGAAGTAGAGAACGGAACATTACGATTTGTTGAATGAAAAACACCAAAAATATATAATTGGCGCATACGTCCTTTGTTTTGTGTTTGGCCGAGCTTCTCCTCTAATTTGTGGTGTGCATCTTGCTGTTTTTCCGCGAATGGAGAGCCGGTTGATGGGTTTTTGATCGCGGGAATAGAGTCGTAGGCTTACCATTGCCTGCCGAGGGGCAATATTTTCAATAATTTCATGTTTTATGGCCCCAGTGGATTTATTCTATTCGATTGAACTTTATGTGTTAGTAATATATGAGGCTTTCAGTTAGGGAAACTCGATGTTGACAGCCTGTGGCCACCACGTCGTTTCAACTAGTTGCTTAGTTGCGGATGCCAAGTCATCATGGCAAGTTAGCCGATTGAATAGTACGTGCAGATGCTAAAACTTTATTCTTGTCAATTTATGAATGGGGACCAAATAATGCTATTTCTGGAGTCGCCAATCGGCCGATGCAGGAGTCAACAAAACCTAGACCATTACTCAAATTCAGACGGAATAAGAGTAATTGAAATTTAGACCTCTCAAATCCATGCCACCGTCCGAAATTCTTGAAAATATAAGACTTATCGAACTTAAAACTTTTGTTAAAATGTATTCAATAGTATATCGGTGTAAATTTGTTAAGCAAATACAAAATACATCGACTGCTAAGTTGTGTCGCAATCAATACAACCAAAAGCTTTCGTTCTCTACACATGTTTTTTTATGTAAGACGAGCAAGTCCACTTAAAAGCAAATCCGCCTTACAAACTTATGTTCGACTTTTAGATTGAACAGGCTCCCAAAGCAGAAAACCCAAACAAATTGACTGTTGATTAGTTGCACCAAGTCTATTACCGTAAGCTCCTTGTCATTATTGCATTTATTGATGTTCAACTTTGAAATAGAGAGGTTGGTAACCGTTTGCCACAGTGAGAAAACGCTTCACATCCTTCCAACTCCCTCGGCTCGACGGAATGAGAATCCAATGATAGCCACTTGCATCAAACACAGTCCACTCGCCCCTCCGCCCATCCATCCATCTGTCCGTTCATTCTCCATTCTCGGCGATACATAATAAGAGTCTATCAGGATTTTTCAATTATATCGAAATAGCGTTATCCGTACTTGCATCGCGTCAGAACGCATAATTACTATAATCACCTGAGTTATTACCTCGACGAATGTTGCACTGCAAATCGAATTTACCCTCTCCCGTCCCCTATAGTCTGCTATCCGCTGCGGCGCGGCAATGCGACCGACCGCAGCAGATCAGAGGAAATACGAGTGCTTACTTCAAAGCGTATAAGTAAAATAAGTAAGTAAAAAAAGATGACAGACATTATATTAAAAATGTAAGCTGCCAATGTTTGGTGGGTCATATTCCGCGAGTATTCGCGATTTTAAGTTCCATTTCGTCTCTCCGTTCATTCTTCTTCTGCAATTACAGTCAATTCGTTAATGTTTCATATGCTACACACTGAAAGAATCTTATACTCAGTTTTAGCAGTTATTGAAAAGTACGTACAAACATCCATACATACATACATTCTCTACCAAATACGCTTTGAACAGTAAATTTGAAATTCAAAACTTTCATTTCAACACAAAGTCACTTACTTCCCTGAACTTTTAAGTTAATCAAATAGTTTTGTGGCTTTTACTAATATTTTTCAATGAGATTTACTGAAGTGTACAGGTATAAGTGCCTATGTATGTATATATGTACATATGTGCTGTGGTGAAGAAATAAATCGCACTTACTTGCTCATCGAACATTAACGAATCGAGCGCTTTGGCCATATCGTCAATCAGCGACTATTTTTTCTTCGGCACTTTGATGAAAAGCCTAATTTGAGTAAAGTAGTCGTAGCCTGTACACACTCACACACACACGCACGCAGCCATGCATACTTACATATCGCTACATAAACACGTAAGCACAAAGTACAATTGTAAAATTATGGTGCGAATGGGAGGGTCCCTGCACTGGGATGCGAAACAAACTACTTACTACTCCATTCCACATAAAATGCGAATCACAATTTCCACAATTTATTTTCGAACGTGATTGGTGAGTGACCGGGCACTAAGTACTCGACCAACAACAAGAAATCAGCAAGAATCGCATTCACAGCTACAGCTATGCAAAGCAACAACCACAACAGAAAGCAGGAGGCAGCAAGCAGCCAGCAGCCAGCAGCCGGTAAAGGCAAAACTGAAAATGCAACCAAAAGTGAAATAAAATTCAAGAAATTATGATGAAGATGCTTGCAATAATGATGATGATAGCGGCATGGTGAGGCAATTGCTTTGAGTTGGATGTGATGCGAATTGCGGCGCTTGAAAGCAACGCGAAGCACCGTCATACTGCGCTCAGGGGCGGGCGCGACCAAGCGGACGAAAGGCAAAAGTCAAAGCTGGCTGTGCAGTGCGGAGCGCACACCCCTTGATTGCACTTCACACCATCTGCCATCTACACCGGCGTTTCGGCCAGGCAGCCTGGAGAGTAGCAAATAGGCTGCGAACTTCTTGGCCGCTCGTCTTCTTCGTTTCTACTGTTGCTTTAACTGTTGCTATGCTTTTTGCTTTGCTATTGCCGTTTGAGCAACAGTGATGGTTCATCGCAATCGCTCCTAATTCGTTCCACGGTCACATACACTTGCACTGCACCGAAGCTTACAACATGTAACTGTCGAATGTGCATTGGTGGAACAATAAAATGGCTAAAACTCATCGCCATTGCTGGTTCATGTACTTATAGTTGCTGCGAAGCGGCTTAAAGCTGGGAATCATGATCGCCTGAATAGGTGCCGCAATACGCTCCGCCATTAATTGCTACCAATGTACGAACCTGCATTATTACAATACTATTACTGTGATATTATCTAGACACAATAAAGTCAAACGGTTTTCAATCACCCGCCCCTCTCGCTTCGAGAAAAATCACTTTCGAAGACACCTGCGTAGAAAGGACTAATCAACTGGTGCTGCTGGAGATTCAATTAAATTATGCAAATTGGAAGTTTCTGCCACTTTGCAGGCCAAGCCATCCAATCAAATTCGAAGCATTGCACACCCACCGCAGCAACGATGCTTCTTGAAGCAGAAGCTGTGCAATAACAAAGTGACTGTGGAATTCTTGTTGAGTTGTTATTGTTGCAATTGTTGTTTTCAATGTTTTGACTTAGCTCCATATAATTTTGATGATTATTTGATGATGGCGATGATGTTCACACAGCCCGCAGCCGAAAACTCATTACAAGCTGCTCCGTCAAAGTGCAGCTGGGTATATCCTTTCAGCCGGCAAACTCAAAGGAAAATGACAGCGTGGTTCGCGTCGAAAAGTCAAACTCTAAAATTTACGCAATCTTGATTAAGTTTAAGCGGCAACGAGTCTAACAACGCTTTCGAGCCAGGAGTGGCTGCATCACTCCGTTTCACTTCTCCGCTACTGACAGCGTTTACAACGTTACGTAGCTACCGTCCGGCTCTAGGCTAATTTCTGCGGCACCTCGTTGAGGCTTATACTGTGTCGTGAGGCCGGCACGAAATCAAATTCACACACACAAATACTTTGACATGTGTATGCGCATATGTGTGTAAGAATGTATGTTTGGATACGCATGCGCAGACTCACATGCACAGGCATCGTTAAGTGCAAAAGTACAAATATCTGTCTGGAATACGTAATTCAGCGCAAATCATAAAGCGCATTCACAAGTGTTTTTCAAACAAATACAAGCACACTACGTACCACATAAACAAGTGAGTGGAACCTGACACTGCACCATCTGGGCGAAGGTGCGACAGAAGCGTCGTTTTTGCAGTTAAGTAACTTGTAATGCATGTGTGTATGTGGAAATGTATGCTTTGAGAGATGGATTATGGCAACGTTCGAATAACACAGGTAAAGGAAAACACGCCCGCTATCAGGACGCATGACACGAAAATCCGGCAGTCAGCTTCGGCTTGACCACTCAAAAAGGAAATATCTTACATACATACATACATACATGCATGCATATCTATATTTATTCTACCTATGAAGCCATTACAATATATTCATTCATACACTTCAATGAGCTTTTTTTATTTGGCAGGTTGGAAATATAAATATTACTTGGTTTAAGAAATGGGGTCTATAGTATATTCAGAAATGTAAAAACCCTAAGTGAGAAGACAACCGGAAGTTTGGAAAATATGCGTTAAAGAACGCAGAAAGCAGGACTACGGAGTTTTTTGGCACAAAGTTATGTAAAAATTAATATAAAATGTATTCAAGCCTGCGGATTATTTAAATGAACAGCAGAAATCGAATGTTATAAATATGTATAAGTAGTATTTAAATAGACAAGGCAAAATACGTAACCACATACACACATGCATACATACCTTACTTACATATTAGACATTTTTTAGATTTAAAACCTTAACGTTTTATAATCCATTTAAATTAAAAACTTTACTTTTAAATACTGTAATTTATTGGAGTAAAATTTAACTATTATTTATCAGATCTTTCTACAATAGAACAAATTTTACAACATTCATTTTAATTCCTTCCTTTAAGTTCCTTCAATGCATTACCGCTTGCCATATCTTCTACACCTGCGACATAGGCGTACATATGTATCGGGTGTTTTTAATAGCTTGGGAACTTCAAATGATAATAGAAAACACAAATATTGTTGGAACGATTTTTTATCATAATCTGGTAGATGATTTCATGGCACTTACTGTTTGAATATGATATCCGGCATATGTCCGCCGCGGCTACATGTAACTCGGTCCATGCGATCAGTCCTGTCAATCGATTGTTAAACGCTGTATGGCAAGTTGCGCCATTCACCGTAATCGCCGCTCCTTCCTGATTTCGAAAGAAATAAGCATCGATGATACCGCCAGTGCTCTATGAACTTCCCAAAGTAAATTTCCACAATTTGGAAGCGTTTTTCTGACGTTACAGATGGGAAAAGTGTAGTTGTAATCTAAGATTATCTTATAATCTCGGATTTCGGAAGAGAAATTTCGTATGGCTAATCTCGTTTTTTAATTACAGATCGGGAGTTAAGCACGAAAAGTAGATGAAACGAATTGGACGCTATTACCGCGACGCTGTGTTAGCTTAAAAACAACATATAAGTATGTACGTGTGCATGCGTGTATGTATGTTTATATTGTTAAACAATGATGTGTGCACTAAATAAGTCGTGACATTTTCGGTTAATCGACTGTGGTTGACTTGCACTATTCAAACAAAAAACAAAGGACTTAGTGCCGCAATTTCAACCAAATAAGATAAACTTCAAAAATAGATGTGATGAAAACCAAATCCTAAATTGGGTCAAATTCATTCAGTCTCACATCTCCAAAACATTGCAACAGGAATATGCAGAGATCAGTTCACTATTTCTAGGATAGCGGCGTTAAATGAGCCGATTGTTGATGTAAGTAAAGAAGAATAAATGCAGGCTGTTGAAGCTTGAATAGGAGCACACCAATAAGGAGCCTGTGGGCTGCAGAGTATGCACGGACACAAACAAGTGTGATAAAAATTGTTTTTGTGCTACATATTCGCAGTCACAAAAAGTTTAATTGAGATAAAGAAATAAAATCTGGCAAATACCAAAAAACAATAAAATAAAATAACGCCATACAAAAGCTCTAAGTTTAAAAAAAAAAGAGGACAACTATGTAGGAATGTAAATACATACGCATGTGTGGAAGTATCGAAGCATCCTAAAGACTTATAAATATGTATGAGTAGCAAAATTGCCGGATTCCTTGGCGGTAGTTGTAGCGGGCTTCATCGCAACGGTATTGGCGCGCCCATCAGGGGACAAGAAGATGAGCAGAAACTGGAGCTGGCAAACAAGGTCGCAAACCTCAAAGGGTAAGCGCGCAACGGCAGCAATAAAACTCAATTCGAAACAAATCGAATCGCAGCCACTATCAACAGACAATATTAACAATTTTCAGCGGGCCCCAAACTGCTGGCTGCAACAATCATCAACTAACGGCTACACCAAGAGCATCGCCAACTACTTCACTTGCAGTAGATCAATCAGTGATCAACGGAATTCAAAAAAATCAACAAAAAATATTCTCGTTCATACTGCTGACACAACAGCTGAGACCGAGGAACGGAAAGGCGCGTAAAAAGCACGACATAATAATGTTGGCGGACAATATAAACGCCCCAATATTCTCAACACAAAATTAAACAGATTTTTCATACACTCACACAGCTGGATCACCACCGGCTTTGCCACGTAGTCTTGACGACCGGCAACTGGCAAGTGGCAACTGGACACTGGCCATTGCTGTAGACCGTCGCAAACATCACAATGCCTATCGAAAGCAGTCCGCGCGGCAGCGCTTGTCAATTTGATCGATTTTCTAGAACGAAACCCATATTAATTTATACTTGTAGTACTCACGTCATACTGTGATCGATGCCGGAGATAGAAAGAAACAAAAATTCATTGCATCGCGATTTCATTAAAATTTGTAGTAAAATCGTAGCATCATTTGGGAAAAAATCAAAATCAAGTTAAAATTGCTCGACACCTCTCTAATGAGCAAATTCACACTAGAAGCGATATTAATGTAAATGGGTTTTTGGCCGAAAATGAAGAGTACAATAAAAAAATCACAATTTTAAATGTCGTTAACTCAAAGATCGTAACATATAATAAATACGTGTAGTTGTGTGTGTACGTTTGTATGCTAACTGAGGCTGCTTTAGCGAATCCAATATCTCTAACGATCATTAGCTGACAGTTCTTATTTTATTGGATATCATTGCAACCAGGCTTTTTACTACTGCTATTATGGCATCCTCAATGAAAAACGTCGCAGCAATTTACCCTTTCAAGTTAATAGCCATGAAAATGGAGGTCCCAAGGCGCTTGGCAGACGACATTTCTAAATAGCTTCGTATCCATCGGACAACGATCTCATCGACTAAATTCGAATGCAAAGATTGTCACGCTTGTCGTGTCGATTGTAATTATCGCCACAGCTGAAGCCCAAAAATGGGTACTTAGTTTAACATAATAATTACTAAAACCATCAGAAAACAAATTAGCAGCTAGCATGGCTCGCCGATATGTGGGCACACATACATACATGAATACATGAATTCCTATACTTGCAGACTTACTCATAAGCATCCCTGCAGGGAAATCGTCAACTGGAGGCATGAAAAATAGAGGCCAATTTATGTTGGGCGAGGACTTTGTGTGTTTGAGTGCCCCTTGCTACAAAATACGCAGAACTTTACTAAAGAAACATTCTTGTTAGGCTTTATAGATGTGCATATGTGTTTATAATCGACAAGCCATCCTTTGTTAGACATTTGGTTTTCCTCCAATTGATGGTGTGCGACTTAGTATTATTATCCTCATATAAAAAATCAAAAGTTTTAAGCTACTTCTGAACGACAGATAGTTTTCTTGGGAAGCCTTTTTGTGACCCAAATGTACTACCTGAGGTTTGTTAATAGGGAATTTTATTCTTTTAGTTATCAAGGCATTAGCAAAGTTTTTTATATGTATCTGCGCTTACAGCAAAGAGTTTCTGGGTAGGTTTTCATATTTTTATCTTTTTTGATATTCTAGAGCCAATGAATTTTCCTACAGGGATGGAATACAATACTCAAATTCCAGCGAAGACACGTGTCCAATGTACTCGTACAAACGTCTCGGACGCCTGGAAAATATGTCGCAAACAAGGAGTCATTTACCAAATAAAGCATGAAAAATTCTCGATCAAAGTCAGTCATAGAAATTTACTGATGTTAGCAGTTCCAATAAAAAGGGCTGCAATATAAAAAACAATAACAATACAGAGCGGTGGCATATTAAACGTCTTAGACTATCAGAAAAGTGCTGCTTAGACACTTGTAGATGTCCTACTTGCATAAATACTCACACACACAAACATATGAGCAGGCAGATGTACGTACGTATGTACATGCGTAATTAAATGGTAGATAATAATTAAAAGTTTAAAGACAAAAGCTTTGACTTTTTCGCACATTTTGCTAAGCTCTATCGCATATAACCGGCAAAACTAAAACAACAACAAGGAAAAATGTAAATACTTCTTCCGAAATAAATATTTGAAATTGAGGTTACCTCTGATAGTTGTATTGCACCTTTGGTCTAATTTAATCCGAGGTACTGGTAAATTTTACCCACACTCAAGCATCTTCAGAAACTTTGGATTCATCCCCCTGGAGACTGATCAATGTACACCGCGATTAGTCCAAGCGGGACATTCTCCACTCACATTTCATTAAGAGAAGAGTGGTCGGATAGCTCAAAGTTGGATAGAAGGGTTGGCGGAGGAGTATTCTACGAGGTGCTCCCATCAAACTTAAGTTCAGACTACCGAACCACTGCAGCGTACTCCAAGCAGAGGTAGCCGCAATCAAAGAGGCAGCTGATTGACTGCCCACTTGTGTAATCACCGTCTCGAAAGTAAACATCTGCTGTGACAACCAAGCGGCAATTAGGGGCATGGGCTCGTTGATGGTGCACTCGAAACTTCATCTCACGCATCCGCTGATATAGCAGGCCTTGATATTAGCGACCTGATGAACTTCATCAAGAGTAGGAAGCGATCGTTCGGTCGTCATACACAGCCAAATTATTTATTTATTTATTTAATGTCTAACAAAATTCAGAATAGTCATTTAAGATATAAATTTCAGAGCTAAAATACAAATTTACAATATTTATTATTAAACAGTGTAGAAAACTTAGATTAACAACATAAGAAACCATTAAATTGCTAAAATTATATAGAAGTTATTAACAAAATTAATGCTTAAGAAACTAATATAAAATAACAAATATATACTAGGTATTATTTAGATTTCTTACATAGAAAGTCATTTTTTAATTGCGTTTGAAAAACATGTTTGGCCCTAGAAAAGTCTAAATCCAAAAGGGAGGCGAGATAATTAAGGTCAGACAACGTTCTAACGAGAAGCGCATTGGCACTATATAATGTCCTACTAAAGCCAACGCGAAAAGTTTTGCAACGGCGAAAATTTCTGCAAGAACATTAAACTGTATTCTTTCTAGAAGGACCGGGCAGTCAATTTGTCCATTAATGAGATCAAAGATTAATGGAAAGAGACTAATCAAACGACAGCGTGATTCGTATGATGGTTTCGGGTCTGACAAATTGAGTGAATGTAGTGCGAAACGCACAAAAAATTTTTGAACCCTCTCCACTCGATTTATATGAATTGTATGATAAGGTCTCCAAATAAAAGAGGCATAATCAAATTTGGACCGAACAACCGCAGAGTATAATATCTTAAGAGTATAT
Organism: Anastrepha obliqua; assembly: GCF_027943255.1. Classification (NCBI taxonomy): domain Eukaryota; kingdom Metazoa; phylum Arthropoda; class Insecta; order Diptera; family Tephritidae; genus Anastrepha; species Anastrepha obliqua. The sequence goes on from NC_072894.1 coordinate 1,202,453, forward strand.
GAGTGAGTGAAGTGCGATGAGTGACGTGCGACAAGTGATGAGTGACAAAAGCGAGCATAGCAAGAGAATTGGAAACGACATAATTCATGTGCGTGATAAAATTAAGCTTTGAATCAAAGAAAACCCCTAAATCTTGTATCACATCAGACGAAGCAAGATATGTATAATTGATATGATAAGAGGTATAAAGGGGGTTTTGAAACTTAGAAAATGAGATTTTGTGACATTTTTCAATATTAAGAAATAAACGATTCATAAGACACCAGGAAAATAAATTATTCAACTCGGACTGTAGGGCGGCTGAATCACTAGAATTTCTTATTTCAGCATACACTTTTAGATCATCAGCATAAAGAAGAAAATTAGCGAAGGAAAAACACGAACAAAAATCATTAATAAACAAAACAGATAAGAAAGGTCCTAAAATACTACCCTGAGGTACACCAGAGGTGGCAGTGTAGTGTTTCGAAGAAACTCCATCGATAACTACAGTACTGCATCTCTTTATTAAATAGGACCGAATCCAATCAAGGAAAGTAGAATGAAAACCGAGACAAGCCAATTTAGTTACAAAATCGTATGGGAGATTTTGTCAAAGGCTTTAGAGAAATCCGTGTATATTGCGTCAATTTGGAAACCATTCTGGAAGCCTGCGTGACAATCATCAGAAAAAACGGATAAGTTAGATAACGTAGGTCTTGCAGCTACAAAACCATGCTGTCTAGGACTAATTAGATGTTTAACGCTAAAATATAACTTGTCTTTAACAACGCATTCAAAAAGTTTAGATACAGCAGATAATTTGGAAATTGGTCTGTAATTTGCAATATCGCTTTTATTACCGCTTTTGAAAATAGGAGTGACTGAAGTCGGCTTCCAATCATCGATAAATATTCCTTCAGCCAAGGATTTGTCGAAAATTAGTTAACGAGGTTGCACCAAAGAGCGACAAGTTTTAAACAAAGTTACAGAAAGCCCGTCCACATCCGAATGAGCAGAGTTTTTAATCTTTAGCAATCCCTCAATGACATCATCATCTGATAGAACAAGCGAACTGAAGTCAACTGAAGAAGACACTTTCCCCAAGAAATTATGGCGAATGGCTGCCAAATGAACTTCTTGAATATCTTCATCACACACGAAGTTAGATGAAAAGAAATCGGCAAATAAATTCGCTGCATCACTGACAGAGTAGGCAGTTAAAGTAAAAAAAATAAATAATTGGCGCGTACTTCTGTTAGGTGTTTGGCCGAGCTCCTCTTCCTATTTGTGGTGTGCGTCTTGATGTTGTTCCACAAATGGAGGGACCCACAGTTTCAAGCCGGCAGTCCGAACGGCAGATATTTTTATGAGGAGCTTTTTCATGGCGGAAATACACTCGGAGGTTTGCCATTGCCTGCCGAGGGGCGACCGCTATTAGAAAAATGTTTTTATTAGTTTTGCTTTCACCGAAATTCGAACCAACGATCTCTCTGTGAATTCCGAATGGTAATCACGCACCAACCCATTCGGCTACGGCGGCCGCCTATAACGTCCCTATAAAAAACAGAATTAGGAATAGAAGAGGCCTTTTAAATCGATTTATTGTAATATATCGCCAAAAATTCTTCGGATTACTTTTTATAAAGGGTGGTTAAGTTTCAAGGGCCGGTGTTGATTTTGAATAAAATAGAATTTTTTTAAGAAATTATTATTATTTCTCTTTATTACGATAATATTGGTATGGCTCAATTACGTATGGAATAAAATATTGGCCAAATGACCACCGCGGCTTCGGTGGCACACCTCCAAAGACCACCAAATGCAAATAGTTCCTTATCTAAAGGGTGGTTAAGTTTTCAGGGCCAGTGTTGATTTTGAATAAAATACAATTGTTTTAGGAAATTTTTGTCATTTCTCTTTATTATGATAATATTGGTATGGCTCACTTGTGTATGGAACAAAATATCGGCCAAATGGCCGCCGCGGTCTCGGTGGCACACCTCCATCCGATGGTACACATTTTCGATGACGCTGAGGCATAATTGAGGTTTTATGCCGTTAATGTGCTGAATTATCTCATCCTTTAGCTCTCGAACTGTTGCTAGCTTATCGACGTACACCTTTTCTTTCAAATAGCCCCAAAGAAAGAAGTCCAACGGTGTCAAATCACATGATCTTGGTGGCCAATTGACATCGCCGCGACGTGAGATTATTCGGCCATCAAATTTTTCACGCAAAAGAGCCATTGTTTCGTGGGTGCATTGGTTTTTCGGCAATCACTCTTGGATAATCATTCGCCCAAATGCGGCAATTCTGCTTATTGACGAATCCACTGAGGTGGAAATGTGCTCATCACTGAAGATGATTTTCATCGAAAATCGGTCAATCACTGTTGCCATTTCCTGCCACCGCTTAACGTTTTGCTCGATTGTGTATCTTTCCATGGTTCAAATTGGAGTAGTCTGAAATTGAAAAATGTCAAATGAAATGCAGAAAAAAACTTGACGTTTAGGTGTGGTTCACATTCAACATCGGCCCTTGAAATTTAACCACCCTTTATTGAACTCAAATTTGTGAATGTATTCCTTATACAAATACTTATTTGAAGTACGAAATTTTTAACTTATACTTACTACTTATACCAGAGTTCTGCGGGATACTATTATTTCTTTATCATTAAGTCATACCCCACAGTTGATTTACGTCTAAAAATATTTTTTCATGGGTTTGTATTCAAACGAAAAACCTTATCTAACGCTAGCCGTTTTATAGTATTAGCTCAAAAAGCTTACAATGGACCAAAACAGGGTCACATTCTCGACGACTTTAATGGTAAAAGACAAGAACATGGGACACATCTCTGTATGTATGTATGTATATATGTGCACGAAAAGTTTTACAAAAAGAAAATCCTTAAAAATACAGAGCTTAGATATCTAATGACAGAAAATTATATTTAATGGTAAATAAAAAACGGACCGTATTGCAGCTTAATAACTTTTTTATTATTAATCCCTCTGCAGGCAGAAAATTCTTTGGCAAAGATAATTGAAAATACTAAATCACATACACATGTACATAAATATATGTGCGTTAGCTGGTTCAACTATCCTAAATAAATGTAGGGCGAATGCGGCGAATTTCGAGGCACTTCAGCTGTGTATGAATATGTATGTATGTATGTATGTATGTTGAATCATTTTGCTTATTCTTCGGGTTTCGCTTCTTCCAAATGTTTGTGTTCCAAGAAACGTTTAGATTCAATAATAATTGCTTCTCAACCAAATGGTATTATTGAACACCAAATTCCTCATCCCTTTATTGATACCAAACTAACTTATCGGAAGTGAAAAGCGTTCAATGCACAGCAACACATACATATGACTACCCTGCAGGAAAACCTGACAACTCGTCCCGTTCAAAAAAACAAAACCACAATATGGCTACGTTTTAAGGTAGTCCTTTGATTTTAAAATGACATCTTTTCACTTTTCTGTGTAGCCGTCTATTTATTTCTATTTATTTTCATAATATTCAGGTTTGAGAAAGTTTAGGACCACTCAAGATATTTTGGTTCGGCCCCGAAACTTTTCTTTCCGTGCTTCTTGCAGTATATTCCGCCACCTGCAATCATAATTCCCATTTAGATTTAATTTCCTTCTCTTTGCAAATTTAACTTTTAAGTCGATTTGATCAAATTACAAAATTCCAAATGCACACAAGTCGGAACGACAAAAGTGTTTTCGGTTTAGTAAGTCTTGGAACCAACCCTCTTTTGAAAAGCCTAATGCCATCTGAGCGAACAGTTTACGAAAGGCATGGCAATACTCTACATGGATGGAGTATTAAAAGTGGCAATCGGCACTCATCTAATTGATTTAGCATCGCAATCGTTTTTTCAGAAGCAAACGCTAAAATTTTGACTTTTGAAAAAGAACTGGGAAACAATACTAAACTGATTATTTTCTTAAATAACCATCAGTTGCTTTTGTAGTTAATAACATTTGCATACTCTCTCTATTCTTAGTTGTTATTGTTTTTATGTGCACTTTGTAATCACTTGCGTAACCGTGCAAGCAAAATTGCCTCACATTAACAAAACAAAAAAAAATTAACTTTTGTGATTGTGAAAAATCCGAAAGCTTTTAAACAAAATTGTAAGCCTTTAAAGCATTCGTAATAAATATATTTAGTAAGCATCAATTGATTATATTGTTGGAGGATACCCTTTTTTTTTGCACTCCCTTTCGTGAGGTGGCAAGAAGACGTTTACAGTCACTCCACTTTCGATCACTTTTCCAACTGTCTTTCCCGCTACATCATCTAGTATTTTGATCCCAATGTTGACATCGACTTGATAACTGTCAGCTTTTTAAGCTGAGCCTTTCGCAATTTTTTACTTTCCGTTTCTTCAGGTCTTCGGTTATGTTTTCAGCCTCTGGAATTTACGATGATTGTATCAATTATTTTTTCTGTTGTCGCGATTCTTCCATGCGTACTATATAACCGACCCAGCGTAGACAATGAGCCTTAGTAAAGTTTTCTGGCTTTTACCCAGACTTCATATCGCAAATTAGAAGCAAAAGCATTACATCATGTTTACACATCGTTTTCTTTGGTGGAAAAACACGAAGGTAAACTGGAGTTTCATTTTTGATCCATGGTTGCATTTTTTTAATTATGAATATAACTTCACAACCACATGCTAATATATGTATATATACCATATATATAATTGATGCGTACACCCTTTTTGGGGGTTTGGCCGAGCTCCTCCTCCTATTTGTGGTGTGTGTCTTGATGTTGTTCCACAAATGGAGGGGCTACAGTTTCAAGCCGACTCCGAACGGCAAATGATTTTTATGAGGGGCTTTTTCATGGTAGAAATACGCCCTGCCGAGAGGGGCGACCGCTATTAGCCACATGCTAATACTTTGTTAAATTTGGCTATTTCTGGAGCAGATTTTAAAGCTACTAAAAATGAAAATTTTGAATGAATATTTTGGTAATTATTTTTGTTTGGTATTGTGAAGGATTTAAAACGGATGAAAATGGAGGGAATTCATTCGTATCATATTATGGGTGGCCGACCGAGTCGTATGGAATTATCCAAAAAACAATTTATTTCCGGGTCGTAATTTACCGCTTAGCATGGAATACTCCCTAGTAGCTGTTCTTTCATATATAGTGCATTCATATTAGCATATTTTTATGTTTACGAATGAAAAAGAAAATGCTGCACATTACTTTTATTTTATTTTCATTTTCATTTTTTTTCTAATTTTTTAGATATCGCGAAGACGCGCTTTGCTGGGGTGATAGGTAAGTCTGTTTTTATTATTTTTGTATTCCTGTTCCTAACGTAACTCGATATGAAAACTTTCCAAAATAAACCTAACAATCATTAATATGTACAGTTGGATATTTACAACTATACGAATAAATGTTTCATTATTATTGTAGAAAATCTATGGAGGAAATTGGCGCTGCTCAATCATCGGTCAACGCAAGGTAAGCTGCATTTTGGTATGGAATATATATATATCGCACCCTAAATACAAAAGGGTCACAACTCAAAATATTAAGATTTTCAGGAGAGACGAAAAACGTTTTATGCAAAAATTATTGTAATATTTAAAGAAAATATTGTTCCATCATGAAAATATACAACATTGAAGAAGGTTCTACTATATTTTTTTCAATTTTATATTATGTTTGCGAAAATAAAACAAAATTTTGATTTATGACTCTTTAACTGAAATTTTTTCGATTAACTAGTGATATTATCTTAAGTTGTGCCTTTTTAACTGATAAAATGTTTTAATTTTATAAGTTTCCTAACCGCCGACTGAATAGAAGAATAAGAATAATAAGAAAATTCAAAGGAGTGATGAAATGTATGTTTTTATTTAAATATTTCTATTTTGAAATAAAGCTTTATTCATTTCATTAACACATAATATGTATCAAAGTAGCACAAAGTAGAAATCAAAATAGTTCATTATATTAAAAAAGAAAATCTTCAAAAGTTTACGTTTTTAAATGCCATTGAAACTATGTAATAAATAAATATTTGTAATATGACTCATAAAAGTTTTTTTGAATATGATTTTTATCCACCAGTTCCTTTATGTCCTTTTGCTTTATTTGTGGAAGCGATAGCCTTTCCCAATAAATGGCACATAAACTAAAAATATTATTGGTAAAAAAATGTTTAATGTTTTTAAACAGCAAAATAAAGTAAAGCAATTTGTATTATGCTTCTCAATTCTTACTTAATGCAACTCCAAGGCTTTAAGTTGTTTCTTAAACACACTTCCTGAAAGTCGATATCTTTATAAGATGTTTTATAAAAAAATGAATGTGGGTTTTCTTTATTGACTTGGAGAACTTTAATATCACGCCATATCACTTTCTGATTGTCTTTATTTGTAGAAAAATTCTGACCCCACTCTTCTTGAAGAGCCTTTAAATCATAAAACGCTTCATATGACAATTCTCGAACTTTATATGGGGGGCCAGTCTTTTTTGCAGTTGCTATTAGACTTGTATATTGGTCTGGCGTATAAATGGGATTACTACTTAAATGCCTTTCTACTTGCTTTTCAATAACGCTATGCACATTGTCTCCTTCATTTTGAGAGTGACCTTTAATAAGGTATTTATGCGTAATACTTTTCAGATTATACTTATGTACAGCATATGCATACATTGAAAAAATGTATTTATTTTTTTGCTGTCCACAGCAGTTATCAGAATAAAAAATTAGATCTAAGTCTTGAGAATTGCTTGCCTTTTGTACCAGATTTTCGATATATAAAAGCACACAGGTGCCGATCTCATTACTCCCACGTTTTCCTTGTACTTCAGTCCAAAAAAAACATTCTACATATTTGGCACTGAGGTCACTTACAGTAAAATTGTAACAGTTAATTTTACTTTTGTAGTAAAAACAGGAGCTAAAGCCTTTTGGCAATGGTAAAACAGCCTGTAAGTCATACACAGCAACATTGTTTTTTTTCTTATCTATATCTTTTTCGGTTCTGCATAGCTCCTTTTCTTCGAGGTGTGTGTTGTAAGCTTGCACCAAATCTCTTTTTCCATTTTCATTAGCATTTAGGAAAGAGTCGCAAAGATCGCATTGATCTTTCTTTGGTTTGAAAAAAGCAATGTTGAATTCTGTGCTGAATATTCGATAAAACATAATTTTACTCCCAAACTCCAAATTTTCAGCTTCACGAGATTCTTTGTAGTCGTGGCATAGATCTGCTATACTTTTACTGCTTTCAATGAACTTGCGACAAGTTTTAGCACGTAAATAATGCGACTCGATGCTTGGAATATTTTGAATAAATTCTCTCATACTGTTTTTGATTTCTGGGGCTACTGTAATATGATTATCATGCTTTCCACGAAGATCCAGCTCAATGAAACCACGTTCGTCCTTCTTTTTTACAACTGTTCGTATAACTTTGTCATTTACGTCAAGGGTTGCTTTAAAAAAAGTCTTACACACTCTAATAGGCTTTGAGTTGAGCTCAAAGAAAAAAGCATTATTAAGTTTGCGAAGCCCATCTGTACAGGTGTATCTGTATTTTGGTTTAATTTCTTTCATATGCCTGCCTATAAACTCTCTCTGTCTCTGCAAGTCACTGCAACCCCAATATTTTTTAAATATTTCAAGGCGCATCGATTCGGAAATTAGTTCATTGCATCGAAGTTGGCACTTTGCTCCGCAGGGCGGCCTTATACATCTGGCATTTACTTCTTTTTTCGACTTGGAAAGTGATGTATAAGAGGCTCCAGAGTTTCTTAAAGATTTTTGTTTCTGTTGTTTCTTGTTTTGATATGTATATCTAGAACGTGTTCTCGTCCTACTTAATCTTTTTATATCTTCTTCTTCTGAGTATTCTTCCCAGGTGCTGCTTTTTCCGGACGCACAAAATTCACTCCCTGAGTCACTAAATGCATTAGTACTACTATCATCATTGTAACAAAGCACACTACAATCAGTTTCCATTGTGCTTGAGTAATGTTCAAGATTTGGGCAAGACATTTTCATCAAAGGGGTCACAACTAAAAATTCAATTTTGTATTGCAAATTATTTAAGATTTTACAAAAGGCATGCAAAATAAGTAAACAAACAAAAGCCTAATACCAATATCATTAAAATTTAATTCTTTTTTCCACTTTAAAATAAAAAAAATTATACAACTTACGACGCTCATGATTATTTAATCAAAAAAGGCACATACATAAATAATACTGTTAATTGAACTCACTTTTCACAACTAAAGAGGCACAATGCAAAATAATATACCACGAAATTTATAACTTTTTACAGTTATAGAGGCAGAACTCAAAATAAAACTCTTTATGTGTAATAAGAGTAATCAGCTGCTCATGAGTCCATTAACGCAACTCAAAATAATTCTCTTTAGTTGATCGTGCAAAAGCAACACACTTGACATAAAAAGAGACATAACTGTATTTTTCCAGTTAAAGAAGATAGTTATGTGAACGAAATATTTGCAGCAGTTAGAAATGTGTACTCTGAATTAATTTATGCAAAAAACTCAGTTTTGGAAAATTTTGAGTTGTGACCCTTTTGTATTTAGGGTGCGATATGTACATATATGTGTGTACATATATTTGAAGAGTCCCCTAGCGCGAACACAAGTGTTTCATTTTCAAATCCTTTATTTCCATCTGTAAAAATATTATCAAAAACGAGATTTCTATTAATTAAAAAGTAGCAGATGAAAAAAGTTGGTAGATGAAATCCTAAATTGTCGTAAATATGTATAAAAAAAATTCTCCTTAAAGTGATTACAGTAAATCCAGTGTACTCTACGATCCATTTTCAACGGATGTTTTCATCTCCCCTTGCCCATTATTCTATATGTGTTTTGCATCGGTGTCTGCATTTTTATTGCTCTCAGCTGAATTTGTTATCATAAAATTATTGGCCCATCGTCATTTCGTCGCGGCCGTTGGTTGACGTCTTTGCGGTTTAGGTATCATCTAAGCGGGATGTCCTTTGTGCGCTGCCGTTCTCGGCACATCGTTTAAGTTGAACAATGCCAATAATGACAACAACAAAATATCGATATTGTCAACAGCAAACAACCGCAACAACACTGCAGTCGTTGTAACACTAGCAACTGGACACAAAGTTTTTAATGCGAATCACAGTAGAAAAAGTACAAATATCAGACTAATTGGATTTATCTCGTGACTGCTTATTTAAAAGTGAGCAGACATGAACGCGTCGATAGCGGCTGACGTCTGACATTCTGCATTGTCAACTACTCTGGTCGCATCTACCAGGGAAAGCATCTCTTCAAGGCACAGCTCATCAAACGAGTACTATTTTCTAGAAATATATTGCAATCAATTGAAGCAAAAATATTATGTGCATTTGCTACATGTGTATATACATATGTACGCAAAAGTGTAAGATTGTATTAACAGCTTACAACCGTAGATACCTACTGTTGAAATATCCACTTACAAATTGGCCTTAGCGAAAAGTATTAATTCTTATTTATGCGCAACAAAATCTTGCCGCTTAGTGATTCACCAATGGCGAGTAGGTGTGGGTCTTGAAAATAACACCCTACTAAAGTATTAACTCTTACCAACATCCCCCTACCGATACACGCAGTATTTCTAATGAATTACATATATAATCAAATTTTTATTCCTACAATAAAAGCAGAGAAAGTATGATAAATTTCTACTTTCCCATCACCTCTCCGGGTCAAAATAACAAAAACAAAAAATACTCAAACGCACGAAATAACAACCGATACTATAATAATTCCAGAGGTCCGCCATCAAATTTGACATAAGCACATTCATTTTTTTTTTCTGGTTTATAATTTTCATATTTCAAAATTTCGAAAGCCTCACAAAATTCGAAGTTTAACTCCAATTTGGGGAATGATTACATTATTGAGTTTACCGGGTGGACAAGTGTTTCGTTTGAGTGTAAAGGTAAATCAAGTAGATTTTGTCTCGTTAGCTTTTATTTTAGAGTCTTTCAACCATTGAGTTAAATTATCACGTCCATTTTGGAGTTTAAGTGAAGCCTTCTGGAGATTAGAGTTAATTGCGAGAACAGCGGTGTCATCTGCAAAAGTTCCGACAATACGAGTAGTTGCCTCAGTATCTGATAAATCGTGCGTGTAGAGCTAGTATAGGATTGGGCCCATTATACTGCCCTGGGACACCAGCTAAACTTTCACAGAGTTCAGAGTGTTCTTCATTTTGCTTAACAAAGAAATGTCAGTCTTTGAGGTAGGACTTGATAGAAGTGTAATAATTTATGGTAGAATGCCTTTTATTTTGCATAGCAATCCGTCATGCCAAACGCGATCAAAGGCTTAGAGTATGTCGAGAAATTCGGCTGTGCAAGACTTTTTCTACTTAAAAGCTTTATGAATACTATTTACCAACCTGCGTACCTGTCCGATGGCACAGTGTGTCTTTCTGAAGCCGAATTGACAAAACTTTGGGATTAATTTTCGGTTTTCAGTTATGGGCATCATTCTTTTGAGATAACTTTAGAGGCAATGGGCAATAAGCTGATGGGGCGGTAAGATTCCTCTTTCCCGGCACTTTTTCCGGGCTTAGGGATCATTTTTATTTATGCGACTTTTCATTGGGGGGAACAAAGCCAGTTAACATGATATAGGGTGGGCCATGTAAAATTTGCTTTTTGAATCGCCCATAAAAAAAAACTAAGAAATATTTTCTCAAACTTTTTTTTTTATTTTGAAGATTGAACATTGTCATTTATGAATGAAAAATAATATCGCTCAAATGACTGCCACGACTGGCTTTACAGTAGGTAATTCGATCAACCCAATTTTTAAGCATATTTTTGATTGTTTGGGCTCCAATTTCAACTTCAATTTCGTGTTTTAAAGCATCAATCGTCTCTGGATGGTTCGCATATCATTTGTCCTTAACGGCTCCCCACAAAAAATAGTCCAACGGGCTTAAATCACAGCTCCGAGGCGGCAAATTGATATCGGAATTTCGGCTGATTATTCGGTTTTCAAAAACGGTAGCCAAAAGTTCAAGTGTAACTTTGGCAGTGTGAGAAGTTGCACCGTCCTGTTGAAACCAAATGTCGTCTATGTCATCCTCTTCAATTTTTGGAAACAACTCGTTGAGCATGTCACGGTAACGCTCGCCATTTACTGTAAACGCGGCTCCTCGCTCATTTTCGAAAAAAAATGGCCCGATGATGCCGCCAGACCAAAAACCGCACCAAGCAGTGACTCGTTGTGGATGCATTTGATTCTCTACAGTAACGTGTGGATTTTCTGAGCCCAAAATCCGACAATTTTGCTTATTGACGTAGCCACCGATGTGATAATCAGTAAAAAAGAAGAAGAAGACTCACCACTTTGGAAATAGGTTTTCAATATTTCCCAATTTTGTTCAAGCGTATAGCGTCCCATTTCGTAAATGTCAAACCTTTAAGTAAATTATGAACACATTTGACATGTCATTTCAAAAAGCAAACGCTATATGGCCCACCCTGTAGCATTGAGTGACTTTTGTGATGAAATCATAGCCGGGAGCTTTCTTTGTTTTAAGCGTGTTTATTGCCGCTTTTCTTTGTTCGCAAATTTTTTTATGGGCGGGTCCGTTTGGTGAATTAGTTATATGTAAGTGGCTATTGATCATTGTCCGGATCGTTCCGGTAACGCAGATCCCGAATGTGGGAGCAATTATAATTAAGTAATTAGGGGCGCACAATAGAGCCATCTGGTCGCAGTGCTTAAAGGCCTTAGCCTAACCCGTACAACCATTACCATTAACATTACCAACGCGATGGCACCACAAGAAACGATAATTAAAAACTAGCCCAACGTTCGAAATAGAGATGAAACAAACATCGCTAAGCCAAAGGTAGTCAACACACCCAAGAAAGATAGACAAAGAATTAATTTTCCTTCGCATTTAAAACCATATTTTGATTTCAATGTTGGTTGGTGAGGTCCAAGCAGACGTGTATATTGAGTAAAATATCCTTAAAGACCAAACGTGTTGCTAGTTTTGTTATTTAATTTGAAAATGTATCTCACCGGTATACACACCTGGTCTGGCATTTAGCATATCCTAGCTTTACTTGGCATGCATCAGTAAGTTCTTCCAAGCCGCTTCTGAACCTAATTTGTACAAAACTTATAGTGATGTAAAAAAGTCCTAAGAAAGTAAGTGCATAAAGTAGAAGTACACAAAATTCAACTTGCCTGTGTCAACTTTACTGTATTTCGCACATTGTTTTCAATTATATCGAATTTAAAGTTTAAACAAATTCTATCTATTTGACGATGGATCTCCAGAAGCAGAACCAGAGAAGGCGATCTGGCTGGTGTGTTCTTGCAATTACACGCTAACCGTAAATCCAAATGAGGTGTGGCCAACATTAGATCGTTAACCGACTCTCAGCGATATTAATGATTTGCGCAGGTAAAAGGGAATGTGACGGCGGTTTGTTTACAAGAGAGGTCGGCAAACACTGAGATTGTTTTGGTGAAATAAGAAAAAATCAACGCAGCTATTACTGTTACTGCATTGCCGTCTGAACAATGACTGATTGTATTCAACTAACCTCACTTTATACATTTGGTTTTCATTTCATTCACCTCTCTCTCTGCTAAAATCCCTGACGACGTAACAGCCAAAGTTATTTTCACAATTTTTTGAATGGACTTTTTTGTAAATTTTTTTTATAAAAGGTGCTTGCACCCTTCATTGGGTTTTTGGCCGAGCTTCCCCTCCTATTTGTGACGTGCGTCTTGATGTATTTCCACAAAAGGAGGGACCTATGCCGCCTCCGCATGGCCGATGTTTTTTATGAGGAGCTTTCTTAAGACAGAAATATACTCGGCAGTTTACCGATGCCTACCGAAAAGCGATCACTATCTACTCATTGGGCAAGGGCGGCCGCTTATTCACGCAGGGTAATGCATAGGTAAATGTAAAATTGCTACTCGCAAATGGGTTACTGCATTGACAAAACTGTTGTGAATCAGAGCGTAGCAAAGGGTATCGAATGACGTCACAGGAACAGAGTAATCTTAATCAGTATTGAGGATCAGTGAGCCACTACCATTCGGAATTCACAGAGAGAACGTAGGTTCGAATCTCGAGAAACACCAAAATTAAGAAAAACATTTTTCTAATAGCGCTCGCCCTCGGCAATCGCAAACCTCCGAGTGTATTTCTGCCATGAAAAAGCTCCTCATAAAAAATATCTGCCGTTCAGAGTCGGCTTAAAACTGTAGCCCCTCCATTTGTGGAACAACATTAAGAGGCACACCACAAATAGGAGGAGGAGCTCTGCCAAACACTCAAAAAGGGTGTACGCGCCAATTATGTGCATATATATGCATATATAAAGGGTGGTTAAGTTTAAAGCGCCGGTGTTGGAACAAAATATCGGTCAAATGGCCGCCGCGGCCTCGGCGGCGCACCTCCAAAGACCACCAAATGCAATTAGTTCCTTATCTAAAGGGTGGTTAAGTTTCAAGGGCCAGTGTTGTTTTTGAATAAAATACAATTGTTTTAGGAAACTATTGTCATTTCTCTTTATTACGATAATATTGGTATGGCTCACTTGTGTATGGAACAAAATATCGTCCAAATGGCTGCCGCGGCCTCGGCGGCACACCTCCATCCGATGGTACACATTTTCGATGACGCTGAGGCATAATTGAGGTTCTATGCCGTTAATGTGCCAAATTATCTCATCCTTTAGCTCTTGAATTGTTGCTAGCTTATCGACGTACACCTTTTCTTTCAAATAATCCCAAAGAAAGAAGTCCAACGGTGTCGTTGACGTTGAGGTGTGGTTCACATTCAACATCCGCCCTTGAAATTTAACGACCCTTTATATTTCTGAAAATGTAGACTTAACCGTTTACATCATATGAAGTTTCGGAAGCCTTTAAAGTTTGTCGCGTATGATATTTGAAGTACTCAAAATTAGATAAAATTTATCAAAATTCACTAGATGGTTAAAGGTATCTTATTAGTAGATTTGTCTGAAACCACAAGAGTGTATGGAATGGAGTTAAAGAAGGACGAAGGAACATTTTTCTCATTTAGGAATAGGTATGTCACCATAAAAGAGATCAAAGATGTTTCTTCTATTTCAGATTAAAAATTGAAAAGAGTACATGCCATAACTAGGCCTCATTTATTTTCATACATCGACAGTCAACAAGTAAATGTCGTTCGATCGTCGTATTAATAAAGAAGAACAAGAAAAGAATTTAACTTAATTTTAATTTATTTTAAAACATATAATTTTGTTTTGTTTCTTAATTGTTTACTTCATAAGTACATCTGCTTTATGGTATCTGTCGCTTATTATGTTACATATATTTTATTTAGCTCGGGTCAGCGTGCCCTGATATGGGATAAAGGGAATACGTGGAATAGGTCCATCTGCTCATTTCAACTTTCCCTTAAGAATACTTGCCTCTGTAACATTCGGCATATTTTCTTCCGCAAGGATATAATTCTCACACCTACTTTGAGTGACAATTTACCCGGTGATGCACCAGGAAGATCCAACGAGTTCAAAAACTCCATAAGATAATTTACAACTTCGTCCGCATTACGCGACAGCTTCGTCGCTATCGGACGATTTAAAGGTAATAGCATCGCATTTTTGCTGCAATGCAATTTATGTGTATAGTTGGTGGTTATTTGTGGCAAAACTTTCAGAATGAGTTTACTCAACTACATAGAAGGTCAAAGGAAATGAAATACATTTTGCGGTAGTCTGAGCAGATAATTTACCTTCACGAATGCTCAACAGCTGTTTTGCAAATGCAACTTTTACAACTTGTCCAAGAGATGCGATGCTTTGAGGTAAACATTTAGCTCATCAGCTGGTGGTGATGCAGGTACCAAAGAGAGAGTTTTCGCGTGATAATTTGCTGCTCCTTCACCACTTAACAGCGTATCCGCTATCCCGCATGAAGTAAGAACCAAAGCAACCCCATTTTCGACCAAATATGAGCCCATATCAAATTGATAAAGAATATTTTTCGAGGAAGAGCATACCACATCTGCGGCATTAGTTGTTGGAATTTGTGGTCTTGAAGCAAAAGCTATTCGTTATCAAATCATTAACATTGCACTGTTGTTTGCGTACTAAGTCACGATCATATTGTGCCAAGTTGAAAATCCTCCATTCCGATCAGTGCTTGGTAGGAAATAATATATTATCCAAAAGCTCAATGGAATTGTTATGGTTTTCGCTACTAACAGTAAATACGGACAAGTTAAGTGTAATTTTGTTATCCCATGTTTTTTCGAGTTTGGTATTTGGTATCGATATTTTATTGCAGTAGTTACTGTATGACAACGCCATAACTATCATTCATCATAAATTAATTCCATCATGCGAAAGTTGGGATGTTAATTTCAATTTGCCCTTTTTTCGTGATAACTTTCCTTGTAATGGTTTTGAAAAGTTGCGATTTTACAATGCCTCCAACATCTTCCGCTCGGAAATGCTTCGAAAAAGGGAATCGTAATATTGATGAAGGGAAATACCTCAATTGTGAAATATCCAATTTATTTATTTTTTTATTTAATTAATTAATAGTCTAAAAAATACAATATTTCTTACAGACTATGAAAACAGATTATGCTAAATAAATTAATCAAAGTAAAATTAAACTTGTAATTAACTCGTTTCATTGTAATGAGTGAAAGAAAAAGATAACATTTCTTATAATTTACAGAGGAAGATTATTAGAAATACTAAGACAGTGTACTAAGTTCAACAATTTATTTAAAACCAATTTTAAGTGATTCTTTGTGGAAAAAAAATCCAGACCAGTATGATTAGAAACCGAATTCAGAGTTCTAGAAATCGGAACATTGGAAGCATAATTAGTTCTTACCATCCCTAACCAGAAAAAATCATGAATCTGTAAACTTCGCTGAGGAATATTGAAATTGATTTCCTCGAGTAGCGATGGGGAGTCAATAACCCCATTTATCAAATCGAAAAGGAAAGTAATGGAGAGAATAGTCCGTCTAATATCTAGTGATTTTAGATTTATGAGCAAGCACCGACTTTTACAGGATGGAATTGGATCAGTGAAATTTAAAGAACGCAAAGCATAACACACAAAAGCTTTCTGGACACGTTCAAGCCTACTAATATGACTCGCATAATATGGTCTCCAAATAAAGACGGCGTATTCCAACTTCGAACGCACCAGAGACGTATATAATAACTTTACAGCATATGGATCAACCAAATCGGAACTAAAACGTCGAATAAATGCAAGTACGGAATAAAACTTTGAAATGGTGTGATTTAAATGTTTTTGAAAAGAGAGCTTAGAATCAAATACCACACCAAGATCAGAAATTTCACTTCGATTAGATAAACTAGAACCACAAATGTGGTAGGAAGTGGGTTTAAGAGAACAAGATTTAGAATAAGAAATATAAAAACACTTGCTTATATTTAAATCTAACCTGTTTCTTTTACACCAAGCAACAACGTTATCTAAATCAGTTTGAAGGTTTAAAGAATCCACTGTACTTGCAATCCCCGAGTATATCTTTAAATCATTGGCATATAAGAGAAAATTTGCGTTATTAAAACAACTAGAAATGCCATTAATAAAAAGTCCAGAGGACGCAATAAAAGAAATAGATGACGCTCCATCAACATTAACAACACATTTCCGAGAGAAGAAATAGGATTTAATCCATTTTAAAAGAGTGGAATGGAATCCTACAGCACTGAATTTAGAAATGAAAACCCTATGATTAACCTTATCAAATGCTTTTGAAAAGTCTGTGTTAACAGCATCAACTTGAGTTTTCTTTTTTAAACGATGATATTCAATATTCAGAGAACTCAGCAAGATTTGAAACAGTAGATCTACCTTTCATGAAGCCGTGTTGGTCTGCTGAAATATAACGATTAACTGCGAAATAAATTTTTTCTTTCACTATTACTTCAAATAATTTTGAAACCGTGGATAATTTGGCAATATTGTTTTTATTTCCACTTTTGAATACTGGATTAATGGTTGTTACTTTCCAGCCATCTATGAATTCTCCTCGTTCAAGGGATTTGTTAAACATTAACAAAAGTGGATAGGCGATTGCAGAGCAGTTTTTAAGAAGATACGAAGCT
The DNA here is from genome assembly GCF_027943255.1 of Anastrepha obliqua. Lineage (NCBI taxonomy): Eukaryota > Metazoa > Arthropoda > Insecta > Diptera > Tephritidae > Anastrepha > Anastrepha obliqua. Next base: position 1,219,639 of record NC_072894.1, read on the forward strand.
AGCCCATCTACATCAGATTTTGCTGATGTTTTGAGTTGCCGAATTCCATCTTCAATATCAAGAAGCATAAAAGTTAACGAGCCAATATTGATTGAGGAATTCATGTTCGCGTGAAACTCATGAATTAAATCAGAGTCTACTTGAAAATTTGAACAGAAAAAATCTGCAAAAAGATTGGCTGCATCTCTAGAAGTATGTGCTTGAGTTTCGTTATAGAAGACAACCGAAGGAATACTTGAGCATGATTTCCTGGATCTAACATATCGCCGGAAGGAACTATGTCCGATTCGAACCTGAAAACATAATAATCCCTATTCAAAGATATAAGTCTCTAGAGAAATGTAGATATTTATCTTTATCTGTGATAGAATGAGAAAACTTAAACTTTTTGAAATATTTATTTCTCAAATTTTTTAGCTTTCTCAGTCCCTTGATATGCCAAAGATAAATTTAAACGTAAATCCTTCAGAGAAATGGTAAAAATATAACTTTCTTCATCGTCCTTTTGTAAAATTTCACGTATATATTTAGTTGTCGTGGCATCCTTTGTACCTTCCGGAAGACTTTTCTCGAAAGCAGGAAAGAAAAGGTCTTGCAGGAAAATATTTAGAGAAATTGCTGTTTTGTACCTCAGCTAGTGATAATGTTTTTCTTTTAATTTTCACAAGAAAAAGGATTCACAAATCACAATTCTCAGTTTCACCAATAGTTTTGGTATCTAACTAGAAATCCCTCTTCATATAAGGATGTACATACTATGGGCATTAGGATATAATTAATGCAAATCCTATAATTCTAAAGTCTTGTGATGCCGGTGTTTTGCAGAAATTCCGGGATTAGCTTATATTAATCTCGGGATCCCGAAAAATTCTAAATATCGAATCGAAAAAGTAAAACCTTGTTTATTACAAAACTTGATTGCAATAAAAGCTTTTGGATCTCCATAGAACTTATTTTAATTTTCATTTATTTTAGTCAACGGGAAAATTATTTTACAAACTAATATAGTTAGGAGTTGCCTGATATCTCATCGGGCGCATCCCAGATGGTAGATAGGGAAACCCTGGCATCACACGAGTGGCCTTCCCTGATGAGTTTTGTTCAACACTCGTGTGATGACTCAAAGTTGGCATAGAATCAGGGTGTCATCCACGAACCAAACTGGCTAGGGAGGAGTCCCGAAATAAAACCTTCATCGGTAATGGACAACAATAGGACTAAAACTCCAGGTGGAACCCACACAAGTGGCAATCCACCCGCTTGGGCGGCAGGGGCAGGACCTGTGGCTGTGATCGGTAAGCTGGAGCCTGACCATCAGCTAATGGATGGAGAAATCAAATACTGCAAAAGTCGGCTGATACGTCAGGTTATTGCCTCCGGTCCTGAAGCACGTCCACGCCTTTTCTAGATGATTGGCGCGGACGATTCTTGTAACTAACGGCCTTTGACGGTGACACAAATTAACTTGCGGCATTCCAAAGCCGCTACCGCACTACTAAGTAGAAGGCTTACCCATGTGTACACATTACCCCACATAACAACAGTGCAAGAGCCCTGGTTCTTTAGGGGCCACCTCTGTGGCTTTAGCGCGTTGAAAGGGGTTACGTTATTATATGACAGGAGTTCGAGTAGACCCAGGACCGATCTTATAGTATCATCCCATCTCCCTGTAATGGATCTTGAGCAATTCTGTTGCGAAGACTTGGTAGCGGCTGAGGTGTGCTATAAGGGTAGGCGCGGGCCATCGGTCTCGTGAGATTCTGTGAGCGGCACAATCTGGGCCTTGTTCTCTGTTACGATGCTAATGCCCAGCATGCAATCTGGAGCAGCAGCAAATGCATGGGACGTGGCTCTCGGCTGTTCGATTTTATCGCTTTCTCTTGCCTAAAGGTACACAAAAAGGGCAGCCAGCCTACGTTTTTAATTACTAGAAGGCAGGAGGTGATTGATCTCACCCTATCAAACCCTATTAAAAAACTTGACGTGGCGCCACGAAGACTCCGGAAAGAACAGGGTGTTAAGGCAGCTGTTGAGAACCTCAACACTGCCTTAACTGAATGTCTTGACCTCTCCTCGTCCAACACGACCTTGAGGCGTGAGTCGAGAAAACTTCTAAACCGGCCCCTCAAGGCTAATTTGGGACTGGGAGCGATACGTGATGTTCAGAAAAACTACAAGAAGCTTATTCGGGAATCGAAAAGAGCTTCTTAAGGGAATTCTGCAGCGGTATTAAATATCTGAGTGACACGGCAAAATTGGTTAAGATCCTGAAAAGCGACCCAACTGCAAAGCTGGGGTCACTTAGGAAATCTGATGGCTTGACTTGTTTACAGTAGCACAGAAAACAAACTATATGACATATCACGCTGAAATTTGCCATGTAAGCTTATAACAGTCCTACCAAAAAACAAAAAATTTATTTTTGCCATATGTCATCCGCGGACCGTTTTATTGATAACGTCTCGTTCATATTTGAGCAGAAGCTATATGCAATTAATTGAATACGATAGGAAAACTAAGTTGCTAAAAGCAATAATTATGTACTGTAATAGATTTTAAACAATCAGGCACATCGTCCGAGAGGTTCATGCAACGAAAAATTTGTTTTTAAACACGGCGGCCGCCGTAGCCGAATGGGTTGGTGCGTGACTACCATTCGGAATTCAGAGAGAACGTAGGTTCGAATCTCGGTGGAACACCAAAATGAAGAAAAACATTTTTCTTATAGCGGTCGCCCCTCGGTAGGCAATGGCAAACCTCCGAGTGTATTTCTGCCATGAAAAAGGATGCGTAGGTTCGAATGTCCACGCATGAAACACCAAATGATACAACTTTTTTTAATTGTGGTCCCCAATAATTTTTTTTTAACATCCCCTATCATAAAGTAATTGCTGTTTGAAGAAATCGAAATAATCAATATATCAAACGTTTTCCCTTTTTTAATAAATTCAAATAAGATAAGTACTACCCTTCATCAAAAAATTCCCGGAATATATTCAGATGATTCAAAATATTGTACAAGTTTATTACTTAAAAGTGATATCATCGTCTTCGTGATACTCACTTATTCCAGCGTTTGATCCAACTATCGAAACGTTTCTGAAACTCTATTATAGCCTTCACGGCTCGTCTACGTTTTTTCCATTACTTACTTTCGGCTATTAATACGCGTTCCCCTAGAGGTTTTTTGGCCCGATCAAACAGAAAAAAATAGCAAGGAGCCATATCAGTTGAATTCGATGGCTGTTGGATGGTTAAAAATTCACGAATAATCATGGCACTGTGCGACGGTGCGTTATCATGGTTGAAAATCCACGAGTTTGTTTTCTCACAAATCTTTCCGTTTTTGGCGAATCGCTTCACGCAAACATCTCATAAGGCCCAAATTATAGTCCTTATTAACTTTCTGACCTTCTGGCAAAAATTTCAATGTCAAAACTGACCTCCTTTTTTGCATCTTGCAACAGATTCTGCATCGCCGCCTCATTCGCCCAATTCACGGCGAAGGTTATGAACGAACGAAGGGGCGCACTGCACAAAATAAGAGATTTCTAAATCGGCGTGATTTGAAAAAATAGCGGCAATAACCGCATGTTTTTAAATTCTCGAGGGAAGTTGCGAAGCCATCCATGGCATATCTGAAAAAGAGCAAAAAGAAAACTATAACATGTTGGTTTCGGGAAGCTATAGCCACCTATATACATGTCCTCAACTACTGTATGCACCCTGTATAATTTAAAAATTGTATAAATTTAAGATTTGCTTGTATTGATAAATATCTGCTTTTTAAAATGAGTTTCTAGTTGATTTTAAATGGCTTCATTTCATGATGTGTTTAAATGCTTTCAGTTATTGAAATTTTTCTCATATTAAAAAAGTTATAACCCGAAGGTAGTGACTATAAAAATATCGGAAACTTTAAAATACTAAAACTCTCCTCGTCTCCGCACTCCAGTTATATCCATTCACAAACTTGCGTGTAAGTGTGTTTGAATGTGTATGGCTGCAATATAGGATGGGAACACAGAGGAAGCAATAAAGATTGGACGTTTGTTGATCTCAGACCTGAGATATGCCATTTCATTCAGCTCCGAGAAGACTCGCATACTTAGACCATGCACCGTCACATACATACATACATATATAATATTAATAATATTAGTTTTCGAGCTTAGCGATTATTATTTAAGAGACGATAAAAGACCACGAGCATTTCAAGATAAATTTATGAACTATAATAATTCTGTAAAATAAATTTCCTGCGAACAAGCCATAGTCACACTCAGTTCCTTTGCATACAGAAAATTTTTTTAATGCCGATATTTCGCCAACTAGTCTTTATTAGTGGCAGTCAGTAGATATCGCACCCCATGTCAATATTTTCAAGTATTTTCAAATGTTTGTGAAAAAGGCTGCCAAATATGTGCATGTTTACGGAGGACTGCTTTTAAATTAGGATATTCACTAGCCAGAGATATATCTTAGATATTTCGCAGCTCATTTCCAGAAACATTTGGTGGAACTTTAGAAACGCAACAACTTTTTCAAGTTGTGCTATCTGTTGTTTGCATCGAGTTAAGAATGTGGAACAAATATTTCATCTACAAATGCTATATCAAGTTCGAAAACACATTGCAACTATTGCATCACTCCTCTCATTGAAATATTCCGAATATAAATGTACCCAATGTCAAACACTAACGACTTTGCAGGTACCAACCTGCCGTAGAACGAACGTTTCCTTATTCGAACCAAATGAAATTGTCCAAAGAAGTGCAATTAAAGAGGCAAATTTCAAATTCCTTTTATTAATTTGAATTTTTGTCATAGTTTTTGATTTTGCAACCTTTTGAATGGTTTGGATAAACAGTATATTAGATACTTTAAAAATTAGTTATTTATTAAAATATAGCACTCAAGGAATTTAAAACTGCAATATTTAAAATGAAATCAATCGAATTGTGTTGAGCTGTCGGTTTGGGAAGTCAGAAAAAGAAATTTATTATACCTATGAAGTTAAATATATATACATACATATGTGCATATATGGAACTGTCCGAAAAGTCAATCGAATTCGTATGTGCATATACAGGCGTACATATCTGTGCATAATGAAGTAAACGCATATTCAAGAGGCTATTTTTTTCCGTGACTTCATACTGCAGCATTAGTAGGCAAGTGTGTACCAAATACTATTTGGTATTTCAGTCACAACTTGTCCATCAAAACAATAAAGCCAAACGTTAAAACAACGTCAACGTGTACTATCACTATATCTGTATGTATTCATGAACGTATGTACATACGTATGTATTTTTGTCTATATTTATGTATATACATAGCCACAGAGGTTCACATACATTGCTTAAAACATATTCCACCAATCCATGTATATAAATAAATGTTTACAGTACTTTCTCGATAAACATGACTTCATAATTTTTGTAGATACTCTCTTTAATTACAAGAGAAAGCGATAAGTACATACATTCATAAATACATATGCAGGATTAACAATTAAATAAAGATAATCACAAATTGGAAAAGATCAAAATTCATTGTGGCGTGAAAAAACAGGCCGTTCATAGCCCGAAAGTGCAATAAATTACGAAAAAAATGTATGGAAACCTTTAATGAAGAAGACAATATAGTTCAGCTCACTGAAAAATGCCCTATTGGTCACGGTTATCCAGTTCGTACTATGTGCGTATGTAAATCAGAAATACACATAGTACGTATGTATAACTGCTTCTGAGTGTATACAAAAATTCATATAGTATTAAATCTAAATGGACATCAATGTGGCAAATTAAATAAGTTGGAAGCGAAAGCGAGATGGCAATATGCAATGGAGCCGAAATTGGAACCTTTTTCGTTTGTGAAAGCATACGAGGACTTAAACTACTACAAATTCATTCCCAAATGCAGAAAGAAGCCAAATAATTGTCGTGCGTGACAACCCACACCACTTTGAGTTGCTTGTATATAACCTGAGGGTTGCTACAAAGCGACAAAAGTTGCCGCTTACGTAGCTGCAAGCACAAAACATTAGCAAATGTGTCGCACTGTCGGGCGTGGTATGGCCGACCAAACTGTGACCAGAGCGAGATAGCAATGCTACAAACAATTTTTTGTATATGAATACCCAACGCGTACGCATACATATGCACAAAGGGAGCAAGGAACATGGAGACCACGGCGAGCAGATTGGGGAGCCGGTGTTGCCACACGTTCTTCTGCAGATAAACCAAAACGTACTTATGTATAACAAGCTGGACGATTACCAGCACGCAACTACAGCTGCTCGACCACATATCGATGTATTGCTCATTTCGTATGCGCTCAATGTAGATCCAACCAACGGCAGTCACGTCCCGCCCATTTACGCGCTTGATACAGCACAGCAACATAATGCAAAAACAAACTTCGTGTCGCACTATATCCGAGTAGTAAATAAAAGAGAGGGAGAGAAAACACAGTATGGCGTTCTGTCTCGTTGGCGCAAACAGGCAGGCAAGTGAGTGAAAAGATGAGGAAAAGAAAGGAGATGTGAAAGAGGATACAATAGCACGGACGTGGAACTTCTTCAAATAGGAATGACGAGCAGGGCGTGCAGCTGCTTAAAATGCTACTGGTACAACGTGTACATGACCGAACAGCTAGTCAGGTGCACGACATCGCCCACACATATTCGGATTCCGACTCATGCACAGCTCTGACTTTATACGTCTATCTATTTTCCACAAACCTACATACATACTTACGTACATACAAATAAGCAATCTGAATTCGCATGTGTGTGCACATACACCTACGTAAGCTAAATGCAGAACAACACAATTCCTTTCTCACGTTCAGCAATTCAATACTTGTTCTCACGAAAGCTTTCACGAAAGCATGCATACATACTAAAATACTAAAACGGTTGAGACTTCCTTCTCTTTTTCACGAAATACTGGCAACCCCATATGATAGGGCACGAATAGAGCAGCAACAAACTAACGGTGATAAAAGACCCCAACAGAAGCCCAAGTAAACATTGAGCTTAACAGTTGTTGCTGATATTGATGTTGACACTGGCGCTGCTGCCACTTTCTTATTCTTACTAAAGCCACTGTGGCTCTTCTATTCAATAAAACATGTATATTTTGTGTGTACTTGTATGAAAGACCGAACCCATTACAATTCATTCTTAACATAAATAAATATTTTACACAAAAGTCATGAGCGTATGCAAAGAAAAAATAAAGAAAAAAATTAAAGCAAAAGACAATGGCCATTACCCAGAAGGAAAAATATTCGAAGGCACAAGCATTTATATCTATGTGTGTATGAGGCATGCCCTTGTCGATTTGAGGGGACAAAAACCTCTATTTCAACCCCCGAATTGTTACGCTCTGCCATCGCGTACACCGCTATCACTGACTCTTCTGTTCTCTTCGATCCGAACTGCGCGCTCTGTGCTCTGCTTCGCACCATATCACTGCCATTATGCCTTCCTGCGTCGCGTTACACATCTAAGTACATATGTATGTATGTATCTACATAGTTTGCCTAACCTCCTTAGGCATGGCCAGATTTTCGTGCCTTTTGGTTTTATTTTGAACGTGAATGTGTCGCTGAATTATTCTGCACGTACTCGTCGCCAACTTCGGACGCACTGTGTGTATAGTCGCCAAGTCGTACTGCGTACGTTTTATTCTCGTGCACTTCCTTTTGTCGTTTTCGGTATCGAACCAACGCGCATACTAACGAAACTGTGCCATTCCGCACCACTTTCTTTTGCAACGGTATCAATGGTGCGCCCATAAACAGATTTTCAACACAGAATGAATTGATTGAGTGGTTGTTTGGCAGTGACGGGTGGTAGTAGACAACCAACCCTGGCAACAGAGTGTTAGCCGCCAACTACGTGCAATCGTTGGCCACAATTGTTAGCCAAATCACATTCGCTGCTGAACGCTCACGCGTGAGCATCCCTGCACCTGCCTCACCGAACGCACTGGACTCTGCGATACCACCACAATAGAAAGCAGCTATCATTATTGACAAGGCACACACCGCAACGTGTTGCCATTAAGTACGCGCGAAACGTACAACGTATTGCGACGTGCACTTCAAGTAGCCCGTTCGGCACGCGGTCAATAAAAGCTCAAATTCATCTGAACGCACGTCGCGTACGGTCCGTACTCGGACGCAGAGGATTCAATTGGAATTACTAATCTGAATTTGCCGAATTCGGCAGACACAAAATCACAAAATCGCAAGTGCCAACCGGAAGGCCACAAATAACGCCAAACGCTAACCCCTTACTCGTTTCCTCATTGCAACAAAGCGCCTCCCTTGCTCTTCCTTCGAAAAAAGTTTTTCAGTGAAAATTGAAAACACAGCCACTTTTGAAAATCGATTCAGTGTATGAATAGTGCCAGTGTTTATGTGAAAGTGAAAAAAACGCAAAAATAGGATGATAAAAGAATAGATAAGATAATGTAAATGATACCTTGGTGCTAAATACCTTAAAACATATATGTGTGTGTGTACATAGTGCATAGCAGGATAAAGCAAAATAAACTCGAAATTTGTTAATGAAAAAAAGTTGTTGTGCTGCGAAATAAAATTTATGAAAAAATAAAAAATTATAAAATCATCATAATATGAGCTCATACTGACAAGCTTATAAGTGCACAGTGACTCCGGATGACATAATTAGAAACGAAGAATCATGAATACATGTTAAACAGTTCATCTATAAGCCAAAGGGATATTTCTAATCCTTTCGGTCGACCAAACAAAATAAAACTTTAAGACAAGTAATCAATCGATATGTTACCCTATCAAGCTGTTGCCATGGATTATGCTGGCTACCAGCGGCAGCCTACGCCCGGTCATCCCGGGAATCACATGCCAACTATGGGCTCGCTGGGTATGCCTGGTGTGGGGGCCGGACCCTTTACTCACTCATGGCTAATGCCAACGCAAGACCTTTGCGCTATGCCATATGGCAAAATGTCTAATCAACATCAAAACGGGCCGGGAATGCACGGCTCTCAGCAACCCATCGAACCAGGGTTAGTAGATTAAGTTATATTAAAAGTTTAGTTAAAATTTAAACAATTGAAAATTCAAAAAGATTTCACTTGAAATTACAACAGCCAGACACATCTGCACGCATATACATACACATTGGGTTAATTCCGGGTAATCGGCTGGGAAATTAGTACGTTAAAATTATTAGAAAGAAATTATAAAAGGATTTTGACATACACAGATATGTTAACCAGCTTAAGCTGCTTTCGCGCTTGATTGGGTTTAATCGAAAAGTGTTAACATAACCGGAGCATCAATAGTGCATATGTGCGCATATATGTTGACTCAGATTTTCCAAACAAAAGGGTGAGTTTTCTTGTGCGAACCTTACAGCGATTAAGTATAAGAAAATTCACTTTAAAGCAAGATTGGCAAAACCAAATTAACCCTGCATCGCGAAACTTGAAAGAAATGGATCACAAAATCCCACTTCCCAAATTCATTTGAGTTGGCTTTGAACATTGAAAAATAAGTCAATCATTAACCCAACCTGGCGAAAACACAGAAGCAGGAAACATTCATAAGTTTGAGGCATCTCTTTGGAAAATTTTCATCGGCAAAGTGAATATCCGTGAAGAGCGAAGTGGCTTACAAACAACTTGTTTTAGATAACCCAACCCATTTTTCATTTTCAAAGTGATAGAGAACCAAATTTTAAAAGCTGTATATTATGAGAGTCTTGTGCAAAATTTCTAATTTCATATTTCAAATTTTTATAGCCTTGTATGCTAGAACTGCCAAATGGTGATTTCTTTGTATGACGAACAGAAGCTAAGAATCACATACAAACAATTTCGATCGAATTTCGTGAGCCAAAAAGACTTAAACAGACAGAAGACTTGCAGTAATTTGTACAGAACTTACTAAAAGGTTCGTCATTGCCTCCCGACGGCTCGCATAAATTCCGAAAATTCCATAATTCTGTTGTAAGTTTAATAAGGGCGAGTTTCTCCTTCAAATTATGTTGTGCCGTTTCATTTTATCAAACAAATGGACGGTCATATGAGTTTTTGCTACATCCGAAAGCCAAATTGCTTTTTAATGGTCAACTTTTCTATAACGAATAGATAGAATCAACGGCTATTGGTACAAATGTGGGGCTGGCGTTTTTGATGTCCACAGTGGGAGACGAACCGAATACTTGCTGCATTTACAAGATGCTAAAACATCTGGCAACTGCTTTGCAAACTGTTAGTTAAATTTGAATACCACCGGCGTGGTGGTGACTGGTATTAATAAATCTTGCAAAACTTCATAAAAGCATACATACAAATATGTATGTATAATACTTATCTTAACGGTACTGAATGGATCTGATTTCGAAGTTCCGAATGATGATACTCGAAAAGGGCAAAGAACTATGCAAATTTCGTCGAATTCAAAATTACAGCAGTTGAATCTGGAGAACCGTTTGTGGAAACCATTAACACTTTTGAAAGGCCCTTTATGAATTATAAAGGCATGCGAAATACGTGAGTACAAAACACTAATGCGTCCATCTTTAGTGATCAGACATACACGAAAAAGTAAGTTTTGCAGCGTTGATGAAAACAGTAACACTGCAAACTTTTCGCAAAAAAAATTACACGCTAATATAAATTAATTCTGACATATTCAGCTGTTTATTTAATATTTACTAAAAAATTTGTTGTTACTCCTTATGTTAATATTTCAAAACTGGTTAGAAAAGGATTCAAATTTAAGGGATAAGATGAATAGTTATTCGTATCGATCCGAAAACAAATACAATACCATCAGCTGTCCAAAAAAAGTTACCTTAGTACTTATTGCTATTTTATTCCGACATTCTTTTAAGCAGACTGTCAGAATACTCTATCTGATCTAAGTACTCGCCACCGTCGTCAAAACGATTTAATGTGTGTACAGAAATACTAAGCTTTTTTTTAGTACTTCGAAAAAATTTTTTGTACTTCGAAACATTTAGTTTTCAGAATAATTATTTCCTGTTGATGTCATTTAAACCTACATTTATTTGGTGTCCATAAGATATACATATATGTACATAAATTTTGCATATGCAAAATTCGTCCGTTTAATTTAGTCTCTTCAGATGTCTATTGCAACGAGTCGTTTTTTTTTTGTCTGCGGCATTTAACATGCGGCCATGTCATTGGTGGCCAATAATTGAGGCATTTATTTTCTTCGTATTCTCAGTATGTGGTTGAAAATTGAAACGTACACGAATTGACAAATTTTGATTTTTATTGCCAAATATTTTTACACTTAAGCTTCATTAAAAAATTCGAAAAGAGACCAACGAATTTCTTTTTATTATTCAGAAAATTGGGGCCCAATGCATCGCAAGATAATTGATAACTGCCCTTGCCTTGGTATAGTTTTTAACTTACGATGCGGTGAGACCACAATAAAAATTCCGAACGTACGTTAAGACTAACCCTACATAATACCCCTTCCTTCACTTCCCTTAATTGAATTTTTGTTTAAATATTGATGTCGCGAAACAGTGACTTTCCATGCCCTTCTCTTGAATGCAACTACAGCAAAAAGTTATTTGAGAAGACGCTCATTCGCTTACAGTGCAATCCCATTAAAAAAGATTACCCCGATCACTTTTTTAACACGATAGATACGCTTCTTGAAGCAATTGGTAAATTAGAGGATATGATCCACAACTTTAAAAAATCGTGTTAAACGCAGTAACTCCAATTATAATATTTTCACATCTATATAATCATAATATACATATATAAAACAAACACACTTACTTTTTTTATTGTACAAAAAACATAAAAATGTGTGTAAAGTTACAATTTAATCTACAAATGCACACAACAAATAAACATTTAATTAAATTAGGAATAATGACTGTCCCTGCGATCTCATTTCGTAAAAAGCTCGTTCAACACTTCCTCCAATACAAAATTTATGAAGGAACAAATCGCCTTTTAGTTTAAATACATGAAAAAGTTGTACAATAAAAATTTATTTAAAAAAATGTATAAACCGAAAGTGATATACATAAATAGTCTACGATTTTTAGCTTTAGAAAAATGTAGTATCATTTTTGTTTAATTTAGCGAAATTTTTGTTCAATCGTTCTAATTATATCCATTACTAAACCGGCTCGTTCAAGTTACATTGTTGGAATGAAATGCATAAACATGTACATATATATATGCGTATTCTTATGTGCGCTCGTGTATGTATCTCTGTTAACACGTGCTGATCGCCTCACAACTTAAAATACGAAATTAAAAAACGAATTCTCTTTTGGCAATTGGCCCGTGGCAAACACATGGATAAAAGAGGTTTCATTTGAATTTACCCAGTGGTTCGCTGCCTTAATTCGTTTAATTGCTCAAAAAGATTTTCATACATACATACCTTACCTAGATACAAATCTCTGAATCCAGCTTTGAAATACAACGCCTGGTAAGTTTGCGTTATGACAAGTTTTTGAAGGCAAAACCAAAAACAAAAAGGCTTAATTTTTTAACGAACCCATAATAAATCAGCATATCATCTAGAGGAAAGATGCTAACCGTAAATTTAATGTTGTTGTTTTACATGCCGACAGCCGACAGACGACATACTACAAGCACAAACTACCTACAGATATAAGAAATGTTAAGAAGCAGATGAGCATCGCCGTTAAATGTAAGTATGACTTGTTGATGACCGTTGCGAGATACAAGTACATATTTACTTGTGCACATTCACATGTGTTCGCAGACGTATGCATACATATGTACGTACATGAATGCATTACCATTGTGCCACAACTCTTAACCAAAGAAGCCGACCCCAAGTATAGCCGAATTTTGCCGCATAACTCAAAGAGAAAAATGGATGCGATATAATACCTGAAAGCCTAAGTTTAAGATGCTCTACACTAGTCGTTCATAAATATTAGCCTAAGTATGAATGTACATTTATAAGCTCACATACATATATAGTAAGCATGTGAATATACAATATGTGAGAGGAGCCTCTCAGTTTGGCATCTTTAGTTAAGCCGATGCTCTTATGAATGGGAAGGTCACAATGTTAGTCTCGATCGCAGAATCCGAACGCAGAAGCAGAATGTTGCTTAAATGTATTCAACAGTATAGTTTTTCAGCGGATTAATTGTTGACGAAGATCCGTCATATAATATATTCATGTAAGGCTATGTATATATGTATGTATGCATGTAACTCACTAAAAGAACAGGACCAATTTTTCTTCCATTGTTGCAATTGACGCATAGGCCACACAATTGGTGGGAAAAGACTTCATCACTTTGTCAAGCGTGAACATATTTACAACTAATGAGTGCGTACATACAGACATACTCCTATGTGCATACCTAAGCGTGGCATGTATGCTTGTACACATGTTCGAATCGCTGCATATCCACAACAATGCACCTCGCTAACAGAACAAATTGCCGGCAATTATTTATACTTTTCGTTGTAAAGCGTGGACTATACTATAATTTTCAACTTGTTTTCACACCTGAATGCGTTGCTTTTTCCATTCAGTCGTACTGCCATTAGGAAAACCTACTTATGAACCTGAAACTGCAAAGATTCATACGAGTGTATTATGTACAATATATTTACGAGATCCAATGTTGTGTTTTATGTATGTATCTACATATGCGTTCACATACATGGTACATGGTAAATGTGTTTTTTTTTTTTTTTTTTTTTTTTTTTTTTTTTTTTTTGTTATGGAGGTGGCACAAAGCATTGAAAGCCGAAAAGTGTGAGACTTGCCTTTCGGCTCACCCACTAAAAACCCACCCCAGCTCCGTTTCCCTCCCGCGGGACAACCGTTAAGTAGTACTTCACGGAAGGGGGAGCGGCCTATTGCCTCTTCATGAAGATCTGCGCTGTTGTTCAGCGCTACGCAGTTTGGAGATTACTATTTTTGCCATATTACATACAGCGGACCAATATTCTTCGGACTCTATCATAATATCGACTAGGTTATCAGCCGTAATTGGCTTCCCCACCCTAGTGCTTAGTTCCCCCCTTTCTAACGCAAATCGCGGACAGACAAACAAAACATGTTCTGCGTCTTCTGCAGTTGGTGCACAATGAGAACAGTACGGGTCGTCCTCGTGCTTAAACCTGTATAAGTAGGATTTGAAGCACCCATGTCCTGTCAGTATTTGGGTCAGGTAGTAGTCTAACTGTCCATGTTCACGGTTAATCCATTTGGAAATAATGGGAATCAAACGGTACGTCCAGCGTCCGTTGGGAGACGAGCTCCATTTTTCCTGCCATAAACGCTGGCTGCGCTCCCTTGCTATCCTGCGTATTGTCTGTCGTTCTGAAGTAGCTTTGTTTTGGTAAACTTCAGCGTACTCTTTTGCCATTAAATTTATTGGGAGTAGACCTGCTATAACCATAATGGCGTCTTCCGATACCGTGCGAAACGCGCAGCACACTCTGAGGGCACTCAATCGGTACACCGATTTCATACACTTCACATACGAGCTGTAATTTGTGGCTTCCGCCCATGCCGGAGCTGCGTACAGCAAAATCGATGAGACCACAGTATTAAGCAGTCTCCTGCTGTTTTGCCTAGGGCCTCTAATATTCATCATTAGTCGTGTTAGCGCAGTTACTGCTTCTGCCGCCCTGCTGCTCGCGTACACCAAGTGCTCTTTGAAATTGAGCCTGCGGTCAATTATTACGCCCAGGTGCATGGTAAATGTGTATATATGTACATATGTATATTTAATATAATTTAATATATTAATTACCCAATTTTTTCACAGAATTTTAGACTCATATATGATTTCCTCAGGGATTCTTTCAGCATTAGAAATAGTTATATAATTTTTTGTTTTGCTTGCTCAACTTTTGTACCAAAACGAGGTGCGTGTCTACCATTCGGCACCAAATTATAGAAACAATGGAGGTCGCCCCTCGGTAGACAATGACAAACCTAGGAGTGTAATTCCATTCAAACAACAAATTCCATTCCACATTCAAAGGATGTGTTCTTCTTCTTCATTACAGGATTAAATCCTGTTCATCAACAATTTTTTACAAGAAACACAATTTTTTGGTTATAAATAAAAAATTATTAAATAAATATCAATTATCGATGGAGCTGGATGTCCAACATTGATTCCAGCGTTGGAAGAGAGTTCGGGTGGCCTCGTAGTCCTCGGTTTTCCCATCATTGCAGATTTAGCCAACCTATTGTCAGGAATGTGTAGCACGTGATTTTTCCACTCCTTTCTTCGTGTTCGGTTCCACCTGACAATGTCTTGCGTGTCACATTTCCCTCTAATCTCTTCGTTTCGCATACGCTATCTGCGAGTATGTCCCGTGATTGATCGCAATGTTGCCATCTCAACCTTGGTCATTGTTTGTTGTGTTGCAGTTGTATCTGTTGGAGTACTGGATGAACGCATATTTTATAAATTCGGACTTTGACATTTAACTTTAGATGCTTAGGTCGTCATATTACATCGCGTAAGCATACAGAAATTCGTGCTGCTTTTTCATTTTATTTGGCTGTTAATTCTTTCGATGATGTAATTATGGTACACAGATAGCAGAATTCCATAATCTGCACTGCACTCTTTCTATATACTTCTAGTCTACACCTGAGCGGTTGTTTAGATATTGTCATGCTCTTCGTCTTAGCTACCAAAATCTGCATGTTAAATGCAGAAGCAGCTTTCTCGAAGTATACATCACACTCTGACGGTCGTCTTCGTTGTCCGACATTATAACTGCGTTATCGGCTTCTAGCGATACTTCTAACGGGATTCTCCAAGTTATATCCGAAGCACTATCTTGAGGTAGTTGCTATGAAAGTATTTTTACACTTTCATTTCTGTGTGAGACTTGCTTCTGTGCTGTCCAAAAAATGTTAGTGTGAGTTGCAAATAGTTTGCTTTATAAAAAATGTTTTATTTAAGGTTTGGGGAAAAAAACTGCAAAGTACTAAGAATAAAAAAACAAATTAGATAAGAATGAGTAAAACTTAAGCATTTCGCTTTGTTTTTAATTTCTATTAGTAGGTCGAGGAAAACACTGCCGTGAAGAAGAACCTCAAATCTTAAATCTTCAAAAACAAGGTAAAAGGTGTTCCGATCAAATGATAACTAATGCCCCGTCGTATAAAGATACACCCGAAAACCGTGGTCGCAAGCGCAAAACCACTAGAGAAGACGATCGACATGCTCTCCGAGTCTCCAAAAAGGAACCTACAGCGTCATCTTCAGAAATAAAAAAAACGTTTAGATGCAACATATGTAAGTGACGTAACATGTTAATTTAAATCACGTAACAGTTCGTAGATGCTTGATGGAGCACAAATGGAACTTTTGTTGGCAAAACGCACATTGCGGCACACTTCAAATTAACCAAAGAAAACTGGAGAAATATTTTGTGGATGGATGAAACAAGGGTGGTTCTAGTTGGAGGAACTAGGCAGTATCTCCGTCGTCCGGGAATATAATCCGCTGTCTGCTGAGTGTAATCCCTAATACACGGTCAAGATAGTCAATCATGGCGGTCCAAAAGTGATAGTATGGGAAAGTTTTTCTTATAGTGGCGTTGAACCGATCCATTTCGCAAAAGGAAAAATGGATCAGCAGGTGTTTGTGGGAGTTTTAGAAAATGCCATTGATGAGTGGTTGGTGGAAGTGGGAAATCTATGGGCGGATATAAATAATAAAGGTGCAAGTCCCACCGAAAGGTATCGTGATCTCATCGATTCCATGCCACGCAGATACGTAGCAATAATAAAAATCATGGTTATTCAACTAAACGTTAGGAAGATTAACGCAAATAACTAAAAAATTTGAATTAGTATTCAAATATTTGTTTTCCTTATTTTTCTTGATATTAATTAAAAAGTGGAAATGTATGGAAGACGGTATGAAATGAACAATTTGTGGTAAAAAATTACTAAATACAACTTTTTTTTCAATAAATTCTTTTCAACTTTTTGTTTTATGTTAAGGTCACTCCTAATTTAAACACAACTGCATACATATTTATTACGTAGTAATAGTTTTTAATACTGGTTTGTAATCGCATAATCCGAAAATATAATATCTTGGAGGAGAAGAAGGAAGTTGAAACGTCAGGAAAAACTTGAAACGGAATCAAGCTTCTTGCAAAAAAAACAGAACCAGATGGAGGTGTTTTACTGAGGCCCTATGCTCCAGTGAGAGAAACAGGAACCGACGAAGACGATGCATCATAAAATTCGATAATAAGTAGTTTGGGATCAATATTTAGTTTTTCTTTTCTGGGACACCAAAATTTTCCTGTTCTCTATACAAAAAATGATTGTGACCGTTATCCAGCTGACTTTAATTAAGCTATGTGAAAACTTTATTATGAATGTTAAAAAGAATGGAAGTAAATAGATATTTTTTTTATATTCAATGTATAGTTCGTGAAAAGGTTGAATATTTCTTATTATTTCCCCATATGAAAAATGCAACATTTTCGCAGCGTGTAGGCAACTTTTCCGTAGTGTTGCCTTAGAATGAGTAAAATTTTCTTCGAGAAAAGAAAGCAATGTAATTTACGTACCTTCTTTCACTTAAAACCATATTACATTTTTCAAAATTATTTAAAAAAAATTATTTTAATTTTATACATCTCGCACTACGTACAAATTAAGTACATGACGTCAAATATACACGAAAGTGGCTTTTGAACGTGGCATCATTTCATGAATTGTTGAAACGACTTATTAGATGTTTATTTCATACACAAAGCTGGGAGCAAAAAAAATTGTTTAAGCAAGCGGTTAAGCCGTAGAGAACGAGCTTCCACTACCAGCAGTCGCTCAGTTATCCAATGTTACTATTATCGTTCAGATGCACATCCAAATATATATCACTACTGAAAAGGTAATTCTTTCCAATAATCGCTGGTTAACTCTTCCGAAGATGAACTAGGAAATAAGGTTGACGACAAGTTAACTTCTTATAAATGCCTTAGAAATGAGACTCATTAAACCCTAAAGATCTGCCGCAAATTGCTATTCCCTTTACACTCAAGAGAGAGTACGCTGTATTTTATATATTAAGTAATTTATTTTATTATAATACCTATTTATACTTATATTAAACATTTTTTTAATAATTAATCTATTTTAAACATTTTTGTACAAAATTTTAAATTTTTTATTTGCAGAATACTCGAGCTTCGAAAGGAAAAATCTCGTGACGCGGCGAGATCACGTCGTGGCAAGGAAAACTATGAGTTCTACGAGTTGGCGAAAATGCTTCCTCTACCTGCGGCTATAACAAGCCAGTTGGATAAGGCTTCCATTATAAGACTGACAATAAGTTATCTAAAACTAAGAGATTTCTCGGGACAAGGCGATCCACCATGGACTCGTGAGCAGTCGAGTAGTAGCAAGTTAAAAAGTAAGTTCGCATTATTCATACTTGTTATTATTGAATAATCGTGAAAGCTCGTACTTCAAAAACAACCTAACTGGCATTACGTTACTTACAGATACTTAAGCATTTTTAAATTAAGCCTAAGCCCAGTGATAACGAAAAGCTCTGTCCTATTCTATTACCAAGCGCGTTTCGTATATTCTATTACATGTATGTACATATGTATGTGCACAGGTATTGACATGTATGTACATATGTGCCTTAATGTTTCGCATTGAGAATGAATGAAGAAATCACTTGAGGTCATAACATTTGTAAAGGGAATTAACCGGGCAGAAGCGCAAAAAGGTATCAATGGTGGTTTTCAGCAGATTTCAGATTTCAAAGTATGGGTATTCCAATTAATATCCATACATGTACATATTTATGTGAGTGATATATAGTGATGGGAATTATGAGTGAATAAACAATATTTTGGCCCCCGCTTTACATACATATGTAATGTCTGTATATTTTCATTGTACGACCACGTAACGACCTTATTTATAACATATACTAAAAGGGCGATTGCAAACAAAAAGGTAAGCTTTCGCTATATGGCGATTTCATTGATAGTTTCATTTCGCACCCTCACTAGCAGTAGAAACAGAAAATTAAACGGTCTTTGGAAGTTTAGTTGTACGCACAAGCACTCATCCTGTGAACTCCAGAGTGGAAAAGGCATTATATTGTATGAATATAAGCCTCGAATTAAAAAAATGATATGAATAAAGGTTGCGTTACCCTTCGAATTTTAAAACAAAATGTTTTGAAAATTTGTCTACTCTGCCATTTCCAATTTTGCATTTATTATAAGAAAAATACACCCAACTCTTTTTAATATACATATGTATTTAATATATAATTGGCGCGTACACTATCGTCCTACTTGTGGCGTGCACCTTGATGTTGTTCCACAAATGGAGGAACCAGTTTCAAACCAACTCCAAGCGGCAGATATTTTTTATGAGGAGCTTTTTTATGGCAGAAATACATCCGGAGGTTCGCTATTGCCTGCCGAGGGACGACCGCTATTAGAAACACTTTTTTTCATTTTGTTCTTTCAACGAGATTTGAACCTACGTTCACTCTGAAATCCGAATGGTAGTCATGCACCAACCCATACGGCTACGGCGGCCGCTAACTCTCTTTTGACACGGTCTTTTTTAAACAATTTTGAAATAGCACGGTTCTTTAATAAACAATTTTACACGAAATTTTCGTTCTTGCGCAAATCTCAAATCAAACTAATACCTAACTCCTAAAGGATGTCTTATTAAGTAAACATTTTTCGTGTAAAAGCAATAAGTACATTTTAGAACTAAGCAAATCTAAGCTGGATAACAATTATTTTATACAAGGTGGCGCAAAAATAAACATCCAATTTGGTTTTTGAATCATTTCTTTACTGAATAAAAAAACTAATTTTGAGTGAGGGAAATCTTTATTTGACCTTTATGCGTTCCATTCCTTGTATGTTTGCTGATGATAGCATTTTTGGTCGAGTCCGTAATGAATAGTTCAAAAATTAATTTTTTGTCCTCCTTCTGCGTCGCATGTCTTTTTCACACTGCACTTCTAAAGAACGAATCTACCATGTAAAAATAGAGTGGGTATATGTGCATTGCCACTAATAACTTTAGGGAATACACCAGGTTCTCCTTGTGCTTAGTTATTTCTTTAGCTAAGAAAAAACACTTCATCATGCTGAGTAAGAGCTTCTCATCAAAGCCTTTAAAAAAGCTAGTTATATTACAAAGAGACTTGTCTTGCTTCCATAATGTCCATTTATTATATGTTATTTTTTAATACTCCACTGTATGCTTCGAATGATTCTACCCACGTTTGCCTATTGGCGCGTACATGCTTTGTTGCTTATTTGACCGAGCTCCTCCTCCAATTCATGTTTCATACCCAAGATGTACATTTTGAGTGCGAAATATTCAACAATTCATAGTAAACTACCATTCAAATATATCGGGTTTATCCAACAGATCCTAAACGGTGCTTTTAAAGTTGAAAAGCATTTACATAAGGTTTGAGGGGTCCGAGGGAGCCAAGTCTGAAGAATAGGGGAATGTGAAACGAGTTGGAACCCTATTTCCATGAATTTTGCGACCACAACTGCTGAGATATGAGCTGGTGCGTTGCCGTGATGGAAAAGGAAAATCACGGACTTTTCGATTCAAATAGACCGATCTGACTGAAACTTGGTGTGTGACTCACTTTCTCTCTGACTTTGCACGGACTTTTCAAACGAGCCTCGTATAGCTCATTAAATATGCGGATGTTTTTCGATATTTTTCTCTTTTCGTTGGCACGAAAGTAATAAGTTTTTTAAGCATTTAATATGATTAAGTGGCTTGTCGCTCCCACTGGAAGGTCATTTATATATAGTAATTTTCATTCAATTTCATTAGTTAAAAATTAAATTTACTTCAATGTTCTTTCGCAGGTGCAGCCATTCGACGCAGTCCTGCCGTTGATTTATTCGAACAACATCAAGGCACGCACATCCTGCAGGTCAGTATCAAGAAATTATGAAGGTTCTTTGTTCAATGGAGTTAAGGCCAATACTCAGTATCTATGATGATCTAAGAAACTATTCTTTACATATTTACATATGTATCAAATTAGCTTGATATAGGTATATGTAAAGTAGTGGTTTTAAGAGAATGAAATCTATTAAAATCGTTATACGAAAAAAGTGTACCTATTTTCTGCATTCTATATTATATATACTTATATATGTGTGTGTATGTATATTTTTCGATTTTAGTCCCTCGATGGATTTGCATTAGCCGTTGCTGCAGATGGTCGATTTCTATACATATCGGAAACGGTATCTATTTACTTGGGTCTGTCCCAGGTAGAAATGACAGGAAGTAGCATATTCGACTATGTTCATCAGGGCGACCATGCAGAAATTGCCGACCAATTAGGCTTAAGCTTGACCAACGGCGGTATTGCAGGTGGTGGCAACGGCAACGGTACTACTGGCCTGGCGTCTCCCACTTCAGGCGCATCCGACGACGGCGTTGGCACTCACGGCACAAATAACCCCGACGGTGAGTTCGACAAGAGACTTGTGTATGCATGCATATGTAATTAATATTTTTTCCTATGGGGACTATACACTCAGAGATGTTAATATGATACAATATATTCAAAACATATTTGAAAGCTCATCCTGCATCCACATAAATACTATTCGGGTATTCTCAAAGTTGACGTAATTGTCGTATTGTTGTTGTTGCATGGGGTAAATTTTAAACGGCTAAAACTATGTAATTACGTTTCTTGCAAAGTACCGTATAAGTCATCTAAACCATTGAAGACAACGCGCCACGTACGCCACCTTGTGAATCCCCTACATATATACATACATATATGTACATGGTGGCACAGAATTAATCATCAAATTTTTTGTGTGTTTGTCTGCTTTTGTGCTGCAGCTGTCTAGCTCACAAGTGTCAAATATGATTGAGGTGGACACCGTTTGCAAAAATTAGAAATCTTCCGCTAGGATGATTAATTTTGCGCCACCTTGTATATGTATGTATATACAAGCATGTTTGTGCTTCTACAAAGGCATGTCGCTGCACACACTTTGCTCACAGACAGTTTTCCGTTTCCTCATTTAATTATTGTCAGATACCTATTGTTATTTCATTTATTATAAATATTATTTTCATTTCAGTCTCTGCGCAAATGACAGTGTCCTCCACCAGCGGATACAAAGGTTACGAACGATCGTTTTGCATTCGCATGAAATCGACACTAACCAAACGAGGCTGCCATTTCAAATCCTCCGGCTATCGGGTATGTCCGTAGTAGATACTTGCATACGGCTTTGTGAAATACATTTGTAGTAAATACTGTATGTAGTAGATGAGGAAAAGACAGAGAAAAATATCTACACTTCTCTAATGTAATAAGTTTACTAAAGTTATAGTAAAAGAGAAAGTGAAGTGAGAGTGTCTCAAGTTATTCCACAGTAGAAGTTTGAATAAATAGTTTGGAGCTTTTGTTCGCTTTTATGTAATCTTTTACATATGTATGTGTGTACGTAGTTGTTTGTTTAGACTTATTTAAATTTTCTTTCATAATTTTGAGTTATTTTTACCCAAATGAGGCAGTAAAAAAGCAAAATTAATTAAATCTAAGTGCATTTTACCATCCCATTCCCCACTTATCTGCAGGCAAACGATCAATCGGTCAATGGTGGTAAAAACGGTAAACCAATGGGCGCCAATTATTCGGTACGTATCAATGAAAATCAGGAGCAAAGTATGGCTCACTATATTTCGCTTATAAAAGTAATTTCCTCTTGATATGTGTAAACTAGATAGTCAACTATCTATACATAAAGTAAATGCGTAGTAGTGCATGCCACTTTTCGTTGATCTAAAATTTATACACAATTCTTTTTGGTTATCGGCTAACTGAATCCATAGGACCAGAGCCCAAACAATCGAGCTCAGTTAATCTCGTTCAGTTACCTGTCAAATGTACCCAACTATCCAGTTGACTGGGTAACGAAGCAGCGCTTCATCAAATTACTTACAATTTTACTTCTGATTGAACACCGCATTGACGGAGCTATATTGATTAGGCTTTGCGCTTTAGTCCTATTTTAGCAGTCGATGCTGCTAGCGATATTTGACAAATTCGAAAAAAAATATTAGAGTATAACCACTTTTAAAATTTTAGACTTTTAACCGGCCTTGCGAAATGTCTGATTCGATTGATCAGATTTGAATGTAGATATGTATGCTCCTAATAATTATTTAATCAGGCAGTAATAGAGATATGAACTATAAGACCAACATCAATAGTGTTGACTCAGTTACTTTTTGTGTACTTATGCAAAAGTATGAGCGTATGTGCGTGTATATGTTTTAGACGAAATGTACACAAGTATGCTGGATATTAAACATCACTCGGTTGCTGGAAGAGTGTACAGAAATTGTCGCCAGCATATTCATTAAAAGAACTGTAGTAAACTAGGTCACATGTAAATAATTTTGTAGCGAACCCCTCAAACCCTTATCTCCTTATGTACATAAAAGACTTTTCGAGTGCAGTCACCCTTGTCATTCTATTAGAAGGCATATATGTACGTAGCCTAAAGATTTCGTGCGTACATATAGGATCCTCTAACTCCTCGTTGGAGCATAGGGCGTCGACAACTCCTCTTCGCCATTGAACGCGATGTTGTACAAGAGAGTTAAGTTCATACCAAGTCTTATTCAAATACCTCATCTCAGCCGCCGTTGGTTCGTGCTCTGCCTACATTTTGTCCTGTCTGTTGAAAGTGGTTTCAGCACAACGCTTGTTTGGTGATGTTGTCGTCACTCTTCCTCAGGGTGTGGCTGATCCATTGTCATTTCCTTCTACAGATTTCAATTCCACATTGGATTGATTAGCCTTTCGCAGTAACTCGGTATTATATATAGTTCGAAGTTAGAAAATTCGCATTATGCGGCGCATGCAGCAACTATGGATGTTTGGAAACGCCTTGGGATCTTTGCGTTGTACAGTCGTAAGCAGGACGTACTTGACGCATCCGCTGAAAATTCGCAGTTTAGTGTGCGTAGTTATGTTATTACTTTGCCAGAGCGGTGCACGGGTCCCGACGGCGCTTTGGCTTTGGTATTGCTGCTTTGCACTTCCTCCATCTGCGGCGATCACGAATCCCAAGTAGCAAAGAGGGCACACGAAATGACAGAATATTTTTTTCCAATAGCGACCGACCCTTCGGAGACAATTATAAATCTCCGAGTGCATTTCTGCCATGAAAAAGCTCCTGATAAAAAACCATCTGGTGTTCGGAGGCGGTATAAAACTGTGGGAAACCATCAAGAGGCACACCACTAATAGAGAAGGAGCTATTATTAAATAACACAAATAACAGTTTACAACCAAAACGTCCTTTTATTTTAGCATTTCCTTGGATCAAAAATTGCCATTTTTACAGACAAAGTAGGTTTTAATTTTCAACTACCATCGAGAGATGAGGTGTTTTCAGTATTCACTTTTCTTAATGGCAAACGATTTTTTTCTGCTCTAAGAAGATATTCGACTCAATAACAATAATGGTTAATGGTTGTAAAGGGTTAAGGTATGGCCCTTTAGCACTGCGACCATATTGATCTATTGTGCACCCTATGCTGTCTATTGACTGTTAAGTATGCTTATGAATTGTACCAGCTCCTTCTGAGGGAGTGATTGAAGGTCTTCATCTGTAAGCATGAACTTGTTTAAAAACCTTTTCCTTCTATGCGTCAACCCCGGACATTCGATAATGAGATGTTCTATGGACTCCTCATCTTCGCAGCAGAATCTGCAGGTGCTGGTGTTAGTTATGCCTAATTTCTGTAAGTGTTTGTTGCAGGTGAAGTGACCCGTGAGGGCGCCTGTGAGAGTGCGAATGCTCTTTTTGTTTAACGTGAGGGCCATGTTAGCTCTTTTTGCGTTGAAACTTAGCAACTTTTTGGAGTGTCTAAGACCCTCTACGTTGTTCCAACGCTGATTTAATAGAGTTTTGGCCCAGTATTTTACTTTTTGTTTCAGGTTGTTTTTGTTGAATCCGAACATAGGACTAGGTCCGATGAAGTTTTCATCTGCCCCTTTTTTGGCTTGAAAGTCTGCCTTTTCGTTGCCGTCATAACCCTCATGTCCCGGTACCCAAATTAATTAAACATTGTTTTTGGATGCCAGGTTATTGAGTGCCTTGTGGCATTCTAAGAGATGAGGTTTTTTCAGTATTCACTTTTCTTAATGGCAAACGATTTTTTTCTGCTCTAAGAAGATATTCGACTCAATAACAAAGGCAAAGGCCTTAATCAAGTGAGAGGGAGGTATTTAAAAAGCATAATATCACTAAGTGGCTGAATTGGACAGCATATCTTTATGTATACCTATAGAAACCCTAGAACCTATAGAAACCTACGTTGGAAAGAATTTTGGAAAAATTTGCTAAAAACAAGCGACTAGTCGAAATTAATTAATATTTTTTTTATTTTCATGCCACTAAATGTCTTTATTTCTTCCATTGCGATTTGAGTTTAATTTGTTTTCATTAAAAAAGGGTTTTTGGTTGTGTTTTATTCTAATTATTCTTTAAGGACATTAAGAGGATTTTATACAAAATCCAATAATACAACACATGTCTATCTCTAATCTAATGTATGTAGGTCGTTTTGTTGCTGTGCAAATTGCGACCGCAGTATACGTTCTCACACACACGAAAATCACCGCCTCCTTTGTTGGGAATGGTCGCATTGGCAATCGCCCTACCACCCCCTTCCGTTCATGAGATACGTTTGGAATGCGATATGTTTGTAACCCGTATTAATTTCGATTTTCGAATAGCGCACTGTGAGCCAAGGTAAGGGCATAACATGCATATGTACAAGTATATGTATGTATATACATATATACCATCTTTTCGCAAATACGTGCATACAAATAATTTAAATTTTCACCTTTATCTATTAAGGGTATCCGACTTGCTGGACTACAGCCCAGAGGACCTGGTTAATAAAAGTATGTACAGTTTATGTCATGCTGAGGACTCCATCCGGTTGCGAAAAAGTCATATGGATCGTAAGTGTCTATTTTCAGAATGACATTTCTTACGTAACTACATATATACATATGTATTTGCATGTGTCACTAAGCTACATTTTTTGAATTTCAGTAATAGAGAAGGGTCAGGTCCTTACCGGATACTTTCGGCTGATGAATAAAAATGGTGGCTATACCTGGTTGCAGACATGTGCAACGATCGTTTGCAGCACGAAAAATGCTGACGAACAAAATATTATATGTGTCAACTACGTTATTAGGTGCGACCACTTAAATCTATTAAATTGAACATTTTAAAACATGCATACTTATGTGTATATCATTTTAATGTTGTAGTAATCGAGAGAACGAGAATCTTATTTTGGACTGCTGTCAGCTAGAGCCGAGTGTGGATTGTATTAAGCACGAAGAGCTTGGCACTGACAAAAATTCTGGTTCACCAAGTGGCGATCCCGCACCTGAAGGTCAAGCCGGTATTGGAAATGATGCGAAAGCATCATCCCCAAAGGCAGATAGTGATGGGCACAACCAGCGTTCCCGTGGACGGTGTTCAAATTCAGCAGCTAATACAAACGCCAGTAATTTAACTTTAGTGAAAGATAGTCCAAATTCTATAAGCGTCGAGATGGAGAGTGCTGCAAGTTCCCTGCCTGTGACTGTAGCTACACCGGCGACTACGCCTACTACGACAACAAAACGCAAACGAAAACCCAAAGCTTCCATGCAAATTGAAGATAATAGTGAGGTAAGTACAGTTAGTGCCCCGGCCGCAGATGCACAGCCGCAATCGAAAATACCTGCCATTGAGAGGGACGCACCACGCAGCCGCCTGCCGTCTACAGTCGATCAAATTTCGCAACAGCAGGTACAACAGCCACAGCAATCACAACAACAACAGCAGCATTCTGAGGCTTCAGTGAAAGATTTAGAAAATGCTATGTCCAAGCACTTGCCCTCGCCCGGAGTGAACGCCACCGAAGCTGCTCCCGTTGCCACAGATTTCAGTGCCGACGCACTACTAAAACAACAACAACATGAAAAAAGCACCACCATTCAGTGGATCGGTACACCTCACTATCAACAACCTGCTCCCATGCCAGCCACTGCTTTATTGAGGCAGCTCTACGCGAATCGAGAGAGTGTAATTAGAGCAACCGCCCGACAAACACCAACAGGAGTCTTTTACGGTGAACAGCAAAGCGGACCTCTGCCCACACCACCTGGCAGTGAGTCGTCTTACGACAATCACCAATATCTACAACTGCATCCCGCTCATCCCCAGAAGTCATCGTCGGATGCATTCACGAATTTGGTATCGACATACGGTGGTTATCACAGCTCTATTGATTATCACAATGCAATGACCCCACCTAGTTCGGTATCACCACGTGACACCACCAATTCCCTAAATGCAACCAAAGCGACCTCACATAACAGCAACGGATACGAATACACCGATCCGCTCCGTGTTCAATATACAACGCCGAACAACACAGGCGAAAGTGGTGGTACACCCGCACTCCCCCTTAAACCACAACCGTATTCAGCAGCAGCGGCCACCATGCACCACCCGCACTCCTCATCCGACGCCACCAACATTACCTATAGCAATCTTGACCAACCTCAATACTTTACACCGCATTCCAGCTTTCATTTGTACCACAAAGGCACACCCACAAGTGGCTGGTACTCGGCACCGTCATAGGTCAGCTTTCAGGACTGCGATTTGCATCAGCAGTTGGGACCTCAACAAGAGCAACAATTACAACAAACTCAGTTGCATTCAAAGGAGAGCTGGGATATTGTAGGTGCACTTGGCAAAGTTGCAAGAATGTTCTTCAACGTCCGAAAAGGAAATTAATATCAATGACGTGTTTACTTACGCAGATAGGCTTTTGTGTGCCAAGTGTTCCACAAAAATTAGTAAATATGCATACATTGCTTGATGTAGAGAATTCAAAGGTGGCGCCATCCGCAAACCGCTACTTTGTTCTTGGCGAATTTGAATATTGCGGAACGTCAATACAGAAATTAAACAAATCTTTGCTTGTAAGACGCATTCTATCATTTTCCTTCAATTTGCTTTCGCTTATTCTTCGCTCCTTTCGTTTTTTTATTTTCTGCACTGTATCCTATCATTCTTATATAAAAATATACTGCCGAGTTGGTCACATTACAAAACATATACATTTTACTAAACATATACGTTTGTACAAATGTGTGTATGTATATAATATGTGCCATCCCAATAAGCAAAATGTAATAAAATAGACTGAAAATAAAATTTTGAAAACATAAGTTTTAAAGTTGGTCGCTTATTGGTAAGGCCCATTGCATATGCATACTTACTTGCTTATGTACATATGTATGTATGTACGCACATTAGAGTGCTCATGAAATACATGCATATATATGTATATTGGAAATGTACAAGCAGAATTGTGTCGTTTGTCGATAAAAAATAATACAGTAATTACATATGTACATATCTACTATGTAGGTGCATATATCGTAAAAAGAAAGAACACCCGCAATTTTTCTTTCGAAATAGAATGTTGGCTTTTTTAGTCTGCGTGCTCGAACGCATAGTTTGTGTCCAAATATGAGATTTAAGTAGTTAAATGCATGCATATGTATACTCCCGACCTCCCTCGTTCCCTTCATTCTTCCGCTTCTCATGAATGATAAACATAGATGTGCATATGAGCTTCCAAATCTCACCTTTTCAATGTTCTAATGAGAAAATACAAATTTATAGTGGGAAAACGTAATGTACTTTTATAATGTATTGATAACGAAACATAAAAAATTATAAAAATGAAGTGCTCTGGATTTTGCGGGCAAAGGCTTCAAGATGTGCGGTACACAGATGGGGTAAATTAAAGAAAAAAAAAAGGGATATTGAGCACAAAGCTTCACAATATGAAAATCCTTTTACAACATGAAATTAAAGTAGGACAACATATTTACATCCCCACTTGCATACCGACTAAGCTTAGAACATCTGTATGGAACGTAGTTGTGTTTTGTATTGCTCTTGCGCAGCCTCCTCTCGTTATAGAGTTTCTTACTTCATCCACTGCTCTTAGGAAGTATTTTTATTTTTACTCGCACACATCAGCCCTACCTAGTTGTGGTTTGCTTTATGTTGAAGCATATGCTCTCAATTGGGTTGAGCATTGAAGAAGATGGGCGCAACTTACAACGCATGCCTCTCCAGAGGAATGCTGTGGAATTCTGCTGTACATTGTCACAAACCAAAACCAGGTCACCAACGTTATTTCTTATTTCTGTCCACTTTGCCATAAAATCAGCTATCCATTGCGACCATATTAGCGTTGTTAACACCCCCCTTCGCCTTGTATGTTTAACGCGCCATCCGTGGTTATTGAGCCATTAAGGTGGACGTTTGGCCAATTTTCGATCGGTCAAGTGACATTCGGCAGAACAAATTCAGATTTATTTCATCCATCTATGATATGAGATGGCTTGGCACACTTTTACATTGCATGTTTGTGCTGCAGATCGCACAGTTAGCTGTTTAAATTCCATTTTATTTACATCAGCTTCCAATACAGAAGGTATTGAAATTTTGATCTGAATATTTTCTCATGTTTTTCAATTACATTTTCAATTAATAGTGTAATAGTGTAATTATTCTAGACTTTAACGTGAATTAACCTACTTAAGAACAACCCGCGAAATGGGAAACGTCTGTACATTAATAATTACTCCAGCCTTAAGAATTTTAGAGAGCTGTTCATTTTCGATTCTTAAGTTACGTAAATTGAAAACGATGAGAGAATCATTTTGGTTTCTTCTTAATTCAATAAGCCTACACAGGTTTGTATTATATTGGTTTTTTACATAAATTTATATCATGTGGAACCGTTGGAAACTCCAGATGCAGAATGTTGTAAAGTTATTAGGTCGAGGCTAATTATGAACGATATGTTTGCCATAGATGGTAGCTCTAGATGGCACTCTTCGTCGAATCGGCGACGCGAAATTTTGAGTTCAGATTGACCACAAGAAGAGTTTGTTTAATCTAATTATAAATTAAAAAGTAGAAAATATAAAATATTTAATTAAAAGCATAAACAAATCCGAATTTATTTTACATCGGAAGCACTTTACCTCAAATTAAAATATAAAAAAAGAAGTGCCATCTAGGTGTAAAAGTATTGTTTAGCTGAGGGAGAACAAAATACCAAGTTTAGAGTTAGGATCGAATTACAGGAAGTAGGGACTACATCAAGGTGTAAACACCTTTTAGTTCTTA